>NC_089251.1:115371142-116696142 GCF_963930625.1 Muntiacus reevesi
CCACGTGGTGGCCAATTAATCTAGAAGACTTTCTCACCAACTGGAATGAAGGGAAACTCGCCCTGCCAGTGAGTCCTGGGCATCCAACTGGCCTCCTTAAATATCACAAAGAGTCTGCACAGCCCCGGCTCACCCTCCCCACTCAGGGTGGCCCTCGAGGCCGGTCTGAATTGTTGGCCCCGCCCATCCATACCCCTGGCCTTGACTGACTGGTCCAGGAATGCCTACACGCTCCAAGCCAGCCAATCAGATCCTTTGAGAATTGTGGCCCCGCCTGTCAACCCACTCAGGATGATCTCTGACCTAAGAACTGGTAAACTTGTAGACTGTAAACCAGCTGCCTTCACATTCACTGCTGTTTGCACCAAAGAAAAGATGCAGGAAGCTGTGTACAGGGGCAGAGAAGGATGACGTAGCCTCCAAGGGATGAGCGGAGGGAAAGGGGAGCTGCCCCTTCTGCTAATGGCTGTAATTTCTCTTCCCTACATTCATCCTTAGGACAATTCCTGCTGTCGTGTCAGTTAGCTTGAGAAATGGCTGTTACGTGCAGTCAAATAACCTTATTTAAGTTTAAACTGGACAATGAAAAAGTACCATAAACCCCTGAACGTGTTGGTCTTATTGCCGTCGTTGAAGAGGACAGATCCCAAAGCCACAGAGCTACGCTATGTCCTGGGAGTGTCCCCAATGGAAGCATGAAGTCATCTGTCTTTCGTCTTGAAAATGCTTCCGATTGTGGAGAGGGCTTCCCCAAGTGAAAATGAAGCCAAGTTCCCTTACCGAGTTTATGATTAATCTCTCTATCCAAAACTTTATTCCCTTTCTTGTTACCTCTGACCTCAATCCTGTGCTAATTGAACACTCATCAACCAGAGTCAGATGACTAAAACTGCTGTCGTCAATAACATTTTGTTAATGTATTACAGTTGCCATTACAAGATATGCTCATTAATGTACAAATTTAGGTTGTTTTTCCAGGGTAAGATGAGTCAACTGACCCCTACCTCCACCCCAGCTGTGGATCACCTGGTCAAATAATCATAAACCGGAGACATCTTGACTTCCGAAACTACAATTAATTAAGAAATGCTACAGAACCATCACTGAAAGTGAGAGTCACTCAGTCATGTCCGACTTTTGCAATCTCATGGACTATACAGTCTGTGGAATTCTCCAGGCTAGAATACTGGAGTGGGTAGCCTTTCCCTTCTCCAGAGGATCATCCCAACCCAGAAATTCAACCCAGGTCTCCCACATTGGAGGTGGATTCTTTACCAGCTGAGCCACAAAGAATCTTCACTAGGCAATGATTAATCCCAGCTTCTTTGTTCTTCCGCTTTAAAAAGAATCCCTAACTCAAAGACCATGTTGGGGTGGATCTGAGTCTTGTCTCCCCCTCCTTCTTGATGCCCTGAAATAAACCCTCACTTTGCAGCAGACTTCCTCTGTCAGAGTTTGTCTTTTTGCATTGCTGGCACATGAGCCCTTTGCTCAGTTTCAGAAATGTGCTTTGCAGAGGACTTTACTAAACTTGGGCTGTCCAAGGGTGTGCCAGCAAATATTTGACAACTGGTTCTTCAGAAATCCAAATGTATACATTATATACATGTACACATATGTTTATTATAAATTTTACTGATAAAATGGAGGTGCAGAACACAATGTACAAATAACAGCACAGTGTAGAAACTCTTGATTGTAAATTCCATGTAGTCAATTGATTCTCCAGGTTTTAATTTTTGCTGAACTCTCATATATCTAGTTAACCTGTAGTTGCAATTCAACCACAGTTTGAAATGGAGCTGCATTCTAGCCTGCTGGGCTAACTGTCCTCCCAATAAATTTATTGTCATTAAAGCTGATATGAGATCTACTGTTATACTACTCTCTCTCAGTCCCCTCTAAATACATTCATTAAACCGAGACCTCTTTCAGCTTCAGCACTTTTGTTAATATTTTGTCCATCACTTTCTTTAATCTAGAAAGTCAACAAAACAGCGAATCAAGTCCCAATTTGTAACATTTGCCAATTCCCACTGTGGCCAACTTCAAGTTACTAACATAATGAATCACCAAGCCGACTTGGAAAGAGGTGTGCGGAAGTACATCTTTATGCCAGAGTTCCGCTATTCAGCTACAGTGGATGCAGATAACCTTAAAAGAACAGTAAAGTGTAGTAAAATCATTAGGAAGTCATGAGTTTTGAGTATTATCTTTATTTTAACATTTCTTCTTTTTAACTGAATTGTAGTTGATTTACCATGTGTTAATTTCTGTCATGCTGCAAAGTGATTCAATTACATATATATTTTTTTTTCATTGTGGTTTACCCCAGCATATGGAATATAGCTCCCTTTGCTATACAATAGGACCTTGTTGTTTATCTGTATTTTAATATCTCTTAATTGTAAACTCATATCATTTAATTTTTTAAAACAATGACTCTTCAACAACCTGAAATTGCAAAATTCCCAAAACTCTAGCAGCTGACTCCTGTGAGCTGGTGTGAGCAGGTTTGGTGTACTGCTTTTCTTGTCTCATCCAAACACACCCCATGGGACATTGTCAACAAAAGAGGCCCCATGACTAGACAGACTGTGGTGAAGCTGTTTACCCTGGAAAATCTGAGCTGGTTTGTGCCTTGGAGCAGAGGAAGAAACTTGAAGCAATGACTCTGTCAAATTCAAGGCCACACAGATGCAGCTAGTTTGCCTTGGCCATTTTGAGTCCTTCAAATCAAAATATGAGGTTTCTCTTTTATTATTAAGGCTCACCAGACATCTCTGACCCTTGACCTCAGCCCCTCTCTGCATCCCACTCTGTGTCTTAGACTCACTTCACTTGTCACCGTCTGTTGATGCCTATTTTCAACTTAGGCACCCAGAGGAGAAGCCCTTTTTGTTTGTTTTATTTTTCTGTCTCCATCAACAACTTGCTTGTCCCTCTTTCCCAGGGAAAAGCAGAATTTTCACTAAGATCGCTATCTTTGCACAAGTCAATGTGACTGAAAAAATTGTTTAATTTTAGAATTCAGCACCTCTTTTATTCATCCTCACCTTTCAAAACCCTGCTCACATGTCACCTCCCTTCTGATCTTTCATTTTCCAACACTGCTATGGCTATGACTTGTCCATAATCTTATGGTCCCTGTTCAGACAAGAGTGTGAATGTTTGCTTACTAATCAGTGCCTGTGACTTGGCTGTGAATTTTTCCTCAAGCGCAAGGATTGTGTCTGTCTTTTATGCTATCGTGTGACCAGTGACCAGTACAGGATCTGGTCCTAGGTGAGGGTTTTTTCAGTAAATATGTCAGATTAAAAAAACCTGAATATATATTCAATGCCATGTGACCGTCTATAAGCCCTGGGAGATAATTTTTACTCAGTCCTTCCTTCAAGGAAGCTCTCCTTGGGGCCCCTTGCACCTCCTTTTAATCTCCCTAAACACGTGTTTCCCACTCAGATCCCTAAATGTCAGAGCCAGAGAGGTCCTGAGACCATATGGTCCCATCAGCTTGTTGTGCAGATGGGGAAACTGAAGCCCAGGGAAGTGCAAGAAATTGCCTGAGCTCACATGGCTCATTAAGAGTTTCCCAGGTGGTGCTAATGCTAAAGAGCCCGCCTGCCAATGCAGGAGACATAAGAGACACGGATTTGATAGGGTTCAATACCTGGGTCAGAAAAACCCCTGAAAGAGGGCGTGGCGACCCACTCCAGTATTCCAGCCTGGAGAATCCCAGGTACAGAGGATGGGCTACGGTCCATAGGGTTGCAAAGAGGCAGACACGACTGAAGTGACTTAGTACACACACACGCAGCTCCTTAGAAGGATGGAAACCAAGCCTTATGCTTCCCAGATCAGGCTTCATCTGTAACTCCCATTCTTAGAGACAAGAGAAGCAGGTCTAGAGAGAGGAAGGTGAGCACAAGCTCACACAGCGATTGAGGAGCAGAACCAGGGCCTGGGAATTCTCCTGCCCCATCCAGATCCCCTTGGGACCTTTGCCTTCCTCTGAGGCTTGACAGCGAGACTTGTGGGTGCCGCCTCTACCTACTCAGGGTCAGGGATCAAGAAGGGAGGGGCGATTCTGCAGGTTCTCACCTGGGAACTGATGGGAGCATGCATCAGTCTGTCCACCAGGGGGCAATAGAGAGCCCAACTAGGAGCGTGGCCAGCTCACTCAGCCTCCCGCCAAGGTTCTTGTGCACTTGAGCCGGGTGGGAAAACTGAGGCTCTGGGAGGAGGGACTTGCAGAGGTCACTCTGAGCGCCAGAGGCAGAGCTGGCACTTGACCCGGCCTTCCTGAGACCAGTCAGGTGCCTTCCCTGGGCAGCTGACTGGGGCCTGGAGGGGGCGAGGCTTCTCTGCCCTTTTGCTGACCACTCAGACCAGGCTGGGCCGCGCCACACCCCCAAGTGGCAGACACCGCACGTCTCCCTGCAGCACATCGGCCAGGGCTGAGTCACACTCCGCTTCTTTCCTGCTCTGCACGGGGCCACCCCCCCTCCCCCACCCCCACCCCCTCCCCCACCCCCCACCCCCTCCCCCGCCTCCTGTCGCTAGCACAGGTCTTTGTGGTTTAGAAAACATTGTCACTCTCTGCTTACCCAGGGTGGGCCTGGGGTTAGGTGAGGCGGATTCCAGCCAAACCAGCCCCTCCACCCCCACACCAGGTTTGTTTTGTTACGAGTCTTTTGGGGCGTTATTTCCCTTATCTGTCAGGCAGAGAATATAGTAGTTCTTATCTTAGGAGTTTTGAGAGGCTTAAATGAGATAGCACATAAAGTTCTTACACGCTTTTCATCAAGCCTGGAAACTGAATAGCATCTGGGAGAAACTGCCTCCCCCTTACAGATGACAGTCTGAGACCCAGAGAGGTCAGTGAGCCACAGTGATGCAACTTCCTAGCTGACGGCCAGGTATGGTTGCCAGGCCAGGACTCAGGGTGTGAGAAGTAGAACTTTCTCTTTCGTTAGCCCAGGGTTGTGTCTGAGTTGGTGTTGGGGAGAGGAATGTACATAGAGCTAAGGCTTGGATAGGCCTGTGGGTCTCCATGGTCTGCATGGGTCACCTTGGTGACACCACTGTCCTTTTTTGCTTTGAATGGCCTTCGGGGCCAACATCCCTCTCCACTTTTTCTGTGGAGGGCACAAGGATCGTTCTGCTGAGTTGGGGTCACGCTGTGGTCTGGGGTCATTCTGGTAGGTCCTCCTTTGGGCTCTGGCTGCCACCTGCAGGGACCTCTCAGCAGCCACGATGTCTCTGCTCTCGTCACTCTGTCCATCCTTCCTCTCGTTCTAGCCTTGGGAGGCCTTTAGTCCACTTAACAGCCTCTCTTGCATGGGGAGTGGGGAGAATAGGAAAAGGGAAAAATATTAAGAGAGAAACAAAGAGATCAGTTACATCAAAACCTATTGCTGAAGTGGCTTTTCTGTACCAAGCACTCTTCTGGGCCCTGGGGTTGCAGCTATGAGCAAGCCCGACACAGGCCGTCCTCTCAGGGGGAGTTGGGGCGTGCAGACGGTGATGGTCACAATGGCTACCATTTAGGGAATCCTATGTGCCTGTGCTTACTCCTTACTTACACTTACTTACTTACACTTACTCCTTCCAACAACATAATGACAAAAGTGTTATTATTGCCCCCATTTTATAGATGAGGAAATAGAAGCAGAGAGATTCAGTAACTTGCCCCAGCTAGTAGATAATAGGGGGTAAGATTCTGAGACTGGCAGTCTGAAAATTAAACAAGTCATGGAGTGGAGAAGGGCTGGCCATGGGTCCAGCTGGAGTGGACCCTTCCAGCATTCCTGAGTGAGGAGGTGGTGTTTGAGGCAAGACCCCACTAATGATAAGAAGCAGGCAAGCTTGGATCTGGGGGATCCAGAACATTCCAGACAGAGAGAACAGCAAGTGCAAAGGCTCTGAGGCGAGAATGAACTTGACTCATCAAGCGCCAGAAAGAAAGCCACGGTGGCTTCGAGGTCTGGAGGTGAGGGGAGGAGCAGACGGACCCAGGTTGGCAATATTAAACTCTGTGGGGCGGAAGTGGGTTGCACCCTTCTGGGCCTCTTCTCTTGAGCTTGGCAGGGCCAAGTTCTATGCCCATAAACCCCAAGAGGTCATTATCTCCTGCCCCTGCAGGCAGCTGGGGCCCTCCTGCCGAGGCTTCTTCTAACCTCTCACTAGTCCTGGGACCCTGAGGACTATCTAGCTGCCAAGGGTGGGCTGGACGGGGGGGGCCCAGGGCCCCGAGAAGCCTTATTGCTTCTAGGGCACCAGGCAAGAGGTGCAGAGCCCTGAGCCAAAGCCCTGAGGTTGTCCCAGTGGTGGCAAAGGCATTTCCATTGGAGTCATTAAGATCACTGAGCCTTGATGGCCTAGATTTGAGCCATGCTACCCCCACCGGCTCCCCTGGACTTCCTGGCCTGACCTCTCCAACCACCCATGACAGAAGAGGTCCCTCTGGAGGCACTATTTAGCACCCCTCTTCCTGGTTCCAGGGCTTTCTCCCTGCCCCCAGTCAGGGAAAGAGCTTCTTTCAGAGAGCAGCCATTGCCTCCCCCTCTTCCCCACCCCCCGGAATCCAGCTGAGGCCAGTGCAACCACATTTCCCAGGGCCTCCTGGTCCTTTCTGCCCTCTGGGAATTTTCACCCATGGGTGCCTTTGCCCACACTGTCCCCTCGCTTGGAATGTTCTTTTGACTTCTGTTTACACTGAAAATTCCTCCTACCTTATTCCTCGAGGTATAACATGTGAATTTCTTTCTTCGTTTGTTCCTTCCTTCCTTCCATGCCTTCTCTCTTCCTCTTTTTCTTTCCCCCTTCCTTCCTTTCTTCCCGTGATTCTTTCATTTTATTCATGCATTTTGAGTAGTCGTTCATTCAGCTTCCACCAGGCACTAGGGCATAAGAGGGTAGGGCAGATTCTGAGGTCAAGAGTGTGTTAACCTGTGTGAGAGGCGGAAGGTAAACAAGCCAGACAGGCTACATAATGGACAGGTCCCGGTGCCAAATAAACACATGAGACCCTTTGTTAAAAAATCATTCAGAATTTCAAAGTGGGGACAGCAGAGCATTAAACCAATTGAGGGGCCCTTCCTAACCAGGGGGTTCTTCTTCAGAGGTTGTGTGCCCAGGAAGATGGCCCCAAGAACTAGTGATTCCCTCAGACTGTGATGAAATCTGTGAATTCCATCAGTGAATCCATCAGTGAGTCCATGCAGTGGCAGGTGAGCCTGGGTGTTATCCAGGAGGAGGTGTTGTCCACAAATGACCAAAAGCAGGAGAGAAATGGAAGGACTCTTGGGCACAAGATTTCTTTTTGGGGTGCTGAAAATGTTCTGGGATTAAATATTGGTGGTGATTGTACAACCTTGTGATTATACTAAAACCCACTGATTTGTCACTTTAAAACAAGTGGATTTTGTTGTATATGGAATATATTTCAATAAAGCTGTTTTTTGAAATCATGAATATATTAGAGTGAAGAGTTAGGGTTACCAGCTGTCTCAGTTTGCCCTGAACTAAAGGTTTTCCTGGGACATGAGCCTTTCAGTGCTAAAAACCAGAAAAGTCCCAGGCAAAACAGGACAAGTTGGTCACTCTGTGTAGAATGCAAACTTTACATTTATTTGAATGATCAAATGTGAGAATTTAAAGACATTTCCTGAGAGGTAAATCAGGGGAAAGTTTAAGGCGCACTGACCTAAATGTCTAACAACAGGAGGTAAATTCATTCATTTGTCCAATTCATTCATCCAGTTCATTCATCCTTTCGTTCATTCATTCCCCAGTGACGTGTAAAGTTTTTGTCTGTTTTATTCACTGCTGTGCTCCTAGGAACTAGGACTCTGCCTGGCACACAGTCCATGAATGTTTGATAAGGGGAGCTGCATGCTAAGTGCCAGTGGTCCGTTAGTTCCTCTTGTCCTGGGACTTAAACTGCATCATGGCTAGTTTTATAAGCAGGCAAACAAGACACAAGTGAAGGGGACTTCCCTGGTGGTCCAGCGGCTAAGACTCCCAGCTCCCAATATAGTGGGCCTGGGTTTGATCCCAGGTCAGGGAACTAGATCCCACACGCTGCAACTAAGACCAGGTGAGCCAAATAAATAGATAAATAGATACATTAAATGCATTTAAAAAGGACACTAGGGAACAGAGTAGGGACTAAGATAGTTTCAGATAGTAATACACGTCATGAAGAAAATAAAGTGATTGAGTAAAGGGCCACTTTAAGCTGAGTGGTCCCAGGAGGCTTGCTGAGACGGTGACTTCTGAGTGAAGGACACCCATGGACAGAATCACTCTCGGTGCTGTTAAGAAAACATCCTTTCTTTGAAAAACAAAAACCAACAAATCAACTTTTTATTTCACTGACCAGAACTTCCAATTCTCTCTGATGCTGCATTTAAAATCTTCAGAGTCCCCCCAGATAGCATCCAGGCTTCCTGTATCCAGAGGCAGGGGCCCAGAGGCAAAGAGGGTCAGGGCCCAGGCAGTTGGCAGACATTCCTGAGCAAGTCTGTGTCTGTTTTTAACTGAAATGCCCTTAAGCTCTCCATCCTGAAACTTTTCTCAATGGCATCTGTGGCAGAAATACACTCATCTCTTTTGAGGGTATACACAACTCCATGGGAGTAAGGGGTGGACATTACATAGGTGCCAGCCAAACTTCTTATTTAGCCAGAAACTAGGCTTCTGGCTCAGTTTAATAGCAGGGAGATGAGCAAAACTGTGGTGAGTGTCCTGGCTTTTCTGCAAGGTGAGCCGAGCTGAAAGTGAATGTAAACACTGCTTGTGATAGAGCTGAATTCGACTCTATAAAAAAAAATAAAGTTGCTCCTATCTCTATGAGTAGTCTATGAGTTGCTTCCAAGAACCCAGGCGTGCCCACATCTCATACCCCATCCAGACATGGCCAGTTCCTCATGCATAGCTACATATGAAGCAAAGAAACCTTCTGTTGAGACTTCCCTGGTGCTCCAGTGGTTGAGACTCTGCGCTTCCAACACAGGGTGCATGGGTTCGATTCCTCGGCAGGGAGCTGAGATCCCACATGCTGCGCGGTGTGCCAGAACAAGCAAACAAAAAAAGGTCTGACTTAAAAAAACTTTTTATTTAGCAAAACAAAACCCCTTTTGCTGACTTTGGGGGGGTGGGAATTGGGTCTGGGAGAGATGCAGGATGGGTTTTTTATTTCCCCTGCCAAAAAAACCTATGTATCTACCCATACACATACATATCCATGTTCAAGGATGTTTTTCTTCTGTGACTACACGACCCCAGAATCCAGCCCTCCCCCAGTTTGAGAGATGATGCCTATTAACTGCACAGATCTGGGATATGAACATATCGTATAGGGCTTCCCTGGTGGCTCAGTGGTAAAGAATCTGCCGGCCCGTGCAGGGGACACAGGTTCAATCCCTGGTCCAGAGAGATCCCACATGTGGCAGGGTAACTAAGCCCATGAACCACAACTGCGCTCTAGAGCCTAGGAGCTGCAACTTCTGAGCCCACATGCCACAACTACTGAAGCACGTGTGCCTCGAGCTTGTGCTCTGAAACAAAAGAAATCATTGCAATGAGAAGCCTGGGTACTGAAACTAGTGAGTAGCTCACAGCAACTGGAGAAGGCCCACACACAGCAATGAAGACCCAGCACAGCCATAAATAAATAAATCGCAAAACAAAAACAAAAATCACATACTACATAAGGCTCTTGTGTTGTCTCACAAGCTGAGAGGACAGGGGCAAAGGGAGTGGATACTCATGGGGGATTTGCTTTCTGTCTAAAATCCAGTCTACCTGGCAACACTCTTAGGAGGGGTTCTGTGGGCAGGATACGGTGGCCGACCTGATGGTCCCAGCCCACTGCAGTAAGAAGGGAGTGATTGAGCAGGGGCCAAATAGCACTGCTCACAAAGTCTCTGTGGGCTCAGGTTCTAAACACCTTGGAAAGGTGAGCAGCCTGGGTGAGCAGGCTTCACCGACAGAGGCCGGGAAGGGGGCCCTGTGTGGGGAGATCACCAGCCCAGTGACGCCCTGGGAGTGTGCACCTGTGCTGGGGACACAGCTTGCACTCTTGGTGTCCACAAGGGAAACAATCGCTTCTTATCACCGGAGACAAAGACTTCTCTCTGCCGAGGATATCAAGCCAGGGAGGTAGGAAGGTAGGCTGATGCTGCCTTGGGACAGGGGTATCCCCAGTAAAATTCTCCTGTCCTCACTGCATGAAAGAAACACGGAGTCCCTTGCTAGAGTAAAGGGAAATATGAAAGCTACTATGTATCATGAATACACTAAGAGTTCTCTCTGTAATAGCTCAAAACTGATCTATGGCCGAAATTAAAACCACGGTGAGCGTATCATAAATCTCAACTATTACTGGGTTGGCTTCTAATTCTGCTTGAAACAAGGCTTCAAATGCTATTCAGAATGATGTGAGTTACCAATAAGTGAAAAATAGTTAAAAGAAAAGAAATATGGAGTCCTTGTGGGGAGAGGCTGCAACACAGGTGACCTGCCCAGAGTGAACTCGGTCTGGATTCAGAACCACCTGCTGAACAAGGTCCCGGATCTTGATGTACAAGTCTTTGTTTCCTCTGACAGCGTGTGTGCCACAGCCCAGGACCCTGTAGACACGAGGTCATCTGCTTATACTTGTAGAACTTGCTGCCGATGAATGTCTCATTCTTATCCAGTACCCACAATTCAACAGCACCTGAGCTGGAAGCCGCTAGCATACCTCTGGCTCTGATGGTATCAAGTGAGTCAGCTACTCTGGCCTCTGCCTGGACTCCAGTGAAGTAGAAATCTTCCTTGGGGGCAGTACAAGGGTCCATAAATGGCCAGAGGGAGCCAGCCCAGCAGCTGGCTGCTCAAGCTGGAAACTCAAGTTGGAAACTGGAACAGGAACACCCGACCCGACCAGTACCTCCCAGCCTCCAACGGATGCTCCATACAGGCGGGCACGTTAAGGGGAAGGTTCCACTCCCAGGCCGCCAGGGGCACAAGGCGGGGTAAAGTTTCCTTTTGCAGCTCCATAGTACCAACTTAGCCCCCAACTGGAGGACTGCCAGAAATTCAGCTCCGCCAGACCCCAAGTGGTCTCTCCCCAAGAAAACATCTTAATGACCAGGGAAATGCTTATGGTGAAATGGTACATGAAAAAGTCAGGACACAAAACTATTCATGTAGTGAGTGCTAATCTTTCTTTAAAATTGTGTTTAAGTGTTAATAGCGCTTAGAATAAGATATATCACATTAAAACAGATACATGCATCCTTATGTTCAATGCGGCACTATTCACAATAGCCAAGACGTGGAAACAGCCTAAATGCCCATCCACAGAAGAATGGATAAAGAAGATGTGGAACATACCTACAATAGAATACTACTCAACCATAAAAAGAATGAAACGATGTCATTTGCAGCAACATGGATTCAGCTAGAGGTTATAATACTAAGCAAAGTAAGTCAGAAAGAGAAAGACAAATATCATATGGCATCACTCATCTGTGGATTCTAAAATATGACGCAAATGAGCTTATCTATGAAACAGAAATAGACTCACAGACACACAGAATAGACTTGTTGCCAAGGAGGAAGGGGGTGGGAGAGGAATGCATTGGGAGTTTGGGATTAGCAGATGCAACCTAGTATATATAGAATGGATAAGAAACAAAATCCTACTGTATAGTATAGCTCCTCTGTCCATGGGATTCTCCAGGCGGAATACTGGAGTGGGTTGCCATACCCTCCTCCAGGAGATCTTCCCCACCCAGGGATCAAAGTCATGTCTCTTAAGTCTCATGAATTGGCAGGCAGGTTCTTTACCACTAGCGCCACCTGGGAAGCCTGTATAGTATTGGGAACTACATTCAATATCCTGTGATAAACCATAATGGAAAAGAACATGGAAAAGAATATGTCTATATATATATAACTGGATCACTTTGCTGTTCAACAGAAATTAACACAACATTGTAAATCAACTATACTTCCACAAGATAAATTTAAAGAAAGAACAAGATACATTGAAGCATGTTGAAGGTGGGAGACCACAGGTGATTTCTTTTTTTAAAAGTATTCCTGTATTTTCCCAATTTCCTAAAATTCATGTGTTCACCCTGGGTCATGTCCTGCCTGATGCGAATCTGGGAGATGGAATCCTGGGGTGAAACAAACAGATGAGGTCCCTCTTTCCTGTGGGACAGGAATATTTTAAAACTGGGAGGAAAAAACCTGGAGTAAAGGAGGAAAGTTATTTAAAAAAAAAAATGGAAGAAATTGCACTGGAAGGGGTGCCAAAGAGTCAGCTGGAAGCTGCAGTCAGGTTTAGGAGGTGGAATGGCCAGCTGGGGGTGGGGGTGGGGGTGAGAGTGGGGCTTGCCTGGAAAGGATCAGAAAGTCAGGGGGCGTCTCTTAATACTCACCCTTTGTGTGCACGTAAGTTCCTTCCACATCTCAGCCTTGGTTTCCCCACTTGTTAAATAAGAGCAGACACTAGATGTGTTTTTTTGTTTGTTTTAAATAACTCTTCATTGTCCTCTCTCCCCAGCCCCTGGGAGCTCCCATTTTATTGTATGTCTTTATGACTTTGACTATTCAAAGGACCTCATATAAGTGGAATCATATACTCTTTGTCCTTTGTGTCTATTTCATTTAGCATGATGTCCTCAAGGTTCATCCATGTTGTGGCATGTCAGAATTTCCCTCTTTTTAGAGACAATAATATTCCACTGTATGTATTTCTATACGTTATGTGGTTCTGAGTTTCCTTCAGCTCCAACATCGCAAGATTCCCAGTTCCAAGCGCCCGTCCTTGCTGAAGCTGATGGCTGCCTGGTGGGGTGAGGCCCCTGGCTTCAGGGAGACTTTCCCCCCTGCCTGTGTCCCTAGGCAGCTGGGGGACGGCCCTGAGAATGAAAGGCTTTGACTAAATACCTGTTGCCTTCTCTCTGGGGTTTCAGGAGCCGGGTCAGGGCCTGGGGCAAGGCAGGGGAGCTAATGATGGCCTCCCGGAGGCTTGGTCATCCAGATGAACCAGACCCTGCTCCATGGCCCGTCCTGATTACAGGGTGTCCTCCGCTTCCCCTCCCCAGGGCCAGGCCTGGCCTCAAAGCAGCCTCTGCCTGCCCAGCTATTCCAGAGCAGCTGCAGAGACAGGCAGGCTGAGGAATCTGGGGTAGCAGCTGCAAAATGCACTGGCTTTGGGGCCAGAACAATAGATACAACTCACGGTGAGGCCAGCTGGCTTATGCATGGTTCTCATCTGGGGGTGACTAGTAGTAACAGCCACTGTTGCCTGAAGTTTTTTTTTGTGTGTGTGTGTAGTTTTGGCTGCACACTAGGTCTTCATTGCAGCGCACAGGCTCTTCATTGTGGCATGCAGGGGCTTCTTTAGTTGTGGGGTGCGGGATCTAGAATGCTCGGACTTAGTTGACCCATGGCATGTGGGATCTTAGTTCCCCAACCAGTGATTGAACCCACATCCCCTGCCTTGGAAGGTGGATTCTTAACCACTGGACCACTGGGGAAGTCCCTGCCTGAAGTTTTCACCTGCTCTTCACGTGTCAAGCACTGGCCGTGACTTACTTCATTTAACCTCACACAGCCCTAGGAGGTTGATACTGTTTAACCCCCTTTCACAGAGGAGCAAGCTGAGGCTTGGAGAGCCTTGCACGCTGGTAAGTGGCCCAGCCTTGTTCTGTGCTGGAGCCTGGTCTCTTAACCCCTGGTTCTGCGATTGGGTGGGACTTCCTTTAGCTCCTCGGTGGAGGGGAAATGAGGGGGTCCACTGACTGAATACCTATTTGCCATCCCTGCATATTGATTGGGGCAGCAACTCACGTTGCTGCTTGAGGTTCTGCTTCCAAATAAGTGAAAGCCACTGCTGTACTTCACCTAGAGCAGTTTGCAGGGGAAACTGAGGCCCTGGAGGGGCAGGTAGCTGTCCAAGGCCATTTGGACAGGGTCTGTGGCAGAGCTGGGATTAGCACGCAAGTCCAGCCTCCCAGTCAGGCTGTCTCTGGTACCCACGTGGCCTCCTGGATCCTGTATGTGATCCACACAGGCAGAGGGGCATTCTAGGGCCTTCCATGCTGGGTCTGCTGGGCCTGGACCCTCACCTACAGTGACTGCCCCTCCCCTCTCCCCCTATGGAAGGTGGGACTCGTGAAGGTGGCCGGCAGTGGCGCAGAGAACAGGACACAGGCTGGAGCTCAGTTCTGACTCTGCTGCTACCTTGCTGTGTGGCCTGGGCCGCTCTGCTCCCTCCAGGCCTCAGTCTCCCCTTCTGTGCAATGGGAGCTGCTGACCCTTTGAGCCTACAGGCACAGCGCAGAGGAGGAAGAGTGGTTGGACAGGAGGCAGCAAGAGTGTGGGGAGGAAGGGAGGCGCCCCGGGGCCGATGGACACCCTGCCTTGCCCCGCCCTCCCGGGGAAATGTCTCAGCTTCTGCCGCCCACACTCCTACTACTGCCCAGGGGACGCCGCTTGGCCTGAGCGTTTCCAAGCCTTAGATGACAGAGTTCTCAGTCCCCAAGGCTGCCCTGGGGCTGGTGGTTGCCCTTCCCTTCTCCCGGAACAGTGTTGGCTTCATGGGGTTTTCGAGGAGGCTGAGCTCCTGGGTGGGCGCTCCCATGGGTGTTAGCCTCACCCACTCACGTGCACTCACACCCCTACATTTGCTTGTATGCACACATACGCATAAGCCCACACGCACACGCCGCACAGCAGGGACGCTCACAGGCTAAGAGAGGCCCGAACCTGACTTTTGAGGCTCTTGGTTAGTTAAAAATGAAGACATGCTGAAACAGGTTGGCCACAGTTGTGGTGTGCTACACACATTTTTATTTAATAAATTAATATCTTTAACATGCACAAACACACTCACAAATCCAATGCAATTGAGAGATTCATAAGATAATTGCAAGAGTTATAAAAGATGAGTTCACAGTGCTGTGTGGTCTGGCAATGGGAAACAGTTTCAAATTGTACGATGAGAGTCTTCTTTCCATCTTGTGCACGAGTCCCTGGAACTCGACATCCAGCCTTCTTGGTGTGTACATTGCTTTCCAACATTCTATTATGAAAAATTTCAAGCATCCAGAAAGACTGAAACAACTGTACAGTGAACACCGATATCCTCACCTTCTGAAATCTACAATGAACATTTTGCAATCTTTGCTTTATCACATTTCTATCTCCCTTTCCATTCACCCATCAGTCCATCTGAATCCATTCATCCATCTGTCCATCATCTCTCTACCCCTCCACCCATCCATCTTTTTTTGATGTATTTTGAGGTTCATGAATGTGAGCCTGGGTTGAATGACACTCTTTTCCCTCCTCCTTCTCCCTGACAGTAATAGACCTTGCTGTCCACACACTCATGTACACTTACACACACACCCCTGTGTATATGTGAAACCCATATACACACACCACACACGATTCTCCCATGTTCTCTAATTCAAGCATGTCCTCTCCTTATTGACATGAACTCGCATATAGAAATATCACACATAATCACCTGTGCACACACACACACACAGTGCCTCCATGTGCATTTGTGGCAGACTTTTGATATCTGTGAGGGAAGCATCCAGAGACTTTTCAGACCTGTAACCCTCGGAGAGTCCCTTACCTCTGGCAAGTGTCAGGGGGTCCTCAGTAGCTCCTCGCCCGGCATGGCCTACTTTTCTGCTTTCCCCAGAGTCTTGTCCCTTACCTTCCAGCCGCATCCCATGAAGAAGACCTCCCACAAAGGCTCCTTCTTCAGTGTTGCCAAATTTGGGTACAAAGCCACCAGACTGTCGCTCCAGGAGGGCATGGACTGTGTTGACCACACCACACGCCCTGACCTGTCACCCAGCAGGCCCCCTGGTCAATTGGAAAAGGAACAACAGTGGCAGAACGGTGCATCTCCGGGCAACCTCAGGGGCATCTGTGTCACACACACTCACTGCCAGGCACACACAACGCACTCTACCGGCATACACACCCTCTAGACTCACAGGTACACTGTGTGTGCGGGTGTGTGAATGCATACTGTGTCTCACACACGTCTACTTGTCTTCCCATTATCCAGATGGAGTTACTTCCAGCACTTGAGCCCTTTTCTAAAGCCTTGGTCATTGAAGACCACTGTGAGCACATTTGCTGGAATGTGAGGCCCAGGTGTGGCCCCGTGACCATGTGCTCCTGAGCTTGGCCCCAAGCATATGTGTGGCACAAGTTAAGAGTACCAGTTCTGGAGTCTGACAAAACCTGGATTCCATCCTTGCTCTGCGTGTAATCACTGTGCATGTTTCACATATGACTTATGTGAGTGTTACTTCTTGGAGCATCGATTTCCTTATCTGTTAAATGGGAAAATAGTTCCCATCTTTAAAGCGTCTTATAGGAGATGCCCTTAGTTGGGTGCCTGGTATGTTGTAAGCACTTAATAATGGTTGCTGTGGATATTATTATTGCGGCTACTTCAATCTTTGCGTCAAACTCCCAAGCACCTGTTGGGATGGAGGGCAGTCTTGACAGGGGGCTATGTGTGGGGACAGTAGGTGGATGGTGTCTCATTAATGCCTCTCCCCAGATCCTAAGCCCTCATTACCTACATGAATATTCATAAGGAATAGCTTCAGCCCTGCTCTGTAAATGGGTCAGAAGCAGGAAGTAGAGGCCAGTGCAGAGAGCGAAGGCAAGGGGACAGGAGGCTCAAAGCCAGAGTGCATCTGAGTCCCCATGGACGGGAGGATGGTGAGAGGGATGGGAAGGATGGTTGGGAGGATGCTAGGGGGCACCAGGGGCTTGATCAGGGGATTATTCCCATGTTGCACGTTTGAAAACTGAGCCCCAGTGAGATCAGATAAGAGTACTCTTGGGGTGAGTGGCCCAAGAAGCCAGAGCCTGCTTCCTTGGGATCTGGACAGTTTAGCATCTGTCTCGGCTGGGTGATGGGCACAGGGGGATGGACCAAATGATCACTGCAGTTTTCTCTCAATGGACATAGTTTACATGGCATTATATGGTTGGAAGAGCTGTGGTGATCCTGAATCCCAACCCTCCAGTGAGGCTCCAAGAGAATGGGTGATTTGCCAGAATCACACAACTGCTGACTCCAATCTTGCCCTTGGAGGTGTAAAAGACAGAGTGATTCTGGTCCCTTGCAAGAGATTTAAGACGGGGAGAAGGGTGGGTGGGTTGGTCAGGATACTGAGGAATGAAGCCTCTTTATCCACCTCCTCACTAGTCCCCCGAGATAACTGCAGCAGAAACAATTATCTCCATTTTACAGATGAGAAGGATGAGGCTGACAGAGGAGGAGGCACCAGGACAAAGCAACACAGTGAGTTTATTGCATGGGGTGGGGAGGGATCTGCGCCTCTGTACAGGGCAGCGCAGGGATGTGAGAGCCCAGTTTGCCTCTCTCGTGGGTAGGGTGAGGGCACGACCTCTGTTTTTCCTGTTCTGGAAAGTTTCAATCTAAAAAAAGTCAGAAGGGGCTGTCTCTCTACACGTGCAAGCTTATTAATCCCTCCCTCTTTTCAGATGACTGCCTGTTTCTTAAAATGCTTTCCAGACACTCACAACTGTTCTATGAGGTTAAGCAGGATAATCAGGCCCAATTCAGAGGAGAAGTGACCTCCATGACGGCAGAGGGTATGAGAGGCGGTGACAGAACCAGGGTGTCAGGTATTGCTTGTTGAGGTCTTTGGCGATTTATTTTATATTTATTTATTTTGGGCTGTGCTGGGTCTTTGGTGCTGCACTAGCTTTTCTCTAGTTGCAACCAGCCAGAGCTATTGTTGGTGGCAGTGAGCAGGATTCTCTTCTAGGCGGCTTCTCTTGTTGCGGTTCCCAGGCTCTAGAGTACAGACTCAATAGTTATGGTGCCCGGGCTTCGTTGCTCTGAGGTCTGTGGGATCTTCTCGGATCAGGAGTTGAACCCGTGTCTCCTGCATTGGCAGGCGGATTCTTTAGCACTGAGCCACCAAGGAAGGCCTTCTTTTTCTTTTTTTTAGAGAATATTTTTATTTACTTATTTGGCTGGGCTGAGTCTTAGTTGCAGCTTGTGGGATCTTTTCTTTGTGGCATGCAGGATTTTTAGCTGCGGCTTGCAGGATCTAGTTCCCCAACTAGAGATCAAACCAGTGCCCCCTGCGTTGGGAGCACGGAATCTTAGCCACTGGACCACTGGCCATTTTCTACTAGACCCGGTCTTGGAAAAGGAGGGGTTGAGGGATGGAAAATTTGACCCTTGGGGCAGAAGTGTCAAAAGGAGATGACCCTGGGGTGGATGGCCACGAGAAGGATTCACTTCAGACTGCTGAGTGGCAGCATGAGGACACTGGGCTTGTGGGAAACATTCAGAATGAGTTCATTCATTTGGGGCCCTTTCACTGCCTTACCGTGCCAGGCCTTGTGCTGTGCCCAGGTCAAGGGAGGGACCCACCAGAGGTGAATCAAACAGTCCTTGGGTGGCTCAAAGTCACTTAAGGGTCTCAGACTAGGGCTGAAGACATGAATAGACAGAAAAAGAGGTGCACTGGGTATTGTCACATCTGCTTTCACCCAGAGGCAGTAGGATGTCAGGGACAGGCCTTGGGTTCTGAGATTGGGGCCAGATTGGGTGGTCTTCTAGTGCTGCCCTTATGAGCTGGGTGGCTTTGAGTAGAAATAGTAGCAACCACAATAGTCACAGTTGATTTTTATTAAGTGCTCCGTTTACATCTCGCATGTCACTTTACTTCTTTGAACCTCTTTCCTCATCTGTAAACGGGATGAAATGGGAGTTAATTTCTCAGGGTTACTGGAGGGCTTGAATGGGACCACGTAGGTGGGAGAGTTTAGGGCTTCCAGGTGGCTCAGTGGTAAGATTCCGCCTGCTGATGCAGGAGCCACAGGAAACACGGGTTCGATCCCTGGGTCTGGAACATCCCCTGAAGGAGGAAATGGCAACCCACTCCAGTATTCATGCCGGGATAATCCCATGGACAGAGGAGCTGGCAGGCTACAGTCCATGGGGTCACAAAGAGTCAGACAAGAGTGAGCACTCAGCACGCAGGTGGAAGAGTTTGTCATGAGCTTAGCTGTGTGGTAACTTTAGTTATTTGTGAGGCCATAGAGGAGTCCCATGTTTGAGATGCAGGAGGCTAGTTATCCCTACTGGGGCCAGGTAGTGTTTTCAGGGCGGTGGCTGCCCTCTTCACTGAGAAGATACGGGGTAGGACCAAGAGTTTGAAGGGTTGAGAGGAGGATAAAAAGGACTTTTCAGGGGGAGGGTAGCCTGTGAGCAAAAGTGTGGAGGAGGGAAAGTGTAGGGTATGTTTGTAACACAATGAATGGCTCAGGTTGGCGCCCAGTGAGTCATCAAGGATGCAGGCAGGCCCAGATCTCTGACCCTGGGGCCAGCTTCGAAGCACACAGATTTCCTCCCTGACATTATCCCATCTGTGGTTGGGTGAGGAGAGAGGGCTGGAGGGTGAAGCGAATGTAATTACAGGGCCCTACTTCTGAGTTTCTCTCACCTCTCTGCGGGATGGTCTGGCAGGAATGGGACCCACTCATCCCTCTGAGCTCCTGAGCTGGGGGCCAGGTTTGGGCGTTCCTGGGGAGTGATGAATCACCAAGAGCAGGGGGCTCTGGGGAGCACGTGGCCCAAGCCAGGAGTCAGTCGAGCTTGAAGAACAGGTGGATGGAGGGGAGGACAGATGATAACGTGCCAGGCTGCGTCCTAGAAGCGGGGGCGGGGAGCGCACACCTGGCTCTTTGAGGAAGGTATCCTCATTTCACAGACGGGGAAACTGAGGCTCAGAGAGGGGAAGTGACTTGCCCATTTCTTTGTCCAATCATGCAACACTTCGGTATTGGGCAGAGGCTCTATTCCAAACGCCGAGGAGTCCCGTGTGACCAACTCTTGGGGTAGGGAGAAGTGTTGTTGAGGTCGTGTTTGCGGCCTCGCCGGGAATCGAACCCAGGTGTCCCTATTTCCAAACCATCACTTTAGATCCGGACGTGAGTCCAGCTGCGCGGCCTGCGCGGCAGCTGGAATCCCCGGTACCCCCACTTTCCTTACGGTCCCGCCCAGCGCACCTGCCCCAGGTGAGTCCCGGGAGGCCCCGAGCACCGCCGGAAAGCCGCGAGCGGTTTCGGCAGGTGGGGCGGAGCCGGGCCGGGGCGGGGCCGAGGGGCGGGGCCAGCCCCCGGCGCCTGGAGCCGGACAGGAGCCGGCGCCCCTCGGCCCGCGCCCCGCGCCCCGCGCCGCCGCAAACATGGGGGCCTGCCTGGGCGCCTGCTCCCTGCTCAGCTGCGTGAGTCCTGACCCCGGCGCCCGCCCGCGCCGCCTGCCCCTTCTTCGGGCTCGCACTTTTGTCCTATCTTCTTCCTCCAAATAGTTTCTTCCTTTTCCTTCCTCCAAACTTGTCTTTCTGGGCCCGCACCCCGCCTCCTCGCTCCTCGGGTACCCCGGCTCCTCGGGTACCCCGGCTCATCGAGTCCCCCCACCCCCATCCCGGGCCCGCGGGCGCCGGAGACGGCTGGTGTCCGGCGATCGGGTTACCGCGGGGGAAGGGGTGGGGCGCCCCGGGGCAGGGGAAGGGCGCCCCTCCAGGGAACTGGGGAGACTGAGGCCCAGAGCCCGGGGCGGGGATGGGCGCTGCAGCCCCAGTTGGCCCAACTAGGAGCCGTCCTGGCCGTGCGCCTCGCGTCTGCCTCCCCGACGCTCTCTTTGTGTGCCTGCCGGTCCCTGCCCCTCTCCGCCGGTGTCCTCTGTGTGTCAGTCAGGCTGTCTGTCCCTGCCCGTCTGCCTCGTTTGTCCCTTTGTGTGTGTCTGATATCTGTCCGTTCGTTCGTCCGACTGTCTTTGTCCGTCCGAAGCCTCTTAGCATCTGTCATTGTCTGTCTTTACGGTCTCTCTGCCCGAGTCTCTCTGCCCGCCAGGGTCTGTCTGCCAGTCCGGTCTGTTAGTCTGTCTGTGCCTTGTCCCTGCTTTTCAGTCTGGCTCCGGCCTGACTCCTGGGCACTTTTCCAGTGAACCCCAGACCTTTCCCTCCTAGGCCCCAGGGCCGAAGTGGGGGGTGGGGAGGAAGACCCTCTCTGCCTTTCTAAGCCGATCTGGAGCGAGCTTGAGTCCGTCTTGCGGGGTACCGCCAACACCGGCCCGACTCTGGGTGGGGACACCCAGGAACCGAGGGAGGTGGGGTCTGGGGGGAGGGACTACCTGGTCATCTGCTCGGGGACCTGGGGAGCAGCCAGCCCGGGTTGGCACTGCTGCCGGCAGAGGGGAGGAGCGTCAGCCAGACCCCGGCGGGGAGGCCCCTTCTCCTTTTCCCAGCCCCCTTTCCTTTCCCTCTTCCCTTCATTAAATCTGAGGTTCATTCAGGCAGCCCCCTCCCCCTCTGCCCTACACAAAGAGGAGCCGAGAGGAAGGGGGAGGGGGTTCTGGTGGCTGCTGAATCCCAGACTTAACTTTCCTTTGTCCCCGATGTGTGTGAATGATAGGATGGGGTGTAGGGGCCCACAGCTGGGGATCTAGAGAGATGTACTTTACAGCTATTTTCCGAGAAGGGTATCTGCATAGAGAGGCTATAGAGGAGGTCCCTGGACCCTTGTCCCCTCTGGGCCTCCATGTTCCCATATGTGAGGGTGTGTGTGTGTGTGTGTGTGTGTGTATGTGTATGTGTGTGTGTGCGTGTGCAGGAGCTGATTACTGAGATCTCTTCCTGCCCGGTGACACCAAGTTTTGGGTTGGAGCTCTGGCCAGAAAGGGTTTGCTTCCTGGTGGGGGAGGGAGAGTTTCCTTGGAGTTGACTAGAATTCCTTCTGGCTGAGCTAGCCAGGGGGTGGGGGAGGTTGTTGAAAGGAGACCAGCCATTTCCCTGTACCTCTGTTTCTCCATCTGCCTCACTTAAGATTTAAAAGTGCCCCACCTTGTTCTTGGCATATAGTAAGCTCTCCAAGCAGGAGCTATTGTTATTATCATTTTTAAAAGGTGGGTGGAGAATTCCCTCTGGAGCCAATTGCTGGACTCTGAGTCAGGCTCCTGCAGTGCTGAATCAGAAGGCACCAGACAGGCCTGCGCCAACCCATGGGTTACAGATGAGGAAGCTGCAGCCCAGAGAGGTTAGCCCACTTGCTTAAGGTTGCACAGTGAAAGGAGGAAGATCTGCACAGTCAGGATTAATATCTGATCCCTAGTCTAGGCTTCTGCCCACATCTTCCCTCCCTTCATATTCTGGGTGCTGAGGGGCAAGGTTGGCCCAGAGTAGAATCGGGAGGTTGGGGAGGTTGCAGGTATCTAATGTCTGCAAGGGACCTGCCCCTCCTATTAAGAGCCTCCCCTTGACATTCTGACCTCTGATGTTTACCGGGTACTTACTGCATGCCAAGTGCTGTGCTGAACCCTTCACCTGTGCCATCTGATTACCCACACACCCCACTCCCGACCCCCCACCCCCCACCATGGCAGAGTTAACTTATTTTGCCGATTGTGGTACTGATGATAGCCACCATTGACTGGGTCCTTACTGTAGGCCCGGAACTCAGAGCCCAGCAGTGTAGTGAGCATTTTGTATGTATCCTTCCATTTAGTCCTCACGGCGACCCCAGTGAGGAAGTTAATATTACTCACAGCTGAGAAAGCTGGATTCAGAGAGGGAAGACAATTTCCCCACAGCCACACAGTATTAAGTGGTGCTGTTGGGCGCTGCTGGGTAACCAGTAGCAATGTTTCAATGGACACTTGCCCGAGAGGACTGAAGTTCTAATGAGGGAGTCGCCAGGCATCTTTAGGGGGAACATTTTGGCATACGTGGCTCCCCTTGGTCAGATGCAAATCTGTCACAGCATGTAGGGAATGCAAGTGGCTCTCTCTTTTATTAACAAAAAAAGAGTTTTATTTATTTATCTATTTTTGGCTCTGCTGGGTCTTCATTGCTGTGTGGACTTTTCTCTAGTTGCAGAGAGCGAGGCTACCCTCTAGTCACCGTGTGAGGGCTTCTGATTGTGGTGGCTTCTCTTGTTGCAGAGCGTGGGTTCTAGGCAAGCGGGCTTCAGTAGTTGGAGCACACACACTCAGTGGTTGCAGCTCACGGGCTCTTGAGCACTGGCTCAGTAGTTTTGGCACGCGGGCTTCGTTGCTCCGTGGCATGTGGAATCTTCCCAGACCCAGAATTGAACCCGGGACCCCTTCATTGGCAGGTGGATTCTTATCCACTGCACAACCAGGGAAGTCCACAAGTGGCTCTCTTGGTTAATGTTTGTGCTGGACTGAAGGTGAGTCCTGGCCAGGAGGAGATAAGATAGACCCAGTAGGGATGGAAGTCACCAAGCAGGTCAGCACCGGGCGAGTTGGACAGTCGGCAGATACTTAGGGATGGTCTTCTACAGGCGAGGGAGTGTGAAAGGTGTTCGCATCAGACAGCTTGGTCTGGGTCCTGGCTTGGTCTGTTCTCAGCTGCGTGACTGAACCTCTCCCTTGTCTGAACAGTGGAGATAACTGTGGTACCACCTCTCAGCATGTCGGGAGGGTTCTGTGGGACTTAGCCTGAAGCTGGCGTGCAGCGGCTGCTCTGTAAGCTCCCGCCAGTGGTAAAGCATGGGACACCACATTTGAGGAAGTGGGGAAGCTGCTAAAACCCATGGCTGTCTGATGGGCTCCAAGCCACTTCACTGACCTGCCTGGAAGCCCATTTTATAGCTGAGGAAACTGAGTCCCACAGGGGCAAAAAGAGACTTGTCTAAAGTCGTCCTGCCAGCTGGCGGCAGGGGCACGACAGGGCCTGCTCCTCTTCACACTGCATCGGGGAAAGAAGTGTGCTTGAAGTAGTCTTGGGCTGCCCTCTTCTCAGGGTGGCTCAGCCAGTTCGGGGGTGCCACAGAAGCTTGCAGCTTATTAGACGCTCAGGCCCAGGGTTTCCTGAGTTCTGAGTTCTCCTTTCTGAGAATCTGGCTGATGCTATGAGTCTACCAGTCTAAGTTCTGGTGCTTTTCCATTGCTACCTTTCCCCTGCGTGCATCTGGGGAGGGGTGTGTTGTAATCTGAGTGTAGGAATGGTGTAATAACCTACCTTGTTCTTTCACTTTGCATCCCAAGCATAGCCTGTGTTGCTGTCAATCTAGGGATTTTCATCTTTCCTGCTTCTGTACCATTCCATGGGGTTAGTAATCACCACTGTCCGCTGGTGTGGGGCAAAGAGGTCATTTGCGGTTTCTTGATATTCTGATAAGCTCATGCAACTTAAAGCTTTGTGCCTATTTTCGTTTTTTCTCTTAATTTAAAGTTTTTCTTTTTTTTAAATAGTAAAATCAACTTTATTGGGGTATAATTTACATTTAACTATATTTAGTTTCCCAGGGACGGCAGAGCCTGGTGGGCTGCCATCTATGGGGTCGCACAGAGTTGGACACGACTGAGTTGACTTAGCAGCAGCAGCAGTTTTGTATACCTATTTAAGTGTTACCAACACATCTGCTTCATTCAGCAGAAAGATCCCTCTTAAGGAAGTACCATGGTGCAGTGATGGGCATTTAGTTAATTTCAAATTCCCCCTATTGTTTTCCTCGTGTGAACAGTGTCACTGTGCGTGTGCGTGTGTCTGCTTTTACTCCATGGGCTGGTATTTGTGTAGGAAGAAGTTGTGGTTGGAGTGATCCCCAGAGGTGGGGAGTGGAGATTAGGATGTATGAACAACTGCAAGGATGCTCCAGAAGCAGCCAGGGTGGGAGGAAGGGGCTGTGTGTATTTCTGTCTCCCAGACCTGGTCTCTCTGGCTACCAGCCAGGTCCTTGGAAACCTGAGATTTCAGGTATCAGAAATACCTGGATTTTGATCTCTAAGAACTGAGTAAATTGCAAGGCCACCCTCCCTGACTGCAGTGTGGCAGCTTTTCTTGTGTCTCAAATGTCTCAGATGGAAATGGTAACAAGCCAGAGCCAGGCCTTGACCTGGGTACTTGGGTACTTGGTTTCTGAGATCAATGTCTGTTGTTGTTCAGCTGCTCAGTCATGTCCGACTCTTTGTGACCCCATGGACTGCAGCACACCAGGCCTCCCTGTCTGTCACCATCTCCCAGAGCTTGCTCAAATTCATGTCCATCGAGTCGGTGATGCCATCCAGCCATGACATCCTCTGTTGTCCCTTCTCCTCCTGCCTTCAATCTTTCCCAGCATCAGGGTCTTTTCCAATGAGTTGGCTCTGCATCAGGTGGCCAAAGTATTGGAGCTTCAACTTCAGTGTCAGTCCTTCCAATGAATATTCAGGACTAATTTCCTTTAGGAGTGACTGGTGGGATCTCCTTGCTGTGCAAGGGACTCCGAAGTCTTCCCCAACACCACAGTTCAAAAGCATCAATTCTTCAGCACTCAGCCTTCTTTATAGTCCAACTTTCACATTCGTACATTATTACTAGGAAAACCATAGCTTTGACTGTATGGACCTTTGTTGGCAAAGTAATGTCTCTGCTTTTTAACCCCATGAACAGTGCCTGTTGGGCTTCCTTGGTTTTCTTGGGCACTGGAGGGATTGTTTTCATCACTGGGGTGTTTTGAAATTAAACGATACTGCCATCCATGACTTAGCAGACCCTGGTGCAGACAGACTTGATCTCAAATCCCAGCTCCTCAGCTTACTTGAGACGTGACCTTGGTTGTGTCATCTTCCTGAGTTTCAGTTTCCCATTTGTAAATGGGGGGTTACAGCATACTTCATAGTGTCAGTGAGGCTTAATCTAGACAAAGTGCTCACCAGTGTCTGGGACAGAGTAGCTCATCATAAAGGGAAGCCATCACTATTATTACTGCCATTCACTTGCTGTGTGATTTCTGGCAAGTCTATTAACCTCTCTGATCTCAGAATGCTCTTTAAGGTTTATAAAACACTTTTTCTGGCATTTGCTTATCTTCTCACCACCCCACCCCGCCAAGTAGCCATGGATAGGAGTCAGGGCTCTGGGCAGCGTTTGCAAGATACAACCCGAATTGATGGATGGGTGGATTGTTATGATTTGGACCCTGAGGGAGAATTCCATTCTGCAGGCATTTCATTTAACATCCATGCTGTGGTTGGCTTTGTGGATGAGAGAGATAGGTTACAAGGAGCATTCCCATGGGCCTTTCCAGTCTAAGGGGAGAGGAGGGAGGAGACGAGAAGGCAGCTGCACCGCAAGCAGAGTGTGCGGTACCCCTGTGACCAGTCCAGAAAGCAGGGGACAGGGTCTCAGAGGAGCAAGGGACCCTTTCAGCCTCTCTCTGCAAAGCTGGTCACTCAGTAGAAGGCTGTTCCTGTCCGTCTCCACTTTGGGAGGTGGTGCCCAGTGGCCGTGGAGGCCCGTTGCTCATAGGAAGAACTCCAGGGTCCTGTACGTGGCTGCAGGCCACCAGCCTGGCCGACCTTACCACCCACTTGCTCTTGAAGCTTTGGCCACAAGGCCTTCTTTTCCTTCCTCCAACACTCAGCGCCTGCCCACCCCCAGAGCCACTGCAGGCTCTCTTCCTTTTGTCTGGAACACTTTCTTCATCTTGGCCAGGAGAGTGCATCCTCACTGTTCAGCTCAGCTTAAATGGCATCCCTTCAGGGCAGTGACGCGCCACCTCCCGTCTAAACGAGGCTCCCGTCGGTCACTCTCATGGCAACACTTACCATGACAGGTGTAAGAATGTGGTGAGCCTCTTTCCTGCCCTCAAAAACTCCAGGAGGGTGGAGCCTGTGTCTCTAGCCCTCCTGACTCTCACATACCTGAATGAGGAGTCAGAGCTGTTTAGAGGAAGAGAAACGGTGACCCACAGGTATCTGGATGTGGGCCTATTTCCTCCAAGGCTGGGCTGTGGAACTGGCTTCTGTGGGGTGATGGAGTGGCATCACCAGCCCCTAAGCGATTTCAGCCAACCCCCGGAAGGGAAGGGCTGACGGAGGCAGAGGCGCCTGAGACAGAAGGGGTTGGACGCCCCTGCTGTCCAATCTGCTGCAGCACCAGGCCGGGAATCCCACCCTCTCATGGTCTTCATTCCCTTCATTCAGCAGATGTTGAGTGATCAGCGCCTGCTGTTTCTTGAGGTCTTAACATATGTCTGGTACCATGCCAGACACTTTACACTCGTTCAACAGATAGTCCCTGAACTCCCGATGATGTGTCAGTCCTGGTTTCCATTTCTGGCACCTCCACGGTGAACAGACAGACAAACCCCCCTGGTGGAGCTCACACGTTAACAATGAGAGGCAGGCCCCGTGAGTCAACTGTGAAGCCAATCAGGTGGTTGTCTAAGTCCTATGGAGAAAAATAAAGCAGGCAAGGAGGACAGGGAGCCTGAGGGAGTTAAAATTTAAAATCCTGATTTTATTCTTAAGACTGCCATGTGAGAACCAGGTACCCTTCTGATTTCCATTTTATGAAAGGGGAAACTGAGGTTAAGAGAGGGTAAGTGAACCGTATAAGGTTACATGGCTAACTAGCGACAGGATTGACCTTTTAGATTTTCTTTTTCCACTCTGCTTCATCTGAAATAAGAAACAGTGTGACCTCAGCTCTCTCTCTCTGGGAAGCCACAGTAACCCCTGAGGATAGATCCAGGTTTGAATCTGCATTCTGTTGCTTGTTGGCTGTGTGTCCTTGGGCAAGCCAGCCTCTTCCAGCCTTGGTCTCCTTGGCCTCTCCCTCGGGCTTGAGAGTTAAACAGTGTGACATCTGGGGAATAGGTATCCCTCCGTAGCGTGGCACGGGAGGGCTCTGCGTAGGTTTGGAGATATTGACCAGCCGGCAGGCAGTGGGCCCCAGGAAGATGCCGCGTGCTCTGGCGGGGAAGAGGAGAGGAGGCAGAGAGTAAGGGGCCGACCCCGCCCTCCCCGCAGGCCTCCTGCCTCTGTGGCTCTGCCCCCTGCATCCTGTGCAGCTGCTGCCCCTGCAGCCACAACTCCACGCTGAGCCGCCTCTTCTTCACGGTCTTCCTCTTCCTCGGGGTGCTGGTGTGTGTCATCATGCTGAGTCCTGGCGTGGAGAGCCAGCTCTACAAGGTAAGCCGCCTGCGGGACCTGGCCTCTGGCGAAGGCTCAGCTACCAGAGGGCCCAGCTGATCAAGAGGTGGGCAGGACAGGGAGGGTTTGGAGTGAATCACAAATGGAAACCAGTGGACCGCTGAGGATGAAACCCTCTCCGTGTTCCCCAAAGCCCACCTCCCGCTTAGCACCATTTGCACATCCCACCCCCGCCCTGGCACCATCCGTGGCTGTTAGCCCGTCTGCCCATAAAGGAACACGACTACCTTGTCAATTACTAGGGAACCTGGAGACATGCTTTAGCCAGACGCCCTGTTTTCAAGAAACACCAGTTTGATGTTTGGTGGAACGTGTTAACCTTGAGCCCGAGGTGCACCTGCTTATAAAAAAGCCGAAAAGTGAAAAAAAAAAAAAAGATGGGCAGGAGTGTCCAGCGCACCGATGATCCAAGCATTAGGGGGGTTGTTTCTTCACATTGGGAGGAGGGTTTGATCCTCCTCTTTTCTCATAAGCCATGGTCCCCTTGGGGAGTCTCATGAATCGTTATTGCCCCTGCTCCAGACAGTGGCCCAGGGCAGTCTCTTCCCGCTTCGATGCATAAGCCCAGTTTTGAGGGTCTTGTCTTTCCTTCATCTCAGTGTTTCATAGTCTGTGGCACAATGAGGTCAGAGGTTCTGACACGCTAGTGTGCACAGAGGCATGAATCCCCTGGCGAGTGTGCTAGAAATGCAGAATCTCAGACTCCACCTTAGAGACTCTAGTTCCGTAGGAGAGGGGACCTCAGCGGATCCTGATGTAACTGGTGGGTGGAAAGAGCTTTGGAAAATCCTGCCTTGGACAGTGCAGTGTAGTCCTGGGGTTGTGAGATGATAGTAGGGAAATTAACAAGATCTAACTGGACGTCTGTCCCTGGGGGGCTCACTCACAGGACTTGAGTGGCAGAGGTGGGTGGGAATGGAGATGGGTGGTGGATGGAGGTGGGAGACACAGACTGCCGTCCAGCCCAGGCCTCCTGGGAGAACCTCTTGCCTGTTGGGGGGAGGCCTGGGCAGAGTCACCCTGGGTTCTGGGTGGGGTATGGTGTTTGAACTGCTCTGTCTGTCTCCACAGCTGCCCTGGGTGTGTAATGAGGGGACCGGACCCCATGTCGTCCTGCAGGGCCACATCGACTGTGGCTCCCTGCTTGGCCACCGCGCTGTCTACCGCATGTGCTTCGCTATGGCGGCCTTCTTCTTCCTTTTCTCTTTGCTCATGGTCTGCGTGCGCAGCAGTCGAGACCCCAGGGCTGCCATCCAGAACGGGTGAGGAGGGGCCCTACCCGAGGCCCTCCCACAGTGGATTTCCCCATCCTCTGCCTGTCTCCAGCATCTCCAGTCCCTACCTTCAGACTCAGGAGCTGCCGAAGCCAGGAGGATGCAGCTCAGAGATCAGTTCATTGAGCAGTACCCACTTCTCAGATAAGGAAGTAAAGCCCAGGAAAGACAACAGCATGCCTATGGTCACACAGCAATTTAGTGGCACAGTTGGGGCTAGAACCCAGGTGGCCATCCTCACCCCTTATTGGTCCTTCCCTCTGCCCCTTGGGACTGTTTTTAAGGCCAGGACAGACTCTCTGTGCCCATCAGACCATTGGAAGGCCCCTGCCATCTCTCCCAGGACCTGTTCTGTGGGGGTGGGACTCTGGGGGGCCAGCTTTTCCTCTCCCCCTACTCAGCTCTCTAGTCTGACCTACCCATTTCCCCACCATAGGTTTTGGTTCTTTAAGTTCCTGATTTTCGTGGGCATCACCGTGGGCGCCTTCTACATTCCTGATGGCTCCTTCTCCAACAGTAGGTGGCCTTGGTGGGGGGGGATGGGGGCTACCAAGAGGGACAAACACTGGTGGGTGCTGCTGTTTGCACCCAGGAGACGGGTCTCTGCTGCTTGGCCGTGTGGCCTTTGGGCAACTCTGGGGGTTAAGGGGACCTGCCTTGATACCCAACCTGTACCCTGCCACAAGGCATCTCTGTGTGTGGCCTGGGGCTCCCTGAAGGAGGGGACATCAATACAGGTTGTAGCATGAATGACTGTTGAATGTATGGAAGTGAGTGTGAGAAGAGGCCCTGGAGGGTGCCTACCCCAGGCTGCTGCCCCACGGCTGGACCCCCTTCTTCCCTCCCCTCTCCCCACCCAGTCTGGTTCTACTTTGGTGTCGTGGGCTCCTTCATCTTCCTCCTCATCCAGCTGCTGCTGCTCATCGACTTTGCGCACTCCTGGAACCAGCGGTGGCTGTGCAAGGCCGAGGAGTGTGACTCCCGCGCCTGGTACGCAGGTCAGTGCTACCCCGTGGCCTCGTGCAGGGGCCGGGCTTACTGAGGTGGGGGTGCTCCCTGAAGGACGGTGGCCTGGAGGGCATCTCAGGCTGCCTCCTGCCTTAGCACCTGAACTGAGCCGTCCGTGGCAGATGGAGAGAAGGATATGTGTGGGCAGGGCGGTTGAGGTGGGTCAGGCGGAGCAGGCCCTGCAGAATTGACCACACCTAGCCAGACCAAACTTCAAATGACCCCTGGTTATTGAATCCCCAGTAGCAGAATGGGTCCCTTTTCAGATTGATTTTCTGAATCGGCCAAGAAGAAAGGCTCACCACTTGGGGTTGGCTTGGTTGTCACACCTCCCTGATCACCACGCATCTAGTTCACTCTTTGAAAGACTGTTCTCTATTCATTGTCTTTATATTTATGGTGAGCTTATTTGCGGCACGTGAATCATTTTAGTTCAGGGTGGGGCGGGAACTCACAAAGGCTGGGTGCGGACGGAAGTTTGGCAGACACTCCTTGGAGGAGGAAGCTGGGGCCAGATGACTGCCCGATGAGGGATGGGGGTCCTTGTGCATCCAGACCCAGCTGCCGCTGCCCCTCCCTCCCAGGCCTCTTCTTCTTCACCCTCCTCTTCTACGCGCTGTCGATCGCGGCCGTGGCGCTGCTGTTCGTCTACTACACCCAGCCCGGCTCTTGCTATGAGGGCAAGGTTTTCATTGGCCTCAACCTCACTCTCTGTGTCTGCGTCTCCATAGTTGCTGTTCTGCCCAAGATCCAGGTGAGAGCCCTGCCTGTCTCTGCCCAACCTGAAATCAGGCCCCTCGGTGTGTGGGACTCCTTGTAGGAAACCTGGGGGCTGGGGGCCAGATCTTTCCATCTCTCTCTCTCCCAGAGGCTTGGGCCAAGAGTGTGGGTTCCCAGGTCAGCCTCCCTGGGTTCGAGTCTCAACTCTTGCATTTACACACTGGCTGTCTTTGGGAAAATGCCTTAACCTCCCTGTGCCTCTCTCATCTCAGATGTTAAATGGGGACAATAACACTTTTTGGAGTTATTCTCAAGATGGAGACCATGTTTGTGAACACAGAACAGTGCTTGGCCTATTGATATCCATCAGACATTGGCTGTTTTCATTATTCCAATGTTATCAGTTTTTATGCAAATCAGGAGAATATTAGGAAAGGTCACTTAAGTGATGATTCCTTGACACCTCAAGAAGTGGTGTTGGAAGGTGCAGTTCCAGTTTCCAGTCCCAGACTATCTGGGATAATGGGTGGGGGCTGCCAAGGCTATCTTTTGTTCTTCAGAAAGGAGGCCTTCTGAGTCCAGTGGTATTTTATCTTGGGCTATCAACCCATCAGTGGTTTTAGAGGTAGCTTAGATAGTCTTTGAGGGTCCTCAGCAGAAAGGTTGGGAACCTTCCTTTGGGCCAGAGCTTCCTTTTGCCAGCAAGAAATTAGAAGCCCAGAGAGGGTGATGCCTTTGTTCCAGGTCATGCAGCAATCAGTATTCATTCAGCACATACCCCTTGGGCATCCACTGTGTGCCAGGCACTCTTCTAGATGCTGGGGATACAGCTGTGAGTAAGAGGAGGAATGATAATAGCTGACAGTTAACAGCATCCATTATGTCATTTAGTCCTTGCGCCATCATCATCCCCACTTTCCAGATGAGGAAACAGAGGCTTAAAGAAGGAAGGAACCCTTGCCTAAGGTCACATGGCTAGTAAGGGGTGGAGCTGGGATTTGAACCCAGGCAGACAGGCTCCAGAGCCTGTGCTCTTAATCATAGAGTTCAGATTCATATTTTCAAGCGTGTGTGGTGGGAACTGGGAAAGAACAAGCCTGGTGAGGAAATGAAGCTAGGTGAGATAACTTTGGGTAGTAAGTGCTATGTAAAAAAATAAATGGAATGTGGGCTGGAAGGGAGGTGGGCTGGCAGGGCCAGGGGCTTCTGCAGTCAGGGTTTTCAGGGCCTTCTGAGGAGTCCTGTTTAAGCAGAAGTCTGAATTCTAAAGAGGGGCTGCCAGTGCAGAAATATGAGGGAGGAACATGTTGGAAAGAGGGCATGGTGAGTGCAAAGGCCCTGAGGTTGGAGAGGACTTGGCAGAGGCTGAGAGAGAGAGGTGGCCACTGTGGCTGAGGAGTAGTCGGCAGGGAGGAGGTGGCGGGGACAGTGGGGGGAGTGGGTGGTCAGGTGAGGATGAAGGTGGGGTAGAGGGAGGAGAGCTTTAACTCGAAGTGTGAAGACATGCAGCCCTTGAAGGGTTTTCTCAGCGGGGGAACGAGTCGGGTCATCTGTTAAGAGAAAAAATTAGGGCTTAACCTTTGGGTGGGCGAGATTGGGCAGTGGGTGGCCCAGATGATATGTTCTCCCAAACGGTATGGGGTGGGATGGCCCCAGGGTGGTGGGGGTTTCTGAGGCCCCCCTGGTTGGGTGTGAGTGGGCTAGGTGGGAGTGGGGTGGGGTGTACCAGGTTTGACAGGAGTCACACTGATGGACTACTCTCGCCAGGATGCCCAGCCCAACTCGGGTCTGCTGCAGGCCTCGGTCATCACGCTCTACACCATGTTTGTCACCTGGCTGGCCTTATCCAACGTCCCCGGTGAGTAGAGGCCTGGGTTCCGGGAGGCCCGGTCTTTTTCCTAGGCTGGGGACCTTCAAAGATGTCAGGGACACCCCAGCCTCTGCCCATTCCAAGACTCAGTCCTTCTGGGAAGTGGGGGGACCCTATCTGTTCCCGGCGCTACCTCTGTTGTTTTGTCTGAGTGCTATCGCTAGGACTTGGATGGTTGGTTATGTGTCTGTCTGTACATCTGAGCCCATCCTCTGAGCTCCCTGGCTGCTCAGACCTGGCCTGCAGTGGGCTGAGGGTGACCATGCTCCCATCCCCAGACCAGAAATGCAACCCTCATCTGCTGACCCACTTTGGCAATGGGACGGTCCTGGCAGGCCCCGAGGGCTATGAGACCCACTGGTGGGATGCGCCGAGCATCGTGGGTCTTGTCGTCTTCATCCTATGCACTGTCTTCATCAGGTAAGCGGAGGGTGGGGGTAGGGACTGGTCTCTGGGAAGGACTCATGATTGGGAGCCCTGAGCCACAAGTGAGGGGAGGGTATGGGAGCCAGGACACCAAGCTCACCAGAGGGTGCTTTCTCAATTTGATGGAATGGGCTGCAGTCCAGGTCTTTATTCACTTTTTTTCAAGATATGCATTGGGTCCTCAAAATTGTATATGTGTCTCAAACTATTCAGTATAGTTAGAAATGTCAAGACCTCATTATAGAAAAGCAATGATAAAAAATCATCACTGTTATTTTTATTATGAAGAGGAGGCAATAGGTAACCCTACTTACTTAAAATGAATAAAAGGAAACCAAATGTAACAGCAGGTGAGCATTATTGTGAACACTATTAATGAATGTAATACCTGTGATGAGCCTTTGCAATACTAGATTCTCAACTCATGCTTATCGAAATGGCAGATAAACAGTCAGAATAACAGGGGCTGTTTATTTGGTGTCTACTCTGTGCCAGGCACAGTGCTAGGGGTTCACACTGATATTCCATTTAATCCTCTCACCACCCCTGTAAGGGAGGTACTGTTATCTCTGATTTTATAGGCAAGGAATCAGAGGCTCAGAGAAGTTAAGTGTCTTGCCCGAGGTCACACAGGAAGTAGGGGTAGAGTTGAGAGTCAAGGCAAGTTGTTAATTCCAGGGCTGAGGGCCTAACCATCAGGCCACCGGCTCCCGAGGCTCGGGGACCCTGGTGCCCAGGGTCACTGTGCCCAGTGTCGAGGTGTGTGAGGCTCCCTGGTGCTGCCCAGCCGCTCAGCTTGGTGGTGATGGCCCGACAGCCGTACCCACACTCTCCCCCCGCCTCCCACAGTCTGCGCTCCTCGGACCACCGGCAGGTCAACAGCCTGATGCAGACGGAGGAGTGCCCGCCCGTGCTGGACGCCACGCAGCAGCAGCAGGTGGTGGTCTCCGAGGGCCGGGCCTTCGACAACGAGCAGGACGGCGTCACCTACAGCTACTCCTTCTTCCATTTGTGCCTGGTGCTCGCCTCTGTCCACATCATGATGACACTCACCAACTGGTACAGGTGCGTGGACGGAGCCTCTGCGCCCACGGTGTGTGAGCTGTGTGCCTTCCCTTCCGGCCCCGTGCTGGGACTTGCCTGGTGCCGGCTCGAGACGTGGGCGGGGAGGTGTCTCTAGGACCCTTCAGAGAGCCTGCCCCATCTCTGCCTCACTTTCCCTGCCAGTGCCCCGTCTGCTCAGTAGCGAGTACCTTCGCTGAGGGCCTGAGAAGTGGGGCTCATGGGAGGTGAGGCTGGGTCTGGGCAGGGCAGACCAAGTTTGCAGATCAGGTGCAGTGTTTGGGGTTGTGGGACCCCATTTGGGGTTCATGGTTGGAGGGTTAGGAGCAGGGTGTGGGGTCAGAATCAGAATCACAGGGTCAAGAACAGGGGTCATGAAGTTGAGAGTTGGGACTGAAGCCATATAAAGTCACAGATTTGGTCTTTTGGTTAAAATTGGAGTTTCAAGGCCAGAAAGCCAGCATTGAAGTGGCCAAGTCAAAGAGCGAAGATCAGAGTAACAAGGTCAGAGGCCAGGACTCTGGGGACAGGGCCAAGGGTCAGAATTGAGGTCAGAGATACCAGAACTGTGGTCATAAACTCTGGCTTGGGATTATGGGATTGAGGTTCAGAGTCAAGACTAAAGTCAGGTGCTTCAGGATCCCAAAGTCAGGGACCAGGAGCGAGGTCACAGAATCAGGATCACAGGGTTAGTGACCAGTGTCAGGTCACAATATCACACCTAGTTCTAGGGTCAGGGTTGTAACTGAGGTCAGGATCAGGTCTACAGTACAAGGTCAAAAACTGTTTAGGGTCTTAAGGCCTGAAGCTGATGCTCCAATTCTTTGGCCACCTGATGCGAAGAGCCTACTTATTGGAAAAGACCCTGATGCTGGGAAAGACTGAAGGCAAAAGGAAAATGGGTCTGCAGAGGATGCGATGGGTAGACAGCATCACCGACTCAACGGACATGAATTTGAGCAAACTCGGAGATAGTAGAGGACAGAGGAGGCCTGGTGTGCTGCGATCCATGGGGTTGTAGAGTCAGACTTAGCAACTGAATGGCAACCACACCAAGGCCAAGTGTCAAATATATCAGAGATAGAACTAGAGATACAGGGTAAGAACCGGAGGTGAAGTCAGGGGTCACAACTGGATCCTAAGGTCGGGGTCGGGACTGAGGTCAGAGATTGGGGCCAGGCTCACTGGGATGATGGTGTGTTCCAGACCCGGTGAGACCCGGAAGATGATCAGCACGTGGACCGCCGTGTGGGTGAAGATCTGCGCCAGCTGGACGGGGCTACTCCTCTATCTGTGGACCCTGGTAGCCCCCCTCCTCCTGCCCAACCGCGACTTCAGTTGAGGCAGGCCCCTGCAGCTGGTCCAACCTGGTGCCTTGGGGCTCGTGACAGCAGGCCGAGCCCCCGCCCCACCTCCAGGGCTTGCCCCTGAGCTGGGCCCCTCTGTTCTTAGTGCCTTCAGGGAGGATGAGCATCAGATCCCCCCGCCACTGCCCCCAGCTCCCCACTCCAGAGCCGCCGCCTCCTTCCCCTTGCCCCTACTTGCCCACGCTCACCCTCTTGTGAAACAAGGGCCCCTTGTTCTAAGGCTCCCCAGGAGAGGGTCTGGAAGGAGAGAAATACTGAGAGCCGCTCAGAGCGGAAGTGCTCGCCGCGAGGGGGTGCCCAGCACTGAGGCCCCGACCTTCCAGACCGCGCACCCCAGGACGGCCCACCCCCTTCCTGGACTCCGTGCCTTACTGACTCTCTCAGACTCCGCCAATAAAGAAGCCAGCATGTGTGCCTCCCATGTCTGTGCCCCTTCCCCCTCGACATGGGCCCCTTCCTGATTGGGGACCACTCTGGCGGCTGGGAACAATGTCAGGGCAGAGGGGGCTGAGGGACCAGACCACAGGGGACCTCAAAGGTCAGACAGAAGGCTCCCGGCTCTGCATCTGGGTCCTGGAGAGCCTGAGGGTGGGGGCTTAGAGGAACGAGGGGCTTTGGGAAAAGGGAACCTTAGGTGGTCAGAAAAGGGGACCTTGGAGCAGTATTAAGTGATGAGGCCAGAGTCAAGATGGGAGGGGTGGGTCATGTGAGTGACTGAGAGGCTGGTCTTTGCCTCTCATCTTACCAGCACCCCCCTGAGGTCTTCCAGGGTCTGCTGAAGCACTAGTCATCACGCTCCACTTCTTTCTGCTGTAGACTTGACACCTGCTCTGGGCCCCAGGGTGCAGTGGGGAAGAGTATGTTCTCTGATGTTGGCCAAGCTGGCCTGGATCCGCTAAACTGCAAAAGCCATGGGGCTCCTGTGGGCTTGGGCAAGTCATTCCCCTGTAGGCCCTGGCTCCTCATTCAGCAGATGGAAAAGGCGGCTGTCAGGCTCAGAAGAAACAGCCTGCTCGTCTCTAAAGGCACACAGCCAAGTGCAGGGGGATGAAGAAGCTCCTGGCTGGGGGCTCCTGAGTCTGGTTCTTGCCCTTGTGATGTCCATCACCAGGTCATTGGCCCCTTTCATTTGTGGGGATAACAGATAGATATTGACGTGCTGGGGTGGTTCATTGGGGGCTGGGATGCGGTGGCCAGGGACGCAGGCCAGTTCTAAGGAGCTGTAAGTCTATGGGGGCAGCGTCAGTGCATGAGTGCCCCAAGCAGGTGAAGCCCCTGCAGTTCTCAGGACAGCGGGAGTTGGCCGGATCAGGAGTGAAAATGCCCATGAGAGAGAGGACATGGCGTGTGAGCCAGAGAAGGAGAGCAAGGTGTTTGAAGACCAGTGAGAAAAGAGGCTGGTGTGCTGAGAGCATGTGAGGGTCAGGAGCGGGTGTGGGCTTTGGAGAGATGGGCTGGGCTTGAGTCGCACAGGAGACCAGACAATGTTCTCAGGGTAGAGGGGAGCCATGGAGGGTTTCTGAGCAGCGGTGAGGCGGTGAAGGTGTGAGCTGTTCAAGGGGTGGTGTTGGAGGGTGCAGAGCAGTGCAGAATGGTGACATGGTCAGATGATTATTCTGGGAAGATTTTCCAGGATGAAATGGAGGGTGCAGCCGCTGGAGGCAGGTACCAGGGTCCGGGGTGGAGGCAGAGGGAGCCTGGAGTGGGGCAGGGGCTGAGGAAGCCTCTCACCCCTGAGACACGCCTTATGGATGCTTTTGTCCCTGGTAGCTTTCAGCTGAAGGAGACCCCTCTCCCTGGAGCAGCCTGGCCTTCCTCCCCATAACACAAGAGATTTCATTTCTTTCCTTATTTCACCTTCGGGAGAAAAAGCCCACATTGTGCTCCTGATAGCCTTTTTCAAGCGTTTGTCGAAGTGGGCACTTTTATCCTGCTTTTGTATCCCTGTTGCTCAATTATTCATTCAACAAACATGTACTGAGCATGAGTTGTCCCAGGGTCTGGGCTGGGGTGGACCTGGCAGGGAAGGAGGCAGGAGTGAAGAGCCTGAATGTTGGTAAAGGAGTTCCAGGTCCCAGTCTGGCTCTGAGAAGCCACTTCTGATTCCCCCCAGGTGGAGAGGGCTTTTCCTCCATGTTCCCTCAGCCCCTGCTCTCTCTGGGGAGACAGTGGTCATGCTCCACTACCTGGTGGTCGATGTGGTATCAGGTCCAAGTCACGGCCTGCCCAGGGCTTGGAAATCCACTCGGCCTATTGGCCTCTTTTCTGTATCCCCCTCATCCCCTGCTGCCCAGCACCGAGGCTTTCTCCCATCCTCCCTCCCCCATCTTTCCTACTTCTCCTCCATCACCTCCTTCCTCAGGTCCTTCCTCTTTTTCTTCATATCCTCTCTCTCCCCTTTCTCCCCTCTCCCTCTCCTTTGTCACTTTGTCGGTCTGCGGGGCTGGGCTGGGCTTCCCTGCTGGACTGCTCATGAGGAAGTGGCTGCTCTCAACCCCCAGGGCCTATGCTCTGTCCCTGGACACTTGTTGCCCAACACCTGGGCTGCGGTCCCTGCAGAGATACCAGCCGCAGTCTCAGCCAGCCTGCCCTGGAGCAACCTTGGACCCAGTTTTAGAACAAATATCTGGGCAGAGCGAGGGCAGAGCTCACAGATCACATGGGGAAACAGGCAGGGTGGTAGGCTGGGAAGGGCTCTGACTCCAGTTCTGTCTCCATGGCTGTCTCGTCACTATCTTACTGCCTGAACTTAGGCACCTCTTTGTTCTCTTTGGTCCTCGATTGCAGCTTCCGTAAAACGGCAGTAGTAGCTGTTTTGTAAACCACAAAACATGGTGCTTTCATGAGCCAAACGCTGTGGTTAACCAACAGACATTCCCAAAACCCTTCTCCCTTTCCTGTCTCCTCACAAAGGTGAGGAAAGTCAACTGTCACTGCAGTACCTGAAAATACTGGGCCTCCAGGTGGTGCTAGTAGTAAAGAACCAGCCTGCCAATGCAGGATATGTAAGAGACGCGGGTTTGATCCCTGAATCGGGAAGATCTCCTAGAGAAGGACATAGTAACCCACTCCAATATTCTTGCCTGAAGAATCCCGTGGACAGAAGAGCCTGGTGGGCTGCAGTCCATGAGGTCACAGAGTTGGACACGACTGAACTGACTCAGCATGCACACACACACCTGAAAATATTCTGGCTAATTTGACCCAAGCTGGGTTTAGGCCAATGCCTCGACTTAAAGTGTGGAGGACAAAACTTAGGGGAGGATGTAACTCCTCTGGCTTTGTTTCTCCCATCAGTAATAGAAGGAAGTAAGACCAAACCACTGGACAGTTAAAACCTGTTCTCCTGCTTTGGCAGAATGGCCCTCAGAAGCTCTGGTCCAGGTCCTCACAGAAGAAATGCTTGTGACGGCTTCTTTGATAATGCCTCCTTCTTCTGGTCTTGAGGGCCTGTTGCTTCTCCAGCTGTGTGTGCCCCATCACACATGTGCACACATGCACACAAGCATGTACACACATGTACACAAGTAACCGACAGGCACAAATGCACACATATCACAGTACACATAACGTGCGCGGGCACATATGCATGCACACAGTGATGCATACAATGGACTGTCACTCAATATGCATTCACCCCTCCTCTCTGGACCTGCTCTAGTGTGGGACCTAGAAAGCTGAAAACACGTTTCCCAGACTCCCTTTCTCTTGAAACTAGATTTCTGGGTGTGACTTAGCTTCAGCCAATTGGAGGCACTTACATGACCTTTGGAAGGTGGAAGTGAGTTTCTGCAGACAAGCATTGTCTACAGATGTTGGTTTTTTTCTGTGGCTGTTTCCAGCTTGTGGGCACCAGGTTTCAAGATAGAGCTGGGCAGTGCTGCTGGCAGTGGGTCAACTAGCGGTGCCAATCCATGGTGACAGGCATGGCGTGACTCTGCAGCGGTGACTGCAGGGGCTCCCTGATCCTGCTGGCTTCAGCGGGGGTACACAGCAAGGGCAGCTCTCTTGGTAGCCTGGGTCCATGGTGTGATTTTGGGAGTCAGTCCTGAAAGCTCAATCTGAAATTTCTTTATTTCAGGTCTCTTATGTAGGGCTTTTCTTGTGGCTCAGATGGTGAAGAATCTGCCGGCAGTGAAGGAGACTTGGGTTTGATCCTTGGATGGGGAAGATCCCCTGGAGAAGGGAATGGCAACCCACTCCAGTATTCTTGCCTGGAGAATTCCATGGACAGAGGAACCTGGCAGGCTACAGTTCATGGGTCGCCAAGAGTCAGACATAACTGAGCAGCTATCAATTTCACTTTCAGTTTCCTGATTATTTATAATATATAACACTCTGTAATAGATTCTTTTCAGTTTAAACTAGCTAGAATATTTATTTTCTGATCTCTGTACCTAAATCTTTCGGGTCTTGGCTCAAAAGTCCTGACCCCCAAGTTAGACTGAGTCCTCTGTTAGGTGTGTCTCATTCTCCAGTGACATCTGACCAATGTCTGCTCCCTCAGAGCCTGGACGAGTTCACTTCCTCTCAATGGATTTAATGGCTCTGTTCTTGGTGCTGGAGATAACAGCCCTTCACACTGTGGAAATGAATAAAGGAAACCTCACAGCTTGGAGGGCTTCCCTGGTGGTTCAGCAGTCAAAAATACGCCTGCAATGCAGGAGGTGCAGGATCTGTGTGTTCGATCCCTGGGTCAGAAAGATCCCCTGGAGGAGGGCATGGCAACCCACTCCAGTATTCTTGCCTGGAGAGTCCCGTGGACAGAGGAGCCTGGAAGGCTGCAGTCCATGGGGTCGCACAGAGTCGGACACTGACGTGACTTAGCGCCGCACAGCACGGCTTGGAGTTGGGAGGCCAGAAGGGGGAGCTCTCGCAGTACCACCCAGGTCAATTAGGGAAGCATCATCATTACAGGCCCCAATAGGAAAAGATGTACATTGCGTCTCCTAGAACAGTGGTCCCCAAACTTGTCGGCACCAGGCACTGGTTTCATGGAGGACAATCTTCCCGTGGACGAGGTGAGGGTGGGGTGGGGTGGTTCGGGCAGTAATACAAATAATGGGGAGCAGCAGTGGAAGCCGTCCTTGCTTGCTGTGTGCCCCGTTTCTAACAGGCCTTGGAGGGATACCAGTCTGTAGCCTGGGAGCTGGGGATGGACCCTTGTCCTAGAAGAAATCAACTACTGGGGCTTCCTGGCAGTCCAGTAGTTATGACTCCATGCTTCCACTGCAGGGGTCACAGGTTCCACCTCTAGTCAGGGAAATAATATCCCACATGCTCTGTGACCAAAAAAAAAAAAGAAAGAAAGAAAAGAAATCAACTACTCCAGCAACTCAGCCAATGAGAAACCATCATCACCCGGAACTCTCACTTTTTTCCAGTGGACTTTGGTTCCAAACAACCCCTCCTACTTTCCTCTTTTATCTGTGTAAGATAAAGCTCCTTTCCTTTGTCTGTTGGATTTGCCTGTGGGTTTTGCTGTGACTTGATTATCCGGAATTGCAATTCTCTGTTCTTCCACATAAACCCACCATTGCTGATAAAAATAGATGACTGTTTGACTTTCAAGTTCAACAATGTGATGACACAAAGTAGGGGCTCGGTAAATATTAAGAAAACACGCAAGCAGGTCAACAGGTTCCCAGGTGGGGCTAGTGGTAAAGAAGCCACCTGCCAATGCAGGAGACTTAAAAGACGCTGGTTCAATCCCTGGGTGGGGAAGATCCCCTGGAGGAGGGCATGACAACCCACTCCAGTATTCTTGCCTGGAGAGTCCCATGGGCAGAGTAGCCTGGTGGAATAGAGTCCATAGGGTCGCAAAGAGTTGGACACGACTGAAGCTACTTAGCACACACGCATGCACCTTCAGATAATGAAAAGCATTATGAAAATAGAACAGAGTAGAGGAACGGATGGAGAGTTGGAAAACTGTCTTCCTGAGCCAGGGCTAGGAAGGAGTTAGGGGAAACCTCTTTGAGGGAGTGACCTTTGAGTTGAAACCTGAAGGAGAAGAAGGCAGGTAAAGGAGGATCTGGGAGAGAGAATTCCAAGCACGTGTACGGGCCCTGAGGCTGGAAGGAGCTTGGAGTGTTTGAGGTAGAGCTGTCAGGACAGTGTGGCTGGGGAGGAGTGAATGAGAGGGGAGGGGATGACATAAGCTTGGTGGCATCAGGTGGGGCCCTGGAGATCATGCTAAAGTATGAAAATAAAATCACACTTAAATGATTTAATTCATGTATTTAATCACATTTCTGTACCTAAAATCAGAGGCCCTTAAGCAGAGATATAATGTGACTGGTTTGTGTTTTATGAAATATTTATTTTTATTTATTTATTTGGCTGCATCGGGTCTCAGTTGAGGCATGTGGGATCTTTAGTCGTGGCATGCAAACTCTTAGTTGCCGCATGTGGGATCTAGTTCCCTAACCAGGGATTGAATCCAGGCCCCCTGCACTGGGAGGACGGAGTCTTAGCCACTGGACCACCAGGGAAGTCCCTGGTTTGTGTTTTAAAAGACAGCAGGGTTTAAGGGGTGGAAGAAGGTCAGAGTCGGAGCAGGGTGGCCATTTGGAAGGGGACCAGAGTAGTCAGGGAAGGTGGTGCCTAACTAGTGTGACAGCAGGGGAGATGGTGCAATGTGAGCTGAGCTGGGCGATGTTCTGGAGGAAAAGCCAATAGGTTGCTGATAGGTTAGACAAGGGGGTGTGAATAAAAGAGAAGAAGCAAAGATGAGTCCTGGCTTTTGACCTGACCAACTGGGTGAATGTCATCTACCGCAGTGTGGACGACAAGTTGGATTCAGAGAGGAGAGGCCATCACATTTCTGTGCGGGATGTTAGAACATCCAAGGGGAGCTGTTGAGAGACTGAGTGGTTCAGGCGTGGGGAGCAAGGGCCCTGGGGCCAGACTGGCTGGGTTGGGTCTGTGGCCATTTAATAACTGTATGGCCAAGTTACTTTAGCCTACTTTAAAACAATCCCTTACTTTTATCCTCTGTAAAATGAGAGTAATTACGGTACTCATTTCAGAGGATTAATGAGTGAATTTAAGTTCAGTGCTTGGGACAAGTATGTATTATATGTGTTATTGTTATGATGATGAGGCCAAGGCAGCAGTTATTAATAGATGTGAGTGTCAAGCTTAGGAGAGAGGCCAGGGCTGAAGCTAATGACTTATAAAAGATACATGTATAGTTGCTAGACTGGATGATTCTTTCTGGGGGTGAATATAGAAAAACACATGGACATGCACGCTGTTGTATTCCCCACTGTGTCCCCAGTACTTCACACAGTCTGTATATAATAGATGTTCCATGAATATCTGTTGATCCTTTGACAGAAGACGCCTCTAGTGGCTAGACTGACAATGTCTGACCATGTCATTCCCCCAAAGGTAGTCCCCACCTCGCTTGGCCGTGGAACAGGGAACATTTAGGCACGTGGGCCCTTTCAATGCTATCCTCCCAGGGGTCAGCACAGGACTTGGCACATAGGAGGCACTCAGAGAATCCCAGCAGCAGTTGAACAAGTAAAAGGATACTTACTGATATGCCTATCTCAGGGGTGGTCACAGAGTGGGCCTGGCCTTGGAATCTGTGCATGCACTTGACTGTTAGCACCTGGCAGCCACACTACCCCATTCTGTGTTCTTGCTGGGTTTCTGGTCTCTAAGCTCAGGAGCTAGATGTTCCAGACTCTTCTACTGGCAAGATAATGACTATGATTCAGAGCGTCCTGAAGAAACATGCTCTCATGATATTTGGAAGGTGGAAAAGGGTGGAATCCATCCTTCTTCCATTGGTAGCCGTGACAGATATGTAAGTTTCTGCAGATGAGTTTTTACAGCAACTGGATGACTCCATCCCCCTGTCAGCCTCCCACCTCGGGTCAGCAGGGCAGCGCTGACTGCATCGTGGGCAGGATGTCCTGTAGTTCTTGACTCCAGGTGGCAGCACCTAACATTCTAACTCTTTATATCTAGCTATACAGTGACTCTTGATGCTAGAAGCTGGTGGCATCTCCTATCTTTACTCCTGATTCCCTCTTTGCAAACGCCTAATTCTCTGTGTTAAATTCCTTTCTGCTTGAAATTCCTAGAGTGGCTTTTGTTTTCTGGATGGAACTTTGGTTGCTATAGCAACCTTCAGAGAGTGACAGAGTTGTGCTGCAGAAAGAGCTGGGGGACTCAAGCCAGGCAAGACTGTATTTTCATCCAGGCTTGTTCATTTTTCAGCTGTGTCAAGTTTGGGGCAGTCACCTCATCATTCTTTGCTCTCATCATTCAGTCTCTCCATCTCTAAAATGGATACAAATTAAGTAGTTAATAATAATACTCACTTATTGAGTATATAGTATAAAATGAGGACTTTTCTAAATGGTTTGAATATATTAATTCATAGCATGTTCCTTAATAATGGCCATGGTCGGATTTTAGATACTTAAACATTTTAAATTGAGGTAAAATTCATATAACAGGAAATTAACAATTTTAAGGTTTATGTTTCAGGGACATTTCATACATCCACAAGGTTGTGCAATCATCACGTTTCTATAGTTCCAAAATACTTTCATTTTCTCCAAAGGAAATTCTGTCTCCATTAAGCAGTCACTCCCTATTCCCTCCTCCCCTCAGCCCTTGGTAACCACTAATCTGCTGTTTGTCTCTATGAATTTATCTGTCCTGGACATTTTGTAGAAATAAAATATGCAGCCTTTTGTGTCTAGCTTCTTTCACTTTAGCATAATGTTGTTGAGGTTCATCCATGATGTAGCATATGTCAGTACCTCACTTCTCTTTACAGCTGAATGATCGATATTCCAGTGTATTTATGAACATTTGGATTGTTTCCACTTTTAAACTATTATGAGTAATGTTGCTATGAGCACTTGTGAACAGTATTGTTTGAATACTTGCTTTCATGTTTCTTGGGTACATACACACGTGGGAGCAGGTACTAAAATTGTGTTTGTGAGTGTGTGAATGTCTCCCCCTGATACGAGGCTGCACCATGCCACTGCTGTCCAGAGAAAGAAGGCAGGACTCCACGGCCTCATGCACCACCTCTCCTCAGGCAGTAAGCCAGAATGTATGTGGGGTAAGTCTCCTCTCTGAGTTCAATCCTAAGATCTTAACTAATGCCTGGAGATAGGCCTGACTGAGCCCAGACCTCATCTTACTGTACTGTTCAGACTTTTCTGAGAATGCTTAAGATCACCCATCGCAGTCTGAGTGAGATGTCCCCACCCAGCTAAGAGTCTTCAGGGCATTCAATAATGAGGCAGGACAACTGATCCACTCTCTAGGGGGACCCTGAGGTGTGTAATGAGCACAGGTGAGTAAGGTGAATTTAGACACATTTCTTGAAGAACTGGAGACACAGTTTCTCACCTGTAAAATGGCAATGATAATGACTTCCTCATTCACTCACTCACTCACTCCATTCATTCATTCACTCATTCATTTACCAACTGTGTATTGCACACCTACCCTTTGCCTGGCCTTGTTCCAGGCACCTAGGAAACACAGTGGTCAGCAGCAGACGTCATGCCCACAACCCGGTGGCTGATAATCCAGTGGAGGAGATGGACATAAACCCAACAGCCACATAAACACATGTGGAGTTGTAAATGTGTCAAGGGCTATGGTGGGAAGTAGCCAGAGAGATGAACTTTCATGACAAGAAGATCCAAGCTGCCTGGAAGGGGGCTGGACAGCTTCTCTGAGGACGTGCTTGCTCCTTGAGTTGATATCTGAAGCAGAAATGGAGTGGTATCACGTGATCTTATTTTACAGTTTCCTGATGACCAGTGATGTTGGGCACTGTTTTATTTGGTTACTGGACAATTTTTTTTTTTTTAAGTTTTGGTTTGTCAGGAGAATTTTGAAAAATGCTAAAGATCTGGTCCATATCGTCCCTTGCGTTGCTACTCCCTAGGTATGTAGTGTAAGGAGACTCTTTGTGACACCAGGTGCCCTGGTTCTCCACCCTCTCTGGGGTTCCCCACAGCTTCCTCTCTCCTGTTCTGAACAGTTCAGGTCCTCCCTGCACTTGCTTCTGCAGAGGAAAAGCCTTGTCTTTACCCATGTTCAAGCATGTTTGTGCTTGTGTTAGTCGCTCAGCTGTGTCCGACTCTTTGCTCCCCCTTAGACTGTAGCCCACCAGGCTCCTCTGTCCATGGAATTCTCCAGGTGGGTGGCCATTCCCTTCTCTAGGGGATCTTCCCAACCCAGGGATCGAACCCGGGTCTTCTGCACTGCAGGTGGGTTCTTTACCATCTGAGCCATCAAGTATGCCCCTCTCCAGAGTAAGTTAACAATGCATCTTTCCCAATCACTCCAATGTGAGTTCTGTGAAGGAGGAGACTTTGGTTTCTTCACTGCTTTATCCTCAGTGCCTACACTGTTTCAGGCCCATAGTAAGTGCTTGATAAATATTTGTTGAATTAATTGATTGATATAGGCTTCCCTGATGGCTCAGACAGTAAGGCATCTGCCTGCAATGCAAGAGACCCCGGTTTGATCCCTGGGTTGGGAAGATCCCCTGGAGAAGGAAATGGCAACCCACTCCAGTACTCTTGCCTGTAAAATCCCATGGACAGAGGAGCCTGGTAGGTTACAGTCCATGGGGTCGCAAAGAGTTGGACACGACTGAGCGGCTTCACATGGTCAACTGATTAATATATGAATGAACAAATGAATTACATATTGTACACTCCTGCATAGTAATTCTGCAAATACTATGTGCTTAACTTTGTCACATGTTCTGTGGTGTTTTAGTCCCCTTTAAAAATCAGCAGCTTTCTGACTGGTCAATCCCTGGGTCCAGTTCTGAGCATCCCCCACCATCCTCTGTCAACACAGTGAAATCAAAGGAGGTATGTATGGAGATGAACAGTCTAGCTTAGGCTACAGTAACAATCCTCAAACCTCAGTGCTTAAAGGATAAGGTTACTTTCTCCTCAAACTGTATGTCCAGGAAGGGTTGGCTGGGGACTCTCCACTCTGCACTGTTCTTGCTTTGGCCCCTAGGCTGTGGAGTAGCCAACATCTGCTGATTGCACATAAAGAAGAAAAGATGGTGATTTGTACTGGCTCTTAAAGTCAGTAACATATCACTTTAGCTCACATGTCATTAGCCAAAGCAAATCACATGACCTAATTTCAAAGCAGTGGAGGCTGTGATGGACTGTATTATTGCCAAGATATTTGCTGTCTTGCCCTTGGAAGGATCGGGATCTTCTCCCCATTGACATCAGGCTTAGCTGTGGGATTTGTTCTGGCTACTGATCTTTGAGTAGAAACGTGCCTGCTCCTTCAGCCTGAATCCTGGATTAATGGGACAGAGCCAGAGCTGACCCATGATGGGAACATAAGGGTCAAGAACAAGGGTTGAACAAGAAACAAATCTTTGTGTTTATGAACTTGTATGATTTGGGGATGGTTTTTTATTGTGGTGCAACTTAGCTTAAACGGATTGATTCTGTGGGGAAGTATAATTTTACCAGTTATAAGAGGAGAAGTGGGAATGGCTGATGGATCACTCTAATGACTACCACCCAGAGCCGTGTGAGTTGGACACTGGAGATGAACATTAGCTTAGGAGGCTGGAGGGGAAGGGTTTCAGGCAGCTGGAAACTTCTGCAAAGGTTTGGAACAGAGAAGGATGTGATAAGTGGGTTGAGTGGGACTGGAGAGACTTCTGGGGTCAGGTGGGTGTTGGGAAGGAGAGAGCGGCAAGGACAGATGCCATTTTAGTCCCCCAGGATTGACTGTTTGCCCTGATCTTCATCAGACCTGGATCTGAGGTCATCCTTGAGATGATATCTGTGAGTTCTGAAAGCCATTTGGGTGAGGTCCTGCTCCTCTCTGACCTTCAGGCTTCCATCTGTAAAACCAGCATCATAATTTTCACTTTGCAATGTTGTGAATATTCAGTGAGTTAACTAGTAGTGGGAAATGCCTGGGCTCTGGAAGCAGACAGACCCATGTTTAAATCATGCCTCTTCTGAGAAACTTGGGAACTGAAAACACACACACACATATATGTGTGATTTGAAAGCCTCTGATTCCTCATCTATAAAATATAGATGGTAATCAGTGCTTCATAGGGTTGTTACAAGGACTATAAGAAATAGTGAAATATGTTCAGAAAGATACATGCACCCCTGTGTTCTTAGCAGCACAGTTCATAATAGCCAAGACATGGAAGAAATCTAAATGTCCATCAACAGATGAATGGATGCAAAGATTCGGTACATATATACAATGGAATACTACTCAGCCATAAAAAGAATGAAATAATGCCATTTGCAGCAACAAGGATTCAACTAGAGATGATCATACTAAAAAAAAGTAAGTCAGAAAGAGAAAGACAAATACCATACAATATCACTTATATGTGGAATTGAAAATCCAAAAGAGGGCACAAATGAACCAAGTGATAAAACAGAAACAGACTCACAGACACAGAGATCAAACTTGTGGTTGCCAAGGCAGGGTGCGGGGGAGGGATGTACTGGCAGTTTGGGCTTGGTAGATGCAAACCATTACATTTAGAATGGATAAACAACAAGGTGTTATTTTATAGCACTTGGAACTCCATCCAATCTCCCAGGATAAACCATAATGGGAAAAGAATGTGTATGTGTGTATAACTGAGTCACTTTTCTATACAGCACAGATTGGTACAACATTGGAAATCAACTGTACTTCAATTAAAATAAGTCATTTAGCCTCAGTGATGTCTGAGTCATACTGGCATTGGTAGGATAATCATTCTTGTTTCCATAAATATTCATAAACCCCTCTGTGGGAATCATAGAAACGTTGGGTCTGACTTATCTTCCTTTGATTCTAGACTTGCTACAAACCAGATGGCTTTGGTATATTTAAGGCAAGAAGCTTCCTGAAGCTTCTTGACCTTTAACAACACAAAGAATGTCTGAGGTATCTTGGCATTTATCCACATGGCCACTCCAGGATCGAATAGGACTTAACCCCAGTTACTCCCCTTACATTCCAATTCCACTCTGAGTTCAGAGAACCAGACTTGTTCCTTTGTCCACAGCAATGTTCCAGAAGAAATGTGCAGATGGTCAGGCAGGTTGTGTGGAAGGTCATGTATTCATCTGACCTCTGCATGCGCAGGTCCCAGCCCGCAGAGGAAGGCAGGGTGGTCAGAGCCATCTGCGGAGGACCTGCTTATACTAATGTGTGTATCAGCCTTTAGAGGCCAGGTTATGCCCCGGAAATGATCCTCAAATCCCACTAATTTAAACCAACAGAGTTTAAGAGCTTGATTTGGATTGTCTCATTTAATCCTCAAAACAACCCTAGGGTCCTATCCTAATATTATTTCCATTTTACAGATGAGAAAATAGAGGATCCGAGAGGTAAAATAATTTGACCAGAGATGGACTTCAACCCATCTTAATCTTTGCATTATACAGCTTCTTGGGTTTTACAGTTGACTCAAAACCTGAGAGGGCAGACTTATTTGAGTCAAATTGCTATGTTAACTAGTCTTCATGTCAGTACCACTTCACAGGTCTCCTGATTTCTAGAAAGAATGAGTTCTGAGTTTATGCATGTACATAATTTATAAATCAGATGCCATCAAATCTGAATGTTCACACTATGATCTCTTTTGTCACATCCAAGCTTAAAGCATCACCCTCCCCCAAATATATGACACTTAACTGACTCTATATTTTTGATATATTTTATGGATTGTTTAAAAACATATATTTGACTCTTTAAATCATGTCACATTTATATTGGTTAGAAGTGAGGTTATAAATACATTTTATTTTCCATATTGCTCATCTGCTGTCCCAATACCAGTTGTTCTACAAAAACTTGGTTTTCAGGGCTTGGTGGTATGTGAAATGTTTTATTCTGAGTTTTGTTTCTGGGTTGTAAGTTCTGTCCTATTGATTTTTCTCTTCTGGATCCCAAACAGGTTGTAGAGCAGACAGACCTTGATCTATATCCTAGATCTCACTTATCTTAGCTATGGCATCCTTTATTTACTTATGCTACAAATACTCCCTGAAGCAAGATGCCAGGTCTTACCTTAGAGGGCGTTACTAGAGACCCAGAAATACAGAATATGTGGTCCCTCTCTTCAAGCCATCATAATCTGGTGAAGACAGTTCATAGGGACAGAAAGGCAAACACAGATACCAACGGTAATAGTGAAGCACTTATGTACATTATCTCACTTGATCCTCATCATTGCCCCTTGAGGTCACTACCCCTCATTTTTCAGATGAGCAAGCAGATTCAGAGCTGTCAGATAATTTGCCCACAGCGTCACAGATAGTGAGTAATAAACCAGGGTGATTTCAAGCCCATGAGGTTAACCCCTCTGCTATACCAGGCCACCTGGCAACAAGAGGAAAGGGAGAATACTGTCCAGGACACACAGCAAGTTGTTTCTGGGCGGAGATCAACTTCTTTGCCACCAAGATGTCGGAGACTTGCCATCTCTGCTATGCTTGGGTCCTCGCCACCCCCTGCCCAGTCAGGGCTAGCAGAAGCATCAGAGAAGGAACAGGCTCCTGGCTGAATTGCCTTCCTGGAACAGGCAGGAGAGGCTCTGGTCAGAGCACAGAGGTGGGGTGTAAGCCCGCAGGAGGGGTCAGCTGACATCCCAGGGGCAATGCAGTCCCAAGGTGGTGGTTTTAGCCTGGGAGGGCCAGCAGGTCATAGAGACCTCAGCAGTCTACACTGAGGGGAGGTGGGGGCGGTGGCGCCAGGGAGGGGGAATGTGACCTGAACACTGAGTGATGAAGGAAGGCTCATTCTTTCCATCTATCAGGGTTACTAAAGACACTCTTTTTGCAGCTCAGCAACTTTTTTTTCATCAAGGGCTAAGCTCCCCCAAGGAAGCCAGAAAGGCTTGCAGCCTCTTTTTACCTTGGACACATACCTCCCAGAGGGCATAAATTACAGAAATAGCCACTGGCATCAGTGAGGAGGAGAGAAGAGGGGAAAAAAATAGACAACATCTCAAAATAGATTGATGTACAGGTCTCAGCTGAAGACGTTTATTCTTGGGATTGAGTCTCCACTGTGCTGCTTCCTGGCAGTGAGAACTTGGGGGAGGTACACCAGCCCCCAGAACTTCAGAGGCCGCATCTGCAAAATGGGAATAATTTCTACAGTACTTCTGCCCCCTGGCACCATGCCTGCGCACACGTTGCGTGAGTTCATACCTGCCTCTCTTGGGTTCAGCTAGTAGAAGCTTCACAGGGCAGGGATTTTGGTTTGTACTTTTCACTGCTGTTTTCCCAGCAACCAAGCTAGAGCCTGGCACAGAGAAGGTGCTGGGGAAATCTTTGTTGAACGATTGTAGAATAAGTAGCCTAGAGCCTCCCCTGGCCTGACAGATCCCCCCTTCCTACCGAGGAGAGGGGCATAAGTCAAAAGGCAGTGGAGAAAAGTGGTTAAAAGCAAGCCCCTGGACTTGGAAACCTGGACTCAAATTCTGTCCTTGCCATGTAGTTGCTATGTGACCTTGAACCAGTGACTTCCTCTTTCTGAGCCTTTGTTTCTCCATCTTTAAGGTAAGATGTACCTCACAGAGTTATCGTGAGGCTTAGGTGAGACAACCCACTACCCAGCTTCTCTCCCTCTTTCCCGGTCCTGGCAGGACCGCCGAGACCCCTTCACGGTGGCCGACCTGGGCGGGCTGGCCCGTCGCCATCAGGTCTTCTGCCAGGTACTGCCGCGGGTCTCACCCTTCAATGCAGTGAAGTGCAGCAGCAGCCTCTGGGTGCCAGTTTGGACTGTACCAGCCAGGTGAGCCTGGGCCTGCTGAAGGTCAGAGCTGACCAGCCAGGCGGAGACTGAATCCCACTGAACTGGGGGTCGTGCACAAACTTCCCCGTGTCCCATCAAGCACTTCATGAGCCCCACACTGGGTACAGGGCCTTCATGGATCGCTCTCCTCCATCCTCCCTACAGCTCCGCGTGGTGCCAGGGGCATCCCCCCTTCATGGAGGGGGAAATGAGCTTAGGTGGGTGACTGAGCCTGACCCAAAGGCTATACTTCTTCCTTACACCGGGGAGTAGAACATTCTGGAGATTTCTTAGCAGAAGGGGATTCAGGACGTTGAGAGTGGTTGGTGCAGAAGCCCAATTGGTGGGAATAACATCTCTGAGATGGGGATATTTTACTAAGCCTCCCTTCCCCCATTTCTGAGAAACCCTTGGCTAAGCAGGATTAAATGCACCAGCTGCCTCCAGGCAGCTACCCTGATTTCTTCTCCCAACGGAGTTTATTAGAGGGGGCCTTGAGCTACAGCTATGAGCACCTGGAACAATGCCTGGCACACTGCAGGGACTCATGGGCACCTCATGGCCCCATCCAGGGTTCTCGCCTGAAACTGGGAGTGGGGGAGTGGCTCACAGGTCAGGTCCTTGTCCACGCCAGAGGGAGCTGGAGTAGGTGCTGGGCCTCTTAGCTAAGAGATGGTCCCCCACCCCTAGACACCCTGTGCCTCCCTAACTGGGAAGAAGTGAGTGTGCTGGACCCCAGAGACTGGGACTTCTTTGCTAATTAGTGAACCTATGGACACACACACATGCACACAGCTTGGAGCGTTTGCAGCAGCTGGTGGTATGGCCTAGTGAGGCAAGGTGGATGGTCACCAGGATGCACCTGGACCTGTTTTCTGGACTATTAAGATTCTTCTCCAATGGTCGTTAAAGAGCTTTTCTCGGTCTGGGTCCCATGACCCAGAAGCCAGAACCGCAATATCTGACCCAGTGGGGCCTCTGAGACCCTCCTTTAGCTGAAGGTGGTTGTCCCTTCTGATGGGATGACACTCAGGCCCAGTGTTTGTAAATATTTTGATTTTCACTCCTGGCCAATGAATGTGCTAGTGTGTGCACAGATTTGCTTGTGTATACATGTGTGTCTACATGGGTGTGTGGGTGTGTGTCTCTGGGTGTCTCTGGACATGTGTCTTTGTGTGTGTATTTGCCTCTCTTCCCACTGAGCTCACATGCTGAAAATAGAGGCGCTCTGTGAGCAGAGGTTACAGACAGGAGATCTCTGGATGTGTTTGGGTCCCACAATAGTTACAAATTTTAATCACAAATGTATATATTTTAAATAGACATATTTCACAAATGTGTGAATTTCTCAGGCCCTCTCACAAATTTGAGGGATCTGATGAAACAGAACTGCGGTCCATCATGGCATCAAGTAAATGAAATTTATAGCACACATCCAGCATCTGATGGATCCACGGGACTGAGAGAGAAGTTGCCCTCCCTGCAGAGTCACTGACTTTCCAGTTTATTGTAAGACTTCGCTGGCCCATTTTCTCATTTATGTTACCTGTTTGGCCCCTTTGGTAACTGAGTTTTCAACCTCTGCCTTACAGTAATAACTGGAGCCGACAGTTTCATATTATACAGATGAGGCCCCGAGGCCTCGTGTGCAGGCCAGCCCAACTCTGCCAGGCCGTGCAATGGCGGAGTGAGTCCCAGCCATGCACATACCTATGCCCCTGCTAGTGCTCTGAAGGCCTCTGGGTGAGCAGGTGAAGGGGGATGAGACTTTCTGGTCTTGTCTGTCTTCCATCCCTTTCTTCCCCTCCCCTGTGTCCCTGCAGGAACTCTGTCCCAAGCCACCCCTCTTCCCCAAACCACCCTTCTTCCCCTGCAACCTCAATGGCCCCACGTGTGATCCCTTTGACAAGCTCTTCTTGGAGGAGGTCCTGCTGGACGTGGGCAACCAGCTGGTCTTCCCCTTCACGGGCGCCTGCCTGGCCTCCATGAGCTCCACCTTCAGCTGCTTGCCTCCCACCTCCATCTGTGGTGTGCCATGGGACCCGAGCTCGGGTGACGGAAGCTTAGACCACACTGGTTGGAGCTTGCGGTGAGGAACTGAGGAAGTCCTCTCCCCCTGGAGACTTGCCAAAGTCAGTGTGCATCTGGCCTTGACTCTGACCTGCCTCTGGGCCTGGTCCCGGGGAGGAGGAGACTGAAGGCTGAAGCTCTATGGCAGCAAAGGAAGGCAGCAGAGGGTCCCAGGCCCTCTAGCCACCTGGCTGCTCCAGCTGCTGCTTTGGATCCCCCAGGACCCCCCAGCCTGCTGCGCTCTGCCTCCAGGGCCCGGCTCCCTGCTCTCTGCATGCAGCATCAGGCTGTGGAGGAAGGGGCATTTAGGCCCCCGGTCACCCTTCCTGTAGGAGCCTTCCTATAGGAGATGGTGGTGCTAAACCCGGAACCCAACAGTGCTTGGAGGGTCTGTGATATGTAGTCTTCAGGGGGACTGTTTTGAGACAGGAAGGCAGGGAGGAAGGGGAAAGTGAATGCCGCTTAGTCGTATCTGACTCTTTGTGACCCAGGCCAGAATTCTCCAGGCCAGAATACTGGAGTGGGTAGCCTTTCCCTTCTCCAAGGGATCATCCCAACCCAGGAATCGAACCCAGGTCTCTCACATTGCAGGCGGATTCTTTACCAGCTGAGCCACAAGGTAAGCCCAAGAATACTGGAGTGGGTAGCTTTTCCCTTCTCCAGGGGATTTTCCCGACCTAGGAATTGAACTGGGGCCTCCTGCATTGCAGGCAGATTCTTTACCAACTGAGCTATGAGGGAAGCCTGGAGGAAGGGGAGGTTTGAGTAAAACTCCAATCGCATGTGGAACTTCCACAAGTATCTGTGCTCACATTGGGACTCAATTCTTACACTAAATTTTCTCTGCACTGTTCTGCCCTGGCCATCCCCCTGCCCCTTCCATCCCACCTCGCCTTTCCCAACCGCAGGAGGAGTGGTTGAAGGGGACATAATAGAAGTTACTTCCAACAACAAATAAATGAACCACTGGTCTTTTATATTAAGTGATGCATCTACGTGCCTGCTTGATTTCTCCCCTAAACAATTAGTATTTGGCATTGATATACATTTCTAAATTCATCTATCCTCTCCTCCTTTTTCTCTCCTCTTTATTTACTCAGGCCCTGCCTTGTTTGAGAAAAAGTGTGTATGAAACATATGACATACCATAGTGGTAAGAAGCCAGGGGCTGGGACAAGGCAGGCCTGGCTTCACTTCCGGACACCACTGCTTGCTAGCTCTGAACTTGGACAGGTTGACTAACTTATCTGAACCCTAGTTTCTCTTCTGTGAAGTAGAGCTAACTTCCCCAGCGAGCTTGTTGGGAGCACTGAAAAGTAATGAATGTTATCACTAAGGGTCAGCTTTTCCTTAGGCCTACTCTGTTCTTGCTAGCTCTCATTCTGGAGTCTAGATATGCCTAGAAATAGGAAGGGGGTCTGTGAGGCTGGAGTTCACTTCTTAGATCAAGACTATCTGCCTCCTGACCCCCTCCTTCAGGAGTTACCCCTCTGGCTCTCCCCCGGAGCCGGGGACTCCCGCCTCAATCCCTGGACGGGCCTCAAGGGGGCAGCAGTGTACAGAGAATGCCCGCGTGGAGGCTGCCGGCCGGCCAAGGCCTTCTTCCTCAAGGACTCTGCTTTCTGCAGCTTCCTAGCCGGAAGCAGATTTATCACAAAGTGAATGAAACTTAAACCTCAAGGTCCTTCACTCCGTTAAGCCACTTGCAAAGCCCAGGAATAGGGCTCACGGCAATTTTGTACTAATAATTTTACATTTGCTTCCTTAAATCTTAAAGAGAATCCCAATCTTTCTAGCTTCAGATCCCACCAAATCTCCCAGGACTCCAGGGAATTCTGAAGGAAGTGAGGTCCCTAGGGGCCTGCAGTTGAGCCAGTGAGGGCCTGAGGGCTTCCTGGTGGGTGAAAACACTGGCCACAGGCAGCGCCAACCAGCCAGCATCAGCCTCTGATCTCTAGACCTCCACACGGAGGGCCCGTCTCATCCCCAGCCGGGCTCCGCTCCCAGTGGGGTCTTGGTCCTCGGCGAGGCACTGTCCTGTCTGGGCCTCGGTTTCCGCTTCAAAGTGAAGCCAGAGTGAGGACACCAATGAGAGAAGTGGCCTCCTCAGCTCCTGACGGTTTCCCACCTCCTGGCTCCGTCTTTCCTGGGGTCTCCCTTTCCTGCCAAGAAATCCTCTTTGGGGAGAGGATGGGTACGTGTGTATGTATGGCTGAGTCCCTTTGCTGTCCACCTGAAACTCTCACATCACTGTTAATCAGCTATACTCCAATACAAAATTAAAAGTTTTTTTTTTTTTAAACGAAAGAAATCTTTTAAAAGGAAAGAAATCGAGTCAGTGAGTGTGAAGATGGTTTTCTTGTAACTCAAAGAACTAAGAGGGAACATGAGATCTGCTGTATCTCTTAGCAGGTTTTTGCTGCTACAGAATGCGCTGAGCAGAGTGCGCATGCATTAGGCTGCCCAGCGCGCAGACACTGGGAAGGTGCTGACTGCCCCGTGAGTGGCTCTTCTTCAGAAACCATGAGGAAGCTTGTTGACAAAAAAAAAAAAATTGCACAACCTAAAAGTTGAGAATTAGGTTTTCTTCGGTGGACATGCTAGGGACCTCAAGCCCTGGACACAGCATCTTAGATGACACTAAGAAACTGTTTCGAAAAAGCAAGGGCTAGGCGTGGGGGCAGGGAGTGTGGCGGGCGGTGTGCCAGGATATATAGGAGTTTTTGCAATAAAACATCAGGTGGTTGGAACCTCAAAAGACTACCTTTAATAAAAGAAAATCAGAAGTCTCAAGTCAAAGAATTTAGCAGTTTTCTGTGTATGGGAAAAGGCAAGAGTTTGGGCTCACCGAAACCCTTCCTTTAATATGCACCTCAGCTATCCAGGGCCAGCATCCTCTGCTTTCTCACCCTGAGTATCCTCAGGGTGCACCGTTGGGTGTCAGTTCAGTTCAGTCGCTCAGGCATGTCCAACTCTTTGGGACCCCATGGACTGCAGCATGCCAGGCTTCCTTGTCCATCACTAACTCCTGGAGTTTGCTCAAACTCATGTCCATCCAGTTAGTGATGCCATCCAACCATCTCATCCTCTGTCGACCCCTTCGCCTCCCGCCTTCAATCTTTCCCAGCATCAGGGTCTTTTCCAATGAGTCAGCTCTGTGCATCAGGTGGCCAAAGTATTGGAGTTTCAGCTTCACCATCCGTCCTTCCAATGAGTATTCAGGACTGATTTCCTTTAGAATTGGCTGGTTTGATTTCCTTGCAGTCCAAGGGACTCTCAAGAGTCTTCTCCAACACCACAGTTCGAAAGCATCAATTCTTCATCTCTCAGCTTTCTTTAGGGGTGGCTGCCGTAATTGACTACTAAATGGTAGGCATCCTCTTTCTATCCTGAATTTCCTGGGAGCTTACCCTCTAGGAGGCTGAAACACAATGGCTTGATGGTGGCAACATCCTTTGATTCCTGACATGGCCGGCAATATTTTGCTTACAGGCTGAAGAAAGCTGGAATGGTTGAAAGGATTTGTAAGCTTGGACTGACTCATTTCACTTTGAATTGGCTTGGGCCGTTTTGAGCTGGTTTAATCTGGTTGGACCCCATTCTGTACAGATTCATCAGGCAGAGGTGAGTCTTGGCAGGTTTAGACAAATTTTTGCCATTTGAGCTGATGTAGGCTGGTTTGAACCAGCTGTTCATCCATCACATTGGCAAAAAACATTTAAAGTAAGAACCTTTGGGGAGGGATACGATTTGGCAACCTCTATACACCAAAGCAAGTAGGCAATAGTTATAAAATTAAAACTTCGAACTGTCTTTGGCCTAGCAGCCCCACTCCTGGAATCTGTATCACAGAAATGAGAATGCAAGCATAGAAGGACTTATGCACAAAATATTTTTGTTGGCAGCATTTTTTTGTGATAACAAACCTGGAAACAAAATGCATGCTCATCTAGGGAGGAAGAGTTAATAGTTAAGTAAATTATAGTACCTCTTTACCATGGAATATTACGCAGCCATTAAAAACAATGAGTTAGGACTTGATCTATTGACAGGAGGGATTTTCATGCTCTTTTCTGAGAATAGTAAGACATGGAGAAATGCATACTTATAACTTTTTTTGTTAAACAAAAGAGGCAAGCTATATATGTATGTATGCATGACATGGGACAACAGACTGGTTCCAAATAGGAAAAGGAGTACATCAAGGCTGTATTTTGTCACCCTGTTTATTTAACTCTGCCTATATGCAAAGTACATCATGAGAAACGCTGGGCTAGAGGAAGCACAAGCTGGAATCAAGATTGCCGGGAGTAATATCAATAACCTCAGATATACAGATGACACCACCCTTATGGCAGAAAGTGAAGAAGAACTAAAGAGCCTCTTGATGAAAGTAAAAGAGGAGAGTGAAAAAGTTGGCTTAAAGCCCAACATTCAGAAAACTAAGATCATGGCATCCAGCCCCATCATTTCATGGCAAATAGATGGAGAAACAGTGGAAATAGTGGCAGACTTTATTTTGGGGGGCTCCAAAATCACTGCAGACGGCGATTGCAGCCATGAAATTAAAAGACGCTTACTCCTTGGCAGGAAAGTTATGACCAACCTAGACAGCATATTAACAAGCAGAAACATTGCCAACAAAGGTCAGTCTAGTCAAGGCTATGGTTTTTCCAGTAGCCATGTATGGATGCAAGAGTTGGACTGTAAAAAATGTTGGGCACCAAAGAATTGAACTGTGGTATTGGAGAAGACTCTTGAGAGTCCCTTGGACTGCAAGGAGATCAAACCAGCCAATTCTAAAGGAAATCAGTCCTGAATACTCATTGGAAGGATGGATGCTGAAGCTGAAACTCCAATACTTTGGCCACCTGATGCACAGAGCTGACTCATTGGAAAAGACCCTGATGCTAGGAAAGATTGAAGGTGAGAGGTGAAGGGGTCAAGAGAGGATGAGATGGTTGGATGGCATCACTAACTGGATGGACATGAGTTTGAGCAAACTCCAGGAGTTGGTGATGGACAAGGAAGCCTGGCATGCTGCAGTCCATGGGGTCACAAAGAGTCAGACATTACTGAGTGACTGAACTGAGCTGAACTGAATTGATGCATGATTAAATGAGCATGAAAAAATTATGGAAACATGCATAACACTTGGTTAAAGTAAATTACTCGGCATGGTGGGAGAAGAAAGAAAAAATGAGAAGAGGAGAGAGGAAAGGGAGAGAGGAACAAAAAGGCTGATTTTAAAAAGATGTTCTTGTTACAGAGTGCGCCCAATTAAAGTCCCAGAGATGGGAGATATATTGGGTTGGCCAAGAATTTCCTTTGGGTTTTTCCATAACATCTTATGGCAACACCCATCCCAAAGGCATCTGTTGGTCTTCCTGAGCCAGAAGTGAGTGACAGGGAGAAGGCAGCCCAGCCAGGACCTGCCCTTGGTCCTTTATGTGTACTGACTCAATCAGTCCTCATGACAACTCAGAGAAGTGGCATCTGTTAGTATCCGCATTTGACAGAGAAGGAACAGAGGCATAGAAAGGTCAAGTACTTGCCCAGGTCAGCAGCAGAGTCAGCACAAACCTTGGGAGTCTAGCTGTGGGGTTCATGACCTTCACTTCTGCCACTCTCCATAGTAGCTGTGGGACTTTGGGCAGCTCATCTGAGCTGTTGGCCTTCAGCTTCCTCATCCATAAAGTAGAGCTGAATACCCTGCCCTCCGTCCCCCAGTGAGTGTGTGCGTCCTTGACTGAGCCCATAGGCGGTTTTTATGGGTGTATAATTACTTTATAGTGTTGTGCTAGTTTCTGCTCTACAATGAAGAGCATCAGCTATATGTACACATTCGTCCTCTCTCTTTCGAGCCTCCCTCCCACCCCACCTCCATCCCCCCACCCCCACCCCCGGTCATCACAGAGCACCAAGTGAGCTCCCTGTGCTATGCGGCAGCTTCCCACTGGCTATCTGTTTTACACACAGTAGCGTGTATATGTCAATCCTGCTCTCCCAATTTGTCTTACCCTCCTCTTCCCACCCTATGCCAGCTTATCCATTCTCTTCATCTGAGTCTCTATTCCTGGCCTTCAGACAGGCTCATCTGTACTATCTTTCTAGATTCCATGTGTATGTTTTCATATATGATATTTGTTTTTCTCTTTCTGACTTACTTCCCTCTGTATGACAGATTCGAGGTCCATCCACATCACTACAAACAACCCAATCTCTTTCCTTTTTATGGCCGAGTACTATGCCATTGTATCTATGTAGCACATCTTCTTTATCCATTCATCAGTCAATGGACATTTAGGTTGTTTCCATGTCTTGGCTATTGTAAATAACAGCACATAGACTTGAGTCTCCTTGACCCAGCCCTCTTCCTTCCTCTCCACCTGATCCTGCACCCCTGGACCTGGCTCAGAGTTGGACTATCTTGTTCCTATTTCGATATGCAGTCACACACCCCAAAAAGGCAAGGACACATAGGTACTAGTGTCAGGCTTGGCTCCAAATCTCCACTGTATCAGCAGTGTGCCTTGAACAAGTCATTTATCCCCTTAACCTCAATTTCTTCATCTACAAAATGGGGACAGTAATCTCCCCTCTGCCACATTGAATATGTTCATGGAAGTACTATTTGCTGCTTATTGACATATGTAGGAACATGCCCCAGAGAAGTGCTGAACAGAAGTCCAGAACAGAAGTGCTGCCTGGGATGGGGCTGGGTGGCGGGATCAGCTCCGAAGGGGTGTCCGCAGGCAGGAGTGAGTGTGGGATGATCCCTCAGGGATGACTCTGTCCAGCCTCCCTGCAGGGTCACCCAGGGACCTGAGTCACGGCACCAGGGAATGCATGGGCCCTGCCCTGAGAGGCTTCTATTCAGCTGTCTGTCAAAGGAACCCCTGGACTGTGTCACTGACTCTCTTTGTGACTTTAGGCAGGTTACGTAACTTCCCAGGACTGAAGGAGGAGGGCAGGCCAGTGGGAACTGGGGGTGTTTGGGAAGAGCTACCTGGGGTGACAGGAGCCCTGTCTGCTGATGGCTGAAGGACTGCATGGGGAAGGCGGTTTGTGAAGATTACGTACTCTGCAAGCATATTTTTTCAACACTTTAATGTCTCAAAAATTTCAAATCTCACACCTGGTAGAGACTCCTGAACACACCTCCCCTCTTTCTGGTTTTGCCCCCAGAAGCTATTGCTTTGAACACTGTTGGGCAGTTTTTCTGGTATTGACTTCAGCATTTCCAGAACAAACTTGTGATGATATTTTATGATTTAATGCATTAAACATCACATACTTAATTTTTAAATGAAGTTCTATATCTCCCCACTTCTCCTCAGTCTTCCCAAGATATTGTATCACAATTTTACTTAAATCAATCATTCCTTACTTTATCATGACTATATAAAATGCTGTTTATTGCCTTTCATCTATTATCTTTGAAATTATTGGGAATACCTAGAGTTTCTTTTTAATCAAACAGATCAAAGGGGATCTCAGTAGTCTGAACACCTATTTTTGTCCTGTAGAGCCCATAATCAGCTGGCTGTAGCAAGGATTCCTGCAGACCTAACAATTCTGATCCCACTGGAGCCCTGCTGTCCATGATGGTAACCGTGTTGCCTCAGAGGCCAAGTGTTGCTACTTGACCTGTACTATCTTCCAGGTCCCCCTGCCCCATCTCATCTTTCCCTTTGAAATCGGAAAGTCCATTTCCACGGCGGAATTTCCCCCTTTATCTCTGGCTTACAGAGTGGTTTTCAAAGATGCTAGTATTCTCTTTGCTGATGTGATTCTCAGTCCTTGGAGAAGGTGTGGTCTTTTGAACCTCTATAAGAAACAATAGTTAAGTTTTGGCTCAGTAGCTTAAGTGTTCTCCCTAAATCTCTGGATTTCTTCCTCTGAATGAATTTGTGGCATTCAGCCTCATTTCCCCAGGCCACCGCAGAGTTCAGGTTCATCTAATCAACAGAGCAAACGTTTAGAACCACTCCCAGAGGTAGAGCAAGTGTCTTGATGGTGATTGTGGGTAAAGTAAACCCATATAGATAAAGTGTGTGTGTGTGTTTGTTGCTCAGTTGTGTCTGACTCCTTGCGACCCCATGGACTGTAGCTTGCCAGGTTCCTCTGTCCATGATTTCTTCAGGCAAGAATACTGGAGTGGGTTGCCATTCCCTTCTCCAGGGAATTTTCTCAAAACCAGGTCTCCTGCATTGCAGGCAGATTCTTTACCATCTGAGCCACCAGAGAAGCCCATGGATAAACTGATCTGATCTAAAATTATGTTTCTCCCTTCTTGGTCTAATACAGAGTCCATTCCTGGACAAATTCTACTGGTTTTTGTGACTGCAAATTGGGTGAAAACTTTAGATTGTTTTGGCTTGGCACTGTTCCCCTTTAGGGTTTGACATTACTGGGGTGCCCTTGGGATATGCTGTTAAAGAATCTGAAGCAATGGGGGGTGCATGAAGAGATTGCTGTCACTTGCAAGCCTCCTGAGAGGTTGTAACAGGGATATTTAGAGAGTCAGAAACAGCCTGATCAGAGCTAGGGAAATGGGTTAAGTGCGCTGACAAGAGAGGCTTGATATACTCTGTAGGGTTGGGGCACTTTGAGACATCTAACTCTCTGATATATCCTGATTACAATTCTTTGGGTCCATGCTTTCCAAAGTCAATTCTTCAATTTTTATATAAGACACCAGGGGCCTGATATAGCTATGAAAATTTTAATCTTAAGTGTACAGCTAAATGAAATCTTCCCAAGTGACTTGGTGGTAAAGAATCTGCCTGCCAATGCAGGAGAAGCAGGTTCGATCCCTGGGTCCAGAAGATTCCCTGAAGAAGGAAATGACAACCCATTCCAGTATTCTTGCCTGGGAAATCTCATGGACAGAGGAGCCTGGTGGGGCTATAGTCCATGGGGTCACAAAAGAGTCAGACATGACTTAGCCACTAAACAACAACTGAATGAATATATATATATATATGTATACATAAATACACAGAATATATACGTACATATATATGCATATATACAAAGATGAATATATATGCAGATGACCCCCAGCTTGAGATGGTTTGACTTAAAAGCTTTTGACTACATGGTGTGTGAAAGTGATACATATTCAGTAGAAATCATACTTTGGATTTTGAATTTTGATCTTTGCCTGGAATAGTATATTCAGTACCATACTGTTTTGTGATGCTGAGCATGGCAGGCACCACAGCTCCCACTCAGTTATCAGTCACAAGGATAAACAACTGATATATTTACAGCCATTCTGTATCCACACAACCATTCTGCTTTTCACTTGCATTACAATATTCAGTATGTTACACGAGGTATTCAGCACTTCATTATAAAGTCAGCTGTGCTATGTGATTTTGCCCAACTGTAGGCTAATGTTAGTGTTCTGAGCATATTTTAAGGTGAAAGTGAAAGTCGCTCAGTCGTGTCCAACTCTTTGCGACCCCATGGACTATACAGTCCATGGAATTCTCCAGGCCAGAATACTGGAGTGGGTAGCCTTTCCCTTTTCCAGGGGATCTTCCCAACCCAGGGATCGAACCCAGATCTCCCACACTGCAGGTGGATTCTTTTCTAGCTGAGCCACAAGGGAAGCCCAAGAAATTGGAGTGGGTAACCTCTCTCTTCTCTAGGGGATCTTCCCAACCCAGGAATCAAACTGGAGTCTCCTGCATTGCAGGCAGATTCTTTACCAACTGAGCTATCAGGGGAGCTGATTTTAAGGTAGGCTGGGCTAAGCTCTGATGTTCAGTAGGTTAGTGTATTAGATGCATTTTCAACTTGTGATGGGTTTATTGGGACATAACCCCATTGTTATGTATATTTTGTATCACCACTGCTATAAGATATAGGACATTTCCAGGGGAACAGAAGGCTCTCTCCCACCCTCTCCCTGCCCATAGCTCCCAACCCCGAGGTAATGACTTGTCTGACTACTGTCAGCATAGATTAATTTTGCATGTTTTTGAACTTCATGTAAATAAAAGCATAAAGTATGTGTATATTGTTATTTTGGACTTGCCTTTTTTTTTCTCTACATTATGTCTGTGAGGGTCACTCATATTTTTACAATTAGCATTAGTTTGTTCTTTTTCATACTGTGTAGTGTTTCATGGAATATATACAAATTTCTTTATCAGTTCTATGGTTGATTGACTTTTAGATTGTTTTCAGTTCGGAGATATTATAAATAAACGTATGAACATTTTGTTCATGTCTTTTGGTGGACATATTTCCATTGAGTATTTCTTATTTCTTTTGGGTATATACTCAGAATTGGAATTGCTGGGTCATAAGACAGGTGCATATTTAGTTTTAGTAGTTGTACATGGGGGGGTGAGATAGGCTGTAAATTTAACTGATGTTGTAATATGGCAACTTGCATCCTCAAACTTTTATTTCTATTGTTGGTTCCTTTATCTCTTCAGCAGCAAGAGGTAAAAGATTCATCACAGCTTAGTCATATAAATTTCCTGATTCTCTGGCCATGTCTGTGCCAATAATGTCTCTGAGCTTGACATATTATTTCCCTAAATTCTCCATGGCAGGTAGAAGTTACTCCACCCCCAATCCTTGTATTCCTCCTGCCTCTTTTTTGCCTTTTTTTTGCACTAGACATTTTGTCCCTAAAGCCTTACTTTCAATGGGAACTTCATTCCAGTTGACAACAGGCAATAATTTAATTAGCCACTACTTCATCACTACACACCATGGCTACTAGAGTCACTTTGGTAAACTTGCCAGTCCTCATCACCTTCAGTCCAGTCTGATAGGGCCCAGGTCAGACTTCACACATTCTGGCTACAAGGGGCCCTGAGAAAGTTGGTTTCTTGCTTCAACAATGGAGAGATGGGATTTCCAGAAAGGATGCTCAAAGTTGGTGGGCATCCACAAGACAAGAGAAATATCCACTTTAGGGTTCATATTTCATTTTTAAGACAGAATGTTAAAGATCTCTGGTTCAGATGATCTCTAAGGCCCTTATCACGCCAACATTATTATCATGATTATAAACTGCAGTTTGAGGACTTAACCAGTATCATGAAGGCACTATTCTGGACTTCACATGCATTATCTCATTTGTTCTCCACGATCCTATTAAGTAGATTTATTATTAATCTGCCTCTCCCTGCCTTGGTTTCATCATCTATAAAACGGGGATAATAATTATAACTACATCCATAAGATGTTTTAAGTATCAAATGATTTGATACCTGACAGGTTGCTTGGCAGTAAGCACTTGATAAATAATGATATTATCTGTACCTCCCCCATCACCATCGTCTCCATTTGGCACATTAAATTCTATGTGTTTCATCACTGAGTTATGCTGCCTTTCATTCCTGGGAACAGAGGCTCTAAGTTCAGCAGAACTGGGTTCAAATTCCTGCTCAATCTTACCAGCTGTATGGCCCTGAGCAAGCCTCTTCATCTCTTTTAGTCTAAATACAATGGGATTTTTTTTGATGGTGGTCATTCTGACTGGTGTTAAGTGATACCTCATTGTAGTTTTGATTCACATTTGTCTAATAATTAGTGATGCTGTGCATCTTTTCATGTGTCTCTTGGCCATCTGTATGTTTTCTTTAGAGAGATGTCTATTTAGATCTTTCACCCTGAAAATCTTTAGATTTTCTGATTATTTTTTGATATTGAGCTCCACATGCTGTTTATATATTTTGGAGATTAATCCTTTGTCCATTGCTTCATTTGCAAGTATTTTCTTCCATTCTAGTGGGTTATCTTTTTGTCTGATTTATGGTTTCCTTTGCTGTGCAAAAGCTTTTAAGTTCAATTAGGTCCCATTTGTTTATTTTTGTTTTTATTTTCATTATTCAAGGAGGTGGGTCAAAAAAGATCCTACTGTGGTTTATGTCAAAGAGTATTTTTCCTATAAGAGTTTTCATAGTGTCTGGTCTTACCTTTAGGTCTTTAAAGCATATCAGTGTATGACAAAGCCCACTGAAATGTGAAGTAATTAGCCTCCAACTAAAAAAAAAAAACAAAAAAAAAACCTAAAAAAAAAAAAAGCAACTATACTCAGATTTTAAAAAACAACAACAATAACAATAGTGGGAATACTAAGTCCTCCATTTGGTCTCTGGTTGTCTACATATTTATAGCTCCCACAACACTGGGGACTGCTTGTGAAAAGAGAGCCTGTTTCTCCATCTTTCTGCTCTTCCTGGGACTGGCATAGGCTTGCTTAGTGGCTTGGACGGTAAAGAATCTGCCTGCCATGCAGGAGACCTAAGTTCGATCCCTGGGTCGGAAAGATCCCCTGGAGAAGGGAATGGCAACCCACTCCAGTATTCTTGCCTGGAGAATTCCATGGACAGAGAATCCTGGTGGGCTATAGTCCATGGAGTCGCAAAAGTCAGACACGACTGAGCGATTAACCTTTAGGACTGGCATAGTTGTTGGATGTTGGTGGATTATTTCAGTCATGCCTCAGAGAGACTCAGGACACAAACCTGATCAGGGAGGCTGAATGAGTTGGAGGCTCAGCCTGGTGAGGGATCCCGGATGCTGGGTGCTGTGTTAACCTTGATGCCTCTCTGACCAATCCTGTACTCATCCCCAAACTAGGAGCCAACATACAAAACTTAGTCAGAATTCCAGAGAAGAGCCAGGGCTTGTTGGGGTCCTTTAATGGACCGTAACCTGGTGGTACGGAGTCGACGATAAGAAAGTGAAAGAGAGAAAGAGAAAGGGAGAAAGAGAGAGAGAAAGAGAGACAAAAAAGACCCGGGGACCTAAGCTCTGATGGAGCAAAGGTGCTTTAATGATTTTTCTATGAGTATATATAGGCTGTGGTACAAGAAACTTCTTTCGGGAATGATAGAGATCAGAAAACCAAATGTACAGCAACCGTTGCCAAGGGAACAAGGGGTAATGTCAGTCACAAGGTCAGGACACAATCCATTTCTCAAGAAAGGGGAAGGAGACTGAGCGGTTTTGTCTTAAGGAGAATGCTTACTAACGGAGACCCAAGCCTGCCTCACACAATGACCTCAGTCCCCGGGAGCAGCGTGATGTTCCGCTTGAAGAGGGACAAAGGGCTCATGAGAGACAGCATGTAGGAATCCTCCCGTCAAACATTCCCTGACAAGGGCTGATATATTTTGCCATCTCTCATAGGAGCTCTGGGTAGATAGGCTGGGTCCCCCAACTCCCCACGTGATCTCTCACTTCCTGGGTTACCTGCAGTGAATCTCTCTGGACCTTTGCTTCTGCCCTAGGAAAACCACGTAGTCAGACTAGAAGGAAATCAGAGTAAGAGTGTCTGACCCAGAAAAGGACAGACTTAGGGACATATTAATAAAAATTTCAGGTCACTGAAGGGGTTCTGTAGCCCGAAAGGGAGGAGATAGGACCTGTAAGTATTAGCCAGGAGAAGACAGTGTTGAAAAAAAGACCTTGTCATCAACCAGAGCTGTTCAAGAGCAAAGCTGGCTCTCTCAGGCAGGGGGTGAGCCCTCTGTCCTGGGGGGTATGTAAAACAATCCAGTGGGATGACCACTTATTTAGGAAGCTGAAAAAAGGATTTCTATACTGAGAGATAGAGAGCTTTGACCACATGTCTTTTCAGGTCTGAGATGTTTGGCTCAAAGATTCTGGCAATCTAAGAGTCTGTGCATTTAAAGGACTTTCCTGATGGCTTAGTGGTGAAGAACTCGTCTGCCAATGCAGAGGACACGGGTTCAATCCCTGGTCTGGAATGATTCCACAAGGCCGTGTGCCACAACTGCCGAAGCTGGCGCACCCTAGAGCCTGTGATTCACAACAAGAGAAGCCAGCTAGCTGCAATGAGAAGCTCATGAACTGCAACTAGAGATGCACAGCAATGAAGACCCTGTGCAGTTATTAAAAAAAAAGAATCTGTGCATTTAAGAATCTACCTTACAGATGCTTCTTAACATACTCTTTCTTTGGATGAGAATCCTGAGGCTTATAGGTGATAAATAGTTTTCTAGATTTCTGGATTTGATTCAAACTCAGACTGGCAGGTTTCAAGATCTGTGTTCTGTCTGCTTCACCCAGGGTGGGACTGAGACCCACTTTGTCGGTTAGTGATATTGTGGTGTCTCTGTAAGTGAAGATTCTTTCTAAAGTCTATTTTGAAATATGCACATACCACATATTTCACCCATGTAAAGTGTACAAGTCTATGGTTGCTTTTTTTTTTATATATCTTCAATTAGCTGTGCAACCACTGCCACAGTCTTAACATTTAAATGTTTTTGTCACCCCCAAATGAAATCCTGTGTTCATTAACAGTCTCTCCCCTTATTTAAGAAACCATTGCCTAATCCAAGGTCATGAATATACTCTTGTCTTCTAAGAGTTTTATAGTTTTAGCTCTTCTACTTGGGTCTCTTATCCATTTTGAGTTAACATTTACGTATGGTATGAAGTAGAAGTCCACTTCATCCTTTCACGTGTGGATACCCTGTGGTTCCAGCATTAAATAAATGTTCCTTAAATATCTATTTAACATTCAGAAGAAGAAGTTGTACAGAGGAAGGGCAGAAGCATGAACCGATTGCTAACAAGAGGCTCTGCTGGTGACTCTACCTCTCCTTTCTGTCTTTAGCAATTCAGCTGTGCCCAAACTTGCACCTTTTTTGCAAAACAAAATCTGAGCAGCTTACCAGACCTGCTGCTCCCGAAGCCAAGGTGATCACGGGTAGTTACTGCATGAGCGTCGTATCAACCCTGTGATCTACCAAAGGCCGACTTTCAACCTCATACTGAGTTTTGGTGATACTCAGTTTTCTTCTCTGGCTTTGATTCTTTCATTTCCTGGGTATTTTGGCGCCTCAGCAGCTGAGCTGACCCACTCTTGAAACTGACCCCAACCAAACGATTTCTTACGTGAAGGAAAGCATGATTTAAACATGTGATGGAAGAGTGTTCCCAGCAAAGAGAACACACATGCTAAGAAAACAAGCATGGCAGCCATGGAGAGAGAGGGCAGAACATAACCTGCGTAGTGTATGTAGCTGGAGAGGCTGGGAAATGGGCTGAAAAATGGAGTTCTGTACTGTGCATGTGCTAAGTCGCCTCAGTCGTGTCTGACTCTTTGCAAGCCTATGACCTGTAGTCTGTCAAGCGCCTCTGTCCATGGGGCTCTCCAGGTAAGAATATTGGAGTGGGTTGCCATACCCTCCTCCAGGGGTTCTTCCTGACCCAAGGATCGAACCTGCATCTCTTATTTCTCCTGCATTGGCAGGCAGGTTCTTTACCACTAGCGCCACCTGGCAAGCCCTTGGAATTGTGCATGTTGGGGGAAAGGGGAAGCTGGTACAGAACAGAGGGGCTCTCCATCTCCAAGTGTCTAGCTTGCTCAAGATCACATCCAGATTTGAGATCCTTCTACTAGAAAGATTCTTGGTACTCCGGATGTCATGCTTTGTACCCCCTCCCCCACCATTTTCATATCTGTGATATCAGGCTAATACTTGACTTCTACTATACATCAGCTTTGAAGTCAGCAAATTTCTACCTTCTTTCTTCCACCTTTGCATTCCTTTCTATACCTGGGGCCCAGGCTTGTTCCCATCTCTGAGCCTTTGCACCAGATGTTACCAACACCTGGAATACTTGTCCCAGTATTGGCCTGGCTGGTACCTTCTCACCCTCGAGGGCTCAGGTAAATGTCTCTACCTCTAGGAAGACTCCCACCACCTGTGTTCATCCAGGGTCTGCCTACCTCACTTCCCATCTGTCCCTCCCTGACTGTGTCCCATCTTCCAGAGTGGGCTGGCTTCCGGCAGGGTTCAGCCGCTAGGGGCCACCGGCAGGAGGCTGGGGGCCACCAGAGAAACCAGGCTGTGTGTCCCCCACCTCTCTGTCCCAGGTCGTTTCCTAGGCAGGGGCTGTGTCTCCACGATTCCAGCTTCCACCGAGTGACCACAGACTGCAGTTTGGGAAACCACACTTTTCCCTTGGCCCCTCCAGTCCAGGCATGGGAGCAACTTCTGGCCGGGATCCAGGGCACTTCACTGTTCCCTGTTTGGCCCTCAGCTGCTCCATAACCTGTGGATACAATTCTCTACGTTAGATTGTCTCTGTTGTAAACAGCTGAAGTGGGTTGATTTTCCTGGTGAGACCCTAACTGATCTCCCTCCCAAGTGAAACTGTGTCCCCTTCAATTCAAGGGACACAGCACCTCCCTCCTAAAGCTGGCCCAGGGGAAGGACTGAAGGCCCAGGTTCTGTATCCCTGAGGTCTTTAGTGCCTCCCCTACCCAGGTCTGGACTGAGAAGCCATCAGGAGAGGCATAGGGACCACACAAAGTGGGTCCAGGCTGAAGGAGGAGGGGCTGCCCGAGTTGGTGGAGGCAGGTGGGAGGATGGAGTGATGGAGTGAGCCCTGGCTGCCTGCATGAGGTAGAGAGACAAGGAGACGAGGGGCCTAGGTGGCAGGGGGCAGAGTGGGGGAGATGGAGGACCCACCCAGGATCTGCAGCATGGGCTGGTGGCCTTCAGGCCACCACCAACTTGCCAGGGGATTTTTGGCCCTTTTGTCCTTCAGGTCGCTTAGCCTTCCCACCTATAGGATGGAAGAAGAGGTTGCAGAGCCTTCTGGTTCTGACACGTCTCTGATGGTCACATGTTAGCAGGATTCTGAGCTTCACCCATGTACCTGTCATTGTGGGTGGACCAGAGGTAGAAGAGTTACCTTGGCTTGGTGGGGGGACAAGGGTTTTCAATTGCGCTTCCCTGCTTCATGGGGATCTGAGCTGGGCCCATAGGGATTTGCCTGGTGCCAAGAAGTTGGGGTCAGGCATGTGGCCTGCAGGGCAAGGGGGCAGCTATCCTCATCCCAGGCTGGCAACACCCTGTGCATTGGGCAGGCCACTCATCAGGAGCTTCTTATCCACCATTAATCCAGGTACTGAGCCTGTCCTGGTGCTGAGGTTGATACCTGCTGGGGCCTGCCCATCCGACATAGACCATGTATCTGTCCATGGGTGGAACTTGCCTCATGAGCTGCTATGAAGACTCCAGGACTTATCCACATAAAGTCCTCAGCATAATGCTGGACACTTACCCAGGGCTGAGTAATATTGTCTGTTTTTAGAGTTATTATCATGATCACTGCTATAGGCTAGCACTTGGCTAAACTCTTTGTAGGTGTTACCCCATTTCATGACATTTAATCCTCACGAGCACCCTGTTGGCCCATGTGGATGTTATCCTCATCTTGAGGCCCCCAGATGTGAGATCTTTACAGCATCCAAGAAGCAGAGTTAGAAGTGAGTTCTACCTGAATTAGTCTGGGGTGAGGGTAGGTGGGGGTCTCTATAAAAGCTCAAACTGTATTATCTTTTTCTTTTTAATTTTTAAAATGAGTTAATTTATTTTGGTCTGCACTGGGTCTTTGTTGCTGCACGTGGGCTTTCTCTAGTTGCAGTGAGCAGGGGCTACTCACTATAGCTGCAGTGTGCAGGCTCTGGGCGTGCAGCCTTCATTAGTCGTGGCACACAGGTTTAGTTGCTCTGAGGCATGTGGAATCTTCCTGGACCAGAGATGAAACCTGTGTCCTCTAAACTGGCAGGTGAATTCTTAACCACTGGACCACCAAGGAAGTCCTGCCTGGACTTTATTATCTTGTTTGGAATCACAGATGGAATTAACGAGATTTGCTCCCAGTGCTACAGAGAGTCCCTCCCTCCAATCCAGGCTCTACCTGTTGCCCCTTCCTAGATGTTTAAGCCCCCAGAGCCTGAAGATGGTGGAGGTTGGGGGGCACTGACCCCTGGTGGGAGGAGATAAGGTTGGCGGCCTCAAGTGAGCAGAAGGTCAAGCAAGGCCGGCAGAAGAGAAGAGTCAGGTCAGGAGCAGGCTCTTGGCTGTACTTCCTTCCTGGAACAGGCACGGGAGGCTCTGGTCAGAACACAGAGGTGAGATGTAAGTGCAGCAAGTGACAGCTGACATCCTAGAGGCAAGGTGACTCCAGGGTGATAGCTTCAGCCTGGGAGGGCCTGCAGGTCACAGAGCCCTCAGCAGCTCACATGGAGCAGGGGCTGGGGCTGTTGGGGTCCTTTAATGGACCGGAACCTGGTGGTACGGAGTCGACGATAAGAAAGTGAAAGAGAGAAAGAGGCTGATATCCCTCGGTTTACGCAGAGGACCAATAAAGTCCTTGACACAGGACTTGCATCGCTCACGAAGGCACCAGGCGCCCTCTCAAGGGGGTCTTAGAAGCCCAGGCAGAAAAGTGAGCACGACGGGTCTCCACGCTCCAGAGAGTCAGCCAGAAAAAGAGAGAGAGAGAGAGAGAAAGAGAGAGAGAGAGAGAGACAAAAAAGACCCGGGGACCTAAGCTCTGATGGAGCAAAGGTGCTTTAATGATTTTTCTATGAGTATATATAGGCTACAGTACAAAAAACTTCTTTCAGGAATGATAGAGATCAGAAAACCAAATGTACAGCAACCGTTACCAAGGGAACAAGGGGTAATGTTAGTCACAAGGTCAGGAGAAAGTCCATATCTCAAGAAAGGGGAAGGAGACTAAGATGTTTTGTCATAAAGAGAATGCTTACTAAAGGAGACTCATGCTTGCCTCACACAATGACCTCAGTCCCTGGGAGCAGTGCGCTGTCCCGCTTGAAGAGGGACAAAGGACTCATGAGAGACAGCACGTAGGAATCCTCCCACCAAACACTCCCTGACAGGAGGGCCAGGGAGGGAGAGGGTGACTGGACCCTGAGTAATGAACACGCTCACTTTTCCGTTCGGAGAAACTTCCAGCAAGGTATTTAAAGCTGCCATGGAGGGCAGAGACACAGCACCGGGAGAGACCAGTCCTCGCTCTGAGGCAGTGGAACCCGCCTGTGGTTAGAGTCAGTTCCTGATTCTGCTCCCAGACCTCCAGGTTTGCTGAGTCCTCCGGAGAACTCTGGGCCCCTCAGTGTTTCCATCTAGGAAGTGGGAAGGGTAGATGCAGGGTTCCCAGGGTTCCTTGACTCTGATTGTCACTGACATTCCCTTATAACTGAAGTCTGACTTCACCATGGGCTTCCCTGATAGCTCAGTTGGTAAAGAATCCACCTGCAATGCAGGAGGCCCCGGTTCAATTCTTGGATTGGGAAGATCTGCTGGAGAAGGGATAGGCTATCCACTCCAGTATTCTTGGGCTTTCCTGTGGCTCAGCTGGTAAAGACTCTGCCTGCAATTCAGGAGACCTGGGTTTGATCCCTGGGTTGGGAAGATCCCCTGGAGAAGGGAAAGGCTACCCACTCCAGTATTCTGGCCTAGAGAATCCCATGGACTGTATAGTCCATGGGGTCGCAAAGAGTCCATATGATCCTGTTGTGTGGGTGACAAAAGAGGGTTAGTTCTCAGGGTCTGGGAGGTCTGGACTGAGTAGGCAAGGCCGGCCAGCTGAGGTCTGGAGGGACAGCTGGGGTGGTACTTGCGCTGGTCCCTGCAATCTGGGCTGAGTTCTGCTCTTCCCATGGGATTTACCCCAAGCCCAGACACCACAGATCCCAGCTCCCTAGATTGAGCCTGAGAAAGCATGTCACAGTAGGCAGCAGGTGAGTCTGTGTGTGCCCTAGGGGGTACAGGTCAAGTCCCAGCTGCCAGAACAGAAGGCCCCTGGCTGCAGGCCACCCTTGCTTTGGTCTCAGGGATGCCTGGCTGGCAGCAGGTCCATTTCTGGTCTAGGGACCCCAGGTGCCAGTCCTAGCTCTGCCACTGACCATTTGGTGACCTCAATCAAATCCCTTTCTCTCTCTGGGCCTCTCATTCCTGTGTGTAGAATGGGGACCCTGAACCTGGATTATCTCCTAGGCCCTGGCTCTGAACCCTACAATCTAAAGATCCTAAAACTCTGCACTTATCCTTCCTGGCCTCATTTTTCCCATCTGTGAACGGGAGCATCTGTGTGGAGGAGCCCAGAAGAGGATGCCAAGCCTCTATTCCTTGTGCACAGCCTTTGTGTCTTGCTTGGCCCCTTACCAGGTCTCTGAAGCAGGCTGGGCCCAGCCAGTGGCCCATTTTACAGATGTGAAAATTCACGAGGGTTCCATGAAGCTGTGGTAGCTGAATGGGGGGGCTGAGAAGTTACAGCCTGAGAACTCTAGCTCCGGGGCCAGCGGGGAGCTGGGAGGAGGGAAGAGGTCTTATCTCAGTGCCAGCCCTTTTTAGGATGCCGAAACTGCGCCTGGCCGAGGGTTTTGTTGGAGTGTCCGGGGTGAGCATCCCCATCGGGAACTCAAAGGAGAGTAAAGAAAGCCCTGGAAGCACATGGCCAAAGGATCTCATTGCCCTGAAGCCTGGAGAAACTTCCTGGGACGTGGTCCTGAAGAAGATCAAGGAGCTCTCTGATTCGGTAGAGAGGGAGGGGGAAGGCGGGGGGGGGGGCGGGGGGGAGTAGGGAAGGATGAGGGTGTCTCAGTCCCTGCTTTGGTGGGCAAGAAATAAGACTTTCTTCTGCTTTCTGGTTTTATGTCAGTTTCCTAGGTCTTATTTCAAAGCTCTGCTCTGCTGGGGGTGATAGAGTCATTCTATCATCTATCCCCTTCCAGCTCCCTCCCCATGCCACCGCTTGGGGGTTTTACCCAGTGCCAAAGCTGCATGGTTGAAGGTTGGAGCTGTCTTTCCCCCTTCTTGATCTACAAAGACTGTTTCCCTCTTGTCCCCCTGTTTTAAGAGTTAGAAGTTGTGGTTGTTCAGTTACTAAGTTATGTCCAGTTCTTTGTGACCCCTTGGACAGTAGCACACCAGGCTTCCTTGTCCTTCACTATCTCCCAGAGTTCACTCAGATTCATGTTCATTGAGCTGGTGATGCTATCTAACCATCTCATTCTCTGCCAGCCCCTTCTCCTTTTGCTTTCAATCTTTCCCAGCATCAGGGTCTTTTCCAGTGAGTTGACTCTTCCCATCACGTAGCCAAAATATTGGGGCTTCAGCATCAGTCCTTCCAATGAATAGTCAGGGTTGATTTCCTTTAGGATTAAATGGTTTAATCTCCTTGCAGTTCAAGGGACTCTCAAGAGTCTTCTCCAGCAGCACAAAAGTATCAGTTCTTCAGCTCTCAGCCTTCTTTATGGTCCAGCTCTCACATGCATACATGACTACTGGAAAAGAGTTAGAAGACCTGGTATCAAACTCTATCTTAACCATGTACTTTCTCTGTGACCTTGAGCCAGTGACCTTGTTTCTCCATATCTGAAATGGCAACAGCAATAGCACTTACTGCATAGTGTTGTTTTGAGGATTAGCTGAGATAACCCACTACCCAGCCTTCTCTTTCTCTTTCACTGTCCTGGCAGGACTGCCGAGATGCTTTCACGGTGGCCGACCTGGGCGTGCTGGCCAGCCGCCACCAGGTCTTCCGCCAGGCCCTGCCGCAGGTCTCACCCTTCTATGCGGTGAAATGCAACAGCAGCCCCTGGATGCTACGTGTCCTGGCCGCCCTGGGCGCCAACTTCGACTGTGCCAGCCAGGTGAGCCTGGGCCAGCTGACTCATTCGAAAGTCCAGCACTTCCTGGGGAAAAAGGCCAGTTGTCGGGGGTCCTGGAGTGGAGACTGCAGCTCCTCAAGAGGGGCTGACACTCCTAGTCCTCAATTGTTTGGGAAAGGATGAATGAATGCACTATGGGGGCTCAGCCTCCCACTGGTCCCTGTGACTAAGGCAGACAGCTTAAGCGAAAGAGGGGAAGCACAAGCTTGAAGACACAGATACTGTTCCTGTCCTAGCACAGCCTTTTCACTTGGAAGGTTCTAGAAGCCTAAAGGGCACAGTCATGTTCAGCTCACTGCACAATAGAGGTTCAGTCAAGGGCAGCCCCTTTTGCTCATGCCCAGGGTTCCCATCCACAAAAAGTAGAGGAGCAGCGAGGTAGCCCCCTCTTCTGGCTGTCACCCATGCCAGGGCGAGCTGGAGCAGGTGCTGGACCTGGGCGTGGCCCCCTCACGCATCATCTACGCCAACCCCTGCAAGCCTGTCTCCCACATCCGCTTTGCTGCCCTCCACGGGGTGAAGCTCCTGGTGTTTGACAGCGAGGAGGAGCTAATCAAGGTGGCCCAGCATCATCCTGGGGCCAGGTGAGACCAGCAGGGGATGGGTGCAAACAAGTAGAGACAGGTGGAAAAAGGGACCTTAAACCTGAGACCCCGGCAGTTGGAACTGGCTGCAGGAACCAGATGAAGGAAGACCCATGTGGTGACTGGCATAGGCCAAAGCAGCAAAGTACAAGAATTTGGGTCGGTGGCCTGATGCCTTCACTGGTGCCCATTGATGCCAAATAAACAATGCCTATGTCCGCATAGACACTGGGCAGAACCTAGCACTAGGCGGTCTGGTGTTAGCTGACCTTATGGAAAAGACACTCGTATAGGAGTCAGGGAGGCCAGGGATCACATTTCAGATTCATTTGTCACATGCTGTGTGACCTTAGGAAAGTTATTTAACATCTCTGATCCTGTAATGTGAAGGCCTATAGAAGGTGTATTAATAATTTTATCCTTTTTCTGCTTTTTCTTGCCTGGATAGAAGCCTGTAGGTAGTGAGTGTGTTCATTCTTTGGGTCTCCATGGCTGGACAGTCCAGAGGAGCTAGGCAGAAGTGGGTGGGAAGCTGGAAGGAGGTAGGATGGGGGGCCTCGGGGCTCATGTGCCTAAGAAATTCTGATACCCCTTGCACCCCTCTCCCAGGCTGGTCCTCCGGCTGTGGACCCAGGACAGTGACAGCATCTTTCCCCTGAGCTCTAAGTTTGGGGCCAGGCTGGAGGTGTGTGAACATCTGCTCAAGTCTGCCAGGGACCTGGGGTTGGCAGTGGTTGGAACCAGGTGAGCGCTCTGGCTTTCCCTACCTGGAAAGGAGGAGGCAGGAGTCTTGGTTTCCACTGTCCGTTGTTGTTGTTATTCAGTCGCTAAGTTGTGTCTGACTCTTTGTGACCCCGTGGACTGCAGCACACCAGGCTTCCCTGTCCATCACTATCTCCTGGAGTTTGCTCAAATTCATGTCCATTGAGCCAGTGATGTCATCAAACCATCTCATCAGGTCGCCCCCTTCTCCTGCCTTCAATCTTTCCCAGCATCAGGGTCTTTTCTAAGGAGTCAGCTCTTTACATCTGGTGGCCAAAGTATTGGAGCTTCAGCTTCAGCATCAGTCCTTCCAATGAAAATTCAGGGTTTATTTTCTTTAGGATTGACTGGTTTGATATCCTTGCAGTCCAAGGGACTCTCAAGAGTTCTCAAGCACCACAATTTGAAAGCATCAATTCTTCAGCTTTCTTTATGGTCCAATTCTCACATCCACACATGACTACTGGAAAAACCATAGCTTTGACTATACAAACTTTTGTCGGCAAAGTGATGTCTCTGCTTTTTAATACACTGTCTAGGTTTGTCATAGCTTTTCTTCCAAGGAGCAAGCACCTTTAAATTTCAAGTCTTCAGTCACCATTCGAAGTGATTTTGGAGCCCAAGAAAATAAAGTCTGTCACTGCTTCCACTTTGTCCCCTTCTATTTGTCATGAAGTGATGGGACTGGATACCATGATCTTAGTTTTTTGAATGTTGAGTTTTAAGCCAGCTTTTTCACTCTCCCTTTTCACCCTCATCAAGAGGCTCTTTAGTTCCTCTTCACTTACTGGCAATAGATGGTATCATCTACATATCTGAGGTTGTTGATATTTCTTCTGGCAATCTTGATTTCATTCAGTCCAACATTTCAAATGATGTATTCTGCATATAAGTTAAATAAGCAGGGTGACGATATACAACCTTGTCATACTCCTTTCCCAATTTTGAACCAGTCCATTTTTCCATGTCCTGTACTAACTGTTGCTTCTTCACCTCTGTACAGGTTTCTCAGGAGGCAGGTAAGGTGGGCTGGTATTCCCATCTCTTGAAGAATTTTCCACAGTTTGTTGTGATCCACACAGTCAAAGGCTTTAACATAGTCAATGAAGCACACGTAGATGTTTTCCTTGAATTCCCTTGCTTTCTCTATGATCCAACGGATGTCGACAATTTGATCTCTAATTCCTCTGCCTTGTCTAAACCCAGCTTGTACATCTGGAAGTTCTTGGTTCACGTACTGCTGAAGCCTACCTTGAAGGATTTTGAGCACTGCCTTGCTAGCACGTGAAATGAGTGCAATTGTGCGATAGTTTAAACATTCTTTGGCACTGCCCTTCTTTGGGATTGGAATGAAAACAGACCTTTTCCAGTCCTGTGGCCACTGCTAAATTTTCCAAATTTACTGGCATATTGAGTGCAGAACTTCAATAGCATCATCTTTACAATTTGAAATAGCTCAGCTGGAATTCCATCACCTCCACTAGCTTTGTTCATAGTAATGCTTTTTAAGGCCCACTTAACCCTCCAGGATGTCTGGCTCTGGATAAGTGACCACACCATTGTGGCTATCTGGGGCGCTAAGACATTTTTGGTATAGTTCTTCTGTGTGTTCTTGCCACCTCTTAATCTCTTCTGCTTCTGTTAGGTCCTAACCATTTCTGTCCTTTATCATGCCCATCCTTGTACAAAATGTTCCCTTGATGTCTCCAATTTTCTTGAAGAGATTTCTAGTCTTTCCCATTCTATTGTTTTCCTCTGTTTCTTTGCATTGTTCACTTAGGAAGGCTTTCTTTTCTTTCCTTGCTACGCTCTGGAACTCCGCATTCAGTTGGGTACATCTTTCCATTTCTCCCTTGCTTTTCACTTCTCTTTTTATCTCAACTATTTGTAAGGCCTCCTCAGACAATCACTTTGTCTTTTATTTCTTTTTCTTGTTTTCTTACTTGTCTTCTTACTGCCTCCTCAACGATGTCACGAACCTCCGTCCATAGCTCTTCAGGCACTCTTATCAGATCTAATCCCTTGAATTTGTCACTTCTATTGTCACTTCTATTGTATAACCCTCAGGGATTTGATTTAGGTCATACCTGAACGACCTAGTGGTTTTCCCTACTTTATTCAATTTAAGCCTGAAATTTGCTCTAAGCTCACGATCTGAGCCATAGCCAGGTCCAGGTCTTGCTTTTGCTGAACATATAGAGCTTCTCCATTTTCAGCTGCAGAGAATGTAATCAATCTGATTTCAGTATTGACTATATGGTGATATCCATGTGTAGCATTGTCTCATGTTGTTGGAAGAGAGTGTTTTCTATGACCAGTGCATTCTCTTGACAAAATTCCCGCTGTCTACCTCCAGTCTTTGGCTTCCTGGATATGCTCTGGTCAGCCGAAGTCCCTCTGGGCCTCATGAAACTTCTCTGTTCTCAGCAAAGAAGCTGGATGTTATCTGGGATTAGGGTGGGGCAAAGGAGGCAAAGGCCTTGGGTGCAAAATTTAAGGGGATGTTAAAAAAAGTTAGTACTCTGGATAAATAATATTTTAACAACTGAACTGAACTAAATACAGTATTTGAAAAAATAAAAAATTATGCAAAAAAATCATGATGTGAAAAATGTAAAAACTTAACTAAAGACAGGATTGGCATTTCTCATTTTTCCTTTTGCTTCAGGGTTCAATTACTGTTACCACTTTTGTATATATAAAGTGCCTTTATTTTTTTTAAGTGTTTATTTAATTTGGCTTTGTCGGGCCTTAGCTGTATCACGTGGGATATTTGGTTTCAGAGCACAGACTCTAGTTGTGGCGTGTGGGCTTAGGAGTTGCAGCACGTGGAATCTTAGCTCCTGCATCAGGGACTGACTGTGTCCTCTGTATTGCAAGCTGGATTGTTAACCACCAGACCATCAGGGAAGTCCCTACTGTTACTAATCTTGTCTTTATTACATCTTAGTATTTTCTTCATTGCAGATGTTTCTAAATCAGTTTTGCTGTTTACAACGACTACATTAAATGTTCTTTATCTTGATAATTTAGTATTGTGGCACCCCCTAGAAATTTTGCACTGGCCTCACCCGACTTGGCCCTCCTCACAGGCATGGGGATTCAGGGTCTGAGCACACGCCTTCCAAGGGGGAGAAGAAGAGAAGCCCCTGTCATGAGGCACTGGGAAGGGGCTGCTAAGAGAGGGGACCCCCACACAGTCTTGAGTGCTTCAACTCAAGGATGACCATGCTTCGGTATTTCTGGCTATGTCTCTCTTCCTACTGACCTTTGCTTTTTCACGGGTGTTTCTCTACATGTCACTTGATGTGTGTTCAGCTTCCATGTGGGCTCAAGATGCCAGACACCCCATAACTTCATGAAGGCCATCGCCGACTGCCGACGCGTGTTTGAGATGGGCAGCAGGATTGGGCATGACATGAGCCTCCTGGACATCGGAGGGGGCTTCCCTGGAGAGGAAGGCTCCGACCCTGAGTTTGAGGAGGTGATGGGGAGGATGAGAGGGAGCCGGGTGCTCCAGCTTGGGTTCAGGGGACCGAGTGTGTTTGTTTGTGTACGAGGAGGTCATGGAACTGTGAGTCGCATGCATGTATGTAACTGACATTTGTCTTTGTAGACAGGTCTTTGTCTGACTACACTTACACGGCCTGTGTACATATATCAGCACGTGTGTATCTGGCTCCGTGTCTTTCTTTAGATGATTTAGTTGCTATCCCCCCTTAAGCTACAGTCAGGTAGAAGTTTGTTATCCTTGAGACCTGGGGAACATTTTCTTTGCTGACTGTGTATTAATTTTAAGTGATCCTAAATTCAGACATCTCAGGGTGCTGTGTGCCCTTGGACAAGTTACTTCCCCACCAAAGACCACAGCATCTACCTGTTTCCTCCCTAGTAAAATGGAGGTAACGACTCCCCACACAGCTGTCAAGGGAATGAAGGGAGAGTGTGCAGGTGAAGCCCCCTCAGATGGACTGGCCATGTTAAAGTCTGGGTCTGCCCTTGCAGATGGCAGGAGTGATCAACGCCGCCCTGGCCCAGGACTTCCCCGAGGGGAGTGGCGTCGAGGTCATCGCAGAGCCCGGCCGCTTCTATGCAGCATCTGTCTGCATGACCGCTGTCAACATCATTGCCAAGAAGGCTGTGCTGGAGCCCGGTGGGTGGACAGGCCACTGTCCAGGCATTCCTGGGCCCTGAAGCAGAGGATGGGCAGGGGGTCTGGGCTCCACCTCCGAATGCCTAGTTAGCAGGAAACAAGCTTTGAATTGGGTATAAGAATGAACCTGTTAGTATCACTATTTTATTGTTCTCAGACTGGGAGGTGAGAACCAAGATGAAGGGTCTTCATTTTTCCTAAGTAGCCAATGGATTTATACGGCGTTTATGGAGGTAAAGTCACAGAATATAACCCATGAGGTTCATGTACAAAATCGTGTTGGTGTGCACCTTAAATTCATCCAGCAAGCATTATCTAACAGGTGCAGATTCCTGTGCCAAAAATATAGTGAGTAAATGCAAATTCTTACAGTACATATAAGAAGTCACTATTGTCGTCATGGCCTGAAGGTTAAGGGTGACATCTGTAGGGTAACGGCAAACCTTTGACAGTCGAGGTCAACCACCGCAGGAGCTCTTTTAGATTGTTATTTTTGCAGCATTTGGTTTTCACACAAAGTGAACTAACCAGAAACTCCATTTCATGATAAGATGGAGAACATGAATAGATCTTCCCCACTGACTTAGTGCTTTTATTCTTTGCTGCTTTATGATAACTGACATATATTTATAAGCTGCTTTAATCTCCTCCCTCATTCTTTTGACAAATAATTGGCCCACAGGTTTGTAATCCCAAGGGCACTGTGTCAGCTGATTGCATTTCTTCACAAAACATCTGATTAAAGGATATTGTGATAGGAAGCCTATGATTTCAAGCCATCATTTAACAAAAGTCTAAGTATTAAGGGCTTATTTTTTAAATTTGCATCTTTATCATGGTAAGGGGTAATTTTTGTATGTGTGGCTTTTTTTTTTTTGGCTACCCCACGGGGCATGTGGTATCTCAGTTCCCTGACCGGGGACTGAATCCATGCCCCCTACAATGGAAGCACAGTCCTTTTTTTTTTTCTTTCTTTTTTTTTTTTTTTAATTAGTTGGAGGCTAATTACTTCACAACATTTCAGTGGGTTTTGTCATACATTGACATGCATCAGCCATAGAGTTACATGTATTCCCCATCCCGATCCCCCCTCCCACCTCCCTCTCTACCCGATTCCTCTGGGTCTTCCCAGTGCACCAGGCCCGAGTACTTGTCTCATGCATCCCACCTGGGCTGGTGATCTGTTTCACTATAGATAATATATATGCTGTTCTTTCGAAACATCCCACCCTCACCTTCTCTCACAGAGTTCAAAAGTCTGTTCTGTACTTCCATGTCTCTTTTTCTGTTTTGCATACAGGGTTATCATTACCATCTTTCTAAATTCCATATATATGTGTTAGTATGCTGTAATGATCTTTATCTTTCTGGCTTACTTCACTCTGTATAATGGGCTCCAGTTTCATCCATCTCATTAGAACTGATTCAAATGAATTCTTTTTAACAGCTGAGTAATATTCCATGGTGTATATGTACCACAGCTTCCTTATCCATTCGTCTGCTGATGGGCGTCTAGGTCGCTTCCATGTCCTGGCTATTATAAACAGTGCTGCGATGAACATTGGGGTGCACGTGTCTCTTTGAGATCTGGATTCCTCAGTGTGTATGCCCAGAAGTGGGGTTGCTGGGTCATATGGCAGTTCTATTTCCAGTTTTTTAAGGAATCTCCACACTGTTCTCCATAGTGGCTGTACTAGTTTGCATTCCCACCAACAGTGTAAGAGGGTTCCCTTTTCTCCACACCCTCTCCAGCATTTATTGGGAAGCACAGTCTTAATCGTTGGACCACCAAGGAAGTCCCTAGGGACTCGTTATTTTTATCTCCATAATAATAAGAGTTGCCAATTATGAAATATCTATTATGTGTGAAATATGTATTTTCTCTCATTTCTGCTCAACAACCCTGTAAAGTAATTTGGGGTCATTCCCATTTTACAGGCAGAGATAGCGAGGCTCAGAGAGAGGAAGTAACTTGTCCGAGGCAACACAGCTGGTCAGTGGTACAACTGGACCTGGTCTGCCTGACGCAAACCTTTGCACTTGGATTTGTACCACGTGCCAAGCAGACCTGAGCTCTTGACCTTAGGGGTATCTTGACTACCTCTCATGACTAAGTAGTTTAGGGACAACTGGGGCTGTGGCTTCAGTGATGGTAACTAAGAAAGAGGGGAGAGGATGGTAGGAAGTATATCAGGGTCAGCGGGGAGGGCAGAAAGTCAGTATTCAGAAAGATCTGGGCATCTAAATGCCCAAATATTATGAAACGCTTCAAATGCTAACAGAAATCAGCACAAAATCCTGAGTTTAGATTCCATAAAGCAGTATTCTAAGAACAGATAAAGAGTGATTGTGAAGAAACTGCCTTGGTAGTAGGTCTTGTCCAAAGGATCTGGGGGTTAGGACCACTAGTTCAATATGCATCAGAAGTACAATGGTGCTGGAGAGAAAGCTATCACATGCTTACATTAGCAACATCAATAGAGGCAGAGTGTTTAGATGGAGGGAGGTAATAATTGTGCTGTACCCCATACTTGTCAGAGTAGGGCAATGTTTTTAAACGTACTTTTTGTTGTTCAGTTGCTAAGGTGTGTCTGATTTTGTGACCCCATGGATGGCAGCACACCAGGGTTTCCTGTCCTTCACTATCTCCCAGAGCTTGCTCAAACTTATGTCCATTGAATCGATGATGCCATCCAACTATCTCATTCTCTGTTGCCACCTTTTCTCATCCTGCCCTCAGTTTTTCCCAGCATCAGGGTCTTTTCAAAGGAGTTGGCTCTTCCCATCAGGTGGTCAAAGTATTGCAGCTTCAGCTTCAGTCCTTCCAATGAATATTCAGAGTTGATTGCCTTTAGGATTGACTGGTTTGATCTTCTTGCTGTCCAAGAGACTCTTAAGAGTCTTCTCCAGCACCACAGTTCTAAAACATCAATTCTTTGGTGCTCAGCCTTCTTTATGGTCCCACTCTCACATCCACACATGACTACTGGAAAAACCACAGCTTTGACTATATGGACCTTGGCTGGCAAAGTGATGTCTCTTCTTTTATATGCTGTATAGGTTTGTCATAGCTTTTCTTCCAAGGAGCAAGCGTCTTAATTTCATGACTGCAGTCAACATCTGCAGTGATTTTGGAGCCCCAAGAAAAGAAAATCTGTCACCGTTTTTACTTTTCCCCCATCTATTTGCCATGAAGAGATGGGACCAGATCCTATGATCTTCGTTTTTTGAATGTTGAGATTTATTTATTTTTTTAATTGAAAGATAATTGTTTTATAGAATTGAGTTGGTTTCTGCCAAACATCAACATGAATCAGCCATAGGTATACATATGTCCCCTCCCTATTGAACCTCCCTCTCACCTCCCTTCCCTGAACGTTGAGTTCCAAGCCAGCTTTTTCACTTTCCTCTCTCACCCTCACGAAGAGGCTCTTTAGTTCCTCTTCACTTTCTGCCATTAGAGTGGTATCATCTATATATCTGAGGTTGTTGATATTTCTCCTAGCAATGTTGATTCCAACTTGACCTTCATCCAGTCCAGCATTTCACATGATGTACTCTGCATGTAAGTTAAAGAAGCAGGGTGATAATACCTGGGATGTGTTTTAATCGGTTTGTGTAAGACCTGGAAATAACTGCCATAAAGCTTCCTCTGGAGAACCCAGAGGCGAGGCAGGCCACGCAGGGCCACAAGGGGAAGGACAGGATGGACAAGGAAACAGAAGGACACAGGGAGAAGACTGGTTGGAGCCTCTGTTGTGGTTTTCGAGGAACTGAATGGGTGAAGCAGGGGTGAGTTGGACTGGCAGATTTGGGATTGGCTAGTTTGAGTAATTTCAGTGGGTTGTGGGGGGTAAGAACTGTCCTAGGGAGATTAGGCCAGAGGTACTGCTTCAAGTTCTGTGAGTTCTGTCTAGGAGGTGGTTTGCAGTATGGACGTTGGATCGGTTGGCTTGCATGGGCAAGGCATAGTTGCAAGGCAGTTGTTTGCTGTCTCTAGAAATTATTCAGCCCAGGGAGGAGCAGTCTTGCCAGGGTCAGCAAGGCCCCAGATGCTGGAGCATCAAGAATATAGGGGGAAAAAAGATCATAGGAAATAAGAAAATGTAGTTTAGACAGGCACCCCTTTGAGGAAGGAAATTGATGAATTAGCACATCACTAAGGGCCAACCATGATGGAATCAAGTCATGAAAAGACCATTTGCTCCCAGTTTGACTCATGCAGCAGGTGCTCAGGGCACCTGGTCTAAGGGGAGGGCAGAGAACATGAGACCTGCAATCTGGGGGCAAATCCTAGCCATGCCACAGTCTCCTACGTGACTGCTGACAAGACTGTTTTCTCAACCGTAAAGTAGGGCTCACTGAACCCGCTCAGAGTGTAGTTAGGAGGATTAGATAGTTTAAAACATGTAGAGAACTTAGAACAATGCCTGGGTTATATGGTATGTTAGAGTATTCTTTCTTTATTGACTGTGCTGGGTCTTCGTTGCTGCATGCAGGCTTTCTCTAGCTTTGGCAGGTGGGGCCTGTTGTCTAGCTGTGCACCGACTCACTGCGGGGACTGCTCTGGCCCTGGAGCACGGGCTGTAGGCACAGGGCTTCTGCGGCTGCAGCTCGCAGGCCCCGGAGCGCGGGCTCAGTAGTCTGGCGCATAGGCTTAGCTGCTCCACGGCATGTGGATTCTTCCCAGACCAGGGATCGAACCTGTATTCCCTGAATCGGCAGGTGGATTCTTAACCATTGGAGCACTAAGGAGGTCCAGTTAGATTATTCTAATGTGGAAGAGGAAGATGAAGACGAACAGAGGGGACCACTGACGGATGGGGGCGGGGAGTGGAGGGGCCATGGGAGCGCAGGCCCCAACTGTCCGCGGGCTCAGAGAAGACTCCAGGAGCAGGGAACAGGGGCTACCCAGTGCTGGGCAGAGGGTCAGGGCTCCTCCGCAGGCGCTGGGGGAGGGTGTTGAGGGTCCGCACAGCTCAGCCCCGCCCTCTGCCCGCCCTCAGGAGGCCGCCGGAAGCTACTGTACTATCTCAACGATGGCAACTACGGCACATTCCGCGTCTTTCCCAAGGAGCCTGAACCGAGGATGCCCATTGTGGTGAAGGTAAGGAGAAGGCTTCATGGCTCTGGCACCTCCTAGACCTTGAGGCCACTTGGTTCAGCTCCCCTTGGGCAGGATTCCCTGCTACCAGTGGGAGAGGCAAAGGATCTCAGATTGTTGGTGGCTTGGTGGATTGCCACGCCTTCTGCGTGTGCCAGGATGTGCACGTGTGTCTGCGTGTATTGGCGTGTGCACTTCTGTGTGGGCCTGGCAGCTCACACCTACACAGGAAGACCGGTATCTAGGTCCATGGGTCTGTGGAGGGGTGTATGCTTCTCTTTGACTGTCTGTCTTTCGGTCTGTTTGTTGTTCTGGAGTCCTTGAATCTTGGAGATGCAGGAGACTTAGAAAGTAGAGATTCTCAAACTTTGCTTCACATTAGAATCACCGGAAGTTTTAATATTTCTCTGCCCGGACCAGGCCCCAGACCACTGATATTGGATTTTCTCATGGGTTGGGACCTTGGCCTGATCCTTTGTGAAAACTCCTCAAGCACTTTCAGTGAAGCTAGGTTTGAGGCTAGTATTTTGAGTGATTATTAAATAAAATCTTCCCACTTTATAGATGGGAAAGCTGAGGTCCCATCTGTGGTTGCACTTGTGAATTGGCAGGGCTGGAGTCAGTCTCTAGAGCATAAGCTCCATGAGGGCGGGTTAAGAGCAATGCCTGGCACACAGGGAACATTCACGAATTGGTCAGTGCGGGTGGATGACAGAGTCCTTCCTGCTGGTGCCCTGGGGCATGCCCTGCTTGATGAGGAGTGGGTATAGATGTATGTGTGTGGGGGTCTTCTTTGACTTCCCACCCCCGTGTCCCTGCAGGAACTCGGCCCCAAGCCGCCCCTCTTCCCCTGCATCCTCTTTGGCCCCACGTGTGATGCCTTGGACAAGCTCTTCTTGAAGGAGGTGCAGCTGCCGGAGCTGGATGTGGGCGACTGGCTGGTCTTCCCGTTCATGGGCGCCTACACGTCTGTCATGAGCTCCACCTTCAATGGCTTCTCTCCCGCCTCCACCTACTATGCCATGGGACCTGAGCTCAGGTGACTGGAGGAGGAGAAAAGGGGGTGGGCAGTGAGCGGCTCTCACCAAGATCTGAACTTGTTTAGGGGCGTTGGTGGCTGAGCCCTGGGGTTCCAGGCCCCGGAAATACCCTAGTCCCCCCACTGGCCCCAGCAAAGCCCAAGCTGTCTGGCTGACCTTTGACACTGGCCTCTGCCTGTGGGGTTGACCCTGTTACCACATCTCCCCAGGTAAGTCCAAGGTAGACCACCTGGGCAGCTCTGAGAGCCCTGACACGTAGATGCCACTGTGGGCAGAATCAGGCAGCCCTGTGGCCCCAGCTGACCCTCAGCTTCATGGCCAAGGTCCCCCTGCTCTCGGGCCCCACTCTGCTCTGACCACTCGCAGCTGCCTCCCGGTTCCTTCCCCAGGCATCCCTTCCCCATCACCTCCAGGCTCCCTCACGGCCCCTGACCCAGGATCTCCTCTGGGTCCAACCTGGGCTTTGCCTCCTGAGGTAGTGGAGGGGGCTCTGGAACACCCCTTTACTGGCGCATTCCTTCCACAGGAGCCTACTGGAGACCACACTGTGATGCTGGGCGCGGTCAGAACGGAGGGGCTCCAGTCACCTCGGTGCGCTCCTGAGGGAAGCTTGGGGGCAGGATTGGTGGGGAGGAGCAGCGTGGAGGAAACAGAGGTTAGGGCAGGGGCCCCCAACCCCAGGGGTCCCCAACCCCGGGCCATGGGCCAGTACCAGTCCGTGGCCTGTTAGGAGGCCTGGCCGCAGAACAGGAGGTGAGAGGAGGGCGAGTGAGAGAAACTTCAACTATACTTACAGCCCATTCCAGTCGCTCACATTACTACCTGAGCTCCGCCTCCTGTCAGACCAGTGGCAGAACAAATGAAGATGAAACATGATTGCCTAGAAGTCTAAAGTGCAGTGCTCCTGGTTTTCTAAAATCTATAAACAAACACACTCTCTGAGTAATTTAAAAAAACAAAACAGAACAAAACTGTCCTCTGTCTACAGTGGGCCTGAAGCCTAAATTAGCTCTTCCTGGCAGCCAACCCTGCCCTCTCTGATCCTTAACCCCTTGACCCTGGAGTGAGGCAGCATAAGGAACCCGCACTATTACAAGAAAGCCCCCTGGAGGTCATGCCCTGAAATATGCAGCAACATGCATTGACCAGAACCTTGAGATGCTTTTGTCCTTCCTTTCAATCTGTTAGTGATCCTTGTCGTTGTTCCAGAAATATATACGTGAACCACAGGCTCCTGATCTAGCGGAGAGAGCACTGGCATTGTAGTCAGACAAGCCTGGAGGGAATCCAGGCTCCACCACATCCTGGCAGTGTGGTCACAGCTTCAGTTTTCTCATCTGTGAAGTGAGGGTGCTGTTAGTATTCTCCTTGCAGGATTGTTGAGAGGATTAAGTGAGGAAATGCAAATTCTCATTCAAAGTCAGTTCACGTCCACTTGCTCCTGGCTGGACCTGATCCCGAGTCTGGTCTGCTCAGAGATCACCCCTGCCCCCACTGTCTGAGTATCCTAAGCGAATATGCACAGCATCTGGCCACATAACTAATGGTCCATGTGGGTGCCTCAGATCTGGCTTTGGCCTTAAGAAACACCCAGGTTTGGGGCTTGGATGGACGAGGTGTGGACACAGCCAACTCAGAAACAGGACAAAAGGTACTGCATGCCCCCGGGCAGGCTAAAACTTGAAAAATAACAGCATTTGAGGAGTTCTGAGCTCAAAAAGAGAGTGCATCCTATAGGGAAGGAAGATGACAGAGATGGGAGTAGAGTCACATCAGAATGGCTGGTCACATTCCTACAGCGGGGGAAGGGAAAGAAGGCCCCAGAAGCCAAAGTCACACATGTCCTGTGTCCTTTTAAAGCTTCACCTGATAAAACAAGACATTCTCTGATCTTCAGCTTCTGCAAAGGTTTCTCCCCACCTGCCAGAATCAGCCCTATCAATCTTGCTGCAGTCTCCCCAGCTCAACCACGACCAGAAGAATCTCCTAGCACCCTTGGGCTACAGAGATTTCTCCTGCAAACATCTGAGGAGGAGGGAATGAATCTGCAGATGTCATCCAAGGAAGGTGGCAGGTTCAGAAAGCCTTTGAATAGTGTGTCTCCTCCTGGAGACTGAAAATTCAGAGTGGAATCATCTACCCTTACCTTCCCAGTGGTGTCTGGAAGTACAAAATATGAGTGGGGTTTAGGGAAAAAATAAAGTTTTATTCAGATGCAAGAGATTTCGGTGTGTTCTGTGTTTTGCCCTTTGGGCATTGTACTGTGTGATTGTGGATATCCATCCATCCATCCACCCATCTATCCATCCATGCATCCATCTATTCACCCCTCCACCCGTCCATCTATCCATCCATCCATCTAACCACCCATCCATCCATCCATCCACCCATCTATCCATCCATGCATCCATCTATTTACCCCTCCACCCATCCATCTATCCATCCATCCATCTAACCATCTATCCATCCATCCATCTAACCACCCATCCATCCATCTAACCAACCATTCATCTATCCATCCACCCACCCATCTATCCATCCATCCATCTATTCACCCCTCCACCCATCCATCTATCCATCCATCCATCTAACCACCCATCCATCTATCCATCCACCCATCTACCTATCCGTCCACCCACCTATTCACCCCTCCACCCATCCATCTATCCATCCATCCATCTAACCATCCATCCATCCATCCATGCATCCATTCACCACTGATCCATCTACTCATCCATCCATCCATAAAATAAAATGCAAGGGCCTAGACCACATCTGGCACTGTTCTAGGTACAGGTGACCCAAGATGAACAAGATGGACAAGAATCCAAGTTTGTGGAGCTAACTTTCTGGTTGGAAAAAGGACATAAACCCCTAAATCAAGAATAAAATGAAGTGGAAGTAATAAGTGCTGTGAAGCAAGGGGCCAGTGAGCAATAGAAGACAGTGCTATTTTAGATAGAGGGGAGTGGGGAGGCGTCTCTGAGGACATAGAGGTGAGCAGAGATCTGAAGGGAGCTTGTGGTTACCTGAGTCAGAGAGTTCCAGGCATTGGAAACAGCAAGTCCAAGGCCTGGGATGGACAGTGTTCACTCACAGGCAAGAAGCCAGTGTGGGTGAGCAGAGTGAGTGAGGGGAGGTGTTGGCAGTTGAGGCAGGAGGAGGATTGGGGGCTGATCTCATCAAGCTTCGGGTGAGTCAGGGATCTGACTTTGCTCTGAGGCGGAGAAGGTGGGGAAGGGGCTGGGGAGGTCCTGGAAGGTTTGGGCAGGTGAATAGCATGACAGGATGTAGAGAGAAGTTGAGGGGCTCCTGCCAGTCCTGGGAAATGACAGTGGTCACAGTACAGATGGTGAGCTGCACCAGGTTCAGCGGGGACTGCAAAGGTCAAGAGGAGAGAACTTTCTGAAGGAGTCAAAGGTGGGGTAAGAGGCAAAGAGAGGAGTCCAGGGCAACTCCAGGGCTTTGGGCTGTGGCTGCGGTACACAGATGCGAATGCAGGGAGGGAGGAGAAGCGGGTTAGAGGGATTAAAATGGAGAGTTCTGTTTTGGAAAAGTCACGTGTGAGAAGCCTACCCAACTTCCAAATGGAATCAGATACAAGCATCAGGTTTCAGGGCAGAGGTCAGGAGGGCAGATATGACCGTCCATGGGGCGTGGTCCACACTGGTTGGACTTTCCATCCCTGGGATTGCCCAGCCCAGCCAGGAAGTGAATATGCAGAGAGTTGACACAAGTCCTGGGAACTGAAAGGAGAAACATTCCAAGACGGCAGCCGTCAGCTCTGCGCCCAGGACTCCCCAGAGTGGGTGAGGTGAGGGCTGAGAACGACATCGGGGAGATGGAGGTCATCGGTGAACTTAACCAGCGGTTCTAACGCCTAGGAAGGTTGGTGGAAGTGGGGTCCAGAGAGGATGGGGTGTGGGCACCTTCCAGGAAGTTGGTTATGTTGTAAGAGGAGCAGGAAATGGGAGGGTTGTTGGAAGAGGCGCCTGTAGGTCAAGGAAGGTTTGAGATGAGAGATATTACAGCTTGTTTGTAGGCTCACAGGGATGACTGACAGAGGGCAAGATAATTAAGACGCAGAAAGAGAGGCGACAGTGTCAAAGCAACTCCGTGGGTGGGTGGGAGGGGTTAGCGTCCTGAGCTCTGGGGTGGGGTGGGGAACTGAGTGGGGTGCGCCCAGATGGGAACTCCCCCAGGGCCTCCACGGGGCAGGCAGGTTGTTGGGAGAACATGGAACTCTCTGTTGGTGGTTTCTTTCTTAGCAGAATAAGAAGCAATAACGTGGTGGAAGCAAGGAGGCAGGAGAGGGTCCTGGTGATCTCAGGAGAGGGGCAGAGTGGGAAAGGGACAAGAAGTGTGGAAGGATGAATGGACCAGTGAAATGGGGGGCAGTGGCAACGCAGGTGCCCCCTCGAGGTTTGTGGGGGGCCCGCCATGCAGTGTGTTTTATCTGCAGCACGTGAACACCTGTTCTGTGGGTGCAGATATAGAATGAGTGGGGGTCGTTGGGGAGGAGGAGAGCTAGGCAGGTGGAGGCGGCTTAGAGAATGAGGTGCCCCTGGGGGGATCTCTGCAGGTCCAGGCTCCACCTGCAGTCCTCAAAGCCTTTTCCTGAGCCCACATGCTGCCTTCCACAGCCTTTACCTGCTGGAGACTCATAATGACCCAGTGAGCAAATAATACCCCCTCTTTAGAGAAGCGAACCCTGGGGTCACCTAGCTGGTAAATGACAGAGCTGGGATTTGACTTCAAAAGCAGTTCAGTGTTTTTCCTTTAGGGCCGCAGGGGTGAGCACACTACGTTTAAAAAAGTCTTGCTTCTCAAATATACATATACGCTTCTCAAATATATATACATACAAACATATATATTATATATATAACAAGCTTGGCTGTTGGGAGATTAAATTTCAGGTGTTCTGAGCACTGACTGGCCCAGGCTTTGTCATGGTTCAGCCATAGTGATTTGCTTCCACCCACTGGCCACAGTCAGTGTTGCATCTGACCAGAAACCTACTAGGTGTTACCTCAGCTAAGGATTCTGTTTATGGGAATAACAATGCCTTTTTGAAAAAGGCTGCAGAGGAGTTCCCTTCCCCCTTTGACAAACGAGGAGAGAAAAATCCAGAGAGGTGGCTTTAAAAAGTTGTCTGAACCTGCCTACTCCATGGTGTCAATAAGTATTCACTGAACACCTCCTCTGTGCCAGGCACTGTTCTAGACTCTGGGAATTGAGCAGAGATGATTGCTCTTATAGACCTGACATTCCATGGGGGGTGGAGGTGAGGGAGGGGGAGGACAGGGACCAAACAAATAAATAAACCAATGCTAGACTCTGGAGGATGGGGAGAAGGGATTAAAGGAGAGTGACTTGGAGAGGGTGGAGAGAGGTGATGTTTGAAGAGAGACCCGATGACTGGGGAGGTTCAGAAAAGATGCTCCAGGAAGGGGAATAACCCTGCAAAGGCTTGGAGGCTGTGAAGGGTGTGGGCAGTCCAGAACAGGTGGAGCCCACCAACGCCTCAGCCCACAGCTATCTGTGTAGAACGTCTAGAGGTCAGAGCAGAACTTTCCAGCAGGAGGTGCACGCCACTGACCATCTGCCCGTCGGTTCACAGCCTTGATCAGCACCCATCCAACTTACACAGCTGTTCCCTCCCTCCGGGAAACTCCTCTCTTGGGTTGTATGATACTAACCTCTGCTGGTAGGAAAAGCTATGACTATTCTCCTGTGGAAATCAAAGCTTAGCAATCAACATACAGAAGTTTCTGGCTTGAAGGAACCCACTGACACATCAGACTTCCCTGGTGGCTCAGATGGTAAAGTATCTGCCTACAATGTGGGAGACCTGGGTTCAGTCCCTGGGTCGGGAAGATCTCCTGGAGAAGGAAATGGCAACCCACTCCAATATTCTTGCCTGGAAAATCCCACGGACGGAGGAGCCTGGTAGGCTACAGTCCATGGGGTCGCAAAGAGTCAGACATGACTGAGCGACTTCACTTTCACTTTCACTGACATGTCAAAAGTTAGAGCAGGGAATACTGACACTCAGAGCCAAAGTCAAGGTCAACATTTCTGGGATCTGGAACAGGAGCATGTAGGAGAGAACTGGTGGAGATGTCATCAGTTTTGTGTGTAGCTTTTGCCATGTTATAAGTATGTGTTTGTGGACCTGTCTGCTGTTAATCTGTGAGCCATTCTTGCAAATGAAATGAATATTTATGTTTATATATATATTATATGAGTAAGCTTTATTCAAATCCTATGATTAGTGTTCCAAGACATAATAAGTTTTGGAAGCAAAGTGAAGTGAAATTCATTCAGTCATATCCAACTCTTTTCGATCCCATGGACTATATACAGTCCATGGAATTCTCCAGGCCAGAATACTGGAGTGGGTAGCCTATCCCTTCTCCAGTGGATCTTACCAACCCAGGAATCAAACCGGGGTCTCCTGCATTGCAGGCTGACTCTTTACCAACTGAGCTATCTGGGAACAAGTCCCTAATTTGGTAATTTCGCCATGTTACTCTAATACTACCCAATTATGGGGTCGCAGAGTCAGACATGACTGAGGGACTGAAATGAACTGAACCCAATTATGTTAGCTGGTATTTTCCAGTGTTTGAATGTTTGCTCTAGGCTGTAGTTCTTTGTAAGCAAAATAGTGCATCCTGAAAAAGAGGAAAGTTATAGGAAGCAACATGTACCTAATACCCAACATGAAAATGTGTTTGAACACATTCAATTCAACCAACATCAGTGCAAATGAAATCAGTTCTTCCACACCAGAAATATTTATCATAAAAACAAAGATCAAGGGCAATTAATACTGCATTTCAAATTTTCAAGACTCTTATTTTTTGTCTTTTATTTATTTTTACTTATTTATTTAAGTATAGAGTATTTACAATGTTGTGCTAGTTTCTGGTATGCAGCAAAGTGATTCAGTTGTACATGTACATATTATTTTTCATTATATTATATTGAATACAGTTCCCCACGGTATGCAGTAGGACCTTATTGTTTATCTATTTATTATTTTTTTAAAATTAATTTATTTAGTTTATTGGGGGATAATTACTTTACAATACTGTAATGGTTTTTGCCATAAATCACCATAAACATTTGTAATATCACTCAATTTTTAAAGTGACCTTATTTGGCATTTATGTTGAGTTAATATTTCCCCCTTTTTAATATTTTTTTTAATGATCAAGTGTCTATTTGTGGTAGAGGTCATTGTTATATGTTTTTGAATACAGTAGTCTCCCTTATCCAAGGGGGTGATAGGTTCCAAGACCCCCAGTGGATGCCTGAAACTCACATACGGTGTTTTTCCACATACATACATACCCATGCTAAAGTTTGTTTTATAAAATAAGCACAGTAGATTAACACCAACTAAATAAAACAATTATAATTACATACTGTGATGAAAATTATGTGAATGTGGTCTCTCTCTTTCTCAAAACATTGCTCACATTTAACGCCTTTTCCATCTTAACTAGCACTTACCCTGCACTGTGGCCATAACTTTTGCACTTGGAGGCAAGACAGCAATAGTAGGATGAATTTCTTTCTTCTTCTTCACCGTTTCACAAATAGAAAATCTGTTCTTACCATAGATCTTAGCAACCTCCGCATTTTTTCTATAAGTTTAGAACTTTTACTTACAGGAAGCACTTGATGGCTTCTGTCTGGTATATCTGAATTGCCAGCATCACTACTCTTGGGCCTTGTGGCCCTTATTAAATAAAATAAGGGTTATTTGAACACAAACACCCAGGTACCACAACTGTCAATCTGGTAACTGATGGCTACTGAATGACTCACAGGCAGGATTATGCAGACAAAGGGATGATTCATGTCTCTGTTGGGATGGAGTTGGGTGGCTAGAGATTTCATCACACTTCTCAGAATGGTACTCAATTTAAAACATTAAACATTGGACTCCCTGGTGGCCCAGTGGTTAAGATTCTATGCTGCCAATACAGGGGACATGGGTTTGATCCTGGCCGGGGAACTACGGTCCTACCTGCCATGTGGTACAGCCAAAAATTAATTAAATGCATAAATAAATGTAATAGTTTAAAAACTTATGAACTGTTTCTGATATTTTCCATTTAATATTTTTGGACCATGGTTGACTATGGGTAACTGAAACTGTGGAAGGCAACACCATAGATAAGGGAGGAGGGGGAATACTATACACCACCCTGTCATATATTGGCTCATAATAATAATAAACCATGAATCTGCAATCATGATTTTTTAAACAGAAAATCTCTGAATTTTTATTTTTGGCTACTATGCCAGGCTTGTGAGAATCTTAGTTCTTTGACCAGGGGTTGAAACCATACCCTCAGCCCTCAGCAGTGAAGGCACAGACTCCTAACCACTGAACTGCCAGGGATTTCCCTGAAATGTTTAGTATAACAATCTCTCAAGAAATTTTTCACTATTTTTTATTACGGTCAATCATTCTTTTTCAAAACCACATGAAGTGTTGGGGAAAATACAGAGTAATGTATGATTTCTGGAATTCCTGAGAATTACCTAGGATTCTAGAAAAAGTCAGTTTCATTCCAATCCCAAAGAAGGACAGTGCCAAAGAATAGTCAAAATACCATACAACTGCAATCATTCCACGCTAACAAAGTAATACTCAAAATTCTCCAAGCCAGGTTTCAGCAGTACATGAACTGAGAACTTCCAGATATTCAAGCTGGATGCAGAAAAGGCAGAGGAACCAGGAACCAAATTGTCAACATCTGTTAAATCATAGAAATAGCAAGAGAATTCCAGAAAAATGTCTACTTCTGCTTCACTAACTACTCTAAAGCCTTTGACTGTGGATCACAACGAACTGTGGAAAATTCTTAAAGAGATGGGAACACCAGATCACCCTAGATACCATGCCTCCTGAGAAATATGTATGCAGGTCAAGAAGAAACAGAACCAGACGTGGAACAATGAAATAGTTCAAAATTGGGAACCGTGTACGTCAAGGCTGTATATTGTCACCCTGCGTATTTAATTTGTATGCAGAGTACATCATGTGAAATGCCAGGCTGGATGAATTACAAGCTGGAATCCAGGTTGCCAGGAGAACTATCAACAACCTTAGATATGCAGATGATACCACCTTAATAGCAGAAAGCAAAGAGGAACTAAAGAGCCTCTTGATGAAAGTGATAGAGAAGAATGAAAAAGCTGGCTTAAAACTCAGCATTCAAAAGACTATGATTATGGCATCTGGTCCCATCACTTCATGGCAAATAGGTGGGGAAAAAACGGGGACAGTGGCAGATTTCATTTTCTTGGGCTCCCAAATCACTGCAGATGGTGACTGTAGCCATGAAGTTAAAAGACACTTGCTCCTTGGAAGAAAGGCTATGACAAACCTAGACAGCAGAGATTAAAAAGCAGAGACATCACTTTGCCAACAAAGGTCCATATAGTCAAAGCTATGGTTTTTCCAGTAGTCATGTATGTGAGAGTTGGACCATAAAGAAAGCTGAGCGCCAAAAAATTGATGCTTTTGAGCTGTGGTGTTGGAGAAGACTCTTGAGAGTTTCTTGGACAGCAAGGAGATCCAGCCAGTCAATCCTAAAGGAAATCAGTCCGAATATTCTTTGGAAGGGCTGATGTTGAAGCTGAAACTCCAATACTTTGGCCATCTGATGTGAAGAGCTGATTCTCTGGAAAAGACCCTGATGCTGGGAAAGATTGAAGGCAGGAGGAGAAGGGACAACAGAGGATGAGATGGTTGGATGGCATCACCGACTCGGTGGACATGACTTTGAGCAAGCTCTGGGAGTTGGTGATGGACAGGGAGGCCTGGCGTGCTGCAGTCCACAGGGTCTCAAAGAGTCTGACACAACTCAGAGACTGAACTGAAGAATTTGGAAATGCTCTTTGAAGTTTTACCTCTGTAACATTTCTCAACTCTACATCCAGTCCCATCTCCAAAGGCCACTGTTCTGATTGCCATCACTTCGTCATCACTTCCGACCTTGTGAGTCAGACTCCAGAGTCCTCCAGTCCATACTCCATGTGGCAGAAGGATCTTTCTAAAGCAAAAACTCAGCCTGTTCCACTGTGAAATCTGTCCCTGGCTCCCCAGTTTCTTCACTAATGTTGCTTAAAATGCAACTTGGAATGCTGGTTACATAAAAACATCTGAAGCTTTCTAATAGGTGGTAGTTTAGGAAGCTTTGTTCAGAGATTGGAAGTTGAAGTCTAAAAACCTGCACCCACATCTCCTGAATGATTTTTTTAAAACCTTTTTTTTTAATGGCAAAATACAACATGAATACAAAAAACCACATAAAACAAACATATAGATTAATGAACCATAATTAGGCAAACTCCTGTATAACCACCACACCTGTCTGAAGGCAAAATTTTGCCCCCCCCCACCCCAGAACTCTCCACACGCCCCCTTCTAACTATCCCTTCCCATCTCCATCCCAGCAACCTTTCACTTTGCCCATTTTTTGTTTATTTTAATGTCATTAAATTTTTTAATCCTTGGTTCTCTTTCCATCTTTTTTCTTCTTCTTTTAATTCATTTGCTAATGAAACCAGATTATTTGTCTTCTTAGAGTTTCCCACAATCATTGCTAATTGCATCTCCGTGGTGGTGGAGGTAGCACATTCCTCTTTTCTTGGAATTTCCTGTTCATTGGTCATTGGATCCAGAGATTAATCAGGTTTGCATTTCTTTTTCTGACAAGCCTGCTTTTACAGGCGATGTGTGTTCATCATCAGGGACTCATGACTCTGTTTCTCTCACCGAGTACATTTCCCACCCTAGATCAGAAATCAGCCCCAATATCTTGGGTAAATATTAATAGCTAGGATTGTCTAAGAAGCTGTTAAGCAGTCTTCTGAGGTGGTGAACTTATTTACACTCTCATCAGCAATGTAGGAAAGTTCTAGTTGCTCTGAATCCTCAGCAGGATTTAGTATGTTGATCTTATTTTAGTCATTCAAGTGGTATAAAATGTTATTTCATTGTGGTTTCAATTTGGAGTTTCCTAATAATCGATGATGCTGAACACCTTTTCATGTGCTCTTTGGTCATTGGTATATCTTCTTTTGTTAAATGTGTTCTGCATATATATTCTATGTCTCAACTGAATCAAACTGGTGAACTACTTTGAATCATTTGTACCATTGCTGTTTTTTTTTTTTTTTTTTTTATTGAGCTTCTGAAAAAAGTATTTTGAAATCTCCAGCTGTGGTTGTGTGTTTGTATAGTTCTCTTTTAGGCTCAACAATTTTTTCTTTATGTATTTTTCTAATTAATTAATTTGGCTGCACCAGGTCTTAGTTACAGTGCTTGAGATCTTCACTGCAGCATGCAGAATGTTTTAGTTGCAGCCTGTGGGATCTAGTTCCATGACCAGGGATAGAATCCAGGCCCCCTGCATTGGGAGCACAGAGTCTTAGTCACTGGACCACCAGGGAAGTCTCTGCTTTATATATTTGTAACCCGTGTTATTTGGTGCATACTAATTTAGAATTGTTATATCTTCCTATTGAATTGGACTTTTAAAAACAATTTTATTTATTTACCTATTTACTTATGGCTGTGCTGGGTCTTTGTTGCTGCTCATGCAGGCTTTTCTCTAGTTGCAGCTAGTGGGGGCTACTCCTTAGCAGCAGTGCACAGGCTTCTCATTGCGGTGGCTTTTGTCGTGGAGCCCAGGCTCTACGAAACGCGGGCTTCAGCAGTTGCAGCGCATGGACTCAGAAGCTGCATTGCCAGGGCACAGGCTGAATAGCTGTGATGCATTGGCAGGTGAATTCTTTACCACTGAGCCAGGGAAGCCTCTGACTGGACTTTTATTGTTATAAAACCTCTGTCTTTATCTCTAGTAATGCCTTCTGTTTAAGCTTATTTTACCTGGTATTAATATAGTGACACTCGTTTTTAAAAAGTAATGTTTGAATGCTGTATCTTTTTTTGACCCTCTCGTTTCTATGTTTTCATATTTTAAAAGAGTCTCTTATAAGTGAAACACAATTGGGCTTTTGAAAAGTCCACTTTAATGTTATATATCTTTTAGTCAGTTTGTTTTAACCATGTATATTTAATGTAATTACTGATAGAGTTGGATTTAGGTCTACCATTTGCTGTTCATTTTTCTATCACATCTGTTCCTTGTTCATGTACTCATCCACTATTTTCTTCTTTGGGATAATCATCTAGCTTTTATTATTTCATGTTTTTCCTTTATTAGGTCCTAGCTACACAGTTTTACAAAATCCTTGCAGTGGTTAGAGATTTAAATATGCATCTTTGACATATTATTATATGTCTTAGTTCAAGCTACATAACAGAATACCTATCATAAACAGATGGATGTAAACAAAAGAAATGTATTTCTCACAGTTCGGGTGGCTGGAAAGTCCAAGGTCAGGACCCCAGATAATTAGGGTCTGGTGAGAGTCCTTTTCCTGGCTCACACATGGCAGTCTTCCTGCTTTGTCTTAACGTGGCAGAGAGAGGAAGCGAGCTCTCTCACCCCTCTTCTCATAAGGGCACTAATCCCATGAGGACTCTATCCTCATAACCTAACTACTTCCTAAAGGAAGTACATTGTAAGTACATCTCCAAATACCATCACGTTGGAGATTAAAGTTTCAGTGCATAAACGGGAGGAGGTGGGGAGGGAGAGACACAAACATCCAGCCCATATCACAATATTGCAGACTCACTGAAGTATTAAATTAATATATTTACCACTGTTTTAACAATGCAAGAAACTTAAAACAGCTCAGCTCCTTTAACTCCCTTCCATCTTTTGTACTATGTTGTATATTTTACTTCTGTATACACTATAAGCCCTATAAGACATTTCCATCATTGTTTTGTCCATTTTTAAATGTTTACCCACACATTTGTCCTTACCAGTGCTCTGCATTACTTTCTAAAGGTCTGCTCTTTCACCTGGAATTATTTTACTTCAGCCTGAAAATTTTCTTTTAATATTTCTTTTGGTACAGTTTGGCCAGCAATGCATTTTCTCAATTTCTCTTTGTACAAATGTCTTTGGTTCCTGTTAATTCTTTAAAAAATTATCCCTCCTTGGTATAGGATTCTAGATTAGCAGTGTTGGTTTTATTATCATTATTATTCCATTTCTGACCTTTTAAAATGTCATTCCATTTTATTCTGGATTTATAGTTTCTGTTGAAATGTAAGCATCAGTCTTATTGTTGTGCTTTAAAGATAGTGTCTTTTATTTAGCTGCTTTTAAGATTTTTCTTTGTCTCAGTTTTCAGCTGTTGAACATGTCTAAGTGTGGTTTTCTTTAGTAAAAGAAAGGGTTTTACTAAGCTTCTTGAATTTGTGGGTTGATGTCTTTCAACAGTTTTGGAAAGATAATAAGTCATTTGAAGTAATCTTCAAATATTACTTCTGTCCCAAATCTCTTTTTTTCTGTTCTGGGATTCTAATTCTACAAATGTTAGAATTTGTTATGTTGTGTTCTTGCTTTTTTCTTTTTTCTCTGTTTCAGATTGGATGTTTTCTATTGAATTGTCTTCAAGTTTGCTAAACTTGTCTTTTATCCTTTTGTTGTTGTTGTTAAATGTATCAAATAAATTCTTAATTTCAGGTGTTGTAAATCTGTTTTAGAATATTTATTTTTAAAAAATGCATTCTACTTCTCTATTAGCAATCTCTATTTTATATCCACTTTGTCAATCTTTTTTTATTCATGTTATTTAGCATATTATCAAAGCTGTTTTAAAGTTTTTGTTTATTAACACTGGTATATGGACCATTGTGGTTCTGACACTATTTTCTATTTTTTCTCTTGACAACCAGTCATGTTTTCCTGCCTCTGTATATCTAGTAATCTCCAATAGATGATATTGTCCAAATTGTAAATTATCCCAATACAATAAGTGTGTTAGTAGCATCTTATTGTGGTCTTAATTTGCATTTTAAAAATTATCTGTAAGACTGAGCACTTTTTCATATTATCAATTGTTTTGTTTTCCTCTTTTGTGGAATGCCTATTCAATTTATTATTTATTATTTGCACAGTGGTATTCTCTATATTATTATTATTTATTATTTGTACAGTGGTATTCTCTATATTATTATTATTTATTATTTGTATAGTGGTATTCTCTATATTATTATTATTTATTATTTGTACAGTGGTATTCTCTATTATTATTATTTATTATTTGTACAGTGGTATTCTCTATCCCTAATAGTATTTCTTTTTTGTTGTTGTTGAAGTACAGATGATTTACAATGTTGTGTCAGTTTCAGGTGTATAGCACAGTGATTCAGACATATTCTTTTATATACAGATATGTTCTTCTTTCAGATTCTTTTCCCTTATAGGTTATCAAAAGTATTGAGTATAGTTCCCTGTGCTGTACACTAGACCCTTACAGGTTATCTATTTTATATGCAGTATAATAGTGCAAGCAAGCTCAGTTCCTCATCTGTGTCTGACTCTTTGCAACCCCATGGACTGTAGCTCCTCTGTCCATGGAATTTTCCAGGCAAGAATACTAGAGTAGGTTGCCATTTCCTACTCCAGGGGATCTTCCCAACCCAACGATCGAACCCATGTCTATTTCATTGCTGGGAGCCAACACACGAGACCCTACCCATGACAAGGTCATGAGGGAGAAAACCTGACGGGCAAGGCGGATCAGGTTTTCAGGGGCAAGGCGGATCAGGTTTTCAGGGGTTTCGAAAAGGCCCGCTCACGAGATCCCACCCATGACAAGGTCACGAGGAGAAAGCCTGACAGGCAAGGCAGATCAGGTTTTCAGGGATTTCGAAAAGCTGCCCCTGGCGCTCACCTTAAAGATGATATCTATCTGCCTCAATGGACTACTCCCTAATTTCTGTGACACAGACAGAAGGCCTTCCCCGATCTCTTCCCAAATAAGAATCAATTTATAACTTTAATCAATAAGTTTCCCAGGTGGTGGTATTTTATGAGATTATCCAGGGTGAAAGGAATGTTTTAATTTAAACTCCTTTGCTTGTAGTTTGTTAGCCAAATGCATTTATGCCCTTGGTACTAATATGCATGATTGCTTATAATATCCTAATCATAAAATAGCATAAAGAACCTGATTATATAAAAGCCCTAATAGACATGGAGCATTTTTGAGGGGTGAAGGAGTCCTATTAGAAAACATAAGAAAAATTATTCTAAACGTAGCTATTGGGTTAACATTTGCTTGCTGTGTTTTTGCTTTTAAGGTGCTAAAGTTGTGTTATAGAAACCATTGTTAATATAGTTGAAGATTTAGAGAAATAAGAGCTTAGTCCTAGTGTGGTAACAATGAGATGGTTGTTAATTGTCAGCCAGGAGTGCTAGGCAGAGGCTGCCTCACCAAAGTCGCAGAGTCAGTCTGGGGTAAACTTCTTAGATAAATGCAGCTGACAACTTCTGCAGAAGGATTAATTTTTATGTTAACAAGGTTATACTTCTACTCTGTACTGTTGCCCTATGAGACTGCTACCTTTCAGTTAAGGTCACCAGAGAAACAGAAAATAGGTTTACATTCACCTGACTTTCATAAAATGTTAATAGGCCCCAAGGCCAGAAGATAATGTACAAGACCCTCATAAACAAAGAAGTATGCAGAGAACACCATGGTTTCGTGAAGAACAAGCTGATGTAATGTTAAACTATCTTCCCCTTAGAAACGTACTAATTTAGGGTATAAAAGCTACGGTAAAAATAAAGCATTGCCAGACTCTGCCAGACCCTGCAAACACCCCCGTCTGGTCATTCTCTCTCTCTTCCTCTCTCTCTCCCCCTCGCAGACTTGGCCCTATCAAGGCTGGTCTCACGTGTCTTCTCTCCCTCTCTCGCCGACGCCATTCATCCTGAGGGTATCCCCTGGATCCTGCCGAGGCTAGACCCCGGCATTTCATCTCTATGTCAGTAGGTCTATTTCTGTTTTATAAATAAGTTCCATGAATAAGTGATATCATATGATATTTGTCTTTCTCTGTCTGGCGTACTTCACTTAATATGATAATCTCCAGGTCCATCTGTGTTGCTGCAAATAGCATTATTTCATCCTTTTTTATGGCTGAGTAATATTCCATTGTATATAGGTACCACATCTTCTTTATTCATTCATCTGTCAATAAGCATTTTGGTCGCCTCCATGTCTTGGCTATTCTAAGTAGTACTGTAATGAACATTAGGATGAATGTGTCTTTTCAAATTATAGTTTTCTCTGGATATATGCCCAGGAGTGGAATTGCAGGATCATATGGCAACTCTTGGGCTTCCCTTGTGGCTCAGCTGGTAAAGAATCCACCAGCAATGTGGGAGATCTCAGTTTGATTCCTGGGTCGGGAAGATCCACTAGAGAACGGATAGGCTACCCACTCCAGTATTCTTGAGCTTCCCTTGTGACTCAGCTGGTAAAGACACTGCCTGCAATGTGGGAGACCTGGGTTTGATCCCTGGGTTGGGAAGATCTACTGGAGAAGGGAAAGGCTACCCACTCCAGTATTCTGGCCTGGAGAATTCCATGGACTGTTGAACACAACTGGGCAACTTTCACTGTCACTTGCATGGCAATTCTATTTTCAGTTTTTTAAGGAACTTCCATACTGTTTTCCATAATGGCTGTACCAATCTACATTCCCATCAGTAGTGGAGGAGAGTTCCTTTTTCTCCACACCCTCTCTAGCATTATTTATAGATTTTAAAAATAATTTTATTTACTTATTTATTAATTGTTGGCTGTGCTGGGTCTTTGTTGCTGCAGCGGCTTTTCTCTAGTTGTGGTGAGCGAGGGCTACTCTCTAGCTGTGGTACGTGGGCAGCTCATTGTGATGGCCTCTCTTGTTGCGGAGCATGGGATCTAGGTCTTGTGGGCTTCTGTAGTTGTGGTTCCTGGGCTCTAGAGCACAGGCTCAGTAGTTGTGGAACAAGGGCTTAGTTGCTCTGTGACATGTGGGATCCCCCTGGACCAGGGATTGAACCTGTGTCTCCTGCATTGGAAGGCATACTCTTCACAACTGAGCCACCAGGGAAGCCCATTATTTGTAGACTTTTTGATGAAAGCCATTCTGACTGATGTGAAGTGATACCTCATTGTAGTTTTGATTTGCATTTCTCTAATAATTAGCGATGTTGGGCATCTTTTCATGTTCCTGTTAGCCACCTGTATGTCTTCTTTAGAGAAATGTCTGTTTATATCTTCTGCCCATTTTTTTGGATTGGGTTGTTCTTTTTTTTTTTTTTTTTATATTGAGTTGTATCTTAATAGTACTTCTTGCCTTAAAGCCCACACTCTGTCTGATGTTAATATGCATAGGTATTTGGTTAGTAGACTTGCACCCAGAGGGGACTTCCACCTCCCTAAACTGACTTGGAAATTGTACTGTTTTTATTATTTTACAGTTTATCCTAGAGGTTATAATCTACACATTTCTTCAAGTCTAGATTTAACCAACCCTCCCTCCAAAGAAGATCTTCACTTGCTTTTTCCGAGGGCTGGAATCACATCTGGGGATACCTCAATCTACGTTCAAGACTTGAGGTGACAGATCATCCAACAGATATAAACTGGGGCTGCAAGTCCACACGAGGGCTGGCTTCCTTCTGGGAGTGTGGCTTTGGGGATTCCCAGCTTGTTGTGGGGAGGTTTTCTATATGGTCTTTCACTATGTACTCTAACTTTATTTGTGCCCCTGGCCCAAGAAAGTCAGCAAAACAACAGTCCAAACTGGCCCGAATTGGGAAAAAAGACTTTCCTGTTTGGTTCATCTCTCAAAGTTTTTGTTTTCCCTTCAGTGTTTTTTCTGGTAACTCTGTAAACCCTCTGGTTACACTAATTTACCAGCATTTTTCGTTGTCTCCAAGGGGAGAGTTGATCTGAGTGACTTAGCCTGACATGACCAGAAAAGGGAATTCTGCCAGGCTCGACTCCATTTGACAGATGGAAACTGTGGGCCAGCGGGGTAGGGCCACTTTCCTGGGACTTACAACCAGTTAGAAGTGGGGCCAGCCTGCAGACATACCAGGTCTGGTAATCTCTCCACCCGCGACCTGGTAGTACTCTCTTGGATACTTGGTTTCTCTGTATGTAATGAAGAAGTCAGACCAGATGGTCTCTGAGAGCCTACTGGACTCAGAACAGAATCCTATAGTTTTTCAATCCTCTGAGACCCACTCAGCCGCCTCTCCACCCTCAGTTAATGATTTGGCTCAGCTTAGATCTGACACCTGAGGCTAGTCACGGAGAGTTCCCAGATCAGCCACAAGGGGGCAGTTGTGTGCAGAGAGCACTCAGGTTCTGAGATGACATCATGGCCAAGGGTTTCTTCTTGGAGGTCTTTGCTTCTCACTGTCAAAAGGGAAAATGATTTTGCCTGGGATATCAAGCCCCGTGTCCCTTCTGTTTCATTTCATTTGACAAACTCTGGCTGGTGCATGGAGATAAGTCATCCCCTGCCTCTACCCTGGAGGACTCCATGGTTCACTAACTCCTTCTCTCCAGGCTAGATTTCAGGCTGATTTTTCCACCTCCCTGTTTTGGCTCCTGCTGTTCTCCTTCCCCCAATGCTGCCATTTCTGCTCAGTTTTAATGCTCAGCTCAGATGCCAACTCTTCCCTGGAGCCTCCTAAACACTCCCACCAGAATCCCCCTCTCCCTCCTCTGTGCTCACAGCCTTGGTTCTATATCTTGAATCCTGGTCTGTCCATGTGCTCATCTCACTTCTGAGACAGGGCAGGAGCCGCCTCAACTCTAGGCCGCCTGTGCCAGTCCAGGACACAGGAGCGCTGGAGGGAGGAAGGTGGAGGGTCTGCTGGCTGAGACTTCTGGCAGAGCTGAAGGGGATCGGAGCCCAGCACCTAGAGGGCTCCACTGGCAGCTCAAGTCTCTACCCCAGACTCCAAGCCTTTCAGGATCCAGCTTGGTGCGCACCACTGAGAAAATGACAAGAAAAGCTTCCAGTTCCATGAATCAGTGGATACATTATGAAACCAGAAAAACAGCAGAAGAAAACATAGAAGGGTTTTTTATTAACTTTGGAGTTTGAAAGACCTTTTTATGACGTAAAACCAGAAGCCATTAGCAAGTAAGAAACGTAAATGACTTTTAAGCTTTTGAAGAAATCCTCAACCTTGTTCATGCGAAGACTACCAGAGATTAAAAATACACTGAGATTCCACTTTCACCCATCAGATTGGCAGAAATCCCGAAGTTTGATATCATTGTTTAGGTGACACTGTGGAAAAGAAGGCACACACATCATTGCTGGGGGAGGGTCCATCCCGTGGGGGACAAGATGGCATTATCAATCCAATTTTGCAAATACCCTGGTGTTAGACTGGATTCTAAGGTGATCCTTTTGAGCTTGAACTTTGTGTGATCCTTTGCATATGGGCAGAATCTGTAAATATGATGAAAATGTGGACCCAATGATAATGTTCCTTTATATGGCAAAAGAGATTTTGCAGGGACTTTCCTGGCCATCCAGCGGTTAAGCCTTTGCCTTCCCGTGCAGAGGGGTGGGTTCGATCCCTGGTCAGAGAGCCAAGATCCCACATGCCTGATTACCAAAAAACCAAAACATAAAACAGAAGCAATATTGTAGCAAATTCAATAAAGACTTTTAAAAACATGGTCCACATTTTAAAAACTCTTTAAAATAAATAAATATAGATTTTTTTAAAAGAGATTTTGCAGACGTAAGTAAGGTCCCAAGTCAGTGGAGGGGGCTCAGGATGGAATCAAGGTATTGGTAAGGCTTAGTTCTCATTTGGAGCTTCAGGGGGCAAATCAACTTCCTTGCTCACTCCTGTCATTGGCAGAACTTTCTTCCTAGGGGGCTGGACTTGATCAGCTGAACCTGTTAAATGCAGAAAGTTTTCTCCAGCTGGTCTCAGAAGGAGAAGTCCAAGATTTGAAGCATGAGAAGGACACACTGTGCCATTTGGAGAAAGCCACGTGGCAGAGTATGTAGGTGTCCTCTAGGAGCTGAGGAGCGCCCTCCGCTGTTTGGCGGCAAGAAACTAGAGAAGAAAGGAAGCAGGTTCTGCCAAAGACAGGAGTGAGCGTGGAAGCAGATCTGCCCCCGAGGCTCCAAGTGAGAGCCAGACACTTGCCAACACCTTAACTCCATCCTGAGCAGGAAACCCAGCTACACCATGCAGGACTGACCTACAGAATCTCAGGGTGTTATTTTAAGCTGCTGAGCTTGTGGTACTTTGGTATGCGGCCACAGAAAGTGAATACAGTAACTTCAACCCAGCCATCCACTGCTGGGAATTAATTCTGCACATATACTTGTACATATATTGAACAAAGTATGTACATGACAATTTATTGCAGCATTATCGTAATACCAAAAAAGAGAGAGAAATTAGAAAGGACTCAAATTGATTAAATGGATTATTTCAATCCACAGTAGAGTATCAGGCAGTGATAAAAAGAACAGGGAAGCTCTATTGGTTGATTGAAATCTCTAAGATGTGTGACTAGTGGGAAAAGACACAAGCCAGCATATGTAGTTTGTTATGTTTTACGTCAAAAGGGTGTTATGAACATATATTCCTTTTTGTAGGTGCATAAATTAACTCTGCTGGAGTAGGAAATGGCAACCCCCTCCAGTATTCTTGCCTGGAGAATCCCATGCACAGAGGAACCTGGCCGGCTCTGTTCCACAGGGTTGCAGAGTCGGACACGACTGAAGTGACTTAGCGTAGCCCAGCAAAGTAACTCTGCAAGAAAACCTCAGATACTAATAAAAAGTGGTGACCTGTAGGGGTGGGGACAAGGAATCATAGCAGGGCAAATGAGGCACACGTGTCCAAGTGAGACTTTTTTTTAGTGATAGAACATTTTTTAAAGTTATTTATTTATTTCTATTTGGCTGCACTGAGCAGCATGTGGGATCTTAGCTCCCCAACCAGGGATCAAACTGTTGCCCACCTCACGTTGGAAGTGTGGAATACTAACCATTGGACCACTAGGGAAGTCCCCAAGTGAGACTTTTTATGATATGCTTTTTATACACATTTTTGGAACCATGAGGATGTATCAGTGAAAAGTCAAATAAAACTAATTGTTTTAAAACGAGCCAGTGAGGGAATTACCTGGAAGTCCAGTGGTTAGAACTCTACACTCTCACTGCCAAGGGCCCAGGCTCAGTCCCTGGTTGGGGTATTAAGATCCCACAAGCTGCACAGTGTGGCCAAATAAATAAATAAATAAAATGAGTCAATAGGGTGTTACTTTGTGGGCCTGAGCCTGCTCCCTTGCTTTGCCCCCAAAAGTTGATTCTGGGGCATGTCCTCCACGATACCCTTGACCTCTGACATATGGTCCTCATTCTCCCTTCTGCTCCAGGGAAACTAGAGACAGGGATTCAAATAGCTGTGTCTGAGCAAGTCATGTCTCTGGGATTCAGTTTTCCCATCTGTAAAATGGGGATGATTATACCTCAGAGAGCTGTTGGACGATTACATAAGGTGATCCATGTCAAGTGACCCCCACCCTCCACCCCGCCCTCCCGCCCCTTAGAAGATGCTCTTGGCAGTTGTGTTGCCTGGAAACGGCATTCCTTGCAGAAGGACTTTATCGAGCACATAGTAAGTGGAACTGCTCACTCACTGTGTGACTGTGACTCAATTCCTCCCTCTGGCTACTCTCCACATCTTCAGTTGCAAGTGGGAAGTTTGGACTGAATGCGTCCTCTCTCTCTTTTGCATGAGTTTAGGGACTTCAGTCACGATGAAGGGTTCTCCCTCATTTCAGATATGGGTTAGTGAGGTTCAGATAGAGTGGCGACTTGTTCAAGGTCACAGAGCATGTCAGAGGCAGAACCAGGACTGGAACCGAAGGCCTCTGACTCCCACCCGCACCCTTGAGCTCTCTCCACCCAAGCCCATCTGTGTCCAAGCAGCCATGCCATCCCATGGAGACTCCTCGGGGATCTCTCCTTATCTCCTCTCCTTGTTACTACAGAAGGGCTGCTGCTCACTCAGCCTTGAGTTTCAAGGCTCCAGCTCCCCTGACCCCCATCCAGGAGTCTGCCCAGCCCCTCCCCAGCATCTGCCCCCTCCAGCAGGAGACACAGTGACAAACACGCCCTGCAAAGAGCACCCCTGGGGTGGCACGGAGCCAGTGAAGGCCCCTGTGACCACGGAGTGAGGACCCACAAAGGCCTTGAATTTTTGATCTCTCACCTGAAATTCTCTTCCTCCCCAGGGTCTCCCTCCCTCATCCTGCAGCTCACTAGGCCTTGAGGGAGTCACCTCCCCTTCCTGAGCCAGGGAGAGAGTGGCCTTGGGTTCTGACAACCTTCTAGATCCCCGAGGACTCTGACTATACTTCTTGTCCCTGAGTTTCCCTAGGGATCCGGGGGCAAGCTATCCGGTCTTTTGTCTAAGTAACACGAGGTTGGTTCCTAACATCTGAGACTTGGCCTATGAGAAGTCATGTGAGTGTTTCTTTCAGCACATGTTGGTCACATTTCCGACAGGGAATTATGTCTTGGTCTCTCTTAGATGTTGACTTACGTCCATAATCTCTGCCTGAGCATCACTCTCGTGTGGGGCTGTTTGTCACCGTCCAAGCTGGTGCAGAGAAGAGACCTCATGTGTGCAAACACGTGTGCAGATTTCAGACCACTCTAATCCTGTTTGACTCCTTTCATCTAGTTTTCCTATGGGTTGACCCAAGAGGTTTGAGCAGGTTTATGGTAGTTTCAGCTAGTTTTAGCTGGTTTGACTCACTTTACATCGGCATAAGCATGTTTGCACCTATTTGTCTGTTCTGAGCTCATCTGTGGCTGTTTTGATTTGGGTTATCGTGATAATAGCAGACACTCATCTCGCACTTGTGATATGTCAGCACGGTTGATTAAAAGGGCTTTACATTAAGTCATAATTCTCACAACTACTCCTTAGGTGGGGACTGTTATTAGTGTTCTTCTTTCTTTTTTTAGGACACATTTGCTGATTTATTTTTATTTTTGCTGCACTGGGTCTTCGTTGCCGCCTGCAGCTTTTTCTCTAGTTGTAGCACCCAGGCTCTCTAGTTGCGGTGTGTGGGCTTAGTTGCCCCGAGGCACGTTCCCAAACCAGGGATCAGACTCCTGTCCCCTGCATTGAAGGGGAATTCGTAACCACTGGTTCACCAGGAAAGTCCCCAGTGTCCTCATTTCAAATTGAGGCAAAAGAACTTCAGAAACCTGCTCCCTGAGAGGCGGAGCCAGGGCTTGACCCTACTCCATCTGGCCGCCTAGTCTGTGCTCTGAACCTTGACGTTACGCTCTATCACTGCCGATGAGTGTTTGAGCCATTTCTTGATAAACGTCGATGCCGTCTGAGCCAGTTTGTTCTGCTTTTGCCAACACAAGCTGCTTGGTGCTGGCTCCATCTGCAAACAGCTCTGAATTTGGCACGTTCAGATTGACACACCATCTCAGGCCTCACAGAGCCTAGACCACTGCATTAGTTTCCTAAGGCTGCTGGCACAAACTGCCTCAGATTTGACTGCTTAAAACAGAAATGTAATTTCTCAGTCTGGAGGCCAGAAGTTCAAAATCAAGGTGTTGGCTGAGCCAGTCTCTCTCTGGAGGCTCAAGGGGAGAATATGCTTCTTGCCTCCTCCAGCTTCTGGATGCTTTTGAACTGTGGTGTTGGAGAAGACTCTTGAGAGTCCCTTGGACTGCAAGAAGATCAAACCAGGCCATCCTAAAGGAAATCAGTCCTGAATATTCATTGGAAGGACTGATGCTGAAGCTGAAACTCCAGTACTTTGGCCACCTGATTCAAAGAACTGACTCATTGGAAAAGACCCTGATGCTGGGAAAGATTGAAGGCGGGAGGAGAAGGGGACGACAGAAGATGAGGTGGTTGAATGGTGTCATCGACTCAATGGGCATGAGTGTGAGCAAGCTCCGGGAGTTGGTGATGGACAGGGAAGCTTGGTGTGCTGCAGTCAGGGGGTCACAAAGAGTCAGACATGACCAAGAGACTGAACTGAACCGAGCTTCTGGGGGCTCCGGGTGTCTCTTGACTTGTGGCCCCATCGCTCCAACCTCTGCATCCATGGTCACATTAATTCCTCCTCTTCCTCTGTGTGTTTCTTATAAGGAGATTGTCAGTGGATTTAGCACACCCCAACCCCTCTAGACATTCAGGATTATCTATCTCAAGATCTTAAATTTATCTGAAAAGACTTTTTCCAGGTAAGTTTCCAGCCACAGGTTTCAGGGTTTAGGATCTGGGCATATTTTTGTGGGTGGGGGGCTCCATTCAACCCATTACAACCACTAGGGTCACATCACAGTATTTCCCCCTGAGAACCTAGCTCTTAAGAGGGACTCTATCAGATTGGTTTTCAACCCAGCCTTTAGGATTTTATTACTTTCTGCTGAGGAATTAAAAGGTAGAAATATTCAATGTGCTTGCAGCCAGGGAAGAACCTCTTGTACTTTTCAAGACTCTTTTGTTGCTCTTCCTGACTGGGAAGATCAGGAATTCCTGGAAACACTAAGCAAGGTGTGGGAATGTTTCCGTAAATAGGCACCGGAAGACAGAACCTGCTTTCTAAGATGTTTGCTGGTGATAACACCAAGTTTACTGTTCCCCAGGGAGCTCTCTTTAGTGAAAGTAATGCTGAATTGAAGCAGGGCAGATGATTAGCCGATGAGGGGGAGCAGTTAGCCCCAAATATCTCTGCACTCCTGGCCCAGAGATGAAAGAAGCTAGTCATTTAGAGAGGTGACGAAATGGTGTCCTCACTCCACAGGAAGCAGCACTCAGGGTCCTTTGTACTCCGCTGACCCCAAGCACCAATTCACAGAAATATCACAGCAAAGAGAAAGCTGTGTTTCTCTTTTCTGCATTTCCCCACTCGCACCCACAAGTGATGACTATGAACACCACCGGATGTGAGAGTCAGCTTAATCCTTGGACCATTTTGGCCTCTGCAGAGGCTTCAGGGATTGGGCTCAAGGTTCTGCTCTGCCCCTACCAGCTGTGTGACCTTGGGCAAGCCAGAAAGGCTTTCTGAGTCTTGATTTTCCCATCTGCCAGTTGATTTAACAGGATCACCTGGGAAAAGGCCCACGTTTGGCACACGCTGTGTATGGCAGCACACACACCAGCTGACAGACTGGCCGGCCGGAATAACTACAAATTCACGGTCAGCAGCTTCGAATGATCACTCCGCACTGCCGGAAATCCTCCTCTGCGTCTCTAGTGGGCTTGATGTGAGAACGATTTCACATCTAATCCTTAATCGCCCCAGACTCTTTTCTAGTCTTGCTTTGGCTGCAACGTGCTTGCACCCCACTGACAAACCATCAGAGGAGGGTCCCTTGGCTTCGCATGGCTGACTGTAAATCCACCTCCTCTTCTTCTGCCTCTCAGACGACTGTCCCTGCTCCTATCAAAGTTCTGTCCCCTTGGGCTCCGGGTGTCCTCTCTCTTACTTTAGCAAGGACTTTGATCCTGGGTAATCCCCTCTCTCTGGAACACCAGTTCCTCCCCAATTCCTTGCCATCAGCACAGAGACACGCTATTATAGTCTCCATATTTGGGCAGAACTCTCCCTTCACCCTCCCTATTTTCTTCCAGCCAAAGCCCCATTTCTCGACTTCCCTTTGCACTAAAACATTCTAAAAAGTTGCCAGTGGTTGTTCTCTTCGGTTCATTTGCTCCTATTTGCTGTTCCACTCCTGCCAATCGGCTTTCACTGAGATTGCTCCATCAAGGTTGCCCTGACGTCCTTGCTGTGGACATGTCTGTCCTCAGCTTACTCAGCCTTCACGGGGGACTTCCCCTCCTAGGTCTTGAAACACCCTCTGCCCCCGGCTTCCTCACCTTGGCCCTCCTCTTCCTCCTGACAGCTTCTGCTCATTCTACTGCACTCTCTCTCCTTCTCTGCCCAACTTCTGCTGAGGAGAGTCCTAGGACTCTGTCTTCCTCCCACTTTTCCAGTCTGAGCTGGAAACCAGCCTAGCTCACGCTGTCTCTATAGGTCCAAGCCGTCCCCCAGGCTGCCCAGACTCCCAGGACCGGAACAGGAGAGAAACCGCCCACCAGGCTAGGAACTCAGAAGTCCTCCTCAATTCCTCCTCTCTCACCCATCTCATTTGACCCTCCAGCAAGTTCAGTCACTCCCACCTCCAGAAGAGGTCTCCAACACGTCCTCTTCTCAGGATCTCCATGGCCCCCAGGCTCATTCAAGCCTTAGCATCTCTAGCCTGGGCCACACCATCGCCTCCTCCTTGGCACCCCCTGACTCCACTCTTATCTTGTTCTCTAAAGAGCAGGCGGAGTGGCGTTTTGCACGTGTGAATCAGATTATTTCACTGCCACTTAAGATCTCTTTAGTGCTCAGAAGACAATTTAAGCTCCCTACTTCAGCCTGAGGGGCCTGGGTGATGGGCCGTGCACACCACCTCCCAGCTTCATCTTGTTCCTCTGCCCCGGTCTTCACTATAGCACGGCCACTCTGGGCTTCCTTCTGTGTCTCAAGCAGACTCATTTGTGCCGAGTTCAGGGCTGCTGCTCATGGTGGTCCGGCTTCCTGGGACACCCTACCCTGGGTTCCAGGACTCCCTGCCTCCTGCTCATCCTTCAGTCTCAGATCAAATGCCACCTCCTTTCTGACACTCTCAATAATCACAACACTCGAGGTATCATGTCATGGGCACAGTTTCATAGACTTTCACATGGTAGAATGAATATATATATATAGTTTGTTTGCTTGTTTGTCTCTTTTCCCATTAGCTTGGAGACTTTGCAAGAGTAGAACATTTGGCTCAACCCTGAACACTCAGCATCTAGCACAGAGCCTGGCACATAGTAGATACTCAACAAACATTTGTGGAATGAATGAGAACATCAAACAGGAACACCCTCCTCTGCTTGGTACAACACACTTCCGTGTGGCCCTGAATCTTATCTCCCACAAGCTTCAGCATGCCATGACAGCACCGCCTTCTGCCACACAGTCCTGTGAGCAATGCTCCAGCAGGCCTCAAGAAGCCCAGCATGCTCATGACAAGACCCAGCATGGACCATATTAGGCCTGCCCTGAATCTCAGACACTGCTCCAAGCTCTGGGCCTGCCCAGCTGACCACAGGGGTTCCCAAGGGACCTCCCAGCCCGAGATGCGGTGCCATTTGGGATCCATACATCTGAGCTCCCAGGCCTCAAGTAGTGGGTCCTCAGCCACAGACCTGGGTTGAGCAGAGCACAATGGGTCATTGTCTTCCCAGGAGGCCCCGCTCAACCTCCAGAGAATGGCCCCTACTGAGCACCCTGAGCAGCTGGGGAACTGGAAAAGGGAGGAGATAGTGCCGGATTCCGGGGAGAAGAGAGGAGGCCCGGGCCTCTGTTCTGTGTGACCTTAGGTGGGTCACTACCTCTTTTTAGCCCCACCTCCCTTTGCAGAAGGGCTTCCCGGGTGGCGTAGTGGTAAAGAATCTGCCTGCCAATGCAGGAGGCACAAGAGATGTAGGTTTGATCCCTGGGTTGGAGTAGGAAATGGCAACCCACTCCAGTATTCTGGCCTCATGGACAGAGGAGCCTGTGGGCTTCAGTTTTATGGGGTCACAAAAGAGTGGGACAGGAGTGAGCATGCACACACACACACATACACATACATACCCTTTGTAGAAAGAAAAGAGCATCTAAGAGTATCTAGGGAGTATCAAGGTATAGATGGGAAACCAAGGCCCCGAGAGGGGCAGGGTCTGCCAGGGTGACAAGTGAGGAAGGACAGAATCACTGTGGAGCCCCAGGCCACCTGCCTCCTGGGAGGCCAAAGGGCTCAGAGGGCAAAGCTTGCGGCCATCTCCTCACCTGTTGCTCTGCCCTAGGCCCTTGGACAAGAATAAAGGCAGAGAGCAAGTCACCAGGAAGGAGAGGAGCTTCGGAAAAGGAAAGTGGGGTTCCAGCCCCTCCCCCGAGCCCTGCCCTTTTCCTCTCCTCCCTGGCCAAGGAACCAAATGAGTCACAAGATTCCACTGGGGCAGGCTCAGTGCCAAGCTCACTGATGACGAGGGACCTCGCAGCCATGCTCTTGGCTCCGTTCTCTTTCCTCGCTCTGCGTTCCTGTCTCCTGTGCATGGGCAGACAGGCAGGCAAGAACAGGCAGACAGCTAAAACTCCTGAACAGACACAAACAGACACCTACCCAGATACACAGACACCTCGTAGACAGGCAGACACAGACGGGGACAGTCACACAGCTATACACACCGACACACAAGACAACCAGCACACAGATACAAGCAAACAGTACACTGACACACGGACAGACCCGTGACCACACATCCAGACATGCAGGTACATGACAGATAGGTAACAGAGATACAAGCAGACTCAGACACACTCCAACAGAAACACCTCTCAAACCCAGATACGCACGTGACAGGGACTCGCATGGAGGGCCTGCAGGGGGTGATCTGGGGCAAATGACAGGCCAGATGCCCCTGGTCCAGCCCTCAGCCCTAGAACCACACTGAAGTGGATTCATGAAAGTGGATTCTCTGGGCACGAGCTCTCCTGGAGGCAGCCTGCATCTCCTTCCCAGTACGAAGGGCCCGCTTTGCAGTAAGACAAATGGAGGTTAGACATAGAAAGGGACTTCCCTACAGGGAGGGTGTTGAGGCCTGAAGCGGGTGACTAAGGATGGCTGGGGGAAGGGAGTGGAGTGTTGGCAGGTAGGGAGCCTGCCTTTTGGCTGTGTGACCTCGGGCAAGTCTGTTCTGAGCCTCAAGGGTCTCATCTGGTTCTGTCCTCCTGGGTCCCTGCAAGGAGCAGATGGCCAGCTCCTGTGAGTGTTTGCACCATTGCTGGGGCTCTAGGACCTTACTCCTCCAACCCCCACACCCCGACTCAGGGCAGGATTCCCTTCTTGACTCCCTGCCCAGTACTCCCTGACAGGGGGTAACTCAGTCAACTCAATCACAGATGCCCGTTGTCCGGGTCCCTCCCCTCCCCCGGGGCCAGCCAGCTGAGATGCCCCAAGTCTGGAGGAGGGCGGCAGGGAGGTCAGAGCAAGGGCAAAGGGAATTCCCAGTGCTAGCATTTTCCATCCAGGGGTGACTGCGACGCTCAGGCCCAGAATGGGGGGTGGTCTGTTCAGGTGGAGTCTCTTTCATCCTCCCGCTGTGAAGAGTCCTCTGGCCCGGGGCCCAGCCTTCGGAAGACAGGGCATTGCGCAATGGGGAGGTAAAAGGTGATGGCGGGCCCAGCGGGACAGAAGCCCCATTGTTTGGGGCCCAGGCCAGCCTGGGCAAAGGAAGGGTTTAAGCCTGGGGCAGGAAGGGGGGAGCCTCTGCAGGGGGTGCCAGCTGGCAGGGCTCTTGCCTTGGGACCCTGGAGGGGCGCAGGTGCCGAGCAGGATCACCCCCACCCTACCCGGGGGGTGGATTTGATAGAAGGGGCAGTGTTTGGTGAGATGCCTGGGTTGATGGGGAGGGCAGACCCGGAGAGGGGTCTTAAGGCAGGGAGGCAGCCCCCCCAAACCACACCCACTCCATCCTCCCCGAAATCCCCCCGGGGAGGATGAGTCTCCCAAGGCATCTGCAGGGTCCTAAACTATCCTCCTCCAGATTCCACTCATTCCTGGAAACCGAGACGGCTTGGGGCAGCTCCAAGGCTTAGGAGGAGGGGGGCGGTGCCCAGTGAAGAGGGGTGCGCAAGACTGGATTTATTACTGAGGGGTCGCAGGGGTGCTTAGTCATTTTTGCCGCCCACACTCTCCGCATCATTCCTCTAACTTAGGTCCCAAACTCGGAACTCCGCTGCCCCTAATCTTCCTTTGTCGGCACAAGCCCCTCGGCCCCACCGCGAAGCCCACCGGGCAGTCCTTCCCAGGGTCAGCAGACCACTAAGCGTTTCTGCCTCGGTTGGAGTTGGCCCCCTAAGGGAACGGCTTCCACGGGAGACCCAGCAAGGTCAGTCGCGTGCTCACGATCCCTTTGCCCAAGTCCCGGCCTCAGGAGTCACGGCGGGGCGATTCCAGGTGCGAACCCGCCGGGGCCCCTCCCTTCCTCCGCCGGCCGGGGCGGCGCGCCCTGCGGGGCGGTACAAAAAGCGATCCCGCCCCGCTTTCCTCATTTGACTTTGAGTGTCCCGCGGCGGTCGCGGGGAGCGGGGAGGCGGAGGCGAGAGAGGCAGCGGGGCTCAGCCCACACCCCTCACCAGGTAGGGCCTCTCCCCGGCTCGGAGGGGGAGAGAGAGTTGTAGACAGAAGGAGCTGAGAGGAGGACGGGCAGGCGGAGGGGCCGAGACAGGTGGCAGAGAGGGAGAGTAGGAGCGGGCAGAGGGGGCACAGCGCGAGGGACACGTGAGGGCACGAAGTCAGGGACCCCCATCAAGGGCCGAGGCTGGGCAGGGATCCAGGACGGAAGGAGACTTGGGGTTCGAGGCCTGGGTGTGGCCTTGGGGGGTGGGCAGCAAGAATGCCGGCGTCCCCACCTCCCATTCCCTGAGGGTGCCCTGGCAGGTCAGAGAGGGGCTCCACTTCTTGCCCAAGCCCCCTCCCCGCCCTGTAAGCCAGGGCACCTAGACTGTGGCTCCTTGCCCCGGTCCTGCCAGAGGACGCAGGAGTCAGGGTCCCTGTTGGATCCTCGCAGACTCGCAGCCCCAGGAAGCAGGGGAGAGCAGTCCCCGGGGGTGCCAGGGAATCTCTGCTGCCCGCCACTTCTGACCCCTGACCTCTGCCCTCCCTGGGCTCAGGAGGCACCATGTGGCGCCGTCCACTGGGGCTGCTGCTTCTGCTGTTGCTGCTGCTGGCCGGCGAGTTGGGCGTGGGCGCCCGGCGGGGTCGTAGGCGCCGGGAGCTAGCACCGGCTCTGCACCAGCGTGGCATCCGGGACGCGGGGGGCCGGTACTGCCAGGAGCAGGACCTCTGCTGCCGCGGCCGCGTGGATGACTGCGCCCTGCCCTACCTGGGTGTGACCTGTTACTGTGACCTCTTCTGCAACCGCACCGTCTCCGACTGCTGCCCTGACTTCTGGGATTTCTGCCTCGGCGTGCCACCCCCCTTCCCCCCCATCCAAGGTGGGCACCAGACGGCCAGGGGTGGGTCGCGTTGTCAAGCCCAAAACTCAGCAAGGCTCAGGAGCAAGGCTGATGCATTGATGTTTCCAGGCGAGGCTTCCTAGCATCTGGAAGGAGACCCCGCCCCTCTCTACTTCTGCGAAGTACTCACTCTGGTCTAACTTGAATCTCTCCAGTAAGATTGAAAAAGCGCCTTGGTCAGTGGGATGTTCATTTGGCCCAGGAGAAGGGCAGCCACCTGCCCTTTCTCCCAGTCCTTCCTGTCTCCGTATTCCGGGCTGAGAAGGTGCTGGCCCCACCTGCTGACTCACTCTCAGACTGATAAAGCACACAAGCGTTGGTCAGCGTCATTTTAGCAGTTCCTCTGCTTTTGCTCAGGATTCCTTATCCCTGAAATGGCTGGTCACACCTGGGAGGTGGGTCAAGTCTGTTCCTACCTTCAACCCTTACCATCATCCTCCCATCCCAATCCAAGAGCAGAATCACTTGACTTCCTTCCCATTATTCCACAGGGTTGCAGGTGTGAGACTGCATACCTGGGTTGTCAAGGGAGTTGACTGCATACCTGTTATCTCAAGGGAGTCATGTGCCTTCTTTGAGCTTTGGCTTTCCCATATTCGTCCCACTCCCCATCTCCAAACCCCAGCTCATTTAACTGGCCTAGGATCTAAGGAATGTTGTGGCTGGCATCCAAGTGAAGCAAGAGGGATTTGGGTTAGAGTCAGTGAAGAACTTCCAAGTAGTGGGAAGTTGATATGTGACTCTCAGGAGATGTCTTAAGTTATAGCTTGGCTTTGCTTTCAGTGAGGGCTGGTGTGTGTGTCTGAGAGGATTCAGAACACCAGACCTCTGAGGATCTGGCCATCTCAGCCCATCGTCCCTGGTCTCGGTTTCACTTCTCTTCCTGTCTTTCCTCCCACCAGGATGTATGCACAAGGGTCGCATCTATCCAGTCTTGGGAACCTACTGGGACAACTGTAACCGTTGGTGAGTATTTGGGACTTGGAGGGGGCTTGCCTGGTGGGTTTTGTGGCAACAGATTTGTTTCACATCCTATCCCTGTCACTTATTTGCTGGGCGCAAGGCCTCAGTTTCCTCATCTGTAAAATGGGAATTTTTACCTGGACCATGTCAGCTTCTACACCAGCATTCCAACAGCAGTGCCCAGGAGTAGTCAACCCTGGATGCCTGGCTTCAGGTGCAGCTCCTCCTGCCTGGGACGGGGCTACTTCCCCTCCCAGCCTTTCTCGCTGTCACGGGAGAGTCCAAGAAGGGGGCGCCAGGAAGGAAACCTCTGACTGCAGCATCCGCTGACCTGGACCGGATGAGGGTCAGGGATGGCTGAACTGGCAGCCAGCCAGAGTGTAGCAGGGCCTTCCCTGGAATGTGGCCCCTCCTCCCTCCCCCACCCCTCCCCACACTTCCCAGCAAGAGGATGAAGGGGTTGGGGTACACCACTACTCTAATCGAAGGCCCAAGATGCGAGAGGGGAAGCCTTGAGTGCTTTAATGAAAATAAGGGGGACCCTAAGACTTAGAGCAGGAGGCCCTGCACCCACTCCACCCCCTGCTCTGGGACTAAGAGGGCCTCTGGGGGGAGGAAACTTTTAGGAATGCATGATGTATAAGTGGTTTCCATTGCCTCACTGGTGTGAGGGGTGCCTGGGTCACAGTGAGAGTGAGGATTTATGCATTTCAGCATGTGTCAGGGTGAGAATGCATGTGCACTCACGTGTGCATGCTTTGAATGTGTGTGACCTGTGTGTGTTTCAAAAGATGGAGCACACCTGCATGATTCTGCTGGTACTGATAGGATGGACATGAAGGGGTTAACTTTCTGTCCCTTCCCTCGGGCCTGGCCACCCAGGCCCCCTTTGGAATGCTGGGACCTGCTGCCACCAGCTCTGCCTAGACCTGCTCGGACAGCCCTGGGGGAAAAGAGGGAGGCGGGAAAAGAGGGAGGCGGCAGGAAGGGACTGACCAAGCCACTTCCCTCCCAGTCTAGCTCTGGCGGTGTTCCCTGCACTTGACACCTGAGGGAGGGTGTAGGGCAGTGTCTGGGGGCCTCCCAGACGCTGGGAGCCCTCCAGGGATGCTTTGAGAGCCAGAGGGGGAGGGGAAGGACAAGAGCCTCCCTGAACATGCCCACAGCTCCTGGGGCTGGAGAGCCCAGCCATACTGGGTCTTGTCCCCTTGAGGCTCCTTAAAAGGCAACATTGGAGGCGGGAGCCTCGGGCAGGCTCAGAAGGATGAAGTTCAGCATCTTGTCATAGCAGAGTTATGAGCTTGGAAAAGCACTGTAGAATTCACAGAATTCAGCTGTTCAGTTGACACCTATTAGAGACCTACTATGTGCCCAGCGTGGTGCTGGGTCAAGGAGATGCAGCCAGTATGCAGCAGACAGTTCTTGTCCCTGCACAGGAGCCTCTAATGGTGACAAAAATAATAAACCTGTCATTACAACCTATTCCAGGTGTGATGGGGGGACAGAGGTCTACAGGGGATCCTAGTTCTGAGTGGGATGGGGGCGAGGGAAGGCCACTCAGGAAGGGACATTTATGCAGATACCAGGGAGATGAGAGCATGAGTGGCCCAGGCCCAGGAGGAGGGAACAAGGGGGGTGATGGCTGGTGGAAAGGCCAGGAGGTGGGACCAAGCTCATTGCAGCTGGAGCTGTGAAATGGGGAGTGACGCCTGGGGAGGTGCAGGCCACGTCCCCTGGGTCTCCTAAGCTGTGCCTAGGATGTTGCACTTTGTTCTAAGTGCCGTGGGAAGCCACTTAGGGAGGACACAAACTGATGTGTGTTGTTCATAGCGCTCATTGGCTTTAAGAGTGGGATGTGTGTCCTGGGGGAAGGGAATTTTAAAGTGCTGGAGAGCCTGGTAAGGAAGCCACTGCCATGGTTCAGGGACCAGAGTAGGGTGATGGTGGTGGAGGGGTAGGAGGCAAGCGGATTCTGAGTCTTTCACGATGCTGGGTCTGCTAATAGGGGAGGTATGTGGCAGAAAGTAATCTTCAACATGATGTGGGCGGTGGGGGCTGGGGTGAGTAACGGCGGAGACGTCATGGACCACACGGAGTTCTGGCTTGAACAGCCCAGTAGATAAAGTGCTGTTGTCTGAGTTGAGGATGTTAGGGGGAGGAACAGGTTTGGGGGAGATAGTTTAGCCGTTTTGAGATGCCATTCACATACCCAGGGGAGATGTCAGAAGGCCAGTTGGATCTGAGTCCGAAACTCAAGGGGGCGGGGAGTCGGGGTTCCTGTACTGAGAACAATAATAGGAGGTGACAATTTCTGAGCACATAACATGGATCAGGCCTTGGGCTGAATACTTTGCAAGTTTGCCTTTTAATCCCTGGAAGTTGGTACTATTATTATCCTCATTTTACAGATGACATTGAGGGAGAGTTTTAAATAACTTACCTAAGGTCACACGGGCTTCCCTGATGACTCAGTGGTAAAAAATCTGCCTGCCAATGCAGAAGATGCAGGTTCAATCCCTGGGTCGGGAAGATCCCCTAGAGAAAGAAATGGCAACCCACTCCAGTATTCTTACCTGGAAATCCCATGGATAGAGGAGCCTGATGGATTACAGTCTGCTGCTGCGTAGCTGCTTCAGTCATCTCCGACTCTGTGCCACCCTATAGACTATAGCCCACCAGGCTCCTCTGTCCATGGGATTCTCCAGGCAAGAGTACTGCAGCGGGTTACCATGTCCTCCTCCAGGGGATCTTCCCAACCCGGCGATTGAACCCATGTCTCCCACATTGCAGGGGGATATTTTCTACCCCTGAGCCACCAGGGAAGCTCTGGGCTACAATGTATGGGATTACAAAAGAGTCGGATACGATGCAGCAACTAAACGGCAAACAATAGAAAGGTCACTAGTCAGCTAAAATCAGAACCCTTAATTCAATTCGGAATCCATGGTCTTAATCATTTCACTATATTGCCCCGTTCATTCATTCATTCATTCAACAAATATTTGTTAGGTCCCTACTACGTGTTAGAGTTTGTTTTGGGGCACTGATGATATCAAACAATACCCGCCCTCGAGGACATTAGATCCTATGAGGAAATAGGTAGAAACAATATAAATAGCTAAAGATATAATACGTCAGATAGTGATGACAGGCTGAGGAGAAAATAAAACAGGGAAGCAGGGTAGGAAGGGTGGAGGATGCTGAGATAGGGTGTTCAGGGCAAGCTGCCCTGAGAAGGTGACATTTGAATAAGGACTTGGAAGAAGTCAGAGGGAGCCATGAGGATGCTTCCTCCTAGGAAGAAGAGCTCAAAGGCCCAGGGGCAGGAGCACAACTCATGTCAACGGTCAGGGGACCAGCCTGGTTGGGGCCTTAGGAACCAGGTCTTAGAGGAGGGGGCCAGAGAGAGGACAAATCGTGCAGGGCCTTGTTGGCATGAAAGGACTTGTTTGGCTCTTATTCTGTCATGTGAAGCCAATGACGAGTTTTAGGCAGGGGAATGGCATGATATGATTTGGGTTTAACAGGATCACTGTGGTGGCTGTGTTAAAAATATACTGAAGGAGTGGGGCCCAGGGCTGAATAGCGGAGAACAGTGAGGAGGCTGCAGCCTAATCCAGGTGAAAGGTGATTGGACCATGGTGGTTGCAGGAAAGAATGAGACGCGGTTTGGATTCTGGATGTGTTTTTAAGGTAAAGTCAACAGATCTGCCAATGAATCAGGTCAGCACGTGAGAGAAAGAGTCAAGGGTGCCTCCCAGGCTTTTGGCCTGCGCTCCAGGAAGGATGGAGTGGCTGTTTTTGAGGACTGTGGCAAGCGCAGGCCTGGGAGTAGGGGAGAGCAGGAGTTCTGTTTGAGATGTGAGGAGTGTAACCTGTAGACACCCCGGAGGTGAGGCTGTGTAGCAGTCAAGATCCTAGAATCTGGAGTTCAGGAAGAGACCTGCGACGCAGATGTAAACTTGAGAATCATGAACTTGAAATTGACATTTAAAGCTACCAGGCTGCATGGGATCACCTGGGGGGTCCTCTCGTAACTGCGGATGTGGAATTTCAGGCCCACATGTTGACCTCCAAGGCCTCCTCCCTTCCATGGATGCCCAGCCCTACCTCACTTCTTCCTTCCCTCCTGTTTTTCCAGTACCTGCCATGAGAAAGAGCAGTGGGAGTGTGACCAGGAACCATGCCTGGTGGACAAAGACATGATCAAGGCCATCAACCAAGGCAACTATGGGTGAGAGGCCCGAAATGGGCACACATGCACGTGCATGCACATACAGATGTACTTTCTGCCCGAGAGGCGTGTCCTGTCAGGGGCACCCACACTCAGATCTTATTCATGTGTACACTCAGCCAGTAGGCGTCTCTCCCACTCACATGCACATTCCTCCAGGACCCCCAGCCTTGGCAGGTCTGTGACCTCCATCCCCTCTCTTTCAGCTGGCGGGCTGGAAACCACAGTGCCTTTTGGGGCATGACCCTGGATGAGGGCATTCGCTACCGCCTAGGCACTGTCCGCCCATCTTCCTCCGTCACCAACATGAATGAGATTCATGTAAGTTCACCCCTGCCTACAGTCCTGCCATCTCCCTTTGGCCTATGACCCCAGGGATCATGGCACCTTGTGCCCTGTTTCTCCAAGGGCCTAGGCCTGTCTCCCACCGATAGGCTGTGTGTTGCGGGCAAGTGATTCTCCTTTTCTAGGCCTTAAGTTTCTGCCTATAACTCGATAGACTGCACTGCAAGAACTGGTGCTCAGATTCGGAGTTTTGTGGTCCCAGCATCTCACCCTCCCTGGCTTCCCGAGCCTCCCCATCTTGGGAAAAAATGTCATTGGTCCCAGTATGGCGGGGTCAGGGCCCCAAAGGGCCAGGAGGTCACCTTGGTATTTTGGGAAGGAAGGGACAGGCACTCCCTCAGTTTTGGCCAGAGAGCAGCAATTCTCGGAAACAAATGCCATCTCAGCAGAACCTCAAGGGAGGAGGGGGTTTCTCCCTTCCCACTAGTGGGACCCTCTAGAGGTAGGAATGGGAACCAGACCCAGGACAGTTCCAAGGGTGAGAAAGGGGAGCTTCAGTGGGACAGGGCTGGCCACTTGCCGAAGGCTCTGTCCGTCAGTGGCAGGCAAGAAGGGGCTGGTGTCTGGCTGGAGAGGCCCGCCCTGCAGAGGGAGTTCAGCTCAAGGCTGGGGTGACCAGACCCTGCCCCTGCCCTTATTCCCTGGGGCCTCTGGCTATTTTCTGCCTCCTGCTGTTTGCTTTGGCAGCCTGCCCAGTCACGGGACCTTACTGCTTCTTTCCTCCCCTGCCCTTTGGGGCCCGAATCCCAAGGTCCTGGTGGAAAGAAGGATGTAAGTGGATCAGAAGGTGCAGAGAAGGAAAGAAACCGGAATAGAAAGCCGCCCGGTCACTTCCCTGTTCCTAGCTTCAGCTGCCTCACCTGTAAACAGGACTAGTCACCCCCCACCTGACACTAGGAGGCGCTAAATGGTGCCTGGGTCTCCCTCTGGGCCAAGGTGGAGGTTGCTGGAATCTCTCAGATCAAATCTCTCACGTCTTGCCGGGCTCAAGATCAAATTGCCGAAGGCTCTGGACACTTGGGACACCTCCCATGCCTAGGGCCCCGGACGGGCAGGCTGGGGCAGAGGCAGGAGACAGACAAGAGTGGCCTTTGCCTTGCAGACAGTGCTGGGTCCAGGGGAGGTGCTGCCCAGAACCTTCGAGGCCTCTGAGAAGTGGCCCAACCTGATCCACGACCCTCTAGACCAGGGCAATTGTGCAGGCTCCTGGGCCTTCTCCACGGCAGGTAGGTTCAAGGGCAGGGGCTGGCCAGGTGGGAGAGGAGGGCCAAGGCCTGAGCCCCCTGACAGCCCCTCTACCTCCCTTACCAGCTGTGGCATCCGACCGAGTCTCAATCCATTCTCTGGGGCACATGACACCCGTCCTGTCGCCCCAGAACCTGCTGTCTTGTGACACGCACAACCAGCAGGGTTGCCGTGGAGGGCGACTGGATGGCGCCTGGTGGTTCCTGCGCCGTCGAGGGTGAGCAGCAGGGGGCACGGACAGGAAGAGGGCATAAGGCAGGGGTCTCAAGAAGCAGAAGCCTGCGGGAAGGGCCTGGGCCAGGCTGCCCCGTGCTCACTCTGTCCCCGCTCCCTCCCGCTGCCCCGCAGGGTTGTGTCTGACCACTGCTACCCGGTCTCCGGCCACGGGCGGGACGAGGCTGTCCCCGCACCCCCCTGCATGATGCACAGTCGGGCCATGGGGCGGGGCAAACGCCAGGCCACCGCGCGCTGCCCCAATAGCTATGTCCATGCCAATGACATCTACCAGGTCACTCCTGCCTACCGCCTCGGCTCCAACGTAAGTCTGCACTCGAGTGAGGGGCACAGGCAGGAGAGAGCTGGAAGCCTGACCAAAGGCTGGAGCCTCACGCCTGACGGATCCTCTCCCCCCCACCCCCTCACCCTCCAGGAGAAGGAGATCATGAAGGAGCTGATGGAGAATGGTCCTGTCCAAGGTAAATGCCCCTCACCCTGCCCCGTGATGCCCGAAGCTTGTGCCTGCTTGAGACCGGGCACCGCGGCGCAGGTGGTCCCTGTCGCCCTGAGCAGCAAGTCCACTGGGGCCAGGAGTCCTCTCCTCAGGAGCAGCACCTGGAGGGGGCACTTAGAGCCTGGGTATGAGAGGCTCTGGGACCTGGGCATGTATCTCCAGCCTCGGGCATCACTGCCTGTGCTGATGGGCTGAGCCACCTCCTCTGACCTCTGCCCACAGCCCTCATGGAGGTGCATGAGGACTTCTTCCTATATAAGAGCGGTATCTACAGCCACACACCAGTGAGCCTCGGGAGGCCGGAGCGATACCGCCGGCATGGGACCCATTCGGTCAAGATCACAGGGTAAGGGGCTTGGTGGGCAGCCCTGGGGGCTCTAAACCTGCCGTGAATCCTTACCACCTGTCTGCAAAGCTCCATTTCAAAGAGGAAGAAACTGGGACTCAGAAAGAGGAGGTACTTGCCTCGGGGCACACCAAGAGTTAGGGGCTTTTCAAAGTGTTCTAGAACAGTTCCTTCCTTACACACCAGGAAAAATCACTCCAAATCAAATACAGACAAGGATTCAAGAGTTGCTCTACCTCTCCCCAGCTCAGCGCCTGTCCCAGCTTTGCCTGACTCACTGACTTGTACCTCCAGCCCTCAGTTTCCCCCACTGATGTAACAGGAGATGCTAGAGTCATTGATTTCAATAGTCCAACTGATAAAATGTACTTTGTTCACCCCCCTCAACCAGCCAGGTAAGGATGGAGGGCAGGCAGAGGTGTGCCCTCCCTGCCATGTGGGTCTTTGGAAGGTGTAGGCTTTTCTGCTAACCCCCCCAGATGTCCCTTTGTGCCCCACGGGGGACCTAGAGATGTGGAGACTGAGGGAGGTGCAGAGAGAGACAGTGGCCGGCGGTGCTAAGACGCTTCAGTTTTGTCCGACTCTTTGCAACCCTATGGACGGTAGCCCACCAGGTTCCTCTGTCCCTGAGATTCTCCAGGCAAGAATACTGGAGTGGGTAGCCATCCCCTTCTCCCCGGGGTCTTCCCCACCCAGGGATTCTTTACCACTGGCGCCACCTGGGAAGCCTGGTGGGGCTTGGGCAGAGAGGGACAGAGACCTGCCCAAGTCCTGAGGGGCGCCAAGTCACCAAAGGCAACAGGGGCCTGACTAGGGAAGGCCGCAGGGGGCGGGAGCTCCTGAAAGTAGGTGAATCAGCGCGCTTGTGGCTCTGGCTCTGCCCGGCAGGTGGGGCGAGGAGACGCTGCCCGACGGGAGGACCATCAAGTACTGGGTGAGTCCCGGCACCGCGCGCCCTGCGGCCGCTGTGACCTTCCCCCGGCCCTCCTGCCCTTCTCCCCCACCGCGATTCCCCTCCTCACGGCCCCCTCTGCGTTCCCAGACGGCGGCCAACTCGTGGGGCCCGGCCTGGGGCGAGAGGGGCCACTTTCGCATCGTGCGCGGCGCCAACGAGTGCGACATCGAGAGCTTCGTGCTGGGCGTCTGGGGCCGCGTGGGAATGGAGGACATGGGACACCACTGAGGCCGCGGGCACGACACCGGGAAGAGCCCTCCTCGTGGGGCGGCAGCCCCCCGCCCCGCCCGCCCGTCCGCCCGACGGGACTCCAGGCGCCAGGGGTCTAATCCCTGCGCGGTTCCGCTGACGCAGCGCCCGGCCTGGGAGCCGCGGGCTGGCCGGAGCCCCCAGACCTCCCAGCGGGGCTGGAAAGGGGCTGGCCGGGGAGGAGCAAGACCCCCAAGCAAGATCACCGAAGCCAGGACACCACCCCCCCCCAAGTCTCCAGCCCACGACCTCACCCCACCCTTGTACTTTTATTCTTCAAAGATATTTATTTTTCTTTTCACTGTTTTAAAATTAAAAAAAAAAAAAAAGTACTGATAACTATGGTATCTTGAAACTTCTGGGCGTGGAAATCCAGGCCAGAGTTGGAGTGGCATATGGGGGGACAGCAGAAAGAACTGCCTGAGGCTTTGCTGGTTGGCAGGGGTGGGGGTCGGGGGACTAGAAATCTTAGCCTCCATTCAGCCTGAATTGTCAGTGACCCTGGATACTGATCCATTGTGGGTGGGACATGGATGGCGCGGCCTTTGGCCCCCAGAGGGATGTGGGCCCGTGGGAATCACCTCTCAGACGCTGAGTCAGCGCAGCCCGGGGTAGGGGGGAGTCCAATCTACCAATCAGCAGAGCTGGCACCACTGCCCAGGAGGCAAGGGGGGCATAGCCCCATAGAAGCTGGAGCCTGTGTCTCTGCAGATCAGCTTCTCCAAGCCACCCAGGCGAGGGGACACCCCCCACCCCCATCCCTAGGCCAGGTTGGGCCTGCCTCTATGAGCCCCAGGCTCTCAGGGCCAGAGGAATTAAGTCCAGGCCTCACTCGCATTCAAGGCCATCAGCACCCACCCCACCAGCTTCCTCACCAGCTTCTTCACCCAGTGCCCAGACGACTCCAGAGTCCTCCCTGCTCCCTAATGTCGAGCACACAGGCAGACCACTGGGCATTTGCACATGCTGTTTTCTCTCGGTCCAGATGCCCTTCCATTCCACCAACCCCTGTTGCACTGCTGTTCCCAACCCAGCTCCAAGGTTTCTTCACTCAGACAGTACCGGGGAGAGTAACAGATGTGCCAGGTGCTGTTCATGGGAGCCATGGTTCCCCAAACCACCCCAACTCCTCTTAGCATGGCTTAGACACCCCCTCCCTGAAATCAACTGCACCCTGCCCTTTCACCAGTGTTCCCCTATCTTCCTTATGCTGCAAGTTCCTTGAGAAACAGAGACTGGGTCTGGTTCACTGATGAGTCCTTGTACCCATACCTGTACCCTGGATAAGGTGGCGCTGCAGTTTGTGGGATGGTTGAATAACACGACCCATTCTTGCCTTTCCATTCCCTTCCCAAGCCTCTAGGCACAGAAGTCAGTATGGAGCCCTGCCTTCCCAGAAGCTCAGGGAGGCTGGGCCTGGGGATGATCCTCCGCTGGCAGCAGTCCTCCTTGCCCCCCAGCTGAAGTCACTGGAGGAGGCAGTAGGGAGGTGTATCCCCTGGAGGGCAGCCCCTCAGTGCCAGCCACGTCCCCCAGGCCGCCTGGGCATCACCTGAAAGGAATGCGGGACGACCGATAAGCAGCAGCCTTTGTTTCATTTCCTGTTTGCTAGGACGTCCCGAGCCCGGCTCCCCTGGCCGGCCTGCTTGTCCCCAAGGAGCCAAGGCCGGCCAGAGCCCTGGGGACAACGACGGGAAGGGAGTCCTGAGCAGGGCTGCCCGATTACTACCAGACACGCCTCACGACTCCTACCCCACTGGAAAAACCCCGGTCCAGGGGCGCGGCTGGAATTTTTCTACAACGACCTTTGGCGGAAGCGGTGGGGGTTGGGAACGGGAGGGGAGCAGGGGTGAGGCTGTCTGCAGGCTCTAGCTTTGTCTGCCCGCTGGGAGGCCTGACCCTGTGCGCCCAAGTAGGGTCAGCCCAGCCCTTCCCTAGCCTCATGGACCAAGGAGCCCCAGGCCTGCGAGCCTCCCCCCAGCCCCCCAAGAGTGCCAGTGGGGCTGGGCAGAGCTGAGCGGGTCCCTCAGTAACCTCCACCAGCTCTGGTTCTCTGATGCCGGCAAAGGACTTGTAGGCGTTGTGTTTTAAATCTTCTCCATTGGCAGCTCTCAGGACTCAGACACTGGGTTTGTGTTTATTTTATATTTTTATTTATTTTTTAATTTGGCTGCACCACAATGCATGTGGGATCTTAGTTCCCTGACCAGGGATAGCACCTGCAGCGCCTACATTGGAAGTGTGGAGTCTTAACCACTGGACCACCTGGGAAGTCCATGGACATGTGGTTGTAAAGACGGAGGCAAACCAAGGACTTCCAACCAGATTACTGCCCTTGAGTCTGTCCAAAAAGAAGCCCTGGCACCCCAGCACCCTGCTCTGTGTTCTGAGGCTAGTCCCTTACCCTCTCCGGGCCACGGTCATGAGTCCTTAGACAAACCTGGGTTTGAATCCCTGCTCTGCTTGTTCTGCACTGGCTATGTAATCTTGACCTTTCAGAGCCTCTGTTTTTCTATCTTTTGTTGTTGTTCAGTCACTCAGTTTTGTCCGACTCTTTGTGACCCCATGGACTGCAGCATGCCAGGCTTCCCTCTCCTTCACTATCTCCTGGTGTTTGCTCAAACTCATGTCCATTGAGTCGATGATGCCATCCAACCAACTTATCCTCTGTTGCCCCTTTCTCCTTCCTTCAGTCTTTCCCAGTATCAGGGTCTTCTCAATGAGTTGGCTCTTCCTTCACATCAGGTGGCTAAAGTATTGGAGCTTCAGCATCAGTCCTCCCAAGAAATATTCAGGGTTGATTTCCTTTAGGATTGATTAATTTGATCTCCTTGCTGTCCAAGGGACTCTTAAGAGTCTTCTCCAGCACCACAGTTCGAAAGCATCAATTCTTCAGCGCTCAGCCTTCTTTATTGTCCAACTCTCATAACCATACATGACTACTTGAAAAACCATAGCTTTGACTATATGGAACTTTGTTGGCAGAGTGATGTCTCTGCTAATGTGCTGTCTTGGTTTCTATCTTTAATGGGGATAATGGTACTCAACTCCTGGATTTGTTGGGAGGATTAAAAGAGACAAAACATGCTAAACATTTAGCAGCATACTTGGAAAGTATTAAATGGTAACAGCTCTAATCTTTTAAAGGGGGTTGGACTTGATAATGTAAAAGCTTTTCGTAATGAGCTAAACATTTTTTAGTCCTTAACCATAGCCTCTGACAGCATGTTGTTCTGAGTGTTTTGCACATATTATCTCATTTAATGGACAGGAAAGCCTCGCAGGCTACAGTCCATGGGGTTGCAGAGAGTCGAACACAACTTAATGACAATAATGACAACAACATCTCATTTAATACTAAAAATAAACTTTTATTTCCTTATTTTGCAGATAGTTGAGGCAGGATTAAACTCAGGCTGTCTAAATTCTCATACTAATTAGCTCTGTACTAATAGTGGTTGTTTGGTAGTGTTAATCCAAACACTTTCCCTGCGTGACAAACTCTTAGTCATCCTTCAAAACCCAGCTCAAACATCCCTCCTCTGGAAAGCTTTTCCTAGTATCCATCTTCTAGACCTCCAGAGACTAGCATGCATCCCTGGTGCGTATGTGTGTCTCAGTTGTTCTGTCGTGTTTGACTCTTCACGACCCCGTGGACTGTAGCTCGTCAAGCTCCTCTGTCCGTGGGATTTTCTGGGCAAGAATACTAGAGTGCCACTTCCTCCTCCAGGGAATCTTCCCGACCCAGGGATTGAACCCATGTCACCTGTGTCTCCTGCAATGGCAGGTGGATTCTTTACCACTGATCCACCTGGAAAGCCCAAATCCCTAGTACAGAGGGGCAGCTTTTCCTCCCACAAATCATTGTGGAAGAGTTTTTTTTATTCCTCCTTAGTCCCATCTTTCCTATGTACCAAATGTTCCTCTTGGGAATTCATTCTGGTTTCCTATGGTGCTCCGCGGGGTCCCAAGGCACCTGACTTTCGTTTTCTGCGAGCTGCTGAGTTACATCCCTTCACTAGTGCCGATGCCTCACATCTTCCTGGTATCTTGCCAAACCCTGTCCTTGCCTGGTGCCCATTAAGGGAAAGGAATCCATGCCCCCTGAGCCTGCAGTGCACCAGGCCTTGGGCTGAGCGCTGCGCACACTTCAGCTCATTTGATCCTACACACAACCCTGTGAGAAAGATATCTTTAGAAACCAAAGCCAACCAGTGAGGCAACTCTGGGAACCTAAGGGAGGAGGGAACTTCAGATTGTGAGCAGGGCTATGAGCCCAAGCACAGCCAGAACTAGGAATCCAAACCTCGCCAGGACTCACATTCTCTCTCTCCCTCTCTAGACTAACTCTGCTATTAGGAAGGACATTTGACCAATGACAATTCCTGAGCCTTTCACATTTTCACAGCTGTCTTCTCAGTTCTGACTCAAAATAGAACGGAACAGGGAAGGCTTCTGATTGCCCCAGCTCTAATCTATAGCCAAAGGACAGGATCATAGATGCCATGGCCACTCTGGATGAACCAGTGTTTGGAGGAGGAGACCCTAAAGAAGGGGAAGACTGCTGTTCCAGGGGAAAGGAGAGAGGCTGACAAGATACCCAAAACAGCCCACAGCAGCCAGGGGCTACTGTTACCATCACTGGACAGATAAGGAGATAGAGGCTTAGGGGAATGTGGGATTGGTCAGCTCACTTAGCTGTTAAGTGATGCCGCTGGATAAAACCCACATTGCCTACTACTCGATTTATAGATCAACCCAAAGAGATGACTTTGTAGGTCAAAGAGTGAGAGATTCCTTCCCCAGCTTCTCCCTGAGGACTCATTCCTGAGCCCTGAGAGATAACTTGTCTAGAATTCCATCCATTTCATGAAAATTCTGTGGCTCTGACACTAACACCCAGGGTAGTTTTCCCAAAGTAAAGCAAGACTGAGTCTGAGCAGGCCTTCCAGGAGAGCATCCTGCTTCCTGATCCCGGGGGAACAGTGTGGTCCCCATCAGGGGATGTGATGAGATGGTTGAACAGGAGCTGTTTGCTGGGAGACCAGAGGTATGAGTGAATGAATGGATGCACACGGGCAGGGCCCAGGGGCATGGTCAAGTTGACCACAGGGCCCCCTGCTGGCTGAATCCGCACCTGCCACAGCCCGGAGAAGTGAAGAGTGTGGATCTGGGTGACTCTCAGAAATAAGCAGTTGTCCACCTGCACATTTCACAGACATTCCCTGGGTGAGTCCTCATAACTTTGTGAAGCCTGGAGACCAGCCTGAGAAGACAAACAGGGGGCAGAACAGGGAATGCATCTCAGTCTGTTGGAATCCAGGGCCCCCTCACGCTGTGCCTGTCACCCGGATGTCATGACCCAGCTTAGTCAGGATAAGGTTTTGAGGTTCCCCTCATCTGGGGCTCTGTCCTCCACGCAGGTTCCCTTTCCTCGCCTCAACACACACAACTTCCTCTGGAAAGCCTATAATTCCGAGCCCAACAGACCCAGGCTCAAAGCCCAGCTCTACTGCACTCCTCAAAGCTTGCTTTCTACTCTGAGCCTTGGTTTCCTAGTCTGTAAAATGGGAACAGTGATCTCTATTGTCTCTGTGAGGGAGCTGGCCAAGAATGAATATTTCCCTGAGAATGAGGAAATGAGGGAAACAAGTTGGGCCCCCTGAGAGTTAGACTGGAGAAATTGGTACCTAATGAATCAGCAGAGATATACAAGTCACCATAAAGGGCCAGGCTGGCCCTGGGTCCTGCAAAATCTGACAGTCACTTGGTGAAGTATTGACCACTCTAAAGCAGCGTCAGACAAAGGTGAGTCCCCGTGATTCTGAGATACTGAGACTGTCCAGGAAGAGGCCACTCTAGCCATCAGAACAGTGGCCAAGCTGAGCCTGTGTGAAGATGGATAAAATGGGTGTTATTGATGGGTTTTGAGTAGTTCCTTCCCCCGAGACAGGGTGGTACTCTGGAGATTTGGACGTGGGGTGGTCTTAGGCTGGGGCCAGTAACCCAGGGTCTCAGCCTCAAATGCCGTTGGGTCTAAGCAGATACACGAGTGAGCTAGGAGTGTCAGAACAGGGAGTCATGGGGCCTGTGTCCAGCATGTATTAGAGAGTTCACACTTGCCTAAAGGCATTCAGAATCAATGACTTTTAAACACATGATGCCAGCCTGCGTTGCTCAGGGTCCCAACAGGAAACAGATGGCGTGTTCTAATTAAAAGAACTTGGGCAGAGTTTATTTTCAAAAGGACTCATGACAAAGTAGGGTGTGGGGGAGTCATAGGAGAAATTGCAGAGCTCTGAAGCTAGCGATAGCATAGTTTTCATTCCCCTAGGTCAGCAGGGTCAAAGGGAGGGAGAAGTGACCAGGTTCTGATGGCGAGATTATGTAGAGTAGAGGTGATCTCACAGTGAGGAGGCAGAGGAATAAATGTCAGCCTCACGCTTTCTGCTCCCTCCTCTCCTGCTGGCTCCTCATTCACCAAACCCCATAGGAACCATGGCTGTGGACTTTCACATGGACAAGAAATACACTTCTATCTTATTTAAACCACTGTTTTTAGGGTCGTTTGTAGCAGCAGTCTAGCCCTAACCAGCACACACATAAAAGGAAATATCTGCCAAGAAGATCTAATAATCATGAACTTACATGGATCATAAACTTATGCTCATTTTGGTGAAACATACAAAGCAAATCTGGCAGAACCACAAAGAGAAAGCCAGGAACCTATGAACAAAGTGGGAAATTTTCTGTTTCAAAGTGGGATATTCTAATTAAACTTTCTTAAAACCAGAAGATCAAATAGCAAAACGTTAGGAAGGATACAGAAATTAGGACAATGTAATTACGAACTTCATCTGCTGGATAAACATAAACTTTACTCCTCCTTACACAATGAATACCCATTGTTTTCAAGCTCACATGGAAAATTTTTAAAAATACCACATTTGTGGCCATAAAGGAAGTCTAAAATTTCTTTTCAAGAATTGATATCAGTCACACTCTATAGCCCCAAAATGACAAAATTAGGAACCAACAATAAAAAGTTGGCCAAGGAAATACAATATATTTGTTAACTTAAAAGCACATTTTAAATAATAATCTCTATATGCAATGAGAACATTATAATGAAAATTACAAGATATTTAAAACTGAGTAACAATAAGTAAAGTGAAACTTGGAAGGAAAATTATAGCTTTAAATGCACTTATTAAAAACAGAAAAGTTTAGCAACAAATGAATTAAACATCCAACTCATGATTTTAGGAGAGACCATCAGAAAACTCAAAAAGAATGGAAAAAAAGGGTGTAATAAAGCAGGAATTAATAATATGGAAAACAACAAAAAGTTGAACTATTTCTTTAAAAGCCTTAATAAAATAAATTATTAGCACAAAGTACACAATATTGGGAATGAAAAGAAGGCTATGACCAGAGATGCAATGAAAGTTAAAAAAAAAAAATCACTAAAAAACACCACGAGGACCTAGTGTTCTGGCACGATAAAAGATCAAGATAACATGAAAAATCCAGGAAGTAAACTCAAAAGGATGAAATAAGTTACAAAAAATGGGGAGCAAAAAGCCCAAAAAAGATTAAATGGGAAAAGATTAAGTGGGAAACTCAAATAAGCAGGGACTTAATAAAAATGATTTTATGTTTGATTAATCAAAAATAATTTTAGCTGATTTGGGGGACAAAATAAACAAGATAGGCTAAAAACTGGAAAACAATCAAATTATAGACAGGAAACTATTATCAGAGTTCTAAAGTATTCTAAGGTCCTTTGGCTTAGTTGCCCAGTCGTGTCTGACTCTGCAACCTGATGGATTGTAGCCTACCAGGCTCCTCTGTCCATGGGGATACTCCAGGCAAGAATACTGACTAGAGTGGGTTGCCATGCCCTCCTTCAGAGGATCTTCCCAACCCAGGGATCAAACCCAGGTCTCCCACATTGCAGGCAGATTTTTTACCATCTGAGCCACCAGGGAAGCTCATGAATACTGGAGTGGGTAGTCAATCCCTTCTCCAGGGAATCTTCCCCACCCAGGAATCAAACCCGGGTCTCCTTCACTGCAGGTGGATTCTTCACCAGCTGAGCTACCAAGGAAACCCTGATTGTTCTAAAAGAATTGATTAACTTTAGACTTTATTAACTGAGGTATGCATGTTTAAAATTTAAGGATGACTAATGAAAGACCAGAAATAGAACATATTCTAACCAGTAGAGAGGAAACAAAGGGAATACAGACAGTCCAATCAGTCCACCTCCAGGCAGGAAATGACAAATAGAAGAAGCAAAGTTTGTCAGTTTCCAAGATGACCCCTGTGATAGCTGCCTCCTGGGACCCTTGTGTAATTCCCTCCCATAGTGTGTGGGTTGGACTTAATGACTAGTTTCTGTTCAGTAGAATGTGATGAAAGTGATGGTATGTCACTTCCAAGTAGGGCTGACTTTCTGTGAATACAGCCTGTACTCTCACATAGGGTAACCTTCTCAGAAGAGCTCCATGCTTGGTTTAATGATCTGCTCTCGCTGACTTGAAATTCCTAACAATTTTTAAAATAAGGGGCCCCACAAATTACGTAGCCAGTTTTGCTTCCAAGGTCAGATTATAAATAGGGTTGCCACATAAAATTCAGGAAGTCCAGTCAAATATGAATTCTGAATAAGCATGAATGATTATTTTTAGTATAAGTACATCCCATGCAAATATTGAAATTATTATCTGAAATTTAAATTTAACTGAATACTCTGTATTTTTATAGGTGGTTTCCCTGGTGGCTCAGGCGGTAGAGTCTGCCTGCAATGTGGGAGACCCTCATTTGATTCCTGGCTTGGGAAGATCCCCTGGAGAAGGAAATGGCAAACTGCTCCAGTATCGTTGCCCGGAAAATCCTATGGATGGAGGAGCCTAGCGGGCTATAGTCTGTGGGGTTGCAAAGAGTTGGACGTGACTGAGTGGCTAACACTGTATTTTTATTGGATAAACTGTTTCAGCCACCGTGGTTGGGATTTGTTATTTGCAGCTAAATGCATTCCTAACAGGTACATTGGGTGACTATTAAGCCAAAAGAAGCTGGTGTAGCTTTAGAAATATCAGATGAAATGCACTTTAAGTCAAAAGGCATGATTTTTGAGGATGAGAGAATCATTATATAATAGTTAACAAAGAAATTGTTATCAGGGAGATTTAATTCTGAACTTGTTCGAACCTAATAGCATAGTGCTCATATTATATTTTTCCTATAAAAGGAGAAGGAGAATAGGGCAACAGAGGATGAGATGGTTGAATGGCAACACTGATTCAATGGACATGCACTTGCACAAACTCTGAGAGATGGTGAGGGACAGGGAGGCCTGGCATGCTGCGGTACATGGGGTCACAAAGCGTTGGACATGACTTGGCAACTGAACAACAACAACAACATAAAAGGACAGATAGTAAATATTTTTAGACTTTGCAGGTAATATAGTCTCCATCTCAACCTCTCATCTTTGCCATTGTAATGATAACACAATCATAGATAACATATAAGAAAAAGAACATGGCCATGTTCCAATTTTCAAACTTCATTTACAAAAACAAGCAGTGGGCCAAATTTGGTCTATTTACCATAGTTTGATGACTCCTGACATAAAGCAAAAGTTGAGACAGTTTTGAAGATGAATGGATTCACAATTCATCCCAAGGACTAAATCGAGCAGCCATAAGATTAATAGATATGCAGAAAAATTGAATAACATAATTGAGAAGCTTGTTCAAACAATCAGAAAACTGACATTCTTCTCATACAATAAGGGGAATTTTATAACAATTGATTACACACTAGGTCATGAAGCAAGTCTGCCCACAGAGTGAAGAACTGATAACGTATAGGTCACCTTCTATGATTACAATAAAATGAAATGAGAAAACCATTACAAAAAGATAACACTAAGTTTGAAAAGAAAGATCTTACCTCCAAATACTTAACAGGACAAAGAAAAAATACAAAATTAGGAATTGGCTGACAATGAAAGCATTGCATTTTTTAAATTTAATACTTTAATTAATTTGTTTTTATTTTGAACTGTTCTGGGTCTTCATTGCTGTGTGGGCTTTTCTCTAGCTGTGGTGAGTGGGGGCTCTAGTTGCAGTGTGAAGGCTTCTCATTGCGTGGCTTCTCTTGTCTCAGGGCACAGGATCTTGGGCATGTGGCCTTCAGTAGGTGGGGCGCGTGGACCCGTAGTTGTGGTTCCTGGGCTCTAGAGCACAGGCTCAGTAGCTGTGGGGCATGAGCTTAGTTGCTCGGTGGCGTGTGGGATCTTCCCTGACCAGGGATCAAGCATGTCTCCAGCATTGGCAGGTAGATTCTTTACCACTGAGCCACCAGGGAAGCCCAAAAGCATTACATTTTGAAATCTGAATACAACGAAAGCAATTCCGAGGGGCATGCATATTCTTAATTAATTAAGGAGTTCACATTAATAAAGATTTCATATTAATGAGTTGAGCATCCAACTTAGGAAACCAGAAAGAAAAAAACAACATAATAACACCCTTTTCAAATAGCAGAAAATAGTAAAGATGAGAGAAAAGTCAATATCAATAACAGAAAGAAACAATACAGATCAGTTTAAAAAATGTCTTATAAAATAGATACATTTCTCGCAAGGCTGATTAAAGAAGGCCCAAATAAATAATGAACAGAGGGAATTAATTATATAAAGATTTTTTTAAATCATAATAAACAACTTTCTGCAAATAAATTTGAAAATGTAGATGTAATAGATATGTCTTTAAAATACAACTTCAAAACTGATTTAAGAAATGGAAATGAGGAATAAATGATAACATTAAAGAAATGATTGTTCAGATTGCTTTCTTTTATCTTTTAAATCACGCCTGCATGTGTGTTTATCATATCCTTTCCATTCTTAATATTTATTCATTTTTGCCTTTCCTTTTAAAATATAAATCAGCCTAATAGGTTTGCCTATTTTATTGATATTTTAAAAAAACCAGCTTTGGGTTTCATTAATCCTCTCAATTGTGTCTTTGTTTTCTATTTTAGTAAGTTTTCTCTTATATTCATTATTTCCTTTGTCCTACTTTCACTGGGTTTATTCTATTATTGTTTTTTTTTCCTTAAGCTAAAACAAGATAGAATTTTCAACATCTCAGTCAGTAATCACCCCCAACATCCTGCAGGTAAAACTATTCTGAGTTCTATCAGAATTAATTTTGCTTTTGGACTTCATGCAAATGTGGCTGCAGAGTATTTACTCTTTCAGACTTTTTTCATTCAACATTCTGTCTGTGAGGTTTGTTCATGTCATTGCTTGTTAAATAGTGATTTGTGTATGATTTATCTGGGGGTGTAGCATCCCATTGTGGGCTTCCCTGGTAGCTCAGTTGGTAAAGAATCTGCCTGCAGTGCAGGAGACGCCAGTTGGATTCCTGGGTCAGGACGATCCCCTGGAGAAGGGATAGACTACCCACTCCAGTATTCATGGGCTTCCCTGGTGGCTCAGATGGTAAAGAATCTGCCTGCAATGTGGGAGATCTGGGTTTGATCCCTGGGTTGAGAAGATCCTCTGGAGGAGGGCATGGCAACCCACTCCAGGATTCTTGCCTGGTGAATTCCCGTGGACAGAAGAACTTGGCAGACTATAGTCCATGGGGTTGTAAAGGGTCAGACATGACTGAGTGACTAAACACAGAACAGCATCCCACTGTATGAATATAATACAACTTATTTGTCTATTCAACTGTTGATGGACATTTAGGTTGCTCCCAGAAATGTGTTTTAAAATTTCCAAGCATGTGAGAATTGTTTATCATTATCAATCATTAACTTAATTGCATTTTGGTCAGAGAATATGGTGCATATGACTGATTCTTGACAATAAGACTTGCTTTATGGCCTGGTATGTGGCAAATGTTTGCAAATGTTTTATGCATGCTTGGTAAAGTAAGTGTTGGGTGTTGGAGTCACTTTGGGTCAATAAATCAAGCTAGTTAGTTGTGTTACTTAGATCTTCTATTACTTTACCAATTTTTTTTCTGATTAGAAATGTCAGTCAATAATGGAGAAAAGTGTTTTGACCTATCCCACTTCAAACTGTGTACTGTTGGTCTACTATTATTACTAATGTATTTGACTTGTCTCTACCATTTTACCATTTGATTTTTATTTATCCCATTTTTGCTGTTTTTGTTTGTTTGTTTATTTGTTCTCTGTTCTTATCTTTTTAAGAATGGACTAAATATCTGTTTTCTACATCTTTACTCAACCCCTTAATATTTTGGACATCATATTTTACATCTTTTTGTCTTGTATATCCCTTAACTATTTATTGTGAATATAGTTTTACTATTTTTGTCTTTTAACTTTCCTACTAGCTTTAATAATAGTTGATCTACTACCTTTACTGTATGATTGCCTTTACCAATGAAATTTTTCCTTTTGTAATTTTTATATTTCTAGTCGTGGTCTTTTCTTTTTAACTTACAGAAGTCCTTATAACATTTCTTATAAGGCCAGTTTTACAAGTGGTGTTGAACTCTCAGTTTTTGCTTTGTCTATAAAACTCTATAACTCTCTTTCATATCTGAATGAAAGATTTTCTGGGTGTAATATTCTTGCTTTCACCATTTTAAATATTTCACCATTCTGTTCCCTCTGCCCTGCAAAGTTTCTGCTAAAAAATCAACTGATAGCCTATGGGAGTTCCCTTGCTGCTTTTAAGATTCTCCCTTCATCTCTAATTTCTGCCATTTTAATGACAATGTGTCTTGGTGTGAATTTCTTTGGGTTCAACTTGTTTGTGACTCTGTGCTTCCTGGACCTGGATGTCTGTTCTCTATCCCAGGTTAGAAAACTTTCAGTTATTATTTCTTCAGATAAGTTCTTGTCTCTTTCTCTTTTCCATCTGGGACCCCTATGATGCAAATGTTCACATGCTTAATGTTGTCTCAGAGTTCTTTTAAATTATCCTCATTAAAAATTTCTTTTTTTTTTCCCATTCAGCTTCAGTGATTCCCACTACTGTCTTTTAGTTCATTGATCTGTTCTTCTGTATCATCTAATCTACAGTTGATTCCTTCCATTGTATTTTTCATCTCAGTTATTGTATTCTTCAGCTCTGTGTAGTTCTTTTCTATATCTTTAAACTCTTTGTTAAAATTCTCACTGTGTTCATCCATTCTTCCCCTGAATTTATTGAGCATCTTTATGATCATTATCTTGAACTCTTTTTGGGTAGATTGCTTATCATCCCTTTGCCTAGTTCTTCTTCTGGGGTTTCATCTTGTTCTTTCCTTTGGAATATACTTCTCTGTTGCCTCATTTTGCCTGATTCTCTATTTTTATTTCTGTGTATTTAGTAGTTCAGTTACATTTCTTGATTTTGGAGAAATGATCTTATGTAGGAGAAGCATCCTATGGGGCCCCGTAACACACTTCTCCTTGGGCACTCAAGCTAGGTGCTCTACATGGGCACTTCTGTTGTAGTGGGACGGATTACTGTGGGCCCACTGGTAGCTGACCCTGGCCCAGCTGGCTACCAGGCCCTGCCTAGTGTGAAAGTTGCTGGTCCACTAGTGGGCGGAGTTGCATCCTGGTGATAATAAACTAGAGGGAGGATTCAAAAACGGTGCTTGCCAGCACCAGTGTCCTGGTGGTACAAGCAGCTCCCCAAAATGACTGCTGCCAGTGTCAGTGTCCTCAAGGGGGTCCTAGCTGCCTCCCAGAAGGCTTTCCAAGATCAGTAAGTGGGTCCAATCTAGGTTCCTTTCAAATTCCTGCCTCTGTCCTGGGTCTCAGGCATGTGAGATTTTGTGTGAACTCTTTAAGAGTGCTTCCCTGGTGGCTGAGACAGTAAAGAATCTCCCTGCAATATGGGAAACCCAGGTTCGATCCCTGGATTGGGAAGATCCTCTGGAGAAGGAAATGGCAACCTACTACAGTATTCTTGCCTGGGAAATCCCATGGACAGAGGAGCCTGCCGGGCCTCAGTCCGTAGGGTCGCAAAAAGTCAGACACTACTGATCGACTAAGACTTTTAGAGTGTAGTTTCTATTTCCTATAAGCTCTCCTGTACACAAGACCCGCTAGCCTTCAAAAGCCAGATGTTCTAGGGGCTCATCTTCCTGGTGAGAACACTGTGCTAGGGAGCCCAATCTGGGACTTGAACCACTTGCTCCTTGGGAAAACCTCTGCAATTGCGATTACCCTCCTGTTTGTGGGTTGCCTAACCAGCAGTGGGGAGGACTGTCTTGACTGTATATTGTGTCCACCCTTCCTGTGGTTCCTTCTTAACATCCTTAGGTGTGGAAAATCTTTTCTGCTAGTCTTCAGGTTGTTCTTATAGATAGTTACTCTGTACAGAGTTACAATTTGGGTGTGCCCATGGAAGGAAGTGAGCTCAGGGTCTTCCTCCTCCACCATCTTGGCCACACCCTGAATTTCTGTTTCCTTACTCCACATTTTCCATCTACTGGCCTGAAAATTAACTCATTTCTTTGAAGTCATTGACTCTATTTGTATTCTTAGAGTAGTTATTTTTAAATTTTTACCTTGCACATTTAACAAAGCCTGAATTTAATATTCCAACTTTCTTTCCAAACAATGTAAGAACCTTGGAACACTCTAATTCCAATGAATACTCCCTTCTTCCTTGCAATCGTTTCATTTCTATCCTCTTTTTCTTTTAGCCCATGAATTTGCCATCATACTCATTATATTATACAACATTTGTTTACGTTTAACCACGTTTATCATTTTTTTCCCTCAACAATCCTCCTTGCATCTCAGGTGTGTCTTCCATCATTTTTCTTTTTTCTAAAGTACATGCTTAGGGAATTCCCTGGTGGTCCAATGGTTACGGTTCAATGCTTTCACTGCTGTGGACCCAGGTTTGATGCCTGGTTGGGGAACTAAGATCCTGCAAACTATGTAGTATGTCCAAAAAAAAAGTACATACTTGGACATTCATATGTCTAATGCAGGTCTGTTGGTGGTGATTTTTTTTTAATCTGTTTATTGTGAGATAATTGTATCTGGGAACTAGAGAGAGCTGTTGATCTGTATTCACTTTAATACACTTCTGGGTCCCTGTTCAAGCTGGAATCTCAGACTCAGATCCTTCAGGTGCTACCGGTCTCATCTGTGCTCCTGACTGTGGTGTTAAATAGGCATTTACTCTTATGCATCACTCCTCCCTAAATATGTACCCCTCATAGATCACAATTGTGTTTTGTTTCATCTCCTTAGAGATTTCACTTCCTGGGAAACCAGTAATAAGATATAAAGTTAATGGGTTTTTATTTGGTTCTTTTTTATTTTTCCAACATCTGGTTCTTCTCGAGTGGGAAGAACTTTCAGAGTACCTAATTCACCAAACTTCCTTAGTGATCAGTGCAAAGAAATAGAGGAAAACAATAGAATGGGAAAGACTAGAGATCTCTTCAAGAAAATTAGAGATATCAAGGGAACATTTCATGCAAAGATGGGTACAATAAAGGACAGAAATGGTACAGACCTAACAGAAGCAGAAGATATTAAGAAGAGGTGGCAAGAATATGCAGAAGAACTATACAAAAAAGATCTTCAAGACCCAGATAATCATGATGGTATGATCACTCACCTAGAGCCAGACATCTTGGGATGTGAAGTCAAGTGGGCCTTAGGAAGCATCACTCTGAACAAAGCTAGTGGAGGTGATGAAATTCCAGTTGAGCTATTTCAAATTGTAAATGATGATGCTGTGAAAGTGCTGCACTCAATATGCCAGCAAATATGGAAAACTCAGCATGGTCACAGGACTGGAAAATGTCAGTTTTCATTCCAATCCCAAAGAAAGGCAATGCCAAAGAATGCTCAAACTATTGCACAATTGCACTCATCTCACACGCTTGTAGAGTAATGCTCAAAATTCTCCAAGCCAGGCTTCAACAGTATGTGAACCATGAACTTCTAGATGTTCAAGCTGGATTTAGAAAGGGCAGAGGGACCAGAGATCAAATTGCCAACATCCATTGGATCATCAAAAACGCAAGAGAGTTCCAAAAAAATGTCTATTTCTGCTTTATTGACTATGCCAAAGCCTTTGACTGTGTGGATCATAACAAACTGTGGAAAATGCTTAAAGAGATGGGAATATCAGACCACTTGACCTGCCTCTTGAGAAACCTGTATGCAGGTCAGGAAGTAACAGTTAGAACTGGACATGGAACAACAAACTGGTTCCAAATAGGGAAAGGAGTACATCAAGGCTGTATATTGTCACCCTGTTTATTTAACTTCTATGCAGAGTACATGATGAGAAACTCTGGGCTGGGTGAAGCTGGAATCAAGATTGCTGGGAGAAATATCAATAACCTCAGATATGCAGATGATACCAACCTTAAGGTAGGAAGTAAAGAAGAACTAAAGAGCCTCTTGATGAAAGTGAAAAGGGAGAGTGAAAAGGCTGTCTTCAAACTCAGCATTCAGAAGACTAAGATCGTGGCATCTGATTCCATCACTTCATGGCAAATAGATGGGGAAACTGGAAACAGTGACAGTAACTTTATGTTTTTGGGCTGCAAAACCACTGCAGATGGTGATTGCAGCCATGAAATTAAAAGATGCTTACTCCTTGGAAGGAAAGTTATGACCAACCTAGACAGCATATTAAAAAGCAGAGACATTACTTTGCCAAGAAAGGTTCATCTAATCAAAGCTATGGTTTTTCCAGTAGTCATGTATGGATGTGAGAGTTGGACTATAAAGAAAGCTGAGCACTGAAGAATTGATGCTTTTGAACTGTGGTGTTGGAGAAGACTCTTGAGAGTCCCTTGGACTGCAAGGAGATCCAATCAGTCCATCCTAAAGGAAATCAGTCCTGAATATTCATTGAAAGGACTGATGCTAAAGCTGAAACTCTAATACTTTGGCCACCTGATGTGAAGAACTGACTCATTGGAAAAGACCCTGATGCTGGGAAAGATTGAAGGCGGAAGGAGAAGGGGACGACAGAGGATGAGATGGTTGGATGGCATCACCGACTCAATGGACATGAGTCTGAGTAAACCCCAGGAGTTGGTGATGGACAAGGAGGCCTGGCGTGCTGCAGTCCATTGGGTCGCAAAGGGTGGGACACAACTGAGTGACTGAACTGAATTCACCAAACTGCCAGAAGTAGATGTCCTTCCCATTCAAATTTTTATTATTTTGCTCCTCTTCTTTGTATCCTGGAGCAGTTGATAGTATTGTTTTGCTTATTCTATAAAATGCTTCTCTCTTTGGTCGGATCTCAGTTGCAGCACACAGAATCTTTGTTGCGTCATTGCAGGAGGCAGGCTCTCTAGCTGTGGCTCATGGGCTTAGTTACTCTGTGGCATGTGGGATCTTCTCAGTCCAGGGATCAAACCTGCATCTTCTTGGATTGCAAGGCAGATTCTTAACCCCTGGAGCACCAGGAAGGTCCCTGTTTTGCTTATTTTTAAACTTCATATAAAGTTTTCATTTGGTAAGTGTAGTTCTACCTTGTATGTTCAGTATTATAGGTGAGATTTGTCGATGTTAACACATAACACCTCCCTTAGCTTCACGCCCTCCTCTATGGGTTAAAGTGCCAAGGATCACCCAGGACCATTCGCTTGCTCTTTTAAACCACGTCTGGGTACACAGGATCCTGGAACTCCCCTGACTCAAGGGCCCGGAACCGGTTCCCAAGGCCAGAGCAGTCATTTTGCTAGTTTTTCTCTTGAGGTTGATCATGTGGCCATGCACACCCTAAGCCCAAGAGGTGTCCAGAGAGTGACTGTTTTGGGGGGATGGCTCTGGTGGACAGAATTTAGACAAATTGGCTGATGTGTGAGGTCCTTCACTATGTGGGATGGAGCCAGAGTAAGAAGAGACGAGACATGGGCTCTGAGCCTCCAGATTACTCTTGCCCTGGGTCTCTTAAATGTTAGGTACAGGCCTGTCAATAAATATATATATAGACCTTCAATCTTTTTTTAAGCTCTAACATGATTTATTTATGCATTATTCTATTGCCTTCAATCTTTCACTACACACAGTGTTGTAATGAGCATTTTTTTACTTGTCAAGAGTTAAAGTTTATTTCAAGAAGTTAATTGCTAGACTAGAGGGTATGCATGCATTGAAATTTACTAGATTTTGCCATATTGTTTTTCAAAGTGGTTATAGTTTAAGCCCTCTTTAGCATTAAAAGGAATGCCATGGTTCCACACATACTCACCCACACTTGTTAATGATATACTCAGCCCGAAGATGTTTCCAATCTTTTCCAATTTGAGATATAAAACTATACTGCATTTTGCTTTGATTTGTATTCCAATAATTTCAAGTAAAGTTAGACATTTTATACGTTTGTATGGTTTGCCTCTTTATATCTTTTACTTGCTTTTCTCTTTCTCTCTCTTTTTTCTTACTTTTTGGCTCTGTGCTATAGCATATGGGATCTTAGTTCCCCAACCAGGGATTGAAGTTGCCCTTCCTGCATTTTAAGTGTGGAGTCTTAACCACTGGACCACCAGGGAAGTCCCCTTTTCTCTCAAGCTGTTTATAATTTTTGTATTGATCTGTAGTTCTCTTTTAAAATACATATTTATTTTGGCTGTGTTGGGTCTCAGTTGCAGCATGCAGGATCTTTTTATTGCAGCGCAGGGGTTCTCTAGTTGTGGTACACAGGCTCAGTAGTTGTAGCACGCAGGCTTAGTTCTTCTGAGGTATGTGGGATCTTCCTGGACCAGGAATCAAACTCACATCCCCTGCATTAGAAGGCAGATTCTTAACCACTGGGCCCCCCAGGGAAGTCCTTGATCTGTAGCTCTCTAGGTAGCCTGGATACTAATGCTTTGTCTGTTGTGAGCATTTTATATCAATGCATATCATCTCCCAGCCATGTGTCTTGGCTTTAAATTTTGTTTATATTTTTACTACACAATACTTTGGAATTTGAATGTAGTTAAATCTATCTGTATTTCTAAATATTTGTCACTTGAAATCTTTACATCATGATGTCTAGAAAAGATTTTCATTTACGAGTTTAAAATTCTCTTTTTTCACCTTTAGCATCCCTCTGCATTGACTTTGGTGATCAGAGTGATAGAGGGGTGCAATTCTCTTTTTTCCCACATGGAAAAAAAATTTCCCACCAGTTATTTGAGGGAATGGATTTAAATACCAACTCTGACATATGCTGAACCTCCAATCTGCATGTCTCTGTCTCTGAGCTCTCAGTTCTGCCCTGTTTATTTATTTGTATATCCTTCTGCCAGCCTCTCCTTGTCTCACCTGCTTCACTTGTATAATAAGTCTTATTACTTGGAGGATCATTCTCCTCACCTCGTTCAATATCTTCAAAGTTGCCTTGACTACTCTTGGTTGTTCTTTCAGATGACTTCAGAATAAGCTTGACATGTTTCTGAAAACTTTTTTTCCCCTAAAAATAATAATTTTTTAAAAAACCTTTATTTAGCCCTTTGAAACTGAAATAGATATATAGATTAATTGGAGAACCGACATGTTTACAGTTGAGTCTTTCCTTCTACAAGCAATGTATACTCTCTATGTACCTATATTTCTTGAATGACCATCAATCAAGTTTTCTAATTTTCTTCATAAAATCTTGCACATCCCTTAGATTTATCCCTAGGCACTTAAGAGTTTTATGTGCTTTTATGAAAGTTATCTTTTATAAATAGCATTTTCTATTTCTTGCAAATATTTAGAAATGAGATGGCAGAATTGCCAAGAATGTGAAGAGCCTGGGATTTTGCCCTACTCAGATCCTTAGCTGTCAGAGTGTCCTAGATGATGAGACTCCTAGGTCAGAGACAAAGAACCTCGTTACTGGTGGCTCAGCAAGCAGCATGAGCTTCGTGTTTGAGTCAGTGGTTCCACTTGCCCTCCAAGTCCCAAGGGATGCTGCCCATGCACTGAGCTGGCCTAATTGCTGAGGAACCCTGCATTGAGGGGGCCCGAATGCCTGATCTTGGCTGCAGATGGAGACATTATCCTCATTATATTGGACAGTAAGCAAGTCTGCCCTCTGCTCTGGAGGGAGACGCTTACTTTATATTTCAAAGATGGTTGACATATAGATATTCTTGAAGTGAGTGTCCAGAAAAAGTCCAAAGGTCATTTAGTGCCTCTGTTTGCAGGTCATCCAGGAATGCAACAGACCTATGGGAAATTTCCTCTCACTCTGAATCCTCTTAATAGTTTTTAAGAATTTGTCTGTGGAATCTCTTAGAATTTCTGGGTAGACAATCACTTTATCTACAAATATATAATGACCATTTTGTTTCTTCCTTTTCAATGGTTTATATCATTTCCCCCCCTTTTTCTTACTGTATAAGCTACAAACTCTAGCACAGCTTTGAACAGAAAGAGGGATAGTGAACACCCTTTTTTAGGTTTCTGCCTTTGAAATGAAGGCTTTTTAAGCTTTTATCATTGTTATGTTTACTGTAGGTTTTAGAAAGATCCTTTACAATTTTCACACTAAGGGAGTTACCTCCTGCAAGTTACCTGGTGGCCTGGTTAGGACTCGATGCTTTCATTGTTGTGTTCTGGGTTCAGTCCTTGGTCAGGGAACTGAGATCCCATAAGTCAAAAATAAATAAAGAAATAAAAATAAAAGTACATCCAGAAAACAAACAAAAATAGCCCTTAGAAATTAAAAATATAATATTAACAAAAAATACCTCAGTGTAAGAATTTCCAGTTTCTAATAGGGCTGGGTTATTTGGATCAGCTGTAAATATCCCCCTGGATAAAAACTTTAAAATAAGGATAAAATATATTTCAAAAATTAAAAAAGGAAGCCCCTCAAAAAAAAAAAAAAAAAAAAGGAAGCCCCTCCTATCCCTAGTTTACCAAGAATTTGAATAAGTTGCTTTTTCTTTATCTGTTTTATATGATCATAGAATTTTTGTATCTTTTAACCTGTTATTGCTGCAACTTAAAATGACAATTTTCAAATGTTAAAATAGCCTTGCATTCTTGGAATAAACCCAACTTGGTCATTATGTATTTTTAGATATATTGCTGTATTTAGTTTGATAATATTGCGTTTAGGGTATTTTTATCCATATCCATTATTGAGATCGACCTTCCTGTCTCAAACTGTCCTTGCCTGGGTTGAGTACCAAGGTTTTACTAGTCACATAAAGTGTAAAGGGTTATTTTGTGTTTCCTTTTTATTTTTGAAGCCGTGGGTATAAGTTATGGACTCTCTGTTCTCTGAGTGTGTCCCTGAGCTCAAGATACTTGACCGTCAGAGTCACATGCCCCTAAGAGTGAAAGGGAGAGGCTGAACTGAGACTGAGCCCATGACATGTGAAATGGAGGTCAAATCATTTCACCAGGCAGTGATGGCCGTGAGCGGGGCTGTTAGCCCTCATCTCAGTGAGCTGAGATCCCTCAACTCACATCCTAAGCTGAGGCCCCACATTTTACATCATCAGCAATGAAAGTGATATTTTGTCTCCCATAATTACTCTTGTACTTTATTTCCCAGCATGCCAGAATAAAGACCAAGGAGGAGAAAGGACACTCCCCCACACACATCGCCCCCGCAGATTTGATCCCTGGTTGGGGAACTAAGATCCTTCCTGCCACGAAGCTAAAAAAAAAATATTTCCCGAAGTATAGTGCATGAACCACTGCTGTGGATAATATTTACTGGTAAATAAATAAACCTCTGTTATCTTTTATTTTTCATTTTTGATGTGAACCATTTTTAAAGTGTTGATTGAGTTTATTACAATATTGCTTCTGTTTCCTGCTTTTGGTTTTTTGGCCCTGAGGCATGTGGGATCATAGCTCCCAAACCAGGGATTGAGCCCATCCCCGCTCTGTTGGAAGGCAAAACCTTGACCACTGGACTGCCAAGGAAGTCCTTATTCTTACTTTGTGAAGTATAGTTGATTTACAATGTTGTGTTAGTTTCTGGTATATAGAAAAGTGATTCAGTTTTATATATATTTATTCTTGTTCATAATATTTTACATTAAGTAAACCTCTGCTATCTTAAGAGTTTTGTCTTTGTTTTCACATAGATTATAAGATATAACTGTATAATTGCAAATAATAAGAGATATAATTTTAACAATACACTTGCAATTTTATAGATATAATGTAGGACTAGGGCAGTCAATTCAAAGAAAAATAATACCATAAGTAAACAGTAATGCAGGTAGTAAGAAGATATGGCAAAAAATTAAATAGTGGTATGTGAATAACCAAAGTTTAGAAAATACTCAAGAAAAGGCCTGTTTAGTGAATAACAAGCCAGTGTCAGCCACCAACTCTCCCTTACAAATACACTCACATCAGGAACATACAGGGAGACAGACCGGTTAAAAAGTAAGAAAGAAAGAAGACATACAGACGGCCAAGAAGCACATGAAAAGATCCTCAGCATCATTCTTCATCAAAGAAATACAAATTAGAACCACAGTGAGATATGACCTCACACCTATTAGATGGCTATCATCAGAAAGACCATGAATAAGAAATGTTGGTGAGGACATGCAGAAAGTTGATCCCTTGTGCATTGTTGGTGGGAATGTAAATTAGTGCAGCCACTGTGGAAAATAATATAGTGGTTTCTCAAAAGACTAAAAATAGAACTACCATAAGACCCAGGAATTCCACTCCTGGGGATATATCCAAAAAAGAAAAGAGAAGAAAATACTAATTCAAAAAGATAATGCACCCCAATGTTCATAGCAGCATTTACAATTGCTAAGATGTGGAAGCAACCTGTGTCCATCAAGAGAAGAATGGATAAGATGCTATTATTATTTCACCATAAAAAAGAATAAAAAATTTCCATTTGCAACAACATGAATGGATTTGGGGGGTATTGTGTTTAGCGAAATGAGACAGAGAAAAACAAATAATGTATAGTATCACTTATATGTGGAATCTAAAGCAAGCAAAACTAGTGAATACAACAAAAAAGAAGCAGATTCACAGATACAGATACCAAACTAATTGTTACCAGTGGGGAGAGGGAAGGGGTAAAATACAGAGTAGGGGATTAAAAGGCACAAACTATTATGTATAAAATAAATAAGCCACAAGGATGCATTATATAACAGAGAATATAGCCAATATTTTATAATAGCTACAAGTGGAGTAGAGCCTTTAAGCACTGTGAATCACTATGCTGTACACTGCTAACTTGTAACGCTGCACATCGACTGTGAGCTGCGGTCAGTCACTCAGTGGTGTCTGCTCTTTGCGACCCCGTGGACTGTAGCCCGCCAGCCTCCTCTGTCCATGAGGACTGTCCATGCAAGAATCCTGGAGTGGGTTGCCATGCTTTCCTCCAGAGGATCTCCCCAATCCAGGGAAACCAGGTCTCCCTCATTGCAGGTGGATTCTTTATCGGCTCTGCTACCAGGGAAGCCTGTACATCGACTGTATCTCAATTTTTCAAAAGTAAAAATATTTTTAAAAAGAAAAGAATGAGAAAGAAGTACTTTCTAAAAAAACTGAGTAATCTTTTTCAAAAGGACCAGGGTTCTTACTCAGAGTACTGGGGTCTAGAGTAGATCACTTCTTATTTGGCCCAGGGTGGGAACTCATGTCTGATTGCCTATCTGCCCCCTTTCCCCATCCCATAAAGTGAAGCCTGCTGGTTGACCTCCCGACTCAGTAAGCGTACGACAAATTAAAGTCATTTTTAGACATGCAATGAAGCTTTTCTCCCATGCACTCATTTTTAAAATGTCATTTGAAGATGTACTTCAGCAAAACAGAGGCAAAACTCCAGAAAGAGAAAGTTAAGAGATTCACGAAAGAGTGGAATTAACCCAGGAGTGCAATGAATAGAAATACCAGAGGTCTATAAAACCATCAGTCAAAATTAGAACAGGAAGTCAGAGGGTTTGGAGAAGAATGTCCTTAAGAAAAAAAATGGACTTCATTCAAAAAATAATATAATTAAGAAGCTGGAAGATTCTAATGAGCTGATTAAAAAGGCATATGTTTCTTTTCTCAAGAAGAGAAGAGAAAAGCAATGAAGAACTCCCAGAGAACAAAAAGTTGTATAAGAAAGTCGTGGCCCAAATACAAAGCAAATTAAAATGTAACATGACTTTGAGTATCTAAAGGAACGTAGAAAAATATATTTGAACTTGGAGCCTGAAGCATTTCCTCTTCAAGAACATTTAAACTATAAGATCATAGTTCCTTCTTTAGAGGTCCCAGAATGCTAGTTAGTTCTACAGGAAATAATGTTTGCATAGTCATAAAGTTTTTTAGACATTTTATTGATTTTTCAATTTTGAAGTTCAGAGATACACAACACACAAAACCAGAGCATTTTAATTATGGATACAGAACCAGATGCAAATGTAATGGCTTAGCAGGAAGAGGCAGGCCAAGAGTGATCAGGGAGGATGTCTCATCTTAGCCAGGAGTCAAGAGATGTTACATAAAATTAGGGGCACAAGAAAAAGAAGCTGGAAAGAGTGTCTCTAACTGAACTCTGGGGGCAAAGTACCTTTGCTAAACTCCTTGTCTTTCATAGCAAGACACCGCTAGCTCCTCAACAGCCACCTCCCCTCCTTCCTTTAGAACCCATATATCTCAGGTAGGCACATGGGCTATTCAGAAAAACATTATATCCCTCAGCTTCCCTTGCAGTTATGTGTGACCAGGTGACCAAATTCAGGCCAACTGGATGTAACAGAAGAGATGTGTCTCCCCCTAGCTGGAACATGGGTGGAGCTGGCCATCTCTGACCCAGGACAAGAGTTTTTGCCATTAAGAACACTAGCTAAGGCTTATATGTAAGCTATGTGTCAGGTAATTTTCTAAGTGCTTCGGATGTATCAACTCATTTTAACCTAACGAAGATGTGTATTTCCTATTGCTGCTATAAAAAATTACAGCACTGATTTTTAAAAAATTATTATTATCAACTTTGGATGCGCTGGTTCTTTGCTGTGGCACGCAGGCTTCTCCGTTGCAGAGCACTCGGTAGTTGTGGCCCTCAGGCTTAGCTGCTCTGCGGAGTGTGGGATCTCAGTTCCTTGACCAGGGAGCAAACCCATGTCCCCTGCATTGCAAGTTGGATTCTCAACCACTGGACCCCCAGGGAAGTTCCTACAGCAGTGATTTAAAACAAAACAAGTATGTTCTCTTATCGTTCTGGAGGTCAGAAGTCTAAAAACTGTGTCAGCTGGGTGTCTCCCTTTTGGAGACCAGGGAAGAATCCATTACTTTGCCTTTTTCAGCTCCAAGTGGCCACCTGTGATTCCTCAGTTCACGATCCTGTCATCATATCACTACAGTCTCTTGCTTCCATTATTACACATCCTATTTATTTTGATTTCCTGCCTCCCTCTTATAAGGGCCCTGATGATTACATTGGACCAACCCGGGCCACTCTGGATAACATCTCAAGATTCTTAACATAACCATTTCTACAAAGTCGCCCCTTTTTGGCCATATAAGGTTACATTCACAGTTTCTAGGGGTCAGGACATAGACATCTTTAGAAAGTGAGAGTGTTTGTCGTTCAGTTGTGTCCAACTCTATGCGACCCCATGGACTGTAGCCCACCAAGCTAACATCTTTGGGGGAACATTCTTCTTCCTATGTTAGATTGGAACTATATCATGCCCATTTAACAGATGATGAAATTCAAGCACAGAGAAGTTAAGTAGTATGCTCACAGACACACAGCTCATAAGTGGCAGACCCATGATTTAAACCTGGACAATCTGGCACCAGAACCAGTGCTCAAAACGGGTAATTTTCTGTCCCGGCAGAGTTCTGACGTTCTGATGATCGTTGAGCCACCTCACCAGCCCTGCATGTCCTGGCGAGAAAAACCAACATCCATCTTTCTAAGTCACTGTGACTGGGGGAATCTTTGTTAGAGTAACTTCTTATACAGAAATCAGTAGCTACTCTACATAATTAAAAATAATGATTTTATGTTATTTTATTCTGAATGTTTGGAATCTTTCACAAGGAAAATGTACTCTTTATTCATTATAAATGTGTTTCAATCAGAGGGTATGGCTGCCAATCAGTCTACATCACACTCTCACTTATACCCTTCAGGAGCTCTACTGCCTCTTGGATGGAGCCCAAGCTCCTCAGCCTAGACTCAAGGCCAGCCCTTCATCCATCTTTCTATTTCTCATTTCTTCCCTTTTTGGGAGCACCCTCAGGCCAAACTAGCATTTACCGGGGCCCCAGAACAGACCTGTGGCCATGCCTACCCCTCATGCTGTCCCCTCCTTCTGGAATCCTGCCCCCTTTTCCTCTCTCCCTTCTGCCCAGCATGTTTCACTCAAAGTCCATCTGTGAACCTCTATTCATCCCTCAAGACCTAGCCCCAATTGCCCCTGGAGCTTTTTTGTTTCTCTTGGTTTTCTCTGTCCTATTAAAAGATTTTCCTCATATGAATGGTGATCCAAGAAATACCTAACTCGCCCTTCACCTTTAGTCTACACACACACACACAGACTCACACCCCTCCCAGGAAGATCAGGCCTCTCCTTTTGCTTCCCTCATGTGTTCCTGTGTTGAAATAGCCACACCAGCACACATTTCCTGTGATCATTGCTTACTATTACTTATTATTTTAGGATTTGGATCTTTAACAGCCTCCAGCACCAATACATGACGAGAAACAAAAACACTACTAGGGACTTCAGTGGTGGTCCTGTGCTGAAGACCTTCTCTTCTAATGCAGAGGTTCAGTCCCTGGTCAGGGAGCTAAGATCTTGTATGCCTCCTGGCCAAAACAAAACAAGACATAAAACAGAAGCAATGTTGTAACAAATTCAATGAAGACTTTAAAAATGGTCCACATCAAAAACAAACAAACAACCCCCCCCCAAAAAAAAAAAAAAAATGACAGGATAAGCATAAAGATACCTGGCAAAGTCTGGATCCTCCCAATGAAGATCACTCTGATTTTTAAAGATATTATTTTTAAAATATCATGAGAATGAATGTGTGGTTGTCAGTCTTTCTGGTGCCCAGCACTTGCTGCTCCGCACACCTGCTCTGTTCACAGCGAATACACGAGTGTGCTAAAGGTTCCTGTTGGACTCCTAAGCAGTGAAATGAGACACAAACAGGTTGTATTATTTCCTATTGCACTGTAACATATTACCACTAACTAAGTGACTTAAAACCACACAAAATTTTCTCTCCTATGTTTCTGGAGTTTAGAAGTCCAAATGTGTCTTATGAGGCTAAAAATCAAGGAACTGGCAGGGCTGCGTTCTTTCTGGAGACTTCAGGAAAGACTCTGTTGCTTATCTTTTCCAGCTTCTAAGAGGCTGCTATCATGCCTTGGTCCGTGGCCCCTTCCAGGGCTGGTATCACTTTAGCCTCTGCTTCTGTCATCACATCTCCTCTTTCTCACCCGCCTGCCTCCTTATGAGGACCTGTCCTCATTACACCATATTGGGCCCACCTGGTTAACTTAGGCTACTCCATCGAGATCTTTAGCTTAGCCCCATCTGCAAAGCCTCTTTGGCATTGTAACTTATTTACAGATTCTGGGGATTAGGACACGGACATGTTTGACGGCCATGACCCAGTCCATCAGAGAGGTGAAGTGACTAGTCCAAGATCACACAGTGGTAAGTGACAGAGTCCGGACTCTGACCCAGGCCTCTCCGGCCCCCGAGCCTGTGCTCCTCACCCTCTTTCACCGCCAGAATTAACGAGATGAGGGGTTTTAATTTGTTTTCCTTCAGATCCACATGCACTACCCATTGTTGGTCCGAGCGCCATCCCACCCCTGGGCCTGACTCCACAGCTCCCACCCTAATGCATTTGATACCCACTCCACCCATGCTTACATGGGGTCTCCGCAGCCTAAGCAGCAGGACCCCCCAGCTCTGCAGCCTACCTCCCACCAGTGTCTGTCTGTTGAGTGGGTCTCTGAGTGAGTGAGCAGACAGTAGACTGCTGTCTCCAGCCCCCTCTCTCTACCTCCTGACCTGGTAAGCCACTGAGGATGCCTGACTTCCGGTCCTGGATCCCTGCTTCTCCTGGTGGATGGTGGGTCCTTTCCAATCACTCAAACCCCAGAAAAAGACTGGCTCTCCCCAAGGAGAAGGGGCACAAAACCTGAGCACCTGGCCTGGAGAAGGAGGACCTGAGGTCCCTCGGTCCCTCCTGCGGGTATGACACTTTGCCAGGAACCCCCAGAGGTCAGTGCTTTTGGGCCCAAGGACCACAGCACCCTGGCCACCTCCGTGGCCTGTCTGGACTCAGCCCTCTGAAAGCACTCCCCTTTCTGGGCCCACAGCCCACTCGGTGCTGGCCTTCCCCTGGCCCCACCCCACACCTCTGCTTGTTTTCTGATCTCTGTTCTTCTGAGAAGCACCTCTGCCCTCCCCGCCCAGAGTGTTCCCATCCCCATCCTGGGCCCGTGGCAGCATTAGTGAGTTGAAAATGCAATTACATTTTGATTATTCTAGTCCCAGCCAGACAGAGGTTACTGCAAGTCACACTGGAATTGGGAGGGAGGGGGAGGTAGCACCTGGGGGCAGTGCCCAGGCTGACACTTGAAGATGGATGTGACCAGGTCCTGTGGCTCAGAGGCTCAGGATTAGATCAACAAGGCTGGAGCTGGCTGGTTCCAGGAAAGAGGTCGCGTGGCCAAAGGTTGACTGACAGCTCGGGCAAAGCAAAGGCTTCAGGCTGGCCCTTCCTGGGAGGAGGAGGCATCAGGTTGCACGCCCAGCCTGGAGATGAAGAATATGAGGTCCTGGGGCCCTCCTCTAGACACAGGTGGTTTGCCAGAAGCCAAGGTCTCCCAGAGGACTTCCCAGGGGGCACTAGTGGTAAAGAACCTGCCTGCCAATGCAGGAGACTTGGGTTCGATCCCTGGGTCAGGAAGATCCCCTGGAGGAGGGTATGGCAACCTACTCCTGTATTCTTGCCTGGAGAATCCCATGGACAGGGGAGCCTGACGGGCTACAGTTCATTGGGCTGCAAAGAGTCAGACACAAGTGACTTAGCACCCATGCCCAGAGGACAGTGCTGTTAGCCCAAGGACCAAACCACTGCAGCTCTTGGAGGGTCTCCTAGAGCATCAGTGGCCCCCTTGGGGCCCCAGAATTTTCTCTGAGCAAGACACCCCAGGGTCTCTACTCCATGCCCACAGAGGCCAAATAACTGGTCTCTCTCTCCCACCCTTAAGCAGTGGCTTAGGGAGACAGACTCCAGGCTAGACGGACCTGGGGACCCAGAGCCTCCTCCCTGCCCAGGGTCTGGTAGGGGAGGAAGAAAGATCTGCTGCTTCAGGTTAGAAGGAATCACCCAGAATCCCTTGTCCTGGGGAGCAGCCACTTCTGGGGTCCCCAGGAATGAAAAGGGACCCCTCTTAAGGGGAGATGGGATGGGCTCTGTGAAACTGGATATTGTGGGGGTGGGGGTGGATTCTCAGCCTGACTCTTCCCCACACAGACACGTGCACCCCCAACACAATGATATGGGGGACTTGGGAAGCTCCTTGTTCACTCCAACCCAGGGTGTCTGGCAGGCCCTGAATCATGGCATTCTGCACTGGGTTCTAAGCCGGGGCTGTGCAGCGCTCAGCCGGAGCCCATCGCCCACACAGGCACAGAGGGGGCTGTCCCTTTCACATCACCACCTGTACCGTGTTTGCTGTGACTGTCATCTGAGTGTCCGCGCGCGATCTGCCTCCCATCCCCGCATGCGTCGCAGCCCACTCCCCAGCCCGTACCTAGCAAACAGTCACAGCTCTAGATGGGCGGGGGACAGGGGGATTCACTTGGGAGATTAGATGAGTCATTGCTGTGGGGGCAGACTACCAAGTTCCATGCATGCGCAGAGCCATGGACACAAAGGCACACCGCGCTCACATTCCCACACTCACAGGGGAATGAGCTGGGAGGCCATGCTAGTCAAAGCTACACTCACACATCCAGACACACCGAGAGGCAGACACCCCCAACACACACACACACACACATCCTTCATAGACACAGACATCAGTATGCATAGAGACAAATCAAGACACACATCATACAGACACATCCCACCCCGGGTGACTCCAGTCATCAACCCAGAGCCTGTCCCCTACCCACATGCATGCTCAGACGCACACACATACACACACACACAGCCACACATTGGATTCCCCAGACATGTAGTCACAACCCTTACTTCTTAATACAGACACACAAACTCTCTCTCTCTTCCCCCTGCCCCACCACACACACACACACACACACACATACACACACACACATGTCCCCTTATCCATTCCCTATGGCAGGCAGGCACCTCGGGCACGCAGGGCAGAGCCTTGGGAACCTCATGGATGCTCTGAACGATCACTTACTGTGCAGATGCTGCCCAGGGACAGTGCTACGTAAGGACGAGACTTGGTCCTCCCTCCTGCCCTGGACAGGTAAAGGAGGTCCCCGACCTGCCCCCAGCTTCCCTCCCACACCCTCTATGCCTAATGTGCATCTCTAGCTCCTTTGAAGAAAAGCCTTTGGCTGCAACAGGGAAGATGGAAGTTCCAGCTCAGGAATCCCCTCCCAGGAGGGAAGGGGTGTGCGTCTCTGAGGCTCAGAGAGTAGGGTGAATCTGATGGGTTAGGAAGGTCCTGTCCAGACATAGAGGATGGTCAAGGTGATGGCTCAATGCCTAGGAGGTCACCCTTCACCGGCTTGTGGCTCTCGGAAGGCCCAACCGCCATACTTTTGTCCCTGTTGTTTCTTCTGCCTTGAATCCCCTCCCCCCCCCCCCCCCCCCCCCCCACCGCAGGGCTTCTCATTAGGTCTCTACATCCCTGCTCTAGGAGACTGTCCTGCTGTCCTGGTTGAATCAATCTGTCCTTCTGTGCCCCAGCAGCTCTGTCACACTGTAGAGGACTTGCCTGGCTGTGAGCCCACCTGCCTCCAGCCAGCCTGGGCACCTCTGTCTGGCGAAGGAGGAGGATAGACCTGGAGAACTGGGCAGGATTGAATCCCAGCTCGGCCTCTGCTGTGTGACCCTGGACAAGTCACTGAATCACGTGAGACCAGGGTCCTTATCTGTGCAATGGGGATGGTGAACAAGCACCTCACTGGGTTGATGTGATGATTAAATGGGATCGTGCATGGCGGGGACTGTGCAAATGGCAGCGGTAATATTCTAGCTCATTGCCTGACATGCAGCTGAGAAAATGTTTGTTGAATTCATCAGCCCCTCTGCTCCCCTGCGTGTTGCCCCCATCTATCTTCCCTATCTTGGGAGGGGTGAAGCAGTCATGAACAGAAAGGACTGGAGGGCAGATAGAATCAGAGGCTGGGAGATGGGCGAGCAGGGTCTCTAGGCATCTCCGGGAGCTCGCTGCTCCAGCAACAGCTGGAGCCTGGCAGGAGACGGTGCAGGCGACGTTCTCTCACCCTGGTCACCCACCTGTGCCATCATCCTCGTCAGCTAGGTGAGGCAGCGGGCAGAGGTGGAGCTGGGACCCACCTCCAGCACTGTGGCTCTCCGAAGCTGCCCGGGGGCCCGCCGGCACACAGTAGGTGCGCTCTGAATGCAGCGTAGGCGGAGGCAGGAATGTTGAATGCATGCGAACGTAATGAATGAACGGATGGACACATGAATGAAGGTGGGATGGACGCGTGAAGTCGTGAGCTGGGAGGGACGAGCCTCTCCCTCCGCCCTCCGAGACTCGGGGGTTGGGAGACCTGCAGCCGAGACAGGCTGGGGCCCCCCCTCCCTGCCCTGCCCCTCCCGCGCCGTCCCCCGCTCCCCGCGGCGTACAGCTCCGCGGAGCCCGCGCCCAGCCACAGCCCGCGTCGGAGTCGGCGCTCGCGCCCAGCCGAGCGAGCCCAGACAGGACAGCCTAGGAAGGGGGCTCCCCAGCCTGGTGCCCGCCCCCAGCCCCGGGCCCCGGAGACCGGCCTTCCGGGAGGGGAGGCGAAGTCCCGTTGCACGATCGGGGGATCAGCACCAGAGGACGCCCGGGTCCCAGAGCCAACAGGTGCGGGGCTTGGGGGACCCCTGGGCCCAGAGTGGGCGGTTCCAGAGGACCCTCGGCGGGAGCCAAGCGTCTCGGGAGCTGTGACCTGGGTGCTGGGAGGCTGGGTCCCCAGCAGGCTCTGCCCTCTTTCCGGCAGGTTCCTAAAGAACCCTTCGCGCCCTCGCTCCCCCGACCACCGCCCCACAGCCCCCGAAATGCAATGAGGTCCCGCTGGGGAAGCATGTCCGTCGGCGCCCGGTAGGGATGTGAAGGAGACCCCTCCTGCTCCCCCGGGGGTCTCCAGGGATCCGCAACCCTCCTACACACATCCGGGGTCGTCCAGGCTCAGTTTGGGGGGAGGAGGGGGTCTGAGCGAGGGATGAGCAGCGGGGTGCGAGGCCGGATTTGTGAATGAAGAGGGCGGCCGGCGCGCCGGTCCAGCGACCCCTTGCGGCCGCCGGGGCTCATCGCGGCCGCGGGTTTCAAGGCAGGGACTATCTGGGGCCGGGGGTGACCCGCTCAGCCCCTGGGCCTGGGGCTCTCTCCTCGCTTTCAGGGAGGTTGTCAGCTCCTCCCTGCACCTCCACCCACACCGTGTGTGTGGGTGGGTGTGTATCCACCTGGGAGAGTCTGACAGGTCTGGTGGGCGGGGCCTGGGTCTCTGAAAGCCTCCCTTGATCATTTTTTTTACAACCCCCAAATTCAGGCCAGTGAACTGACTCAGGAGAGAAGGTGTTTGCAACCAGGATGGCTTCTCCTTCCTAAGCTGTGGTGTTTGGTGGACTCAGACAGACCTTAGTGGCCTTGTGACCTTGAGCAAGGGGCTCAACCTCTTTGAGCTTCTGTCTCCTCTGCAAAGCAGAGCTCTTAATAGTGGTAACCCGCAATGGCCAGGAAGCCAGCCAGTTTCTGGGTAAAACCTTTGGCGTTCATTAGAGCTGATTTCTCCTCACTGGCCCTGTGAGGCAGATTCAGTTATTACTCTACGAGATAGATGGGGAAACCGAGGCTGAGAGGTGAGTTGGCCAACTGGTATGGAATGGGTATGCAAGGCTTTCTCCAACCATTTCAGGCTCATCCTAACCCATATGATTGTGAGAATTAAGAGAGAGCTTATCTGCACGTAACCCAGCACACTCCCTAATGTTCCCTTTCTTCCTTCCTTCCTTCAGAAGGTTTGGGGCTGGGACCCTAAACACCTGAGTGCAAGACTGCCCCCCCCCAAGGGAAGTGGGCTGAAACCTGGCCCACGTGCACCCCTCCCTGGGGAGAGCCTGGGATGCCCATCAGCCATAGTGGCTCCTGAGCTCATGGAGCCCTCGGCCACCCCAGGGCCCCAGACGGGGATCTCCACTGAGGACAGGGAACGGTCCCCGGAGCCTCCAGACTACGAAGACGAGTTTCTCCGCTATCTGTGGCGTGATTATCTGTACCCGAAGCAGTACGAGTGGGTCCTCATCGCAGCCTACGTGGCTGTGTTCTTCGTAGCCCTGGTGGGCAACACGCTCGGTAGGTCTCTGGGGGTGCTGCAGGATCCCCCTAGGAACTGGGAGGGGTCCTGGGCCTCACTTTTCTCCCCAGTCCCTACCAGGTAGTGTGGGGGAAGTGTCTCACTGATGGGGCCCAGCTAGACTGGGCGTGGCTCTGCCTCCAGCCTCATCTCTCCCCACTGCCCACCCTGCAGTGTGCCTGGCCGTGTGGCGGAACCACCACATGAGGACGGTCACCAACTACTTTATCGTCAACCTGTCCCTGGCCGACGTGCTGGTGACGGCCATCTGCCTGCCGGCCAGCTTGTTAGTAGACATCACTGAATCCTGGCTCTTTGGCCATGCCCTCTGCAAGGTCATCCCCTATCTACAGGTGAGCTCCGCCTGGATGACCCTCATGATCCTTCTGACACACCAAGCCCAACAACCACAGCCTTGCGTAGGTCTCAGGGACCCTTAGTCTTGACTTTCCGACGGTGGCTCAGGACCTCGACAATGTCACGCTCTACTGTCAGCGGGAGCCGGCTACCAGGCCCGACACTTAAGGACACAGACACAGCCCCACATGCTGATGCAGAGATCCCCTCCAGGTCACACCCACAGACATACACACAGTCAGTTGGGGACACAGGTACAGTCACCTCCAGGTACTCAGGCACACGGAGGAGGAGCCAGACACAGCCTGCTGAGACAGAGCGCTGGGCTGCTCCCTGATCCAGGGGAGGGCAGATTGAGGGGGCCTGCCGGAGAGAGTGCCCTCCCCTCCCCTCCCCTCCCATGGCTGGCCGGGGCCTTCCCTTTCCCAGTGGTGGGAATCAGGACACCCAGTGGGGTTGGCGGGGTGGAAGGAGGACTGGTCAGAGGCCAGGGTTTCATCCCTGCCCCACCTCCCTATACCCCAGAGGGCAGGGGGCACTCGTGGAGCCAGCAGCCACCTGCATCTCTGGCCTTGGTTCATCTCTGCCTCTCAGAATGAGGACTCTTTTCCCTTACAGCCTGGGGAAAGGGATGAAATCCCTGGGCAGAGAGAATGCCTCTTGGTTTTCCCATTATATTGAGGTTTTCCACTCAACTGATTAACTCTGGCCACCCTGAAAATAAAGACAGGCAGGTGAGGAAATTCACCTAAGGCAAGTTATTTAACATTTCTGTTCTTCAGTTTCCTCATCTGTACCTTGGAGGTAAGAGTACTCACCTCATGAGTCATTGTGAGGATCCTGAGAACAGTGTCTGGCACGTAGTTATTTCGAAAAGTGTAAGTTATTACACCTGCTATGTGCCAGGTCTCAGGCTGGATGTTCTCCACCCATAATTTCATTTATTCTAAAAAGAATCCTGCCAGGAGGATGATATATTCTCATTCTGCAGATGAGGCTCAGAGAGGGTAAGTGATTTGATCAAATCTACCCTGGCAGTAAGGCTTCCCTTGTGGTTCAGATGGCGAAGAATCTGCCTGTAATGAGGGAGATCTGGGTTCGATCCCTGGGCTGGGAAGATCCCCTGGAGGAGGGCACAGCATTCTCTGGAGTATTCTTGCCATGGAGAATCCCACGGACAGAGGAGCCTGGTGGGCCACGGTCTGTGGGATCACAAAGAGTCGGACATGACTGAGTAACTAGGCATAGCACAGCACCCAGGCAGTAAGTGGTGGAGTCAGGATCTGCACTGCACCTGGCTGCCTGCTATTTCTGGGCTGTGAGCTCGATCACTCACCCCATGTCCCCGGGTGGCCCCCAAAAGGACTGACATTGTGTCCCCTCGGGGCAGGCCGTGTCTGTGTCTGTGGCAGTGCTGACCCTCAGCTTCATCGCCTTGGACCGCTGGTATGCCATCTGCCACCCTCTGCTGTTCAAGAGCACTGCCCGGCGTGCCCGGGGCTCCATCCTGGGCATCTGGGCTGTGTCGCTGGCCGTCATGGTGCCCCAGGCTGCGGTCATGGAGTGCAGCAGCGTGCTGCCGGAGCTAGCCAACCGGACCCGGCTCTTCTCCGTCTGTGATGAACGCTGGGCTGGTAAGAGCGGGAGCCTTGGGAGGGCACCTGAGGTGGGCACATCTGGGATACATACCCAGCGGTAGACATCTCTCAGGGCACTTTTGCAGTGGGCAGCCCGGAGTCTCTCGGGAGGACACTCTAGAGCAGGCATCTACCAGGGTTACCTCCAGGGTGGGTACGTCCTCTAGGGTAGACAGCTGTGCCAGGGTTCCTCTGGGATGGACACACCCATGGGCTGGGTAACTCCAGGGTCTCTCTGCCAGGGCTCCTGCATGGGGCCGAGCTTTGGCTCTAGTTGGGGCAGGGTGGTATTGCTAAGCGGTGCCGGCTGGGGGCCCAACCCTTGCATCTCTTGGCCCCTGCAGACGATCTCTATCCCAAGATCTACCACAGCTGCTTCTTCATCGTCACTTACCTGGCGCCGCTGGGCCTCATGGCCATGGCCTATTTCCAGATCTTCCGCAAGCTCTGGGGCCGCCAGGTGAGGCCCACTCTGGTGTCACTGTCTGGGCTGGGAGGGCAAAAAGGTCCTCATCTTAGGGAGTGCACAGTCCTCTGCCTTCAGAACATGCCATTCTGGCTGCAACCAGAGAGGCAAGGCCCAGGGACAAACTCCAGGCCAGAAATGCTAGTGCTGGCCCTGGAACCAAGGAGTAATTGATACTGTTCTAATAGCAGTAGCTGCCTGCCACTGTCCTAGTCTCAGTAGTTATCATACCGAACACTCCCAGCCAGTCTTGTATCCTCTCCACCACCAAACATTATCCCCAACTCCATATATGAGAGAACTGAGACCCAGAGAGGCAAAGCAACTTCTCCCAAATCCTTCACAGTGAGTGGAAGGTCAGGGACTAAAACCCAGGTCTGGGGGTTCCAATGATAATGGTACCTCTGTGCTGCTTCCCAGTTAGGCACTTGGCTTGCAGTGTCTTCTTAGCGATTAATATTTAACCGAAGCAGCAATATTACCCACAATACAAACACTGAGTAAGGGCAACCAGTTTGCCACAGCCAATGAGTAACAGCCCTCCTGGTTCCAGAGCCTTCCTTCTCTCCTCTATTACAAACTGACTGACAGCAAGTTCCACGGGGTGGGGGGTGGGGGTGGCGTTTGCCAAGGGAGGGGGTGCTCCGTGGCCCTTGGCACTTGTGGGGGTGAGTCCTGGATCAGTGCCTGGACAGGGAGAGGATGCCAGCCAGAACACGAGCAGCCTTGCGGTCCACCAACACTTGCCATCTGCTCCTCACAGTCCCCCGGTCAAGATGGCAGGAGTCACTATCCTTACCAACAGGAAAAAGTGCAGAGTGAGCGAAAGTCACTCAGTTGTGTTCAACTCTCTGCGACCCCATGGACTGTATAGTCCATGGAATTCTCAAGGCCAGAATACTGGAGTGGGTAGCCTTTCCCTTCTCCAGTTCTGATATAGATTCTCAAACATTGTGCAAAGTGAAAGTCGCTCAGTTGTGTCCGACCAACAGGAAAAACCAAGGCTCAGAAAAGAAAAGTGAGTCACATACCAAGGTCACATAGCTCATGGATGGCTCAGCTAGCCCTAGACCCCAAGTTTCCTGAACTCTAGCCCCATGCCCTTCTGCTGTAGGGTGATTCAGGTGTCCAGTGTGGGAAGAGGCTGTGAAGGTATCTGTGCTGCTCCAGGAGCCCAGAACCATCACAGGCCTGCAGGCACCGACCTAGGCTGGGACCTGTGCTCTGAGGCCCAGGCCATTCCGTGCTGCACACCTATTCACCCCTTGCTCAGGCCTCCTAGAGTCAAGCATGGGCCAGAGGGAGGTACAACCCACCACTGAGGAAGATGGATGGGTAGCTAGGAGGATATTCAGGCCCCAGGCTGTGACCTAGGGACTTCTTGAGGGTCCCCTACCTCATCTATAACTAAAGGCCAATAATATGTTCCCAAGAGGCATATTGTGGGAGGTCTCACAATGAGCTAATGAAAAAATGGAAGTATACTCAAGTCCAGAACGTTGGTCTTTATCATGAGTATTAGTTCCTTCCTACTGCAAGGGTTTGTTCCCTTGCTCACCTCTGCCCTGCCCCAGAGTCCAGCCCAGCAAACAGAACACCCCTCCCAAGGGGGTGTACCCACAACTGCCGTCTGTGTGCTGGACAGATCCCTGGCACCACGTCAGCCCTGGTCAGGAACTGGAAGCGGCCCTCAGTCCAGCTGGAGGACCAGGGGCAAGGCCTGGGTGCAGAGCCCCAGCCTCGGGCCCGCGCCTTCCTGGCCGAGGTGAAGCAGATGCGAGCTCGGAGGAAGACAGCCAAGATGCTGATGGTGGTGCTGCTGGTCTTTGCTCTCTGCTACCTGCCCATCAGTGTCCTCAACGTCCTCAAGAGGTGAGAGCACGTGGGGAGCGGTTGGGGGTGGGGAGAGCTGCTGGAGTCAGAGAAAGGAGCTTTCTCAGTTTTAGAGAAAAACTAGCCCACCGCTCATTCACTGTGTGACCTTGGGGCAGTTGTTTCTCTTCTTGAGCCTCAATCTCCTCATCTGTAAAATGGGAAGAATAGCCTGCCTGCCTCCTAAGGCTATCATGAAAATCCTCTCATCTATTCAGTCAGTCATCAGATGGCAAGGGCTGGGAACAGAATGAACAAGTGCAGGGGACAATGTCCTGCCTTCGTGGAGGTGACATCTGGTGGGAGAGAGAATGGACATATTAATATATTACAATGTCAGCCAGCGAGAACTGCTAGGAAGAAAAAAATAGGGAAAGGGGATAGAAAGTGACAATGACTGAGATTGGTGGGTTTTTTTAAAAAATCTTTTTTTTTTAAAGATGTAATGGTTTTTTTAAAAGGCCTGAGAAAGTGACATTTGGCAGAGACTTGAAGGGAGGCACCACGCCCACGGGTGTCTGGAAGAACAGAGGCCGTGGTGGGGTGGGGGTGGGGAGGGCAAAACACCGGGCTGTTCGCCACCATGTGAGATAATCTGAGTGTGAGTTTGTGCTCGGCCAATTCCTGGCTGTGTGATCTTGGGCACATCACTTCGCTTCTCTGAATCTGTTCTCTATTTGAAAATGGGATGATGTCTATGACTCATCATGCTGCTGTGAAGACAGATGATAAAGAGGAAGGGGAGCCCCAGGGGATCAGCCAGCCAGTGACTGAGCGGAGGTACCCTGGCCCCTGCCCCCAGGCCCACTCTGGTCATACGCTCTGAGCTCAAGAACCCCAAACTGTGGTCAGGACCCCAGACCCAGAGGCCCAGGAAAAGGCCATCTGGTGAACAGAAGGGACCGTGGGACTCCTGTACTTTACAGCCATTCATGAGCTGCGTGACCTTGGTCAACTCACTTTCCTTTTCTGAGTTCTGGTTTTCCTGTATGCTCGATGAGGATGGTGACTCCTGCCCAACAGAAACACACACACACACCCCATTTCTGAGTGTCCTGCCCCCCGGTCCTAGGGTGTTCGGGATGTTCCACCAAGCCAGCGACCGAGAAGCTGTCTATGCCTGCTTCACTTTCTCCCACTGGCTGGTGTATGCCAACAGCGCTGCCAATCCCATCATCTACAACTTCCTCAGTGGTGAGTGGACTGGAGACGCAGAGTAACAGAGGGTGGCAACAGTCCCCAGGACAGCAGTCTCCGCATCTCCAATCCAGGCTGAATAAAGCCTGGGAGGATACACCTGCTCCCTCCTGGGGACAGTGACCCTGCTCTGCACACTCTCACTCAGGGGGATCACCTGGCCCCGCCCAGGAGTCCTGGTTTGAATGGGAGACAGGTTACACTCCCAATAGTAGCCAAAGAAGGTGACCAGCACCTGGATTCAGTTTTGCACATGACGCAGACCAGTGGGTGGGCGGGAGGTCAGGGGTGGGCCAGTTCACCTCAATCCCTGCCTGACACATGCAGAGCAGGACCACCGATCAGCCAGTCTGGTCGACACAGGCTCCAGATGGAGTCCCAGTCTGAAGAGGTGACTGCATAATCAAGGCATGGGAGGAAGGGAGGGCCACCAGCAGAGGCAGCCCAGAGCCAGGAAGTGGCTTCCGCATGCCCAGCTAGACACAGACGGGCAGCATGGCCAGGATCTGGGGGGGCTACCCCTGAATCCACCTGCCTCCAGCACCAGCCCTGTCCCTCTCCAGGCATCTGTGGTCCCTGCTCCCTGCAGGTCTCCCCTTCCAGCTGTCCCACAGCCCCCACCCCCTTCCGCTACCTCCCGGCCTCAGGGCGGAAAGGCCCCACCCCTGGCCCCCACCCGGGCTCAGCAGAGTGTGACTCACCAGACCTCTGACTTGGACCAGGCCTGAGGACCAGATGACTCTTCAAGCCTGGACGCAAATGACTTTTGCAAAAAAGTTGAAAAGTTAAAGGGGCCAGGGTCAATATTTTACCCTTCATTGAGACTAAAGAATTACTTAACAAAGGCTAGCCAGTGGTTCGGAGAGGCAATGGCAACCTACTCCAGTACTCCTGCCTGGTAAATCCCATGGATGGAGGAGCCTGCCTGGTAGGCTGCAGTCCATGGGGTCGCTAAGAGTCAGACACAACTGAGCGACTTCACTTTCACTTTTCACTTTCATGCACTGGAGAAGGAAATGGCAACCCACTCCAGTATTCTTGCCTGGAGAGTCCCAGGGACAGAGGAGCCTGGTGGGCTGCTGTCTATGGGGTCGCACAGAGTCGGACATGACCAAAGTGACTTAGCAGCAGCAGCAGCAGCCAGTGATTTCTGACTCAGAGAACAGAGATGAGTACGTGATGGAGAGCATTCCTTCATTTGCCCTACATTTACTGAGCGCCTACTCTATGCTGGGGGCTTCCCTGGCAGCTCAGATGGTAAAAAAAAAAAAAAAAAAAAAAATCTGCCTACGATGCAGGAGACCTGGGTTCAATCCCTGTTGGGGCGATCACCTGGAGGAGGGCATGGCAACCCACTCCATTATTCTTGCCTGGAGAGTCCCCATGGACAGAGGAGTCTGGCGGGCTACAATCTGTGGGGTTGCAGAGTCGGACACAGCTGAGCGACTAAGCACAGCACTGTGTGCTCAGTCCTCTGCTGGGAGCCAGCATGGCTTGCCAGTGATGAAATGTGGTTGTTCGGTTACAGCACAGTCTATTGCCTGGGGTCCTCTGGCTGAACAGGTGGCCGTGGTGGTCCCTCCCTCCCCACTGTCCCCCCACACCCCTCAACTTTAACCAAGGGCTTTAGAATTAGAATGGGGTCCAAATTCTGCGTGGTGACAGGCCACTGGACCTGTGTGTCTCATCGGTGGAGTGAGGCGATGAAGGACTCGGGCCCCTCGGGGTGCTGGGGTGAGCTGGATGACAAGCTCAGGCAGTGGGCACAGCGCCTCGTGCGAGGGCCACCACCGCGGTCATCTTTACCACCACGGGGCAGAGGTGGGCAAAGCCTAGCTGCAGATGGTGAGCCCTGAGCCCCTTCACCTGCATGCCGGCCAGGGTGGAGGTGACCTGAGGTCCGAGCCAGACGCCACGTTTTGAGCTGGGTTCAGAGCCAGGGCGCAGTCAAGGAATCAGATGAAAATTGCATTTCTCCTTGTGAATTTGCTCCAGGGCTTATCCTCACTCTCCCTGGCAGGGGCGAGGTCGCCTTGGGGCGCTCTCTTGCCCGGGGCTACCCTTCCTTCCCACCCCCCTCAGAGGCAGCTTGGCTGGAACTATGTCGGTGTTTCTGGGCCGAAGGCCACCTCTGTCTGCTTATGGCTGTGTCTTCTGTCTCTCAACCAAGGCAAATTCCGGGAGCAGTTTAAGGCCGCCTTCTCCTGCTGCCTGCCCGGCCTGGGTCCCTGCGCCTCTCTGAAGGCCCCCAGCCCTCGCTCCTCTGCCAGCCACAAGTCCTTGTCCTTGCAGAGCCGGTGCTCCGTCTCCAAAGTCTCGGAGCATGTGCTGCTCACCAGCGTCACCACGGTGCTGCCCTGAGTGAGGGTCGTGCTGGTGGCTCTGGGGGTAAGGGGGGGCTGCTCCTCTGGCTCCTGGGAGGCCCACCCCCACACCTTGTGGAAAGACTGCTGGTTGCAGTGTGAGGCCGCCCCGGGCTCCACTCCTGGTTTTCTGCCTGTTTGCCTCCAGGCAGTGTCACTTCCCTTCTCTCAACTGTGTCCCCTATGAGGGACGGATGCGAGGATTAAGCATGTTCAGGATAAGTGCAAAGCTCTCTGTAAACTGCAAAGCATTACAGACAAGATTATCGTCTCGCTCCTCTCACTTGGCCATACCCCATGGTACCATCCATCGCCATCATCCTTCCAGAGCTTGGCCTGACTCCCAAAGACCTTCTCCTACCCAATTACAGGTCTTCCCTGGAGTCTGCTTTAAGGGTCCCGGCAGGCATTTCCATCTGGTTCAGGAGCTCCCTAAAGCCCAGACTGCACTTGGCAGCCGCTCCTTGAGGCCCATGTGAACTAATCTGAGCCCAGCCCCTCTGGTGGGAAAACAGCCCCCCACCCCCCACCAGGTGCCAAGTGCACACTCCGTAGGCTGGACCCCGCTGATTGCGTGGTGTCATAGAACACTCTCCATGTGGCCGTTTGGCAGGGAGGCTAGCAGTCTGAAGCAACTCTCATTAAAAGCCTGGCACTGACTGTCCCCTTTCCTTGTCATTGCACAAAATCTGGGCTCCATAGGTTAGGAGGGAGAAGGTAGGGAGTGAGAAGCTGGGGAGGCTGGGGGAGGTGGAGGGGGGGAGTCAAGGCAGCACCGGAAGGCAGCTCTCTGCTGACCCCTCCCGCGTCTTGCCCCCGACACACTGGATCCCAGATGGTTCCTGGCCAGGCCTCAGAGTTCACAGGCTGCTGCCCCCTCACGCGGCACCGATCCCGGTGCCAGGACCTCAGTCGTGACCACATCTGTCAGCTCCTGGGCCCAGGAGCCTGTGGAAGGTGAGGGGGAGGGCAGGTGGGCAGACAGCAGGGTTAACTGGTTTACTGTTATCGTCACTTTCTTGGAGATCAGGGCTTGCATTTCTTTTCTGTGAACTCACCGAATAAAAAGAGAAAGCCAAGGACTGGGCTCGACAGGCTTCATCTGCTACCAGATGATTAGAGGGCGGCTGGAGGCCCTGATCCTCACGGCCGGAGCAGGAGGTGGGACGCCGTCTGAAGGGCTCTCTGCTGGGAGGAGCAGCAGACAGCTGGCAGAGGCTGGCTCGGCCCTGTGCACTGCCGGTTCTGCTTAACCTGATTAATGACCTCGCCCGTCAGAAAATGGGGCAAAATGCAGCTCCTGCCAGGAACCCAGCCCAGGACGCGTCAGCACCCATCCTCGTGGGCAGAGCAGGTGGAGGGAGTGGTCTGCGCCTGGCATCTCGCCCTCCAGAGGACTGTCAGCCCAGCTCCTGTGAGTCGCTGCCAGGCGGAATGTGGGGTGTCCCACCCATCCTCCACTCCCCTCCCTCTGGCCTTGGGATCCAAAGTTGTTTGTCAAGTTTGCAGCCAGGCTTGGAGGGGCGGTGTGGTAGACTGAGGTGTGAGGGCTGGCCCCCAAGTCTAGAACCAACCATGCCCGTAAGGACGCAGCCAGGTCATGGGCTCCTCAGTCCCAGCTGAACGTGAGGGTGCCAGCACATGACTGGCACTGTTCCACATGTGGGTTTCAGTAGACACGTGGCTCGGTGGAGCAAAGAAACAACAGAAGCTTACCCTAATGTCTGCATTTCTACCCGACTCTCTGCTGTTTGAGCCCAGAACCGTGGTGGGCCTCAGGCCTCCGTTTTGGGGTCTCGGGTAATTCAGAGGTCACCTGGGATGAAGCTCAGTGAAGAGCTTCTGAGGAGCCCAGGGCTATGTGACCTAGGGAAGGGAGGCCTGGGGGAAATGCAGTGACAGGTTTCAGCTACCTAGGGGGCTGGCGTGCTGAGAGGGTGAAACAGGTTCTGGGTGGCCTGAGAGAGAAAACCACAGCCAATGAGTGATATTTCCAAGGTGGCAGGATGTGGGATCCACTTCAGGGAGAAGCCCCTATTAGTTGAGGAGGAAATGGGCTGCCCAGAAAGGCACTGAATCGTCACTGGAGGTTGGCAAGCAGAGGCCAGACTGAAGGTGGAGTAGATGGAAGGGCTTCTAGCTCCAGATGGGGACTGGCCTCTGGGAACTGGACTCCATCTAACTCGAGGATTCTAGCACAACAGCAGCCAGAGGAGAATGGGGCTGAACTGGCTCAGCCTGACACACCTGCCGGCCTCACTGAGCCGCTTCCCCAACCAAGCATGGAGGAGAGCCTGGCTTGCTTATCTTCACCCACCAGAGTGAAAGGATTAGCTTGCCACTACCCATCATCAAGTCTCCCCGGCAAGCCAGAATGTCTGGTGTCTTGGCTTTTGATTGAGATTTTGTCAGATCACTATAGACATTTGGCGTAGGCTGATTATCATGCTGAAGATCCAGCTGGTAAGTACAGATGTTTGTGCTTAATAAAAATGGGGGGAAAGTTATGACTTCATAAATGCAGTTTGTCTGGAAGATAAAACCAGGGCTTGAGGTGATAAAAGGCCATGCTGTGAGAAGGCTGGGGTGGTGGCTTCTAGCCCGGAATGCCGGCCCAAAAACTGTTATAAAACACACAGTCAGCCCCTTGGACTGAACCGGGCAGGCCCCGACACTGAACTTCACCCAGGTATGTGACAGCAGCCCCCGGAAGGCCATGCCTGTTGAACTGTTTCTTTCTGCATAGCGTGGTACCTAGCAGGGGTCCCCAAGCTCCAGGATCTAATGCCTGATGATCTGAGGTGCAGCTGATGGAATCATATTAAGAAAGTGAAAATGAAGTCATTCAGTCGTGTCCGACTCTTTGAGACCCTGTAGACTGCAGCCTACCAGGCTCCTCTGTCCATGGGATTCTCCAGGCAAGAATACTGGAGTGGGCTGCCATTTCCTTCTCTAGGGAATCTTCCCAACTGAGGGATTGAACCCAGGTCTCCTGCATTGCAGGCAGACGCTTTACCCTCTGAGCCACCAGGGAAACCCAATAATAATAAAGTGCACAATAAATGTAATGCACTTTAATCATCCTGAAACCATTTCCTCCCCACTCCCCCATCCGTGAGAAAACTGTCTTCCATGAGACCAGTGTCTGGTGCCAAAAAGGCTGGAGACCACTGGATATAATATGTACTTAAATATTCATTGAATGAAGTAAATGAGTGACTAAATGGAATCACACGTGGACCTTTAACTGGGAAATTGTGGTGAAAAACATGGAACTCCAGAATTTTATTCTTATATTGAAGCTTATGGTGTCATGAACTTTTTGGCCCCAAATGAAAAAAAGAAAACCACAAATTAAAAAAAGCATTGGCAGTGGGAAGTGGCAACTTGTTCCCTGGAGACTGAAGCCAAGCAGAAGACGCAGGCAAGTGAGGGGTCCGAGCTGCAGAGGGGTTGCCTGGCCAAAGATGCCCAGGGAGCAGACGGCCCAAGCTCCCTGAGCAGGGACAACCCCATGGCAGCTAGAAGTCAATCACACACGGCCTTATGGGGGTGGAATCCAAGCCACTGGTCCCATGGGCAGATCTCTCACCCCTACCCTGGTCAGATTCTGCTTTGGAGAAATGGGGTTCGTTTGACAAGACAACACGGGTGAGGGAATGCAGGTGCTAATGCTAAGAGGCTGACGAATACTTACCACTGGCGTCAGGGCACAGAAGGAAAAGCTAGAGGCTGGAGCCAGTCAACTGGACGCTAACAGCTGTGACTCGCATCTCTCGCAACTGGTGCAAGGATGTGCCATTTAAATGCTCAGGGACGTAAGGACATTCAACTTCCAGTCCTCGGTCAGGCCCTCACCTGTGTGGGCTCAGCTGAGACCCCCGCTATTTGGTGGCCATGACACAGACTCCCAGCACTCTTTGGGAACACTTTTGCATCATGCAAGGGAGAATTCTTTTTCTAGAAGGGGCAGGAAAAGAAGAGAGGCCCACATGCTTCTCCCACCCTAGGAGCCAGGAAATGTCGCTGCCTGACGCGCTCCCCACTCTGCGGGTGGGCTGGTCATAGCATCCGAGAGGCTGTCATGGTGACGAAGTCCTCGAAGCTGAGCCGGATGCTGCCCTGCACAGCTGTGTCCTTCTCCCGGAAGGCCTCGGTCAGCACCTGCAGCTGGGTGCACACCTGGATGAAGCGGTCCAGCTGCATGGCGGGACTAGCGGAGCGCGGGCAGTAGCGGGAGACCAGGAGCTGGGTGAACTGGGGGCTCAGGTTGTAGCCCATCTGGGACAGAGCTGGAGAGGAGGGGCACACAGATCAGACACAAAAGCCTGCCGTGAGCACTGCCATCGACCAGCTCCACGGAGCACCGCAGTTCAGGAACTTCGAGGGGACTGGCACCAAAGCAGAAACGGGACAGACGTCCGAGATGCCAGGAGCACAGCAGGAGCTCTGGGTGCTCCCCGGAGCTGGAGGCCCCCATCGCTTGCTCTCAAGGTCTCTACTATCTGTTTAATTAGGGGTCCGCAGAGTCCCAGAATAACACCAGTCTGTACATGCTCATCTCTGACTTGTCTGTATTACAGATGGAAGCCTGAGTCCCCTTGGGCCATCCTGCCCCAAGCTGACAGATATCAGAGGCAGCTCAGCTGAGGCTATGAGGGCCTGCTCTGGAGTTGAAACAGCCCCTCTGCAAGCAGTTTATTAACCTTACTAATCCTCTGTCTTACCATCTCTAAAATGGGGTAATACTTACCTTGTAGGTTCTAGTAAGGATTAAAGGAGGTGATCATGCAAAGGGCTTGGCATAGTGCTTGGCATATAATAAACACTCATAGTAAGTGTTATTTGTTAAAAGTAATAAAATCATCCCATCTCCCCCAGGTGAGGCTGCAGGACAGTTCCAAGGTTGCAGTCTCCACACTGCTCCCTACATCCCCTCAACCCAACTGAGATGCTCCCTTCCCCCTCTCGGTATAATCTACCCCCTCAGGCTACTATCTCAGCTCCCCTTTTGCCATGTGGCCCTTGGGCAAGTTTTCTAGACTAAGCCTCAGTTTGCTCATCTGTAAAAGGGTAATAATAAGAGATCCTTCATCTAAGGGTGGGGAATAAGAAACAGTACCTATCACATGTGGAGACAGAATGATGTAACATAGGAGAAAAACTTATTCCAGTGCCTAGCCCATAGCAAAGATTCAATAAGTACTAGCTCTCCTGTGATGATATCACCCTTACAAACATCCACCACTAGATCATCACTCAACAGGGTAGATGCTCAGGACAAATCTCCTTTCTCTTCTGCCAGGGAGCTCCCTTCTCCCCCTGCCTCCAAGCTCCTCGGTCTGACTGAAATCCATGGCCAGGGCGATGGGCTGGGTGCTCTGGGGAATGCTTTTTCCCTCTTAGCTGGGAAAGCTCCCTGTCCAGTTCTCATCAACCACACTAACCAACTGTCCTCTAGAGCCAGACGTGGAACCAGACCTGGAGCTGTGACCTCACGTCACCTTACCCAACTACAACGTTTAGAGTACTCTGGGAAGGAAACTGCCTTCCACCAGAGCCAGCCACAGAAGCCATCTTTCTGAGCCCCTCTACAGCACTTTTTCCATTCTGCACGCTAGAAACTCGAGAGGCAAGAGCCACACAGGCCACACGTAGCAGCCTTAAGGTGCCCTGGGCTGCTGAATTTCCATCCCCAAGGCTCCCTGCTGGCTGGATCTGTCTGACCCAGCGCTGCCAGGAATTTCCTTGTCAGAGTCCAGCCCTGCCCATGTCCTTGCCCGGGATTTGGCTCACTGTCCAGCCAGGCCACAGACGGGCTGGGGAGGGGGCCTGTGCTGAGGGCAGCGTTTTGTGGTGCAGTGGGACTCGAGGTGGCCCGAAGGCAGCGAGCACCCCCTGCTCTGTCCTAGGGAGTGATGAGCAAGGTCCGCTGTACCTGTGCACCGACTCCCTGCCAGGCCCTACCTTGCTGCAGCTCTGTGTAGCTAATGGAGCCCGAGCAGTCCCGGTCATACTGCTGGAAGAGGTTCTTCCACTGCTGGATGAACTTCCACAGGGCGGAGAAACCGTAGACGTCGATGCGGCCTGACTTGGTCTTGTCAAACATGTCTTTCAAGGGAAGGGAAGGAAGGCATCAAGATTAAGGGCCCAGGGTCCTCAGGTACCACTCAGGTAGCCCATCCCCCCAGGCTGGAGTAGGAGACGCCACAGAACCACAGGCCCGAGGCCCAGATGCCGGCACCCAAGATGCACCCTCATCAAGCGCTGTACCAGCCCCACCCCTGCCAGAACTGCATCGTCTCCGCAGGCTTGGCGGCTGACCCCCTCCCTGCCATCACCCACCAGGACAAGCAGTCCCATCCTGCAGAACGAGAAACCGATCTGGCCTGTGACTCAGCCAGGTCCAGAACTTGAGAAAAGACCTAAGGAAAAGAGCTCTCAGTTTAAAGGCTATCTCATCGTGAACCCAGTTTCCTGCCTGAAATCCTCCCTGGCCGAAAGAATTCTCCTCAGAACGGCCTTCCATTTGCCTCCCGTCAGACAGGAGGGGGCTCGACCCCCGCTCGAGTCCATGGGGAAGGGCTAGGACTCACTTATCATCATAAGGCACGTCTCGTCATTGAACGAGGACCAGTTGGAGTTGACCAGGGCTTGCTTCAGCTCCTTGATGGAGATGTAGCCGCTGTGATCAGAGTCCACTGACTGGAACCAGGAGTAAGCCTCGGGATCCACATTGGGAGGGACGCCACCTGCAGGAAGGGGTGCCAATCAGGACAGTCAGATGCAGGTCTCAAGACCAATCTGCAGAAATGCTGGGAAGCGCCAGCCTCAGCACCTCCCTGGCTACAAGTTTTCCCTACTCCGAAAGCCTCACAGGTCTGTCTGCCCCCTCCCTGTCTTCCATCAAGACAACATTCTTCCTCTAGTGGAAGAGGACCCTCTGTGTAAACGCGTTAAGTCTTACTCCACAAATCCTTCAGGCTTTTCCTATAGTGCTCCAGCCACTCCCCTATTTGATTTTAAGTTTCTAAGAAACAGGGACTTGCCTGTCAGATTAAGAATCCTCTAAGAAGGGGTATCATCTCTTCCCTCCCAGACTAGGGACCCAAAACTGTTGGCTGAGCACCTAACACGCATGGCCCAGAGACAAGCACCCTGAGCATCGGGCAGCAGGGAGCACTGTGCGGTGGGAACCAGGTCTGGTCCATCTCTGACTGCTCTGGCACCACAAGAGCAGGCGTATCCCATCCGGACCTTCCCGAGTGTGGGTGGCCACGGAGCTCCATCGTTCTTCCCTCCCCGTCGCCTCCAACGGTCCTCATCTCCGAACCTCCCCACGGACATCTCTGACACCTCCTCACCCCACACATCCAAAGAGCTGCCCAGAGCTGACAGTTCCACACACAGCTATCAACTCCTCCCTGCTCCTACTGCACCTGCCCTGATTCAGACTCCTCTCACCTGACTGTGGAACAAACCCCAAATCCTAATCGAATTCCCCCACACGGCAACCCTCCACCACCCAGCACTTGTAACTGAGTAATCTTTGCAAAATCCCACTCTGTTCTCATCAGTTTCCCCCTCCCTCAACTCAAAACTCTTCAAAGGTGCCTCACTGCCTACAACATAAAAGCCCAGTGTCCCTAAAACAGCACTGGCTTCCCCACCACGTGGTCCACCCCTGTCTGTCGGTCTCTCTCCCACCCTCTGTGCCAGCCTAGCTGCAGTAAGGCACTTGCTCCTCCCCAGAGCTGCCCAGCCCCTCCACACAGCCCTGACACATTGGGTTCTCTCTGCTTCGCATCCCCTTCCCCCGCACCTCTTTGCATCCATTTCCCATCCACACTTCAAAACTCAAAGGAAATGCTGCTCCTTCCCGAAAGCCTTTCTTCTTCCATTCCTGGACAGAGCTCCTTCCTCTCTCCTTCATACCCCTTCACTCTAGAGCCCTTGATCACTCTTCTGTGTACATGTTTTTCCCTACTTCTTCCAGGTTATACTTGGAGCAACTTGTGGGCAAGATCCAAGCCTAACTCATCTCTGAATCCCCAGGGGCACAGCAGGACACAGAAAAGGGAGGCGCTCAGTTCCCGCTAGAGGTGGCCTCCTGGTTCAAGCCTCAGCGCTCCCGTGTGCGGCCTTGGCTAAGTTCTATAAAGTTCTCTGAGTTTCAGTTTTCTTATCTGTGAAGTGAGGACACAATAGCACCTACTTCATAAGGTTACTATGAAGATATAACAAATACATGGAAACCCTCGGATCAGCACCCGGCACCACCTAAGTACTGTGTAACTGCCGATTATTAGTGTCGCTGTCGTGGTTCAAACAGCTTTGTGTGTCTGGGAGCTTTGTGTGTGTGTCAGAAGATGCAAGAAAGGATCATGCATTTGGAAAGGTGACTGCAGGGTGCGCTGGGGGTGAGGGGAGAGGGTGGCAGATGCAAGCGGAGAAGCACAGAAGACCGTCTTGGGAAAAAGCCAGAGTACTGGTAAACCTGCTGAGTTGACTGGCCACAAAAAGGGCCCATTGGCACAAGGCGGTATCAGAGACTGCACACAAACCCCCGCCCAGTCCCCAAAGTGAGGCCGGAAGGAAAGAGATTTGCTTGACTGAGGGACTAGGCTGACCTCCTCGGATGGGAAATCCCGACAGGCCCCACCTGCTTTCCTAAAAAAACAGCTGCTGTGCCAGACGTGGAGAGGAGGCCATAGGCAGGGGCGAAGAGTCTCTGAACACGTGGTCCCTGCAATCAGCAGAGAAGAGCTCAGCCTTTGGAAGCAAAGAGCTCTGATCCTTACTAGCTTGCATGACTTTAGAGAAACCGTTCCATTCTCTCAGTACTGATTCCTCCATTTCTAAATTGGACCTACTTCCCAGGGTTTCTGTGATGACTAAGTGACATAATAGCAAAATAAACTCTTCACAAAGGGCCTGGAATGTGTGCAGTCACAGTTTCACAGAGGAAAGGCTTTTAAAACTGGGTCTGAAAGGATGACAAAGAGTTACAGTGGGGAAAAGAAAAGCCACCTGCAAAGGCGCACAATGTGTTCAGAGAGCACTCCACGGGGTCCTGGGGTGATGGGAGGGAGGGGCAACTGCAGGTGAGAGGCTGGAGAGGCCCTTGGGAGTCGAATACCCCCGGATCTCCCTGTGGGCAGTGGGGGCAACTTTAAGGGCCAAACCTCTCTGGCAGAGCATGGAGCTCAACTGTTAGACCCTGGATTCAGCAGGGCTAAGATGGGCCCTCAGGTGACTCCAGTGCATACGAGGTAAGGATCATGCTTCAAGAAGCACTGCTCCAGGGGTTCACGGGTGGTCCCGGGGGGAGGTGACGGTGGCTGGGAGAGAGGCAGCTGCAGAGGGTGAGCAGTTAATAGTCTGAAGCACATTTCTCCTCTCCTTGGCAGCCCCAGAGAGTATCTCTGGCCTTAGGCCCTGGAGGAGTGAGCCTCACAGCCACAGAGGTTCCATTCCCCTGCTGGGACCTCATGCAGGCTCAGAAACAAAATTTTAGGAGGAGGAGGAAATCCACCAGGAAGCTGCTGAGCTGAAAGCAAATAGCCAGCAGCTCTGGCTCTGACAAGATAAATGCCACTGGCTCTCAGAGTTTAGAACCCCCAAGGTCTGAGCCTCTCCCTCGGCCACCTGCCGGTCTGTATACTAAGATGCTGCAGTTTCCCTGCAGTACCACCCCCTGGAGGCCCTTCAGGTGCACCAGAGTGGGGCCCGGCTGCCTCACTGCCAGGGCGGACTCCTCAGAACAAGTATTCTGTGAACAGGTTCACTGAATGAGTTTGGGAGGACACAGGGGTCTGGGCACTCACCTTTCCTGACACCTGGTCTGAGACCACTCAGAAGTCTTCAGCGAGCCTGAAGCCCCCCCGAAGCGTCTCCACATCCACTGAGTGGCCGAGCCCCCTCCCCAGGCCCCATGTGTCCAGGAGCTCACCTTCACCGCCTCTGCTCTTTATCCTTCCCCGTCTCATCTCACCACTCCCCTGCCTGCCTCGGCATTCTGCAGTGGTATAGCCCTTGCCGCATCTGCTGTCACATTAAATACCTCTTTGAATACCTCTTTGCTGAGAATGTTCCAGAACGAGCCCTCTGACAGAACACTGTTTAGTAAGCACCTCCCATGTGCCAGACACCGTGCCCAGTGTCTACTGCAATTTCTCACTTAATCTTTATTAACAATCTTGTGAGGTACTGACATTTACCCATTTTACACATGTGGATATGGAGGCTTACAGAGATGATGTAATGTGGTCAGGTCAGTAAATGATCTTATCTCAAAAGTCCAAGCTTTCAGCAATTAGGCTACCGTGCCTTTCTGCGTATAGCAGTCAGTCTCCCTTACACAGAAATGGGGTTCCTTCCCACAGCAGATGGTAGTACTGTCTCCAGTGACTGGCTAATCCACCCCTTCCCCCACTTCCCAGCAAGAACATGGTACGTCCTCTCCACTGCTCGGGGGGCTGCAGAGCCCCTCTAATGAGAGGAGCATCCACTCCCATCCTACTGATGCCAGGCTTGACCAGGGGATGTGGTCTGGCCAGTAAACCTGAGTAGAAGAGATATAAAGTCCTTCAGAGCAGAAGCTTTAGGAGTCATTGTGCATTCCTCCTAGCTCTTCTGCTTTTTTTGTCTGCCACAGAAACAGCATACCCCAAACGGGGGCTGTGCCTCTAGCCGAGATCCTGGAAAGAAAAGGCACGTGGAGCAGAACCTCAGCAGCCAAGCCTGCAGCTGCCGACGTGTAAGCAAGAGTAAATAAGTGTGAGCGAGGAACAGAAATAAACGTTTGTTGCTGTAAGCCAGAGATTCCAGAATTGTTGTCACCACAGCAAAGCTAATTAACAGACTTCTCATTCTGCTAATGCAAGCGAAGCTAGAGACAAGATGCTTAGGAGCCAGAGCGCAGGCTGCCTGTGCATCCACAGAAGGGCACACAGGGCCCTGGATAACTCAGAACAAGGTTCAAGGCACCTGGAGTCCAAGACCCCTACTTACCTGGAGGAGGTGGTCCCTGTCCATAAGGTCCGGCACCGTAGGAACTTGGAGGTGGTGGACCATAGGGGCCCCCTGGGGCTGCACCACCATAGGGTCCTCCTGGAGTTCCAGAAGGGAGCCCCCCCGGGTGTGGGTGTCCATAGGGTCCTCCACCAGCTGGTGGTCCATAAGGCCCTCCAGGGGCAGGACCTCCTCCATATCCACCACCAGGGGGTACCCCACTCCCATACTGCCCTCCACCGTGGGGGGGTCCGGGGTAGTAGCTACCCGGAGGGGCTCCGGGTGCTTGTCCTCCAGCTCCTGGGCAACCCTACAAGAAGAGCAAGACATCGGTCAGAAGGACAGGGCCAGAAACTAGCCACGGCACGGCACTTTACAGTTATAAAGCCCTGCCACGGCCTTTCTTTCAATTGATCCTACAGGCTGGGCTGGACTCATGATCCCACAGTTCAGATGGGGAACCTGAGGCTTCTAGACGACATACAGTTTACCCAATCACACTGCCCGTGACCTGCAGAGGCAGGGCTGGAAGCCTGCCCTTCCCTGCACACCAAGAGGCTCCACAGGGGCTGGCATCCTGATGGTTTGCCACTTTATCCCCAGCCCCCAGGGCAGAATGGATGCTCAGTGAATACTGATTGTATCAGTGAGCAGGCAAATGAATCAAACTGAATTCAAAATCCACACTCTGCGGTACCCCCACCTCTACTTGCAGAATTCACAGCACAAATGTGATCTCCAGCAATGCCCCTGACCCTCCCAGTCACCAGTGGTGCATCCATAGCATGGATGCACCCAGAGCACGTCTTCCTTACTGTACTCTAGCTCACGATGCAAAAACATTTCCTCGGACTCACCCACGGCTCTGTGAGACAGGCAGGCAAGACCCTATTCCTAAAACAATATAGGACAATGGTTAGGAGTGAAAAAGACCAGTTCAAGTTGGGGTTCTGCCATTTACTAATTGGTCCAATGACTAGCCTCTCTAAACCTCAATATTCTTTGCTTAGAAGTGCCTGCCTACCAATTAGTATGAGAATGAAATAAGGCCTATCACGTAAGGAGTTCTGACAGAGACCCTAGCACAAAACACTCAATACACATTAGCTATTAGTAGTAGCACTCCCCTATGGAGAAGGAAACTCCAGTCCAGAAAAATCACAGAAAACTGTGTGGAAGGGCTGAGGCCAGAATGCAGGTCTCCTGGCTGCTAAGCCCGGGCCATGGGTACATTAGAGCCTACATGGGAGCACTCCCTCTCTTGATCATGTCCCCACGCCACTAGTCAGGGACCCCTGAGACTCAGAGTGTTCGGCTCCATCTCCCTAATAGGCCGGCAAAAGGCCTAGCAGAGGACAGCCTCGAGGCCTCTGCACACAGGCTGAATTCAGGGGCACAAATGGCAGCTGGGCCCAGCTCCAAAAACTGTGAGGATGCACCATCCAGACAAATCGTAGACCAACCACCAGTGGCCTAGCCAGTGTGAACACAGACTTTCTCTTTTAATTGTGTTTGATGGCTTCCTGGACAGTTACCCTCAAGGCTGAGGCCAAATTCACACTTGATCTAAAGAGGGACTGCCTACTTAAGGGAGAGAAGCTTCTTGAGGGAGGGTGGGTGGCAGGCCCTTCCCCACTCAGCATCATGGGCGCTGTTCTGCCCTGGAAGCTGCCAGAGCTCATGGCAAGACTCCTCCACAGATAATGAAGTCACAGGCAAATCTCAGTTCATACTCTGCTCTCATCAGCTGACTTCATGACCATGTGCCAGTGGCTTAATCTCTCTAAGCCTGTTCTCTCACAAGCAAAATACGTAATAATCCTTTCCTCACTGAATTGTTCCGCAGATTACAAGAAATGTATACAGTTTTTGTTAAATTTTAGCTAAAGAACCTTTGGATAAATACAAATCTAAAAACTCACAAGAGAAAGCTGCTGTGGTTGGAGGTGGGGTTTCCGGAGCCCCAGTCAGGCGGGCTCGCAAACCCTCCCTTCTGAGCTTGTGCGTGAGCCCTGCAAAACCTTTCCTGATTCAAAAGGCATTTTGAAAAGCACTAACACAAGATGAACAGTTCTAACAACAGTGTCTGGCATAAATCATATCTGCTGTTGTTATATTAATTATTATTATTATTATTATCAGCAAAGCCCTGCGCCAGGTAAACTCTGGCACGGGGGGGGGGGAGGGAAGAGAGTGCAGGAGGCGCGGTGCAGTGTATAAAGGAGAGGGAAACGTTCGAAGGAGCACGGACACACTCTCTGTAACATTTAACAACGCAGCATGAGGAAAGAGCTGTTTAAAATGGACACACAAGCCAGGTGCCATGGGACCAGTGAAGAATAAAAAGGGGGACTTCCCTGGTGGTCCAGTGGTTTAGAATCCGCCTGCCAATACAAGGGACCCAGGTTCGATCCCTGGTCCTGGAAGATTCCCCGTGCCTCAGGGCAACTAAGCTTGTGCGGCCAGTTACTGAAACCCATGCGTCCTGGAGCTCATGCTCTGCAAAAGTAGCCACCTCAGCGGGAAGCCTGCGCGCCGCAAGGAAGAGCAGCTCCCGTTCTTCACAGCTAGAGAGAGACCACGTGCAGCAACAAACACCTAGCACGACCAATAACAGATAAAATTTTAAAAGATTCCCAATGGAGTTGGAGACATGCGCAGGGAACCTCTTCAATCGATCCCCTCCAGCTCACAGACAAGAAACGGAGGCCAGGTGCGGGGGAGGGGCTGGCAGACCGCCCCCTGTTCACAGCCCAGCACAGGGTCTCCCACTGCCTCTGCGACAGGGCTCTTGCCTTAAGCATCAGGGCACAGCATTCCAGGGGAGGCTAGAACAGGGGACAGGACTCCGCAGGGGCTGGGTAAACCAAAGAACAGGCTGGACAAGAAGCCAGGGAGCCGCTGCTCCCAAGAACTCCTGTGAGCGGAGCCGTAAACTGTTCCTGGCTGAGGACACCTGAGGCGTAGTCCTTACCTCGGGAAACGCCCCCACGACAATCAGGCGAGGGCTCTCCAAGCAGGGCTTCTGACCTCGGTGCTGTCACAGTCCTGGGGGCGGATGGCAACTAAACCCTTCCCCTTCTGCCCTGCATTAAAGCCCTGAGATGTACAGTTTACAAAGCACTTTCACATACATACATAAATGCTACTGGCAAACACCACCAACAATCCTTTAACAGAAGAAAAAGGAAGGTGTTAGAAGGCCTATTTTCAGAAACTGAGGTGGACAACTGTTAAAAGACTTCATTCATTCACTAAGACTTTACAGAGCAATAATGTTAAGTTGTGCTAGACAGAACAGGGCCTGGCCTTGAGGAGCTCAGGGTAACTGTGATACAATCCGATCAATGTCATCAGAAAAATCGACTTAAATGCTATTCAGAGGCATGGGTAGAGGAGTTGGTTCCATTTGTCAAATGATAAATAAGCAATCAAAAGGAACACATGCAGGCAGGGGCTCAAGGAAGGCTTCCTGGAGGAGGCAGAGTCTGGCGCACAGGAATTCTCCGAAAGGAAACTGGACATCCCAGACAGAAGGGAGAAGAAAGACAAAGGCACAGACCTAAGGGCGAGTATGGAGTGGTCAGGGAGTGCGCTAAAAACCAGGGGCAGGGGCAAGAACGCAGTGTGAACTCAGAAAGGCAAGCTCTTTACGTGCTCCTTGTCCCATCACCTCTCCTGCTGCATTTCGGTTACCTGGTGGGGACCTGCATCTTAGAAGAATTTCTCTCTGTCACAAAACAGTGAGCTCCCTCGGGGCAGACACTGGGCCTCACTGATCACAGCACCCCAGTGTCCAGCACAGTGCCTGGCACTGACAAGCCTCCGTAAAAATTCGAACAAATGAGTATCACTCAGAAGATGTGGAGCTTTACGCCAGGGGAAACAGAGTGCCATAGGAGGGTTTCCGACAGGGAAGAAACGTGATCACAGCCTTGCTTAGAGAAGAACTAAGCAGCAGAGGGTGTGGAGGATGAGCTCGCGGGGGAGGAAGCAGCTAAAGTGCTGGACAAGCAGAGTCTGAACCAGACAGCAGACTCAGAACAGGATGGATTCTGGAGCTATTTCAAAGATAGACTAGACATGACTTGGCAACTAATTAGATTAGGGAAGCGATGGAAGGAGGAGTGAAGAAGGGGAAGTGTTTAGGATGACTCAGGTTTCTAGTTTGCATCATAAGATGAAGAAAGTAAAACCACCAGGATCCAGGCTGGGGAAGACGATTTCCAGGGCCACTGAGTTATTAGTAAAGGTCAGAACCAGAAATGAAACAGGAGAGAGAGTTCCTGACTCCATGTCCTTTTATACTACTCCATGTCACTTGCCAACTCCTTTAGGAGGTTTTTCCAAGAGCATTACACGCTGATAAACATGAGATTATCCAAAAAAAAAAAAAAAAAAGAGGAAAAAAAGACAGGAAAAGTTCAGTAACCATGGTTTCCAAAACAATACAGAAAACTAACCCTTTGTTGTTGTTATTATTTTTCAGTTGCTAAGTCATGTCCAACTCTTTGTGACCCCACGGACTGCAGTGCACCAGGCTTCCCTGTCCTTCACTATCTCCTGGAACTTGCTCAAACTCATGTCCATTGAGTCAGTGATGCCATCCAACCACCTCATCCTTTGCTGCCCCCTTTTCCTCCTGCCCTCAATCTTTCCCAGCATCAGGGTCTTTTCCAAACTAATCCTATGTCTTTACTGATTGCAAGTAAAATACATTTGATAAGTTTGGGTGGGGGCAGGGAGCAATTAATATTTTATTAAGGCTCTCACTGATCCTCTGTCCTATGAGGTAAGGGCTATGATTCCTATTTTACAGATGAGAAAATTAAGGACCAGAAAGTTTCATCATGTGCCTGGAAGAACACAGCTAGAAATAGTGAGATTTAAAACAGGGTCTGCATGACTCCACCCACTCTACCCTCTTCTAAGTAAGTGTTCACGATAAATGAGTGAGAGTCTACCACACGCCAGTGGCAGGGATTGTCCAAAATATATGTGTCAAATATAATGGGTCTCTACAGTGGGCAGGGTTGAAGGGGGAAAGGCTGGATTAGGTGATCTTTCAGAGGCTTCAAGCCCAGAAATCAGGGAGACGCAGAAGAATTTTATCTTGTTTTCACTCCAGCACTTAGATTCAATTCAAGAGCCACAGTATTGTAAGAGACCCCAGAGCCCTCCCGGTCCAATCTTTCAATCAATGATGGAATCTCTTTAGCACCATCTGGAATCTCTGCTTACATTCCCATAAGTGGTGGGGAGCTCGTGCATGTGAAGTCGTTTCAGTCATGTCCGACTCTTTGCAACCCTAAGGACTGTAGCCTGCCAGGCTCCTCTGTCCATGGGATTCTCCTGGCAAGTATACTGGAGTGGGTTGCCATGCTCTCCTCCAGGGATCTTCTCAATCCAGGGGTCAAATATGCATCTCCTGCATCACAGGCAGATTCTTTACCACTGAGCCACCGAGGAAGCCCCAGAAGGGAGCTCACCCCCTCTTAAACAACCCAATCAGAAAGTCCTACACTTTGCTTTGGCTCTGAGAGCTCATTCTTCTACCCTGAAGATGCTAGTAAAGCTCAGAGGTGTCAAAGGTTGGTCCATGCTGAAGGTGACAGGGAAGAGTCGGCTGTGTTGCAAAGACAAGCCTGTGCTCTGGAGCCACCCCCAGCCTGCTGCAGGAGGCTAGAGCCCATTCTAAGGGGTTAAACAGTCACAAGATTACAGAAGGAGTGGTTTGGGCGTTCACCAGCAGAACATCCTAAAATATTTAAAGGCTAGAAGACTGCAGCCAATTAACAGAGAGCCAAGAATTGTCCCAAGACTTCAGTTACCCCCTCTGTGCTGACACTCTAAAAATCTTTCTCTCCAGCTTCATCTCTTGTGAGCTACAGACCTTCATATCCAACAGCCTCCTGACGTTCCATCCAAATCCGCTCCTCCCTCTGTGTGACATCGCATGAAGGGACACCCTGGAGCACTCCCCGACCCCTCTTCTGTCCTTTCCTCTGTCACCTCAATTAGGCACCAAATGTTCGCACTTCTACCTCCCAGCTCCATGTTCCCCAGGTCACTGTTCTCTCACCTGGATAACTTTTTTTTTGGACAGGAAAGTAGGATTTATTGGTGGGCATGAATAAGGAGGGGTCAGCGCCAAGGCTCTCGTGAATGCAGGGCACATCATTTGTCCAGAGGACCACAATTGGGGATGTATTTGACGCCACGGCTATCTGGATGAGCCATTTTTCTGCCACTATGTTTTCAAATTCATCCTCATTAAACTCAAGTAAATGCCCACTTCTTAGAGATGGGGACCTTCTGGTGGCCAGAGAACTTGAACTTGGCCCTGCGGAGGGCTTCAATCATAAGCTCCTTGTTCTACGGCTTGGTGCGGATGGACAGTATGACTTGGACAATGTACCTGGCCACTCTCCCCTAGCGCTTTCTAAAGGCACTGCACATAACCTGCTTGGAGGCTAGACTAGGGACAGCATGCCAATCACGAACGTCCACTGGAAAAGGCTGTCGCCAAGGTCCCTTGGGCAACAGGCTGTATATACTACAGGGGTTGCTGTTTTCGGCCACGGCACACTGGGCTCCCACAGTGGAAAGAGCCCAGTCGGCTTAATTGGCTGCAAATCATCTAGATTACTTCAACAGCTTTGAAACTGGTCTCCCTGCTTCAACCCATCCTGAGAGTGCCCCCTGGTAACAGCTTCAAAGCACAAATGGGATAAAACTCTTTAGGCGATCCCTCACAAGTCCACCCTCCTCAAAAAGGCACATAAGGCCCTTTAAGCTCTAGTCCTTGCTTACCTTTCTGGTCTCATTTCTTACCATTTCCCCTTCCTCTTCACAACTAGACTGATCTCCTTAAATTCTTCCACAATACTGGGCTCTTGCTTCCTGGCCTTTGTGAACACTACTCCCTCCACAGGAATACTTTCTTCATGCAGCCAACTCCTACTGGATATTCGGATTTTGGCTTAAATGTCATCTCCTTTAAGAAGCCTTCCTTCCCTCAAGACTGAGTTAGGGAGCTCTCCTGTGCAGGCCTGATTCTTACTCCCATTTAATACTCATCACGCTGATTCTACCATTTATGTGTCTGTATCACTCTTCCACCTGGAGTATTTACTACATGCCAAAACACTGTATCATTCACTTAACACGGATTATCTCATTTAATTTTTACAGAAACCCTTGAGGTAGGTACACCCATGATCCCATTTTTAAAAAGGGGGATACCAAGCCTCAGACTTTGGCGGGAAATTTCTGCAAGGAAATGGGAGTGGAGGGGTTTGAAGCCAAATCTCTCTGGTCTCAGAGACCAAGCTCTTACACACTGAAATCCATTAGGCTGGCTCCCCAATGGGACCAAAGGGTACTGGAGTTTTACTTCTTCAACACCCAGTCCATGCTTGAGGACGCCCCAGGCAGGAGGCAGTGGAAAGTTACAGGAATTTTGATTCCTAACAGGAGGCTAGAATCCTCCAGGGCTACAAACTGGGTGGAGGAGAGTCAGTACTAATTCTTCGGATGCTTTCAAACAACACACTTCCTTTCTTGCAACACTGTGGACCAGGAGCTGGATAGGAGGAACAAAGGTATGGTGATGGAAAAGCATTTCTTCTTCTACTTGAGGCACAGTTCTCTCTGTGCTCCTTCTCACTATCTCACTGAGCATAAGGCCAGGCAGCACGGCATAACAGTGATCACAGCAGCAAGAGCGATGCCACCACAAGCTAGTACACACTACACATTAGCAATGCACCACGCTGCCTACAGGCTTTACCGTATCTCATCCTCTTTCCAGCCCTCTGAAGTATTATTCCTCCCTCTTTACAAGCAAGGAAACTGAGACTCAGAGCCCTTAGATGATTTGTCCAAAGGGGTATAAATATTAAATAGTAGAATTACGATTCTAGCCCAATTCGGTCTAACCTGGAAGTTCAGGTTCCTAATTTCTATGTCACTGCTCCTAGGATGCATACCAATGATCTCCAAAAGCTTACTAAAATGCAGATGCTTGGGCCTTTTCTGGGTACAGAACAGGTCTGAGGTGGAAATCTAAACCGTGCTTTTTTTTAACAAGCTCCTAAAAATTCTAATGCAGACCACCCACCAAGAAACAATGCACCGTGGCAATGTTTTCCCAAACTATATTCCTCAAGAATACCAGTGTCACCAAAAAAGTGATCAGATTCAAAACAGAGGGAGGGGGAGCTTTCAATGGTTAAGTAAGTTCAAGAAACACTGCATATTCTGTCCCTCTCTGCAAACATACAACGTTTATTAACAAATTAAGAATTCTGAGATGTTTTGTGATGAAAAACTTACTATGCTATATTTAACAGAGTATTTCCCAAACTTATTTATCCATACTCCCACATCAGCAATACTTATTAACATCTCACAAGCCTCAGCAAATGGAACCGAGTTTGGTTATACTTCCTCCTAACCTCAGCCCCGGCGCGCCTCTCTTTCCTACCTCTGCTAAGTATGCAACAAAAGTTCTAAGTTCTAGCATAGATGCTCCCTCACTTGCTATGTGCAACCATGGGGAAGCCACTTAACCTCTTTGGGTTCTTTCCAGAGTTATAATTTGAATCAATTATTCCTGCGAGCCTGCTTATAGAGGCTTCACGATTGAGAATATGGATGTCCAAATACTGTGAACAGGGCTGCACTGCCTAAGAGGGCTCTTGCCACATCTTTCGGTATGTGATTACACACAGCGCTTAGTAATAGCCCATGTGACCCAGTTTGCCAATTTTTCCTGCATGGGTTTGATCTCCTAAATTAGTGTGATCTTGGGCAACTCAGGAGCCCTCTCTGAGCTTCAGTTTCCTCCTTTTAAAATGAATGAACTTGGGACTTCTCAGGTGGTCCACCAGTTAGGACTCTGCACTCCCAACACAGGGGACCCAGGTTCCATCCTTGGTTGGGGAACTTGATCCTACATGCTGGAACTAAGACCTGAGGCAGCCAAATAAATGACATTTAAAAGTAAATTAATAAAATGAAGGAACTCTTTTGAGGGCTCTTCCAGCATTGACCTTCTAGGAATCTAGGAAAAATAAAAATACTAAAAGGTAACACCCATTACACTCTTAGTTGTACCAAAGGTTTTACGAGCATCACTTCATTATTCTTCATAACAGCTCTATGAAATAGATCCTATTATGTGGCCCTATTATACCGAGGAGGAAACTTCAACTCAGAAGGGCAAAAGTACCCTGCTTAAGGGCTCTAAACTAAGTGATGGAGCCAAGATGTGAACCTTCCTCTGACTCCAAACTGCACTTGATCACTCAATCATTCTGTCATCCAACAACGGGTTCTGACCACAGAATCACCTTGCTGTGGCGTTCTTGGCTGGAGCAAGATGCGCTAGCAAGTGGGGAAGAGGCATTTGCTGGCAGCTCCGGGTTCTGGGGCCTAATGACTTCGGATAAATTCCATATCTTCTTGGGTCTTACTTTTTCTATGTGTGAAATGGAGGTACAGGACAAAATCAGTGGCCAGACAAGCTCACTAGGGCAGTCTGCTAAAATCACAGATTCTCCTGATTATTCAGATGCAGTAAGTCAGAGGTGTATTTTTATCGACTCCCCAAAAGATACCGACAGAATCAGTGCTCTAAACGTTCTGCTGGCGTTGATGACCCCACTTGCAGGCCCCGGTGGAGTCCTGGGAGAGTTGTGGGGCCCAGGCCAAGCGCACTCTGACTCTGGGGTCCAAGAGCCCCAAATCTTCCCGTGCGCAACGTCAAAGGGGGCGCGACACGACCTCCCAGACGTGCATGCCTACGTGACGTGAGCCAGGCGCGACCGACCATCCCTTTTCCCTTCTCTCCTGCGCAACCTCGCGGAAGACAACCTCAGCGTGGGAAAGGGGCGGAGGAGGCGGGGAGAAAGCGAAGCAGGGGGTTCCGGGCAGAACTTAGCGAGGTCCCTACTTGAATTCGCCCGCCCCTCACACTCACCTGCCCGTAAGGGTAGCTGGCCATGGCGACTCTGACGTCACACGTCCGCGAGGGCGGAGCTTCCAGGCGTCAAACCTGCCTCCTCTGGAGCCTGGGGGCGGACCCTATTCTGATTGGATAGGTATGAGACTGTCCATCCTGGACTCAGGGGTCGACGGAACTGACGCTCTAGGGCGGAGGTTCGGTGTCTCACAGAGAGAGGCCGGAGAAGCTAAGGGTCCGGAGGCGGATTCCGGAAAACTTGTTTGCTGTGCTGGCGCAGCTGTTCCTCCCTTTCTTGCTCTAGAGTAGGTCTCGAGAGAGAAACTTGGGTAGGGTGTTGCAGCGGTGGCCATGTTTTAACCTGGCAAAAAGGACGCATGATAGTGGCGTAGTTGCTGTCCTCAGTCCAAGTTTCCACCAGGGGAAGGCCCAGGCGGTTACCCTGACAACGGGGAACAGAGGACTCCTGGGAAGGACAGAGGCTAGGGCTAGAAGTACTTCGTTCTAATGTCAGGACACCATGTCAGTAACTTTGGAGTGGGCTGTATGGTATTTGGACAGGAAAATTCCAAGCCGTCAGAATGGATGGAAACTAGACATCTAGGATCTCTTCTGGCTTTACTTTCACCACCAGACACATCCACAGCTGAACCTTGTTTCTACTTTGGCCCAGCCTTTTCATTCGTTCAGGCTTTCCTGGTGTCTTGAACGGTTAAGAATCTGCCTGCAATGCAGGAGACACGGCTTCGACCCCTGGGTAAGGAAATGGCTACCCACTCCAGTGTTCTTGCCTGGAGAATCCTATGGACAGCGGAGCCTGTCCTTAGGATCGCAAAGACTCGAACAGGGACTGAGCAACACTATCTTTCATTCTTTCTGGAGCTTTTCCCCCTCTCTTCCCCTGTAGGGTATTGGACATCTATCTGCCTAGGCGGTATCCTATCTTTTTGCTTTTTCATCTTGTTCATGGGGTTCTTGAGGCAGAAATACTGAAGTGATTGTCATTCTCTTCTCCAGCGGACCACATTTTGTCAGAACTCTCCCCCGTGACCCTTCTGTTTTGGGTGGCTTTGCATGGCATGGCTCATAGTTTCATTGAGTTACACAAGGCTGACTTGTTTCATAAATGGGGAAATAGGTCCAGTGACTTGCTCTAGTTCACCATGGCTTAGGGGCATAGTGTAGCCTAGAACTGGGGTCAGTGGATGCCCCAGGTCTCATCAGGGAAGTCTTGAGAACTGATCCCCAATGTAAGTAAAATCTTGATTATTAAGAGGTGTCAACTACAAATTGGCACTTGCCAAGAGCTTTTGCTAGCGACTGAGCTGCACCAACAAGGGCCCTTGCCGTCTGCCTGAGCTACTGCAGCTGCTGACCTTCCAACACTCCCCAAAGGGAATTTGGGGCGGAGAGGGAGGCACTCTGTGCTTCAGGGAAACTGATGAAACAGGTCTTTAGATAGTTAGATATTTTCAGGAACTGATTTTATGATCCCAATCCTTGCATCTCCTCACATCTAGAAAAGCACTAAATCCCTTGATGGTGACCTCAGTTCCTCGCGATTAGCAGAAAACTTTGTGAAGTAAGTGCACGATTGCATTGAACTCCCCCTTTATCACAATCTTATGTATTGACCTTGCCCCACTGCCTCTTTGGAGCAGTCTTTCAGAGCTATCTGAGGTGCTCTCTCCTAGGCTGCAGTCCTCATCTTGCCCCCAAATAAAACTTGACTCACAACTCTAAACATTTTTTTAGTTGACAAAGGCCTCACAGTCGTGTATTTATTTGCTTCTTTGTGATCTAGGCTCTCCACTTGTTTGCATGCTTATTTGATTAATTTATTAGTCCTGTGTGGCACAGATTGTGTCTGATTTTGCCTGCCATTGTATCTCCAGAACCTGTATTTTTAAAAATAATTAACAGTGTTACGAGATGTTGTCACTTTTGGCCTTCGAGCCATTGTCACCTGCAAATTGGCACTTGCCATCTGTCTCTACAAAGGATCAAATTATGAGCCACTGTTGCTACTGGCCTTCAACACTCCCTGAAAGGAGTTAAACGTGGAGATTAGGAATGAGGCATTCTGTGCTCTGGGGAAAACTGACTGAATAGGTCTTCAGTTAGTTAGGTATTTTCAGGAGACAATGTCATGAGCCCCATTCTTGCATCGCCTTCTATCTATAAAAGAACTAAAATCCTCCATGGTGACATCTGCTTCTCATCACTGGCAGACACATTCTGCAAAAAAATATGGGCTGATTACATGTACTCCCCTTTCACCAAAGTCACATATATACTGAACTTCCTCCTACCACTTCGAGCAGTTTTTCAGAAAAATCTGAAATGCTTTCTCCCAAACTATAGTCCTCATTTTGCCCCAAATAAGACAACTCACAGCGCTCATGTTTTGCCTTTTTTTTTTCAGTTGACAGCCAGCACTTTCCAAAATCACAATGCTGATCATGCTCCTCGTCCACTGGAGAACCCACAATGGCTTGCCTTCATCCACATCTACAAAATAAGGTCCAACCTCTTCATTGCAGCACACTAGACCCTTCACAATTTGGCCCAGCCGCACCTTTTCATCTTATGTCTTACAGCGCCCATTCGTCTGGTGTTCTGTACTCCTGTGTTCAGTTCCACCATTCAGCCCCCTTTCTTTGGAATGGAGAATCTTGATTTTACCACTTTCTAACTCTATGACCTCAGGCAAGTCATTGAATTTCTGAGTCTCAGTTTCCTCTACTGTCAGAAACCAGTATATAAAGAAATCTGGAAAAAATGAGTTTATGGCACCTATTCATGCCCAGACTTGTGTTCAGACCACTCCTTTTACCCAACCAGCAGCCCTCCCAAGTCCATTCCTTCAAAGCTCAGTTCCAGGGACTTCCCTGGTGGTCCAGTGGTTAAGAATCCACCTTCCAATGCAGGAGACACAGGTTCCATCCCTGATCGGGGAACTAAGGTCCCCCATACCTCGTGGGGTAGCTAAGCCAGCGTGGAGCAACTACTGAGCCCACATGCCACAACTAAGACCTGACACAGTCAATTAAATAAGTAAATTAAAAAAAAAACAACAACAACTAAATTCCAACCCCATCCTGCACCGAACCCTCCCACATCCCCACCAGCTCTAGAGTTACCCACGCTTTGCACTTGGTACTGTCACTGTGCTGTATTATAGCCTGCCTGCTGAAGTGTTCTCTTTGATAATTTCCCCCAAACTCATTCCTCCTCTTCATCTCTGAAAATCCACCCAGTCTCTCAGGCCTGAAACCGTGGATCATTCTTGTGTGACCTCTGTTTCTCCACACACTCTCCCACTTCCATGTGCGCTCTAGCTCGAAAATAGACCGAGTTGGCACATTCACCCTAGTCTGGAACACCATCATTTGTGGCCTGGAGCATGACCATAGCTTCCTGATCAATGTCCCTGCTTTCACTCCTTCCCCCACATTCTGTTTTTCACAGGGCAGCCAGAATGATTGTCTTAAATGTAAATAAGATCATGTCATTCCTGGGCTTAAACTCCTCCTGCAGCTTCCAGTAACTCTTACAGGAACATCTAAACTCATCCTGATAGCATTTATGGCCCTCTGTAACCAAGACCCTGCCTGCGTCTTCAGCCCCTCTTCCCGCCACTGTGGCCCTCAGGTCACTCCCAACTGTGCTGGCCTGGTCTCCACCTCTGGAACATACCAAGCTCATTCCCACTTTTAGATTTTGGATTAGCAGTTCCTTCTGCCTGGAATGTTCTTCCACTGGCTCTTCACTGGCTAGCTTCTCCTTGCCATCCAGGTCTCAGTTCAAATCTCACTTCTTTGGGTGAAGACATTGATACCAGACCTAAAGTAGCATTGGGGGCTTCCCTGGTGGTTCAGTGGTTAAGAATCTGCTTGCCAATTCAGGAAACAGATTCGATTCCCCATTCTGGGAAGATACCATGTGCTGCAGAAAAACTCAACCCATGAGCCACAACTACTGAAGCCCAATGCCTAGAAGCTGTGCTCCGCAACAGAAGCCCCTGCAGTGAGAAGCCCGTGCACCCCAACGGGAGAGTAGCCCCCACTCACTGCAACTAGAGAAAGCCCGTGTACAGCAATGAAGAGCCAGCACATCCAATAAATAAATATATCTTTAAAAAAAATAAAGTAGCATTGCCCCCACACACACATTCTAGTCATCTATAATACCACTATGTCTTATTTTTTCATAACACTTGTCACTACTTGAATTGTCCTCTTTAAAGTTTACATGTATACTATGGGATTGTCATTTTCCTTATTCACTCTTCTATCCCCAATGCCTAGAATAGTGCCTGGGATGAGTTCAATGACTATTAATAGTTATCAGTAGTAGCAGTATCCTGTACTGGATGCTTGCTACATGTCAAACATTGTGCTAAGTACAATGTATTGCCTCAATTTTCACCACAATCCTTTGACATACTGTTACCCTTCTATAATGAGGAGCTGAGGCCGAGAGCAGCTAAGTTACTTCCCAACTATCAAAAGGAAATGGAGAAGGCAGACTTGAAGCCAGGTCCAACTTAACTCATCAGCACTTAGTAGTTAGTTGGTCTTCTTTGCCTTTGTAAATCACCACCGCTCCCTACATGCACAGTCCAAAACAATTAGTGGAGTCGAACTGCAAAATCTCCAAAAGAAGGAAGCCATGCAGTCTGGGCTAAAGGTCAAGGGAGAGAGAATAGTGACACCTGGCCTGCAAACTGGGGCAGTGTGAGATGCCCTCATTTTGTTCCACAAGCACAACAACCTGTTGCCCTCCCACCACTTGTCAGACTCTGATCTAGATGCTGAAGATTAAGCTATGAGAATTTCACACCCCAGCTCCCTCTGCCCAGCAAAGGGCTCATAGGAGCACGTTCTATTGGACATCTGTGCTATCTGGGGTCAAGGGTATCCAAATCATCTCTCAGGCAGTGGGAAACCAGCCAAAGCCAAGTCCAGGGCTACGCCTCTGAGGACCTGCAGCAGGTCCAGGTGTGTTTATTTTGGAGAGGACTGGGTAAAATGGAGGTCAGGAGCTTTCAAAGACTGAAAAACAATCAACTTGTTTCCAAAACCTCAGCTACCTGAGGCAGACAGAGGTGGGTGGAGAAGTTCCTGTTTTTGTTTCAGCTCTAGCCAAAGGGGGAAACTTGGACTCCAGCCCTTTTTTTTAGAGCGCAGAGTACTTTCCTGAGTTCATGGAAGCCCCATGATTGACCCATGAGAGGTGAGGCAGAGCTTGGTAATGGAAGGACCATCCACGAAAATATTGCCACCCCTGGAGACACATCATTCCCTCTTGGCATCCTGGTTCAACACCAAGCTCCAGTAATGATTACTGAGAAGGAATACCAATACCCCCTTAATTATTATGGAATTAATTCTCTTTGATTCTGACTAGATCCAGTTCCAAAATTTAAATTCCAGTTGCATGCCTTGGAGCAGAGGGTGATTTGTAGCTTTCCACAGAACCAACAGAAAAATGAGAACAGCAGACATGGCAATTTGGCCACACACCCCTTTCATTATGAGATCATATGGAGGCTACATTGATACGTTCTATTCCCACAAACTATTCAGGACAATGACAAAAAGAGTTAGTCTCGGAGGGGGTTAATGGACCACATGTGAAGAGTCTAAACAGATTCTGTTAAATTCGGGTGACAAGGGAAAATATTATGACAGAAAAGGAGATTTCCGTTCCAGAAGACATCAGATTTGGGGCTTTTTCTCTGCAGAATAAACAGGCAGCAGCCTTTTTTCCCTCTCACTCAAATTTGAGAGGGGTTCTCAAATTAAGAATTCCCTGTTATGCCAACCTGACTCGACACAGCCTCACATGAAACCCTGGCTTCCCACCATCTCCTTCCGTCACACTCCACATTCCAACCACATGCCCTTGTCTCTCGTCACTCAGCATGCTGCCCCCAGTCATCTCTGGACCTTGGCACACGGCGTTCCGTCTGCCTACATCTATCTCTGTCTAGACAGGGTTAGGTCTGTCAGCTCTGTGCTCCCCTGGCGCCTGGTACTGCCCCATCACCCCATGTTATTGTAGCTGTTTGTTTAACTCTGCTGTCCCCCTGCTAGACACTATGGGGGCGCGGCCTTATCTGTCTAGGTTGCCTCTGAATCCCCAGAGCCTGGTACTGTTCCCGGCACAAAATAGAAAGTGGAAATGTACTCATCAATTGCCAATCCTCATGATCTGTGTGTTGCCTTCAAAGCCTGAAATAAATACACTATGAAGACAGGCAGGAATGTGAGCGAGCTCCCTGAAAGGAAGGGAAGGTGCATGCTGCTCCTGCTTTTCCCTAAAAGCTTACCCAACTCCTACTTATGAGCAAAATCCATGGATTTTTTTTTTTTTTTTTTTTTTTTGCTGACCATGGTAACATAAGAGACTATAAAATTCAGCTTCCCATCTGGTTCTTCATGGTCCAGGAAAATACAGCAATTTCCAACTCCGGGGAAAACAAGCACTCAAATCATGAAAGCTTAAACCTCGCCTGTTGTAGGATCCCCTGGAGTAGTATGAATTTGACTCGAGGAGAAAAGAGAAGAAAGCATCCTTACTCTGTAAGGATCCATTCCCTGGTGGTCCTCAGAGGGGATGGGTTTGATGTTTCCTCATAGCGGTTTGCCCCCTCTGGCCTTCAAAGCCAACCTGCTCAATTCAACAGCTGGTCCTTCCTTCTCTCTGTTTCTACTCGTGCCAATGTGCTCTTTATCGTGAAGCCCGTCATCAATTAGGCCTTCACAGATTGGGTTGAAAAGAAGCTGGCCTTCCGATGGGAGCACTTTAACATCTGTCCTCGTCCACTGTCAAAAACTGGCTGCTACTTCCATGCGAAGAGGATGAGTTTGCTTTTTCATGTTTTATGTTGGAATCAGGGTTAACTGAGAATTGGTGGTGAGAGATCAAGTAAGAACTGGCTCCTCCTTTATCTAAAAGTATCATGTGAGACATTTGGCAGCCTCAAGAGTTTGCCTTATTTCATTTCTCTCGTCACTGGCACACCTCTCTGCTCCTGGCAGGAAAAAAATAGGTCAAAGTTTCCGAAAAGCTCTTAGCATTTGGGGCTCAACAGGGGAAGGGAATTTTCAAAACCGTGCTGGAAATGCCAGCTCTGGAGAGATTTGACAGCCAGTTTGAAAGCTTCAGGCAGTTTGGATAAGCATCTGGACTTCGGGTACATTTCTCAGCCTGCTCTGTGATCCCTTTGAAGTTTATCCAACTTGAATAAACCTTCCAGAAAGCTGGGGCCAGTAAAAAGGCTTTCTCTGGAAGTCCCCCTGGATGTGCCCTATTGCTTTCTCACAAGGCAGGCATCCCATCAGGATCAAGAGATCTGAAAAGCAGAAAAGAAAGAAGTCTGATGTTTCTATAATATTCATCTTTCTTTTTTCCTTCTTCTTCTGAGCCTTTTTACAAATGGAGGAGGAGGCAGCAGATGGACCACCAAAGTCCCAGTGGACTTGGAGGCCCATGAACTCAGATCTTATTGTGGCTTGCCCGTGATCGCTTTGCGCTGATGCAACCTCTTTCTGAAGGCCTAGGGCTAAAGATGTACAGAAAAAGGACTCCACGTGCTAGATTAACAAAGAATAACAAAAGATGCCATGTGCAGTCCAGCAGGGCGAGTGGGAGGACCCTCCATCAGCACTGGAAGGAATTTCCATGTCATTTTCTGGAGAAGCACTCCCTGCTTCCCTGGGCTAGGTGCTGCCACCTTCTCTTTACTCCTGTTCACACAGACTTTTCATGGAATTACTGGAGTGGCAAGAAGAGAGTGTGCTTGCTTGGAAGAGCTGTCAGGCAGATAGATGAATGTACCTCAGCACCAAGTGGCATTTACCAAGGTGCATCCTGGATGGGGCTTTGGGTCACACCCCAGAGGTGAAGAGGGTGGGTGGGGTACCAGACACCCACCTCTTTTAGGGAAGAAAATAGGGAGTGGCCTTTATGAGCTGGAAAGAGGTCTTCAAACTGCTTTTGGTTCACTCATGAGAAGGGGCTGAGCAATGCCCCCTCTCTGACTTGGAGAAGTGTGCCATGAAGGATAGGAGGCATGGTCCAGAGGACCAAAGGATGACTCAGAAGAGTCATTGGAGAGGAGAGCTGAGCTGGGGACCCTCTCTACAGCAGCATTCCACAGCTTTACTGGTTGACCACAGGCAGTGAAGGAGATGCCCCCTTTTGATCCTGGGACCGAATGACACGAAGAAGATGACAGAGATGCAGCTGCAGCCCCAGAGAAACCCCAGTGGCACTGAGATTGCAGATAGTTTTATTTCTTTATTTATTGATAAAAAAATATTAATAGCAATTAAAAAAATCCCAAACATTCACAACCCGTCCAGAGTCCTATAAAGTTTGAGCCATTTGTTCCCAATGGAGTCCTTCATCTGATGGAAATGGTGATTTCAGCCGAAAGGCCCCTTCATGTTTTTCATGGACGGGTACTGTTCCTCCATTGGCATGGCCCCAAAGCAGTCAGAGGGGTTACAGTGGCCGGTCTTGCCCGGCGGGCCCATGGGGCCTGGGGGGCCAGGGATGCCAGGAATGCCTTGCTGGCCCATCGGCCCAGTCGCACCCATCTTTCCATACCCTGGAGGACCCTGGGGACCTAAGGCAGGAAGGATCAGAGAAGGGAAATCAGGAAACCCAGGTCATAAGAAAAGAAGAAATAACAGTCATGGTAAATAATAGGAATACCTTACATCTGATGACTATTTCTCCAGCTACACCATATTTTCATGAAGACTTGATCTGATCCTTACATTAACTGAACAGTAACGATAATACCACTGGCTAATTTTATCCACCTGCCAAGCAGAAGCCAAGTGATTTCTCTGCATTATTCATTGAATCGTCGCAACGATTCCATGAGAAGGGAACTATTATCTCATTTTGGAGATGAGGACACAGGCTCAGAGACGTCACACACCTGCTACGTGGTGAAGCTACATCTCAGAATCAGGCTATCAGACTTGAGTCATTTCTCTCTTAGGCTCGTCGAGGTAATATAGCCAGTAAGATGATGAGCGGGATCCGAGCCTGCATTCCCTGGCCCACAACATCCGACTCTCTTCCACTGTGTCATGCTAGCCCAGGTTAGAACTTGAGAACAGGCACAGGATCTCCCACCTAATTCTCAACACTCCTGCCCCCTCCCCACACACACATGACCTATAGAGTCTCTTCTACACAGTGCCATTACTATAAATGTTGGTTGATAGGCCTATGGTTATTTGAGACTCTACACAAGTATGTTATGGAAAGAACATCAAGAAAGGAGCTGTCAGCTGTTCCAGATTCAGTCTCAAAGACTGGCTTCTCCTACCTGGGGGGCCGGGGAGACCAATTTCTCCTGCAATGCCAACACCAACGTCTCCCTTTTCACCTTTGGTACCAGGCAATCCTGAAACAAAAGAAATAAGATAAGCGGTACCATCCTGGAGTAGAAAAATGATACACCTGGTCAGATTGTTTGAAACACACATATACACACAAATGCTATATTCACAACAGACCTCATGCAATGCTTCTCTGTGCCCCCAAGAACTAGGCATGTAACTGGAGGGCAGACCTACCTCTCATCCCGGGCAAGCCCTGCCGTCCTTCTCTGCCAATCTGACCGGGGAGTCCCGGTGATCCCGGGGAGCCTGGCCGGCCTGGGGGACCATCCTTCCCTGGGGGCCCTGGCCGCCCCGGAGCTGCTGCCATCTCCATGGGGAAGTGCATCCTGGAGGTGTAGTAAGCCATCCTCTCTGTAGGAAAGGACAGGGACAGGTCACAGAGCACCCCGGGGACTCGGAACAACAGGCTGCAGGCGTGGAGTCCAAGACAGCCGTTCTTCAGAGGGATGTCAGAGCAAGGAACGCACAGGTGGATCTCTTAAGTGGTCGCCTGTGCCATCACCCCCACATTGCTCCCCACAGTGATCCTCCTGAAGCCCAGATCTGATTCCAGCATCTCTTTTCTCCAGCAGCCTTCATTAATCCACCACCGCTTCAGAATAAAGTACAGACTCCTTGCTTGGCATTCAAGGTCTGCTTCCCAAGCAAGATGCCTAGCCCCTTCTGGAAGGGTCCATGCTTTCCCCAGTCCCTAGCTTATTGATGTTGGATGAACAAATCAACAGGAGAAAAAACTGAAAATGAAGCCACACCAGCCATCTTAATGCTGCTGCATGCCCCTCTATTTAGAGCTCACTCTCTGCAGACGCATTTGATATCAATTTTCTTGTCTGTCTCCTCTGCTTCAGTGGGGGCTTGGGGGGGACAGGAGGGAATCATTTTGTCTCTGAACAGAGCAGGTGAGAGGAAAGGCTGAAGTCTAATTGAACAGATGCCTGTAAGTGGGGGAGCGAGGTAAGTAGGGGGGTGGATACTTTAAGGGAAAGGAAGCTGGGGTGGGGAGAAGAAGCAGCTGGGAAGGGCGAACAGCACCCACTGCCAGCCAGTCAGCTGCCAATTACCATCAAACATTTTAATGATCTCTTGTCTGATGAACCTCTTGATTTCATCATAATTCACCATGTCTCCCTGAGGAAAGAGAAGAAACCTGCCTCAATCACACTTTCAAGTCTGGGGCTCATCTCTCCTGGGAATAGATTTCATGGGAATAAAGGATGGGAGGGGTGGGGAACAAAGGTCCCAGAAGCCTCCCACAGACACTGAAGCCAATGTCCTAACCCCCCTAAAGTGGAAGAAAACATTTTGTGCATCTTCCCGGGGAAACGGTCCCCAACCCCCTCCAGTCTCCCACACTGTTAAGAACCACCCATATGGGGGTCACGTTCTTCTTCTGTAGAGCATAAACAGGAGCTTCTAAAATGGTCCGCGCTCTACCTCGCATGCCTGCTCTGTGGGACCAGTGCCCCTGGCGGCCAGCCACCTCCTTACCATGGAGCCAGGCACCCCAGGCAATCCAGGGCTCCCCGCAGGCCCCGGAGATCCAGGGTGCCCTCTCTCTCCTGCAGGACCCGGCGGCCCCGCAGGTCCCATGGAGCCACTCTTGCCAGGCCCGCCAGGCATGCCAGCTCTTCCCTTCTCTCCTGCCTGGCCCTTCTGTCCTGAAGGTCCCGGGTCACCCTACAAGGACAGGAAGTCACACAGTCCAGCATTGCCAAGTAGTCAAGTTTATCTCACGGTGTCTCAGTGGTCTGCCCCCAGCATCTCCCTCTGGACCACAGCATCTTCACAGGTTGTCCCGTGTCTCTGCCCCCAAAGCAGTCCTTTTAAAGGATGGTTTTCATGTTCTTGCTCCCAGCTGAGAAATTTCCATGTCTCCCAACTGCCTTCAGCATAAAGGTTCAATTCCTCGGCCAGGCATTCCAGGCCATCATGATGGGGTCCTGACTACGTCTTCTCCAGCCTCGTTTTCCTGCCTGTGTGCTTCCAGGCACGCCTTGCTGGTTGTAATTCTGACTCAGCCATGTGTCTTAGTCCTCCCTGCCTGGAATGCCTTCCCTCTCCCAGTGTCCTCCTCCCACTCGGCTGTAAGGTCCCTGTTCTCTGGGCAGCCTCTCTGACATCCCAGGCTGGGCAGATTGCTCCCTCCCTCTGATTCCACAGCACTGCATCTAAAACCCAACAGGCTCCAGTGTAAATGTGACTGGACTAAGTGGGCACCGGGCCCAAGGCTAGGTCAGAAGGCCTGGAAGGTGAGAAAAGCCAAGCGGATGCTCTTGGAATGCATGCATGAATCAGTCAGGAGTGAATGAACACAAGGGTTCCATTCTTCCCACCATAGCTAAGAACCTTGGGGCGGCCCCAACATGAGAAGTCTTCAGAGACGAGGTTGCTCCAAGTTCCGCCCACTTCTCTTCCCTGCCCACTGGCCTTGCTGTGTCTCCTCCCCATAACTAAAGTCAGAGCTTCGGGCTGGGCTTCATCAACTCACGAGCTGCTCCTCTCAAACCCAGCCAGTGCCCAACTCACCTTTGGACCTGGGGGTCCATAGAGTCCCTGCTTTCCAGGGGGTCCCTAGAAGAAAGCAGAAGTCAGGGGTGAAGTCTGGGCAGCACCTCCAAACCATCCAGGGGGAACAGGTGTCATGAAAGGGCCTTCCAAAGCGTCAGGCCCCCAAACTGTCCTACTGGGTTCTGAGCGAGAAAGGACGAGAACCTCCCTGCCAAGAGCATGGCCAGCCTGAAGGGAGAATTATGTTTCCAGGGTGTGGCCCTTATGATTATGTTAGCTGGGTCCCTTGTCACAGACAGAGAGAGATGAGAAGTCAGAATGAAAGGGAGGGCCTGGCAAGAGCTGGTCCCCAGGAGATGTCTATTTGGACTTTATTATTATCATTGGCTTTTTTGGACCAGGTATATGGTTTAAAAGAAAAAAAAAAAGAGTGAAAAATAAAGTTCACTCTTATCCTTCTTCCTAGTCCCCAGTTCCTCTCCTGTAATAACAAGGGCACCAGTTGCCTGTATCTACATCCAGAGATGGTCTGTACATACAGGGAGCATTTACTGAGTGAATGAAGAGGGGTCAGGGCAAAGCCAGGAGCTAAAAGAAGCATCCCCGAGAGAAAACGAGAAGCCCAGCACAATAGTACCTCTTTGCCAGCTGCGCCATCCGCGCCGGGTTCACCCTGGGGAGCAGAGAGCAACGGAGCTTGTGATGAGCCCCAACCCAGCTTGGCATTTCACGCCTCACCTCGCCCACCAGGCGTGGCCAGCCCCCATTCCACCTAGGAGCCACAATCCTCCCCACCTCCCCCCGACCCTCTAGGCACAGGCTGTGGACACTCAGACCCCATGCCATGCCCCAGCCTGGCCCCGGCCACCCCCCGACTGAGCTCTGGGAGGGAAGAGCAGATTGCACCGGCCCTGCTCTTTGCTTGAGATCCTGGCATCTCGCACATTCCCTGGCTCTTGAGTGTATGTTCAGTGTTTGCTGAATGAAGGTTGTGAACCTGTGAACCTCTGTCCTTGATGAAGTCCCAGAGTTTGGCCAGGGCAGCCTCAGTGTCCACTCCTTCCCTGAGGCAGGAGAGACTGCCCCCTGGGCCCTGCCCATTTCTAGTGAGACGCTGGGGAAGAGGAATCTATGCTTGCAAGGCAACTGGCAGATTCGTCAGGGGACCCTGGAGGTTCTTAGCCTGTAGGCAGGAGGGACTGAGGACTGATGGGACCTGCTTGCCCAGGGTCCATGGCAGGAGTCAGAGGAGTAGGTGGCAAGACTCGGGCCTCTTGGCAGATGGACTGGAGTCATCCACTCCGTTCCAGGGCACCAACCCCAGACGCATTGCTCTTGCCCCCCAGAAGGAAGTCCGCTTGGGTGGAAAGCACCCCGGCCTGGGGGCTAGGAGCCCTGGGTCCCTGCCCCAGCCCCCCGGGAGACTTTTCATCCCTGAGCCTGGCAGTCAGTTCCACGTGATGTGGTTCACCGGTCTGGAACCTCTGAAAGAGAGAGTATCACAGCGTGGCTCCGGACCCAAGTTCTAGAGTCAGGCAGCCTCTTAATACTCAATAGCTGTGTGACTCTGGGCAACCTACTCAACCTTGCCGAGCCTTGGTTCCTTCATCTGTAAAACGGGGACAATCAGACCTACTAAATAGGGTTGCAGTATAGATTGAATGACAGCATGTCAAGCATGTGGTTACTATTCAGCCCAGTGTCAGGGACCAGTGTATCACAGCTCTGGGTGTACACGCAGACACTAAGGAGTGGTTTTGGAGTTACTGAGAGAGCTCCAGCAATAACACTGCGTTTGGGTGCCTGACGTGTACAGGTTTTCTGTGCAACCAACAAGCTCCTCTGGGGAGGGGACAGGGGTGGAACAGGGAGAAGTTTCCCCATCCGACACCTCGAGGAGGGACGTGCACGTGGGTGCTAGGTCAGAGGCAGCCGTCTGCCGCGTGGCTGGCCCAGCGCTGGCTTGTACAGCCTGCCCTTTATTCCAAATAGGATGCGATCCTCGGGCGCAAGCTCCAAGCCGCCATCGTGGTGCTGAACACCTCTCCTTCCCCAGAGACCCCTGAAGTGCAGGGCTGTGTGCAACTGACAAAGTCCACTGGCCCTTTCCCCTGGGGCTGTGCCCTAAAAGGTGGGGTCTTACCGGGGGCCCAGGGTGTCCAGGGGGGCCAGGCTGGCCTGGAAGACCTAAAAGGCCCCTTTCTCCAGTGGCTCCACGGTCTCCTTTCGGGCCCTAGAGAAAGAGTTGGAGATGGCGGGAGGGAAGAGTGAACCCCACAGAGCCAGAGGCAGACACTGCGCACGAGGGACCCTGTCCTCCAATTCTGAGGCTCCAGAGGGGGAGGTGGCACTGCCTGAACTTGGGGAAGGACCCTGGGGTAGCCTCCAGGCCTCTCTGAAGGTCTTCACCCCGAGCCAGTTAGGGAGACTGGCTGGAGGCAGGAGAGGCCTACAAGAGGGAAGGAGGGGGGATGGGGACATGCAGGGACAAACACGAGGGGGAGGGGCCCTAGGAGGAGCAGGGCACTCACCACTGCAGAGATCCCAGCTGGGCCTGGCTGGCCTGGAGGCCCCGGCGGCCCCTAAAGGGAGACGAAGTCAGTGGGTTGGAAAGAGGCTCCCGTAACGAGGCCCCGGGAGGCGGCGGGGGACCAACCGCAGGAACAAGCCCTGAACTTGGTTACAGCAGCTCCATCCTGTTCCCTGAGCCTTCCTTCCATCTGCTCTTGCATTTGATCTGTGTCTGGGGATCCCTGGGCACAGAGGATGCTCACACCTGCCGCTTGCCGAGTGGTACAACTGGGGCCTGCGCTGAGGGGATGATCTGGGAGCCAGAACCAAGCGCAAGGGAGTGAAGTACACGGCACGTGGGCCTGGATGTCTTCTGAGGACCCCCAACAGCCCCCACCCAGCCGCCTTCCTTCTGTCCTGTGGGGGGAGCAGAGACCAGGAGCTTGTCTCTGTGCGGAGAGAGGTGAGGGACAGGGGCTCTGCTCCAACCCCAACATCCTCGCAGGTAAGCCCCAAGTTCCCTGGTCCCCTGCCGCTCACCATCACTGGGGGTGACGAGCCTCAACTGCACGGGGGGGGGGGCTCCCACCTGCCCCATCTCTCCACATCCCGCCCTGGAGGCCCGGCTCACACATCACCTCCCTGGTCAGAGCGACACTTCCTCTGAACCTGGGGGGCACACGGGTCTCTCTCGGAACACTTCCCTCTGTGCTCACAGATGGAAAGTTCTGGAGGCGGGGGCTCTGTTCTACTCATCTGAAGCCTTCTAGGGCAGGAGTGGCCAGCCCTCAGCAGGGGACTGAGTTGGATGGACAGAGGTGGGAAGAGGAGCCCTGCACACCCCAGCCCCCTAGTGAGTCTCCACAATTCATCTCTAATGTGGAGGTGGGGAGGGGGACAGGGCTAGACCTGGGGTCCCCAGTGCAAGGTCGCTGGACCCCTTGAGAGCCATATAAACAGTGATGAGGCCCCAAGAGTTCTTGTTGTGGGGTCCTGATCTATTTTTAACATTTCCAAAAGCCTTCTGGAAAGCATACGGCCAGTGTATTCCCTCCTCTCTGGAACCCCACCAGCCCGGAGCTGTCACACTGATCAAAGGCGCCCATTGGCAGTCATCTGCGTTACAGATGCGTCAAGGAGAAGGGAAAGCCATTATTTCATAAACCTCCTCTCCAAGTCACCCTTTCTCAGTAAACACACCACCCACTCACCCGGCTGCCCGAGCCAAACAGGAGTCATCCTCAATTCCTCTCCTCCTTCTGCCGCCTCCTGCCCCTTTGCCATCTGGGTCATTAGCAAGTCCTCTACCTCCAAACACTTGTGGGGTCAGTCCATCCGCTCCACCACTACCATCCATCCGTCCATGACATCTCTGCTTCCACTTGCATGTTCCGCTCCTCCTGCCCTGAGGTCCTCCACCATCTGCACCACAACCTCTTCCAGCTCAGCCTTCCCGTCCCCACTCACGCCCTCCTCAAACTCCACTCCCCCGTGCCCTGCCTGTCTCATGCTCTCTGTAGCAGCTACACCCCTGCCTGAACACTTTTCCTCCAGTTGGCTCAATAGCTGGCTCTTGCATGTTATTTGGGCCCCTGCTCAAACACCACTTCTCCAGGGAAGTCGCCTCCCAGCCCTGCCTAGGACATCACATCACCGCCTGGTCCCTCCGCACTCATCAACATGTTGTGTCCATGTGGAAGTTCTGGGATCGGGGGACCTTTCTACCTCACTCATTGCCGTAGCCCAGGGCTTGGAACAGTGCCTGGCATGGAGCAGGTGCTCACTAATTACTTGTTGAATAACCGAATGATCTTTGTTTGATAAGCAAACTCGAAAGTGCCCAGAAAATACGACAATGGCGCAGAGCCGGGGAACTGCTGGATGGGGTGAGCCCAGAGCCCCTTCTGGTTCTGCATGGCTGGTGCTGCTCCTGCAGTCAGTTCTTTCAAGTCACCATCAGCTTGCCCACCACCACCACCACCCAGCCCAATGCGATCCAAACTCTTAGAGAGACAGAGGCTAAAACAGGTCAACTCACAACATGGCCGGGGGGGCCGGGTCTTCCCTGGGGTCCCATGGCACCAGGCTCACCCTGCAGGAGCCAGAAAGAGGAAGAAGTGACATAGAAACAGACTTTACACAGGCTATTAGGTAGGAGAGGGTTGAGCAGAGCAGATGAGACACACCACCGGTCAGAGGAACCACGCCGAGCCCTGGCCTCTAGGTCTAAGCCCTAGGGGACCAGCCCTACCCGTGAGTATGGTTGGAGGGGGAAGCGGAGACCAGGCCTTTGTAGGTTAGTGACCCAGCAGTGACCCCATAGGGAGGGGAGCCAGTTATAAGCCCTAAGAGGGGAAGGTGAAGATGTGCAGAGTTGGGGAAAACCTTCCCCAGAAGGCCAAGCAGAGGAGGCAGCCACCTTGCCAGTGAGGAGGGAGGAAGTGGCAGCATTCAGGACTCAGCAGAACCCAGGGCTGTCTAAAGGCAGCATGCATAGACCCCGGGCCCTTACCTCTGCTCCGGGCCGGCCACTGCTGCCCGGGGGGCCTGGCTTTCCACAATCACCCTGGAGGAGAGAGGGGTATTTGGGGCTCACCAGATCTCCACTTGGCTTTGCCACCACAACTGACCCCACATCAGAGGGGTCCTGCCACATGCCCCCACTCTGATGCCCTTAGGCTGGCAGATGGCAAAGCCCTGACCCGGTCCGCCAGGCACCGGTGGCCTCAGAAGGCCTGGAAGCTGGAATGGCATCTCAGTCAAGGGTCAAGTGGCCTGTCCACTCCAGCTGCCATCTGCCCAGGGTCGAGCCTTGAGAAGAGCCGAGAAAACCTGGCTGGCGGAAGTCACCAGGTCCTTACCTTCGGTCCTGGGAGGCCGGGATGGCCGGGTTTTCCCTTGAAGCCCTGGAAGAAAAAGCAGGAGCTGCCACATCCCTCGCCTCAAGCAGAGACCACTTCCCACTCCTCCCTCCCTGGGTCAAACAAGTCAAACCCATCCAAAGTCATAACTCAGTCTCCAAGGGACGTGGATGTGAGCTGCCCCACCCACCAAGGCACCTGCCCAGGTTTGGAACCTCCCAGTTCCCAGCCCCTTCCTACAGCTCAGCTTACCGGGGGTCCCATGAGTCCGGGAGGGCCAGCAGGACCGGGGTCCCCCTAGGGAAAGAGGCCAGGGGCACAGAGACAGGAGCTTTGTCCAGTTTGCACCCACTTATTCACCACTGTCTCCCCCTTTCTTCAGCCCCTCCCCCAGCTCTCCCAGGATGGAGGGTTTGTCACGTGGGGCTTGGCCTCTGACTTGGCTGTGCACCCTGACTGAATCCTGGCCCCTCTCTGAACCTGTGTTCCTTCCTTTGGGTACAGAAGGCAGTTGACCTGGATGCTCTGCCCTTCGCCATGGCCCCCTCCTTTTCAGATGCCCCAGCAAAACCAGGCACGAGGAGCCAGGGCTGCTCAGGTCCTTCCATGTCTGCAGCCTATTCCTTCTGATACCCAGCCTAGTTTCTTAGTTGACTGAGCTTCTGGGTATAAATGTACTGCCTTCACTGCCTGCCAGCGCATCCAACCTGGTTAAGGCGGACCAGAAGAATGGAGAAACCAGGGCTCTGGGGCCATCAGAGACGTGGGGTGTGGTGCAAAGCAGACTGAGGGAAGGCGGGGGCACCTCCTGAAAGCAGTATGGGGGATGAGATTCGACTCCCTTCACCAGGGTTCCCTTGGCTTTGGCTCTTGTGGAAGGAAGGAGAAGGAGGGGGGTGCCCTCCTGGGCCCACGTCTCACCCTCAAGCCAGGTTTGCCGTCCTTCCCATCCAGACCATCCAGACCGGCGGGGCCCTGGAAACGAGGAAGAGGCATTTCTGCATGTTGCACAGGAGCCCTCGGAGGTAGGAGCCTGACCAGCTCTGCCACCCTCTCCACCCCATCCACCCCTCATCCCACTCCGACCCCTAAACACACATACACACACACACACACACACACACACACACCCATCTGTCAGGCTGGGATACACTCACCTGAATCCCGGGAGATCCTGGTGGTCCAGGGGGGCCAGGCAGACCTGATGGGCCTCGAATCCCTTCACTGCCCTGGAAACGAGCCCCCCAACAAAGTCAGCAGGACCTTGTCCCTCTCCCTCCCCTGGACACACCAGCAGGAGAAGGGACCCTGGGCCACAGGCGCTGGTGGCTACTAGACTCAGGACAGCTGACTTCAAATCCCACTTCGGTTCTGGTCTAACTGGCTGTATCCCACATACCACTTGCCCAAGAAGATCTGTCTTCATCTGCAGAGCATCCCCCTTTCTGCACTGCTCCACGAGGAAGGGACAGAGCCTGTTCAGTCCAGCACCTTCCCCAGGGCTGACCCGGGGCTGGCCTGGCAGGTGCTCGGTAATGCAGACTGGGCCTCTGATCCCCCAGATGGAACGAGGGTGGCTCCTGTCCCCGAGGAGCTCACAGTCCAGTGAGAGTCACAGACCCACGACAACCACGGGCAATGCAACAGTCCCTGTGCTCTGTGAGTCAGGGGCCCTGGGTGTCCAGAAGGGAACTGGGCGCTCAGAAGAGGGCACAGCTCACCCTGCCGGGGGTGGGGGGTGGGGGTCAGGGAAGGTGTCACAGAAGAGTCTGCGGGCACTGGGTTCTGAAGGGTGGCTGGGATTTGGGCTGGCAGAGAAGGGGGAAAGGGCGTGCCACTGGGGACTTCAGAGAAGGATAAAGGTTTGGAGCGGGTGACATGCCTGGTCTAGCCAGGGTGTCTGGGGAGCCTGTATGATGGGGACGGAGGGAGGGGAGAGGGGGCTGGAGGAGTTAGATTGGGGGAGGACACTGTACTAGATTTTATCAAATGGACTAGTGGCTTTGAAACTACTTCTCAGGGCCTGGGGGCTCCTGGAGGACCTTGGAGGGGCTGGGGGCACAAAGTGGAGACCCAGGGGCGGGACTCCAGACCCCTACCCCTAGCTTAGCCAGAGCAGCTCCACTTGCATATTTGTTTATTAAGATTTTTTTTAACATGGACCATTTTTAAAGTCTTTATTGAATTGGTTACAATATTGCTTCTGTTTTATTTTTTGTTTTTTTCGGGAGGAGCCCAAGGCATGTGGGATCTTAGCTCTGCCACCAGGAATCTAACCCACACCCCCTGCATCAGAAGGTGAGGTCTTAACCATTGGACTGCCGGGCAAGTCTGTTTTATAGATTTGAGCATTCACATGAGATTCTGTGTGGCAAAAAGCCTTGTGGTGGTGGTTTAGTTGCTAAGTCGTGTCCAACTCTTGCGACCCTCATGGACTGCAGCCTGCCAGGCTCCTCTGTCCATGAGATTCTCCAGGCAAAAATACTGGAGAGGGCTGCCGTTTCCTTCTCCAGGGGATCTTTCCCACCCAGGAATCGAACTTGGGCCTCCTGCATTGCAGGCAGATTCTTTATCAACTGAGCTATGAGGGAAAAGCCTTGGGGACTACAAAATAAAGCCTGAAAAACACTGCTACAGACACTGGGGCGCCACTGACAGTTCAAAGCAGGGGCAAAGGTGGGGGTGAATGTGTGAATTAGAATGTTTATCGGAGAAGGGAGGGCGAGGCAGGCAGCTAAGTTTGGGGGTGGTGCTGGCAGCATTTCCCCAGGGGGAAGAGGCTGGCACCCTGGAGCAGTCAGTGGCTGTGGGCCTCGCCAAGCGGAAGGGCTCCAGCCAGAGACCCCTTGGGAGGGGGCCGGGGGAGAGAGCTTCGGGTGGTACTGCAATGCCACCAGCTACCAGGAGGGGTCAGCACAACCCCAGGAAATGGCGGCCCCGCAGGGAGTCAAGCTGGAGAACCGCTGGCCAGAGGTTTGGGAGCCGACAATGACTGGCCTAAGGAGAGCAGGCAGCCCTGGATACAGAGCCTGCGTGGAAGATTCTGGCAGGGGCCGCCACCCAGGTGAAGGGAGGTGGAACCCGCCACTGCCTCAACCACGGCTGATCCGGGAGGCAGCAAGCGTGTGGGGGTTCTCCTGAGTGGGGCCGGGGATGGGGGTGGGTAAGTCTTAGCTCTTGGGCTGTCTTGCTGTGCACCCTGGAATAATGGGGGCATTCCAGGACTGCCCCCAGCATCCCAGGGCCTTTCAGCATTCTCTGGGCCTCATTTCTTCACCTGAACAGTGAGAACCTGTTCAGACCAAGGTGGCCCCTTCTAGGAGTCCTTTCCAGCTTTCAGAGGAAAGAGGCTCCCCACGAGGCTACAGACCTCCTGCCCCTCCCTCTGGGCCGTGATCCTCCCATCCCAACCTCACAGGTCGATTCCGGGCCTCCTGACACCGCCCGCCTGTCACATCTGGAGAAGCCCAGAAGGCGGTCTGAGTCAGGGATGTCAGCCTCCAGACCAAAGCCAGCGGTGGTTTAGATGCTAAGTCGTGTCCGATTCTTGCAACCCCATGGACTGCAGCCTGCCAGGCTCCTCTGTCCATGGGATTCTCCATGGCAAGAATACTGGAGTGGGTTGCCATTTCCTTCTCCAGAGGATCTTCCTGACCCAGGGATTGAACCCAGGTCTCCTACATTGCAGGCAGGTTCTTTATCCGCTTAGCTACGAGGGAAGCCCTGAAGGCCAAAACCAAAAGCAGAGCTAGTCCCAAAGCCAAACCCAGGGATGGCCAGTGTGGGCGCTCCCCGACTGCTGCTCCTTCCCACCCTTGTCACCAGGTCACAGGCCATGCCTTCCCTCTTTGGCCATTGGGGACGCCCTGAGCCTGGCTCCCCCGGAGGCCCATTCCCCTTTTCTGCTGTTGTCAGACCCAGGAGGCAAATGCCCAGAGCTCCTCCCGTTGCTGGGTGGGGGGTTCCCAGTCTTGGCTGTGCTTCCCTCAACTCCTTGCCCTGCCCTGGAGGAGCTGCAAGCTGGTCCGGGCCAGCCTGTCACATTCTAGTGGGCCACCTCGCACTACACCCCTCTGCCTCCTCCCTAGCCACCCTCTCCCACTGGGAGAGGTGCAGAGCTTGGTGGTGCAGAGGCCAGCAGGCATCTTGGGCTCAGCCCTGGGGACCCACTGGTCTGCCCTGGCCCTGTTGCCCTACAGCAGTTGCTGGGCCCATTCTCGAGTCTCTTTGCCCATCCTGGCTGTAACTGAGCCAGTCCTTGAATTTCTGAAGGCCTGATACTGGGTGTGGGGGGGGGGGGGAGTGGGCAGACAGGGGCTAGGAGCTGCATGGCTCAGATCTGTGAGTGTGGCCAACTCGGGGGTCCTGCTCACCTTCTCCGCTTGCGGGCCGGGTGGGCCAGGTGCTCCCGCTTTGCCTGGGAATCCAGGGGGACCCTAAACCAACAAAGGAGCAGGCAGGGATGAACACGGGCTGGAAAGGAGCTCCGCTTCCTTCTTCCTCCTGAGTGTGCTTTACCAGTTGTATTAACGTTATGCATTTTTTTGACTTCCGGCCTGCTGGGCTGCTGGGGCCCACCCAGGAGGCCTTGCTCTCCGGGTCCCTGTTCCTGGAATCAGGCCTGACCACCCAGGCCGTTCCTCCTCCTGGGCCTTCCTCCCTCCCCTCCCCATGCCCACCCTCACGCAGCCTGGCCTGCCCCTGCCAGACTGGGAGCACACCGACAGAGCTGGCTTTGTGTCTGCACTCACCGGGGGGCCTGGAAAGCCGGGCTGGCCTTGGAATCCCTGGGGGAAGAAAGCAAGGGGCAGTGTGCTGCGCCACCCTCTCTACAGCCTGGCTGCCCAGGTGGAAAAAGTGACACGGTGAGTCCTGGGGCCTTGTCCTTCACTCTGCCCCCAGAGGCCGGCAGGTGAGGCTCTGGGCATGAGGTGAGAGGTTACAGCTCAAGGATGGTGGAGGCTGGGAGGCGACAGCTGGTCCCCACCCCCATACATAAGAGTGACCACCAGGGAGAGGCCCCCTTCCCTGCCTCCCCCCAGCCCTTCACAGTGGTCAGAACAACCAGCGAGGTCCCTGTCTCCACTCACCTGGTCTCCTTTCTCACCCGAGCTTCCTTGGGGTCCTCGCTCTCCTCGGGGACCCTGTTGCCAACCACAGAGAACAATGCATCTGGAACCCCCAGATGCAACCTTCCCATGCAACCGTCCTGTCCCCAGGCCCCAGGGCAGGATCGGGGATTCTCATGTCCACATCCCCCTGTCCCCTTCCTCACTCACCGCTGGGCCTGGGGGACCTGGGAGGCCTTCAGATCCTGGTGGGCCCTGCTGACACAAAGGAGCAGAATCAGTCGTTCTGACACGGGGGGAGGGGGCAGATCAGGGCTGGGGGCAGGGGATGGCACAGGGCAGAGGCAGGGATGTGGGCGGAGGCCCTTCCAAGCTGCAGGACTCCTCTCCGGGGTCTGTTCGGCCGCCCCTTCCCTTGCCTGAGCTACTGAACCAGCCTCTTAACTAGTTCTGCCACCTCTTAGTTCACTTTAAGAGCCAGCTCCTCTTCTTCAACACAGCTCTGATTTTAACACCTTCTTGCTCCCACACCCTCCATGGCTCCCCTCCGTCAACCGAACGCTGAGTTTTGAGGCATCCTGTGATCTGATACCAACCACCCTTTCCTGCTTCACTTCCCTCTCCTTTTCTTATCTTCTGCCTGGCTTGGTCAGACTGCCGTTCCCTGAATACTATACATTCATACCACTGACTGGCCCCTCTACCTAGAATTCTGTCATCCCTTATCCTTTCCAGGTCTCTTGAAACCTTATCAAATCATCTATGGCTTCAATCTGATCCAGGGGTGCCCCCCACCCATGGGCTCACCCTCGGGTTCCCCAGCAACTATATGTCTTCCCCCACCCCCGACCCTGAAGCCCCACTCAAGGCTCAGTTCCAATGCCACCCCCTTAGAGGGGCCTCCCTAACCCTCTGTCTACAGCATCCTGTTCATGGCTCCAGCTTGATTTTTTTCCACCAGTCCCATCTCTCCTAATTTATATGTATCTGTTTATTCATCTGTTATCTGCTTGTCCCACTGGAACTTGAGCTCCCTGAGGGCCAGAGGCCCAACTGCCTGTTTTATCCATCAAGGCATCTTCAGAACAGAGCCTGGCACCTAGAAGGCCCCCCCCTGAGAAATATGTTATTGAATAAAGGCACAGCTGGGGTTTACAGCAGCCTACCTGGCCTCACCAGCGGCTGTGGGTGGGCGGCATGAGTGATGGGGAAGGGAAGACAAAGGTTTGGGGAGGCTGGAAACAAACAGGGTTGGGTTCAAGTCCAGCCTCCGCCCTAATTCCCTAACTAGCTGCAGGACCCTGGGTGAGCTGTGTCACTGCGGGGGCTACCACTGATGACCTGTGCTCAGGGTGGGTCTGGCACACTGGCTGTGACGGCTCTGGGTGGCCTGGGACAGGCCTGGAGGCAGCGGGGTCCAGGGTCTCGGGCTGGCTCTCCAGCCTGTGGGCGTGGGGGTGGGAGGAGGTCCCCTCTTCCAGGCAGCCCCTCCAGCCATCTCCGCTAAACCTGGCGCGATCCTCCTCCTCGCAGCTGCCGCCCCCGCAGCAACCAGCCGGCAGCGCCGACTGCTTGAGACGCAGCTGGAGGATTCAGGGGGCTGGGAAGCTGGGGTCATGTCTCGCGTTCACCGGGCGGCTGGGAAGCTCTCCAGGCGGCGGCAGCGGAGGAGGAGGCGGCGGGCGGGAAGGGACCAGCCATTTGAAGCCCTTCCTCCCGCCCCCGCGCGCGCTGGGGAGCAGCACTCCGGTACTCACCGATTCTCCCTTCTCTCCCGGGGAACCCGCGTAGCCTCGCTCCCCCTTGATGCCCTGACAGGCAGCAAAGAGAGAGGGAATTAGCTCCGCGGCCCGCCGATGGGAGGGGTGGAGACTGCAGCTGGCACCCAGACTGGCACTTGGGCGCAGATGGCGCCCAGGAAGAGGCTGGGAACCAGTGGGGCGGGGTGCTCTCGGAGCGGGAGCGCGGCTCCGGGGAAAGGAGGTGGGGGGGTGGTCATGTCTACCGAACTCTGGCCTCCGCAGGGTCTCCCCAACTTTCCCTGCCCCTCCCCACCAGACAGCCTTCAATCCTCTCCCAGTCTGGGAGGCTCCGGGTGCTCTGAGCCGCTGGTCCCTGATATGTAGCGACTCCAGTGGGTCCCCCCAAAGCAGAGAGGTGGGCCAAGTCCCACTCCCAAGGGGGCTTATATGGCCGGGGGAGGGGAGGGGGGGGAGGTTGGTCTCTGAATGGACAGCCTGGCAGGAAACACCAGCTGAAATGCTGATAGAGGAGGAAGCCCACAGGCTGCCCAAGCCTGGCCCTGTTCTGACCACCACCCCTGGGCACCCGGACCACCCACCTCTGCCCCCGCCCAGGGCCTGCTTACTCACAGGCAGTCCTGGGGGGCCCATGGCTCCTGGGTAACCAGGTTGCCCTGGAGGACCCTGCAAAGAAAGGGAGACATGATGGACCAGCCCCTCAACATTTCTGTCCCCCCCCCCCCGCCCCGGGTAAGAGGGCGGCCAAGGCCAGCCGGTCTGCAGTTGGCCCTCAGCAGGCACCAGTCAGCCCCCGGGACAGCCACCACCTCAAGCCATATCCCCTAGGCCAGCTTCCCTCGGTGGAGGCCACCTTCAGAGGCCTGGACCCTGGGGGGAAGAGCCGAAGGAGGAAACCCCGGGGCAGCCGATGAGGAGGACCGGAGTCGGGGAGTGGAAGGGGCAGGCTCAACCCTGCAGGAAGAGGGAGGGAGGAAGCCCCCGGGGACGGGGGTGTTTGCCCCTAACAGGAGTGAGGGCACCTGGAGATCGGCTTCCTTGGATCCTGAGGGCTTGTGAAGATCCCAGTGCTGAGGGATTCAGGGCTGAGGGGCAGAGAGTTTCACCTCCCATCTTCCACTTGACAGCCATCCCAGGGGGCCCAACCCATCTCCCCAGGCTCTTCATCTGTCGCCACCCCGCTGCCGCCTCCTCTTACCGGCTCCCCCTTCTCTCCCGTCAGGCCCCTGAGGCCTCGCTCTCCTTGAAGACCCTTGAAGAGAAAAATCATGAGAAACTGCAGGGGAGGGCAGTCCCCACCCAGCCCTTGCCTCCTCCCCACGGCCCCGCAGCCCTCTGTTCCCATTCTAGGCAAAGGTGGGGGGGTGGCTGCTGGTGGCCCCCAGAGTGTCCCCGGCAAAGTGACCATAGGGGGTGGACCCAGAAGGGGAGCACTGTCAGAGGTACAAATTCCCACATACGGGTGCCTCTCAGGAGCGGGGGCCCCCACGACGGGCCACCCGAGAGATACACCCACCCGGGCCGGTGACGCTCAGAAGGCACTTCTCAGGTGACTGTCATTGGTTGGCCCTACTGTGACCACTGTCTGGGGCGGACCTTTAGGAGGGTGACACATGTGCTCCCTCCGAGGGGCAGCTGTCAGCAGAGGTGTTCCTAGAGTGCTCCCCACCAAGATGTAGCACCTGATGCCAGACACTTACCTGTCCAAGCCCTGCCCCCACCCCCCACCCCAGGCAAAAATCAACTTCCTTTAGGGATGCTGGGGAAGGACTCAGGAAGGCTCCCTCCAGAACAGTCCCTATCTTTTTGGGGATATCCATTGCAAAGTAGAGTCCCCATCCCTCATCCTCAACCTGGACTTCGTAGATGCAACACACCGTTAAGGGGCCAGGTCTGCCCCTTCTCCCTCATGCCTTCCAGAGATGCGGCGCCCAAACCTTTCCACGACACAAGACAGATGGCTAGACGGACAGATGGCCCCTCCACCCAAGCAAGCAGAAACAAACAAGGTCCGGCCAGGATGAGGACGTGGGGACAGATGGAGCTGTGACAAGGAGGGGCCCTGCTCCCTGAGCCGCCATCACCAGCCCTGGGAGGAGAGGAGCCGACCCCAGGAACATGAAGTCCGACAAAACAGGAGGTTAGTTTCCATGACCCAGGAGGGAGCAACAGTGAGGATGAGAATGACTTAAACGTACTTGTGATGATGACGAAGGCAGAGCAATTAACGACACCGGGTGGAAGGAGGTGGCCAAGACCCTGGGCAGGAGGGGCAGGGCCCCGTGACACCCGGAAACCCTGCTGCTGGCATCACATGCCCAGCCTCAGAGCAGACTTGGCCCGGAGCCAAAGAAGAAGAAGGGAAGAGGAGGAAGCTTCCTCTAGGATGATGGGAAAGGTTGCAAGCGTGGCCGCCTTGAAATCCCCGGGGCGCCTCTGGACCAGCCCCGCCAAGCAGCAGGGCAATGAACCCGTGCCAGCCTGCAGTGTGAAGCCCTAAAGCTTTGGCATCTCTGCCGGGCTCTGTGCCAGGCGCCTGGCAGTGCCCCAAGAACTACTTTCAGCAAATCTTCAGTCAACACCAAAGGTGGGAGAAGCAGGAGGCAGAGTGAGAAGGGAGGGAATAAAGAGGCCCCTAGAGGCACCAGCTTAAAATAAGAAGGTAAAATAGCTCCGGAGGATTTGGGGGGAGTGATGTGTGATTGTGGGAGAGAAAAAAGGGAAACGGAAGGGGGGAGAAGAGAGATGATGAGAGAGAGAGAGAGAGAAAGCAGGAGAAGAGGGAGAAGGGAAAAATGGAAAGAAAGTCAGAGACTGGGAGGCTATCCAAGCTGCTGGGACCTTAGGGAACCTGTGTCGTTAGCTACCAAGCCTGCAGGGGTATGACAACGATGATACACACACACACACACACACACACACACACACACACACACACACACAGGAGGGAGGCCAGGGCATGGCAGGAAGGGACACGAGCAAAAGCCACAGAGACCTGGCTGGCAGGGGAGGGGAGGTCGAGCAGCGCTAGGTTCTTACAGGCAATCCGGGGGAGCCAACAGCACCAGGAAAACCTGGGGGGCCCTGGTGGGAGAAACAGGCAGGTCACATCTCACAAGAACAGTAACCCTGGGTCACGATCTGGGGCTGAGGGCTCACGGGGAAAGGAAGTCATGGGGGTATTATCAAGGCAGCTAGAAAAGAGACTTGTCCCGAGTCTTGGACCAGAAGCCACCTGCTCCTTCTCGCTTCGGCTCCAGGAAGAATGAATGGCTCTGCTGATGGCGGAGATGCGCAACAGTCCCCAGAGTCAGACCACCGGCCCACGTCTCCCCACATCCAGGTGAACCCCAGTGCAAGAGTGGAAGCCCATGGTGCCTGTTACCTGACTCCACGGGCCCCCAGGTCGGGGCTCCCTGGTTCTATGATGACTCCCACCAGCCAAAAAAAAAATTTTTTTTTTCCTCCAAAGGAAGTGTTTTCAGTTCTTCCAGGTTTTCCTAGTCACTTCTACGTCCCTGCCATGTCAACACCAGGGGAGACGCTCCTAGGCTGGCCTCTGCAGGCTTGTCCTAGAAACTGACCCTAGAGAGCCATGGAGGGCGGTTCCATCTTAGCTTCTGGCCCCTGCCTGCAGGTTGCCACACGCTTTCCTGGCAATTGAGACCATGAGCCATCGTGCAAAACACAGCAGGGATGGGGGGTGGAGGTGGGGGTGGGAAACACGAATATGCCCTGAGGCCTCCTCTAAGCCAGGACCACAGGCAGAATGGGGCAGAGCAGGCCGGCTCTGGGGGATTCAGAGGTGGGAAACCACAGTCCCTGCAGATGCTGTGATGAGGGAAAGGCAGAAGAGGTTCCCCCTTTCTGTCCTGCCCAGCTTCCTGGGATATGGCAGCAGAATGGTGTCTGGGTTTTACGTCTCCTTTGAGAGCCTCTCAAGCAGGCCAGAAGACCACGGATACTCACAATAGGGCCTGGAGGACCCGGGGAGCCCCTCATACCGGGTGGACCCTGCGAAGGAAGCCACGGGAAATAAATGAAGAGGCTCAGAGCTTGCAGCGCCCCAGTTGGGGTGGGGGGTGTCTCTGCAGCCCTTCTCCCAGCCCTCCACAGTCAAGAGGCAGCCGCTGTCAGCGCTGGATGGTAAAGCTTTCATGCGGTTCATTCAATCAGCCAACAAACATTTATCGAGCTATTGTTATGTACTGAGCACCATCCCAGGTGCTGAAGACATAACAGTAAACGGGACTTTAAAATCTTTGCCTTGTGGCAGTTACATTCTGGGAAGAGGTGGACAGGAAAGAATAGAACAGGGGCTGGTGTGCAGGCGGTGCTCAGCAGATACCTGCCGTGTGTTCCCGAGGAAAGGGGACACAAGGATGCCAGAGGGCGAGGAGTGGGGGGCAGGGAGAGGGCCTGGGGCTCGAGGGGTGTGGGGCGTGTGGGGGGCTCCATTCTAGGGGATGGTCAGGGAAGGGCTCCAGGAGACGGGGAGGGACAGGGAAGCCTGGCGTGCCGCGGTCCAGCAAAGAGTCGGACGTGACTTAGTAACTGAACAACAGGGAATATCTTACTGAGAAGGTGATCTTTGGAAAAAAAAAAGGGCTGAAGGGGTGAGGGAGCGGGCCCTGGAGAAGAAAGAGCTGCAGGCCAAGTGAGGAAGAGTGGCCGGGGGCCCAGTGCTACGAGGAGGCCCCAGGCGCCAGGTGGGCAGATGAAGCCAGAGCAGTGAGGGGTGTGCGGGGTGACCTGAGGCCTTAGTGGCCCCTGAGGGACTCCCAGGGGATGACGAGGAGGCACCAGAAGGCCCAAGGAGACTGCTGGCAGGAATGAGACAGCCCTCAGGAACCGAGGGTCGTCGAGGTGCAGACACCAGCTGCCTCGGGGCCAAGCCCAGGCGGGGACCCAGACTCTTACCTCTTCTCCTCTCTGGCCAGGCAGTCCCGGAGGACCCGGCAGCCCGGGGCTCCCTGCACAGCCCGGGTCTCCCTCGTGGTTGTCCCCCTGGAGCGGGATGGACGGTGAGTGTGAGCAGCCCCGTGGGACACGGGGCAGGAGGCGAGGAGAAGACGGAGGCCCACTCACCCGGGCCTCCTCGGCTCTCGGGCGCTCCCGCTCCATGAAGCACTGCGGACAACAGCCGGAGGCCCGGTGAGCGTGGAGGGGGCGCAGCCGGGGAGCTTGCCCGGCACCAGGGCAACCCCGAGCCCCCCGCCCCCCGCCCCAGCCTCCTACCCGGGCGCAGCTGTCGAGGCCTGGCACGCCGGGGATGCCCTGGTCTCCCTTCTCTCCGCTTTCCAGGAGGGCCACCTCGTGAGCTGTCTTGCCCTGGATACAATCCCCACAGATGCTCTGATGAGGAGAAGAGGAGGGCGGTGGGGTCAGGATGGGCCAGATGGGGGGAATCCCTGCTCCGAACCCAGCCTGGGGTGCCCTGCGGACTGGCCCCCACCCACGCTCTTAAGACCGCCCCAGCCACCGCTCTCTTCCCCCCCAGCCGCATCCCTGAGGCCGCTCGGCTGCCTCCTCGGGGGACCCGGTCCCAACACTGGCTTTGAGTTTCCTCCAGGAAGAAACTTGGGTGGGGCCAAGCCAACGCCACTGTGCAAGACAGCCGTGTGGGAGGAGGCGGAGGGGCCCGCCGGGGGGGACCATCTGTCCCGGCTGTTCCTGCAACCTGCGCCCACTGTGAGGACATGCCACCAGGATTCAGCCTGAAAAGGCCAGCTCCACACAGCAGCTCCTCTGCCCAAGGGAGCCAAGGAAACAGCTGCCCGCCCTTTGCAGACAGCCTCAGGGATGGGACGGCAGGTCCCGGCTGTCATGGCTCCCCAGTGTGTGGGCTTGAAGTCTTCCTGTGACAAGAAAGGTCCTCCTCTCTCCTGGAGGCTTTAACCTCTCGGGGTCACAGACTTCTCTGAGAGTCTGATGGAGGCTATGTATCCTCACCCCCCTCAAAATGAAACCTACTAGTGGAAAACTACACTACAGTTTCAGAGGACTGGGAAGCCGGGCGTCTACCCACAACCTGGTGGGGCCGGGAGGCGTCCATGGGCCTCTAGAGGAGCTGCCGCTTCATTGCCACTGTTTACTGTGAAGCTCAATGATAATGGTTGTCATTGACTCAGCACTCGTGACACCAGCCGTGGTGACAGACCTCTGCACATGATCGCATTCAACCCAGACAGTGCAATGAGGCGGGTCATCTTACAAGCACTCTGGAGATGAGAAAGTCAAGGCTCAAAGAGACAGCCTGACTTGTCTAAAGTTAAGTGGGACCCTGGGTTGGAGTTTGATCTGAGGGTGTAACGAGTGCTCTGTCCACAGACTCAGGCTTCCCCTGGGCTGTGGGTGACTGTGGGAGTCAGCACCCCTGGGACGCCATTAGACCCTTTCTCCAGACCACACTCAGTTCCTGTCGGGGGCCCTCCATGGAGCACTTGATCATGAAGCTGTCAGATGACATGTTACACAGAGAATGTTGAATGCTACCTTTGGAGTCACACCATCACTTGCCCAGAGGCAGACCTTGGGGAACCTCGGGTTGCCAGAGTGGAAGAGCTGGGGTTCACTGCCACAGCCCCACCATGAGCCAACCTATAACTCTTGCCGGCAGATTAGCCCAACATCAAGCTGCTTCTGGCGTCGACTGCTGTCCAGAGCAGGGTGGAGCACCCCATGCTCTGTTCTGAGTAGGACCGCTGGACTCATGGGAGGTCCAGAGCACTTACCAGCCAGTGCCAGAAGGGGGTGACCAGGACGGGGCAGGGGGGTTCTGGAGGCCAGGGCCTGGGAGGGACCCCTCGGGATGCTGAGTGGGAGGAGGAAGACTCCTGGCCTGGTCTTTAGAGGTGATTGAGCAATGAAAGGCTGTGTCACCCGTGGTGTCCAGCGTGGGAGGTCAGAGCAGACCATGGCCCCGGGGTGTCCCTAACCCAGGCCAGCTCTCCCACCAGGCCCTAGTTCCTGGTTCTTGCACCACTAGAATTGCCTCTCAAACCCCACTCCTTCCTGGATTCTTTCTGGATCGACCAGGGGACAGCAAAGGTTTCTTCCAGGCCCTCACCCAGGTTTATCCATAGCACATAACCCTTGCAGGTCCCCGTCTGACAGTCGGAAAAGTGCACTTTCCCCCTCCCCACTCCGCCCCGGTGTGACCTCACCGGCGGCAGCTGTGGGCCGGTCTCACAGGTGCAATTGGCAAGAGCACCCATGGCCACATGGGTACCTTTGCAGGATTCCTTCAAACACTCGTTCAGCAAACACTGACTGGGGGTCTGTTCTGAGCCGGCACTGTGTTAGCCCCCCTTATGCAGATGTGTGGCATGCCTGGTCCCCACAAACAGCTCCATCTGCAGCTCTCTGTGAGCGGCGCCATGCAGCTGAGCAGTGACTATGATGATCCCCTTAGGGGAGGCCCTGCCAGTTCCCACACCCTTCCTCCGACGCTCTTACCTTCAGGAGGTGCTGCTCAATGGGCAAGGATCCCTGCAAGAGACAGACACGAGGGCTCAGCAGGGGTATGGGGACTTGGGGCATCAGGTGAAGCCTTGGGAAGCCACGAGGCATCCAGGCTTCTCCCAGCCTCAGAAGAGGGAGGGAAGAGGGACCCCCACTGAGGCTAAGGGTGCTGGCGTGGCAAACTCAGCCCCGAGAAGAGTAGGGGAGGCGCTGGGCGATGAGATCTGGCTGGTACCTACCAGTTCTGCAGTCAGCCCTGGCTGTCCTGGCAAACCGTTGTGCCCAGGCACCCCCTGCAGCCAAGAAGAGACACAGGTGACTGGACACCTCTCTCTAGCCTGCAGGTCCCTCTGGTTCATTCTCACTGTCACCACTGCTCCTTCCCTTCATCCTGCAGAGCTGAGAGTCTGGGCTGGCACAAAGCTGATGTCTATTCTTAACTCGAAAGTCTCCAGACGGTTTGTAGGGGTAACTGAGGTAGGCCCAGAGGGGGGACCCCCCCCCCATAAAACCAGTCCAAAAGAGTTCTTCCCCTACACGTTAGGGGCAGAGGGTCTTCTGTGTAGTAAATAACTATGGTTTCTTTCTGTGCTAAGTACTTTTCCTGTATTTTATCATTTAGTCACCACAGTTGTTTCGGTGTGTTGGGTGTTATCTCCAGCTTAAAAACAAGACGAAGAACTCGGAGAGGCAAGTAACTTGCTAAAGGTCACAGGACGAGCAAGGCACAGAGACGAGATGCAGACTGAGGACCACTGACTTCAACCCCCCTCTTAACGACTATTTTCAGCATCATTCCTCAAAAAGCATCTCCCAGAACGCTCATGCATACACAGTGAGGAGGCTGGCAGTCAGACCCGTCCAGGTGCAGATCCTAACTGACCACCCGCACAACTTTTGGTAGGTTACTTGGGAGGGGAAAAAAAATCTCTGCCTCTGTTTCCTTTTCTGTAAAACAGGGATAGTTTACGGGGAGGCTTAAAGGAGCTCACGGCTATAAAGAGCTTTGTACAGAGCCTGGCACCTGCGATGCTCACGTTAAATGTTTGCCACCCAGACTCTGTTCCCCTTACAGACACACAATGCATATTTGCATATTAAATACTCCGTGGAGGCTGGGAGTGTGTTCGGTTTTAAATCCCCAGTGCCCTGGAGGAGGCCTGCATCAACTATGTGCCGCGTGAATGCACCGCTGCTCCCCCACCCACAGGGTTTCCTTGGTCTACTCTGACAGCCGGGCTCCCTTCAAGTCGCAGTGTCCAGCGATAGAACCTGTCACCCTCCCCGGAAGCCCACCTGATCTCAGGCCAGGCTCCACCAGGCCTGGGTCAGACCTTGAGTCAGTCTCCCCCGGCCCCTCCTGCACGCCACGTGCCATCACCCAGCCCTGCTCATTCCGAGCCCTCAGTGGGTTAAGAAGGTACAGTGTTTAGAATAGCACCCGACACAGGGAAAACACCTAGCCCGTGTTCTTTCTAATTAGGCCCCTAAAGCATCATTCACCTCTGCTCCCTTCTTCATTGCCTGTATGTTCGTTCAAGCCTGAGACTGTGAGTTTCTTGTCCTGGCCTCCCAGCACCACACCTCCCACTTGGTTCTACCGTAGACTGAAGAGCTACCTACGCACCGTCTACTAGCTATAGAACCACATATTCCTTAATGTCTGTAGGAATGGATGTCATTCCTGGAGTCGGGATGCTGTGTATCTCCGAGTCTGTTCCTGTGCCTGAAGAGAGTTACTGCTGGGCTCTCCCTTCCTTGGAAGGACCCCCAGGCACAGGGACCTGCACCCGGCCTGGCACAGGGCAGGTGCCCGCTGGCAGCAGCCTCAGCTTGGTCTCCAGCGCTGGCGCCAGACAGGGACTCTGGTGCCTGGGACCAGACTTGGTGGCATCCACTCTTTCTGCCCTGTTCCCCCAGCATGTCTTGGCCGGGTTCACATGACATCGGCATGTGCTCGTTAATGGGTCACTTTGAAATGACTCTCACGCTTCTCCTGGCAAAGTGCAAGCCCCCTGCAGACTGATTCCTGTTTCCTGGCCATGTGGCCGGAAGCCTGGACACTTGGTAAAGGTGAGGCTGGCCTGTGGGGTACCCAAAGTTGGCTCTAATTCTGAGCTTTCAAAAAGACAGAGAACTGGAATCCTGACAGAGGCTCCCATCAGTAAAGAGGGTCCCCAGAGCCGATTCTCAGGCCAGGGTGGAGGCAGGTATATAGTAAATTGTCAGGGCAGAGGGAACCTTCCATAAGATTCTCCTTTGCTTTTTCAAGTGAGACTCACTCTTTCATGAGCTGGGAGCCAGACAAGCAGAAGCCACTGTCTCTGCCGCCTAGGGCCTCTGGGAAGTGTGGCTTGGTGTGCAAGCCTGGGGGAGCCGCCCTGCAGGGCAGTGGAGGTCAGACAAACGTGCCCTGCTCGGGAAAGCCCCAGTTCAGCGCTGCCAATTCCTAGCCAATGACTCCAGACAAGATATTTCACCTCCCAGAGCCTCAGTGTGTCCAGCTATGACTTGGGGATAATATCGCCCTCCTACTGGAGTTGATGTAAGGCCCAGATGAATGCGAGAGAACAGATGTAAAATCGTAAGAGTGGTTGTCATAATGATGGCATGTTCACTATATGTCAGGCAAGGTTCTAGACATTTAGCAGGTGTCAACTTGTTTAACAATACTCACAAAAGCCCCATGAGGTAGGTTTGGTAATTATTTCCCTTTAACAGATGAAGGAACCGAGACACAGAGAGGGTAAGTAACACCCAGCGTCATAAAGCTAATACATAGCAGACCTGGGATTCAAAGTCAGGCTGCTTGGTTCTGGAACACACACTCTAATCATGATGCCACGTGAATCTCAGCTCCTGCTTCTCTCTCCCACTCTGTGGCCTCCTTCCTGCTCCCCAGACATGGCAGGCACGTCCCCACCCCCGGGCCTTTGCACCTGCTACCTTATCCATCAGGAATATTCTCCTTTGCAGCTCACGCCTCATTTCCTTCAAGTCTTTTTATTTTTTCTTTTTCTCTTTTTTCCTTTAGGTCTTGATTCAAATGTTCCTTTCTTTTCAACACTTTTCCCAAATATCTGCTCTGGGCTCTTCCCATTTCCTATCTTCACTCCCTGTTTTAACTTTCTCATCAGGATGTATCACTTTCTAACATACTATATTTTATTTCTTTCTCTGGCTTATCATCTGTCTCTCCTACTACAATGCAAGCTCCCAGAGAGCAGATTTCTTTCTGTCCACTGCTGTATCGCTGGCACCTAAAACAGTGCCTGGACAGTGGAAGATGTGCAAAAATATTTGTTGCATGAATGAATGTTCAATGCTGCTCCAAAACAGTGAGCTCTGTACCAGTGTCAAGGATTGTTAGCAGACCTAGATTCTGGGTTCCTGCCAGCTGACCAAGGCCCAAGCTGGGCATGGGTGTCGCTGGGATGCCTGGGCTACACTCAACAGGACATGCCTCAGAAAGGAGCTGGGAGTACACACAGCCTCCCCTCAGGGACCAGTGGGCCCTGGGTACCATCCTGGGAAGCAGGAGACAAGGAGTGAGAAATGACATGTACTGGTGTTGGGGCCCGGGAGCAGCACACTTGGGGTCAAGCACAGAGCATGCGCCCTGCCGCCCTGCCCTCCCTTCACTCTCCCTCTGTACCTGCAGCCCAGGCATTCCAGGAGGGCCTGGTGGTCCAGGAACACCCGGAGGACCCTGAGGGAGAGAAGAAATCATCAGACCCGGAAGAGAGTTCTGCCCCATCGCTGGGAGCAGCAGTGTTAGGACGGGCAAGCCTCGGGGCGCTGGCGGATGAGAGGAGACACAGAGGAGAAAAGCGACACACCTGCGGGCCCGGCTGCCAGGAGCTGCCCATCCAAAGTCCCGGAGCGCCCTGCGTGGGGGTGGGGGTCGCAAGAGAAGGGGAGAGGTTACAGGCAACGCCCACACCAAGCGCAGGGCTGCGTGGGGAGGCAGCTGGCCAGGGCGCGGGGGCCCGTGCATCGTGGGCACGGGGCAGAAAGCCAGGCCTCTCCCCCAGGCTTGGGGGGAAGGCTCTTGGCACCACTTACCGGCATGCCAGAGAAGATGGGGTCCCCTCGGGAGGGGCAGGAGCACTCCCCCGGCTCGCCCTGAAAAGAGAAGAGCCTTCGTCAGTGGCAAGGGGGGTCGGGGGGCAAGGATGGAGTACCCTCTGCTAACTGACAGCTGGGAGGCAGGGCGGGCTCTAGAGATGGAGAGGGCAGGATTTAAATCCAGGATCTGCCTCTTATGACTATGCCCTTGAGTAATCTGTTCAACCTCTCTGAACCTCAGTCTTCCCCTCTGTACAATGGGGATAATAATGCCCACTGCAAAGACTGTCATGAGGATGGACTGGATGAATGTATACAGAGTTCCTGCCATGTGCCAAGCACTCAGCAAACACCTCTTCCTATTACTGCCTTTTCAGCTTCATCACCATCTGGGACTGCACAGGTTTTCAGCCTCATTCTGCTTGGCCCAGGCCGGCTTCCATGCCCTTCTCTCCTGGTCCCTCACATCTCTGTCCTCTCACTAGTTCTTCTGAACTCAGTTCCTTCCCCTGTCCTGTGACTCAGCACCCATCTGAAAAATGCAGCTGCCCACCATAGGGAGACTTGGAGCTCTCTGGGTCTCCTAGGAACCTGGTTGAGCCCTGGGCTGGCAACCAGGTGAGGTGGGAAGTGTTTGGGGCCCCCTGCAACCTGGAACCAGGGAGCTGGTGGGTGGCAAGACCAGGATGACTCCTCAGCACTCATCCTCCAGTCCAGGGTCACATGGCAGGGCTCTAGGGGCTGCTAATTTCCCCGGAGGTACTGGTCACAGGTCCATGGGACTTACCTTCTCTCCCTGTGATCCCTTCTCACCCTGCAGGGAAGAAACACAGGTGGGTGAGGAGACAGGGGTGCAGAGTCGGGGCCAGCGGTGGCTTGCTGCTGCCCTGAGACACAGCACTCACCGGCATCCCTCTGGCTCCTGGAAGTCCAGCCTGTCCTTGCTGCCCATCAGGGCCCTGCAGGGAGAGAGCCCAGGGTCAGCGGGTGGCGCTGGACAGCAGCCAGCCAGCTGGCCTGCCTGGAGGGGAGGGTGAAGGGACAAATGGAAGCAGCGCCAGGCTCCCTGGAACCCACATCTCAGTGCCCATGTCCAGAGGAGGAGACTGAGGCCCACGAGACAAGGAGAGGAGGAAGGAGGAAGACTGGCATTTCTCCAGCACTTTCTGGGGGTCGGACAGTGGGCCAAGTGCCTATGAGAGAGCAGTGGATGGAACCCCCCACTCCCAGCACTGCAGGATGGCATCGTTCCACTTCACAGGGGAGAAGGTGAAAGTCGCTCAGTCGTGTCTGACTCTTTGCGACCAGAATTCTCCAGGCCAGAATACTGGAGTGGGTAGCCTTTCCCTTCTCCAGGGGATCTTCCCAACCCAGGGATTGAACCCAGGTCTCCCACATTGCAGATGAATTCTTTACCAGCTGAGCCGCCAGGGAAGCCCCCAGAGGAGGAAACTGAGGCTTAACGAGGTTTTCTAATAGGCCCAACAGGGCGACTGCACCCTGGTCTGTGCTCTGCCCCAAGGCCCCTGCTCTATCCTCTCTGTCTTCAGTGCTTGCAACACAGTCTCTTCATCATAAAAGTTCTCTCAGTCGACTTAAGGAGGAGATAGCGATTTCGGGTCTTATTAAAGGGAGTTAAAGGCTCCGAGAGGCTGTCACGTGCTAAAGGTCACACAGCTAGGAACTGGGGAGCCTCACGGATGGGATTCAGGTTGAGGGAAGCTGGTCTGGAGAGATCAGCCAGGGTACATGCTGACAGTCGCTCTCCTGCCGGCCAGGCCACCTTCCCACATGGGACTCGGAGCTCCCTGAGGACCAGGGCCTCCTTCACCTTCACATCTGCCTTTAGCGGGGACGGGGAGGGGGTGCTCCTTGGCTCAGGCGGGGACCATGACGACCCAGACTGACAGTGGGGACTTGGGCAAGGCTGTAACCCCCTCATGAGGAATCCATCAGTGATTCCCAAACTGGGTCTGGACTTTCTCTAGGGATTGATAAAGATAGAAAAGATACGGTTCACTGAGCTATTTTCAACGTTACCAAAAGCCTAAGAAAAATTATACATTTGCCCACGACCTGGCACGGCACTGGCTGGCTGCAAGGTAGCGTTTCTTTGATTCAGGCTAGAATTACATCGTCTTGAAAAATTCTAGTGGGTTCATGTGGAGCTGAAGCTAGCTATTATATAGGTCTTTGATGAATAAAAACGAGGAAATGCGCTTATTATTACCTAATCTGTGCAATTTGTTCAATAGACACATCTTTCAGAATATGGAAATCATTGGTGGGACAGTAATCAAAGGAGGTCCTTGAGGGTAAATGAGACTGAAAGTGTTGCTGGTCTAGATTGAGCTGTGCTGGCCAGCATGGTAGCCAAGAGCCACATGTGGCTACTTAAATTTAAAATAATTAAAATTAAATTCAATGTAAAATTTCATTCTTCAGTCACACTAGCTATATTTTTGAGTGCTCAAGAGCCACAGGGGGCTGGTGGCTACATCTCAGGCGGGGCAGAGAGTCCTACTGGTCAGCACTGTTTCAGGTCATCCTGAATGACTCCAAGTTTTGAAGTGGGGTGGGGGGGGCTGAACATATGGGCTTTGAGTCAGACAGAACTGGGTTCAAGTCCTGGCTCTGTCTCCTAACTTTCAGGCCTTCATTTTCCTCATCTGCGAAATGGGAATAATCATAGCTGTTCCCTTACAGGGCTGTTGTGAGGATTAAGTTAAACTCTGTTTGTTTTAGCACGGGCCTCAGCATGGTCACTGCTCAAAAACTGGTGGTGGTCAATACTGTCATTCTTCAGGGACCCCCCGCCCCAGCAAACAGTGTGGTCTTTCTACTCCCGCGCTGGGCTGAGCTGAGGCCTCTCACTTCCCATCCCCCATGCTGCTGTGACGGGCAAGGTCAGCCCCATGCCCTCTTCCTGGCGGATACTCTTAGTCCCAGCAAAATCCCCAGTGTGGAGTACAGAGGGGGCCCTTACCGGAGGCCCAGAGACACTGGCACCAGGAGGTCCCATAGGCCCAGTGGCTCCTTTCATTCCTGGAGATCCCTGTGGAAGAGAGGGTACCAAGGTTGCAGGGCACGAGTTTGAAGCTAGTGACAATCCAGCAGGGGAGACCAGGCCTTGGGCAGCCGTCTGATGAGTATCCCTCAGTTCCCACGTCCCCTGTGCCCACAGCCAGGACTAGTCTAGAGCCCAAGGAGGCAGAGGCTCACCTTGGCACCCTTCTCTCCAGCAGGGCCAGGTGGTCCCCGAGGGCCTGGAAGCCCCTGCAGATGGAAGCACACTGAGTTATTCCTATCCTCGGGCAGCCCCTTCCCCTGCCAGGCTCCTCCAACGTCCGAGGCAGACGTACATACCTGCATGCCAGGCAAACCCTGGGCTCCAGACTCCCCCTGCAAGTCAGAAAAAGGCAGCTTGGGTCACAGCTGCCCAAGCCAACCTGCCCCCCTGACAGATCTGGTTTGGGGTGGGGTATCTGCCAGCCCAAACTCAGGAGGGCTCCACAAGGAGACCCGGAGGGTCAGAGAGGGGCAGGGGGTCCAAACCAAAGTCCCAGACAGAAGCGACCACAGGCCAGGGCTGTGCCCTGGAGCCTCTGGGGGCAGGGAGGGGGCTGAGGTTTGGGGGGGCAGATGGGAGTAAGCAGTCGGCTAAGTAAGTGTTCATTGGAAGGACTGATGCTGAAGCTGAAGCTTCAATACTTTGGCCATCTGATGCGAAGAACTGACTCATTTGAAAAGACCCTAATGCTGGGAAAGATTGGAGGCCAGAGGAGAAGGGGATGACAGAGGATGAGATGGTTGGATGGCATCACCGACTCGATGGGACATGAGTCTGAGTAGGCTCCAGGAGTTGGTGATGGACAGGGAAGCCTGGCCTGCTGCAGTCCATGGGGTTGCAAAGAGTCGGACACAACTGAGCGACTGAACTGAACTGAGAGTAAGTATTGGGAGGCAAGCAGGCAAAGGGAAGGCTGGAAGCTCACCTGGGGCCCCTGGACTCCCACTCCTGGAGGGCCGGGCTCTCCCTAAATAGGCAGAAGGACAAGCTTGAGCTTGAGATTCCCTCTTCATCCTTCACCCCTGCCCCAGCCCCTCCTCTTCAGCCTCCTCCCCCTCCCCCTGCTCGGCAGCCCAATCTCCCTTCCCCCATCCAGGCCCACTGGCCCCCAGTCTCTCCCCACCCCCACAGAGCTGCAGCCCAGGCCCCCCACACTCACACATACCTGTATGCCTTTCAGTCCTGGGGGTCCTTGAACTCCTGGTAGACCAGGCTGGCCCTAAAAGACACAGGTGAGCCAGGACTCCCACAGGTGCAAAGGGGCAGGAGGGAGAGAAAGAAGGCCCAGGGAGGGAAGGACAAGAAGGCAGGTGGCCAGAACTCACCGGTTTACCAGGCCGGCCCACGCCTTCCGGCCCAGGATCTCCTTTCGGGCCAGGCTTCCCTGGCAGCCCTGTTCTGTCTGTCAGCGCCCCCTGCAGGCCGGGGCAGGCGGTGCAGCCATCACCCTGGTCAGAGATGGGCAGTCAGGAAGCCGTGAGCCAGGCCCAGCCGCCAAGAGGGGAGGCATTGGAAACGGGGGTCCTTGTGCCCTTCGGAGAGCTCCGCCCCTCCGCCGACCCCTCCTCAGCCCGGAATATCAATATTGGCCCCTGAGACTCCTGGGTCTCCTCCCCTGCCTTGGAGAAGAGCCAAGGCGCCTCCACCCGATGAAGCCAGCATCTCATGAGGGTCACGGCCTGACCCCAAAGTCCTTCCCCTCATTAGCTCTCAGCCTGATCTCCTTGTGCTTGTGGGGCAACCTGTCCCCTGCCTGACTGACCTTTTCTCCTTTTGGCCCCGCAGGGCCCCGAACCCCTGGCTCTCCCGACAGTCCTGGCCGCCCCGTGGTGCCTGGTGTTCCAGGGTCTCCAGGATTCCCAGCATCACCCTGTAAGGAGTAAGGTTCAAGGAGGGCAGGGATGACCCAGCTCGGGGCATGGTGGCCTCTTGGGACCTGCGGGCACTCAGAGCCCTTCACTGGGCTTGGGGGCTGGGCCGGGAGTGGAGAGTGGGCAGAGCACAATTCGGGAATAGGAGGTGGGGACGGCATCTGAGAGAATGTGGTGCCCACCCGTGCCCACCGAGTTTTCTCTCACCTTTTGCCCCTTCAGTCCACGCTCTCCGGCCTTGCCCTGAGGAGAAAGCATTTCCAGCGTCCATTCCCTCATACTAGACACCCTTACGTGTCTGGCAGTGTGTTAGATCCGAGGAAGACAACACACAAGACAAACCAAAACCTCTGCTGTCCTTCTGGTGAATTTGTGTAGCTTAAGAAAAGAGTCTTGAGTCAGACTTCCTGCCCGGGTGACCCTGGCAAGCTACTTAACCTCTCTGTGCCTCAGTTTCTTTATCTATCAAATGGAGATGATAAAAAAGACACAGCCTTCTACCCCACAGAGTCCTTGTGAGATCAGACAAGTTGACATATACGAAGCTGCGAATGGCCCATGATATGCACTATGGTAGCATTCACTGCTGAGTAAAGCAGTAACAATAATAATTGCCCCAGTGGTAATTATCATTCTTTTTTTTTGTAATTATCATTCTTGAATGCCTGTTGTATGCCACCAGGTGCTTCACACACATCGTTCCTAGACTTTACAGCAACACTATTTGTAGGGAACAGAGACAGAGAGAAGGGAAGTAACTGGCTCAAGTCAAAGGGCTTGTAAAAGGCAGAGGTGGGCTTTGAACCCAAGTCTGTCTGGTTCCAGGTTGGCGGTCTTTCTGCACAACCAGCCATGCTGTGTCCCAGGACGAAGGGCAGAGGTCCGTCAGGCCAGCTCCCTCTGGGTACAGAGGTACTGGCCCCTCCACATTCCCACCTACCCCCCCGCCACTGCACCAGGAGCCTAGAGACCCAGGCAGCCCCTGCCTCCCTCAAGCCCTGCCTGAAACCCACCTCCACAGGCCCCAGAACTCACCTGTTTCCCTGGCAGACCAAAACCTGGAGGCCCGGGCTCCCCCTTCTCTCCGCGGGGCCCCGGCAAGGCCACCACGTGGCTGTCCTCATCCTGATGCTCGGTCAGGGCTCTGCACGGCTCACAAGGCTCCCCCTGCCGAGCAAGGACACGGGGCTGGGGGACTCCAGCCCAGGCTTGGAATCTGGGGCTGGGAATGTGGCCGGGCCTGACCTATCACCTGGACTGGGCAGGGGGTTCTCTCTCAGGAGACATTGTGGAAAACCAGGTTAAAAAAGGAGGTGGGGGCCAAGCCTCAGGAGTTCTGAACATCATGGTAAGGGATCTGATATTACCCTCAGGCAGTGGGCAGCCTGGGAGGGTTTGAAGTAGAGCAGGAGGAGTGTGTTTGGGATGCTGGCCCTGGCTACATGGGGAAGGTCTTCAGACTCACCTTCTCCCCTTTGATGCCTGTGGGTCCTGCAGGTCCTGGCGGCCCCTGTGTGATAAGAAGCCATGTGTGATGCCCAGCATCTGCCTGGGCCATGCTGGGGCCTGTCATCTGTCCACCTCCCACCTTGTCCTGCTCCCTCAAGCTGTTGTCATCCAAAGTTCACTTACCGGACTTCCAGCTGGCCCTACCTCCCCGAAATTACCCTGAGAGCAAAGCAGAAAACACAGGGTCAAAGTGGGGAGGCACACACGTGTTAAATCATTCCAAAACCCCAAGCCACAAGAGCAGTCCCTGGGGACCCCTAACCACCCCCACTCCCATTTCCTGGCTAGGAAACTGAGACCCAGAGAGCGAAGGGATTTCCTCCAAGGTTCCCAGGGGAGACTGTGGCCAGCCTGTTTCTGTCCTCAGGCACAGGCCGCAGAATCCCAGACCCACCCTCAGCCCTGGCCCAGCACACAAAGATCAGGAATTCGTTTATCCAACAGTCACTCGCTGGACGCCTGGACGCATCGTGCACTGGGCAAGGTGCCGGTCAGTAGCAGTGAACGGCACAGACAAACACGTCTGTGGAGCTTACATCCTTGTGGAGGACACCAAGAACTTTTAAATAATTGTAACTGGATGGCCAGGAGTGCTATGAAGGAAGTAAACAGGGTAGTGAGACAAAGTAGGCAGGGGAGGCCGTTTTAGACAGGATGGTCAGAGAACTGTTTATTATTATATTCTGACAATTATTGTCAGAAAGAGGAGACCGGTCAATGAAAGAGCCGGGGGAGCAAGAGAGGAAAAACATTCCAGACAGTGGGAGCCACAAGGACAAAATCTAAGAGGTGGGAACATTCTTGACATATTCCAGAAAGAAAGGAGGGCAGCAGAGCTAAAGCACAGAAATGGGGAGAGAAGAACCAGATGAACCTGCAAAGGCAGGCAGGGCTGGGCGTCCAGGGTCTAGTTAGGCACAACCGGCCTTTGAGACAATGTCCAGTTCCAGAAGGATTTTCAGCAGGGAAACGGTGTAACTTGAGTGAGTGTTTGTTTTAACAAAGCCACAATAGCTACTGGGTGAAAACGTTGAAGAGCTGCAGTGGCTGCAGGCAGGCAAGCTAGAGGGCTGCCACCCCCATCCAAGTAAGAGACTGTGGGACCAAGCGGATGTGCAGCCGTGGGGGTGAGCCAAGTAGGGGGAGAGGGAGGATTGGGAGAGACCTGTCAGATGGAAGAGGTGAGGTGGAGATGGGTTTGGAGTTTGAGGAGGCTTGAAGAACTGGGTATATGCCATTTATGGAGATCAGGAGGACTGGAAGAGGAAAACAGGTGAGGGTGGTGGGTGCAAAGCTCCATTTGAGAAATCTGACAAATGACCTGCCTGGTAGAGCGGAGTCTGAACGTATATTCCAGGGTTTCTTGCACTTGAATACTCGTACACCCAGCAAACCACTCACTGGAGTAGCTGCTTTATCAGTTCAATGGTGTCATTTGTCTCCAACAGAACCACAAATACATACACTCACAGGGCACTGAAATTGAGCGACCCAGCTGAGTAGCAAAACTATAGACACTGGAGCCAGGTTCCCTTTGCTCAAATCCCAGGTCTGCACCCACACACTCATGTGACTTTGGGCAATTTACTTGGTCTTGTTGGACCTCTGTTTCCTCATCCACAAAATGGGAAGAATGGAGTACCTACCCCATGAAGTCTTGGGAGAAGGAAACAAGTCAATACATCTATAAGCCTTTGGAATGCTACTTGGTACAAAGTGGTGAAGAAGGGCTGTTGTTATTATTTTATGAAGGCACTCAATTGTTTTGGATCATCAATAATTTAAAAATGCAATACTAAAGGAACTCTCTTGGAGAACGTGTGGGCTCTCAGAAATAAATTATTTGACTGCAGTCTGCAAAACACTGATGAATTTATTTCTCTGCAGATTTACAGTTTGGTCTCTTGTCTATGTTGTCCTTATGCCCCACCGAGGGGCCCCTCCCCTGCGTCCTTGTCAAGAAGACCCCAGTTTTCCTGACATCTAGCCAGATCTCACCTTCTCTCCTTTCAGCCCTGTTGGCCCTGGGGCCCCTGCTTTCCCCTGAAAAAACAATCAAGTCACAGTCACCGCGTGCACCCCATTCCCATCCCTCCAAGATTCCATGAGTCCCAGTGTCCACCCAGAAAGAGAAAGGCCAGCTCAGAACTATAATCCCACAACCCCACGGTGGTTGGACAGCTACAGCTGTTACACAGAATGGCACTCAGAGGTTCTAAGCGGGAGTCCCGGGCAGATGCAGGGTTGAAGGGAGACACCGGGCGACAGGCCTGGGGCACCTACCTCAGTGCCTCCCTCCTGGCCTCTGCCTTGCTTGAGACACTGGGCCTAAGGAGCCAGGGAGGCTGCCAGTGTGGCAAAGATGGGCTGCCTTGGCCTGGCTGGGGCAAGCAGTGACTTACCGGGAGGCCTGGCAGACCGAGGCCAGGAGGCCCCACGTCTCCTTTGGCCCCTGCAGAAGGCCCGAGATGCTGGGCCGCCACGGCAAAGCTGCAGGATGAGCAGGACTCCCCCTGGGGAAGGAAGAGAAGGGATCAGAAAGGCTCACAGTGGTCAGAGGGGGGCAGCCAGAGGACGGGGTCCCTTACCTTCTCTCCTTTGAGGCCTTGGATGCCAGGGTCTCCCTGCAGGGAGAAAAGGTTTATGGGCTGAGAGACTGGGTATGTTGGGGCACCCCAAATTTCCTAGCCATCTATGAGGAAAGCAATGTCACATACCACAAACCCTTCAAACAGCCAGGAGTCCCAGGGGGTTCAAGGTCAGCATCCCAGAGTTGGGACTCATCAACTCAAGTGACAAACAGAAGAAAGAAGTCCAGGCTAATCTACCCCACTGGAAAGTGCTTATACATACCCGATCACCTTTTTGTCCAACAGCTCCCAGACCCTCCTGAAAAAAAGCATCTGTGAGGGAGTGGGGTACACAGTCCAGGCCAGGACCCTCACCACCTCTGCCCACTCCTTTCTTCCACCCTCAACCAATATCCAGTCCCAGGAGGAGGGCACAGCCTCACTCACTATAAAGGTTGGCTCCACCCCAGCATGCCCAAAAGGCATCTTAAGCCTTGGTTAAAGAACCCTCTTTGGTTGCTATGGAGACCTGGGGTAGCCTTCTAGCCCAGCCCTAAACTCTATGGTTTAGGAACCCATGGTACTAAGATCCTAGACTCTCTGCTCACGAGATCTCTATGGCCATGAGAAGTTTCCAGCCCCTCTGTCCAACTCCTCTCCATGATTATGCCCCCAGGTTTTTTGATGGAGCCCCACAGGCCTCCCTAGGCACTCACCCTGGCTGGTGCAGGATCACCTGGTTCTCCCTTGGGTCCTGGCTTTCCAGGGAGCCCCACAAAGCTCTGGAACCCTTCAGGCAGTGTTGGGCACACTTCACAGGGGTCACCCTAGCAGAAGGGAAAGACCATGATAGACAGGGTGGGGCTGAAACCCTGGGGAAGACAAGGGGGGAGCCAGGGCAAAGTGGGCAGCGGGAACACTATGGGGGTAGAGGGTGCTTTCTGCTCACCTGACTCATTCACTCAGAGTATAGTTCCTGGACATCAAAAACTACCTCCTCACAACAAGCCTTAAGAAATCACTGCATCCCACTTAGGGGTGTGGAAACTTGGGCAAAAAGAGAAGCTAGCTGACTTGCCATATTCACGTATGTGGCAGAGGTGGGATTTGAACCTGGCTATGTAACTCCAAAGCCAGGCCCTTTATTTAGTAGTCAAAGGCACGCCATCGGAACAAAGAAGGGGTGGGAGTCCCCCAAGGAAGGTCTCAGGCCCAGCACCCTTGATGCTCACCGCCACCTTCAGAGATAGGCTTGCCCTCCCACCCCACCCTGTGGCAACCAGGCCTGGGGCTCACCTTCTCTCCCTTCAGCCCAGGCACCCCTGGTTTGCCCTGTTGGAGAAGCAGCAGGCATTAGCCATGGCAGAGAGGGCCCGAGGACAGAACCCCCCTCCCTCTGGAGGCCTTGGTCGAGGAGGTCTGGGCATGGTGGGCAGCCGTGCTCCCACGGGGTCACTCACAGGTTTCCCGCCAGGACCTTCCTTTCCAGGCACCCCGGAGCTGCCCTGCGGTCAGAAGAAGGGTTAAGGGGAAGGGTGCTGGCCGTGGCCTCAGCCCATCCACCCCTTCACCCTCCAGTCCCCTCTGGATGGCAGGACAATCTTGCCAAATCTCTTGTCTCCTCTCGGCAAGTTTTGCCAACAACCACTCCCTTCCTGTTGCCTGCCCTTCTCCGTGTCTAACCCAAGTCCTTCTGCTTGCACAGGAAGGGGGATGACGAGGCCTCTGTGTGTCCCTGACCCAGGGCAGCAGGTTGGGAGGTGACCTGGGTGAGCCCAGAGGAACCACAGCAGACAGACATTCCAGGGCTTCTGCTCTTCGAGGCACAGGCCCTCCCATGAGCTTGGGCCCTCCAGTCGGACCACTGTGGTCATTGACCAGACTTAGGCCTGTGAACCCAGGCCAAGGCCTTCACACCAGCAAGCACTGGCACTGGGACACCGCCCACTGAGGGCCCAGCCCCCAGCCCCTTCCCCGACATGCCTGCCGCCTCCCTCTCGCTGCTCTGGCCACCCCAGCCCCATTTTCCTCTCTCCTCTCACCAAGCAGGGGGTTCCCACATGGGCCCCCGCTCTTGTCTGTGCTTACCTTGTCTCCCTTGGGGCCTGGAGGGCCACCTGGGTCCCCCTGAGGGCAGAAACAGGGTGGGTCAGCCAGGCGTCTCACATTACAGTGAGGTCCACTCTGGCCCTTTCCCCCAGCCCCACCTCCTCACCCCTGGCCAGGAGGAAGAAGGGTCTCTGAGGGGAAAATGGCAGGAGGGGCAAGGGGTACTCACCGGGGTCCCCGGAAGTCCTATTCCAGGGGGTCCAGGAAGGCCTGGGGGCCCAGGCTCTCCTGCCAGCCCCTCAGGCCCAACAAAGCCAGGGTCTCCCTAGCAGACATAAGGTGGGTGTGAGAAAACCACCGCCTCTGCGCGCCCCCACCCACTCCTCCCCATCAGACGGCCACAGCTCACCTTCTGCCCTTTGGGCCCTATGACACAGATCTCTCCTGGCCGGCCCTGTGGGCGGGGGGAGGCTGTGAGAATGGCCGAGGCCTGGCACCTCCCAGGACAGCAGCCCCACTGGGACGTGGAAACGCCCACCCTCACTGCCCTGTCCCAAAGCCAGACTCCACCCAGTGCCCCAAGGCCATCAGATGTCAACTCAGGGCTTAGAGGTCAGGGACTTCTGGACTGGGAGTCATTGCACTAAGTCGCTTCAGGTGTGTCTGACTCTTTGCACCCCCATGGACTGCAGCCCACCAGGTTCCTCCGTCCATGGGATTCTCCAGGTAAGAATACTGCAGTGGGTGGCCATGCCCTCCTCCAGGGGATATTCCCCACCCAGGGATCGAACCTGCATCTCTTACATCTCCTGCATTGACAGGCGGTTTCTTTACCCTAGGACCACCTGGGAAGCTGGGAGTCAGTCAGGCCCTTTTCTGCCCCTTCCTGGGGCACAGCCCTCCCCTCCCTGGATCTCCATTCTGTCTGAACAAGGGCAGTGGGTTGGATTCCAAAGGTTACAGTTCAGCACTTCAGGACCACGTGCTGAGGGGTGTGGGGGTTGTGGGGGAAGGGTCCCAGCACCGTACATCTCGGCCTGGCTTTCCGGGCGAGCCCTTCACGCCTCCGTCTCCCTTCTCGCCTTTCTGGCCCTGAAGGAGGAAGAGGCAGAGTGATGGGGGCTGAGAGAAGGGGCTGGAAGAACCGGGGCAGCTTCATCTGCTCCCTAGAGCCAGTCTCAGCCTCCCCAGAGATTAAATGGCTTCACAGGAGGGTAGACAACAGAAAGAACTGCCCAACCAGCCAGGCCACTCACTCAGGGAGTCTGTGGCTTTTCCCTCCTGGTTTTGGTGGGAATGTGGACAAGGCAGGATGACTGGGAGGGTTGGGGGGTGCCACCCACTCTGGGCCCAATGACGTCATCCTCTAGGACGACTTTGGACGCCTCCCTCTTCCTGTCTGTAGGGTTCGCAGGTCTCTCTGGCACCCACCCCCTCAGAATCCAGGCCTATTACCTTCTGGCCTGTGGAGCCGGGGAGTCCTGAGGGTCCCTGAGATGAGCAGGGGACACAAAAGAAAGGTGAGGAAAGGATGGGGAGACTGGGCCACGACCCCACTGCCCTGCCCTGGCCCAGGTCGCATACTCACCAAGGCTCCTGTCTCCCCCTTCTCTCCCTTCGGGCCTTCTGCACACTGAGCAAGGAGATAAGGTGTTGAGAGGGGTGCGGGGTCACCCCCAGGGCTCGGAGGGCACAGCCCCCTTCCCCAGGGGTCACCCACACATTGGCCCTAAAGCAGGCCTCTCCTCCAGGTCTTACCTGAAGCGGGGCATCCGGAGAGATTCTAACACAGTCATTGCCCTAGAAGTAGGGAGCAAGGAATCAGCCTCCCAGGGGAGCCACCCTAGACCTGTTTTGAGAAGGAAGGGCCCAGGAATCCCATCGTCTCAGGTGCCCCTAGAAAATAGCGGTTTCTACACACTAACTCCTAGAAAGACCCTGGCCCTCCTCCTCTATTAAGACCAGGCTGCAGGTTTCCAACTAAGATGATGGGATGATGATTGCTCACATTCCAGACCAACCCCAGGGCACACTGGGAAGATCCTGCAGTGGGCATGGGCGGAGCACTTACCCGGGCTCCCTTCTCTCCCTTGGGTCCTGATGGACCAGGCAGGCCCCGCTCACCTTTCCCTCCCTGTGGATGAGACCAAGACAAGGGCTGGGACCAGAGAAGCACATGAGAGCCTTGAAGAAGCTCTCCCCAGTCTGATCTTCTCCACGCATCCACCACACATGGGTGTGTAAATGAGCACAGCCCTACCCCAACCCCCACCACCATACACACAGCATATGGATCCCATACGCATTCATCCCCCTGTCCCTCCCACCGCAAATGGCTATATTTGGTAAATCTATAGTCTCACGCAGAAAGCATCTCTTCCCCACATCCTTTTCCAAGCATGCTAGCTCACACCAGGGGCTTAGGGACACACGTGCCTGGGCACACACATGTGGAATGGCAGACACCCATGATGGTGAGTGTCAGGCTGCCCAAGTTCAAATCCTACCTCCACACCTTATAAGCTCATGACTTAGGACAAGTCATGCGACTTGTTTGAACCTCAGTTCCTTCATCAAGAAAATGGGATTCACGTCAGCACCTACCTCAAGGGGCTAAGGGGCTGTAATGAGGAAGAAGTGTGACTCTGCAGGTAAACTGCTCAGGGCCACTTAGCATGTACACGGAGGTGGCCCCAAGAATAACATGATCTATTCATGGGCACACCCAAGAGTGCAATCTCACATGCTGCCTAGTCCATCACCCACAGTTCTATGGTCTTGTCAGGCCCACAGGTATATGGGTTCACCCCCTGCATGTGCAAACATGTGTCCAGAAATGCACAGTCACACACACACACACAAAATCACACCAGTCACATGTGGGCATAGCTGGCCCTGAAATAAAACGACAGTACCTATGCCTGAGGTGGTTCAAGAAGGTCATACTGCCAATGGGCAGCCCAGGGCCTGACGCACAATAGGCCCTCAGAAATGAGCAGTTCTTTACATCTTTACATTCACACAACCCCCTACTCTCTCTAACAAGCACCCACACGCACAAACATACATCTAATCAGCCCCACCCTTATGCAGACTTGGGTGCATGCGTGCACGCTAAGTCACTTCAGTCGTGTCCAACTCTGAGACCTAGAGGTAGGGAGCTGTAGCTTGTAGGACTGTAGCCCACCAGGCTCCTCTGTCCACGGGATTCTCTGGGCAAGAACACTGGAGTGGGTTGCCATGCCTCCCTCCAGGGGATCTTCCCGACATGCATCTCTTGCATCTCCTCCATTGGCAGGTGGGTTCTTTACCACTAGCGCCACCTGGGAAGCCCATGCAGGCTTGGGTAGCCCTCATATAAACACACAGCCAAGAGGCCACATGCCATGAGATGGGCTAGCACCGCTCAAGGGGCAGGGGTGTCCTATTCTCCATCTGGGACTTACCTGGGGGCCAGAGGGACCAATTGTGACCTGAAAGGACAGAGGAGAGAGGACATAATCATCTTAGGGAAGAAGGGGAAACCAGGGGCCCAGAGAGGGCAAGCAGTTTAGTTAGGGTCACACAGGAGTGGCTGAGCCAACATCCTGAATCCCAGGCCCTGCTCTGCCTCCCAGGCCAACCAGCATGCTGATTTTATATACTAAAGCTGTCAAACTTACAGAGGGGTTTGACCTATCTTTTCTAACCTGCCTGGCTTTGGCTAGCTCCACCCCCTAGTTGCTAGGATAACATGGCTGCTCAGTTGCCATGGTAACGCCTGCATATCTGGGGATGATCAGCCTTACTGGATTTGGTGGGGGACAGGATGGAAAAAGAGGCAGGCAGCAGAGGGGTACTTCCTGACATCCCCAAAGGCCAGGGGCTTAGAGCTGAGGGGAGAGAGGGTTGTGTCCTTTGTGGATCAATGCAGAATGTCAACTCAGAATGTCAGGCTGTGGGAAAGTGGTGACTCATACTGCCCACGGAAGAGGCACAGTTGGGTACCAGCTGGGCTCACAGCGAGCCCCTTTCCCTTGTTCTTCTGGCCCCCCAGAGGGAGGATGGGCCAGGACCACCTGGAGAGGGACTAGAGGGGAGGCCCTGAGTCAACATGTGGCTTGGGGGTCCATGCTGGGCTGTGTCACCCTGAACCAGCCCTTCCCCTTCTCTATCTCTAGAATGACACGGGAAGCCTTCCAAGCAAAGCAGGCCTGAGTCCCTGTGGGGAGTGCTGGGATCAGTACTCAGGCCCTGATCCTGCAGGCTGCCACCCCATTCCCCTTCTACCCTGGAGCCCAGTACATTGCCTAGATCACAGAGCATGAGACTTCCTTCCATGAGGCCCTGGCTTGGTGGGCTGGGGGTGAGGGTCAAGCCCAGCTCTGGGGGATGGGCGGGCAGAGAGTGTGAAAGTACACAAAGACCCCCTTGTCCGGAACCAAGAAGTTGCGCAGCCAACCTCCAGGCAGTGCCCACTCCCAGCCCCCTCCCGCCCCACCCAGCACACTCTCTCTTCACTCACGTTGCTCTCCTGGGTACCATGGACACAGGGTGGGCACTGAAAAGGAAGAATGGACCTGGAGGTCAGGTTGGAGAGTCCAGGACCAGCCTCCTGCACCCCACTGGCCCCCATACGCACACCAGGTACACTGGTGTCTGGGTGGAGTTGAGGAGCATAAAGATTGAAATCCCATCAAATAGGCCGTGTCCCCCAACTCCCACCAACCCAGAGCCAAGCCAGTTCTCAGATGAGGAAACTGAAGCCCAGAGAGGAACAGCAGTGGGCCCTGGATCACACAGCATACTGGAGCAGAGTGAGACCCTGAATCCGGGGTCCCATGGGCAAGGCCTGGGCTCTCTCCAAAGTGCACATGGCCATTTGCTGCCCACTCAACAGGAGTGTCCAGGGCTAAACACCCACCTCCTAAGGAGAAGCAGCAGGCAGACAGAACCCAGTATCAGGTCCCCAAGGAATGCTGGGAGCTGTGTGATCATCCCACACCCCCATGCCCAGACTCCAAGGGCCCAAAGCCTTGTCCAAAGGGCTCAGGCTGGCACCCTTCCAACCAAGCTCTTTTCTCCAATCTAGATGGGAGGCTTACCTCATCGGCTGCTGTCTCCTGGTGGGCCTGGGAAGAGGAGGGGGCATGAGAATGGGTGGGGAATGGAGGGGGCAGAGCATGGCTTCCAACACCCCTACCCAAGAACCACCAGGAGCGGGTGCCCTACACAGAGCCAGGTACTTTTCTGTCTCTCCCCCCTTCAGCTTTCCTTCTCAGAGCTGGCATCTTCAAGTCCTAAGCTCTGTCCAAGAGTGGGGGCAGGTGGGAAGAGCGTGGGCGGGGAGAGTCTCTTACTCAAGGGGTTTACAGAGGACGCGGAGGGCAGATTGAGGACACCATGGGCTCCTCCGCCCACCGGCTGTCTCTACCTTTGCTTCTCTTTCTGGCTTCTGGCTGATTCTTCCCGACAGCTGGGCATTCACCTGGGCAGACAGAATAAGGGGAAATCTTGAGAAGGAGACAGTTCTGGGGGCCCCCAGGCAGGGACATGGACCCCAGGGACCCCCTCAGCCTGATATCTGGCAGCTCCCAGGGTATCGAGAGCCTGCCCAGACCCCTGGCACCCCCACAAGCCACCCCCCTTCTTTTCCCCCCACCCACGTGATGTCGGAGAAAACAAGACCATGAATCAATGGGATCCTGTGTTCCTGGAGCCAAAGGCTGGGCAAGATGCCTGGTGGGCAGGGAGGCTGCCGGGCCAGGGGTGGGGCTACGGGAGGAACTGGGTTTCCCTGCCACCCCCTAAAGAATCTGGGAGCAGGCAGGGCAGCTGGCCATGGTGCTGGGCATGGAACCAGCCTGGCATTGGCCCAGGTTGAACCTAGAAGAATGAGTGAGCCCCAAGGCAAGCAGTGTGCCTGGCCTCTGACCCTAGGTATCTGTGTCCTGGAGAAAATGCCTTTGGGTGCCAGCCTGATCCTTCCCTCACCAGGGCCTGGGATGGTACCAGTGAAGTTCTAGTTAGTGCCAGAGTTCGATAGGCACAGTTCTCAATGCGAGCAAGCAGGCAGGCACAGGATCATACTGCCTCTCGGAATCCAGTAGGGGTAGGATGCAAATAGGTAGGCCTTCCAGTGCCCTCCCTGCCCCGGCGCACATGGCCAACCGACCCTGGGGGCAGGCCTCAGTCAGGTCGAGGGAGGGACAGGCCCACTCGTGCCTGCGCCCACGTCTGCCCACCCTGGCCACCCACCTTGCTGTTTTGCGGCTCCTCCAGGCAGAAGCAGCGGGTGTAGACCTTGCCCTCAGTCTGTGGGTTGATCTCGATGAGCTCATTGTTCTGGGTGTCCCGGCGGGCCTTGGAGGTCTCTGGGGGACACTGTCCAGTATGGGGGAAGGGCTGGGGTCAGTACAGAAGGTGGAGCCCCCCTTCACCCACTCAGCATCCTAAGATGTCTAGGCATCCCCTTCCCAGTCCTTCTCCTCCAGCACACTGTGCCCCAGCGCAGTGCCCCAGCCTCGCCCAGCAGGGCGGGGTCCAGGCCACTCACCCCTCCTGGTAAAATCTCACAGCAGCCCTCCTCCAGCACGAGCTCCGGGTCACAGTAGATGTGTGCCTGCTGAAGGTCAAACTGCAGGGGACACAGAAGTGTCACTTCATTTCAGCAAACAACTCTGTGTCCTGGCCCCCAAGGAGGCACAGAGTTAGCTCCATCCCAGGGTTTGCCCTCAGAGGCTTTCCAGTCTGGCCTGGGAGACCATCAAGAATATAGTCACAAATACAAAGCAAAACCACACACTCAAGAGAGGGAGAGGCAGGAGAAACATTCGCTTTGGCCAGAGGAAGAGGAGAAGAGGAGGTTCCATTCAAGCTGGGCCATGAGGACCAGTAGGTATTCGGCAGGTAGGTGTACAAGGACAAGCATTCCAGGTGGAGGTAACAGCATAGGCAAAGGCTGGAGGTGTGAAAGTATTAGGTGAGATGGATGGCTGGCATGAGATCAACCAGAGCCAAGGTGCATGGACAGGCAGAGCAGAAGGTAGACATTTGTAGACATTTTAGGGCCCAGGTCATAAAAGACCTTGAATGCCAGGGTAATATGTCCAGGCTGCATCTGGAGGTCAGTCGGGAACCATAAGGGGATTCTGAGCAAGGGAAGGCTCTGGTGAGATATAGGTTCTGGGGAGCCGACTCAGGCTCCCAGAAAGTGGGAGCAGAGTTCAAGCCCAACCTAGCACTCACCGAGACAGGTTTGCCCTGCTCAGCATCCAAGCCCAGAAAGACATGGCCCACAGGCTGTATGGCTCGCCGGGGCCCCAGGGGCTGGGAGGAGGCTGACACGCAGTCCACGTGCACAGAGGCCACTCGTTCGGCCACGCTCAGCACCAGCTTGTGCCAATGCAAGTCGAAGAGCTGGGGCACTGAGAAGACGCAGGACACAAAGTCACCATCTTGGCCCCGGGCCCGCAACTCCAGGCTCCGCTCTTGACTGTTGACTTCCAGGGAAATCTGTGTGGAGGGGGGGAAAGGCAAGGATAGAGAATCAGAGCCTCGTGAGCCACAGCCTGACAAAAGTAAGGGCCCGCCCGCTCATTTCACAAGAGGGGAAACAGCCCACAAAGTGAGGAAAGCTGGCTGGGGTCACAGAGAAATACCTTCTAAAAGAATGGGATAGGGGGGCTGCATGTGGCCTCAAGGGTGGGCACTGGGGTGGAGCAGGGAGGCTCCAGGATCTCAAGCTTGGGACAGAAGCTGGGCCGGACTGGTACCACTCGAGACCCAAGAGCAATGGGGGTGGAGCGAGTGGGGCGCCAGGCTCACCTGCGGGTACCCGTCTCCATCGGTCACTTGAAACAAATACCACGTGTTCCGGTGGGTGTGCTTCTTCATCAATAGTGTCAGCACCAGGGCAAACTCACTGGGGAGGCCCCGAGGGAACACGCGTCTGGGGGTAGAACAGGGAGGGTGCCCTGAGGCTCAGGTAAGAGACCACCTGCTACCCACCCTGGGCCCTCAGCACTGTTGAACTTACACGAGACACACATAGGCACACAACGTCCAATGAACACACATATACATATACACATCCATTCATTCTACAGACATTTCTTGAGGGTCTACTATGCGTCGGGGGTGGTCAGGTAACAGGTGAAAAGAAAGAGAAGAGGCCTGTCCTCAGGCAGCCCACAAGTCTGATGGGATGATGGGGGAAGATAAGGCCATAAACAAAGAATCCTCAGAATGACTGTTTCACTCTTTCACGAGGATTCCAAGGAAACCAGGATGCCATGGGGAGCATGACCAGGCCTGGGGGAAGGGAAGAGATACTGAAAAAAGATGACTGGATTGAGCATGACTAGAGAATCAAGAAAGAAAAAGGAACATTCTGGAAGATGAGGCTGGAGAGGTAAGCAGAGGCCAGAACACTCAGGAACTTGTAGGAGCTTGGACTCGACACATATCAACGCATGTGAACACACACACGTGCACACATAAACACACCCAACTCTTTCAGGCTCCCTCCTCCATCCTGGGGTCCTCACAGTGCCCATGAGATGCAGACCTGTCCTCATCTACTGCCAGCCAGAGATGGGGAAAGGACAGAGGGTGGGCCTGCCAGTCCCTCCCTTCCTGCCCTGCCAGGCCCAGGAGTGGGACCAGGCTGACTCCTGGCAAGGAGTGAGATAAAAGACCCACGGGTCCCCCCTGAGCTTAAGCCCCACATCCAGAGTGGCTGGGGAGCGTGGCTGAGGTCAGTACTGATTCCCAGTGGCCACACTGGGGCCTTTACCGCGTGGGCTGGGTGACCGAGACTGCTCCCAGTCGCAGGATGAGTGGTCCCTTGGGATTTCGGATCTTCTTGATAGCAGATGTCTTCACGAGGCTGAGTCGGTGGATGAGGTTGAAGCCTTTAGGGGAGACACCAGATGACGAGCTCAGCTGGGCAGATGAGTGGGGTACAGGCCACTCCGGGAAGATGGCAAAGGGGGAACAACAGGCTGAGCTGGGTGCTCACCAGTCACATTGGTAGATAAGTCACTTCTGTGTTCCAACTTGAGTCCTTCTTGCTGTGAATGTGGGCACTGCTCCCCTGGAAAAGAATTGGCAGTGGGGGCATCTGGAGGGGGGTGCTCAGGCTGAGATGGAGGCACAGCTGAGCTCTTGGGGAACCTGGGACAGAGCCAGTTCATGTTCCCCACTCTGGATCTTCAGTCAGGCTCTGCCTTGGCCTCCTATCAGCTTTTGCCTTCTGACCCTGGTGGTGGCTCAGCTGGTAGAGAGTCTGCCTGCAATGCAGGAGACCCGGGTTCGATCCCTAGGTCAGGAAGATCTCCTGGAGAAGGAAATGGCAACCTACTCCAGTATTCTTGCCTGAGAAATCCCATGGACAGAGGGGCCTGCTGGGGTCGCAAGAGTCAGATACGAATTAGCGACTAAACCTACCTACCTACCACGGGAGTCAGGGCACAGATGGGAAGACTGAGGCCTGGCCTAAGGCTACTAAGTGAGTTCATAGCTGAGCAAGATCAGAACTCCTAGAACCCAGATCTCCCCCAGACCCCCAAGACAGGGGCCAGTCTGGCAAGAGAATGAAAGAAACTCTAGACAGCTCACATACCCCACGACATACATCTGAGTGGGGGACAAAGGAGCACTTCAAGGGCAAGATGTGAGATCCGTGCACACTCTGTTATGTATCTGTGCACACGCGTGTCTGCACATGTGTGAGCTGTAGACTCCTGGGCCACTAGGGATGCCATCTGCCACCGGCACATGTGCAGTTAGCGATGTGTGGGGTTCCGCTTCCCGCAGCCAAAACAGACAAGCAGGCCAGACACAAGTCTGAGTCAACAGATTGACTTTTCACCTGGATAGCCATCTTATGAAACTATGAGAAGAGACTGAGGGCCTGAGTGGACCACAAGCTCAAGGGAACCACCAGAGCCTTAGGGCTCCAGACAGGATACATGAAGGCGGTAGAGGCTCCTGCAGAAGGGGATAGCTTATTCAGGTCTCCAAAATCTTAAAGGGACCAGGTAGGCAGCCATGGGCCTGCCTCTTCTCTAAGGCTGATTGAAGAGAAGTTTTGAGAGAGGTACTACAACAGAAGAGATAGACGCTAGAATTTTTAAAAAGAGAGAGAGCTTTTTCATCAATGCAGATAGGGTGGCTGGGACAAGCCGATGGATATAGCTCCTGGAAGCCAGGACACTGGACTCCTTGGATCCCTGGCTAGAAGAAGGAATCCTGGATCCCTAGGCTCAGTGACCAACCCCTCTCCCTGAATCCTTCTGCCCCAGGTTTGGCCAGAAAAACTATCACCGTCTTTAGTATCAGCAGGAGCAAGGGGTGACTCACCCCTTGGCAATGGGCCCAAATTCCTTACAGATGTTGAAATTTTCTGCCTCAATTCCCAGGGGACCCGGTGAGGGAAAGGAGAGTAAAGCATACGTGGGAACATGTGAAAACACATATGTAGACAGACAACCCACAGGACGCCACATACGCCCTCTCACATCTGTCCCTGGGTTTTTCTGCCTCTTTTGGCTGGTTTGGGGGTTCTAGGAGTTCTATTTCTGCTCAACTACACAGCCAGAGGGCACCCAGCAGGGCAGGGCAAGCTGCCCGGTCAACTTCCTCTGGCTTTGGGCCCTGGAAAGCTACACCCTTCTGTCTTATCCAGCGTCTGGGCCTTGAGGCAGGCCCTTTATCCAAGATCGCGGGGGAGGAGGAGGAGCACGTGGGCTGGAGGATGGATCCTCCACCATGGAAAGGACGGGAGAGTCCTGGCCTGTCTGCAAGGAGAGCTTGCTGCCAGCTCCTCCCCACCACGCTGGCCTCGCCAGCCCTTGGGGCACAGGTTGGGTTTATGTATTGAGGAGGGGGGTTCTTCCCACACACATAGGAGTATGGACAGAAGCACAGAGCAGCTCTGAGATGTAAAAACAGAGAGGCCCAGAGATACACAGATATGTAGACAGAAACACACACTCTCTAGCTCAGTGGTTTCCCAACTTTTTCGGCACCAGGTACCAGTGTCCTGGAAGACAATTTTTCCAAGGACAAAGGTCCGAGAGGGATGGTTTCAGGATGATTACATTTACTGTGCACTTTATTTCTATTATTGTTACATCACCTTCGCCTCAGATCATTAGGTGTTAGAACCCGGAGGTCGGGAACCCCTGCTCTAGCTTGCCTCACACTGGCTCTTGTGTGCAAACAGCTCAGGCCACCCTGAGCTCAGCCTCTGGACTCTCCTATAAATGCCCACGTGACCGAGGTTCACAGTCACATACCTGCATAGGACCCCACACCTCAGAGAGCCAGTGGCAGGCCTATGGCACTCCGATCCTCACGTCATCTCACCTGCATCTGCCCCATGGCTGTAGGTAACACAGAGACTGAGCAGCCACAAGCCAGGAGCCCAAGATGCCCACATCCCGGTCCAGAGAAGTCGAGAGCAGCCACAGCACCTGAAAACCATAGGGAGGGGGAAGGTGGATTCTGGAGTTCACAGAGCACAATTCCACACGTGGGCAGGCAGCAGCCAGCCCGTGGGGCCCAGGCGCTGGTCCTGGGGTGACAGGAGGTCTGGCCAGGCATCAGTCCCTCTCAGAGGCCCAACCACAGGCCTTGGGCTAGGATTTGGGCCGCGGTGATATTCAAAATATTTAACCACCGGTATGGCACGGACATCCAGCAGCCAGCGCAGAATGCTGGCTAGAGCAGTGAAACCAGGTCCAGGCAGCATCGGGCTGTGCTAGTGGACAGTTGCTGGACTGAAGAGAGATCGAGAGGGTCCTAAAAGGCCAGGTCACTGGGGATAGCGCGGAAGTTTGAGGTAGAGGCTATTTGCCAAGACGCTTGGAAGTATTTCAGTATTTTATCAACCTGTGCACTATATTGGTATATGCTAATCTGGTACCTGGCTAGCTGCACCCAGCTCAGCCAGCAGGCCCTTTCTGGCACCCACAAGGCACTGACAACTGAGCTGAGTCTCCTAGAGGCATCACAGGGGCCAAGGACGCTTCCCTCATGGGTGCAGTGGGCGGGAGAGCAGGTTACCAGGCTCAGGACCTTGTTGCCAATCTCCCCTGCTGATAGATGCTCGTCTTTTAGTTTTATTAAACCCTGATGGATGGGCCCAGATAAATCAATGCAGGCTCAGCAAGCAGCCAGCCAAGCCATACATCATCCGGCCTCCCATGAGACAGGCAGCCCGCGCGTGTGCACACAGTCATGTGTGTGTCGGCTTGATACACACAGATATACAGGCATATATACACACAGGCATATTTGTGCACTGTGTGCACGCAAGCCTACCTACACACAGGCAGACTCACAGAGACATGTGTTCAGGGGCCACCCAGACACACCAGCCTGTACACACACACGTGCACACAGGCAGGCGATGACTACCCTTCCTGCAGGCCCTCCTGTTGGGAAGTTCTTGTGCAAGTCTGACCTCATTCTCTCCAGCTGTAAAGGAATTCTGTTTCCCCCTCCCTCAGTTCTGGATGGAGAATGAGAGCAGGCAGGACCCCTCGCCTTCATATATTTGGAGATAGGACCCCAGTCTCCCTCTTCTTGGGGCAGAACTGTTCCCCCACGCTACTCATTCCCCATTCTGCAGGTATGCACCTCTTATCCCTCCACCCCTGTCCTGACCTCCCCCTCCTGCCAGTCAGTGGAAGGACGGCCAGCTGTGAGAGGCAAGTGAGCATGTGGAGGCGTGAACTTCCATGGGCTCCCTGTCCCCTTCCTGCCCCTGACCTCTGGCCTCCACTCACCTACAGAGATAGGAGAGATGCTTCCGCGAGGAAACGATCCTATCCCAATAGGAAGGCACAGACTCGGGGGCAGAGAGAGTCAGACTGCGATGGAGGTAGAGCCTATCCGGCTAGAAAGAAGAGGACTTAAGTTCAGAGAGGGAACGCCTATTGCCCCAGGTCACACAGCAAGCCCAGAGCCGGGAGGCAACCCCCTCCAACCCTCACTTACCGTGGCTGGGGATCGCCCCCACCTCACTGAGTAATCCAGACAACCCCACGCAGCCAACCCCAGAAAGCAGGGCCTGGGTTCCTCGGCCCGCTGAAAGGTCCTCGATCACTTCTGGCCGGCTTCGGGGACCCCAAGTTCCCGGATCCCGAGCTTTGGGGGCTGAAGGCTGTCCCGCTCGCGCGCCCGCGCGCGCGACTGCCGGGACTGCCGGCTACTGCGGGTGGGGGAATAGGGGGCGGTTCCAGGGGGCTGGGGACTTGCCAGGGCCGCTAATGGAACACAGCTGGACCCGCCCGCCAGGCTGGAGGAGGGAGGGAGGACCGGGAGGGGGCTCCAGCGGTGGCAGAGGCGGCGGCAGAGGCCTGGCTGCGCTCCCAGACCCGCCCCTTCCATTTGCCCGCCAGGTGAGCGAGCGAACTAGGCGGGACCCTGCGTGCCCGGAGCTGCCCTGCAAGGGGGCTCTGGCTGCAGGCGGGTGGGGGCGGCGGGGGGGAGGGGGGAGTCCGGCCCTTTAAGAGCCAGGCCTGGAGCTTGAAAGTCCTCCCCTTTGCCACCCCCTTCCCCTTCCCCGGCTGGGCCTCGAGAAACGGGGGTGGGGCTGGGGGAGGGGGAATGAAGACCCTCCTCCCCAGTTCCGCGGCATCCGTGACGTGGCTGCTGCCCAAGCCTCCTTGGTCAGCTTTTTCCAGTTTCTGAGCCTAACATTCCCTGTGACTCCGTTCTCTGACCGTCTGAACTGGGGGGAGGGGGGCTCCCTCCAGGAGTTGGGGAGGGTGCTGAATTAACCCCTTCTTCTCTGGACTCAATTCCAGACAAGTGGAACCCAGCGGGTCCCCTTATTCCTCCTGACTCCATGAGGTTAGTCTTGTCTAACTCTTTGCGACCCCATGGACTGTAGCCTACCAGGCTCCTATGTCCACGTAATTTTCCAGGCAAGAGTACTGGAGTGGGTTGCCATTTCCTTCTCCAGGGGATCTTCCCAATTCAGGGATCAAACCCGGGTCTCCCGCATTGCGGACAGACGCTTTGCCATCTGAGCCACCAGGGAAGCCCAATGAGGTTGCTGCTGTTGCTGCTGCTGCTGCTGCTAAGTCGCTTCAGTCGTGTCCGACTCTGTGCGACCCCATAGACGGCAGCCCACCAGGCTGCCCCATCCCTGGGATTCTCCAGGCAAGAACACTGGCGTGGGTTGCCATTGCATTCTCCCCAGTGAGGTCAGAAGGGCTCAAATACCTATCCTCTAGTTTCGAACTTACTATTTAACGATGACTTTACTTTTTCATCTGTAAAACGGGATAATGACTGCATATACTTTGTGAGCAGAAAACAAATTAGTCTGTAAAAGTGCTTCCCAACGGCATAAAAGAGAAACTCAGTAAATATTCGCTGTTTTATCATTATTATGGTAAATACTGGCAGGATGTGAGGATGGAGAATGAGGTGAGGGGGTGACGCTGGGCCAGCCCAGCAATGGAGAGGGTTTTGCTTCATGCTCAGGATCCAAGGAAGCAAGGGGAATTGAGGTTGGATGAGGAGAAGGTTGGACTTCCGAAGAGAAGGAAGCAGGTAAGCTGTCTAGTTCTGTCTAGAGGCAGAGGGATGATCAAGGTGACCCTCCTAAGAGTCTCTCCCCCTCCTAAGGGAGGTAGCAAATTTCTGGGCCCCAAGGATAAAGAACTATAGAGAAGTAGGTTCAGGAAGTCCTTGAGCGTAAGAATGCCTGTGGGGGGAGCAACTGGAGTCCCCTGATTGGGGGGCGGGGGGCTTCCTGGAAAAGCAACATTGTGGAGCCATAGCCCTGTGGCCCCATGTAACCTGAGGTGGGGGTGGGGGGCAGAACTGGGATTTCCCGCCTCCAGAGCCTGAGGCGCTGAGTCAGCGGAAACCCCAGCGGTGGCCACGGAGGCGCACCACTGTGGTCCCTGCGCAGAGCCGGCCCAGATGTGGCTACGACAGTGGCAGGGCCTGGGAAGCGCTGAGCTCAGCAGGCGGGAAGTGGAGGGGGTGGGGCTTTCTGGGAGCTTTGGCCTGAGGAGTGGGTAGGCACAGACCCTGTCTCCATAGGGTGCTGCCCCAGCGGAAGGCACTTGGGAATGGATAGACAGCACCCAGACAGAGGTCAGGCTCAGTGCTAGCATTTCACATAGGCTAGCTCCTTTCGTCCTAACAACAGCCCCAGAAAGAGAGTTCTATGCTTACCCCCGTTTTACAGATGGAGAAACCCAGAGCATAGGAATGACTCAACTTGCAAGGTCACATAGTGGGTGGTGGGGCAGGGGCCCACGTCAGTTAGCCTGGGTCCATTGCACATGCTCTTAATCACTGTGCCATCCTGGGCACCCCCAGTCCTTCCCCCATTCATACCCCAGACCCTCCTAGGCAGGAGGAGATGGCTGAACCCAGAGCAGAAGGGATCTGAGAAGGGGGAGTCCAGATCCCTTTCCATAACTCCCCAAGAGTGCTCATAAGAACAGCCAAGCCTGGGGCACACCCTATGCCTGGATACACTATCACAGACACAGTCTAGAAATAGGCCTGTGCCCCTGCCTGCCCCAGACGCATATATGCAGAAGCAGAGAGTTAGATATGTTCTCTCACATCTCATGTGTATAGACTCCATGTGCAAATGTAGACAGGTTCACACAGACACAGGCACACACATGATTCTCCTCCACATAAGCAGACACACAGAGACACACGTGTGAGCACAGATGAAGCTGCAGAAATATATCCCTGGGTGTACTCAAACACAGGTGCATCATTTCAGAATGCACACATATAGTACCTCATGTACTCGGATATGCACAAAGAAACACATGCAGGCACATGCAGACGTGTGTGCACAAACATACACATAGAAACACACACCCGTGCCCACAGGCATCATTCTTCATACATGCACACAGGGAAACCTGCAGACCTGCAGCACATACACGTGCACACACAGACGCAGGGGGCCACACAGACAGCTCCCACGGAAACCCCTGCTCAGCCATGTACTCACCAATGGGCATCCACACACACGCAGGCCGCGACACTGACACATTTACATGCATTCAGCCCCAGAAAGCCCTGCATGCCAGCAAGCAGGGTATCCCGTGGGGCTGGGCTCAGCGCCCTCACCCCAGATGGCATCGCCACGAGGTAATCAATGCTGCTAATCGCCACCAGCTGCCCCGGAGCCTGCCTGCCGCTGCCAGGCGGGGCTCCCGGGCCTCCTGGGCCTGGGGTTGTGTGCCCAGATGTCAGCAGCACCAAGGGCCTGCCCACCCCTGCTGGCCCTTGAGGAATCCCCATCTGGCAGGGGCAGCACCTGGGGCTGGGGGAAGCGAAGAGTCAAGACAGGGCCTGGTCCCAGGTCAAGCCCAGGAGCCCCCACAGAGCCAAGCAAGAGGTGGTCTGAACGCACACAGGCACACATGCAAACCTGGGCCCTAGCAGATGTGCACACAGGTGCACACACATACACACACAGGCACATCACACAGCCAAAACAGACTTCTGTACTGTTCCCCACAGAGCTGCCTGCCCGTGTCTTCCTCATGCTGGTAAACACCACCATAATTCATTCAGATGCTCAGGCAAACCACCCAGGAGTCATACTTGGCTCCTTCCGTTCTCCCTGCCATCCCCACTATCTTGTTGATTCTACACCCAAAACACAGCCCGCATCCACCCACTTCTCCCCATTCTCACCCAAGCCACCCACCTCTTTTGCCTGGACTACTGCAGAAGCCTCCCAACCCCCTACTTCCCACCCAGCAGCCAGCGAAATCTTTCCAAACCCGTATCTGTTGGCGTCACTCTCTGGCTTCACTCTTCCAGTTTTCATTTCACCTAGAAGAACCCCAACATCTTTCCCCTGGCCTTACCAAGTCCTTCATGATCTGCCCTCTGCCTTCCTGTCCAGCCACCTCACCCCCTGAAGCTGTGGCCCCACCGGCCTCCTTTCTCAGTCTTGCATTCACCAAGTTGGTTTTCTCCTCCGGACTTTTGTACCAAGTCATCCTTCCGGAAGGATTTGCCCCTGATCTTTGCCAGGCTGGTTCTTTGACATCCAGGTCTCGTCTCGCCAGTCACCTCCTCAGTGACCTTCCCTGACCACCAGGTATAGAGGAGCCCTGAGTCGTCCCGTAATACATGACTCTGTTTCACATCTCTGCACAGCTCTGGTGTTTCTATACTTTTAATATGAATAAGCAAGCATCTCCATGAGGGGCCTTGTTCACTGATACCCACTGCCCTGCACCCCACAGGCAGCCAGTGGTAAATTAGCAGATGAACGCACCCAAGCACTGCCAGGCTCTCAGACACATATGGCTCCCACGGGAGGTGTATGACACATGAACATAGACATGAATGTGCACGTGGGCAGAGATACACGCACATGCCCAGAGGACATGAGTCACAGAGAAGAGGCAGAGATCAGCCCCTTGAGCGTCTCTGGATGTCTCTGTCCCGTCTTCTTTGACTGAATGTGTTTCCCTCACTGAATCTGGCCTCTTTTCTCTGCATCTAATTCTCTAGGTCTCCTTCCTCCCTCTCTGTGACTCCAGCCCCCTCTCCAGCTCCCTCTCATCTTTGTCTATGTTTCTGACTCTCCTCTTTCCCTCTATTTTTGGAGCTGCGTCTCTAGCTGCATCTCTCTGTGCGTCTCTGATCTGTTTCTTGCATTTTTTGCGTCTTTATGTCCTTCTCTCCTGTCTCTCTTTGTCTCATCCATGTTCTCTGCTTCTCTTCACTCTGTCTCTCTGCCTCTGTTTCTGGCTTTTTATCTCTGCCTGCCTTTCATTCTCCCTCCTCCCCCGCTAAATCAGCCCTGTCACCACGTCTCCACGGCTCTCTGGATCCCAGTGGCAGGGGGACCCATCTTTCACCTCTGCTGGCAGCTTTATGGGCCCGGAGGGCGGGTTGATGCTCCACTCTGCTGATGCCCCCTCCCCCACAGGGGCATGGCGAGCGCCCACTGACAACCCCAGCCCTGGCTACATTCTTAGATGCCCAACTTCAGTAGCACCTGGCACCAGGTACCTGCTTGGCTTGGCTACCCTGCAGCTTCTGGAAAGGCGAGCCCAGACTCTGACGGGCACTGTCAGGCATGCGGCAGTGGTTGGGGAAGGAGACCCCGACAGGGGACGCGGGGACGCTCCAGGCATCATGAGCCCCTGCTTGGTTGTCCCCTGGGCTCTGCCCACCTGTTCTCAGGGACCTGTGGAGAGGTGACAGGCACAAGAGCCCTGGATTCCAGGTCCACCTCTACCTGCTGTGTGACTCTGGACCCCAGGCTCCCCACCATCCCATGAGGCAAACAATAGGATCCTGTGTTAACCCACCTGGTGTGTTAAAGCACCTCAAACCACCCTGCCTGATAATCTCAGTGATTCTCAACAGGGGCAATTTTCCTCCCCAGGAGATATTCGGTGACGTCTGGAGATATCTGGGGTCATCACAGCTTGGTGGGGGGACCTCCTAGCATCTAGAGGGTAGAACCCACAGGATGCTGTTAAACATCCTACAAGGCATCGCACGGTCTCTCACGATACAGAATGATCCTGTCCAGAATGCTCTCCTCCAAGGGGAAGATTCTGCTCCTCAGAATTCCCACGCTCTCTGACCTCCTTTAAACTCTTAATCATGCTCTGACCAGGGCTGGGGGCCATTAGAAGACACAGGGGTTGATCCTGCCTCTGCCTTCAATAACAGCAGCTAACATTTATCGAGCCCTTTTGAAGTGCCGGCTGGCACCACGCACGGAGGAACTCATTTTAGTCTGGCCACAGCGGCGGGAAGCCCAGGCACTGTTATGATCCCTACTCTAAGCCTGAGGAGACAGGCAGAGAGAACATGAATAATCAGCTCAAGGTTACACAGCTAGCCAGGATGGAGCTGGATGGGAAACGGTCACTCTGGGACAGACTCACAGGGCAGAGTCCTCTCTGGAAAGGAGCCCACACAGCAGGGGTCTGGGAAGTCCCTTTCCCTCTCTGAGTCACCATTTTTTCTTTTCTTTTTTATAAAATATTTATTTGACTGTGTTGGGTCTTAGTTGTGGCACACAGACTTTCTAGTTGTGCATAAAGTCTCAGTAGTTGCAGCTCGGCATATGGGATCTTAGTCCCCCGAACAGGGATTGAACCTGCAACCCCTGCTTTGCAAGGCAGATTCTTAACCACTGGACCCCCAAGGAGGTCCCTGAGTTGCCATTTTTTTTCATCTGTCAAATGATATCTTTCACCAGCAACAATTCTAGGAGGCGAGGCACTGTTACCACCTTCACTTCACAGGCTAGGAAAGCAATGACTCATGATTAAAATCTCAAAGTCATAGGGCTGGAAAGGGTGGAGCAGAGATTTGAACTTAGTTCTGCCTGAACTCAGCTCTGTCTGACTCCAGGACCCATGATCTTAGATGGGTCACTTGCACCCTGCCCCACTCTCACCCAGGGCCTATAAGGCAGGAGAGCAGAAGTTGGGAGCTTGGAGGACTTGTTAAACTGACTGTCAGCCCCTCACCCCCAGAGTTTCTGATTCAGCTGTCTTCTTTTCAAATAAGTTCCCAGGCAGCGCTGGTGCTGGGGCCCAGGGACCACATGTGAGAAGCCCTGCAGAAGGGCATGGTGTTAGACCGCCTATACCTGGGTCCAAATCATGGCTCTGTAATTTAGTGGCATCACTTCACCTCTTCCTTGGATAAACAGAAATACAGCATCTGTATACAGTATCAGTATACAGAAATACAGTATCTGTCACTTAGGGTTTGCTGAAAGGATTAAGGGAGAGACAGACAAAGGGAAAGGTGCTCTCCTGGTGTCAGCACCTACGAAATATGCTCATAAACGCTCACCAGTGTCACCGTCCCCAACAAGGGCACCTCCCTCCTCTCCAGACAGACCGGAAGCCCCCAGGGGGGTGGAGGACTCAGTGAAGGACCTAAACATCCTTTTCGCCTGTCTACCAGCCACCTTCCCAGGCCTGCACCAAGCAGGACACAAAGATGACATCTCAGAACACACATGGGAGGGACAGTGCATCTGCCAAGACATCCCGAGGGTCCTTTGCCCCATAGCACGGGCCTGGGGGGCAGGGATGAGGGTGCAGCACAAGCAGCACCGAAGAACCTCAGATAGACCTGCCCCCCACCAGTCTTCCTCTAGACCCTGCCCCATTCCCAGTAACCCCTTCTGGTGCAAGAGTTGGCCTCCCAAAGACCTGGTGGGGTAGCTTGTATACTTTTACCCAAGCATCCTTCTGGGTACCAACCAACTCAAGGCACAATTTTTTGTTGTGCTGTATGACCTTTAGCCAATCACTGGGCCTCACTAAGTCTTAGTTTCTTTCTCTTTAAATTTTATTTATTTATTTATTTTGGCTGCACTGGGTCTTCGTTGCTGCACGCGAACTTTCTCTAATTGCAGTAAGCCAAGGCTACTCTTTGTTTTGGTGCACGGGCTTCTCATTGCAGTGGCTTCTTTTGTTGCTGAGCACAGGCTCTAGGGTACACAGACTTCAGTAGTTGCAGCACATGGGCTCAGTAGTTGAGATGCATGGGCTTAGTTGCCCCATGGCATGTGAACCATGCTATGGTTCCAGGACCAGACATAGAACCTGTATCCCCTGCATTGGCAGGCAGATTCTTAACCACTGGACCACCAAGAAGTCCTAGGTCTTAGTTTCTTTACCTAAAAGTCAAACAAGATCTCAGCATAGTGTTAAGGGTGAGGGCTACAGCCTCAGAATAATTGGGTTCAAACCTCACCCCTACCACTTAGCAGCTGTGTGAATTGTGGCAGATCCCTTCATCTCCTGGGGATAGCTTCAGTTTCCCTGTTGGTAAAATGGAATTGTCCACAGCTCACAGAGATGCTGTGAGAGTTCCCTGAGATGAGACATTTCAAGTGCTGTGCACAGCTCCTGAAACTCAATAGATGCTAGCTATTCCACACGCACGGTGAGAGAGTGTAACCTTACCACCACAACAAACACAGTCTGTTGGCTGCCTTCCCTTCCCACCTGCCCTTCCCATGTTTAGCTTTGAGACTATCTTCACCTTCCTTCCTAAAGGAGCTGAGGAAGGCAATTGGGAACAGTCTCCCAGAAGGGGCAGATCTGAGCAGAAGCATGGAAGAGGGAGGGGTGGAATTAATTATCAGCCTGCTAGACTGTAAGCCACAGAAAGCCCTGTTTTTGCTACCATTTTATCCCCAGAGCATGTGACAGAGACTAGGCCTTTTATAAATACTGGCAGCAGGAATGAAACAGGGCCCAGGACAAACTGCCTTTGGTGGAGAGCAAGCCAAGGAGTCTCCTGGGTAAGGCATGGTGGGGAGAGGAGCACTTGGGGACTCCCGGATTCTGTCTTTGCATGCAAGAGCCTCAGACAGTTGGACTCATAAATTCTTTGAATCCTGGAACTCTGGGTGGAGAGAAACTGGCTGCTGCCCAGCCCCACCTCCTCCCAGTAGTGCCCGGGGCTGGGCTGGGGAGTCCTGACAACCTAGCTAGAAAGGGAGGCTGAGGGAGTGGATTTTCAGGGTGAAAATCCAACTTTTTCATCAAGACAGGAAATAAAATCTAAGCTCAGAGAAGGTTTGTTCCTGGCTCTGCTACTTCCTGGCTTCGTTTTCTTCCTTCACCTCTCTAAGCCCTTAGTTTCCGTATCTGTAAAATGGGGTGATAATGATAGCACCTATCATTGTATTGTATTGTATTATATCATTGTATTGTCAGCTTTGATCATTCAGAAAAGGCTTGATATTGGTGTCTGGATGACAGAGGACAGGTGGTTGGAAGGTGGGGAGAAAGAGCCTGGGACAGGGGACCTGGATTCAGGGCCATTGCCCTTTGCCAACAAGGAAAAGATTTGATCTTAGAGACTCTTGAGCCCGTTTGTTCGCTGAGCCTAAAGCTCTTAAACCTGTAATGACCCAAACATGCCCCCTCCTCAGAACGGGAGCCAGTGTTAATCATTCAGTCATGTCCCATTCTTTGGGACTCCATGGACTGTAACCACCAGGCTCCTCCGTCCATGGGATTTCCCAGGCAAGAATACTGGAGTGGGTTGCCATTTCCTTCTCCAGGAGACCTTCCCAACCCAGGGATTGAACCCGGCTCTCCTGCATTGCAGGTGGATTCTTTACCATCTGAGCCAGGTGAGCCTGACCCATGCAAAGCCTGGATGCTGCCCTTCTCCCTCCACTCTAACCCGTGTTCCACATTCACTTATGCGCCCTGACCAGACCCCAATCATCTTAGCTGAGTCCCTCGGAGTAGGAGGTAGGGCTCACCACACCACACCTATTAATCCGCCTCTGTACATCCAGAAGTCAGAAAAATAGGTGCCAGAGATAACTGATTTGCTGAGCTGGAACTAAACCCACAGGTAACACTCAGCAGGTCACTGCTGCTTTTTAAAGAATAATTTTAATCGTCTGGACAATCCTAAGTATCTATTCTTATTCTGATTTTACAGGTGAATGGGTGTCATCTTCAACTTGAGCACTTTACCGTGAGGAAACAGACAGAGAGAAGTGGCTGACTAGGAGTCAGAGCTGGGATTTGAACCCAGGAATATCACAGCACAATCTGCTGTGTGAGAGGCCCCTTCCTCTCTCCAGGACTCAGCTTTCTCATCTGTTGAATGGGAATGCTAACTCTGGAACCTCGAAGATCCAAGTTGGGACTTCTTGCTGCCCGGAGACCACGTCCCCACCCAGAAGCCTAAAACTTCTCTGTGGGCCTGGGCAGGAGAGAAGGGCAGGTGTAGACGTGACTGCCCCGGGGGTGGGTGGGGGGTGGGGGCGCTGCCGGCAGGCACACAAAAACAACTAATAAATCAGGACCGGGGGACTCCTAATCCTTCCCGACTGTGGCTGCTACCGCTCACGCGGCCGGGTCCGCCATCGCCTGGCTGGCTCCCCGGGCCTGGGAGGCGGACATGGCACGGCCAAGAGAGCACAGTCGGGCCAACAGGATCGGAGCGATGCCCAGCCGTCAAGGCGGCCTCGGCTCCCGAGACGGGGGAAGGCCCCGCCGGCAGGGTGACTCAGGCCTCCCAGACCCCCTCCTGCGTAGGCACGCTCCCGGGCCTCGATCTATTTTTAGAGCCGGCTCCAGGCCTGAGCGTCGAGGGGCAGGGAAGGGGAGGCGGGGGGAGGTTCATGGGGGTGCAGGCGCCTGACCAGCTTCTCCAGCTCAGGACTTAAGCCCTAGGAGCTCCAGCTGTCTGTCCAGTAAAAGAACGGAAACACGGAGTGTGGGGCGGGGGGCGGGGCGGGGGGGAGTGCGCGCCCAGAAAATCTATCTGTACCCTTTTCCCCTTCGGCTCCGCAAGGCCGGGCAGTTCAGGGAGCTGGGCGCGGCCTCCTGAGAAACGACCTCTGTTAAGTGGGGCCAGGAGCCTCCCGATCGTCCGTCTGTCTGGCTATTGGACTGAAAGCCAGAGCGGGCAGGACTCCCGGGAAACCGCAGTGGCTGGGACGGGGCGGGGATGGGGAGTGCTGCGAGAGAGGGGAAGATGCCTCCAATTTCGGGAGATCCCAACCCCACCCCTCATAGGCCACGCCCCTATCCCGCCTTGGGCCACACCCACGGCCCGGGTGGCATCCCTGACTCCACCTTGGGCCCCGCCTCCTAACTAGCTCCGCCCACAGCCTAGCACGTATCCTGTTCCAAAGTCCAGGAAAGCCTGGATGCCATTCTCCTTAACAGCCTGGCACCGGAACTGGGCCCGTCTTTGGGGGCTGGGGCAAAACTGAGAGGGATGGGGGCCTCCTCCCCCAGCGTGAGGTCGGGAGAAGGAGAGCATCGAGGGCAACAATGGCGCCACTGATGGGGATGCCTCTAGGCTGGGGACCTATCTGTGGGAGCCAGGCAGTTTTGGAGGTTGAAGAGGTGGAGGCAGCCCCCAGCAGGGAAATACCCCTGTACACCTGGGCACAGAGCTCTACAACGAGGGGACCTGGGGCAGAGGGCCCTTACTACTGGGCCCTCGAGGCTGAGAAGAGTCCTAGGGAGTGGGGACAGCTGATGACACTAAATATTGATCCATGTGTTCTGGGTCGAGTTCAGGGACACACAGGGTTTGGAGAAGCCCAAGTGGAGGCCCAGCCCACTGAGGGTGAGGGGCAGAGGATGAGAGGCGGAGTCGGTCTCCCAGCACCAGCCCTCCATCTAGTGGGAAGTTTGGGAATCGCGGGATGCAGAGATGGGGTGCGGGGAGGGGTCCATTGCACCCCCAATCCTTCCTTCTCCCTAGATTTTCTGCTGACACCTTCAAACCACCATCCTGCTCTGCTCCGTCTCATGGACTCACCCCTGATAGTCATCCTAAGATCCACCCTCCCCCTACCCCCAAAACCTGTCCCTTTTCCCTCATTACTTACGGATAATACCCTTTTCTATTCATCACTGCCACCATCAGGGGGGTCCAGGCAGCCACCACCCTTTGCCTGGATCCCTGTAGTTCCTGGCAACTGCCTTCCCTGCCTCTAGTTTTACCCTCTCCCCATTCATTCATTACTAGTCAACTAAATGTTTCTGAACCAGACCTCTGCTTGGGTCACTTCCTTGATTAATTTTTTCCCGTGGCTTCTCGTGGTCAGATGAATTCCAAACCTTGGCTTGGGACTTGGGAGACCCTTCATCACCCAGACTCACCTCCTTCAATCCCAGCTATTCTCACAGAGCAATTATCAGTTCATCACACAGCCCTGTTGGCTGTCACCTCGAGGCCTTCATACCTGCTGTTCCCTCCTCCTGGAATACTTTTCCTTGCTGTCTTCAGGACTCTGTTTGGCAAAAAAAAAAAAAAAAGGTCCCCTCCTTGGGAGGCTTTTCCTGACCTTCTGGCATAATTTAGGTACCTCTTGTCTGAGCTCCCACAGGAGCCAGTTCCTGGGTCTCTCATCACCTATCCACTTTTGTGGCAGTATATTTTATTGAGATGTTAATTATTTTGCTCCCTTCCCAGTTCCAAGCTGGTATCTGAGTCCTTTGATTTTTCTAGCCTCAGGGAACTTGTGAGGGGTTGAACACAAAAGCTGCTTGAAGTTTGATGGCTCATCCTGACTTTTGAAAAAGTTAACCTTCTGGAAGTGACTGCACTAGGTATTCCCAAGGGATGGGGAGAAGAGGGCAGCCAGTGAGGGCAGAGAAAGGAGAGCACGCAGCTAGCTGCAGTGGATTCAGAAGCAGGGGTCATCTGAATGGTGGAGATTGGGGTCTGGTAGTCCCTCCCCCAACAGGTAATGGGAACTGAGGGGACGGGTGGAACACCTGGGGAGGCCAGAGCCCAAGCACTGGGGTACCAACCTCAACGCCTCCGGGTGGCAGAGGAGCAGCTGAGTTGTCAAAGCTCAAGGGACCCCATGGACTAGTATAAAGAGCACCTATCTCTATGTAACCAGCCTGCCCAGAATCAGGACTCCATGTTTAGACCCCAGATGGGACGGCAGGTCCTCGAATAAGCCTATAGGGAAATGACAGGCAGCCCCAAGGATGGTTGAGATTGAATCTTCTGCCAACATGTAGGAAAGGGCTTAGAGTGAGAGTCAACTTGGAGCTGACTTAATGAGTATACAAAAATAGGGTGTTTCTTGAGTCCATGTGCCAATAGTCCCACCTGCTCCACCTGTCTGTGCTTCCAACTGCAGGACTGAGACTAGGTGTGCCTCATTCAGAATTGAATTCTTAGGACCCAGTGCAGTGCCTGGCACATTGTAAGGATGCATTCAAAATGTTGAATTCATTTTTCCTTGGGAACTACAGAAATCTTTCTAAAGCCCAAGTTTGTTCCAGTGATTTGCCAGCAGCCCTCAGAATAAAATCCAAACCCCTATTGCAGCCCACAAGGCCCACTCCATCGGAACCTACCTCCCTTCGCCACCTCATCTCTGCAGCCCATCCTCCTCACGCTTTCCTCTCCACTCAAACCTCATGATTTGCAATTTTCCGAACTTTCCAGGTTGTTTCATACCTCCGTGCATTTGCTTACATGGCACCCTCCACCAGCAATGTCTTTTCCCTTTTCTTTGCCTGCTGAGTTTTCAATCATTCTTCAAAGCTCTGTACGAGTGTGGTCTTCTTTAAGTGCCTCCCCAACACCCTCTGCCTAAAGGCAGAGGAGACGCCTCCTGCTCTTGGGCCTATTGCTCATGTCCAGGTCTGACTCCCTCTTCCCAGGCTCCTTTTCCTGGATCGTGAGCTTCCCTCATGTGATGAGTCCCCAGTGCCCAGAGCAGCGCCAGGTTCACCATAGCTCTCCATAAATGCTCAATGTCCACTGAGCACTAGTCCTGACTCTCCCCTCCATGGACTCCTGGTGTAACGTTGAGCAACCTCTCCCCTCTGTGGGCCTGTTTTCCCTCTCTGCACAATGTGGAGAGAGGGGAGTGAAACTCGTGGTTTCTAAGGACCCTTCCTTCCCTGGGTTGGGATTGAAAGTGATGGCATGTAAAACATCAATCACCCATGTGTGCTGTCGGCCAGCTAAGGGCAGAGCCCACTCAGGCACGTAGCTACACGTGGTAGCGCCCAGGGACCACCCGGGAGCAAACCCCTGCCTAAATAGCTGCACATAACTCTCCCACACACAAGTGGACGTGGCCTTCATCCCCAATCAACCATTGGCCCTAACACTAAAAAATTCATCAGCAGCTGGAGCTGCCAGTCCAGCAGCAAGTTAATATGCAAGGAAGAAGCCTCCTGCAATATGCATGCTCGAAGGCTGGTGTTCTCTGGGGCTCTCCCCTTTCCAGGACTGCACATGCAACACCCTCTCTCCACCCCCAAGTCTAGAGACGCAGATGCAGTTGGTCTATGGTAGGGAAACAAGGGCCAGAGCCTTAGCTCTACCAGCTTCCTGGATACCTGCCCCTCGATCTCCTATGGGAACCTTAAATTGCACATTCATTCACTCATTCATTCAACATTAGCTATGAAGTTCCTATCATGTGCCAGGCAATGGTGTGAATGTCAGAGACTCACCCTGTTTTGCCCTCACAGGCTTACAGTCTGGTGGAGGAGACAGCCTTCCTCCAGGGAATCTTCCCAACCCAGGGACTGAACCCAGGTCTCCCACATTGCAGGCAGATTCTTTACCATCTGAGCCACCAGGGAAACCCAAACAGAAGATAGGTGCCATAGTTTCACCAGGAGAAGCAGTACTATAGAAGGATTAGGGTGATGGGATTAAAAATGGTACAGAAGGGCAAGGGGTATGCAGGAGGTGCATTAGAGCTTCAATCAAAAGATGAGAAGCCAGCAAAGCAGATAACCAGGGAAGAACCTTTCAAGTGGTGGGTATAGCATATGCAAAGGCCCTGGGGTGGGAGAAACTGTGTTCAAGGAGTACAAAGGAGGCCATGTGACTGGAGCTCTATCAGAGAGACGGGCAGGGACCACAGGAAGGAAATTTAACTTTATTCTAAGAGAAACAAGAGGCCCCTAGAAGGTTTTGGGCAGAGGAAACAAAATCCATCCCTTTGTCTTGCTTCCTTCCTCCTCTGTGTCCTTCTTAAGAAGTATGTCTTTCTCATCTTTACATTGTCAGTGCCCAGTTCAGGGTCTAGCGCAACTTGACATCAGACAATGTTTACTGAAAAATGAATGACCAAGCCAGGCTCTTCTGGCTTTAGGCTTGACTGAGTGGCTCCGAGTGGGTCATCTGGGCCAGACTAAGACATTTAGATGTCTGCATACTCCCCATACATGATTCATAACAGAAATAGCAATAACCCATGAGGTATAACACTTACATGTCTGCTGAAATGAAAACAACTTCTTGTGGATTTTTCAATCACAAAACTCTGGACAAGTTCATCGAAGCAGTATTTCTTCACGTGTGAGTGTGTATACCTATGTTGTTGCCACCTTGCTGGTGCCCCAAGCTGGACTGCCTGTTGGGTCACACCCACTGCCACATGGCTGGCCTGACCCAACTGTCCCCTTGGTGACACAGCCTGGCTCTTGAGCTCTGCATAATGAGGAACACCTAGGGAGCCACAGTGGCCCAGGCCTAACTGATAGTAAGCAGCCTCAGAGCATCGTTGCCAGCAGCTTCTAAAGGCTGCACCAGATGTGACAACTGCTCGGTGTGAGAACTCTCATAATACCCCCTTGGGCCACCAAGGTTTGCCCCTGCCCATCCCTGACCCTCTGAAACTATAAAAAATGATCCAGGCCCTAAGAAACTTCTCAGAAGAGGAATCTAAGGCTCAGAGAAGTTATTTAATTTGCCCAAGGTCGATCAGAAGTTGGGGATGGAGCTGTGAGCACAGGCCTGGCCCATAAAGCAGAGTCCATGCCCTTCCTGAGGGTGGGCTGGGCTGGGTGTGGAGGCACAGCCCCCCAGTCCATATCTGGATCCACAGAGCTGACAAGAACACACAGGAGCTGGACCCGGCCCAGTCATGAGATGGGCTCTGCCCTCCCCTTGGCCTCTTTCACTGCTCAGAGGGACTCTAGGCCTCTAAGCTCAACTCTCCCCGAAGCCCATCTCCAGGGCCCAGAGATGGACTCCATATAAAGTCCCTGTGTGGGTTCCACAGCATCACACAGGCACAGTGGCGGGCACCTGGGAGGAGCTTCAGATACCTGAGCCAGCACAGCCCTCGGGTTCTGGGTCTCAGGATTGGCCCTCGCTTTAGTCCCATGGGAGGTCCTTCACGGCTTCTATCCTTCCCTTCATTGCTCAACCTGCGGCCACACCTGGACCCTGCAGGGAGTTCGACTCAGTTCCTGCCTGGAAGGAATGTGGACCTCCCCACCTCCTCCTCGCTGGAGACAGAGCTCAGAAAACTCAAACAAAGCAGATCAGTGGTTTTCAGGGAGAAATGGGAGGCTGGGTGGCTAAGGGTAGCACCCCCACATGCAGCCAGTTTTCCCAAGCGGACCCTGGCTGAGCTCCGCCGCCCCTGGGTTCCAGTACTGCATCACCCCACCCCGCCCCCCATGGGTGGGAAGTGACAAATGAGTCTGAGGAAGTGGAGGAGGGGAGTCAGCAATCGATGGCATTAACATGGTGCCCAAATTAAATATTGACTTTCTCGGTTGACCCTGGGGATGCCCGGATTGATGGCTGGGGCTGTGCTGTGCCACGGCCGGGGATGGGGACATACCAGTGGGCAGCTGAAGCTTGTGGGGTGAGCTCGCCCCTCTTCCTGCCTGGTCGGAAAGAACAGGGACAAGGCTGCAGAGAGCCCAAGGCAGTGGGTTTGCCTGTCCATCCTGTGCCTGGAAGCTCCCCGTAGAGTCCAGAGTTCCTCTTCCCATTAGACCTTAGAGCCAAGGTTTCGTTGAATGCCCACCCCTCTCCTCCCCCACCCTCCTTTAGGAACTGTGGCTGGCCTGCCACCCAGCAAATGAGCAGAATCAATCTCTGTGATGATATCCATTACCAGGGCTCAGGACCCTGCCTCCCAGGATGGTAAGGCTGGTTATTTTTGGTCTATCATTATGTAGGATCTTGGGGAGGGGGTAAGGACAGCCTCTCCATCCTTGGAAACATTCCATCATCCTCTCCAGGTAACTTCACCTTCAGAGTCAACAGTGGCCCCTGAGCTTTCCTTCTTTTCATAGCTCCACTTCAGGAATTGTCTATCCTGCCTTAATTTCTTCACCTCCCCCTCACCCTGCAACCTGCTCCAGTACGGCTTCCTGCCATGTCAGTAACTCTAGTCCCGCCCTTCTCCTGAATTCTAGTCCTGTATGTCTAACCACCTACTTCCTACTTGAAATTCCTCCTTGACTATGTCCAACGTATTGCAGTGTTAACAGGCTCAAGGTGAAAGTCATAACTGTCTCCCCCACAGCTGGTCCTCTTCCTGGCCTCCAAATTCAGTGGCATGGTCATCCATCCAGCCATGTAAGACAGAAGCCCACAAGTCGCCCTTGGCTCCTTCTGATGACGCCCATACCAGGGGCTGATAATTCCATTGCTGCATACATATAGATTTCATGCCCCTCTGTAGCATCCCCCTAATTCAAGTTTCCTTCTTATGGGTAGTCTCTTCATTGGTCTCTCCGCATCCATCTCACTCTTCAGTAACTGCCCCCGTCCACTTCCCATCCACCCTGAGCAATCCTATTAAATCTGATCCTGCCACCCTCTGCCCAACACTCTTCTTGGATTTCCACTAGTCTGAAATACCAAAACCCTTATTAGAGTCTCCCCTGCCCTGGACACTCAGCATGTGTTTTGAGGGCCTGAGAGGGTAGGAGGGTTCCTGGGGTTGGTGTCCTTGGAAGAGTGCAAGGAGGAGTAATAGGGAGGACTAGGGACTGGCTCTAAAAAGCCCCAACTGTTGGAACCCATGAACTGCACAGGGGGCTCAAGAAGAAGCCTCAAGGGAGATGAGTCCAGAGAGACAGAAGTTGGCAGCATCCTCTACCCAGGTTCTCCCTCTGGCCACCTAGGCCACCTAATTTTCTTTTAATTGGTGCCTAATGGAAGTGAATTAAACTCAATTGAGTTTTAATATGTTGATTCAAGTGCCTTTCCTAACCTACCTCCCTTATCCCAGGATCTGGGGCTGCAGGCAGGGAAAAAGGAAGACAGGTTGTGAGGGCGGCTGTAGAGGGGGAAGGGAGGGGGGTTAAGTAGGCCTGACGCCAGTGCACAGGTCTCCTCAGGACCTTCTCCTACATCCCCAACACCCCCTCTCTGCCCGCTAGTGTCCCCTGGATACCCAAATTCCAGGAATATCGACTTTGGACCTACTCAGTCCTGGCACCAAGCTGGGAACCCTCCTTACATCACCTCCAGGAACCCTCCCATGACCAGCTGAGGCAGGTAGTATTCCTACCTCCTTTTCAGAGGTTGCTGAATTGATTTGCCCAAGGTCACTGCCTTTATTCTATCTAGAGCTGTGCTAATATGATAGCCACTGACCACATGTGGCTACTGAGTCCTCAATTCTGAATTGAGATGTACTGTACATGTAATGCACACACTTTCAGAGACTTAGGTACAGAAAAAGAATGTAAAGTAGCTTTTCTATATTGATTATGTGTTTTTGAAATAATAACATTCTTGATATAGTGGGTTGAATAGATTATTTAAATGAATGTCACTAGTTTTTACTTTTTAAAAAATAGCTACTAGAAAGCTTTAAATTACAGATGTAGTTTGCATTGGGCTCAGACAGATTAAGAATCTGCCTGCAATGTGGGAGACCAAGGTCAGATCCATGAGTCAGGAAGATTCCCTGGAGAAGGAAATGGCTACCCACTCCAGTATTCTTGCCAGGAGAATTCCACAGACAGAGGAGCCTGGCAGGCTACAGTCCATGGGGTTGCAAAGAGTCGGACACAACTGAGCAACTTTGAGAGTGAGAGTTAGAGTTTGCATTATACTTTTGTTGCACATTCCCGGGGTATGATCTTATGAAAGTAGGGATGGTCTACTCACCCATGACCTTGCCACAGTCTGAAAGGTAAGGAAAGGCTGCAGGTGAGCTTGGGTGAGCTGCTCAGGCGGTCGTCTCCTTATTGCCTGGGAGGGTGGCAAGTCTCTTTCAGCACCCTGGACAGCATCTGGGCTGGCTTCCCACCTGGGGTCCCAAGCTAGCACTGAGGCCCAGGAAGGACTAACGGGAGGGAGGAATGGATACCACCTGCAAAACTCTCCCTGGGAATAATCTCAAGCCATGTTCTTGATACAGGAAGGCTGGGTAAGAATGATCAGTATCCCCATTTTGCAGATGAGAAAACCATTGTTTGGAGAGATTTGTGCATTCCATGTCTCTCGGGGCTTCTTTGCTGGTTTAGTAAAGAATCTGCCTGCAATGTGGGGGACCTGGGTTTGATCTCTGGGTCAGGAAGATTCCCTGGAGAAGGGAATGGCTACCCACGGTAGTATCCCTGCCTGGAAAATCCCAGAGACAGAGAAGCCTGGCGAGCTACAGTCCATGGGGCTGAAGAGTGGGGCAGGACTCAGTGACTAACACATTCACTTTCTGTTCTCTCAGTAAAGAGCCATAGTTCAACATGGAGCCCTCAGCTGAATGCACAAACCCAAACCAGGTTGACACAGATGACAGCCAGTGACAGTGCAAAAGTGGAAATGTGTGCCAGGGCTGTGGGAATTGTGTGTCTCAGTGAGTGCTGAAGGCTGAGGCGGGGAGTTCAGGGGCGGCTTCACAAAGGGGGTCACTGCGGTTGGATCTGGAAGGCTGAAGGGGAAGTTGCCGACGGGAGCCAGCAGAAGTTCCAGGCAGAAGAAATGGCATGTGCAAAAGGCACATAGGTGACAGAGATGGGTCAGGAGAGGCAGGCAACAGCCACATCACCAAAGGCCTTGCATTCTAGGCTAATTCCAGGGTCGATGGAAGGCTTCTTAGTAGGGAGGACAGTGGCCTGGCCAGATCTGCATTTTGAAATGATCACACTAGAGCTAGGTAGTAACTGGAGGCAGAAAGAATAAGGAAGACAATGAGATGAAACACAGGACAGGGGACATCCCTGGAGGTCCAGTGGTTAAGACTTCATCTTTCAATGCAGGGGGTGCAGGTTTGATCCCTGGTCAGGGAGTTAAGATCCCACATGCCTAGGGGCCAAAAACTAAAGCATAAAACAGAAGCAATGCTGTAACAAAAATTCAATAAAGACTTTTTTTAAAAAAGAAAGACACCACGGTTATTAGATATTAGCCCAAATGAAAGGGCAATCAGGACTATAGATAAGGAAACCCAAGTCAGACAGGGCCCGGCAACCTGTCTGAGGAGACACAGTGCATCAGTGCCTGGGGAGTGGGGACTCAGGGGCAGAGAGGAGCACAGCCCTCCACCCAGGAAAGCTCTGCCCCTGACCATGGACCTGGTGAGTCTCAAGGCCCTCCAGGAGCCTCTGCTGCAGCTCTACTGTTGGAGCAGAATCAATCAGGTGAATATTAACCCTCCTCCTCAAACCAGAAACAAAGCAAGAAGCTAAGAAACTGCAAGGGGGGTGGACGGGGGGATGCACATTGCATCTCAGCTGGAGAGAGCCTAGTGGAGCCAGTGGAGCACAGCGGTGGGGAGGAGGAAGGCAAGAACAAAGGAAAGGCACCCAGAGAGTTTTAGGTGATGTTTCGGAGAAAAGCCTAGCCCAGGAATGTGGGGTGGGGTCTGCTGGCACAAGGTCGGGGACAGGGGCCTTTGTTTGTGTGAGCCTTAAACCCCCTTCTGGGGATAGCTCAGACGGTAAAGAATTTGCCTGCAATGCAGGAGACCTGGGTTCAATCCCTGGGTTGGGAAGATCCCCTGGAGGAGGGCATGGCAACCCACTCCAGTATTCCTGCCTGAGAGTCCCATGGACAGAGGAGCCTGGCGGGCTACAGTCCATGGGGTTGCAGAGTCAGACATGACTGAGTGACTAAGCACAACTGGGAATAGGATTCCCTCTCCTAGAGACCTACTCCCCCTCCCCTGAGGTTCTCAGGGGGGCTGCCAATCACAGTGCCCCACCCCCTGCCGGAGTCCAATCAGAGTCCTTCCTTGGGGGTTCTCTGATTGGAATTCAAGAGAAAGTTTCTTTCCCTCTGGGGGCAGAGTTGAGCCATGTGAGCTGGGAGAAGGAAGCCTGGGGGCCCGGGGGAGGGAGGATGTTTGCCTGAAAGAATGGCATTGACACAGAGAGCAGCTGGAAGGGATGGCAGATCTGGCCACACCCTGACCCTGACTCTCATCGCCCAAGACTAACCACCCGCCCACTGCCCCCAAGCTGCAGCTTCAACCAAAGTCCAAAGTCCCCGTCTGCCTAAACTGGCTGGTACCAGGGCTCTTCTCCTTCCAGCCGCAAGTTCCAATATAGCCGCTTACAAGCCATGGGAGTTTGGCCCCTCTCTGAGCCTTGATTTCCTCATCTGTAAAATGGGAGGATCACAGTACCTACCTTGAAGACTCAAGTGAGGTGGTACCTGAATGAATGCTTTGCGCCCAGAAGTGCTGACGGTGCTGGAGAGGAGGGAAGCCCAGCTGATGAGCCATCACCTGCGGGGAGGTGGTCCACTCTCTCCTCTGACTGGGCCCACAGGTGGCAGGATTCAGGGGAGCCTGGGGGAGCCTGTACCACCACGACCCCCAGTCCTCCAGCTGCTCCAGGAAGTCATTATTTGTGACATCCACCCCCACCCCAGTAGCCAGTCCCTTCTTCCTTCTCCCCCACTCACTCTCCTGCCACACCTAACCCCTCCCTCTGACATGTCCACCCCAGAGACAGTCAGCTCCCCAAGGGGCTGCACCCGTGTCTCCGAGTCCCTGGGGAAGGGCCCAGAGGCGCCCCTGCTGCTAACTGACCGGAAGATGTACCTGTGGCCTCTGCTCCCGTGGCTGCTTAACCACAGAAGAGCCAGAGCAACACGTCTCCACACTGATCCTATCCGGTCACTTCTAGATTCCTGGGAACTGAGCAGCGTCCACCCACTCAGGCCTGTAAAGACTATGCCTAGAAATTGCCCTCTGGCACCAAGCCGGCCTGGCCCCTCCTCCCCACATCCACCGGAGCCCTGGAACCCGAGGCTCCCCCAGCAACCAGCTCCCTGACTGGTTTCCTGCAACCATGAAGGTTGGGTCCCCGCCAGTTGAGCTCAAGACTCCAGTCCTACTAGGAGAGTGTTGATAAAGATGCAGTCCCGGCCCTGCCTCTGACTGTGGCCTTGAGCAAGTCATTTCCCACCTCTGGCTTCATTTTCTTATCTGCAAAACGGGCTGCCTAAAACCTTCCTGCAAAGCTGTGGTGAGGGGTCCAGGCCGAGGGCATGGAGCTCCTAACATGGAGCACAGCAGGAAACCAAGTTTCTCAGACAACAGCTAATACTTAAACAGCTAATGTGCCAGGCACTTGCACATATATTAGCTCTTTATATCTGTTAAACTGTTTTATCTTCATAACAACCCTATGAGGTAGGTACTGTCACCATCCCCATTTCACAGATGAGGAAACTGAGGTCACAAAGCTCTGCCTGGCCTCTGGGTCTCAGTGAAAGGCAGCCATGACCATCACAGCCACTGAGGAAGTCTAGCTTCAAGAGGCCCCACCCTACGTTCCCAATCTGGTTACTCTATACCCCAACAGGGGAAGGGATGGGTCCAGGGTCACCCATAGAGTCCGGGGCAAAGATGGGGTCAGAGCCCAGGCCACCCCCCTCCCAGCTGGACCCCATCACAATGTGTTAAGACCAAGAGAGGTGAATCACAGAGACAGAGGGACAAAGCTGGGGGTCCCAAGGCTGGGCCTTCTCCTGGGGAAGCAAACAGCTCAGCAGCAAAATCCACAGAGTGAAGTTTATTCCCAACAAAGTTCCCCTCCCCCCTCCCCAGCCCGGGACAGGGACAGACAGGCTGGGGGTGAAGATGGGGCTCCAGGAGCTGAGGGGCCTCTGAGAAACAGGGAAGGACCCCGGCCCCCCGGCCACACCGTGTCTGGCTTCCCCAGCCTGGCCGAGTCCACTGTGCCTCCCTGCCCAGCCCTCGGGAGAGGGGAGGGGGCGCTGGCTCCTGGGTAGTTCCAAAGTGGAGTGTGAAAATAGAGAGATATATAATATTTATACGCAGTGGGCAGTCCGGCGTGGCACTCACACCTCCGTCTGGAAGTCGCCATCCGGTGGTTCTGTGGGTTCCCAGGCTGCTGCCCGGTGCAGGGCCAGCCGCTCTCGGGGCTTGGGGGGCAGCGAGCCCAGCGTCATAGACTTGAAGGTGCTCCAGCTCTGATGTCGCCGCTGTTGGGACAAACCGGGACGCTCCCCTGGACTGGGCTTCTCCTGTGGGCGGAGCAAAAAGGACCCGTGGAGATGGGCCAACACCCTCTCACCCACTGTACAGAAGAACCAACTGAGGAGGCCCAGGGAGGGCTGGTGATGTCCCACGTTACCACCAATCAGAGTGAGGTTCAAATCCAGACCCACTGGCTCCAGAGCTGGGTTCCTGACCTCTGTGCTCAGAGCGGCCCCCTGAGACCCTGTCTCCTGTCTGCCCATCCTTCTCAAGGTCCTGGGGGAGCCCCCACCAATACCCGCCACCTCCAGAAAAACCCCAGACTGTTGCTTATGCCACAGGCAGGCCCTTGGTGAGGCGGGCTGAGGCTGAGGCCGCTGCACCCCTACCCAGTCCGGGGTACTTATGCTGGACACGCTCCATTCTGCCACCCCACCCGGGGACACACACACACACACACACACACCCCACTCCCCGCTTCTCCCTCTGCCACAGGGGACCACGGCTCAGGGTCTGACTGCAGGGGCCACTGTGCCCGGTCGGGCCCCCGGCTCTGGGCAGGGGCAGCCACGGGAGGAGCGCTCACCTTGGCCGTGGACTGGCTGCGGTAGCGGTCGAAAGTGTGGAACTTCTGGTTGAGCTCGTGGTAGAGTTCCGAGTGCCGTTTCCGGGTGTGCATCACCTTCTGGGAGCCACAGGGTGTCAGGGGAGGTGCTCCCCACGGGGCACTCAGCACCTGGGTCCCCACATCCCTGCCTGCTGCTGGCTCCTCTGGGACAAGGCCTGGTTTGGTCTTCACCCCAGGGCTCTGGCCTTGGGCAGCGGAGGGACTGTCATGGGCTCAGGCTGTGCACTGGCGCTTGGGTGAATTTTAGGAGGGGCCCCTCCATGGCCAGACATCCCCCCCCAATACACAAACACACAACTCAACACATACATGCACTGCAGCACTTACCTCAAAGTCCAGGTCTGAATACCGTAACTTCTTTCGCTGAGAAGAACCAGGAGGCAGTGAAGGAGAAGAGAACTTTTTAACCAAGTGCAGGGGCTTTAGAGAAACAGGAAGTCTGCTCCCCCGGGGTCTGTCCCCCTGCCTAGGCCCAGCAATTAGGAATCCTTTAAAGGGCAGCCCTTGAGGCTGTGGAAATAGGGTGGAGGCCTGAGAGATGAGGCGCTGAAATGCGATCCCACCCCAAGAGGTACACGCAGGCAGGCACACGTGTAGACGTGCATGTACACAGCGGCCAGATGCCACAGCGCAGACTTCCAACAAGGCAGGGACACAGGTCCCTACCACCGACTGCAGGGCAGACCCTCTGTGCCCTCGAGGCAATCCCTGTCCTGGCCCATCTCGCCCATCCTCTCTGACACCGACAGGCTCCCCTCTCCCTGGAAACCTCCACCCCGCTGCAGATACAGGACTCAGCATCACAGAAGCCTTCCTCTGCTTGCACTTTGCCCCTCTGCCAGCCAAGCGCGGCCCTGCCTCCCCAGCCGCCCTCCCTCATGCCTCTCCCAGCTCTCTCTTGCCCAAGACCACCTTCAAGGCCCCAGTGGCCTATGCCACGTCCAGTGCCACTCAAGAAGTCCTCAGCATCCCAGAATGTCAGTCCAGGAGCACTCATGAGACAAAGACCAACCTTCCCAGGTTATACCAGGGAGACTGAGGTCCAGGGAGAAGGGACTTGCCCACAGTCCTCAAGGATGTGGCTAAAACCACCATCTGGATTTCCCCAGTCCCAGGCCGGCACACACACTCACCACCACAGGGGTTGGTGACAGCCTCTCCTGGTCCTTCCACCTCCCTGCCTGCTCTTTCTCGGCCACCCACCCTGACTTCTCCAGCTCCAGGCCCCCGCGCTCTGCCTGGGACTCTCCCCGGCCCTTCACCGTGCACACGCGTGTCCTCCCCACTTCTGGTCACATTGCACTTTCAGAGGCCGCGGGACTCCTACTGCTTGCTCCCTGATGCCCACAGGCACCGCACACACAGCTGTGCCCGACGGAATAACCTCTAACTTCCCCCGCCCCAAATGCACTCCTCCGCCCCCGCCCCATCGCAGTTGCCCACACCAGAATTCTGGACGTCATTCTTGACCCCTCAAGACTCTGCCACATTTATTGCTACCTCCCACACAAGGAGCCCAGCGCTGGCCCCTGCTCAGGGCTCCAAGCACGGGCAGGTGTCCACAGAACAAAACCTGCCATGATGCTGAGCGCTCCCCTCCCCGCTGCCCGTGTCGAGAGTTTTCTGTCTTTGTGACGCCTTCCTGTTTCTGCCATCTGCGGCAGGAGCAGGCACCAAATGTTCAAGAAACATTTTGGGAGGAAAGAACTAAACTTGCGAACCTTCTAGCTGCTAACTTAGTTTTCTCCGTAGGGAGGATGGGGAGCCGGTTTCTGGGACCCAAACATGAGCAGCCAATGGTGCCCAAGCGGTGACTCCTGCCCCTTCCCTCATCCACACCTTCCTCACCCCACCAATGAAAGTTCTAGAATGTTCTAGAGTTCTACAGTGGGTCACTACCAACTGCTTGTTGCCAGTGATTCCCTGCAGGGAGCAGGCCTGAGGGAGCCAGACAGAGGCGGGGCAGCCACAGAAAACACACAGTCAGGGAAAGAGGGGGGCTTCTGTTCTCTCTGGGGTGGGGGAGAGCGAGGCAATTACCACAGGCCTGTGGGCAGTGCCTGAGGCTGATCTCAGGAACGGTAACAGTAGCACTCCTCAATTATCTAGCACTTTCTACCTGCTCCACATAGAGATAAATGTTTTATATCCGTCGATTAGTCCTCGTGACAACTCTACCAAGAGGCTGCTACGTTATCCCCACTTTACCAGTGAGGAGACTGAGGCTCAGAGAGATTAGGGTGAAGAGAGATTACGTGAGCCTCGGGGAGGGGAGACTGCACCAGATCTCGTTGCTGATCCAGCAGCGCTCAGATCTGAACTCAGGGACTTGGAAGCCCGGGTTCTCAGCTCCTACATATGGCTGCCCTAGCAATGAGGCACCAGGCCTGAGCCACGGGCCCCTTAAATGAGGGCCCACCCTGACCAGTTCACCCCAAAACAGGCACTCAAGCAAATGTAAGCATTTTCGAGAAGGGCACCCTCAGCGTGTGGAGACCAAGCCCATCAGAGGAGCTCAGAGGAGCCAGGATTCCCTTGGAGCCGCCATGGGCATCAACGCAGGAGAAACCCACAGCACATATGCTTCCTGGGACTTTGTATGGGGAGGCTGCTGGCTGTCCTTTCCCGGACGCTGCCAAACAGTCACGGGCGCCCTGGGGCGGGCCTCCGACCCCCAACCCCAGGCCCGGCAGCTCCTCACCTCCAGGGAGCCCAGCTTCATGGTGGAGCCGGGTACAGTGCGGGGCATGGTCCGGCTGCGCTCCCCCGGCTCCGGCACCTGGCGGGCGCTGGGTGTTGGCGGCGGCGGCTGGAAGGTCATCCCATAGGGGTTCTGTAGAGACCCATAGGCAGGGCCCAGCCCCAGGCCCGAGTGTTCCACAGAGAGGAAGCTGGGGTAGGCGTCGGTGTGGCCCAGGGACTTGGAGGCCCGGCGGGGCGTGCCCTCAGGCCGGGCCCGCGGGGCCTCCTCGGCACCTCCACCCCCGCCACCAGGCTGCAGGCTCAGAGTCCTCCGGGGCAGCACCATGTAGTCCCCGTCGGAGCCCGGCTCGGTTGGCCGCAGCCACGTGAGGTCCAGCTGCCGCAGGCCACCCTCGCCGCACATGTACACGGGGTTGGCCTCCTGGGGGGGCGGTGGCTCCCCCAGCCCTGGCGAGGCTGCCATGGGCACCAGGATGTTGCCAGGCAGTGGTGAGAAGCTGAGGCTGCCCTCGGGGCCCACGAGGCAGGACTTGGGCTCCTCATCCTCGTCCAGAGACAAGCGGGACAGCGTGCCCGTGATGGTGGATGGGTTGCAAGTGTTGACCTCCTTGAACAGCACTGGGGGCAGGAGCGGAGGGAAGTCAGTCCGGGGGAGCAGGAGCCCCCAGATGTCCCCTTGCCCAGGCTGGGCAGGTACCAAGGCCCTGAGCTTGGATGGTGGGGGCAACTGAGTCCCAGAGTGATGGCTGGGTGGTTAACACAGGGGTTAAGATGGTGACCAGTCCCGAGACCCAAAGCCAGGCAGAGCAAGGAACGAAGCCAAGGTCCCCACTCCCACGGTGTCCAGGCGCAGGTCCTGACCTCTGACCCCACAGCCCCAAGGCTGTCAAAAGGCCCTTGTCCCTCCCTGCTCCCTGGGCAGTTCTGCCCTAGGTGACAGAATTGGAAATTCTGATAAGAATCATGGAAATGACAATAACATAACAGCCACTTTGTGCTGAGCACCCTGCTAGGCATTTGGTGTCCCCTAATTGAAGGACTGATGCTGAAGCTGAAACTCCAATACTTTGTCCACCTCATGCGAAGAATTGACTCATTGGAAAAGACCCTGATGCTGGGAGGAACTGGGGGCAGGAGGAGAAGGGGATGACAGATGATGACATGGCTGGATGGCATCACTGACTCGATGGACATGAGTTTAAGTAAACTCTGGGAGTTAGTGATGGACAGGGAAGCCTGGCGTGCTGAGATTCATGGGGTCGCAGAGTCGGATACAACTGAGCAGCTGAACTGAACTGAATTGATTTAAGGCTCCTATCCACTCTAGGAGAACAGATTTCTCTCCTTTATAGGTGAGACTTCAGGAGTAAGCTATCCACCCAAAGTCATACTGTGAGTGATATTCACAGCCTTGACTCCAGCTCAGGGCTGCCTGACCCCACAGCCAGAATCCATCAGAGCATCCCACGGGAGGGCTCGGGGGCCCCTGTTCACCCCCATCTCTGGGGCCATTCTCAGCGCTGCCCTGGCACACTCACCTGTCTGACAAGCCAGATCCACATCTTTTTCAAAGTCTGACTATAGGCAGAGAGGGAGAGAGCAGACAGGCAGAGAGAGGATCCATGTATCAGGGTGGGAGGGAACTTAGGCCCCTCCCTACCTAGCCAGAGGGTCTGCCCATGGCACACTGCCCAGCAGAGCAGAGAGGCCCCTGGTGTGCTCTCCTCCAGCCCCACCCGAGACGGGGAGATGTCTGAAGCGGGGACTTGCCCAAGGCCACTCAGCTGTCAGTGGCTGAGCCAGAATCAAACCTGATCTCAGTCCCCAGAAAGATGGGGACAGAGAAGAGGGAAGGGGGAAGGTGAGGGGTCTAGGGCAGGGGGCACTCAGAATCCACCTGTGTTCTGCCCAGGCCTCCTCACTCACCAGGATCTGCAGCTGCCCGTTCTTACACGAGTCGGGGGAGTCTTCACTCTCATCGGCCCGGCACACGCCCATCTGGCACTTCACCACGTCCTGGACCTGGGGACAGCAGGTGCCTGCTGGGCCTGAGGCCACCACAGGGCCCCGGCTACGGCGAGCTGTGCCTTCCACCCCAGGCACCCAGGTGGGCATGAAAGGAAAGCGGTGTATCCAGCCTAGGGGGGTGGGTAGAAGGAGCCCCAGGGGGGCCACGGCTGCCCAGGTTATCAGCTCCCACACCAAGAGCTGCCCAGATGGGGGCCTGCTCAGGGTCTCAATCCTCCCCAGCGGTGCCCATCTGCACCATGGGGAGTGGCAGGGGACCGGCGTGGGGTTGCGGGCAGGGGTGGCCAGGGCCCCGGACAAGCCCAGCCCACCTCTCGGCGCAGGAAGCAGTGGACGGCCGTGATGACAAAGCCCTGCGCAGAGTTGAAGACCGCGAACAGGGCCTGGAAGAGGACGGAGCGGCGGTCTGTCATGGCCAGGACGGCGGACATCCAGGTGAGCGCCAGCAGGGGCAGCACCACGCAGGAGCTCCAGAGCGAGGCCCTGAGGATGAGGCAGACGGTCCGTCGGGGGGGACCCTCCCGGGGGCCAGGCTGGACTGAGCCTGGGCCTGCACTCAGCCTGGGGGCCTTGAGCTGCCCGAGACTAGCAGGGCCCCCAGTAACATCCCCAGGCAGAGAGGGGCTGAGCAGCTAGGGGCAGAGAAACAACAAAGACAAAGAGCAGAAAACTGGGGGACCAGGAGGGAGGAAGGGACAGACACACCGACACAGGGGACGGAGCCAGAGGCAGCATCGGGGGCAGAGACGGAGAAGCCGGAGAGAACCAGTGGGACAGAAGAGGAGGAGGGAGACAGATACAGACGCTGTGAGTTTCAGCCCCAATTTGCACAAAATCACAGGCCTTGGGCCGCATCCCCAGAGACTCTGGGAGGGGAGGAGAGGAAGAGGGACAAAGCGAGACGAGACACGTGAGAGCGGGGATGAGACGGGCAGAGACACACTGGAAGATTAAACGGGCAGAGAGGACGGAGGACATCACAGAGCACAAATATTCGGGGGAGATAAGGGGGCCGGGGCGGCAGAGGCTCCTCCGCCTCAGTTTCCCAAGGCGGAGGTGCCAGGCTCTAGAGCACCTGCTCAGAGCTGGGCAGAAAGACCATAGCTGGCAGGGGTGGAGGAGGTGGGGTGGGGAGGGGGAGTGGGAGGGGGAGGGTGGGATCAGGGCCAAACCCACACGTCCCCAGCCTCCTTGACAAAGGAGGGCAGAGAAAAAAGGCAGAGGGTCTCTGGCATCCGGGCACCAGTGTCAGCCTGCCCCCACCAGCAACAGTCAACGAGGGCACAGTGGGGGCAGTCTTGCCCTCCACGCCACACCCTGCCCACTCTGCCTCATGGACAACTGGGGTGGGAAAGGCAGGCAGGAGTGGGCACGGCTCTGGACCAGGCAGAGACATGGGCAGGGGGCCAAGACCTGTCCTAGGAAGAGTGGTCGAGGGTTGTTTAGCCTGGCAGGGGGCGGGCACAGGGGCCTCCACAAACCCCCAGGGGAAAAGCCAAGACCAAAGAGTGGGCCTAATCACAGTCATGAGAGCTGCCATTGATTAACCATCAATGCTCTGCCAGGCCCTACACCGAATACTTTACATACATGAGTCACACTGTGACCAAACAACTCTAATAAACAGGCATGGGGATTATTATCCCAATTTACAGATGAGAAAACTGGAGTGTGCCCAGCTGGGCAGAGATAGAGCCAGAGCCAGGATGCAGACTCAACTTGGCTGCCTCCAAAGCCCAGGCTTTTGACTGCTCGTTCTGAGAGACTGGGTCAGAGAAGCAGATGGCAGCCCAAGTGAGAGGGCGCTTTCTACTACATGGAGCTCCTGGAGACGGTCCCTGCCACCTCCACAGGCAGTGAGCTCCCTGACCCTGGAGGTGAGCAAGCCAGGGCTGGGCCCCCACTGGTCAAGGGAGTGTTAGCTGCCTTTCTGGCCCTCAGTGGAAGGTGGGGCCTGAAACACTTGTGAGTTCATTCATTCATTCTACTCTTGTGTGGCTGGGACTTTAAGAGTCTCAGCTGCCAGAGGACATCTCAGCTTAATAACTCCCTACCTCCAGGCTTCTCTGTCCTCCAACTGATTGTGAGATTCAATGCCTCTGAAATTCTAAGTCTCAGATTCTATGACAGATGATAAGACTCTCTGATTCACTCATTCGAACATTCTTAGCTTCTGATTGTCTTATTCTAAGATTCTATCATTCTAATTCTAAGGTTCTTTGGGCTCAAAAATTCTGAGCCGAAGATTCTATGAGCCTCTGGAGGTTGGGGGGTGTAAGGAGGAGGGTGTGGCTGTGCCTGAATAAACTGTAAGCCGGGGGTGGGGGGCAGGGGCGGGGAGCAACGTGGGGGGGCGGCACAGGACTCCAGCATATTCTGGAAGGCACAGACATTCATTCCCTGTGCCCCCTTTGCATCACCCTTGAGAGTGGGAGGAGTTGGCAGGGTGCTGGGCTGATATCCCTCCTCCCCCCACACCACGAGCACTGCCCCCCACTCTTTTGCCCCCGCCCACCCCCCCTTCCCCACGGGGGCACAACTAACATGGCGTTCCTGGCCGAGGCTGAGCTGAGCAGGGGGCTGGGGACCGCTCCACACGCTGAGCAGGGGAGGAGCAGGCTGGCCCAGGGGCACCGCTCCGACCTCGGGGGCGGCAGACATGGGAGAAGGTGGGGAAGACACACAGGAAATGGGAGGAGGTGGGGCGGTGTGAGCCCCGAGTGGGGTGGGAGGGGGAGGGCAGATGAGAGAGAGAGAGGTGGGTTAGGGTGGGCGAGGGGCTGCAGCTGAGCACAGCGGGTGCCCACCTTGCCTGCACCCTTGATGCCCCAAGGCCAGGGAGCCGCAGTCGCATCATCAAGCCCTGAGTCTCCAAAGGTGGCTGCGGCCCACCCTGCCTACTGCACTGCCCACGAGGCCATGGCACAGACAACCCCCCTCCCCTTACCCGGCCCTCTGCTTCTTGGACTTGTCTGAGATGCCATCGCGAGCCATGAGCTTGTTGAAGACGATGATTCCGATGAGCATATTCACCTGGGGGCCCGGTGGAGTGGGAGTGGGGGAAGACAGGATCACCAGATGCCCTCCTGGCAGGGACACCCCAGGTGGAGGAGGCAGACCCCCTGGGGCCACACGCCCGTCCCGAGACACTGAAGGGGCACATACCAGGACAATGACAGCTGCCGGGCCCACGAAGGCATAAAGCAGGCCACCCTCCAGAGAGAGCCAGCAGCTGGGGAAGGGGAAACAGGGTATCAGATACCCAGGTGGGCATCAGATACCCAGGGAGGCTTGCCGCCACCCTCAAACGCCATCCCTCAGGGCTCCCTGAGCTGCCAGGTCGCATCACACATGGGGCCAGGACCCAGACAGGGTGAGAGAGAGCCACTGGCTCTGGCAGAGCCTCGGTCACCCCTCTAACAAAGGCTCTGGGGCTACTGTGGGGGTCAAACAAGGCTGATCCCTGAGTAAACGGTTCTGAGATCATCCAATCCCAGCACAGCCTTTTATAGTCAGGGAAACTGAGGCTCAGACATGGGACAACTGGCCCGAAGGCTCACAGCGGGCATGGGCCAGGATCGCAGTCTAAGTAGTCTGGAACCCTATCAGGTCCATGGACCCCCCACCGCCCACCCTGGGAGGCCCACGTACTAGCTGGATGTACCGTATCCTTTGGTGCGGGTAAAGCCGACGGACACGGCCACCACCAAGGCTGGCAGACCTGGGGAGCGGGGGAGCTAGAGTGAGATGGCCGCCCGTCCTCGGGGTCCTTCATCCTCCCAGACCCCCAGCCCAGCTGACCCCTGTGCCCAGAGAGCAGGGCTGGGGCCAAAGCTGAAGCTCTCCAGCTGCCCTTGCCCACGAGGCCCAGGGACAAGGTCCAGCATGGGCCCTGCTCACCCCAGCCCAGGCAGAGGAAGCGCTTGCGGACAAGGCGGGTGCGCATCCGCCCAATGACAGCCAGGTAGGACTGCCAGGCCTCAGTGAGCACCCAGCAGAAGGACGACAGAAAGAAGAAGTGCAGGAAGGCGGCGGTCATGGTGCACACACCCTGCGGGGACAGCAAAAGACAGGGAGTGGCCCTGAGCAGCCACCAGGGTGGGAGGCGCCGGGCTTCCCAGGCCCGCCGCTGCTGGGCGCTGCCACGGCCGCCCACCTGAGCTCCACCCCCCCACAGAGCCCTGCCAGGCACCCCCGTCTTCCTGCACCCACACACAGCACGACACGGGCCCAGTGACACGCACACGGTGCTCGGCATCCAGGGGCGGGCGGGCTGCCCACGCACAGAAGGGGCTGCCAGGGAGGGGACAAACAGGAGGGCCTGCGACGTCACGGCCGGGCGGGCCTCTCGTCTGGCACCAGCAGGGCTGGTGACAGGCAGAGAGGGCCCCGGAGGCACAAGGGGGACAGCCAGCACAGATCAGACATGGGCAAGGGGCACAAGAGGCTTCACTTGGGCTCCCTTGTGCCCACAGACACGCCCAACACACGTGCACACACTCGCTCAGTTCACCAATATACACAGACATCTCTCCCTGGAAGACACACCCCCACCCTCTCCAGCGCCTGCATGGATGCTCACACACCAGCTCCCACTCACACTCTCACACAACCCCCGGCTTGAGAGTCTACACACATCCAGCACTTCAGTTTCATACACACGCACACGTGCATGCCGTCTCCCCCTTCACCCCACTCTCACACCCCGGCACCCCTGTGAGCCTGCACCTGCCTTGCTCAGCACCCGCGACTGGCCCACAAGGATCAGGATGTTGGACGCCAGGATGGACAGGCAGAAGTTCAGCAAGATGATGGAGCGCTCCGACTTTATGAACCTGGGGGCGGAGGGGGGGAGGACACAGTGGGCACAGACAGAAAAGCTAGCTGCCCCGCCCAACCTGGGGTGGCTGGACACCTCCTTCCCCACCCCTACCCCCCACCATCCCACCTACCTCCAGAAGGCGGCGTAGATGGCAAGCAGGGTGAGCAGTGCCATGCAGGACACGGCACAGCCGATCACAAGGGGGACCGAGGGGGAGCCCGCCAGCTCCAGGGTCTGGGGTAGAGGGGCAGACAGTCCGAAGGGTCACGGGGGTGGGGGGCAGCTGCAGGGGTGCCCTCGGCCTCCCCCACTTCCTGTCTAGGACAGACTGGCACCTCCATCTGTGTCACACCCACACACAGAGGGGGCTCACTGCTGCCTTCACACGTGCACGGAGCAGACCCAGTCACATACGTAGACACGTATTTATGCTGTCACCCACACTCTTCCGCTCACAACCAGATGCACACGTGTGTGTACATGCAGGCAATCACCCACTGCCACACACCCCCAGGAGTGTGTCATCGTTGTGCACACCATCCTGGGAGCACAGACTTCCTTGTGCCCTCCCACAAGTAGACCTACTCAGACACCACGTGGGATCACCCAGGACCCCTCGCAACCACCACCACAGATGGCCCCTGGCACCCAGGAACCTCTTCTCCTGGCCAGCCCGGGCACTTCCCCCCCACTCACCAGGTCCTTGGGCGGCTGGGCCAGCACGGCGAAGGTGGACAGGCGCTGGCACTGGCAGCGGGTGTGGGCTGCCTGCGTCTCCAGCGTCTGGCAGCTCTCGGTGTCCCAGTCCCCTGAGCTGGCATCACTTGGGTCCAGGGAGAGGGGGAATGAGCCCCAGCCTGGCTCGGCAGTCCCACCCCCAGTGCCGGCCGCTGCCCAAGCAGAGGTGAGACCCAGGGCAAGGCCACATCCAAGAGGCAGGCAGCCAGAGCCCCGGGGTCTGCCCTTGATTCCTTAGGCCAAGGATGGTGCCCAGGAACCTGCCCTCTGGGATTCCAGGTGGGACACCCCCACCCGAGGGAGGAGTCCCATGGCTGCATCCTTCCCCGCACTGAGCCCTTGTCCAACTCACGCTCTGGAGTAGTCCCAGCTGGCACAGTGGGGATCCGTGGTGCCCTGGGGAGCAGAAGACCCGAGTCCAGTGTGGGGTGAGGAGTTCACCACCCCTGACCACCACCCACCCTGGCATGGCAGGACCCTATGGGTCAGAGGTACAGCCCACTGTCAGGGGAGACCGCGTTCCCAGACAGGCCTTTGGCTGTCCTTGCTGCATTACCCGAGGGCCCCCTGCCCAGGCCCTACTCACATTGATGATGTAGGAGAGCTCCACTGTGATGAGGGGCTCAGCTAGTGGCTGGGTGGGAGGCCTCACGGTCACTGTCATCACCCTGGATGTGACAGCCAACGGGGGCCTGGGGGACAGATGCTGAGGTCAGCTCCTGCCTGCAGGTACCCACACATAGCTGGGAACCTGAAAGGTGCTTTGGACCAAAAAGGCAGGAGGCTACCATGGGGCCAAGGCTAGAGGAAGGCCTAGGGTTCAGTAGGGCCTAGGACTTTGAGTAAGGTCTAGAACCCAGTCCAACACCCCCTGGACCCCTTTGCAGTCTCTGGGAGCTGCGGTGGACACCTCTGAGAAGCACCTGTGTCCAGAGCCAGGCAAAAGGTCCAAGAGGCTGCGGGAGGCTCTGGACAGATCTCTCTGTGGCCAGCATGGGCTCAGCCCTCCTTCCTCACCTGGGCCTGCCGGGATCTACAGCAGCCCCATCCACGCCCCTCCTCCCAGGGACTCACCTGGGCGGTGGCAGGATGAGGCCCAGGGTGCGGTAGAGAACAGCACCAATCACAAAGTAGGAGGAGGAATCCTCGGGGTCTGCCGGGAGGAGGCGCTGGTGGGAGTGGCCGGGGCCAGGGGGCACAGTTCCTGGGCCTCTCCCTCTGCCCAGGCTGCCTGCTGCCCCAGATGCAGCCGGCTTCCCTGGGGAGGAGAGGCTGAGCACCTCCTTGGGTAGGAAGAGGCGGTCCTCTGAGTACCGCACCCAATCCTTCATGCCCCGGCGGCCCCGCATGGGGAACGTAATGTCGCTGGAAACAGCGGAGACGGGCTCTCGCTGAATGCTGATCACTGCCGTGGACCGAGAGAGACAAGAGACAGAGAGAACTGTCATGGGGAAGAGACAGAAGTGGGGGAGACAGAGCAGGAAGGCAGATGGAAACATCAAGGTTGGTACAGACACAGAGGTGGGGGGGACATAGAGAAACAACAAAGAGATGGAGGAACGGGAAGAAAACTTGGAGACAGGGATATGATTAAGGAGTTAAATGAGGGAAAACAGGATCCAGAGAACAGGAGAGGAAAACAGGAAGAGCCCTCGGAAACCATCCCCTCCCCTGTGGTGTCCCGCGTTCGGACCCATCCAGCAGCCCCTCCCCGGCCTGCCTCTTTGTACCCAGGTTATCTGTGACAATCAGAGAGCTCTGGAAGGCCTTGAGAGCATCGCCCACCAGGTGAATGAAGTCTTCCACGACCCGGAGCAGGTGCACAGAGCCCGGAGACACCTGGGGACAGAAAGGGTATAAGGGGCAGAGGTGGGGTGAGCCATGGGGGAAGAAGCCTAGTAGCCCAGCGCCTCACCTGCTGAGCGTCATCCCACTTGTCCTTGTTCTCTGCATCTACCATGAAGCTCACCACCTGGAAGAAGCGCTGGGGAGAGAGCAGTGGGTGTTGGATGGTCCCGACCCCAGGGACAGTAGCTTTCCCACCACAGCCACACCTGCCACCACACCCCACTACCGGCAGACTCAGCTATAGGGGCTTGGCCTCCCCCCTTCACAACAGGGCTTCTGAACCTTCAGCCCCCCCTCCTCTTGACACAGCAGAGGGGTACCTGCACGTCATCAGCCGAGGGCACGTAGGTGGCTCTCTTGAAGGTGTCAGTGACGTTCCTCAGAATGTCCACGGAGAAAAGCAGGTCCCCGCTGTAGTAGGTGCGCCGGGCCAGGAGCTCCTGCAGGCTGCGCACCACCTGAGACATGCCCTCGCCCGCCAGCATGCGCTGCCCCTTGGCCAGGTGCTCCCGAAGCTGCAGGTGACAGGGGGACCACTGTAACGGAAGCGTCAAGAGCTGGGGCCGCCCCTGGCCCATCCCGCTCCAGTCCAGCCACCATGTGCATCCAGAGGGAGAAGGTCAGATAGAGATGCTCAGACTGTGGGAAGACAGAACCTAAGAAAGAGACACATACAGAGGCAGAATCCCTAAAGATACTTGAAAAAAAAAAAAAAAGACTGAAATAGAAGTAGCAGGAGAAGCAAGGAGCTCAGATGCACATATAAAAGATGATAAACACAGTTCAGGGACCTCCCCGACGGAAAGCAGTCAACCCATGCTGAAGTGCGCTGTGCTCTCTCCCTCTCAAATACAAGTTCCAAGCACAAACACAATACCAGTTCCAGGCAGACAAGTACACATAGACCGAGTTCGCGAACAACATTTTTACCCCATGGGGAGCCCTGGGTTGGGCACTGGGGACCTAAAAATAACTTCAGCTTTGTTCCTGCCCTCAAGGAGCTCACAGACTCACAGGACACAGACACTGTGATGAGCATGCAACACCTAATGATGGAGAAGCTCAAGGGGGGCTGCAGTTGCAGAGAGGTAGGCACTAGGGCTAAGGGAAGAGTCCAGCATTGAGGGATGAATAGGAGTTTGCCAGACAAGGAGAGGCAGAATTGGGCAGAAGTGGGCACACGGCTATAGGCCAAGGCACATGGGCATGAGCAAGAATCAAGCTCCCTCCTTCCCCCACCAGAGTCTGGGGCAGACCCTGTGTCCCCCCAGCCCAGCAGGGTGCACTCACTGACAGATACAGGTAGCGGTACTCGTGGGAGATGCAGCGGGCAAAGCTGGGCAGCCCCCAGTAGGCCACACCCTGGGCACTGAGGAGACAGCGGCGGCTGGCAGACCCTGCAGGGGGACGGACAGAGGGCTGGATGTGGGGACTCAGCTCTCACCCACTTCACTCCACACCTCAGGATGGAGACTCAAAGAGGCCAGAGGCTTGGAAGGGAACAGCAGGGGTGGTGGGTGTCAGCAGAGAGGGGAGTGGGGAACCTGCAGGGAGAGCCACTTGCCCCTGACCTGAGGCATTGGGGGGGCACTTGTTGTAGATGATCTCGCCAGCGGCCGCCTTCTTCCACGTCATCAGCATCACGTACTCGTCCCTGCACATCTCATGGAAGGCTGTGGGTACAGCGGCAGGGCTCAGCCAGGCCCAGGCACTTGCCCCCCAAGCCCCAGGGTCCGGCAGGAAATACCTGGACACCTCTTCTCGCTGCAGGGCTTCACCTCCTCGCCGGTGCCCTCGCAGGGATAGCCCTGAGCACCCGTGGCCTGGCACATGCGGAAACGGCGCTGCCAGCCTGTGTCACATGTCTTGGAACACAGGCTCCACGCGTTCCACGGCCCCCACTTGCCATCTGTGGCTGCAGAGACGGGGGGCGTGAGTGGCCCCAGGCACCCCCTGGTCCAGGACCTCCACCTGCTGCCTCTGCACCGCACACTCACCCGGGCACTCAAGGTTGCCGCACTCCCGGGTGTCAGTGAGGGCCCCAGCACACGTGGCCCAGGCTGGGCCCGCCACGCTGCACTTCCGGCTGCGCTGCTGGGTCCCGTTGGCACAAGATGTGGAACATGGGCCCCAGGGACCCCATTCTAGCCACTGGCCTTCCACTGCATGGGGAGACACAAGCAGGGATGGCTGTTGAGCAAGGGGTGTGGGGATGGGTGGGGGCAAAGCCCTGCAGGGAGATGGCATTCAGATTTGAAGGAGGCCAGACCCACTGGAGAGGGGTGGATGAAGGGGGGCTAGAGGGAGTTGGTGGTGCCTGGGCCTGGGCCTGGGCCTGCCTGCCACCAGCTCCAGGGACACAGGACCCTCTCCACTCGGCACTGAGGCACACACACTCTCTTCTGGCTAGAGAAACGGGCGCTGGGCCACCTTCTGATCTTTGCCCACATGTAAGCCCAGCTTTGGGTCTTCTCAGAGCCCCGCTGGCCATGAGCTCCAAACTGCTATGAACAACAAGGCATAGCTCACGGGAAGGGGCACGGGCAAGCAGCCCCCTCGGATGGGGGTCCCTGGGTGCCAACTCCAAGTACGTGCCGGGCCAGGTCACTTACCAAACTGGCAAGTAGACTTTGCCGGTCTCCCCATGCTTGGTCAAAGTTCCTGGGGTCCCCCAGGGGCAGGGCATTGGACCTGACTTCCTCCCCTTTCCCGACCCCCCACCCTGGCTGGGCAATGCCCGCCTGGAAGCCCACGGGTGCTACTGACCCGGGCAGGCGGCCATACTGCAGAGCTTAGTCTGCAGCTCGGGACCCTCGCAGGCCTTGCCGCCGTGCTGGGGGGGCACGCAGGTCCGCATCCGGCTCCGGGACCCCCGCCCGCAGCTGCGGGAGCACAGGCTCCAGGACCCCCACTCCTCCCACACGCCGTGCACTGCAAGGAAGCATGTGGCCGGTGGCTGGGCGGCACCTTGGCCCCGCCCACTGCCATCCGCCCACCAATCAGGAGCTCCGGCGGCTCAGCCCCCGCTCCTCATTGGCTCTGTCCTGGGCCCCAGGACACCGCCCTTTGAGGGTGATTGTAGATGATACAGACTTCTAGTCCCAACTCACACAGGCCACACTGCCTGTGGACACCCGACCTGGGAGACTAGAATCAACCCAGGAGGGGAGCCAGGGGTCCTCCTCTCCTGGGGGCACAGGCAAGCCCAGGAAAGGGCTCAAGATCTACCCCGCCTTACCCCATCCCTACCCTCCCCACCGCAGACCCTGAGCGAGAATCCAGACAAGGCAGGCAGGGGCAAGACAATGCCCCTCCCGATCCCAAGCACGTGGACACACAAATAGACATGACCCTCTACATGGACACTGACACAAAGAGCTCACATCGGAACACAGCTTTGCCCCAGCCCTTTGCAAGCTCCTGCACACCCCCAGGGGCCAAGACCCCCTTCCCCGGGGTAGCCCTACTCTTAAGTTCCCAGCCAAGAGTCCGTCTGGCCTAGGCACCACTTCACTCCCTCAGGCACAGGGGGCAGGACCCGCTAAAGCCGCCAGGCCCCTCAGGCGCATGCGCATTCCCAACAACTCCATGCTGAACCAAGGAAGGCTTCAGGGTCCAGAGGGGACTCCCTGGGGAGGATAGGCAGTCAGAGGAAGGAGGGGCTGGTCAGAGAAAGTTTCTTTTCTTTTTTTTCTAAAGTGGCATTTCTCCCAGATCTTGAAGGACAGGCTGAATTTTAATAGCCCAGGGGGAGGTGGAGGGGATAGGATGAGAATAAGCCAGTGCAGGGAGGTGGGAAAAGTGCAAGAGGGGCCAGTGTGGCCAGAGCACAGGGAACAGGGAGGACGGTGAAGGTAACAAGACACGCCTTGATTACCAGGATATAGGTATCAGGGGAGTGACGCCCAGAACCAAGCCTGCTACTGCGGGCCCTGGTCTGATTCATCTGTGTCCCCAGTGCCCTGGGTGGGGGCTGGGCACGGATGGTGGGGGGCGGGGGTGGACAGTCAACTTTGCTGAATGAAAGGAGGAGGCAACCAACCATCTTTGGAAGATGAACTTGCCCGAGTCCCAGACAGGACCTGACCCTGCAGGCAGATCAGGCGGGGAAGATGGGCATACCTGGGCAGGTGGCTGAATTGTTGCAGGGCCGGGTCTCCCGCAGGGGCCCGCTGCACAGGGTCCCATAGGGGGAGGACACGCAGGAGCGGGTCCGCACCTGCAGGCCCTGCCCACACGTCAGGGAACACACGCTCCACGGGGACCACTCCTCAGCTGCCGGGTCGCCTACGAGAGAGGGACAGCGTCGGCGGCAGGGGGTATCTCCCAAGCACTGTCTCCTAGGAATCCTCCTACCCTGACCCCGGAGCGACAGGCTCTTCAAGAGGTGACCCCGCCCTGCCCCAACAGGCGTCACATGGCAGAGAGACACGACTGAGCGCCAGGACACAGACACAGACGGGCACATGCCAAGCACACAGGTCACCAGACACCGCACAGTCGGGCCCCCGCCACGGAGGAGGGAGGCGGGCCCGGGTTACCTGTCTGCGCCATGTACAGCCCAGGCTCATCTGCAGACCTTGGCCACTGGGTTTTCACCTTCGGTTCCTCTTCCGGCTCCTCACCTGGAACACGGAGGTGGTGGCAGGGGCTCAGCAGAGGCCAGCTCCGTCCTGCCAGGGTGGCACAGAGCGGCCCTGCTTGCCCTCAGCCGGAGGGTCTGGAACCAACTGCAGGCGACGCTGAGAGAGCATCACGTCCTGCCCCCTGCCCCACCACCACCACCATTTTACAGATAAGGAAGCTGAGGCTCAGAAGGCCACACCGGGTTCACACATAGCCTCACAACTATCTCTGCCTCTTGCCTCAGCCCAGACTAGGGGAGACTGGAGGGGAGTGGCTGCTCATATTAATGAGCTCTGGGAGGCTTCTCTGCCAAGTGTTGTCCTTACCTATCTTCTTAAACCCTCCTCGCCTGGGAAGTAGGGACCATTGCCGCCGTTTAAAGATGAGAGAGGGGAAGTGCCTCATCCAAGATGACACAGCTTGGTAAGCTGGAAGTCCAGCCTCTTTCCCCTGGCAGGGCTGACCCGAAGGTGGAAAAACAGCCAGGGTGAGCAGCCGTGACCACCCCAGTCCTGCCTGTGGGACATGATTCCTGCCAAGCCAGCGGCTGGGCCTGGGGCCCAAGAAGCACTGGACTGTGACCTGGAGACACAGGTCAGAATGCTGCTCCTCCAAGACCTAAGGGCCTAGGGCAGGTGCCTCCATCCAGCAGACCCGACACCCCACTGCCCTGTGGCCGGAGAGCAGCGGGCACTCTGGGGTCTGCGGCTGCTCCCCGGCCCCGCCTCACTGGGCTCTAGGCTGCCCCTGCCCTGATTTATGTGTCTGGTCTAGGCCTGGGAAGCACCGCCAGCCCTGGAGGAGAGGCTGGGAGCTCCCTTTCTCCAAAGCCAGACCCTCCTGCTCAGACATGAGCTCATCAGGCCCCCTCCCACAGACTGGGTAGCGGGCATGGCGGCAGACATGAATACAGGGGAGAAAGACCCAGCCCGTGCAGAGGCTGCTGGGGCAGGTGGGACCCGAACATAATTCTGGGACAGGGCTCAGCCCACGCCGTCCCCAAACTAGAAGGTACTCCTCTCCCCCACCCCCAGGCCCTCCCTCTCCTATTTTTGAACTCCAGGTCAGCGCAGCACAGGCACTCCGTGTTGGAAGGAATTCAAGAAGGTTGTACTCTTCCTGGCCCCTGCCGCCCAGCCTAAGAGAAAGCTCTTCCTGACCAGGTATGAAAGTGGCCACTCTGAGCAAACCTGCAGGTCCAAGGAGCCCTGAGCTGCCACTCAGCCCAGCCTCCAGTCTCATCCACTCCCAGACCCTTCCCTCCAATTCAGCCACCAGTCCTAGCACCTGATCTGCCTCATCCCTCAAACTTCTCCACCATCTCTGAAACCTGTGTGCCCTCTGTCCCCAGGACAGCTTCAGAGTCAGCTCTGGTCCTAACTGGGGCGTGGACACTGACCAGCTGCGTGACCTTGGGCAAGTGTCTTTGGCTCTCTGATCCTGCTTTCTGACTTCCGGAGAACAATACTCAGTATATACCCCCTACTGAAGCCCTCAGCACCCTGCTTGGATGTGGAGAATCCTTGGAAGGCACTACTATCTGGTCTATTTTCACCATCTCCCCTCACCAACCCCTCGAGCCCCCTGGGCCTCCTCCCTTCGAACAGCATCTGCCATCCCTCCTGGCCTCACTTTGGGCCCTGTCTCTGTCGAGGTCACCAGGAAGATGCTGGAGCCATGTCTGGCAGGCTCTTGAATCCCCTCACCCAGCCCTTCCACCACACCCGCTCAGCCATTCCCCGGCCCTGGAGCCTGTGACAAACCGCCTTCTCCACGCCCACCCCCAGGCTGCTGAAGAAATCCACAGTTGTGCCAACTGGCACCACGACAGATTCAGGGCCGCACATCCGCTGGGCATGCAGGGCTCCCTGCCTCCCCCGTCCCCCACCTCGGCGGCTGTGCCAGACCTCGACCTCTCTCCTCAAGCCCACCTCCGCCTACTCCCTCTCTGCAACAAGCTGCTTTACTGAGAAACTGCAGAAGCTTTGACACGGAAGCCCCCCCTCCACACACACACATCCTGACTTCTTACCAGCGCCCCCCAACTCCCAACTTTCCTGCAGTCCTTGTCCTCTCAGAGGCCAGCCCCCCAGCCCCATGCTGCCTCTCACTCCTCCCGCCTGCCTTCTCTCTCATCAGCATCTCGTCAGCATTCTCCTCGTGGCAGCTGGGGAGCAGATCTATGCCTCTTCCGTTCTGAGGGCAGCCCTCCTTTGACCCTCCAGCCTTCTCTGGCTACTGCCCTCGGCTTCCCTTCACCATCAGTGAGTGGTCTGTAGCTGGCACTCCAGTTTCTCATCTGCCACTCACATCCTGCCTCAAATGTCACCTTAAATCCGCTGCAGTCTGACTTCGGACCATATCCTTCTGCTGAAACCGTTCTTGACAGAGTCATCAGCGCCTTCCTTGTTGCTAAATCCTATGGACACTTTGCAGGCCTCGTCCCACATGACTCCTCGGCAACATTTGGCCCCGCAGACTCTCCAGCCGTGAAACACTCTCTCCCCGACTCACCTGGCTTTCTCCTCACCCTGCCCTGCCTCCTTGACTGGGCTGGTCTTCCTGCTGCTTCCCACATCAGGCATTCACACTTTGTCCTGTTTCCCTCCTCCCCCAGACCTCATTAACCCCCTCAAAATGGCTGCTCCCACATTACTGTCTCCCCTGAGACAGAGTGAAGCCCTCCCTACTTCACTCCTGTATAGCTTCCTGCCTCCTAAACAGGTCCCCTGATGGGGGGGCCCCAAACTCAATACGTCCAAAATAGGATCATCATCTTCTCTCAAACCTGTTTGTTTCCCACCTTCTTCAACTGGAAAACTCCTACTTGACCTTCAAAACCCAGCTTAAATGACCTCCTGTTTTTGAAGTCTTATCCCTCGCTCCCCTAGCAGAGTTGGCTGCCCTGTCTTATACATGTGCTCTCATCACAGATGATTCCATCTGGTAACTGAATTTCCCCTGACCCATGAGCCCTTTGAAGGCAGGCTGGGTGAGCCATCTCCCTGACCACCAGTGAACACGAGCACAGAATCCAGCCCAGAGAAACAGCACTGAACACCACTGGACACACTGCTCCTAGCTCCTCCCACCCCATGGGGGTCACTGGAAATGGTCATTTGTAATCCTGAGTAGCAGCTCTGCCCTGCAGCCCACCACCAAGACCACCCCCAAGCCTGACATCCATTTGTTAATAAATATTCTGGAAACGCCATCTGACCTGTTGCAAACCCAGCTGAGAGTCCTCTCATCCAGCTTATTTTTAGCGGCTTGGCCATCACTGTTGTGTGTGGCACCCCCTCCCATCCCTGACCTGGCATCCACTAAGCCCATCAAGCATAGCCACAGGATAGACCAGCCTGACTGACTTGTCAGGGGCTCACACTGCTTCCTGTGGTGACTGCATCCTCTGCTAACCATTTACTGCCCATTTGCTGGCCAGCCTCACCATATAACCAGAGGTGGTTCTAGAATCCACCCCACATGAAAATCAGAACATGTCCCAGGTCCAGCTCTTGAGCCCCTCTTCTGGCCTCCTGGGTTGGGCCAGAAAGGGTAAGGGACAAGCCTAAGGCCACACAGCGGGGCCTGCATTGACTGCCCTCCCCTCCCCATCTCTACCCCAACCCCCTCCGAAGAAAGCCAGTTCTCCCTGCCAGGAAAGAAGGCAGCTAAGACCAGGGTGTCAGCCACTGAAACACACGTTTATTGTACATACGTCACGTGCAGGTTCCAGCCGGCTCTGGGCCCAGACCAGGGCAGGGTGCGAGAGGACCCTGGGCCAAGAGGACACAGAGCGGTCCAGGAAGGGGTGTGAGCACCCCCAAACTGTGAGCGCCATGAGCTGACTGGACCAGGGGCTAGGGTGCTCCTCACCCTACGGCTGATCAGCTTTCCCACCTGACTGCCACCTGGGACCCGCTTGCCAGCTCAATCCTGAGCAATCTCTTCACTGTCCTGTTTGGTTCTGAATAACTTCGCAGTAGGTAATTCACCACGCTACTGCTATGTGCCAGTCACTGTGCGCTCTGCATCAGCTCATTTAATCCCCATTAGGGCGGGTTCGCCCATTTTACTAATGAGCTACTAATGAGGCTCCAAGGTCTCATTCTGCAGAGGCCCATATGGGATTCGAACTCTGGCCTGCCTCATCCCATGGCCACGTTCCACTGAACTGTGCTGGCTCTGACAAAATACAGCTCAACTCAGGCCTCCCTAGAGACACCTTTCCTAATTCCCACGGGACCCCATTTACTCCCTCACCCCACCCCTGCCCTCCATATACCTGCCTCTGTTCTCTTTTTCCCTGCACCTCTTCCTAATCGTTCCTTTGCTCATAGACCCCTCCCTCCCCCAGGCGAGCCTGAGTCTCCTCCGTTCAGTTCAGTTCAGTTGCTCAGTTGTGTCCGACTCTTTGCAACCCCATGGACCGCAGCACCCCAGGCCTCCCTGTCCATCACCATCTCCCGGAGCTTGCTCAAACTCAAGCCCATTGAGTTGGTAATGCCATCCAACCATCTCATCCTCTGTCATCCCCTTCTCCTCCCGCCTTCAATCTTTCCCAGCATCAGGGTCTTTTCCAATGAATCAGTTCCTGGCATCAGGTGGCCAAAGTATTGGAGTTTCAGTTTCAGCATCAGTCCTTCCAATGAATATTTAGGACTGATTTCCTTTAGGATGGACTGGTTGGATCTCCTTGCAGTCCAAGGGACTCTCAAGAGTCTTTTCCATCACCACAGTTCAAAAGCATCAATTTTGAGTCTCCTCTAGCCTCCAAAGTGGCCCTCTGGAAGGCCAGCCACACACACTCCCCTGCTGAGGAAACCAGTGCCTCCCACTGCTACAGCCACCACAAATCTCTGAGCCTGGCAAGCTCTGGCCCCTGCTGACCCCTCCAGTCCTGTTTTCCCCTCCCCTCAGTTAGCCAAGCTCACTGTGAGGCCAAGTGGGCCAGTGGGAAGGACACAGATTTGGGAGCCAGACAGATGCAGGTCTGATTCCCAAGCATGCCTAGTCTTGCTGTGTGCCCTTGGGCAAGTCGCCTCACCTCTCTGAGCTTAAGAATTTCCAACTGAACATAGAGATGACACTTCCTAATTCATCATAAGAATTAAATGATGAGAGATATGGGCCACCTGGAGCATAATAAACTCTTAATGAAAAGGAGCTGCCACCCCCTTCCTGTTATCCTTTGAACATGCAAATGTGTTCCTCCCTCCACTCCTCTGTTAATGGTGTTCCCACCTCTTGGAATGCCCTTCCTCTACCTCAATCGGTCAAAAGTTTCTAGATTCCAAATGCCACCTCCTCCAGGAAGCCCCCCTAGACTGACTACACAAAGGTTTGGGTGTGTAGGTCCCTTCTCCCCAGCTGAAGCTGTGAGTATCCTGGGCTAATCTCTCTCCTGGGCCCTCAGGGAAGATCTCAATCTCCCTTGACCTTCTTCCACAAATGGCTCAGCTCTGAACTTCCAGACACAGGACAGGCATCCGGCAAACACCAAATACTCATGAGGGCTCCTCCGCCCCAACCACACAGGGCCAGTCTAGTCTCACCCCAAGTACTGGCAGGCAAGGTGGGCACAGGCGCTCTGCCATCTGAGAAGGACTACACACACCTGCTACTCCATGCTCCACAGACCCTGCCCCACAAACTCTACACAGTGCAGCCCCCTCAGCCTCCTTTGTCATGAACGTGTTAAAAATAACCACGATAATCATCTCTTCCACAGGGAGACAGCAATGCAATTTACAAAGCAGTCCTCCCTTCCCAGGGCTCTCTACATCCTCCCTGAGACTGGCCCTAGAGCCCCAAGCAGGACCAACTGACCCCCTGAAACACAGTTCTGTCATGTCCCTCCATGGCTCCCCATCCCAGCAGTATTTTAGGATCTGGGGGTAGGGGGTGTAGGGGAGAAGGCCAGGGCAGAGGAAGGTGCCTCTTGTAAATTCCAGGCTCTACTTCTGCAGTACAATGCTACTGGGTACATACACCCGACCAGAATGCCAGTCCCCCTCCAACAACTTCCTCCCCAGGCTGTTGGCCTATCTGCCCAGCCTCCTGACAGAGCTAGCTGGGTCTCTGCCACGTCCCCCACGTGGCCAGGAGCTCCCCGAGAGCAGGAACTACGTCTGACTCATCCCTCTTCCCCCACGCTACCTAACTTCTGATTTCCTTAAGGCCCTCCACCAACAGGATGAGGTCCCAGTGTCAGAGCCTTGGCCCCCATCTCCCACCACTGGGGCTACCGTCTAGTAAAGGCTGGTCTACTATAGCCCCCAGTCCCCTGCATGTTCACACACCATGCCCCAGCAAGGGCAACTTCTTTACCTTGAAAGCCCTTCCCCTTGCACAGGGCTATGACTTGGGGAGGTGCGTAAACGTGCCACGAAATAACACTGGGTCCCTCTCCAGGTCTCCTTCCCGCAGAGTGACGATTTGCCAATCTGTCGGGGAGAGTCCGGTTTGGGCCTACTGCCCTGATGGAAATGACTGTACCCCTCCCCCCATTTATAACCTCAAAAATGTCCTGGTCTAGATGATAAATTATATGACCCATGTCACTTTTAATCCTTCCAAATGCATGGGAAAGAAGGTATCTGTGCACTCTGAGACGTTACCACCATCCCCAGTACCTGATGGTTTCTTTTTCTAACAAATCGAGAGAAAGGATGAGCGTCAAGCTAGAATCTCTTACTTTCTTTGGTTATCTCGTATTTCAGATAAGTGATACTTCTTTTCCATTGATGATATGGTATTTCTTTTTACTATATTAAATTTAAAAAGCCATTTGATTTAAAGAAAAAAATTCATAGGCCAGTGAATTCCTATTCACTCCTCAAAACCCAACTCAGAATCACCTTCTTAAAAAAAAAAAAAAAAAAAGAATCACCTTCTTTAGACAGCTTTCCCACCCCTTTGTGGTTTAATCCTTCACTCTTCCTCCTCCCTCGACACCCAGCACATATATTTATACCTATTGCACTAAGTCCTGACAACACACACCTATTTATTAGGGGTCTACCACGTGCCAGGCACTGTGCTAAGCATTAACCCACATTCTCTTGCTTAATCCTCACCATTACTCTTTAAAATAGCTCCACTCTCCCCATTTTATAGGTGATGATACAGGGATGGGGAAACACGCCCATGATCACACAGCTAGTCAGTGGTGGTGTCGGGGATTAAACCTAGGGCTTGGCGACTTCAGCCGGTGGCCTGGACCACCACTGAACTAGTGGTCACTCTCTCCCACCAGAGGGCAGATGTGTCCAGTTCGCCTTGGATCTCATTCACTCAGAGCCGCTCCAAGGCCTGGCACAAACTCCACTCTGATGAAGACTCAAAGACGTGTGTGATGGATGGACTGGGGCTCGGTCCCCTCTGAGATGTCTGGGGCGGGGGTGGGGGGCCTGTGTCCCACTCCTCATCCCATGAGGGAGCATACAGATTTCCAGCAGCAAAGATCTGGCTGGAAGGATCTTCCAGGAAATGTACCACACGTGCTAGGTCTGCCCACTACCCTCTCTGAGAGAGGCCCTGCCTCCTCCATGTCTGCACGCTAAAAGGCAGGTAGAGGCCCTTTTCCTGCCACTAGACCAGGCCTGTCAAAGGAAGACAGCAGGGCCTGACTGTCGAGGAGAAAGCCAATCTAGGACTGGGTTAGGCAGGTAAGGGGCAGCTCCCTGGAGGAGACAGGGCTTGAGCTGTGCTTGGAAGGATGGGGCAAAGGATAACCCAGGGTAAAGGGCATTCCAGGTGAGCGAAACAGCCCAAGCAAAGGCAGGGAAGCCAGAAAGCAGAGGGTTCCAGAACCAGTAGGAGCCCGGGTTGAAAGCATGAGAGAGAACTAGAGAGAAAGCGGGTGGCAGCTGGATCAGGGGCGGGGCTGGAATGCCAGGCCGAGGAGTCTAGGCCATAACCGGGGCCGAATCAGGGAAGGGACACACACAGAGAACTGGGGGTCCTGAGGCTCCAGGGGGGCGTGCCTTGTCCAAGTCACCCAGCAGCAGTGGCAGAGCGGGATCTGAACCCATTCTTGCCCACCCCAGGCCCAACACTCAGGGGGCTTCAGGCTCACCTGGTGGCTATGCCTCCAGAATGGAGCCTGGATGGTGGGAACGGTCTGCCAGTAGCATTCGGCCAAGGGTGGGACAGTGGCCTTGGAGGGAGGCAGGAAGTGTGGCAAAGGAGGGAAGGGGGTGCAAGGACACCTTCTCCCAGACGTCTCCTGGCGCAGCCACACCTCAAGTTGAGGATCAGTGGGCAGGAACTGCGGGCTGATGCCCGGCTCCCGGAAGTTGGGCTCTGCAGCAGGTACCACCTCTATCCCCCGCCTTCCAGCCCTGGCCTCAGCCAGCCTCCGTGCCCATCCTCCGTGGAGCTCCTTCCTGCCTGCCTTCCCGTTCTTCCTCTCCCCCCCACTCCACTTAACAGATTGCGGCAGCAAGATGGCACAAATTTATGGCTCAACTCACCAAAAATAACAAGAGATCTATCAAAGGCAGTTTGCGTGAAATTAACAGGCGTCTGTACCCTCTTGTCAAATGCACTCGGTTCTGAGGCGGGCCCAGCCACGCTGCTCCCAGCCTCATCGCTCTCCCAGTACCAACCCAGCTCCACCCTGCTTGGCCTTGCGTTGAAACTACCTGGGAGGCCCCAGAGAAAATGAGCACGGCTCCCCTTACCCCGGTGCCTGGCGGAGGGGCTGGGACAGGGATCTCACGCTTTCTGTTCACCACCATCCCACCTATCTTGTCCTCAAGCTGGCAGCCCCATGTGTGCCAGCAAGTTCTCCTGGAGCTGGTCCAAGTGCCCACCTGGCCCAGTGGGGAGGAGGTGAGGGGAAGCACGGAGGTGAGGCCAGGGGCTTGGCCGAGGTGATGCCGCCACTGGGCACAGAGCGCTCCAGGTCCTGATGTTGCCATTGGGCAACTCAGATGCCCCTCCGCCCCATGGAACAAACTGAATCAAGTGCCCATCATCTCTTGCCCCAGAGCGGGTGGGCCCAAGGGAAGAGGTGGTGAACAGGAAGAATCTCTTGCCTACCAAGGGAGAGGAAGGGGCTGTGCCAGCCAAGCTCTGGGCACCAGTGTGCCTGTGAGTCCACTTAGAGCTGATGTCACATCACCACCCCCACCATACAACTCCCTACAAGAGCCCTGCCTGCAGACCATCCCATGGAGCAGCCTGGCAACACGCCAAGAAGGGCAAGGGGCATGAGCTGGAAGCCCAGGGCTCCCTACTCCGAGAGGATACCAGGCTTCAGACCCAGAAACAACCAGCATCCAATCTCCAGCCATCCTTAGTCCTAGAGGACCCTGCGGAGGCTCGGAGAATGGTGAGAACGATGGTGCCCTTCCCGTCACCGGTCCCCTCTGACCCCTAAAGACACCCCAGCTACCAACCAACTCCTGCTTCCGGCTTCAGCCAAGCCCAGCTGGCTGCTCCTGGCTCTGTGCTCCACATGGCAGCCTGCCCGGATGGTGCCCGCCCAGGAGGGCAGAGCCTCTCTCCATCCACTGCGGACCACTGGGCCTAGGGACCACAGGGAAAGCCAGACAAAAGAACCTGCCCTCTGCTGAGCACAATGGGGGAGGCCCCCATACAGTGACAGGCGGTGGCGGCCAGGCAGGAGGAGCCATAAACCTCCTGATATACGCCTGGCGCTCTCCGCTGATGTTCGACAAAGAAGCGAAATTCAATTTCTTCCTGCAGGCACTAAATCCCAGGCCAGCCTCCAGGGCCTGTAGCCTGCCCACGGCCTGGCTGTCACTCCGACGGCTTCATCGACTGCTGTGAGAGGCCAAGGTGGCCTAGGGGAGAGGCCAGAGCAAGGCCACTGGGCACTTGCCATGGATGGGCGTGATGCCAGAAGTCTCACGGGGGAGGCTGAGAAGCGTCTCCCCCAGAGCCCTGGGAGAGGCCATTGTCATGATAAACTGTCTCTAATTAAACCAGGGCTATCTCCCATTTTACAGCCAAAAACACTGATGTAAGTAAAACAGTATCTACTCAGTGTAACAAAGACAGCGCCCAACTTCCAGGCTCTGTCTCCAAAGCAGGCACAGGAACAGTCCTACTCCTCCAATGCTCCCAGCAGCCCTTACGCGAGACCCCTTGTCTCCCTGTCAATGTTCTCAGCCTGATCCAGAAGGTCCCTTCTGACTTTCGTCAGTGCATGAAGCTTCCCGATGGTTGGCCAGCACCTGTTATCTCAAATGGGGAAACTGAGGCCCAGAAAGTGTTGGGGGTGGGGGAACTCCCTGTTAGTACCAGAGCTAGAAACCACATTCCAAATCTGCCTCCTTCCCACCCCCACGTCCTGGGCCCCCTGGCCAGTCCCTGACCCAGCCCCATTCAGCAGACACATAGGACCCAGCTGAGGGTCTCGGGGCCTTGAAGCTGCAGGAAGGAGAGTCAGCAGAAGGTGGCCGTGGCAGCAGGAGCTGGGGGAGAGGGGGGAGCAGGCAGGACTCAAGGGCTCAGAGAGCTTTTGCCCACTCAGCAGGAAGCTCCAGCAGCTGGCAGCCTTGGTCCCAGAAGATGAGGGCCCAGAGGGGGAAGACAGGGGACACTGGGAGTTGAGCCAGGCCAGCCCTTCAAGGCAGCCTCGAAGAAGCTAGGCCTCTTCACATTCTTCTGCTCCTTCCTCTGCCCTGACCCTGGGGCCACAGGCGAAACGCACTGACCCGTGTGGGCAGGAAGATGTCCCTGCGCCCTGCCTACTCCTGCCTCCAGGAAACCTTGTCCGCCTGCAATGCCAAGGCCTGCTACGGTCATTCCCAGCTTTGAGCCTTTGAACACGCTCCTCTCTCTGCCTGGAATGCCCTCACCACTGCTTTGGCTTGGCTTGCTTCCACTTGTCCTTTTGATCTCTGCTCCTGTATCACTTCCTCCAGGAAGCCTTCCCTGACTGTCCAGCTAGGGGGGGTCCCCTCCCTGGATTTATCACACTCCTTTGCTTGATCTGTGCCCCCATTCATCCACCCAGACTGCAAATTCTTCCAGAGGGAGGTCTGACCGCCGCCCACCCCCCCACAATTCACTTTGGTGACTCCCACACTTGGATAAGGCAGAATCCAGAAGGGACACTGGTGAGCAACCACATGAACAACCCAGGATCTGCTGAGATGGGCACCATCAGTCCTCCGGACACTCCCGCCCCACCTGGGCCCTGCTCAGACTCACCATATCTCATCTCCGTGGTGAACAAGTCATTGCTGCTCCCCGAGTGCAAGTCAGCCTCGGCAGGTGGGGCGGGGCCCCCGGGCACCAGGGCATTGGACAGGGTGTGGGCAGCAGGAGGACCCGGAGGCGTGGTGGTGGCGGCAGGGCCGGCCCCTGCCTCACCGGGGCAGCTGCAGCCCGGCTGGGCGAAGCCACAGGCCCTGCCGGCCGCGCGGCTGCACTCCTCACTCCAGCGGCACAGCACCCCACAGGTGAACTGGCTGGAGTTGTTGTTGTTGATGAGCAAGACCTCGACGAAGCGGAAGGCCAGGGCCGCGGGCGCCAGCAGGCGCGGGGCCTCGGAGGGCTCGGCCGACAGGCACAGCTGCACGAAGTTCTTGTCGAAGTGCAGGAAGGTGAAGGGGCCAGAGCCACCGCAGAGCTCCAACCCCGCGGCTTCCTCCTCCTCCTTCTCCTCCTCGGGCCGCCCCAGCTCCGGCCCCGCCTGGGCCTCTGCCTCCTCGGGGCTGGGCCGCAGGCAGGTAAAGTTGACCAGGTAGTGGTCCAGGGGCAGCAGGCGAGGGGCAAAGTGGGTGCACACCTGCTCCTGGCGGTTGAAGCGCAGGTAGAGGGAGTACTTGGTCGGGTCTGGGTTCTCCAGGGTCCAGGAGCAACCCGAGGCGATGGTAGGAAAGAGGTCCTGCAGTGAGAAGGCCCCGTAGAGCACCCCTGAGGCCAGGGCGGAGCAGGCGCTGGGGGCGGGGTCGAAGGCGGCGGCCAGGCGCAGGGACAGAATCACAGATAGTAAGAGGGGACAGGCTGGGGTCATCCTATGTCCCTTGCCCTGTGGAGAGAGACAGTGGTCAGTGGCCCCGAGCACAGCCAGCATGGGCGCTGACTCCCCTGTGGCCCGCTGCAGGTTGTAGCCTCGTGGCGCAGACTAGGTTCTTTTAAGTCACCCAGGTCCACCTGTGTGATCTTAAGAACGGACTTGACTTCTCTTAAGTCACCCAGGTCCACCTGTGTGATCTTAAGCCAACGGACTTGACCTCTCTGAGTCCCAGTTCCCTGACTTCCTAAACAGAGGCACGCAGGAGAGGGTCTGGAATCTCCTAAGTCTCTAAGAAACATTAGCTGTGACTATGACTATACCATTCCTCCATCAGTCCCACCCACCGCCAGCATCTCAGCTGATGCTTAGGTCCAGCCCCAGCCCCAGCCCCGCCACCCAGCTTGTATTATTCTCCAGCACGGCGCTGCTCAGAGTCGCAATGTGTCGTGATCGGCTGTGAGGCACGTCACACATAATCCAGTAGTCCTTGTCAAAGTAGCGATGTTTGACAACGATTTGCTTTTTTATAAATCAGAGCAAATCAAGGTTATTCCCGGAACAATGTCACTCTCACTCACTCTGCTTTACTGAGTGGGAGACAAAGGGGAGGAGTTACCGCCCGTGTGCCAGGGACTGAGCACCGCCTGAGCCGTGCCCATGGGAGGGCTTCGCAGGCATGAAAGTCATGACTACCGCTGTGTGAACTTCCTCTGGAAACCAGGGGGAGAGGCATCTGCAAAATGGGTGCATTGTTCCCCTCTGACTCCTCTTCCCCTCCAAGGGCTTATCCTCCAAGGCCTGGCTCCTGGCCTGCTAGGGCCTGGCTCAGGGAGGCCACGGAGCTGTCTCCCTGCTCTTAGCTGCCACAGCCATTTCCTGAAAGTCTGCGTCATCCAGTTGTGACCACTGTCCCCTGCTGTCTCCCTAGGGCTAGCTCGCTCGTCTCTTGAGCCTTCAAGCTCAAGGAGGGAGACCAGAGTTCGTTGATTTCCACCTCCCCCCAAAGCACTAAGCTGCCAGCAGCTGTGAATGGACTCAGGGCATGGGCAGGTAACTAGGACCTGAGTTGATGGGCACACAAAGTCACCCCCTTGTGGAGAAGGGATGTGGGGGTGCTGCAGGTGTCTCTCACCTGCCAGATCAGCCAGAGCCACTGCGCACGGCCTCCACCCCAGCTGTCCAGATGGCAGAGAGCTGCGCCTGGGCTGCCTGAGACCCACTTCCAGCCCTGCCCCCAGAAGGGATCCACACTGCCTCCCTCCTCCATGCCCGAAGCATAGCTCACAGCACTGGATGGGCCCCTAGAGCCTGGTTGTTCCACATTAGAGGAGAAAAGATGAGGCTCCGAGAAGGGAGGCGGTGTGCGCAAGATCACTCCCAAAGAAGCCCGGCTGAGACCGGAGTCCAGGACCCAAGACCCCAGCCTGGTTTCTCCCACATCCACCTGTAGCCTCCTGCTCTGTCCCCTTCCCTGCTACTCAGGCTTCAGGCCCAAGCCCTACACAAACCTAGGATAACTCACAGGGTGTGGCTAGGCTGTCCCAGGACACAGCTGCTCCCCCAGGGAGCTGTGGCGGTTCAGGGGTCTAGATAGAGGCTGGAGGCGGTGAGGGGGCGGGGGGCAATGGAGACGATTTAGAACCCCAGAACTCCAAACACTGTGCAACCTCCAGGGAACACCTCACTGCCCCAGATCCCATATGCTACCAATCTGAGCCAGGCCCCAGGCCCCGAACACAGACACACACTTGCCCATCCTGGGCCACAGACGGGAGGGGAAGCAGGTTCCAGGCAGGAGCACTGATTCAGGAGGAACCGCCCCAACCCTCTTCCAAAGACCCATCTGGATTTATTCAGCAGAAGCCAGGATAGGCTGTGCTTCTACTCCACCTGCCCCCAGAGCTAGAAAAGGGACCAGACCCCTGGCCTTCTCGCTCCACATCATGCCTGTCCCAAACCAATCGTCCAGCCCAGCCAGCCTGCTGCGGCACCAGGCACCAGCAAAAGCCAGCGGCTGACAATGAGTGACATCCAATCCCCCCGCTGCCCCCAATTATTTTTAAGCAGGCTGCAAAATTCAGGCCATGGCTGCAGTTCAGTAGAGGGGAGGAGGGGGCTCATTATAACTGGCCTTTTCTCCCCCACTGAGAGCAGATCAGGGAACCTCCACGCACAAACTCACCTACACCTCTGTGCCCTGCAGACATGCACACAAAAGCATGGATGCACAGACACATGTCTAGCCAGGCATTCTGCATTTGAAAAGATAACACATGCACAGAGATCAGCGTAAACCCCAGATGAGTGAACTCAATGCACACGAGGCACACACACTCACATGTACAAGGCTGCCAAGAGCCAGACACTCATATACATGCAGAGAGAGGCAAATGTACTCTCTACTGTGAACACACACACAGGTGTTTGGTTCTTTGAAGCTCAGCCTATGACGGCTAAGTAGCACGCAGTATCTGACCTGCTGCTCCTTCCGTGGTGTTCCTGAAACAGCAGCTCAGGCCTCCAGCCCCACCTCCTGAGACTCCCCAGCTCCCGCAGACTCTGTAGGCTCCAACTTGCCAAAACGCACTAGGTCTCTTATCCCTCAGAGCCACAGCCTGGCTTTTCCAGAACTGAGCCACCTCTAAGCCCTGCCCAAGCCCCCTCCACCAGCCAGTCTCCTTCAGACACCTCCCCTCACATCAATTCTGGCATTTCACCCTGGATGTGTACCCTTGTTGTTCCTGCAGTGACGTAAGACCTTTTAGGGGGTCCCTCTTTATATCACTCCCCACCCACAAAACAAGGCCAGGAGCCCAATTCTAAGCTGGGTCAGAGATTGCCTCTCCTGGGAAGGGACCTAGGAGGACCCCAGCCTAACAGGCAGCTCAGATGGTCACCAGCTGTGAGTAGTCTCCCTGAGCCTCAGTTTCCCCCTCTGTGGAGCAGAGACCCAATCCCTGTCCTGGGATTTCCAACTCGGAGCTAGTCTGTAGGGGAGACCCCTCACACCATCTTTTCCCCTTTACCCCCTTCTCAGAACCTCAGTCTCTCCTCTTTCCTGCTGAGGGTGCGGTCGCTGCCTCTGAAGGCTCTTTGGGTTAAACTTCAGGGTAGCTTGGCCACCTGCAAGTCCAGGAAGACCACCAAACCTTCCATCCACAGAACTGGACAGGAGGGGTATGGAGGTCAGATTAGAGGAAGAACTTCATGGGTCCAGAGGTTAACGGAGAGGATAATCTGAAGGCCACCTCCCTCAAGACCTCTCTGGGCTGAGAGGGGTGAGGAACTGGTTGGAGTCATCTCAGTTTCAAGGACCCCCTCCTCCAGCCACAGGCTCCCTTCACCAGCGTGCCCCTCTGCCGCCCTCAAACGTGAGAATCCCACCCTCTCGCCAAGTACACTCAGGCCCGCTTCCTCCCTGACCCCACAGGCCTGGGCGTCCCTTCTGCACCAGTGAGGGAATCTGTGGCTTTTCCAGCAGCTGGAAGGACCAAGATCAGACTGGACGGGAGGGGGCATGGTGGGTAGCGCGGCGGGGAGGGGCATCTCAGGGCAAAGAGCTGGGTCTCCGGGATCCCTGGGATTGACCCCTAGCCTCCCGACGGCTGGAAGCAGGGGCGCTGGGTGGTGGGAGCCGGCTGCCCCGGGCCGCGGGCGGGGGAGGGGCGGCGGGTGGGGGAGGGGCGCGTCCGCGCGCACATCCGTCGCGTTTATCCACCTGGCAGCTCCAATTCGCCTGCCCGTCACTCACCCTCCGCCTCCCGGGCGCTCGCTGCGCGGCCGAGCCCTGGCCGACACGCGGGCGGCGACCCCCACGCAGCGCCTCGAGGTCCCCCGGCCTGGGGCTGGGTCTTCAAGGACCCCTCTCGCGGAGCTCTGGCACCCGGGAGGGCACCCACCCTCTATCCAGCCTCGAGAGCCGGGCCAGACACAGGGGAGGGGCGACCCTCCCCAGTGCCGCCCCTCCCTCTTCGGCGGGCGGAGTGTCTGAGGAGGCGGGGGCTCCAGGGCCCTCCCGCACACCGCTAGGATGCGGTCCCCTAGCCCCCGGGGCGGGGGGCGGGGGCGGTGCCGTGCAGGCGGCGGGGGAGGGGTCGGTGACTCAGCCGCCCTCCGCCCGCCTCCCGGAACTTTGCAGCAGCTGGAGCCACCGTTGCTACAGGAACCGAAAGCTTTTGTTCCCCAATGTCAGGGCTGCCCGGGCAGGCAGGAGGCTACGACTCCCCGGTGGGTCCCAGACCCAGCCACGCTGCCCAGAGGGCTTCCGGCCCAGCAGAACGTCATGGGTTCGAGCCTTCTCTCTCCCTCTTGCCCGCCAAAGCCAGGTTTCTTCCAGCTCTTGGGGGCCCTCTAGCCAAGTTGCCCCCTAACTCTGACCTGGAGCACTAACTGCCCTGGAAAGTTACTGATAGCATCTCTCCTCCCGAGGGGGGTAGGTAGTGACTCTTCTGTGCCCCCATTTGCTCCTCTGGGACTGATTCCCTGCATGAGCCCCCACTAAGAGGCAGCCTAACTTGGGGGACCTTGGCTGGGGTTCCTCCACCTCCCCAGCCTCTGCACTTGAGCCAGTATTTCAGAGGCCTTGGCTTTTCACGGATGCCCCTCTGATCACACAGGAGTCTAGCGGGGATGTTGAAGGATGGGTGAGTAGTCGGGGAAACTAATGGTCACTGGCTCCCTGGACCCATCATGATGGGCCCTGGAGCTGTCTTCTGGCTTTATTATCCTGGAGGCTGGAACAGTGTCAGAGAACTTGTCCTGCCTTTCTCCTCTGGGCTAAGGAGTGGTGTGGAGTGGAGAGGGGCTTGACCTTTGCCTTGAAGAGGAAATAACCCAACACATTGTCAAGCATTATTAGGTGCTAGACTCTCTATACAAACTACCTAATACCATTAGATTCCATTAGATATATGAGGCAGTTATCACTGACCCATTTTATGGAGGGCCAACTGAGACTCAAAAAGGTTATATAGCTTGCCCAGGTCACACAGTTTTGAACCCAGGTTATCCAACCAAAAGCTGAGTTTCTAACTACTTACTCAGCTCTTCCCTGGAGAGGGAAGAGGGCAGGGACTAGCTGGGACCTCACCGTGGGTTAGAGAAATGCCTGCCACACACACCCACCCCAGACTGAACCTAGCTCCTTCTAAAGAGTGATGGGGGAGGGGGAAAGAAAAGGGGAGAAGAAGGCAGACAAGGGAAGAAGAGCGGAGAAATCTGTCAATCTTGGTCCAAGGAAGACCCTCCCTCAAGGGCCCCCCCCCAACTAGGGCATACGCTGCAGGGTCCACACTGACCCTCACCCCTGTGGCAGCTATAGGGATGCTCCCTAGGTCCCCTTTCTGTCCCAGGCAGGGCCAAGTGGATTCCCCCACTGCCTACTTCATGCCCAAGCCAGAGCCCACTTTTGCTCCCATCCCTACCTAGTGGGTACTGCCATGGGGTAGACAGACAGAGGCTCCCCGGGGACACCTGCCCAAGCCCAAACAATCCCAACCAGACCGCCTATATCCAGGGGCCAGTCCTGCTGGTCAGTACCTGGGGGCTCACAGGGCTCCTGGGATAAGCCCTCCTGCCCACCCCACACCCCATCCCCAGAGCATATGGCCAGACAACCAGGACTGTTCCCGCACTGCTAGCACGAGGGAGCACCCAGCCTCGCCCACCAACCTCCTCTCCTCAGGGACTTCCCAGCGCCAGTCCCGCAGCCACCGCTGATGCTCGGGCTGCGGAAACCTAGGGTTGCCCGCGGGAGGAAAAGGGGCGGCGGGTCCAGGACTGCGGGCAGGGGGCGCCAGAGGACACCCAGGGGCCCGGCCGGCAGCTGGCGAGGCGGGCAGGCAGGCAGCATCTCTTGGCCCGGGAGCCCCTCCCCCCGCGGGCACCAGACCCTTCGCCCGCTCCGCACTGGCCGTGGCGCGGAGGACTTCCCTCGGACCCAGCTGACTGCGGGAGTGGCCGCCAACTTCAGAGCCTACAACCCGCAACACCTCCCCCCCCATCGTGCCAGCCCCGGGGGCTGCGGGAGGGTGCGTTTGGTGCCCAGCTCTATGCCCTGGGGGTGGAAAGAGAGGAATGGGGGATGGACAGAGAGACTCTGACCAAAGATGGACAAGGGAGGCAGGGATGCGGGGCCAGTCGAGATCCCAGGCTGGAGAGGAGGGGGCTCGGAGTAGACATGGGGGACACGGCCCCAAGTCCAGGCTGAGGGGGAGGGGACTTGCAGCAGAGATTGGTGAGGGATAGCGGGACGCCCGGGCAGATATGGGGGAGGGGGCAATCAGGACAGAAATAAGAGGGGGAAGCATGGTCGGGTTACCGGTGCGGGGAAAGGCAGTAACTGTGGGCAGACATGGACGGGGACAGGAAGGACTCTGTGCAGAGATGAAGTGGAGGGGAGGAGCAGGCTTCAGCCCCAGACGAGGAGGGGGGATTAACGGGGGAGACACAGTCGAGATGCAGGTTGGAGAGAGGGATTCTATTCAAGGGTGGGGGCGCAACCCCGGATCCAGGCTCAGATCGGGAAAAGACTCGAGGGAACGATGGGGGTAGGTCTGGGTCAGAGCTGGGGGACGAGAGCGAGGGGCTTTGGCAGAGATGGGTAAGGAGGGACAGAAAAGGGACTCACCAGAGATGAAGGGGACCTCGGCCCCAGGCTTGTAAGTTCCCAAAGAGATGCGAGTGGGTAAATAGATGCTGAACGAACTCAGTTCGGGCGGGGGAGAATTCGGCAGAGGTGGGCTGGGGGAGCGCCCCTAGTCCGGGCCGGTGAGGAAATCGGACCGCGCCGGGAGGGCTCAGTGCGGGCCCGGGCGCGGTCTGGGGCCGAGCACTCACCTGGGCGCCGTCAGCAGCAGGAGCGGGGGCCGGCGCTGGCGGAGGCGGCCACGGGGCGCAAGTTTGCCATCCCTAAGGCGGGGGCTTGGCCGGGCGCGGGGCAGCTCGCTGCAGCCGCGCGGAGGGCCGAGGCTCCCGCTCCGCCGAGCGGCGGGTGCAGAAAAGGCGCCGCGGAGCCGCGCGGGGCGGGCGGGCGCCGGGCCGGGCGCGGGCTCCTGCCGTCGCCTCCTCGCCACGCCGCCCCCCACCCCCCGGCTCCCCGCTCCTCCGCCCCGAGCACCGCCCGCGCTGCGCGCCGCCTCCTATTCGCGGGCGGCGGCCGCAGCCCAGGGCTCTGGAAGCCGGCGCCGCATCCTCCTCGGTCTCCGAACGCCGCCGCCGCCAAACCGGGTTCCTCCGGCCGCTCCGGCCGCTGCCCGCAGCGCGCGCCGGGCCGAGTGACGGCCGAGGCGGGACGCGGCGCCTGCGCGGGCCGGGCCCGGGAGGGGGCGCGCGCCGGGCTGGGCGCTAGGAGCCGCGGGAGAAGGGGCGGGAGGGGGGTGACGGGGGTGGGGGCGACGCGCGCCGCCTCCTGTTAAAGGGGGAGCAGCGCCAGCCGAGCCAAGCGCACCCTCCCCCTCCCCGCCCTGGGCCCCCGGCGCCGGCGCGGGAGAAGCCCCGGGTAAGCCCCCGCCCCTCCCTCGGCCTCCAGGACCGCAGGATGAGGCGATCCGCGACACCACTCCGGAGATACCCCAGGCCCGAGGCATCTCGCGCAACCAGGGTCTCTGGGGCCCTGAGGGCTGAAGCGTTCCCACCCCCCTTTCCCCGTGTGCAGGGCAAATTGCACACTCCTGTGCGTGCAGGTGCCACTCACTGTGCACTGAACTTTGCATATCCTTATGCATACAGGTGCCCTGTGTGTGCCCTGCAATGTAGCCTGGCTCTGCATGCCACCGCCACACACATGCACGGTGCGTTAATGTGTGCTCAGGTCCTGCATGCATGTTGCTTGTTCCTGTGGGTAAGGATGCTATAGATGTGCACGCTTCCAAGTGCCACATATGTGCCGAATGCTGCGCATCACTTGTATGTAGGAGCCACACATGTTCACTGCAGTGTGCTCTGTTTGGTGCATACTCCTGTGTAAACTGGGCCGTGTTGCATGTCCCTAGGCACGGGGATGCTACACGTGTGCGGTGTGTTACATGTTTTCCTGAGTGCCTGTCTATTCCCCCCAGTGCCTTTCCATGTGCCAGGGGCGCCCCCATGTTGCATCTGTTTGTGTAGAAGCAGCAGAAACCTACAGGCCCACCCCCTCCCCATCCTGGCAATGCACCCAGGAACAGTTGGGTGGGGCCAGAGCCCACACAGTAAAGACAGCACTCAGGGAGATGCCCATGGCTCTGGGCCCTGGTGGGGTAGTTTGTGGCCTGGGCTTGTTGCCACCAGGAAGGTGGGCAGACCAGGGACACACCACTTCCGCCAAAGACAAGTAGGTTAATCGGAGGGCTCTGGTCAGAGGAGTAGCCAGCAGGGGGCAGCTTTGCAGTGAGGGTGGGATGGTTTCAGGAACTCTACTTTTTGAAGGTTCTCTGACCAGGAGGAGGCCAAACCTGGGAAGCAAGGAAGTCCCCAGTCCATCCAATCCCAACCCCACCTCTCTACGGGAGCACCTTGAATTTGTGTCTCCTGTGATATGGGGCAGAATAAGACCACCTCTTCCCGGGGCAGTACCAGAGAAAAAGCCCCCCCCCCCTCATTCCCTCCTGTCATCTCTCGCCTCTCCAGCAGTCTCCGTGACATTTGTTGTGAGTGATTGTGAGAGATTATCGACTTTAATAGAAGGAGGTAATAAGGGGCGATGAAGGAATCTCACCTGTCACCTTAAGGCAATTTATGAGGTTGCATGAAGCAGGCAGGAGGGCTGGCACCTTTCCTCTTCCAACGAGAGCCCAAGGAGGCCTGTGCCTTGGGCCTAGCACTGGCAGGCAGGGCTCCTGGGTTCTTACTGGGCACCTTCAAGCACCCCCCAGGTCTCTAGGTTTGGAGGTTCAGCCGCGGTGGGGAAAGCTATGCCCAAGCGGGCCTTGCCATCTGCATGGTGTGTTGAGAAAAATCCCAAGGACAGTGGGCAATCCTGGGCCTCCTTACTTGGGCACTGAGAGGGACAGTGGGGTGGCTGGAGTTGAGGTCCTAAGGAGATGGGCAAATGAAGAGAGTCCTCAGGACATGGGATGCCCACGACGAGGTAAGGACCCTGTCCTTCACGGCTCCAGCCCCTTCCACTCCTACCCGGAGCCTGCATTCCTCCCTATGAATATTCATTACATTAGCATACTGGAGCCCCAGAGCCCAGAGAAACCCGGGGAAGGTCTCTTGCAGATGTGATGCAGCTGGATCCCTGAGGCCCTCCCCCTTCCCCGAGGATGCAGCTGGGTGCAGGGGACTGGGAGGCCTGGCTCCTGAGAGACAGCAGGCTTTTGTCTGTTTCTCTGTGCCTTGGTAGCCCTCAGAGTTCTTGACCCCATTCTTTCAGTTACAAAAACGTATGCCATAGGAGAGACAGGTGGTCAGACAGAGAGAGGGACTGACAGAGATGGTACCCCACACTTGGGGGGTTCATTGGGGCAGGTGGGGAGATCAGCAAGGCAGGAGGGGCTGTGGGAGCAGGGTGGAGAGAGCAGGACCTCCCAGGGGTTGTGCAGAAGCAGGCTGAGTTAGGTGGAACCTCCAGAAGGCTCTCTCAAGGTGCCTCTCTGCACTGGGGCTTCCCCACCTCCTTTTCCAGGAGCCCCTGCTCTTCTATACTCACTCTGGTGATAATGCCACCCAGGAGGACTTGGAGTAATTACAAATCGTTTCCATATTCAAATCCAGCTGGTTGAAGAGAAATTACTTCTCTGATAGCCCTGGCAGGGGTGGGAACAACAAGTCTTAGCCGCAGGAGGGCCTGCAGGGAACCTGGCTCAGAACCTGGGCCGGGTAAGGGGTATCGGCCAGAGCTTGAGCACAGAGGGCTTGTGGGGGGTGCAAAGATATCTCCCATGGGTCCCCACTCCACAGACTGGACAAGGACAATGACCCCAGCCCTTTAGACCCATTGGGACCCCCCTTCTGGAACCTCTGATGGCATGGAGGGGGCTGATCCCATAAGGACACCTAGCAGTCACACTGTCTGCTTGCTCTCATATGGAGGACCTTGAGAAAATCCTTCAGCTTTCTGAGCCTCTGTTTCCTTATCTGTGAAATGGTATAAATGAGCTCGGATTAAAAAACATGGATTAGCAAGAGCTATGCCCCTGAAGAGGGCCTTTTTAAAATAGTTTCGATTACCAATTAATATGTATCTTTGTTAACAGTAAGCATCACCAGTGGCCCAGGCAAGAGACAGCATAGTCCTTAGTGGAACAGCACGGGAGGGGACAGTGGGTCGAGGGGGGAACAACCCCAGCCTTGTGCGCTGGGTCTCAGCCCTGCCTCCCACTGGGCTAGCCACCGCTATGCTTCGTTGCCCTTTAAACAGATGAGAAAATGTTCTTCTTCCCTTCCCAATGATTTATTTGGCCCAGAGCCTGGGCAGGTTTCCTTCTAGCCAGTGAGACCTAGGAGTACCCCTCCCTCAGCCTCTGCTCTTCACTGCTACCCAGCCAGGCACCTACAGCAACCCAGAATTCTGGGTACCAAAGTCTCCTTCCAGACACCCACACCCACCTCAGACACTTATCAGAAGCTCATAACATGTCCCCAAAGACACCCACTTCTATATGACAGTCTTCTACCAGGATCTGTCCCAGAGCTCATGTGACAAATATCTCAGTCTTCTGGCTGTCATGGATCCTGGCGGGGTATCCTGGAAAAGATGGATGGGCCAGCCCTCTCAGCCTGCAGGATGTCCTGCATATCTAGCTCCCATTCTTCCTGCTGCAGATGCCAAAAGAGTTAGGATCCTGGGGCAACCCAGGCTGAATGCTTGTCATTTTCTTGGTACTATAAGTTAGGGAGAAAAGGGAGGATTAGTTGCTGCCTACCTAAATCCCAGGTGGTGTCAGTGGTAAAGAACCCACCTGCCAATGCAGGAGATGTAAGACATGCAGGTTCGATCCCTGGGTTGGGAAGATCCCCTGGAGGAGGAAATCTCCAGTATTCTTGCCTGGAGAATCCCATGGACAGGGGAGCCTGGCAGGTTACAGCCCATGGGGCCACAAAGAGTCAGACACGATTGAAGCGACTTAGTACAGCACAACTAAATCTTCCCAGAAGGTCAGTGTCTGGTTTGTGTACAGCCCTGGGGGTTGCATTCTCTGGCCCCTAGGCCCTGGGGCAGAGGATAGAGAAGAATGTTAGGGTCCTGGGGGATCTTTACACACGTCTTATACTGGAGGATGTGGACAAGAGCCTGGCATGAAGAAGATGCCTTCACTCATTCAACAAATATTTATTGAGTGTTTACTATGTACTAGGTACCAAGATGGGATTATTCCCTGGTGGCTCAGATGGTAAAGAATCTGCTTGCAATGCAGGAGACCCAGCTTTGATCCTTGGGTCAGAAAGATCCCCTGGAGAAGGGAATGGCTACCCACTCCCGTATTCTTGCCTAGGGAATCCATGGACAGAGGAGGCTGGCAGGCTACATACAGTCCATGGGGCTGCAGAGTCAGATACAACTGAACAGCTAACACTTTCACTTCAGGCATCAAGATACAGACCATCAGCAAGTCCTATTGCTTCTGCCTCCCAGAATATCTCAAATCTATTTATTCACTCTTCACATCCCCACTGCCAACACTAGGGTCCAAGTTGCCAATATCTGGTACCTGAACTCTCTCTTATTTAATTTCCAGGTTTCCACTTCTACTTCTCATTCTTCTGGAGCTCACCGAACCATCTTTTTTTTTGCCCATGTTCCCCAACCAGGGATTGAACCCATGCACCCTGCAGTGGAAGCATGGAGTTTTAACCATTGGGCCTCCGAGGAAGTCCTTGAGCCATCTTTTTAACATGTAAATCAGGGTACCCCTTCTTAAAGCCTCCAATGACTTCCCACCTCCCTGAACACTGTGACCTTCTAGGCCCTGCATGACCTGGCCCTTAAGCCTCTCCAGAGTCACTACCTCACCCCCACAGAAAGCTTAGGTGACACAGGTCTCCTTGCTGCTCTTGGAAAACTCCAAACTCTCCTCCTCCCAGCACTTCCCATGGCTGACTCCTCATCAGGAAGATCATGGATCTATTATCACCTCCTCCTGGAGGCCTCCGTGATGGCACTTCTAAAGCAGGTCCCCTCCCTGCCCCCACCTGCCTCCTGGCCCCTGTCCACCCCACTCCATTCTCTTGAGACCATTGCCTTGCTGCATTTCCTTCCTAGCACTCATTACTCTGAAAATATGTTGTCTGTTTCCTCACATGTCATCTGTTTTCCCCACTGGACTATGAGTCCTATAAAGGCAGGGACCTTGTCCATCCATTCACCATTGGATCTCCTGGCACAAAGCATGATGCCAGATACATAGGAGATAATAAATGTTGAGGGAGTGAATGATGAAAGGACAAGTATAGACCCCACCTTCAAAGAGCTTCCAATCTGAGATCTTCGATCAACGCTTGCCCAATAAAACAAGTGTTTAACAGTTTCCCACGTGATGAACCAGAAGGAGGTCAGGCCCTTGGATCACAGAGATCTAGACTCCTGCCTCTGTTCCTCACTGGTTGTGTGACCTGGGCCAAGTCACTTATGCTCTCCGAGCCTCAGTTTTCTTTTCTGTAAAATGGAAATAATGATCTTAACCTAAGACAACTGATGTAAGTCACGTGAGACAATAAAGACAAAGTGCCGGATGCAGGGAGGTGTCATCTGAGTGAATATGGGCCCCTTTCAGGCTTACTCTGAGCTGTGGGCTGTGCTAGGTTCTGGGTCATGGAGATGTCACAGAATGGGGCCCTGACCTTGAGGCCTTCCCAGTGCCCCCCTCCACTGCCCCACACCCGCTGAAGTTCTTATCTGCTAAATCATTGCAGCGAAGGAGGCGGCCGGAGCCAGTGACCAAGACAGTGTGCACGTGTGAGTCCTGTAGAGAAACTGAGTCCAGATCCACGTCTCCGTAGCACCTCCTCTCCTTATCTGGAAGACCTGGTTCCTTTTCTGCCATCCTTCTCTGTAAACATACACACGCACACACAGACGCACATACGGACAAAACTACATCCACACACAGTCACTGACATGCGGACATACACACTCGCCCAGGGCACGCAGGTATATAATCAACCACACACACCCAACCCCAGGACGCGACCCCCTCCACTTTTCTGGTGCAGTAGAGACCTGTCTGGCTTACCTATCAGTCCTGTCACCTCCTGATCAAGGCTGGGTTCAGACACAGTCCCTCCGGGTTGACAGGAGGCAGCCCGGGCACTCCCTTGGTAAATTCTCTCTGAGGTCTAATCCCACCCCACCTCTCCCCCACACCAACCCGCTGCTGCAGGCCTTAGGGGCTAAGAGCCAGGGCAGCTGCTCCAGAGTGTGGGGGAAAGACCCTCGGGGAGGGCCTGGGATAACTGGCAGGCGTGGGGCACACTGGCAGTCAGGGGATACGTGTGTTCCCACCATCTGGGATACCGGATTTTCTCTCTACCCACCCCCCACCCAAGGTGGGCTCTATGCCACCTGGATCCTGCTGAACTGGACTCCTGCCAAGCTGGACACGAGCAGAGCAGGCAGGGTGGGGGTGACCTAGAGGGACCCGCTCAGCCGCTTGGGCCTGACACTGTGCCGGCTATTTGTAACTTCTTGTCACAATTAGCCCCTGGAAAGTGAAAGTGAAAGTCGCTCAGTCGAGTCCAACTCTGTGCGACCCCATGAACTGTATAGTCCATGGAGTTCTCCAGGTCAGAATACTGGAGTTGGTAGTCTTTCCCTTCTCCAGGGGATCTGAACAACCCCTTAAGTTGGTAGGGTCACTCCCATTTCACAGATGAGGAAACTGTGGCTTAGAGAGAGAGGCAAAGAGAGAACTTGTACCTCTCCTCACTCAGGAATGTCCTGTGTTAATCCTGCCTCATCTTCGGCCTCCTTGCTCCCCCTCACTCCCCAGAGGACAGACCAATGGCCAACTGTGGAAAATAATTTATTTCAGGATTAGAGATGATCTTCCGGAGAAGACCAGCTCCCTCAGGGTGAGAGATCTGAAAGGGGTCTGACTCCCAAGGCCTGCTAACTGAAAAGAGGCTGAAGCTGGCTTGCCTATATTTGGGGGAGACAACCAGGGTTTTGCTGAGGGTGTTGGGAAGGACATGACACATGCCACATGCCGGCTGACACCTACACACTTCCCTGGCTGGTACAACCACAGTCCCCTCAGATACCACTGCACAAGGACACAACCCAGGAGGGCATCACTCATCTTTAACATAAGCCACATCATGCTGGCAGGAAGGCAATGACTGCTGCCAGGTGAGGGGCTGGGGCCAGCTCAATGCCAACCCTGGCCACTCTCACCTCTGGGGGTCTCAGACTTGGAGGCTAGCCCTGTGACTGAGGCAGGGGGTTGGGGCTCAGGGGAGGGGGCCAAGAAGGCTCCCCAGTGTTGTGTTTGAAGGGGAGAGGCCCCAGGGCGCATCACTAAGCCCGTGTTCCGCATGTCAGAGTAGGAGTGAGTGGGGCTGAGCTTGGGTACAGGAGTGGGTGGTTGTGTGCGTCAATGCGTGGGGGCAGAATCTGTGTGTGTATACGGTGTGTCTGCCCAGGCCTTGTACGTCAGAAGCCTGGGCCTGGCTCTGGGGATCTCTGCTGTGTGTGTGTGTGTGTGTATGTGTTTGCATGCGGAGTGTGTGGTGTTTTTGTGCACTGATTTTTTTTTTTTCGGTTTGAGTATATATATGATATAGAATGGGTACCTGTGTCTGATACTAGGATCTGTGCACCCAGCGCCCAGGTGCACGTGTTGGGTGCTGACAGGGCAGTGTTTGGTGCTCTTGGAGCTTGTGTGCAATCAGAGTGTATGGTGTTTCTGTTCAGTGTGTGTGTGTGTACGTGTGTGTAGGAGAAAGTGTTTTCAAGCCTGTGAGTATCTGTGCCTTGGGGTGGCATATGAGTTAGGGTGTGTGCAATTTGCAGGCCTGTGTGTGTCTGTGCGTCAGTATTTGGTACCTGTCTGTACCAGCCTGTGGTGTGTGTTCATGTGTGTGCTTGGGGTTGTTGGCAGGCCTTCGGTTCCCTGCAGGGGGCCTGTGTGTGTGTGATACTATTTGGTGTGTGTCTGTGGCGGGTTGTGGACCTGGGTGTTATAAATGTGTGTATGTGTGTGTGTGTGTGTCTGTCTGTCTGTCTAGATGAGGAGTGTAGATTATGTGTGGATATGTGTTTTGTGTGTCTGCAGATCCAGACACGTGACATGGTGATTCTTGTCTTGGGGGACTTTTTGAACTAATTCTTCCCAAGAAGCCCCCGGGGGAAGTACTCACTGTCAGGCTGAGACCTTGGCGGTGCCCCTCACTCTCAACAAACTCGGTGAGCTCTGTGCTTGCCTTTTGAAGGGAGACCCCTCCTGAGGGGCCCCAGAAACTGCTGGCCACCAGGTCAAGGTCACATAGCTGCAGGGGCAGGGGTTCCCGGTCCCTCCGCGCCAGGCACCCCTTCACTTAGAAAGGGCACTCCCCGCAGAGGCTGCAGCGACCTGAGCTCCGCCCAGGTCTCCCCTGAAGTGAATTTTAATTTCCGCTGGGGATCGGGATGGGGGGCGGGTGGCGATAACGCGGCTGGGGGGCCGGGCCGCAGGGTTGAAGAGCCGGCAGAAGACAGCGCCGATTTGAATTTCAAAGGCAGCTGGGGCCCAAGTGCGTCTGCGTTGTGCGATTGTGTGTGTGGCGCTGGTGTGTCTGCTCACGCGCGCCTGCATGTGTGGCGTGCAGTCTGGGTGGACGCGCTTTGGGACTGGGTCTCTGTGGGGCCGGGACGAGCCCGGCGTTGGCTGCGATCCAGTGACGGGGAGGCCGGGGGTCGGGGCCTCCGTCACTGCCTTAACGTCCACCGGGCTGTGTCGGATGTTTGTGCGCACTGTGGGCACGCCTCCGCCTCTGTGAGCGTGGTTTCTAGGACGAGTCCGCCCCAGCGTGTGTGTGTCCGTGGTCTCGGTCCTGCGTGCGTCTGCGAGTGTGCCAGTGCGACTGGGGGCTCGCTATGTCACTGAGGGTGTGTTGGTGTGTCTGCTCGCCTGTGTGGTCCCGCGTTTGGTCTGATGAGCCTAGGGGGCGGGCGTTTGCAGGAAGGAGTCTGTCTGAATGTGTTGGTCCCCGTGTGTTCGCGTCCAGCCCCCGCATGAAGCTGCGATCAGGTCCTTGCGTTTGCGCACTCGGGTGTCTGTGTCACTGCGTCTCCGCCGGGGTTGGCGTCCTCGAGTGTCGGTGCGTCCGTGCGAGGGTGCAGAAGTGGGTGTCCGTGAGCGGGGCTGAGGGCGCAGGGCTCCGGGGGCAGGCCCGACCGCCGGCCACCGCCTCCCGCAGCGCTGTGTGTCTCTGGGCGCCTGCGGGAGGATCCCGGGCAGGCCGCCGCCCGGCGCGGCACGCCCGACCCCTGCTCCTCCCCTCACCCCCGGCCTTCGGGCTCTCTGACCCGTGGGCGCTCAATGGGCTCTCGGAGGCAACGGCTGGAGAGGATGGGCTATTAGCCCGAAGGGCGGAGCGGCGCCTGTTTCACGCTGGCGCTTTTCTGAAGGCGCAGGGGCAGCTCTTCAGTCTCGAGCTGCCGCCGACCTGTGGCTGCCCTGAGGCTCAAGCTAGAGCGCAGGAAGGACCACGGGGGCGGCTCCTAACAGGCCAGGCGCACACAACCCTAATGCAAAGGCACTGGACACATTCCTAACACGCCTGACACAGACAAGAGTGTGAGACAGGCCCCTGACACCCGGCTAAGAGGCCAGGCTCCAGAGACCCGCAAGTCTATGTGCACATTTCACTCCCTTGAACCGCACCTCTTCCTGGGTTTCGCAGCCTGTGGGGTAAAGGGCACCCAGGTTCAGAAGTCCTAGGGAAGAGAAGTAGCCTGATCACTCCTTGTTCCCTTTACTCACTTAGGCCCTAAGCTGGGCCCTGACAGGGAGGGTTCACCCTGCATCCTGCCTCCCTGAAGCCCGCAGGAGGGGCACAACAACCCCAGATCCAGTTATTCTTGATCATTCTAATAATGTGTGATCCCATAGCAAGAGGCAGATAAGAGCCAGGGGTTGCCTCCTCTGAGGGCCCTCCAGGGGCTTGCCTGGGGACAGGGGCTCCAAATGACAATAAAAGAGAAACTAGGGATGAGAAGATTCCAGGTCCTATTTCTTAGGTGGCTCAAGTGGGAAAGAATCCGCCTGCCAATGCAGGAGAGGCAGGAGACATGGGTCTGATCCCTGGATTGGGAAGATCCCCTGGAGGAGGACATGGCTACCCATGCCAGTATTCTTCCCTGGGAAATCCCATGGACAGAGGAGCCTGGTGGGCTTCAGTCCATGGGATCGCAAAGAATTGGACAAGGTTGAGCATTCGCACACATGCATTCCCAGAGAGATGGGGAGAATTTTGAGGAGGGTAGGGGCTGACTCCCCCCAGTAAGGCTCAGCAAGGGACTGGCACCAAGGGGCTGCTCCAGAAACACTAGGGACTGAAAGAAGAAAAGCAGTAAATGAGTCAGAGAAAGTAGAGGACCACCTAAGGGCCGAGGGAGCTCTATACACAGGCAGAAACGGTGTATCTAGGCTCTGTGCCAGTGCCTGTGTGTGCAGTTGTTTGGGGAAGGATGTGTGAAACTGGAGGTTAAAATGAAAATATATCACTGAGGGTCTTTTAAGGTAAACTAGAGCTAGATTTTAGAATCATAGTCAAGTTTGTTAAAGGAATGACAATGGTCAACTGGAAGGTGGATTTGAGGAGCCAGGATTGGAGAAGGTGACTGGTTAGAGGCTCAATCATTCTTTCATTCAACAAATACTTACTGAGAGCTTACTAAAAGTGTATGGTACTAAGAGATTGAAACGGATACAATCTAGGATCTCAAGGAACTTCTAGAACCTGACCACATAACTGCTGTGCTTATGTGGAACTGACCTTCTACTGGGGGAGGAAAGCTAGACACACGAGGATAAATATATGGGATGTGAGTGTTGATAAGTACAGAGAAGGAAGATAGTGTTGGGTGAGCAGGCAGGTGAGGTAGAGGTGAATGAGGTCAATTTGGGGTAAGGTGTCTCTGGGAAGGTGACATCCGAGCAGAGACCTGAAGGAGGTGAGGGATATTGGGAGGAAGAGCTATCCAAATAGGGGGAATTGCAAGTGCAAAAGCCCTAAGGGGAAGCGTGCCATTTACTCAGATGGGGAAAGACTCGTGGGAAGTCGATGATTTCTATTTTGGACACACTGCATTGAGGTGCCTTCAGGACATCCGGGGATGGTGACCAGGAAACAGGAGAGATTTGGGTAAAGATAGGGATTAGAGAGAATGGAACTTTGGGAGCTGATGCAGCTGGAAAGATTAAGGACAGACTTCAGGGAAGAGGATGAAGAGTAACCTGGGGCATGAGAGTCAATTCTGGGGGAGACTGGCTGCTAGGGATAGGGTGTGGGGGTGGGACCATGTGATTAAAATGGCATCCTCAGAACGGTCCCAGTACTAGCTGCCCCTCCTCCTGATCCTGCCTGGGCCCACAGCCTCTCACTTGCCAAACTACCTGGCTACCTGGGAGAGAGTCAGGGAAACAGGCTGGGTTGTTGATAGGAGCCCCTTTAAACATGACTTCCTGTGGTCCCCTGGCTCCCTCTGCCCGCTTCCAGGCCATCACACCCAGCCTGTCCATTTTTAATGCCTCCTTCCTCTCTCTGGAGGCCAAATCCTCAAGCAACTCTGCGCCCCCCTCTGCTGTTATCAGTCCTGGGGCGTAGGGGAGCGCGAACTGAGAGTCTGGAGACCCGCAGACTTCCTCAGTGTCTTCTAAGCCTCAGTTTCCCCTTGTATTGGGATCTGGAGAGACCTTTGAGCCCTAACATGATTAGAGTCTCTGAAGCTCTTTCATCACATTTCAGATGAATTCAGTGGTCCATTGGTAACTGTCCAACTGGCTTTGAGTAGGGTGTAGGGAGGTGTGGTTTTGATTTATAGCGTTTATTCATTTCCGTGGTGTAAATCCTCCGGTGATGGCCAATTTCAACCACCACCACCAAGTCAACTGGTTGGCAAAATTCCTAAACATTTAACAATGGGCTCTCATAAGCTGGGATGAGCTGGCTCCAGCACCTTTGCTGGACCCCTTCCAGAGACGGAAGAAGCAAAAAGCCTGGGGTGGGATATGGGGGTATCTGCCGGCAAGTGAGGAGGGGGGAAAAAAGCTGAGTTTTCTAGCCTCCCCATCTTTCCTCTCAATACCAAAGTCGTTCCCCAGGGGGAGGCTCAGAGCCTCCTGTCTGCCCCCATCACTCCTCTGACTTTAACCATTTGACATCCTTCCTAGGCCTTCTATGTACTGCATTTCCTACTCAAAAGGGATCTGGTACCCACAACCTCTACCCTTTCCCTTCCTCCCTCTCAAAGGGGTACCTTTACTTGGAAACAGGCCAGACAGCCACGGGCCATGCCATAAAGACCCATAGTCAGGCCACAGCCATGCTCACTGTAGACAGCTGACCCAGATAAACGGTCCAGCTCTCCCACCAGCTCCCAGGAGTTTCCTCCTGCCCCTGTCCTCAGTTTCCCCATCTGTAAGATGGGCTGCAAGTCCCGGGCTCTCCAAAGGTTCTTTCCACTGTGAGATTCTGCAGTCTCTACCTTTCCTTGTCTCAACCCCAATGGCAGCTCAGGGCCTCCTCCCTCAGACACATTTCCCCAGACTTCTAGACCCTCCCTGCTCCAGTGGCCCCCCACCACCACCTCTGGCTCCCCAGGCTCCCTGATAAGGGGCCCAACTAATTACGTAAGGATTTCATGCCAATTAGCAAACAATTACACGGGCAAATTGGTGCCTAATTTGGAGCAATAACGACAACTCCATTGGCCGAGTGGAGATAGCTGCAAAGGAGGCCGCTCTGCTGGCCTGGCCCCCTCAGAGCCCCTGCAGGGTTGGAGCCGGCTCTCCTCCCTGACCTGAGCCAAAGCCTGCAGTTCTCCTTTAAAGATCTTTGAACAACTGTTTGTGCTGAGGACACGGTTTGCTCAGACCTTTGCTAAGTGAAGGTTATAGAGGAAAGGAGGGAAAGTGAGCTGACGAGGCAGGGGGCGCAGAGTGGGGTTGGGGGTGGCGGGAGCAGAGGCAGACAAGGCCTCCTTCACTGAGGAGGTGGGGAGGATTTGGGGAGGCAGGGAGGAGGGAAGACATGGGGTGGGGGGGCGACTAATTAATATGAACAAAGGCTTGGATGCTAGAATGGGTGATGTGAGCTTATGACTAGTGGAGAAACCAGTTGGGCCAGAGCACCAGGCGGTGGGAGGAGCTGAGTTTGAAGATGTAGGTAGGGCCAGACTGGGAACGCCATTCTGGGGAGCTGAAACATCTTCCTGGAGGCCTAGGGAGCCACTGGGGGATGGGGGGAGGAGGAGGAGACTGTGCGGAGAGTCATCTTGGGTTTCTGACCTTGGACCACCAGCAACCACCCATCTCACCTGCAGGTGCTGTGGGGTCCCATCTGATCTTCCCTCTTAATATCTCTGGAACCCGCTGCCCTTGCTCAGGACCACAGACACTGTAAGAGTGGCTGCTAGTCCTGTCCTGTATGCTCTGTCCATATTTTCTCCAAATGATCAACCTAAGGAACAAATTCAACCATATCGCCTTTGGTTAAATCCTCAACAGCTCCCTGGTGCCCTCAGGATAAAGTTCAAACGCCCTATCTCAGCATTCACTGCCTTGTACTCTCTGACCCCTGGAAACCTCCCAGCTTTCCCCTTCTTCCACCCTCTACACCCACCCTGTGTCCCAGGATCTAGGACCCATTTCCTGATTGTGCCAGGTTCTTGGCTCACCTCCCAGCCTTTGACCACACTATTCCTTCTACCTGGATTGCTCTTCCAACACCCCACCTTTGTTATCAAATGCATCCTTCCAGACCCCCTCCTCTATCTCCCAGATTCCTCCATTCTCTCCTCTGGGCTCCCTTTGTAACCTCCTCCTTCTGTGACACTGTAGATCTGTTTCCCAGCATTAGTATCAGCGTCTCTTGTCCCACTGGACTCAGAGCTGTTCATGGGCAGGGCCTCAAGCTGATTTACTCTGTGTCTCCTTCCTCAGCACCAAAAGTGAACAAAGAAGACAAAGGGATGGGATAAAAACATTTTCCCCTGAGGGTAGTAGGGAAACTGAGGCAGGCACCCAGAGAAGTATTCATGACTCTGGTGATGTTTCACTTAGAAGAGCTGGGTCAGCTTTCAACTCTCTCTTGACTAGAGCTAAGCCCTACCCCATCCCTCCAGGTTCTTCTCTGGAATATTGCTGCAAAGTTTGGAGTACCTCATTTCAATCCAGTCTTATCCAAGTGTTTTTACCTCTGCTTTCTACAAAAAATGAGATAAAGAAAGCCCCTACTAAGCCAAGGATACTCCCCCCAAAATAAAGGCAGCTCTCAGGAGGACAATGGCAGAGTAAATTGAACTGCAGCATGAAGGACTATGGGAAGACTCAAGGAGGAACTTCCTGACCATGAGGGCTCAGCCCCTAAAGTGATCCCTAAAGGAATGGCAAAGGGGAAGGGGTAAGGGGGCCTTGGCCCACCCAAGGGAGACCAAACAGAGGCCAGGGGTAGGTATGTGGAGCTTCCTGAAGGCAGAGGGATGACCTGGCTGACTTTCTTAAGAGCTTGGTTCTCACTTAAAGGGGGTTGCCACTCCATCTCAAGGCCCATCACTCACGTTAATTACCGAGAAAAAGCCGATTTCTCCTCATTTCCAGACTTCAAATGACAGTATCATTAGGCTGGTAATGTTCAGAGAAATTGTGCGTGTCTGTCTTGGAACATGTCCTGAGCCAGAATGGGTGAGGGTGTTCCCAGCAAAAGGGCTTGTCTCTAAGACACTTCCCGCGGCAGGGGCCCAATCTCAGGAAGAGATGCTGTGCCACCAGGGCAGAGGTGTTGTCCCTCTCTGGTGCTGGCGATTTAACCATATCACACAATGGTGTGGGTAACAGCTCACAACACAGAAACCCTGCCAGATGGGAACAGTGCCAACAATTCCCCTCTGGGACTTAACACAAGGACACAAATGCCCTACTCAACTGAACTGGAGCTCAGGCCTGACTGCTACCGCAGCCCTTCCCAGCCCACCTGGACCCTTGGCTCTTAGCTCCCTGTCCACCTCTGGATCAAGAGGCATCTGGACCCCATCTTGTGTCTGGAAGGGGAGAGTTGGCCATTCCCGCACATTCCTTCCTCCCTCAGCCCCCTGAACGTGAACATGAGCAGAACTCGAACAACAGCTCATATGCCTCTTCACATACTTCTTCACATTGAAGCCTCACTCAAACCCACTTATCATACACAGAAGCTGAGGCCCAGAGCGGCAAAGTAATTTGCCCAAGTTCAGTCCTCTAAGTTAAGCTTGACTCCAGGTCTGCCCAATGTCAAAGCGTAGGCTGAAGACACGTCTTCAATTAAACCCATCCAGCCCTCTGGGAACACCTCCTCAGTCCCTGCTCCTGATACAGAGAATTAGACCCAAACAGACTCTGCCCTCAGAAGCTAAGGTTGGTGAGGGAGAGGCAGGGTGTAAAAATATAATTATAGCTCAGCGTGATCTGTGCATGACACGAAAGAGGAGATATAAAAGCTTTATTCTCACCAGTAATCAAAGACATGCAAATTAAAACAACAATACAATGCAATTTTACCTATTGAAATTAAAAGTTTTTTGTTTTTTTTTTTCCAAAGATAGCATCAGTGTTGATGAGAACTGAAATCTGGAGCATTCTCAGACTCCCAATGGAAGGGTGAAGGCCACTGGGCTGTGGTGTCAGGAGCTTTTAAAACAGACAGACCCCTTGGCCCTCTTAATCTACTCTTAGGAACTCAATTCAAGAAATAACCAATGATGCTGAAAAAGAACCACGCAGAAGGATGCTTATTATCATTATTTGTAACTGTAAAAAATCACAACCACCATAAATGTCTAGCAATAGAGGGCTGGTTAAATAAAATACAATATGTCCATATATAAGAATATTAGGCAAACAATAAAAGTCATGTTCTTAAAGAACTTTTAATAACCTGGGGAAAGATTCATTATATAATGATAAATGAAACAAAGCAGGAAAAGAAACTATACCTATAGGATATTCTTAATTTTATAACAAAAATATTTAATCAATTCACTTAAAGAAAGTCTGGAAGAAATTAGTTAAGTCTGAGAGGATTATCAGTGACTTTTGTTTCAATTAATACTTTTGAGTTTCTTCTAAATTTTTTACAAAATTTTGGGGCAAAGTCACTAGAAATACATGCAGCGTGTGTGATGGTGGAGGCTGGGGGGCTAGCAGCTCCGGGTGTCATGAGAACACAGCCTGGACAGTCAGGGAGGGCTTCCTGCTGGAGGTGATGCCTATGCTGAGTCTCAGAATGCATAAGTTTATCCAAAGGAGGGAGGATTGGTCCTAGGCTAAGAAACATTATGTGCAAAGCACAGAGGCAAGAGAGATCCTGACCTCTCCTGGAAACTCTTGGTAGTTTGTGGAGCTGAGTGAAGGGGCAACAGGTAAGCCCAGTCGGTGAGCAGAGACCTTGAGCCGGTTGAGGAGCTGGCACTTTGCCCTGAGAATAAAGTGGATGTTCCTCTGCGGGGAGTTGCGGGGAGTGGGGGGTGGTGGTGGTTGTGTAACATAGCAGGATCCAAGTTGTGTTTTACGAAGATCACCATCGTGGCCACAGCATGGGGCGTGGGAGATACGCGGAGGCAAGATATAGAAACTGGGAACCCGGGAGAGCCGCGAGGAGTCTGTTGCATCATCTGGGTGAGGGAGGGGGCTGGCCTGGGCTGGGCGGTAGTGACAGAGAAGAAGAGAGGAAGGGCGGGCTGGAGCAGTGATTATGAGGAGATCTGACAGGACCCGGTGATTAATTGGAGAGGGGAGGCGGGCTGGGGGAGGGGAGGCGCTGCCTCTGACAGCGACTATGGAGCACACGTGCAGGCACTCAGATTTAGATCGCGTGGCTTCAGGAGTGGCTTGCTCCCTGTTCTCCCAAAGGAGCAGATTCAGGCCTTAATCACATTTGGCTGCAGACCCTGGAAGAAGCCGACCTTGGTCCAGTCACCACCTGACCTCTGGTTCATTCTGGGACCCCCTGCACATGTGGGCTCCCGGTCTGCTGCACTGGAAAGCGGGGGTGGGCAGGGCTAAGGGGGAGCCCACGTGGAGGGGAGCCTGGGCAGGGGCGGGCACAGAAAGGCCAAGGCTAGGCCTTCCCTCGGACAGGTACACGCGGCCGCACGCGGACCAGGATCCACACAGTCGTCCGCAGGGACTCTCAGAGTCAAGGCACAGGCAGAAGAGATGCACAGAGGCACTGCCTGACGTAGGCTGTCAGACACGGGTCCTGTCGCACACAGCCGCACACCCACACTCAGCCAGCCTCCGACACAGTCAGCCCCAGACAGGTCGCACACTCAGGCTATTGTGCTCAGCCCGAGCCCCCGAGGGCTTCTGCCCCCAGCCCCACACCCGCTCCTTCCTCCCCAGGAGGACAGGACAGAGGGGCCAGCATAGGGGACTGGCACAGCGACCAGCAGCCAAACGGGGCAGCTGGGAGGGAAGCCTCTAAGAAGGGGTTGCCAAGGCAACAGGCTCCTGCAGAACCAACCAGGGGCTTAGATTCTCGACTCTTATTTTTAGAAGTTGGGCCTGGACTGGTTGGGCCAGCCAGCGGGCCAGGCTTCCCCAGGCAGTGCCTGAGGGTATAGACACCAGCCTCAACCCTGTCCCCAGGGGTTCAGGTGGGCATTGCTCCTGCAGAGACTTTCACACACCCCCAGCCTCTTCCGCAGGGACAGCCCCTGGGCAGGATCTTCTACTCCCTTCTGTCTTCACACAGACCCCAGGTCCTTCCACCAGCCCAGCCTCTAACCTCAGGTCCCAGGATGGGGACACAGCCTGCCCTCCTATCTCAGCCTGTTGGCGTCTATGGCTCAATTTATGGCATGCTGGGAAGAAAGACAGGCTTCCCCGGGGCAGTGAAGAATCCGCCTGCAACACAGGAGATGCAGGTTCGATCTCTGGATCAGGAAGATTCCCCTGGAGGGCATGGCAACCCACTCCAGTATTCTTTTCGGGAAAATCCCATGGACAGAGGAGCCTAGTGGGCTACAGTCCATGGGGTCGCAAAGAGTCAGACACGACTGAAGTGACTGAGCACAGCACAGGGGGAAGAAAGATGGAGCTTGGCCAGATCTGTGTGGTGCTGCGTGTGAGGCTTGCATCTGAATAGTGTGCACCTGTGTACATCTTAGGGGTGATTCTCACCGTCAACCCCACGTGTCCGTGGGTATGTGTGTGTGCGTGAGTTCTCTCTTCTGCAGGGGCAAAGCAGAGTTCTCCCTCTCTCCCAGCCCCACTCACCACCCCCACCCTAACTTCCATCCTTGTCTGGATCTCTTGAAAATGGGGAGAAGGCAGAGACCTCAGCTGGAATGGTGGCGGAGGGCCTGGGCCGTGTTGTCTCCTCTTGTCCAGACCCTCCCCGAGTCTGGGCAGATAGCTTCCGGCGGGGAAGGGGTGCGAGAGTGGCAGCAAGGACTGGAGGGACCAGTCACACCCAGGTGGACAGTGACTGGATGCGGGGAACTTGGGGAAGCTCCAGTGAGCTGACTTTATGGTGACTCCTCCAGCTGCTGGGGATTTCTCTGTTAATCTGGGACTGCTCCGTTTGCATCTCATTTGCCTATATTTGCATAACAAGGACCTGGCTGGCACCAGAAATTGAAATTCCTAGCCTGGGTAATTATGTGAAAAAGCCTCTGGAGACCAGCAGGAATCCTGGGGCCAGGGAAACAGAGGCAGGGAGCTGGATGTATCGATGTACTGGTGCCCATTCAATCCCAGAGCCTCCATTCCTTCCCTAACCCCTGCAGCAGGAGGGGCGGGGGTGTCAATGAGAATGGGGTGGGAGGGATAACAAGGTTAAGAATCAAGTCATCCTTGGGAGCCACAGCATCCAGACAGAGCTGGGCACAGAGCATTCCCATGGTGGGAAGGGCCTGGATTTGATCAGGGCAGGGCTGGGAGTCGGGGTGGGGAAGTAGAACTCAGCAACCTCTGCCCCTCCTGTCAGCCCCCTGCCCTCCTCAGCCCCCATCAGTCTGTTAAGAGCTGACTCCAGCCAGAAAGCCTAGGATCATAGCCTGGGTCTGTCGTTTACCAGCTCCTATATTTTCAGACCTCGGCAAGCGAGGCCCTTGCCCTGAACCCCCCATTTTAGATGACCCCACTTAGACCCTCTTCTGCACAGCGTGAGAATTTAAATGTCCACAGGCTCAGGGCTTCCTCGGTGCTCCAGTGGCTAACACTCTGTGCTCCCAATGCAGAGGGCCCAGGTTTGATCCCTGTTCAGGGAACTAGATCCCACATGTCACAATTAAAGATTCCACATACTGCAACTAAAAAAAAAAATTCCGTATGCGCAACTAATAAAAGTACCTGCCTGCTTAATGAAGACTGAAGATCCTGCATGCCACACTAAGACCTGAGCGTGCCTGCATGTTCAATTTGCTTCAGTTGTGTCTGACTCTTCGCGATGCTATGGACTGTAAAGCTGCCAGACTCCTCTGTCCACGGTACTCTCCTGGCAAGAATACTGGAATGGATTGCCATGCCCTCCTCCAGGGGATCCTCCTGAGCCAGGGATTGAACCTGAATCCTCTGTCTTGAGCCACCAGGGAAGCCCACATTAAGACCCAGCACAGTCAAATAAATAAATTCAATAAAGAGATATTAAAAAAAGAAAAAAGTAAAGGCCCACAGGCTCACACGGTTGTGCCCATCTGAAACTCCAGCCCACTTCGAGACCATACCCCAACCTAGGATCCTGGAATTCCTTCCCCAAACAGCCCTAAGCCAGCTGCCAGAGCCTAGTGGTCTCTTCCCACATCCTTTCTCAAGGTTGAAGGGTTGCAGAAGCGTGGCTCTTTGCCAGGACCATGGCAAGCGGGAACTCAAGTGTTGGGGCGCCAACAGGCATGCACACGAGGCCCCTCGTGCTGCCATAGGGAGCAGGGTGGGAGAAAAGGGGAACCATTGGATGGCTAGAGGCCTCCTTTTATACTCTGCCCTAGACTCTCTAAATGCTTGGGGTGGCTCTGACAAGCTGTTTGACCTTGGGCAAGTTACTTAACCTCCCTGTGCGCCTAAGTGGGGTTAATAGTAACTGCCTCATGGAGTTGTTATGAGGATGAACTGAGTTAATTCATGGAAAGCACTTAGAACAGTGCCTGGCACAGAGTAAGAGCCTGTGTTAGCTATTATTATCTGTTATCCTGGGACTTAGTTTTTTCCTTCCAGCTGCAGAAGCAGCACCTTTTCTTTCACTTTGAGGGTCTGAGGAAGAAGTAGGGGATGGGGTACCCTTTCCACTCCTACCCTTTCTCCCTCAGAGCCCTGGGCCCCCACTTCGCTCCCTTCCCAGCTACTGTGCCCCCAGGCCAGGAAGCCAGGATGCCAGAAGGGCAGCCAGGTCATTAGCCTGAAAGTAATGATTTGTTTAACATCCTTCTTGGTTAAAAATGAATGAGTGAACACACAAACAGATGAAAAATAGAGACTGAATGAATAAAAGTCCAACAGAAGGCTGGATTGACTGACAGAAGGAGAAACTGACATGTGGATCTTTTGGCTTCGGGGGCCCTCAGATCTGTTTCCTGTCTGCTTTCATTAGATGGTGGGTGGCTGCTGGGGAGTGAGAGGTCTAGCCAGACACTCTGCAAGGTTAGCCCTGGCTTTGACGAGTGGCTCACGCCGGGTGAGGGGGCGCCTCTGCCGGCGGGGGAGGTGCCAAAGGGGAAGTGCCAGACAAGGCCTGTGCCTGGGTCCTTTGGTGTCCTGTGGAGGTCTGAGTATATGTGGATGGCTCCCTGTGAATCCCTGTGTCTGTGTCTCTGCTCAGAAACTCCTCCCTGCCCAACAATGAGAGGCCCTGGGCAGGCTGTATCTGGGTCTCTGGTGGGGAGGTGGGGGATGTTGGTGAGCCTCATTACCTCCTTATTTACACTGTGCCCCCTCTGGCAAAGCCAGGCCTCAGCGTACCCGCCTGTCAGCTGGTGGGTGAGCAGTGATGGAGAACTCTCCTGGGGCCATCTAACTGGGCTAACCTTAGGAGAAGCGGGGGAAACCTGTCTCAGGACCACCCTCTGTGCCCTTGGGCTTGGCACTGAGCTCATTTCAGACAGTGATGGGAGTGGGGGCGTGTGGGAGCGCAGGTGTGTGTACCCACGAGTGTGTGATTTTCTGTGTGTGCTAGGAGACGGTGAGTGGGCAGCCAGGTCTGGGTGTGACCGTGAATAGGTGTTTATAGTCATGTGTTTATATTCATGACCATCTAGGTTTGTGTGTCTGCATGACCATATCCTTGTAGTCTGGGAGCTTTTGTGCATGATGGAGTATGTCCCAGACTGCAGGCTAAGTGTGTGAGTCTTGGGTCTGGGGGTTTTCCATGAGCAGCTCCAAGGTGGAGGCAGGAGTGGGAAGAGCCCCTTGGGGACTGGAGCTGTGGCCTTGAGAGAAACATTTCAGGGAAACCCTGGCTCAACTTTCAACCAGGAGAAATTACCCTTCAAGTCTATTTCTTTAGGAACTGTTCTCATTCCTCTCCTCCTACCTGGGTCAGGCCCGGTGGTGCTGAGTCCCACTTCAGGGGTTGGAAGTTCCTGGGAGGAAAACCAAGGAGTTCTAGAGGGTTCTGGACTGTCCTTGAACCCAAACCCCTGGAGGTAGACCCCGGGATCATCAGAATTTGCAGGCTTCCTGGGAAGCATCCTAGAGAGAATTCCCTCATCTGCCCCAGCACAGAGACAGGACAGACATAAAGCCACTCAGAGGAACAGCCACACAATTACCCAGACCTGGGCACTGGCACAGCATCACGCAGGAACTGGAAGCCCACGTGTGCAGTCACAGATCCGCTGGACACGAGAAGGTGCACATGTACCTGTGCACACATCACGACAGGCCAACACCCCTACAGGCACTTAGATGTAGACACATGTACACTTACACACAGAAACATACACTGGTAAAACACACTCTTGCAAGGATACACATGCTTAGAGGTACATGCACACAGACATGCTTACATATGTGTTCACATATGTTCTGTCCTTTCCTACCCTCACTACGGTTCTCTCAGACCAATGCCCGGCCACAGCTCTCATCCACTACGCGTGACCCTCTGCAAGGTGGACATCAAAGGAGGGCAGATGCCATATGCACCTGGGATCCTAAGAGTACTGAGCTGGGTGTCTACATGCCTAGACTGTACACGTGAGTGTCACTGTGGGTCTGGTTGTCTGTGCCAATCTGTACCGTGCTGTTCAAGTTGCTCAGTCGTGTCTGACTTTCTGTGACCCCACGGACGGCAGCCCGCCAGGCTCTTCTGTCCACGGGGATTCTCCAGGCAAGAATACTGGAGTGGGTTGCCATGCCCTTCTCCAGGGGATCTTCCCGACCCAGGGATCGAGCCCAGGTCTCTGCACTGCAGGTAGATTCTTTACTGTCTGAGCCGCCAGGGAAGCCCCCGTGTGGCTCTAGTTCTGTCTAAGACAGGGAAATGTCTGTTTGTGACACTGTGGGTATTTTCCTGCGTGTGTATTTCTGGCAGGACCAACGTGTAGTTCCAGGTACCCATTTGTGTGAGTGTGAGTGTGGTGACAGTAAGGGATGTGTGTGTCTGTGTGCATTTTATGGACTGCCTCTATGAGCATATCTGTATATGTATGTCTGTGTGCACGTCTGCATATGTGTGCACTTTCCATGATTGCATATGACTATGTGGTCCAGAATCCACAGGCTGGCTGGGCTGGCTCCCCTTCTAGCAAAGGCTGCAGCCTGGGGTGGGGCCGGGAGAGACTGGACTGAATCCCTCAGCCATTGACAGTCGTATTTACAGAGCTCCGAGTAAGACGTAATTGCTTCTATTAATCTTTCTCCGGTTGTTAATTGCTCACTTATCGGGTTGTGTATTATGCCGACTGTTGCTCTTAATTCGCCTCCATAGCTGCAGGTGTTTGCCGCCTTATTAACTGTTCATCGGCGCAGCTAGGGATGGAGACTTAATTGGCCCCCAGAGCGGGACACAAGCAGGCCAACTGGGCACTGCCAGGCTCTCAGCCTGTCCCTAGAACCCTTACCTGGGGAGCACAGGTGGCTTCTGGCGAAGGAGTTGGCCCACTGCCATCCGCCGGCAGACAGCAGTCCTGCACACAGCAGACTGACAACTGCAGGGCATGGCCCCACCACAATTCCACCTCCTCCAGGAAGCCAACCAACCAAGCAGAACCCAGCTTCTACACTTCCTCTTTGTCACCAACAACCATCGCCACCTAGGATAGGAGCCAATCTCATTTATTTTAATTATCTGAACCCAACTGGCTACTAAGAGATCAACACAGAGTAGAACTGACTCTCCTCCTTTAACACCTGCTCTGCCATCTCTCTGACTCTGGCTGTTAAGGTTACATAGAGAGAGAGGAGGACAAGAGGGAGCTTCTGCCAGAGCAGAAAGGTGACGTTAGACTCAGGAGAACTTCCCAGTTTTTTAAGAGGCTCTCTGGAACAATCATAGATGGGGGAAAATGGAAACAATGACAGACTTCCATTTTTTTTCCCATCTGTAATGATGCTTTTGAACTGTGGTGCTGGAGAAACCTCTTGAGAGTCCCTTGGACAGCAAGGAGACCAAACCAGTCAATCCTAAAGGAAATCAACTCTGAATATTCATTGGAAGGACTGATGCTGAAGCTGAAGCTCCAATACTTTGGCCTCCTGAGGCAAAGAGCCGACTCATTAGAAAAGACGCTGATGCTGGGAAAGATTGAGGGCAGGAGAAGGGGACGACAGAGGATGAGACAGTTGGATGGCATCATCGACTCAATGGACATGAGTTTGAGCAAACTCTGGGAGATTGTGAAAGGCAGGGAAGCTTGGTGTGCTGAAGTTCATGGGGTCACAAAGAGTCAGACATGAGTGGACAAACGAACAACTAGAAGTCCAAGTTAGAACAACAACTTTCAGATCTGTTGCTCTATTCCAGCCACGCTCCAAGGACCCTCCTCAGCTTCTGCTTTCACAGCCCCAACAGGGAACTCACTTCCTGCCTGCACTGCTACACAGCTGCAGCAGTGAGAAGGTTCTCCATACTGAGCTGACTTCTGCCTCCCTTTGCCCCAAGTCACAGCAGAGGAGTTCCAGTTATTCATAATGGTCCCCAAATGGGGACACTGAGGACAGAAAAGGCAACGGAGTGGCCCCAGGGGTCCCCCAGTCCTCTCCGGTAAAGGCTCAGCTATGCGGCTCTTCAAGCAAAGTTTCTGGCCGCAGCCTCCTGCTAGATCCTGCTCCATCCCAGACGGCAGAGTCCTGGAGAATACTCCCTTGGTTCCCTTAAAACCTCATCTGGTTCTCGAAACTCTCAACTTTACTGCTGCTGTCCTGAGACAGAAGTGTAAGGTTTCTTGGAACAGTTGGCCACTGAGATAGAGAAGGGTGTAAGGGTGTGTGTGGTTAACGGTGGTGATGGGCGGGGTGTCCATGTTTTATCAATCTGGCCTCCAACCTCCAAGAAGGACAAAAAGGCAAACTAATAGTCCTCACCCTGTGCCTCAAATCCAGTCTGTCTTGACATCTGGATGTTCTTCCTGGTGTTTTGTTATCACGACATGAGCTGCAAAGAAGTCAGTTTGCTTTGGTTGGGGCCTGAGAGGAGCTGGGCTCCATGGAGGGAGGGAGAGAGCTATCATGGAGGGCCTACTGTATGCCAGAAGCAGCAAGAAGTGTACCTAAAAGTGACATCTCATTGAACCCTCACATAACCTGATGAGTTAGGGATTAGTATCCCCATTCACAGAGAAGGACACTGAGCCACAGAAAGGGCAACTAAACTTGCCCAAGGCCACACAGACAGGAAATGGCAGAATTGGGATTCCAACCAGGCCTGGCATTGCCTGGCGGGACTCGGTCTTTGGTCACCGGTACTTGGACAGATTCACTCAAATAGCTCCATGAGGTAACTGGGGGGCCCAGGAAACGGTGGTGACTATTACAGTTCACCCACCTAGCCTAAATCTGGGAACATTAATAAGCAAAACACGCATGCGCGGGCCCACGTGCCCATCAGGCGGGATGAGAGAAAAGCAAACGTAACTGTCCAGGGATTGTTGCCCAAACAAGTTCCGACTCCGCCTCTATGTTAATGACATGCAGATACATGTAAATTTGCACAAGCAACCTCTCAAATCTTCGGGAGCAATGGGGTGACACTGGAGCGGTTGCTATAGAAACCCAAAAGCGGCCCCCCTCTTCCCTCTCCTGCACAAGCAAACGCATAGACACGTGCACAAAGACCCAGGGTTCCTCGCTCCAGGGCCTAGAGGTTCGCGGAGTCTCAGAGGGTGTGACCGGAAAGACCCTCAGAGAAGGCGTTCTGCCTGGAGGAAGCACAAACCCGGAGAAAATCTCGGGAGAGCACGACCTTCGGCCTCCCTGTATTAAAACCGAGGGGAACTAGGGGGCTTTTTCAGGTCCGCGGCGGCGACTCCCACTCCGGCCTAGCAACGTAAGCCCCGCCCAGCGTTGCTTGGCAACCCCGAGCCTAGCAACCACCGGCCACGCCCCCTAGTAACAGCTCGCCTAATCTGCGCTTCTGGCCATCTCTGCCAAATAAAAGGCAAGGGGTTGTGGACTTGGGGCAAAAGGTGGGTGACGGTTATGCTGTCCAGATCTCGAAGCAGCCTGAGGATTTACGGAATCACCTATAGTCCTCTCCGAGGCTCAGGGTGCCAGAGGGCCGCATTATCACTCCCATTTACAGAAGGGAAAACTGACGCTCCGAAAGGAAGTTTCAGTCCAGAGTACGGAGCTGCTTCTTCCTTGAGTGCTTGGGAAAGCAGTAAACGCTCTCTTGTCTTCCTGGGAGGAAGCCCTGGGCCTTCAGAAGGGGCGCGCAGCCGTCCCCTTACTGCCTTGTGTTAAGATAATGACCCAAGTTGCTGCCGAGTCAGCATCCAGCCGCAGGTTGCATGGTAATTTGCGTAATTTGCATACAAGACGGAGGCCCAGACAAGGCCCTCGCAACCCTGCCCCCTTCCGCGTTCATCAATCCTGATCCCACTCTCTGTCCCACCCCACCCCCGCAAGCGCCTCCAATTCCTACCGCTAAATTCCCACACTTCGTCCCGCCCCCAGCTGGGCCTCATCCTGCCATCCCCGACCTCCATCCCAAGGTCTAGGGCCCCCTCTGCTGTCGATCGCGAGTAGGACAGCAGCAGAGATCGTGGGGCAGAGAGGTGGGACAGCCCCAACTACTGTCCCAGTGTTCCCAGCCCAGGGCGACGTGGGTAGACTTGGAGAACCGGTGGGCAGTGGAACAACCCTTCAAGCCGAGGCAGGGGATTAAGGCTGGCATCCTGCCGCATGTTCTGTTCTCCAATGGTAGCCCTGCTTCTGGGCCCTGGATTAGGCAGCCAGGATGCAGTTAGTTCCCATGCAGCTCTCTGGAGGTGCACACACAGACACCTTACAACTGCAGCTGCTGTTAGGAGCTCACCCCAGCCCCCAAACAAAGCAGCACCATCCCGCCCTAACACAAGCCTCCAAACCCACCCTGAAAAGTCCACCTCCCAAGCCAAGACCCTTTGCTTGTCTCCAGCATCAGTCTCTGGGGGCTGGCAAGAGAAACAAAGAAGAGACATCCGAGACCCACAGACAAACATAGGATCAGACGCACACACATGCTCACAGGCACATAGACACACAGTGACCCTCAGATACGCACAGAAACAGAGACATGGGGATTATGGTGGTAACCTCCAACCATCCAAAGGGAAAAACCTTGGTAACTGAAAATTTTAAAAACCACTGCAACTTGCTCGCCTTCTCTCCCTAACAATCTTTAAGTGTCAATGCCCTTTCAAAAACCTCATTTCTCTCTCTCTCCTCAACCTAGAGCTGTCCTCTCTCCCATCACTTCTTCTTCCACCCAGTTCAAAATATTTATAAAAATGTTTCCAGAGCCCACCATGGCAACAGGTGAGCCCTGGGGCACAGTGATGGCCCAGGGCCTCAGATAAGCAAAGTTGCCCTGCTCCCCCATCCCTAGCACTTCAGCTCTGCCACACCTGTACACAGAATCTTCCAGATACACCCACCCCAACCCACACAGGGCCAGTCCCAGGGTCCCTCCTGTCAAGCCAGCAGATGCACTCTCAACTTTGCCAAATTCTTTATTAAACCAAAAATCAACACCAGGCAAATAGCAGAACAGGAAACTTAAACAGCTAACCCTCCCCTTCCTATGTCCGTTGCTCTCCCTGGAACACTTAAGAGTTCAGCACTGGTGGGGGAATTAAAGCCCCTCTTCTATGAGTAATGAGGGTCAGGTCTCTCCAGGAAGGGGACTATCAGTGCCAGCTCCATCTGTAGGGCCCAAAGAGGAGTCCAGGGCTGGGCCAGGGGGCTCTGGAGCTGCAAGGGGTTGGCAGAGAAGGCCAAGAGTCCCAGGGGCTGTGGGAGGCTGAGCAGGGGGTTGGGAAAGTTCCTCCTGTCCTGGGGACATCAGTGAGGCTTGGAGCTGCTGCGTCATGGCCACCAGGGATTCAAGATGTTGGAGCAGGGCTTGGTTGGGACAGGAAGCCCTGTGGCAGTGCTGGTCACGGCCAGCTGGTGATGCTGAATAGGGATGCCAGGACTGGCACGAGCCTGGTTTTGCAAGCCACGACCCTCGCCCAGAACCCTGCCAGGTCTCAGGCTCTCTCCACAGACTCCCCCTGCCTCTGGGTGGTCTCTGCCAAGCACAAATTCCCCTTGGAGCCAGGCTGTTTTTGCCGTGGCTCTGCTGCACAGCAGCCCCTGGGGGAGAGGAGCCCTTCAGGGCCACATGTGGTCCCTTGTCCTCTGGCTGGTAGCATCTCATCTCCACTTTTCTGTTGAAGGAGACCATTTTGCGAACGTTCCCCCTCAAGGTGCCAGATCCTTCCGTGGCCGGAAGCCCTGTTTGGGGGAGCAGCACAGCCAGCAACAGGCTTGAGTGAGTGGCTTCCAGGCCTGGAGAAATATGGGGGGAAGAGACCAAAGGCCTGGACAGAGAGAACTCACAGCCCCCAGAAACTGCATTCTGGCTGTGGCCAAGAGGTCTACAGCTTAGACCCCAAGAGAGCTTTCCAGCAGTAAGATGGGGCCCAAGAGGGGCTGAGAATAGTAAGTAGGAGGGTTTAAGACTGGTTCTCATGGTGTGAGAACGGGCTCACTGGCTGAGAATGAGGCATGGATAGTTTGATCTCCAGACTATGTGATTCTACCGTAGTGTCTCCAGATCAGGCAGTCCAGAAACACCAAACACTCTGCTCAGGAATAGGCACATCCCACTCCTTGATACCCCATCCCCCCTCCCAAGCTTTCCTGGAGTCATGCCCTGGAGGCTACCCATGCACAAAAGGCAAGCTTGGCCCAGGACAGCTGTGGTAAGAACATCCCTCCTTCCTCTTTTATTTAGGTCTGGCTTTCAGCCAGTTATTCCTGGTCCTGCCTCTGCTCTGCCGTGTTTGAGTCAAACGTGACTCGCTGGTTAGTTTCTCATCAGCCTTACTGGAGAGGCTATGTGGTGGTTAGGAGCCCAGTCTCTGCTACTGACTGACTCTGTGACTCTAGACAAGTCACTTGCTTTCTCCCTACCTCAGTTTCCTCATCTGTGAAATGAAGAAACTAACAGAACCATTCTGATAGGGTAATGTTGAGGACTGACTGAATTAATTTTTAAGTACAGCTTTCAGAACGCGGTCTCATACTAAGTGGTATACAAATCTGTTCTCACATGCGCCTGTCTTGGGAGTTCCCTGGTGAGACATGCCTGCCTCCACAGAAATGGGTGACTGTGTCAGAAATGCCCGTCTGGTCACCAAACAAGGGGAGGCGGGGTCTGGGACGGGCTTCGGTCACTCACCTGGACCTCCAAGAGGGCGCAGCCTGGAGGGCAGGGGCTGGAAAGCAGGCAGGGGCAGCAGGACCACCCTCACCTGCTCCACAGCGGCCAGGCCGTGGCGCTGCTTGTTGTTGAGGTAGGAGTAGAGCAGGTGGCAGTTCTGGGTGTCCCGAGAGCTCTGTGGGCACAGTCTGACCACGCAGACGTCCTGCGGTTGCAGGAAGGAGAGCAGGTTTAGCAACAGTTATGCTTTGCTCCCAGAGAAGGCAATGGCCCCCCACTCCAGTACTCTTGCCTGGAAAATCCCATGGATGGAGGAGCCTGGTAGGCTGCAGTCCATGGGGTCGCTAAGAGTCGGACTCGACTGAGCGACTTCACTTTCACTTTTCACTTTCATGCATTGGCAACCCACTCCAGTGTTCTTGCCTGGAGAATCCCAGGGACGGGGGAGCCTGGTAGGCTGCCGTCTATGGAGTCGCACAGAGTCAGACACGACTGAAGCGACTTAGCAGCAGCAGCAGCATGCTTTGCTCCTGTGAACACCCCTGGTCTCATCTGAACCTCTGAAAGCCGTGTGAGGAACAGGGTCCCCATTTTTCAGAGGTGGGAACAGAGGGACTTGCCCAGGGTCATACAGGAGGTCTTCAGTCACTGGGGGGGAACTGGACCCAGATATCTTAAACCAGGCATCTGCTCCAGAGCTGGAGCAAAAGAAAGCTCAGGGCTGGGGGGACAGTGCTAGGAGGAGAGGTGGTTCTCACGGCTGGGTGGTTACCTTGGTCTCAGCTGGGCAGATGCTGGCCAGAAAGTCCCAGATAGCATCCGGGGCGATGCAGCTTGCAGAGCGGATCACCTGCGGCAGGGCCTGCAGGCAGGTAGGATGGCCAGTCAGCCTCCCAACTTCCCACCCACTTAGGGCAGACTCAGGACCAGCTACCCGGAAGTTACAGCCTGTGGCCAAGAGGATGGGCAGGCAGTCTATCAGGGCCCCCCATGGTTGTTGGGGCCCTAATTACCCCTGGAGGCCTACAGCCTGTCCTGGTCAATCTGCAACTTCTCAGAAACCCCTCCCTCCCTCCTCTAACTCCTTATCCAATGCTTTAGCTAATCACTCGCTCACTCCTGGTTTTCTCTGACCAGGAAACACCAGACCTTGTCCTGCGTCCTTCCTGCTTTATGCTTTGGGTTACAGGGAGTCCTTTGGCCATGTGTGAAGTGGGACTGGCATCTCATTTGCCCCTGTGCCTAGTATGGGGTCAAGCACAGACAGGGTGCTGACGATTTGTTTCAGAACAATGAGTATGTCAATGAATGAATGGCAGTGTGCATAGCTGAGGGGGCTGGTTAGTGTGCAAAGGAGTCCCTGGAGAGCAGGGCAGGAGTACCTGGATGAGGCGACAGCTGTGTCCTGAGATCAGCTGGGCCTTGACCCGGAACCGCTTGATGCAGAACACGTCCAGAGACCCCTCCCAGGGCAGCTGGATGGGCAGGGCTTTTGTGGGCCCAGCAGGCATCTGGAGCCTAGAAGAAAGGACAGGGAGACAGGGCCAGGCAGAGCAGGTCATCAGGGCTTCCCCAGCAGCTCCTTAGTTTTCAGAGAAGGCCCTGTGACCCCAGTGAGTGCTGGAACACTGGTCCAAGTAAGGCCTTACAAGGTGGAGACCAGTAGGCGGGGGTGATTAGTTCCACTGCACAGACGGGCAAACTGAGGCCCAACAAGAGGCAAGATTTGCCCAAGGCCATATGGAAAAGCTCAGGCTGTGTCTGCTGCCCCAGTGGGTGCCTCGCCTACCCACCCTGCTGGGTTACCCACCTCCTTGCACACTTCCCCACACCTGTCCTTGCACTCTGCTGGAGGCCGCTTCTTGTTTGGGGGCATATCTGGAAAGGACACAGGGACTTGGCTTGGGGTTCTCTGGAAAGCATCATCCCCCATCCTCCTGGCGGCTTTGAGGGAGCTGTCCTTCGATGTAGCGGGCAGGGCCAGTGGGCCACTGTCTGTGGATACCATGGGTCCCTGGGAGGCACAAGAGGGGAGAGGGGGTGGGCTGGGAAGGCAGCTGGGGGAGTCAGGAGGCCTCCTGGTATATGGGGGCCTCAGCGATGTGGTTTTATGTCTCTAAACAAACACCCCTGGTCTCATCTGAACCTCTGAGAGCCGTGTGAGGAACAGTGTCCCCATTTTCCAGAGGCAGAAACAGAGGGACTTGCCTAGGGTCACACAGTAGTTCTGCAGTCACAGGGGGAACTGGACCCACATACCATAAACCAGGCCTCTGCTCCAGAGCTGGAGCAAAAGAGAGCTCAGGGCTGGATGGGACGGTGCTAGGAGGAGAGGTGTCTCACGGCTGGGTGGTTACCTTGGCCTTAGCTGGGCAGATGCTGGCCAGAAAGTTCCAGACAGCATCAGCATAATACATTCTTTAATTACAAAAGTACCACAAACTTGTTACAAAAAATTTAGGAAACACAGAGAATTTGAAAATTAAAAAAAAAAAACACACAAAAATCACTCCTGTCTCACCACTGAGAAGCAACTGCTGATATTTGGGGTATTCCTTTATAATAGCTTATCTATACCCAAAGTTTTGGGAATCCTTTTACTAAAAGAGCTGCGGGACTTCCCTGGTGGTCCAGTGGTTAACAATTTGGCTTCCACTGCAGGGGATGTGGGTTTGATCCCTAGTCGGAGAACTAAGATCCTACATGACACAGGGCAACTAGGCCCACACACCACAACTAGAGAAGCCAGCAGGCTGTAATAAAGATCCGTAGGGCAGTTAAGACCTGCCACAGCCAAATACGTAAATAAATTACTTTAAAAAAAAATGGAGCTGGGATCATATATGCAAGCCTGTCTTTTCATTTTGTCCATGAACCACAGCAGAGGCATATGCCATGCTATACGATCCCTGTAGACACTGCGCTCATGGGGTGGACTGGAGTGTGCGCATCACCACTGTCGCACTGTTGAATGACAACTGAGTCATACCCAGGCTTCCACTATTACAAATAACACTGAGGACATCCTTGAGCAGAAAGTATTTTCCTAAGCTTTCAATTTACCTCCTTAGGATGAGTTCTCATAAGTAGATGACAGAATCAGGGAGAATGAACATTTTTAAAGTCCTAATGCCCATTGCTAAATCAGCTTTTTACCTTACAATAGAACCAGCTTTAAACACACAGTGAACATTTCTTTAGGAAGATTTGAAAAGATCTTGAAACTTTACTTTTGCCTTAAAACCACCTCTAGAGCAGTGGACAAGACTCAGGTTTTGGAGTCAGACAGCCTGGGTGCCAGTCTCCCCCACTGCCAACCAAGCGACCTTGGGTTTGAGGTGCCTCACCCAGGAAACAGGCATCACCCATCTCACTCATTGTGAGGTCTGAATGAGACAGTTTGTAAAAGGGGCACACAGGAGGTGTTCAATCGGAGTAAGGGCTGCTTTCTGTGTCATCTTCCCCTCCCCTCCTCTCCAACCACTCTCTCTACCCATCTCTCTCTGGCTCCTCCCCCTATATTTACATTACATTTTCTCAGGGAACACAGATTGGTTTGGGTTGGGGAACAGCCACACACCCTTAGGGCTCTTCTCTGCGCCGCCAGCAATTCTGGTTGTTGGCTTGGATACTGGTGCAGAAGAGTAGGGATTCTTGTTGGTCATGGTCACTGCCGTTTCCCCTGGAAACACGGCTCAAGGGACCTGCTCAACACTCCCCTATCCTGGACACACAACTGATTAGACCAGGGTGAACATCCGACCAATGGAACACCCAACCAAAGCCAAAACAGCCTTCTCCTGGGAGTGACTGAAGTGAGCCAAGCAGGCACTCCGATTGGCTGCAGGAGGCTGACAATGGATTGGATGGTTTCATTGATTGGAGGGCTGCTCCACCCTGCTGGGTCAAGTGCAAGACGGAGGAGCCGAGGTGGGAGAAGGAGCAGGATGGACACAAGGATGGGGCAGACCCCAAGTGATAAAAGGACATGCTGCACAGACTGCCCTGGACTCCAAGCAGTTCCCTGCTAGAGCATCCTTCAGTCCTTCTTCTGAGTAGAGTAAGCCTCTGCTCCTTACATTCCCAAAAGTCACTGCCTCAAACAGCGTGGCCTGCCTGCTTCCCAACCTGGGATGTGGTCAGAGTGTCTGAGGTTGGGGGGAACTACAGAAAGGGAACTCACTACTCCTCACAGGGGGCGCCTGGGGGGGGGAGCAGCACTGAGAAAGTGTCGGCAGGCCCTGTGCCGGCGGCTGTCTCGCCCCATGCTCTCCCAGACCCTGTGCAGCAACCAACATTCCCCGACTTACAGTGACAACCCTGGGCCTCAGGCGTAGTCAGGTGACTTGCCCACGGCCACACAGCTGGGGAGGTGAGGGCTGGGGCCCGTGGGCACAGGCCCTGCCTGGCAACCACCAGGTCAGGCTCCCACTTACCACCAGGTCCTCCAGGGTCAGCATTTGGTCAATGTCCCGCAGGATCTCAACTTCCCCCTTGTGGGTCAGCTTGGAGGCCGGGAGGCTACACGGCTCCTTCTGCAGCTGCTCAATGATCTCCAGGCCCTGGTGGAGGGGGCAGCCCCTGCTCAGCTGGGGTCAGGGGGACTCTGGCCACCAGGAGCCCATGTGCTCCCTTTCTTCTTCGAGGTCCCTCGACTGTGGCTCCCTGCCGTGCCAGCCGGTTCCCTTCCTCCACACCTCCGCTTCTGCAACTCCCTAACCCGGACAGACCTCCATCACCTGCCCTACCTTTCCATATTCCACTCATTCACCCTCCGACTCAAACCCTGCCTCCCCCAAGAAGTCTTCCAGAACTTTGCCTTCTCCCACAAGTCAAATCTGCCCCAGAATGTATCCCACCCACTCTCTGTCCTGGAAAGAGTGTGTGGTGTCATCAAGAAAGCACAGCCGCCGGCCCACCAGCTGCCACTAATAAAAACCCACAACGTGGTGTGGCCTTGGGCAAGCCCTTGGCTCTAAGCTTCAGTTGATCCGTTCTTTAGAAATGAAATTGAGATTGTCATATTAAACAGCTTATATAGAGTGCTTAGCCCAGAGTCTAGTTCATAGTATTTGCTTCTTGTGATCCTTATTGCTGATCACTGTCATCCTATCTGAAATGTTTCCGGAAAGCCTGTCTGTCCCTTTCTAAGCCCTGGAGAACAGAAGCCCAGTCCTCCCTGTGGGGCTGGCTTTGTGGGCATGGGTTCCATGCAGTAGCTCAGGGTTCTAGAAGGGCCCCAGGCTGTCGTCTTGAAATTCTTAATCACTCAACAAAGTGCTCGCATTTTCATTCTGCATGGGCCCACAATTTACAGAGATGACCCTACTCCCTGACCCCCACAGTGCCCCAACAGAAACTCAGACTGCAGTAGACAGATGCACCTACTAGATTCCACATATTAATTCTAACCAGCCTAGTATCTGTCAGAACAAGGCCTTAGTGCCCCCAGTCCGTCCACGGGCCCCACTCCCTCAGTCAGTCCCCGTCTTTCTCACTGGGCCACCAACAGCCATTACACAAACATCTCCCAAAGCTGGCTCAGCGCCCACCACACTTTCCCTGTCTCAGAGCCATTCCCAGGGAGGGAGAGACCCACAGACACAGAGTGTATGGGAGTGTAACTGTGAACTGTGGGAGGCTGTGGGCGTCCTCACCGGGCCTGGGGCACCAGGAAGACATCCAGCCTTTTCTGGAACTTCTGGGGCTGGAACTAGAGCGGAGGCATCACACTGGGTCTACCCACCATGGATGGCGGATGATATTCCTGGACTTCAGAGTCTGGGCCATCATCCCCAGTCCCCCCACCCCAACACACACACCCCGAGTCCAGCTCCACAGAAAAGCCAGTGGACGACCACACCTCCTGGGACATCACCTCTCCCAGGCTCTCCATCCCCAACCCCCTTCATTTCTGCCTCTTTCCCCTTTTTATCCCCCCAGTGAGAAAAGTCTCTCTGACTCTCTCCCTGTCTGCCTGCTCTGTTTCCTCATTTCTGTCTATCCTGTGCTCCCCTGTCCCACCGCCTTCTTCCTCACTCTCTGTCTCTCCAGCTCCATCCTCAGGCCTCCCCCAAGTCCCTCTGCCGGGTCCTGACCTGATCCGACAACTCACCCTCTTCTCCTCCTGGTCCCGCCAGCGGGCCAGTTCTTGGGGGGCCAGTTGGACTGAGCTCATCCGCACCAGGCCATGGGGGGTGAGGTCTCCGTGAACCACTTTGAGAAACAGCTCCTGCGGGGGTAAGGGCTGCATCACACCGCTTGGAGAACCCCAACCCCAACCCCGCCTGGCACTCCCAGGTCAGGCTCCCAGATACTGCAGGGTTTCCCACCTCGGAAGGGGCCCTCGCCCGGCCTGGAGGCCCGCTCACCGGGTTCCTGGGGTCCCGCAGGTTGAACAGCAGGCTGCGGTACTTGGTCTTGTAGCGGCCGTTGGTGGCCTGTGTCAAGTTGAAGAGGGCTGCCTCGATGCCAGCGGCGATGCCCCCCACGACCTTCTCACTCAGCACCAGGTCTGGGTGCTCTCGAAGGCTGTGGGGTGGGGAGGGGAACAAGGGCAGGGCCAGGGCACTGAGCCCGAGCGCGAGCAGGGGTGGGGAACAGGGTTTAGGCCAACTCTGGTTTCTACTCTGAGCATTTTCCTACGTGAACCCATCTCTCCACACTCTGTGAGGAACAAGTATCATCATTCCCCACTTACAGATGGGTGACTGCTGCTCAGAGAAGATAAGGAGCTTGCCAAGGCCACATGATGAGTGGAAAAGCAAGTTCCGATTGCTCAGCCCCTGCTCTCTCTGGCCAGTGAACCAGGGTATGGATGGAGGGGCAGAAGCCGGGAGGGGGGAGGGTAAGGTGCTGGTCAGGGCAGAGGATGGAGACCTAGCCCTGGATATAAACCTGAATCGGCCACTGACTTGCTGTGTGGCCTTTGCAAAATCCTGCCCTCTCTGGGCCTTGGTCTCACCATTAGTAAAATGAGAGCCCTGAGCTCAGATCTCTGAGATGGTCCCAGCACAGAGTCGCCCTGTGTCTGAAAGCATTTTCTGTGAGTGATACCCACGAGGACCGAGCAGACACTGGGAGCTGCAGTGGCTTAAAGGAAAAGCGCCACCTTGCAGCCAGAGAGACCCAGGTTCAAATCCGGCTCTCCACTGGCTTGCTGTGTGAGCAAGTGACCTCATAGGACAAAACAGGGCTAGTGGTACACACGGAAGCCCTCAGAACACGGCTCAGCCCCGGGAGGTGGGACATGGGAGGGCAACCCTTCAGAATGTCTGGGTGTCAGAGGACATGGAGCAAGGCCTTACCGACTCCACAGCGCCTCCTGCATGGCATGGACCACGGTGTCCCGCACCACGGTGTCCCGCACCCCAGTATCCAGGGGTGGCTTCTCCTGTTGGGGCTGAAGCTGAGCTGTAGGGAAAGAGAGTCATGGGCTCCCAGGGGATGCTCAGGGACAAGGGTATGGGGCAGCTCAAGGTTGAGGGGCTTAGGGAGATAAGGAAGGGGTCCCACCTCAGGGACCCAAGGGGTCTAGGATGTCTGTCTGCTGAGTCCAGGCAGCCAGCAGCTCCCACCCCTTTGGGGAAGGACTGCAGGCAGATGGTGGGGGGAGGAGAGGAATCCTGGCAGGGCTTAGGTCAGGAGCTGGGCATGAACCCCGACTGTCCCCAGAAATTCCTGGAAGACCGGCGGCTGCTGAGGGGCACCCTCCACAGCCCCTCACCTAAGTCCTCGCCCCCTGCTTGTTCACCAGGCTCCTCCTCTTCAGCCTTCACTGGGTCACACTGTGGGGGAAGGGTGAGGAACTGAGGCCCTGTCCCTGGGTACAGCCTCCTGGCCCCAGAGTGAGGGGGGCACCATCTCCCCACTTGCCTGTGCACCCCCACATTCGCTCTGACCTGTGCCGCAGCAAGGGAGACAGCATGGCCAGAGCAGAAGCACTCACCCCTAGACACTCAGCTCTGGCCTCCTGAACACGAACCCCCACCTGCAACAGAACGAGGATGCAGAGAAGAAGGGGGAGTCCCTGGGGTGCAGGGACTGACTCCTGGGGATGGTGAAAGGGGCCAGCGAGGCCATCAGGACCCCCCTCCCTGAGGGAGGTGGCTAGAGGATCTTGGAATGGCGGGACATGCCAGTTGGCCAGGAACGAAGGTCCATGACCACTCTCTCCCCAAATGCATGGAGGCCACGGGCCCTCCCTCCCTCCCTTGCTGCAGTCGAGCTCCTGAACCCGGCAGTGCAGGGGAAGGCGCACACAGGCACCAGGCTAGACGACCGTCTAACGCACCTCTGGCTGTCACGTTCTGTGTGACCACGGGCAAGTCACAGCATCGCTCTGGGCTGCAGCCCCGTCTCCGTGAACCACACGCCCATGTGTCCCTCCCAGCAGGATTAAGCGACGTCAGTGTAAAGACCCTGCTCTGTACCTGGCGCCTCACACGGCCCCGGGCCTTGCGCCTTTTCTTCCTTCTGGGCCTCTGGGCAGATGAGGCTGAGTAGGCCTCCATCATGTCCTCCAGAACCTCCAGCTTTGGAGGTAGCTGCCCCACTGCCTGGCCGTAGCTCACGGCCCCCAGGAGGTAGATCACTGGTTCGGAACCAACCTGCCAGGGGAGAAGAGCCTTTCAGACCACTAATCTCATCTGCAATTTACAGTCCTTTCTCTTCCCCGCTGAACTGTAAGCTCCATGAGGACAGACAGCATGTGTGTCTTGGCCCCCCTGTACTCCCAATGCCTGGAAAAGGCCTGGCACTCAGTAGGGTTCAGTTAATGTTTGCTGACTGCCTGGCCTCCATCCCAGGAAAGAAGCCTGGCTTCTTTCTCATCCTCTCGGTTTCACCCTTCCTCCCAGCCATGTTCATAGTTACTTGGACCCTGTACTGAGACCCTTCTCACCCTTTTGACCAGAGATGCATCTTACCAGGGGCTCATATCCTGTTCTGAGTCCACCCTCTCTTTCTCAAAATCTCTGTCAGGCCCCTTTTTGGGGGTCAGTGACTTGCCTTTTCCCCCTGAAGCAGCCACATGGTGAACATATCCATGACCCCTCTGAAAGCCTACTGATCATCCCTCTATTACCCAAAGAGGAAGCCCTTCATGACCCTTTCAAGGTGCAGAGTAGTTCTGGGTCTTCTGATGATGTATAGAACCTATTCTGCTCCCCTTTCTGCTTTGGCCACCAGGAAGCTTAGTTTTAACTCTAAGCCTAGCAGTTGTACCTTTCCAGGATTGGTAGAGTAACGGGTTGTTAGTAACAAGATTTCCCCTTCTCCTTGCCCTTTTCTCACTTTCCTTAGACTTTTATCCCATTTAAGTGTGTTTTGATTCTTCCAATTTATTACAAGTCACCAGGAGTTGTTTTGAAAGTAGATGGGTCTGAAAACTAATCCTTGAGTAAATGATCATGAATGGTCAGGTTCCAAGGTTTAGGGAAAAATGGAAGTCTGAGATTCACATCATATTGAATGGGGATGCTCTGGAAGAGGGCAGGCAGGGGCGAGGGACTGGGATTGTCTCTAGGGAGGACCCCTCCCACCCCACCAAACCTCAGAAGAGGGAGAAAGAAGAGCAGTAATAAAAAGCAAAAACCTACGTAACACACAAGCTTCACTCCATGGGCCATTCTCATCGTCTCCTTGGAGAGAAAGAGGATAGAAAGATTAGAATTCAGAGGACCCAGTGACCCCCGCCACCCCCCCCCCCCAGTGAATTCATAAGAAGACACCCACACAAAGGTGAAAGATGTATATTCAGTGTTCGCTGGATTGGCATTTGTAACCAAAAAACGGGGTACAATCCAATGTCCATCAAAAGGAGAATGGTTAGTAAATAGTGACATATCATACTATGGATTCTAAAAGTGAAAGTTGCTCAGTCTGACTCTTTGCGATCTCATGGACTATAAAGGCCATGAAATTCTCCAGGCCAGAATACTAAGTGGCCATTAAAAAGAGTGAGTCATAGGAAAAACCACCGTTTGTTAAGAGCTTATAAAGCAGCTGGCTATGGAGGGAGCATGTCATACGTGGTCTTACTACGATCTCTGAACAACACCATGGACTATGTATTATTTCTATCCCCATTTTACAGATGATGAAACTGAGGCTCAGAGCAGCTCTGAAAACTCCCGTAGCTACTAAGCGGCAGAGCTAGAATTAGAATCTAGTTCTGTCTGACTCCAAAGTCCAGGCATTTAACTGCTGCACTATGTGGAGAACACTGACAGATGTGATAAGATTCATGGAAAGATGTCAAGCTGTATAGTTTGGAGAAAAAGAAAAAAATAGGTTATGGAGCAGTATGTGTTGCATAAGCCAATTTATGTAAATATATATTTATAGATGCATAATACAGGTTATCTCTGGGGAATGAAAATTCCAGGGGGACTTTCACTTTCTACTCGAAGACACTTGGGTATTTATGTTATTCAAAATGAGCATGTGTTTCTTTTACAATTACATACTATTTTTAAAATGAGAAAGTTCAGAACAATGCGTATAGTGTGCTACCATTTGCTTTAAAAAGAAACAGAATTTTTAATTTGTATTTGTTTGCATCTGCATAAAATACCTCTGGAAGTATCTACAAGACCTGGTAACAGAGGCTTCCAGTAGGAAAGGAACTGGGAGCTGGGAAAGAGGTTTTTCACTTTTTTTTAAAACCATGGGAATGAGTCAGCCTTTCAAAAAAGTAAATTGAGGAAAAAAAAGGGGGAGGAGACAAGAAAACAGGATTACCTGGGAAGGAAAGCAGGCAAGAGATTAAAAATGGTCTTTCCAAGTTTAAAACCTTTAGGCTGGCCCCTGTTCTCAGGGGTCCACATACCAGTGCTATGAGGCTCCAAACAACAGGCAGCAGAATCAGACCGGCAAAGACTTCAGATACTAGACTTATCAGACAAGAATAACAATGTATGTATGTATAATATGCTTAAATAAATAAAAGGTGAGGGGACTTTGCTGGTTGTCCAGTGGTTAAGAATTTGCCTTCCAATGCAGGGACATGGCTTTGATCCCTGGTCGGGGAACTAAGATCCCACATGCCTCAGGGCAAGTATACTGGCACACCGCAACTAGAGAAAGCCTGCACGCCACAGTGAAGACCCAGTGCGGCCAAAAAAGAAAGGGTGAGGTCAAACACATCAGTCAGTTCAGTGGCTCAGTCGCGTCCAACGGTTTGCAAGTGCGTGGGCTGCAGACACCAGGCTTCCCTGTCCATCACCAACTCCCAGAACTTGCTCAAACTCCTGTCCATCGAGTCTGTGATGCCATCCAACCATCTCATGCTCTGTCGTCCCCTTCTCCTCCTGCCTTCAATCTTTCCCAGCATCAGGGTCTTTACAAGTGAGTCAGTTCTTTGCATCAGGTGGCCAAAGTATTGGAGCTTCAGCACCAGTCCTTCCAATGAATATTCAGGACTGATTTCCTTTTAGGATGGACTGGTTTGATCTCTTTGGGACTCTCAAGAGTCTTTTCCAAAACCACAGTTCAAAAGCATTAATTCTTTGGTGCTCAGCTTTCTTTATAGCCCAAACATGATGAAGGGCAAAAATACATATAAAAGACCAAGCATATTTGGTTGGGAACCAAACACAACTTCTGGAAATGAAAAATGTGATAATAAGTTTGAAAATTTAAAAAGTCAATATATAGGCCTAACAGTATTAGACAGCTGAAATAAGCTAGTGAACTAGAAGATAGGTTTAAAGAAATTATCCAAATTATTCACAGCACAGAGACCATGAAACACAATTAAAGAAACACAAAAGACAGAGTGAAAAGCACTGATTTCACTCAAACCAAAGTTCCAGAAGGAAAGAACTGAGCAGAGGGAGTATTTGAAGATAGATGACTAAGAATTTTCCAGAACTGATAAAAGACAACAATTTACAGATTCCAAAAGCTTAGTGAATTTCAAAAAGTTTAAGTAAAAGTAAATTCACACCTAGTGAATTTAGGTGAAATTCATAGTGAAACTGCTCCACAGCAGTGATAAGGACATCCTAAAAGCACCGAGAAAAAATAACCATCTAACACTTTGCTAACCATCTAGCACTGACAATGTGCTACTACTGTTCTGAATACTCTCCATGTTAGTCCACTTAATCCTCACCACAATGCTGTGAGTTAGATATCGGTACTGTTATCGCCCTTATTTTACAGAAGAGGAAACTGAGGCACATGGAGGTGCAGAAAGGCTACTCAGTTTCCTCAGTGTCATACAACCAGTAAACCAGAGATCTAAGATTTAAATCCTGGCTGTCTGATTCCAGGGGTTTCCCCTGGTAGCCCAGCTGGTAACGAATCTGCCTGCGATGCAGAAGATTCCTGGGTCAGGAAGATTCGGGGGAAAAGGGTTAGGCTACCCACTCCAGTATTCTTGGGCTTCTGTGGTGGTTCAGATGGTAGAGAATTTGCCTGCAATGCAGGAGACCTGGGTTCAATCCCTGAGTTGGGAAGATCCCCTGGAGGAGGGCATGGCAACCCACTCCAGTGTTCTTGCCTGGAGAATCCCATGGACAGAGGAGCCTGGTGGGCTACTGTCCATGGGGTCGCAAAGAGTCAAACACGACTGAGCATACAACACAGCCTGATTCCAGAGGTCACACCTTTAACCACTAATGCTACAATATGTGTGTATGCTCAGTCATGTCCAACTTTTTGTGACCCCCATGGACTATAACCCGCCAGGCTCCTCTGTCTACGGAATTTTCCAGGCAAGAAAACTGGAGTGGTTGCCGTTTCCTACTCCAGGGGATCTTCCTGACCCAGGGATCCAGTCGGCATCTCTTGCGTCTTGGCGGGTGAATTCTTTACCACTGTACCACCTGGGAAGCCCAACGCTATAATGCCTCTCAGCAAAAGATATCTCACCTACAAAGAAATGGCAGTTAAACTAACAGCTAACTTTTCAGTAGTAACATGGATGGCAAAATGTAGCAGAATAATATTTTCAATGTGCTTAAAGAAAATAACTATCAATTGGACACAAAAATTATTTTTTGAGAACAATGACAAAATAAAGATACCATAAGTTACAAAACAGAAATAGACTTACAGACATAAAAAACAAACTTATGGTTACCAAAGAGGATAGCAGAGTGGGGTATAAATTAGGAGCATGGGATTAACATACACACACTACTACACATAAAACAGATAAACAGCAAGGACCTACTGTATAGCACAGGGAACTATATTCAATACCTTAAAATGTATGAATATAGTTCCCTGTGCTATAATGAAAAGAATCTGAAAAAGAATAGATTCAGTGAGTCAAATCACTTTGCTCTATACCAGAACCTAACACAACACTGTGAATTAATTATACTTCAATTGAAAAAAAAGTTTTAAAAATTAAAAAATAAAGGTATCATAGAGAAAAACCAAGAGAGTTGTTTTTTAAAATAATTTTATCTTTCTTAATAAACATTAAGGGATGAACTTGAGGCAAAAGGAAAAAAACATGATCCAGACAGAAAAACTGAGATGCAAAAAAGAATTCTGACCAAATAAAATGATAAATATGTGGTTAAACCTAAACAAACACAGATTCTGTGAAACTATAATATTTGGGTAATTTGTGGGACTGGAAAAATAACTGAGGTCTAACTTCCTAGATAACAACATCACATAAATTGGAGGGGTGCATGCCTGGAATTAAAGCATTCCAAGATCCCGTTATTTCAGAGGAAGATAGTAACTACCTTTAAACTTTGATAGCCTAGGTATTTCTGTTGACATTTCTACCAGACATCAAAAGAATATAAATAGGACACAGAAGACTTCCAAACTACTAGAGAGATAAAAAGGAATAACAAAAAGCAGTCAATCTAAAAACAGACAATAAGCCCCATTCAGCTGCCAAAGATGGCAGAACGGCAGGTCATCGTGCTCAATGCCCGAAGCCATCATGGCCGAGCAGGTGCTTCTGGGCCAGAAGGTGTGGTCCTGTGCTGTGAGGGCATCAGCATCTCTGGCAATTTCTACAGAAGTAAATTGAATTACCTGACCTTCCTCTGCAAACAGATAAACACCAACCCCCTTCTGCGGCCCCTACCACTGCTGAACCCCCAAAGGCCTGAGGCACGCTGCTCCACAAGGCCAAGCGAGGCCAGGCCGCTCTGGACCACCTCAAGGTCTCTGAGGCGATCCCACCACCCTATGACCAGAAAAAGCACATGGTGGTTCCTGCCACCCTCAGATTGTGCATCTGAAGTCTAGGCGAAGTCTGCCTAGCTAGGGCACCTGGCTCATGAGGTTGGCTGGAAGTACCAGGCAGTAAAAGCCACCCAGAAGGAGAAGAGAAAAGAGAAGGCCAAGTGCCATTATCAGAGGCAGTAGTACCTAATGAGGCTACGGAAGCAGGCTGAAGGGAACGTAGAGGAAGAAAACTGACAAATTCACAGGGGTCCTCAAGAGCCATGGATTTCTAGTCTGAGCCCAATAAAATGGTTTACTGTGGGGGACCCCCAGGGGCTGCCATCCAGGTGCCACAGGCAGCCTGGGGCTTAGAAGCCTGGGTACAGCGGAGGGGCCTTTCTCATGGCTGTTTAAGAAGGGCCTCTTTAAAAGTGTGGACAGGGCTGTATTATCCACACGCTCTAAGGGCTGTGCAGGCATAACTTGCCTGAGACCTGTTCCTTCATGAGAGTTTTAGAACGCAGACGGTTGGAACAATCAGTGCTGTTGCAATAGTGGCAAAAGTGAGCTGGAAGGCGTCATTGGACGGGACACCACCTTGAGTACAGGGAGCCTGCTCAAGCTTCCCACGTGGTTGGACACACTCTGCAGCTGCTAGGATGTGAGGCAACGGTTGGGCAGCATGAATCTGGGGTTCTAAAAGGTATTCATGGAAGGGAAGCACAGCCACGGGGTCACAGGCATTGCCCCTGTGTCTTCCCCATATTTTGTGATCCAAAATTAATAAATTGATTTTAAAGAAAATATAAATAAATAAAAGGAGATAATAAAAGGGAGAAAGCATATAGAAAATGCAGGGTATACTCAAAGTACAAAGTAAGACAGTAGGAATAGGTTCAAATAACTCGATAACTACAACAAATGTAAATGGACTAACACTTCAAATGAACACAAAAATTATCAGATCTTTAAAAAAGAAAATCCAATTATAAGTATTTATAAAGGAATTTGAAAGAGAGTAGATATATGTATAACAGAATCACTTTGCTGTACATATTGTACACTGTGAAACATATTGTTAACCAACTGTATCCAATATAAAATTAAATTTTAAAAATAATAAAATTTTTAAAAGGCAAAAAAGGTATTTGTAAAACCTATTTCTAAAACACAGTGATGCAAAAAGGTTAAGAGAAGAAAATGGAGTAATATGTGAATGGGTAAATACTAACGAAAATAAAATTTTGTAGCTACACTAGTATCAGATAAAACAGATTTTAAGGCAAAAAATAATGAGGTAGAGACCTTATTACATAATGACTAGCAGTTTCACCAAGAAGCTGCAACAATTCTAAATGTATAAGCATCTAATAACATAACCTCCAAAAACATAAAGTAAAAATTGGCAAAGCATGAAAATGACAAATCCACATTGTAGCAAGAAATTTTTACATATTTCTCTTAATTATTGTTAAATCTAGCTGAAAAAAAAATCAGTGAGTAGAAAAAAGATTCAATGAAAACAATGAAGAAGTCTAATCTGTGTACATAGATAGAACACTGTTCTTAACAACTAGAGTACACATATTCTTTTCAGGTATACATGCAACATATATGAAAATTAAGCACAGCCTAAACTATAAAGCAAATCTCAGCAAGTTTCAAAAAACGAGTATTTTTTAGATCAACACTCCCCAATTAAATATGAATGAGCCATAGGTATATTTTTAAGTTTCCAGCAGCCACATTAAAAAAGAGTAAATAAGAAACAAGTGAAATTCATTTTATATTTTACTTAACACATCCAAAACATTATCATTTCAACATTGAAAAAAAGTTCCCAAAAAGTTCCCTCAGTTTTAAGGTTAAAAGCAAAAGACACGTATTTCATTTTCACCAAGAACTTCAATGGGGAATCCAATCACTGGTTGTTCCACTACCTTTTGCCATTTTTCAGGCAAATTCATAATTCCATCTCCCCAAAACTTTTTATCTTTTTGAGCAAAGAATTGTTCCAGGTGCCTTTTATAGTCTTCAGGAAATTGAATTTTTTTTTCCACTAAGAGAATTTTATAAGCACAAACTAAATAGACATCTGAAGATACAGTGTCTGGTGAACATGCAGATGAATCAGAATTTTCCAGCCAAGCTGTAACAGTTTTTTCCTGGTCATCAAAGAAACATGTGGTCTTGTGTTATCCTGATATATGTAGCCTGTTGACTAATTCTGGACACTTTTCATCAAGTGCTGCCTTCAGTTGGTCTAATTGGGAGCAATACTTGTTGGAATTAACTGTCTGGTTTTCCAGAAGGAGCTCATAATAGAGGACTCCCTTCCAATCCCACCATATATACAACATCACCTTTTTTGGCTGAAGACTGGCCTTTGGTATGGTTGGTGGTGGTTCATTTCACTTGCCCCAAGATCTCTTCCATTCCACATTATTGTACAGTGTTCACTTTTCATCATCTGTCGCAGTTTGTTTTAAAAACGGAATGTTGTAATTTTGTTTAAGTAGACAATCGCATGCAGAGATACAGTCAGGAAGGGTTTTTTCGCTTAACTTATGTGGAATCCAAACATCAAAGCAATTACCATGACCAAGCTGGTGCAAACGATCTTCAGTGCTTGATGTGGATATTCTGAGTATGTCGGCTACCTCTCATGCGGTAGGACATTGCATGTGTGCTCAGTCACTCAGTGGTGTCCAACTCTTTGCGACCCCACGGACTGCAGCGCTCCAGGCTCCTGTGTCCACAGGATTCTCCAGGCAAGGATACTGGGGTGGGTTGCCATTTCCTCCTCCAAGGGATCTTCCCGATTCAGGGATCGAACCCATATCTCATGTATCTCTTGCACTGGCAGGCAGATTCTTTACAACTGATCCACTTGGGAAGCTGGGTATAATGTTAATTTTAATTGTTCTCAATTAATGCCTCAATTTAATCCCTATCAACTTCATGGGAAGATCTCCCAGAGAAGAATACGGCAACCCACTCCAGTATTCTTGCCTGGGAAATCCCATGGACAGGGGGCTACAATCCACGGGGTTGTAAGAGTTAGACACAATATAGCAACTAAACCACCATCAGCACCACCTTCAACTGGTCTACCCAACCATAGAGCATCATCCAGCAAGCAATCTCCAGCATGAAACTTTGAAAACCACTTTTGACATGTTTAACCACTCACAGCACCTTCTCCATACACTGCACAAACCTTTTTTTTGCATTTTAGTTATGTTTTTACCTTTCTTGAAATAATAAAGCATAGTATGCTGAAAATGTTTCTTTTTATCTTTCGTCTTCAATATTAAAATAGCTACACAAAAATTCAACATTGTGGGGAAAAATATCAATAATCTCAGATATGCAGATGACACCACCCTTACGACAAAGTGAAGAGGAGCTAAAGAGCCTCTTGATGAAAGTGAAAGAGGAAAGTGAAAAAGCTGGCTTAAAATTCAACATTCACAAAACTAAGTTCATGGCAACCAGTTCCATCACTCCATGCCAAATAGATGGAGAAACAATGGAAACAGTGACAGACTTTATTTTCTTGGGCTCCAAAATCACTGCAGATGGTGACTGCAGCTATGATATTAAAAGACGATTGCTCCTTGGAAGAAAAGTTATGACCAATTTAGACAGAATATTAAAAAGCAGAGACATTACTTTGCCAACAAAGGTCCGTCTAGTCAAAACTATGGTTTTTCCAGTAGTCATGCATGGATGTGAGAGTTGGACGGACCATAAACAAAGCTGAGCACCGAAGAATTGATGCTTTTGAACTCTGGTGTTGGAAAAGATTCTTGAGAGTCCCTTGGACTGCAAGGAGACCCAACCAGTTCATCCTAAAGGAAATCAGTCCTGAATATTCACTGGAAGGACTAATGCTGAAGCTGAAACTCCAATACTTTGGCCACCTGATGTGAAGAACTGACTCATTGGAAAAGACCCTGATGCTGGGAAAGACTGAAGGCGGGAGGCCAAGGGAACGACAGAGGATGAGATGGCTGGATGGCATCACTGACTCAATGGACATGAGTTTGAGTAAACTCCGGGAGTTGGTGATGGACAGGGAGGCCTGGCATGCTGCAGTCCACGGGGTCGCAAAGAGTCGAACACAACTGAGCGACTGAACTGAACTGAACACAAGAATTCACCAATTTTGAAGTTTTTTAAAATGCATGCTACTATGACAAGCCTAATAATCCATATAACACATTATTAGTGAAATTTTAATTTCTTTTTTTTCAGTGACTAAGTCACTGAAATCCAGTATTGTATTTACACGTATAGTACATCTCAATTTGGACTGGCAAACTTTCAAGTGCTCAGCAGAGACAAGTGGCCACCACATCAGACGACTCAGATAAAGATCACTTTCTCAGGCCACAATATGAGTTAGTTAAAAAGCAATAATAAAGGCTTCTCTGGTGGCTCAGCGGTAAGGAATCCACCTGCCAATGTATGAGACAGAGGTTCGATCCCTGGTCAAGAAGATGCCACATGTCACAGAGCAGCTAAGCCCGTGCACCACAGCTGCTGAGCCTGTTCTCTAGAGCCCGGGAACCTCAACCTCTGAGCCCACGAGCCGCAACTGCTGAAGCTCTCACATCCTAGAGCCTGCGCCCTGCAGCGAGGGAAATCACTGCAGTGAGAAGCCCGAGCACGGCAACAAGACAGTGGCCCCCGCTTGCCACAACTGGAGCAAAGTCCACACCGCGGTGAAGACTCAGCACAGTAAAAAATTCTTTAATTAATTTAACAAAGGATAACAGAAAAATAGAGAGAGAAGGAAAGTAAAGAAAGAAACTCATATGAATGGAAATTAAGAAATACGCTTCTAAATAGTACACAGGTCAAATAAAATAAGTAGTAAAAATTATGAAATACTGAGAACTGAATTATATTAAGAAAGGTTATATACAAGAGTATGTGGATGCAGCTAACATGATCATCAGAAGTTCCTTTTTAACTTTAAATGACTTTATTAGAAACTAAATAGAGAAAATAAATGAACCAAGCATTATTCTCAAAATATTATAAAAATAAAAGAATAAATGGAAAGAAGCGTGACACTGAAAACAAACATACAACAGGCAGGGTCAACAAAACCAAAAGTCGGGTCTTTGAAAAGACTCAAAGAGCAGACAACTCTCTGGCAACAATAAGGAAAAGAGGGAAGGTACAACAAGACAATATTTGCAATGAGTAATCATGATATTAAAAAAAATTAGGGGATTTGTAAAATACTTTATGCCAACATGCAAGTAAATTTGAAAACTCAGATTAAGTGGATGTATTTCTAGGAAGATATAAATTACCAAAACTGACTCGATGAAAAATTTTTTAAAAACTGAATAAACACATAAGCATAGAATTAATTGACTCAGTAGGGGAGGAATTATCTTCCCTAAAGAAAACACCAGTTCAGATTTTTTTTAACCAGTGATTCTACTGAAATGTTCAAAGAACAAATAATTCCAATTTTATACAAACTGCTCAGCAAATGGAAAAAAAGAACACAGTCTACAATTTATTCTTTGAAGCTGCAAAACTGAATACCAAAACCTCACAAGGACAGTATGAGAACAAATCATTTCAGGCCAGTTAACCAGCTCATCAACAGAAACATGAAATTTCCAAACCAAATATTATCAACACGAAAACATAAACAAGAAACATAAGGCACATAATTATGTTCTGGAAACAAACACAAAACATGTTTATGTAACATAAACAAGATATAATATGATCAATTGGGGTTTATTCTGGAAATGAAAGACTGACTTAACATTTAAAAAATCCAACTCTTTAAATTTACTAATATTAGTAAGAGAATAAAAATCATATTATTTCAAAAACTGTAGAAAATATATTTCTTAAAATGTACTTTACATTAATAACAAGCAAATCAGGAATAGAAGGGAGTTCCCTTATCCTGATACAAATATAGCAAATATACTGGTGAAGTGGACCACATTCCCTTTAAAATCCAGAACAAGACAAGGGTCCCTGCTATCACCACTTATATTCAATGTTACACAGATATATACAATATTATAAAGGTCTCAGGTAGCACAATAAGGAAAGGGAGTAGGGGAGATCCAAGAATTGGGAAGGAAATAACAAGACTGTCATTATTTGCACGTTTCATGACTGTCTACATAGAAAACAAACAAAATCCTAATAGATAAATTATGTAAATAAAAGATTTCTGCAAAATCTATTGCATTTTATATACCATCAATAGCTAGAAACTGCAGTTTTAAAACACTACCATTTTATAGCACATCAAGAATACAAAGAAATAAAATGAGACATTATATGCTTTCAAATTAGTCTGCCTCCCAAAAAATAAAAATTAAAAAAAACTAATAAAAAAGATAATTTTAAAAAGAGAAAAAAAAAACCACGCTAAAAACAAATTAGCCCAGAACTTTGAATCTACAGCTAATCAAAGCTCCAGATTCAACCACCACTTCACAGAAAATACAGAAAACAGAGGATCAGGTCTCACCATACCATGGAGATGCAATAAGCTACAACTTAGTAAACAAACAACTTAAGTTTCTTCAAAAACAGACTTCAAGAGACTTAGAGAACAAATTTATGGTTACCAAGGAGGGAAGAACGAAGGGAGGGGTAGTTAGAAGTTTGGGATTAATAGGTACACACTGCCATATTTAAAATGGATAACCAACAAAGTCCTACTGTATACCACAGGGAATTCTGCTCAATGTTATGGGGCAGCCTGGATGGGAGGGGAGTTTGAGGGATACATATATATGTATAGTAGAGTTGCTCTGCTATGCACCTGAAACTATCACAACATTGTTAAATAGCTATACTTCAATATAAAATAAAAAGATTTTTTAATTTAAAAAACTTTTAAAAGTTCAGAAAAAACAAGACTGGAAAGAGAGCTATGGGTTGTGTGTGCATGTTCAGTCATCTCTTACTCTTTGAGACTCCACGGACAATAACCCCCCAGGATCCTCTGTCCGTGGGATTTCCCAGGCAAGAAAACTGGAGTGGGTTGCCATTTCCTCCTCCAGGGGATCTTCCCGACCCAGGAACTGAACCTGCATCTTCTGCGTGTCCTGAACTGGCAGGCGGATTCTTTACTACTGTGCCACCTGGGACTCCCATCTATAGGTTAGGAGAAGCTTAAAAAAGCATATCAACCAATTCTAACATAGAGATTTTATTTAGACCCTGACTTAAAAAAAAGTATAAAAATAAATTATCATTTTTATGAGACTATTGGAAATTTGGATATGGCTACAGTCCATGGGGTTGCAAAGAACTGGACACGACGAAGCGACTTAGCCTGAATGCACGTCCACAGCAGCATATTTACAATGTCTAATAGGTGAAAATAACCTAAATGTCCATCAACAGATGAACGGATAAACCAAATGTGGTAAATACATACCATGAAATGTTAATTCAGCCTTAACAAGGGAATGAAATTCTGATACATGCTACAACATGAACCTTGAAGACATCATGGTAAGTGAAATAAGCCAGACACATAAGGACCAGTATTGTACACCTTCAGTCATGTGAGGCACCAAAACAGTCAAATCCAAAAAGACAGAAAGTAGAATAAAGGTTATGAAGGGTTGGGGGAAGAGGAGATTGGGGGAAGAGGAGATTGGGGAGTTATTATTTAATGGGTACAGAATTTCAGTCTGGGAAGATGAAAAAGTTCCAGAGACGGATAGTGGTGATGGTTGTACAACAATGTGAATGCACTTCATGCCACTGAACTGAACACTTAAACATGGTTTTAAAAGGGAAATTTTATGTTATGTATGTTTTACCACAATAAAACAATTTTTAATACTTAAAAATTTCTGGGACTTCTCTAGCAGTCCAGTGGTTATGACTTCAAGTTTCCACTGCAGGAGATACAGTTTTGATTCCTGGTTGGGGAATTAAGATCCCACATGCTGTGCAGTGTGGTCAAACAACAACAACAACAAAAGAATTTCTACCTATCAACAAACACCATAAAGAAATCAAAATATGAACTTTGGGAAAATAAATTTGCAAAACATACAATGGGCAATGGACTAGTATCTGGAATATATACATATTAAAAAAAACTCCTACAGCTCAATAAGAAAAAGTTAAAACCACCAAAACTTTTTGGCAAAAGACAACAGAAAATATCAGAATTTATGCCAAGACTCTCCTCAGTAATAGGGAAATGAAAATTAAAAAAACACTGAGACACCACAGCATATCCTCACTTTGGCAAAAGTTGAAGTTTGATAACATCAGATGTTGGTAAAGATATGGGGCTACTAGCATTTGGCACTGCTGATGGGAGTACAGACTATTTTCAACCATTTTAGACACATCTAGCACTAAGTTGAAGATGTGTACGCTCTATAACCTAGCAATTCCACTCCCAGGAATATTCCATGGAGGCATTCTTGCCCATATGTACCAAGAAACATACAAAACTGTTCATCACGGCAGTACCAGATGTAACAGCAAAAAACTGCAAACAATCCAAATGCCCACATGGAGTCAAGGAATAAATAAATCATGCCATATTCATGCAATAGGATACTTGCTGCCACTACCTAGGATCTGTGAGATCTTGGGAAAGTTACTTAACCTCTTTGGGCCTCAGTTTTCTCATTAGTAAAATGAGGATCATACCAGTTATCAACTTCCTAGTGTCAATACAAGGATTATCACCATTATTTAAGGCTCTCAGAACAGTGCCTGGAAGACAGAAAGCTCTCTCTAAGCTTTGATGTTGTTGAAGATTCCTTGGTACCTATCCTTGAGAGATTCCCTGCTGGTATCTGACCACACTTCAGTCTCTCCAATTCCCTTTAAACAATGTTCAGTTCAGTTCAGTCACTCAGTCGGGTCCAACTCTTTGAGACCCCATGAAGTGCAGCACGCCAGGCTTCCCCCTCTATCGCCAACTCCCGGAGTTTACTCAAACTCATGTCCACTGAGTCGGTGATGCCATCCATCTCATCCTCTGTCGTCCCCTTCTACTCCTGCCTTCAACCTTTCCGAACATCAGGGTCTTCTCCAATGAGTCAGCTCTTCACATCAGGTGGCCAAAATATTGGAGTTTCAGCTTCACCATCAGTCCTTCCAATGAATATTCAGGACTGATTTCCTTTAGGATGGACTGGCTGGATCTCCTTGCAGTCCAAGGGACTCTCAAGAGTCTTCTTCAACACCACAGTTCAAAAGCATCAATTCTTTGGTGCTCAGCTTTCTTTACAGTCCAACTCTCACATCCATACCTGACTACTGGAAAAACTATAGCTTTGACTAGATGGACCTTTGTTGGCAAAGTAATGTCTCTGCTTTTTAATATGCTGTCTAGGTTGGTCATAACTTTCCTGCCAAGGAGCAAGCGTCTTTTAATATCATGGCTGCAGTCACCATCTGCAGTGATTTTGGAGCTCCCCAAAATAAAGCAATGTTATGATCACAGATCTTTCCCACCTCCTTCCTCCCCTCTGACCCTATCCCTCCTACTGCCCCTCTCCTGCAATGCTCCAGGCTGCCTCCTGCCTCTGTGCTTTTGCATGTGCTCTGTCCTCTTCCTGGGATGTTCTTCCTACAACTGGCCTGCTGCATACCCACTTTATTTGCCCAAACCCAGCTCCTACAGCCCCCGCCTTCTGCTCCTCTCTACCTCCAAGCCCTCCCTCTCACCCCTCCCCAAGGAAGACTCAATTGTCCTCTGGGGATCCAGAACATGCCAGGCTTCTATCTGCATTTCAATTCTGGTTACTTTGTCTCCTCTCCACTGGACTTTGAGATCCTGGAGGAGCACACCTGTGTGCTCAACAAAAAGTCCCATAAAAATCTAAATCCCGGACAGACATAAAGATTGTCACACAGAGTAAAGTAAGTCAAAAACAGAAAAACACATATCACATAATATGTGGAATCTAGAAAAATGATACAGGTGAACTTATTTGTAAAGCAGAAACAGAGACACAAAAGTGGAGACTAAAGGTATGGATACCAAGAGGGGAAGCACTGATGGGATGAACTGGGAGACTGGGTCTGACATATAAACACTACTATGGAAAAAGGAGATAACTATAAAAACCTGCTGCATAGCACAGGAAACTCTGCTCAGGGCTCTGTGGAGACCTAAGTGGGAAGGAAATCTAAAAGAGAGAGAAGGTATATGTATGTATACCTGATTCACTTGGCTGTACAGTAGAAATACAACATTGCAAAGCAACTATACTCCAATAAAAACTAATTTAAAAGAATAAATAAACTGCATTCTCCCCCATGAGGGAAAAAACGTCTAAATCCTGTAGCCAGGCCATTGGCAGCCAGGCTCAGGGCACAGAGTGGAACTGAACAGGCCGGTATTCAAAGCCTGACTCCACCACTTACTTGCTGTGTGACCCTCAGTCAGTCACTAAACTTTTCTGAATCCCTGTTTTCTTAATCAGCAAAATAAGCATATTAACACCGAATTTTCACGCTACTATGAGGATTAAACATGAGATGATGACCTATGTGAAGCTCCCAGTATACAGTAAGCACTTAAAAGAGCTACTCTTCCGCTGCCCATCTGCTGGAGACATGTTCCTCCCTCACACACCTCCTGATACTCTGTAGCTGCAGACAGGGTACCTGAGCCTGAGAGCCTAGGTGGCGTGAGGGGAGCTGTGTACCTCCCGAGCGGTGCTGGGCAGAGCAGGGGGCCCTGGCAGAGCTGCCCGTCCCACGACTCCTGCTATCCCAGCCACAGAGTGGCTCCGGATCTCACTAACCACCCTGGGGATCAAACAGAGAAGAAAATGGAGCTTCAACCAACTTCTCCACCCTCCTCCAAGGATCTCTATCTCAAACCAAAAGAACACAACACAGCCAGCCTCTCACACCAGATTCCCAGTAGTTCCAGGGCCCAGCTGATCCCCCCATTTCATAGAGGAAGCAACTAAGATTCAGAGAAGAGATGTCTCCAAAGTCACTCCGTTGTAAGAAGCAGAGCCTGACCTTGAACCTGTCTATCTGCTCCTGACATGAGCCGAGCTGTCTCCAGGAGAAGGTGCCAGAGCCCTGAGAGGGGATCCTGACCAGCTGGGCACTACGCCCACACCTGCCCACACCCCACTCAGCCTTGGTCTCAACCACCTGCCCGTCCCTGTCGCAGCACAGCCTCCATTCTTCTCCTGCAGCTGGCACTAGTTGCCATGGCAACCGGTTGTTTGGGATGCTGTGGGATGAGGGACCGTGTCACAGAGTCAAGGATGGGACTGAAGCAGAGAGCAGCCGTGGGTTGCTTCCCATCAAGGCGGGCAGGCACCTGCCTCCACCACCAAATTCAAACACCCCCTCAAAACACTGCAGACCCAGGAATCCCAATTTTGGGCATCTGGCCCACATAGATAATCTGAAATGGGGAGAAGCCAGATGCACAGAGGTTCAGTTCCCGGCAGTCCTTGGAGAAGGATAAAATTGTATAGTCAACAACAGGAAACATTTCTTAGTATTTTTCTTGTACCAGGCACTGTGCTAAATACAGAACACAGGTACACGTCATTTCACCTGCCCCTTATCACTGCCCAAAGAGGTAAGTACTTTATTACCTCTATTTTACAGATGAGGAAATTATGCTCGGAAAGGTGAGGCCACTTGCCTAGGTCACACTCAGATAGCAGCAAAGCCAGGCCTGAATGCCAATCTGTCGGCCTCTGAGCTTCATGCTCTTAACTACATGACAGTGACCAGAAATGAGAAAAGCAAGTCCCAGCCCACCCTCTGGTCCCAGCAGTGCCTGTAGACAAACACGATGCAGGGTTCAGGGAAAGCACACTCTGCCAACTTGGAAACATTTTCAAACACTAAATCATTTGAAAATCAAAGTACAAGCCCCAGAACAATGAGGCACAGCATGAGCCTACTTAGATATAAAAAGGTGTGACCAATATGCAGATGTTCACACATGTACAGAAGTTCATAGAAAAGGAGACTGAAAGGATGCTAACCATTAACACCAAACAAAGGGCAACTGGGCCAGGAGACATTAAAAGGGATTTCCTCATTCTATGTCGACAACTTCACTGTAAAACAATTTTTAATAGCTAAAAAATCAAGTTATAAATTTTGACCTGCATGATCCCATTTCTAGGCAAAGAAAAGATATATATGCATACGAAAAAGATGGAAGAAAGGATATATATACCAAAATGTCAACAGGAGATAGCTCTGAATGTTGTTGGCATTATGGGAATTTTTATTTCTTCCTTAGTTTCAATGATAAACATGTATTCATTTTTTATTAAAAATTAATGTTTTGAGTGATATTTACACAGATAATGTAGTAGCATCTCCAATATAATTACAGTATCAAACAGTGATAAATCACAACAGGCAGCTCATTGGTTCCTATCCTATTTCAACTAATTTGCTTGTCTGACCTTGACATACTCACTTTACCTGTCTGAGCCTCAGTGTCTGCATCATTAAAATGGGTATATATCAATAGCATCTTCTCTATAAGGGTGATAGGAAGACTGAAGATAAGTGCTGGGGAATAGTACCCAGCATGTAGTAAGCACGCCAGGTACTTTTACTACTGCGATGCTAGCGGGGAATGTGCACAAGCAGGCAGTGCAGTAAGCTTTCTGGACAGACTGCCTGGGTCTGCATACTGGCTCTATCATTTACCAGCTGTGAGACCTTGGGCCTGTAGCCACCTCTCTGGGTTTCATGTGAAGACTAAATCAAAAGCACTCAGCATACAACACATATTCAACCAAGGTGATAAAAATTCAATTATGTGACTATGATATATAAAACCAACAAGATATATAGAACCAACAAGGAGCTACTATATAAAATAGGAAACTATACTCAAATATTTTGTAATAACCTACAAGAGAAAAGAATCTGAAAAGAACATATATATACATATATATTCAGTTCAGTTCAGTCACTCAGTCGTGTCTGACTCTTACATATATATAACTGAATTACTATGCTGTAACCTGAAACTAACATGATGCTTCAATTTAAAAAAAATTCAAGCCTCCAACTAGTAAGAAAAAAAAAAAAAACAATAAGAACAAAAATAAATAAATAAATAAATACATAATAAAAAAATTAAAAAAAATTCAACTATGTCAGAAATATACACCAAACACAGCAATGCCATCTTCTGCCCTTGGTATATAAACATACTGACCATAATTATTAGTATTAATAAAATGCTAATTATGATCAATAAAAGAACAATGAAAAGGGAAGCAGTGAACACAGGGAATATGTCTAGGCACTGACTCCCTTGCTGTGTGAACTTGGAGAAGTTTGTTAACTTCTCTGAGCCTCAGCTTCCCCACACGGAAACACAGGGCTAATGCCTATCTCACAGGACTGTTGTAACACTCAAGGAAAAGCACATTTAACACAAATGTATTTACCTTGTGCCTTATGCTGTGCTAGGTACGTTATTTCACACCATCATCTCATTTAATTCTCAAAACAACCCCATTAAAGTGGAACTAGTATTCCCTTTTCACACATGAGGAAACAGCTTAAAAAATATTCCAGGGCCACTCAGCTAGAATGTGGGCAGAGATAGGATTTGAACACATGACTCACTGACACCAAAAGATAAAGATGCCCTTCCCATCCCAACCTCTCAGGGTCAACTTACCAGTCTGGGGCCGCTTCCTGGGCTGGATTCTTCTGGTTGGTCCTGGTTGGAGCTGTCTGGGCATCTGTTAGTGCCCTGATCCGCAGCAGGCACTGGGCCCATTTTCAAACGTTTAGCACACTTGGCATTTCTTTGCCTCGTGGATGGGCTTGAGCTAGCCTTGCTGGCTCCAGGCTCCAGGAAGCTGGAGGGGGTGTTAGCAAGTCCCTGCCCTGGCCTCCCCCCAGACACTGGTAGAGCCCCGACCTCCAGCTCCTCCTGGTTGTGTGAAGTGCCATGGCCATCACCATCGCCAGGCCTCCCCATGTGCTCGGCTTCCTGCTGTGCTGTGGAAGCCTTTCCAGACCCTCCCGGGCACAGCTCAGGGCTCTGGAGGGGATCCTGGGCAGCTAGCTGAAGTGACGGTCCTCCACTGGGCAGGGGGGAGTTCACAGGGTCACAGGGGCTAGCTGGAGGGGTCCCACTCCCTACAGTGGACAAATATTCAAACTTCTGAATCCCTGGGTCACAGTCCACCCAACTTCCACCTGGGTGTCCAGGCCCAGACCCAGTGTCCTTGCAAGAGAGAGGACTGCACGGGCCTCCCAACGACACTACGTCAGCACCTGGCGGGGGGTCTCCCACAGCCTGGGGCTTGTCCCCACTAGGGCTCTGACCAAGCCCCAAGAAGCCACCCTCCTGACCCTCTGAGATGGTCTCAGACCTCCTGCTTTTCTTTCTTGACCCCACACACCCACTACAAAGATTCCCGGGACAACTTCCAGCCAAGACATCATGCAGAATAATCTGAACCCTCTTGAAGGCCTGAGCCCTCCCCTGAGCAGGCGCTGTGGGCAGCTGAGGGATGAGCCTGGGGCTGGGCACTGAATCCCGGTTCTGTCCCACAGCTTGCAGCCCCAGGACCACTGGATGGGCCGTGGCCTCTAGGCTAGCCCCAGGAGCACCCACTGCCTGGGAGCTGGCACCTTGACAAGACTCTTCCCTGAGGACGCGCTTCCTGCTGCCAGCACGAACCAGGTCCCGTGAGTTCTCTCCTGACAGGTTTGGTGCCAGGCCTGACATGGAGCTAGTTTCTCCCACACCCTCCTGGAAAAGTCCAAGGCTGTTGAGGGGACTGAGAACGGGGTCCTCTGTGCTGGGGCCCGCTGGAGCCGCCTCCTGAGACATGTCTGTTCGCCTCCAAGGGCCCAATGCAGAAGGCAGGCCCTGTGAGGAGATAAGAGGTGGGGGTCTGATCTGCCAGCCCACTCAGGACACCAGATCAGTGGGAACTTCGGAGGCAGCCTCCCTTACAGGTGGCACCTCCAGGGCACCCAGGAACCACAGACATAAGCACCCCAGCGGGACACAGCGCCCCAGGTGAGGGAGGGGAGGCCTGTCTCCAAACAGGGTTGAGCTACAGCCACCTTTTATAAGGTCTTCCCCTCTTCTGAGAGTTCACACATTTGCATGTATGAGCTTTAAAAACAACAGTTATTATTTATGAATTATGTACTTCTGTGCATTATTTCATTTCATGCTGGCAGCCACAGGCAAGGAAACTTGAGATTCAGTGACTCGCCCAAGGCCATGCGCAGATAAAAAATGGAAGACCCGGGATTTGGTCCCCGACAAAAAGCCCAGCTCTAAGCCACTCAGGTTAATTGCCCATCACCCTCACATCGGGCCGCGCCTGACAGACGCTCCCAATCACGTTCCCAGCCTGACCAGGCAGCCTCCCACCGTTCAGGGAACCCAGAACCCACCGACCCACTCGCTCTCACCTGGGGTCTGGGGTCTCTGGGCTCCCCTTCTTGGGGTTCGACACCCAGGTGTTAAGGGGTTGAGATCACGTGATGCGGAGAGCGCCCCCCCCCCCAGGGATGGGGGCGGAGTCTGTTGATACGCAAAGGGTGGGACCTCGGGCGTGCTGACGTCGCTGCTCCGACAGAGGGCGCTCTCTTCCACCCAAGGGCTTCCGGGAGGAAGTGCCTGGCGAGGAAGGGCCTTGAATGCCTGCGTCAGAGTTTCATCTTGATCCTAGGTAATGGGGCGTTACTGAAAGTACCTGAACCTCTAGAGAAATATCAGAATCAGATCTATCTAGATTTTTTCCTCCATTATTTATTTTAATTACTGTTGTCTCAAATATAATTCATGTAGATGAACACGCAACACCCAACCCCAACAGAAAGGTTAGAAATTAAAACCTAAAAATGTCCTCTCACTTGCCCAGCTCTTGGGAACAACTTTCTTTCTTTTTTTATTCATGTGACTATGAATAATATACTCATACTTCTGTTCGTTGGTTTATTAATATCTTTGTTGTTCAGTCGCTCAATTATGTTCCTTTCTTTGCCACCCCATGTACTGCAGCTCACCAGGCTAACAGTGTCTATTGACTAACTACTGTGTGATTTCATTACCAATCCCTTCCCCCTTGCTCCTCCCAGTTTTTGTCTTTTATATTTATATATATTTTTGTTTTTCTACTAGTTGCTATTATAGTCATCTCTTTGATTGATGAATTTGGTTCTCCAACTCTCAGGCACACCAGAATTCTGTAATGCTCAAGTCCCTTATACCAAATGGCATAGCCATTGTATGTAACCTATGTACATCCTCCCAAATACTTTGTCATCTCTATACTGTTTATAATGCCTTGTACAGTGTAAATGCTGTATGAATATCTTGCATGTGCTTAGGAAATTCAAATTTTGCTTTTGGAGTCTTTCTTGAAATTTTTTTGAAAATATTTTCCATCTGGGACTTCCCTGGTGGTCCAGTGGCTAAGATTCCACACTGCCAATGCAGGGGACCTGGGTTTGATCCCTAGTCAGAAAACTAGATCCCACATGTGGTAACTAAGAGTTCACAGGCTGCAACTAAAGATCCTGCATGCCACAACTAAGACTCGGTGCAGCCAAATAAATTTACATATCTTTTTTAAAAGAAATGTTGCTGACTTTTTTTTTTTTTTTTTTTTTTTTGCTGACTTTTTAAAATAATTAATTTATTCCTGGCTGCTCTGAGTCTTGATTGCTGTGCACAGGCATTCTCTAGTTGTTGTGTGTTACTTGCTCAGTAATGTCCAGCTCTTTGCAAAACCATTGACTGTAGCCTCCCAGGCTCCACTGTCCATGGGATTCTCCAGGCAAGAACACTGGAGTGGGTTACCATTCCCTTCTCCAGGGGATCTTCCCCACGCAGGAATAGAACCCGTGTCTCCTGCCTTGGCAGGTGGATTCTTTACCGCTGAGCCACCAGGGAAGCCCCATTTATAACATTATGACTATGTAAATACTTTCACTGCAGAGCTAGAGATTTGACTGAGGGGGAGATGAAATTCCCCAGCATGAAACTTGTGCCATGTGAGACCTAGAGAAGCTTCCAGTCAATGGGATTACTACATTCAGTTAGAATTAATACATTTAAATATTGGGTTGACCAAGAAGTTCATAGAGGTTTCCATACGATGTTATGGAAAAACCCGAACGAACTTTTTAGCCAATCCAATAAAGATGTTGGATATTAAAGACATGATGTTGAATTTAGAAAGCAAGAAAATGTTAATGAGGGAAATTGAGTGCTGGGTATATGGAGACTCTCTGTACAAATCTTCATTTTTTTTCCTCCAAATCTAAAACTCTTCTAGAAAATAAAATTTACTTCAAGAAAAAAAAAAAAAAAAAGCTGTAGTGTGATCCATATTGAAAACTCTCATTATATGGCTGTCAAGGTCACAAATAAGGTTAAGAGGTGAGATTGGATGTTACCAATGACCGCAATTACTGCTCTAAAGAAAAATTTTTGAAGATGACTTCCCACCATGGAATGTCCCCGTCATGATGGCAGAGACATGGACCAGGGCCATTAAGACCAAGTAGACTATTTTTCTGGCCCATTGAGATAATGAAAGTCTCCCACAATTGGACAAGGAAAGGAGAAGCATGGTATAGAGGATAAAAGGACAATAGTGACTGATACAAATAGTGCTACTTCAAGCCAAGGTTTCCATACGTTGTTATGGAAAAACCTGAATGAACTGTTTAGCCTATCCAATATCTCAAAGACATGATGTTGAATTTAAAAAGCAAAAATATGTTAATGAGGGAAACTTAGTGCTGGGTATGTGGTCTAAATCCTTTACCTATATTAATCCTATGTTTACCTCTTTTCATTTCCTTTAGTAAATTGGTTTAGAAACCCAGCAGGTATCACTGTCTCCTGATATTCTAAATGTCTTATTATCATACAAAATAATCGAGGCAAAGTTTTGCCAGGTTTTAGCCCAATGCCCTTTACTGAATTGGTTGCTGACTGACTCCTCCACTGATTATGACGTCTCTGATGTATACCTTGTTCCCAGTAAAGCTTGGGTTTATTTCTGGGCTCTTTGTTCTGTTCCAGTGATCAAGTTGTCTATTCCTAACATTCCATTATTTTAATTCTACGGTCTTGTGATAGCATCTTGATACCTTGGGGGCAAGTCCTATCCCCAACTTGACTCCTATTTTTCATGATTGTCTTAGCTGTCTACATACCTTTATTCTTCCATATGAATGGTAGAATCATTTTTTCAAGTTCCCTGAAGAATTCTGTTGGGATTTATAATAAAATTTCATTGAATGTACAGATTGGAGGTATAACTGAGTATATTTAATACTGAGTCTTCTAACCTATAAATTTGATTTATTTCTCTCTATACTTTCAGGTTTTCAATTCACTTTTGTGATTTTTCTCCACCAAAATATTGTGCATTTTTATTAAATTATTTTGTGCTCTGTAATCTTTGTTGCTTTTTTTCTTCTTATTTTTCCACTTGTTTATTACCAATGAAAAGGAAGGCAATTATATTTTGTGAACTGTGTATCCACAAATTTTGCTGAACTCTCTCATTAACTGTAATAATTTTTCTATTGGTTTCTTGTAATTATATTTAACTGTATGATCATTAGGTCTAAAAATAATGACAATTTCGTCTTGTATTGCATTATATTTGATATCTTTTAGTTAGACTGCATTTTCATTATATGTCATATTTCTTTTTCTAATCTTCTTGCATTGTGTAGAACTTCTAGTGCCATTTTGAATAGATGCATGGGGTTTTAAATGATAAATTTCTAAAGTTTCACAATTTTTGCTGTAGACTTTTGGTAGGTAATATATACTATGTTAAGGAAATTCCCTTCTTTTGTTATTACTAAATACTTTTTTCACTAATGAGGCAAATTTTATTGTATGTTTGCTCCACATCTGTTGATACCTTTCTACCTAAAACAATGCAATAAAATGCATTGATAGAATTTTCTAATGTTGCTAAGTATGATTTTTTAAAAAAACAAACACAACTACATTTGATTTAATACAGTTTAGTAGGGTTTTTGCATCTATGTTTATAAGAAAGATAGGTTAAAGATTTATTTTCTTATTCTGCCTTCTCTAGTTTTAGTGTCAAGTTTGTACTAGTCTTATGAATCAGGTAGATTTCCTTTTTTTATATAGCATCTGTAACATTGTGTGTGATTTTCTACTCCTTATAATATTTGGTGAAATTCACTGGAAAATTATATTGTGCCACTGGCCAATGAGACATTTTACTACTAGCTTGATTTATTAAATGACTATTGATCTATTCAGTTCTTTTTCTTTTTGAACCAATTTTAGTAGTTTATGTTTTATGTCTATCTTATATAGGTTTTCAAATTTATTTATTTATTTTTACATGTGCTCCCCATCCAGAACCCCCCTCTCACCTCACTCCCCATTCCATCCCCAGGGTCATCCCAGTGCACCATCCCTGAGCACCCTGTCTGATGCCTCGAACCTGGACCAGTGATTCGCTTCACATATGATAACATACACGTTTCAGCACTACCCTCTCAAATCATCCCAGCCTCACCTTCTCCCACAGAGTCCAAAAGACTGTTCTTTACATCTGTGTCTCTTTTGCTGTCTCACATATAGGGTCATTGTTCCCATCTTTCTAAATCCCATATATATGCGTTAATATACTGTATTGGTGTTTTTCTTTCTGACTTGCTTCACTCTGTATAATCGGCTTCAGTTTCATCCACCTCATTAGAACTGATTCAAATGCATTCTTTTTAATGACTGACTAATATTTCACTGTGTATATGTACCACAACTTTCTTATCCATTCGTCTGCCAATGGACATCTAGGTTGCTTCCATGTCCTGGCTATTGTAAACAATGCTGTGATGAACATTGGGGTTCACGTGTCTCTTTCAATTCTGGTTTCCTTGGTGTGTATGCCCAGCAGTGGGATTGCTGGGGTGTGTGGCAGTTCTATTTCCAGTTTTTTAAGGAATCTCCACACTGTTCTCCATAGCAGCTGTACTAGTTTGCATTCCCACCAACAGTGTTAGAGGGTTCCCTTTTCTCCACACACTCTGCAGTATTTATTGTTTGTAGACTTTTTGATAATGGCCTAGGTTTTCAAAGTTGTTCATAGTATGGTACATGTAGGTTGGTCAAAAAAAGGAAAAAAATATATATATATATTTCCAGGCCCTTCTGTAGCAAATGATGCTATCAACAAACTACTCCTTGAAAAAACAAAAGATTTGTTTTTCCTTAAAAATAGAAAAGAAATATATGCCCCCAAACACATATTTATTGCGGGAAAGAAAGAAGAAGAAGGAGAGAGAGAAAGTGAGTGAGAGGCAGGGTACTAAGAATTAGAAAGTGGTCATCAATGCAAATGAACCTATCTATGAAACAGAAACAGACTCAAAGACGTAGAGAACAGACTTGTGGTTGCCAAGAGGAGCGTGGAGGAGGGATGCATTGGGAGCTTGGATTAGCAGAAGCAAACTATCATATAGAATGTCCTGTGATAAACTATAATGTAAAAGAATATTAAAAAAGAATGTATTATGTATATATATGTATAACTGAATCACTTTGCTATACACCAAGATATAAACACAACAATGCAAACCAATTATACTTCAATAAAATAAAATGAAATTTTTAAAAAGTGGTCATTAAGAAGTGAAAAAACAGCACATATTAGGATGCAGAGTCATTAGGGGGTTTCTCCCAATGGGAGTGTAAGTTGGAACACTCTGTGCTCCCAAGTGTTTGTGTCAACTTTTTAAATATTCTTTTCCATGATAGTTTATCACAGGACATTGAGTATAGTTCCCTGTGCTGTACAGTCGAACCTTGCTTTTCATTCATTCTGTATAATAGTTTGCTTCTTTTTTTGACCAACCTGCATGTGGGATCTTAGTCCCAACTAGGGATCAAACCTGTGCCCCCTGCATTGGGATCACAGAGTCTAACCCCAGGACCACCAGGGAAGTCCAGACCTGGAAATACAAAGACTAAATAAGAAAGGGCCCATTGTATCACACATGTGGAATCTGAAGTATGACACAAATGAACTTATTTATGAAACAGACTCACACACACAGAGAACACAAACTTATGGTTACCGAAGGGGAGGGGGGGCATAAATTAGCAGTTTGGGATTAGCAGATGCAAGCTACTATACACAAAATAAAGAGACAACAAGGCACTACTCTGTAGCACAGGGAAATATATTCAATTTCCTGTGAAACACCATAATGAAAAAGGGCAAGAAAGAGCCTATCATGGAGCCCAGGGGTATTGGTGACTCTGGCATGGAAATGACAAAAGGGAATGAAGCAGGAGGTTTGCTAGCAGAAGGAAGGAGAGGACTGCAAGGTCAAGGGGAAAGGACTTCCAGAAAAAGGAGCATTGAGTTTATGGCCAAATGAGAAGGAACCAGGGAAGAGGGGATGATGGAGACACAGGAGCGAGGAGCTAGCTCAGTGTTGAGAGCATGTGGGCATTACAGCTCTCTCCTTTTGTGCAAAGAGCACTCGCTTTAGAGTTGGACAGACATAGGTTCAAATCCTAGGACTGCCATTTGAAAGGGTGACAACACACTTAGCAGAGTGATGTGAGAACCACAGAGCACCTAGACCAGTAGCTACTCAATGCTTGGTGGTTCTTTCCCTCCCTTCCTTCTCCCCAAATGTCTGAGGCCCAGACTAGCTTTGGAAGCTGGGAGGTGACACTCGGCCAAGTGGGCTGCAGGGCCAGAAATTTCCTGTATCCAAGGGAGGAAGAAGGATGAGGAGAGCTAAGGCCTGGAGCCCAGCCTAGGGAGAAGCAAAAGGGCTCCTGAGAACCAGGGAGAGGCAGTTCGCTGATGGGAGAGACCTCGGTGCTGTATGTATGGCAGGGAAACTGCCACTGATTGAGGGCTTGGGGCCTGGCCTTCCTGGCTGGGCACCAGCCGAGTGAGTGGATGTGGAACCCCGACACAAAGGGCTTTGTCTTCCTGGCCCAAGAGGTGCCATCTCTGCTCCCAGCCTCCAGCCAGCTGGCGTGGCCCAGGCTGGCTTCCTGCCCCGCCTGCCCCTCCTCCTGCATCTCCATCTCCGTGTCCTGAGGTCCATCCACCACTGAGTCCTCCCAGCCAGAAACCTAGAAGTCAACCCTTCCTCTCATCAGCCATAAGGTCTATGGCTGATCAGCCCCACCTCTCCCTTTGCTTCTCCTAGCAGTTCCAGTGCTGGGGACCTTCCTTCCCCAGGCACCAGGCAGCTCTCCCCTGGCAGGATTCCATCCAGTCAATTACTCCACAGGCTGGGCCTGGACAGTCCTATACCCCTCTGGCTACCACACCAGAGGCCACTACAGGTTCAGTTAGGGGGAAGGTCTCCCTGCTGCTGCTGCTGCGAAGTCACTTCAGTCGTGTCTGACTCTGTGCGACCCCATAGGCGGCAGCCCACCAGGCTCCTCCATCCATGGGATTCTCCAGGCAAGAGTACTGGAGTGGGGTGCCATTACCTTCTCCTGACTCCCTGAGATCGGCTGATTTTTGTCAATCAGCTTCTCCAGCTGCTGGGGAGGGGCAGAGAGGACAAAGTTTCTTTTCCATGGATACCTTTGTGCATTTTCTTCAATTCTGGCTTCTCAAGCTGTGGGACCCAGGGAAAGAGGGGAGGCAAACCCGTGATGGGAGAACAGATGTCCCTGGGAATTAAGCTTCCCCAGAGGCGCCCCCTGCACGGCCTGTCCCGGGCCGGCTTCCACCAGCCAACAGCAGCAGAAGTCAGTGGGGCGGCTGGCTCAGAGGTCACCGTGCTGTTCCCTCCACTGAACCTGGCCTGCATGGGCCTCTGGCTCACCATCGCTCCACCTCCTCCCAGCTTCCTCAATTTGCTGAGGGACGGGTTGTTGACTCAAGAACTGGAAAACCAGAAGCAAACCCTCTGGGCGCCAGGCAAGAGACTCTGGAACACAAGGTGTCAGCTCTGTGTCCCGAGGCGCAGGCTCGTCTGAGGAAAGGCACCACGGGACTTTGCTGAGGCTGTCAGCTGTTGGGACCCCAGCCCCTGGGACCTCCTCTCTGACTCAAGGGCATGCGCTGGACACTGTGAACTCTGCAATCCCGGTCAAGGTTGCTGGGCACTGCTGGACCTCTGACCGAGCCCTGCTGAACCTGCTTCTGAGCCTGGCTGCCCCTCTAAGTCCCGGGCCAAGGCTGAAGGTTCTGGATTTCCTGTGCCTCTGAGCTCCTAGCAGCGGAGGCGATCCCTGGTCAGACGCTCCAAGGCTCCTGATCCCCCCTCCGCAGGGTCGTGGACGGACGCAGCCAACAATAAACCAGGGCCATGGCCGCTGCAGGTGGACATGCTTGTGTTTATGCAAAGCTGCTGGCACCTCGCCCAAGGCTTCTGATGCACACACATCGTGTCAACGTGACTGCTTTATCACCGTCGACCTTCGTCACCTGGCTGAGGTCACATTTGTCAAGTTTCTCCACTGGCAAGCTTTCTCTGCACCTCCCCCGCCGCCCCCCACGGTGCTCTTAGGAAGGCGGCCACTGTGTGCAGCCCACACGTAAACAGTGGGGAGTTACGCTCCGCTCCTTGAGGGCAGAATGTCTACATAAATTGTTTGGAATTCTGCATGGGAGGTTTTTCTCTCCTTAATCATTTATTTATATCATTTATTCAATCGTGTGTTTGTAATCAGTAAGAACTCATGGGTATTTATTGTGCACTTTGGGTTGTAATCCAATGCTACTTTATTTTCTTTTGTTGCTCAAACTGTTCCAGTTTTGGTCACTGGGAGCTCTTTCAATTGGCTCCTGTGTCCCTTTGACATTTGACACACCCCCATTATTGTGTGTGTGTGTGTGTGTGTGTGAAGGGGCAGGTATATTTTCTACCTCCTTGGAGACTTTTGATGTCAGTTATCAGATGCAGCTGAGACTCAGAATGATCCCGGCCCCCTTTGTCACTTGCCCCAGCCACGTGCTACTGCGCCTCTGACTGTGGGAGACTCGGAGTTGCTGGACAAACTGAACTTGGGACCCTGCCCTTTCCTGCCTCCCCAGTCACTGCCCTACAGAAACGATGCCCTTTCCCCTGGCTCAGTCTGTCTACCAGTTTCGGCCCCAGAAAAGCTTGGTGACCATAGTGACGTAATTGCTTTCCTCAGTGTGTGTGAATAAACATATTATTTAAAGAACAAAACAAAATAAAAATTCTGCCTCCCTATGATCTTTGCAACCTACCTTATCGTCTTCATTCCTGAACGTCAGATAAATGTTCTTTTGCTGGAAACTGTTTTTATGACCTGCCCTCCCATCTGGTCACGGTAGCCGTCAAGGTCTCTGGAATCAACCAGACTCGGATTTCAATCCAAGTGGCCCTGGGCAGTCACTTGACCTCTCAATGCCTCAGTTTTCTCATTTGTAAAAGAGAGATAGTAATAGCCTCCAAATAGCTACCACTGAGTGAGCCCCTGATCCATGAATTAGGTGGTAACTTACAAAATGCATCTAATGCTCCTAACATACATAGTAGGTGCTCATAAATGGAAGCTATTACCGCTGTTACTAGTGGGAATCTTCCTTTGTCTTCCTCTCCCCAATCTCTCCCTCAAATCCATCATCTACTCTAAAGCTCAGACATGGCAATATCACTCTTCCACTCACAATCTTTCCAGAAACCAGAATTCAGAACCACTACCCACCCAGGGATTGACAATCTTACAGAATCTTGTGCTGCTCAAGGCCCTGGCCTCATCTTCGTTGCCAACCTGAATCCCACCAGACTCTTAGCTGTCCCCCAAACAGGCCTTGCACTTCAAACGTCTTTGCCTTTGCCTGTGCTGTTCCCCTGCCCATAATGCTCTTCCAGGCGGTCTTATCTGGAGACTGCCAGGTTGGAAAGCGTGTGATCTTCATTTGGACCCTGGCTCTGCAGCTTATCAGCCGTGTAACCTCAAGCAAATTCTCTAACCTCCTTGAGCCTCATTTTCCTTACTCATAAAATGATGATAATAATACAGTCATTTCATAGGAATGTTGTAAAGATTTCAGTAGATAATCCACATGAAGCATTTCGCATGGCCAGCACACAGAAAATACTTAATAAATGGTCCCTGTCTCTCTTCTAACTAATATCAGGCAGCCAGGAGTTGCCTGCTCTGCCGTTCTCTGTTTATTGATGGATTCAAGGCTAAAAATAGAACTGCAGCCTTGGGGAGTAGGTCCTTCCAGAGCTGGGAATTGATGCCCTTGGTACCGTGGATGGAGAAGGAGCCTGCCTTTCCCTCTGGGAGCTGCTCAGAGAAACACAAATCTTAGTGCCTGTGGCCTTTCTCCATTATTTCCAGGGCAGGCCTGTGGAGGTTGGACCAGCCCAGGCTGACAAGCTCTTCTAGCAGAGGGCTCTGCGGTCCCACAAGCTGGCTTCTAATTCCAGCCTTGCTATTCACTGGCTCTGTGACCTTGGGATGACGCTTGCTGTCTCTGAGAACCATTGTGACTGCTAGCCTGGGAAACTGACAATGGTAATAACCTAGTTTGTAAAAACAAATGGGCTTCCCTGGGGGCTCACACAGTAAAGAATCTGCCTGCATTGCGGGAGACCTGGGTTCGATCCCTGGCTTGGGAAGATCCGTGGAGGAGGGCATGGCAACCCACTCTAGTATTCTTGCCTAGAGAATCCCCATGGACAGAGGAGCCTGGCGGTCTACAGTCCATGGGGTCTGTAAAAACAAACAGCTTACCACACACAGAGGCCTTGAAGCCAATGACTCCCTGCTCTAGGATGTTGGGTAATGACTCCCCTGTCTGAGACTCAGTCCATATCTCTGAGATAGGCACAGTAGTTTTGACCTTACAAGGCTTGTCACGTGGGTCTAGAGAAGCCAGGGACAGCAGCTGCTAACAGCAGTGGCACCTGATGCGAACCTGAGTTACACAATGATGCAATTTCCCACCTGAGAGTTGTAAGGCGCTGAGACAGAAATTTATTTAAGCTGTTTGTAGCTATCGATCCACCAGCCTTGGAAAATGCAGAGAAATGCATCCAACAGAAAAACACCTGTCTTTTGCTGCTAACAGGCAAGTCCTGCCAGTGAAAGGACCACTTGTGGGCGATCGACTTCCCTTGCTGTCAGTTCATGCTCCGGGCGAGTTGCCTTGTCTCCCAGAACAAGATGCTGACTAAACGAAAGCAGATTCTGAATTGCAGACAGGAGCCTCCATTTTCCCTTCTGTAGTAGTAGTCTTTTTTTGGTATTGTTTTGTTTATTCATTTATTTTGGCTGTGCCAAGTCTTCATTGAGGCACACAGGAGCCTCGATCTTCATTTTGGCATACAGGATTTTTAGTTGTGACATGTGGGATCTAGTGCCCTCACCAAGGTTTGAACCTGGGACCCCTGCATTGGGAGAGCAGAGTCTTAGCCGCTGGACCTCCTGGGAAGTTCCTGCAGTGGTCTTCTTAATAGTGAGGTCAAGGACATGCCTCCGGCTTTCAGGGGGCTCTGAGCCTGCCTTCTTTGATTGATTGATTGATTGATTGTTTTTGGCTGTGCTAGATCTTCGTTGCTGCTCACAGGCTTTCTCTAGTTACGGTGCGCGTGAGCCCTCCTTCACAAAGACACAGACATAGGGGACTTGGATGGCTCACAACCTCCAGGCCATACACCCTGGGTTGTTTCTCCCCTTCTTCCCTTTCTGGGACGGTCCAGTCGGGCTGTAGCCCCTCCCTTATTTCTGACCATGGGATAGATCCAGAATCGCACCATGATAACATTAACAAAAATACACAATCCCATCACCTAGCAGTCCTCCAGGCAGGAGGATTGTGCAGAGATCACTGCAAGAGATTAAGAGCCCAGGGCCAGGGCACCACGTGCAAAGGCTTCCCTCCCAGCCACCTGCAATCCGTGCACCTGAAAGGAAAGGAAATCGTGTTCTCCTGCACAAAAGAGGGAAGACTAGATGGTCTTCTCAGGCCTGCAACCCTGGAGGATGGTCCCACGAGGCAGGGACACTGACCAGTGGCTTCTAGGATGAGAAGCTGGCTCTGGATCCTCACTCTCCTGGGTTCAGATCTCAGCTCCACCACTGGGGAACCCTGGGCAAACCCCTTGGTTTTCCTGGTGTGTGTATTTATCTGTTTGCATATTCACAGTTCTCTTGCCTGCAGATAATGGGGTCCACTCTGGCCAATTTAAGTAGAAAGGGAATTTAATTAGGAATGTTAGGCTCATTGGACGATGGAGAACTGAGCTTTAGATCCAGCTCAGGAGCATCTCCAAGAAGCACACAGCAGAACTGAACTGATGGGGGAACTGCTGTTGCCATCACAAAGCCCGGAACCAGTCCTGCCTTGGCCACCATTCAGGCCAGCAAAAGGTGTGCCCCACACACAGCTGCTCCCACACAGACTATCTTCTGGTTGATATCTCAAAAGGATGAGTGTGATTGGAGGAAAGTAGATCACATGCATATACCCTACAAGGGGAGATGACTTCTGCTTTGGGAAGGAGAAACTTAAGATATAAAGGCTAGTCAACATGTAGAAAGGAATTGCTTTTAACTGTTAGTAATGAATGATAAACATTCAGTACATCCTTCTTGTCTGCTTCCCCCTACCTTGAACAAAAGCTCCATGAGGCAGGTATCATCTTGACCGTCTTGCATTTTTTTTTAATCTAATGTATTTATTTTTAATTGAAGGATAATTGCTTTACAGTATTGCTTTGATTTCTAGCAAACATCAACATGAATCAGCCACATGTTTACCCATGTCGCCTCTCACTCAAACATCCCTCCCACCTCCCTCCCATCCCATCCCTCTAGGTTGTTACCAAGCCCCAGTTTGAGTTCCCTGAATGTCTTGTTCACCTCTGTATCTCTAGCACCTAACATGGAGCCTGTGAGGAATACACAGATTAAATAAAGTGTGGGCAATGAAAGAACACCTGTACTTTGAGGCTACTGGCCAAATTACAGCCTCTGGTTGGGGGAGGGGTACAACTTCATGCTCTTGGAAAAGCTACTCCTTTTCTTTTTTTTAAATAATTTGATTTATTTATTTTTGACTGTGCCATGTCTTCCTTGCTGCACAGGTTTTCCTCTAGCTACAGTGCAAAGGTTTCTCATCGCTGTGGCTTCTCTTGTTGTGAAGCATGGGCTCAAGGGTGCGCAGGTTTCAGTAGTTGCGGCCTCCAGACAGATTCTTCACCGCTGAGCCACCAGGGAAGCCCCAAAGCTGCTCCTTCTTTGTGGAATGCCCATTCCTCCCCAGCCCCTTACCTGATGGTGAAGATGTCTTCATCTCTCATTTCTCAGTTTTGTCTCACCTCCTCCTGGAGGCCTTCCTTGGTTTACAGCCCCATCCCTTACCACTGCCATCATCACCACCGTCACCACCCTGGGTATGCCCTCAGGTAGTGTTTAAGAAGGCAAGCTTTACAGCTTGGCTGACTGATTTCAAATACTGGTTTCAGCTCTTACTAGCTGCTGGAGCTCGGATAAGTCTTGTAATCATTCTGAGGATCATTTTCCTCATCTATAAAAAGGGGTAATAATAGTTTTTAAGTCTCAGAGTTGTTGTGCTGCTTCAATGAGAGAGTGAAAGCAAATTCTCAGAACAGGGCCTGTTGCAGAGAAACAACTCAGACCACTGCTGATGCTGCAGCTCGTGCAACCCTTTCTGTTCATGATGAGGCAGCATCATGATTGAGTTCATGTCTATAACATCAACTTAACTGAGACCTTCTGGAAATCAAGAACTGGGGTAACTTTTCCTCCCTTGCCCCATACCTTTCCATGAGGTTCATCTACTATGTGGTGTCTGTTGGGTAATTGATGAACTCAACCAAAGAAATCACAAGCGCAAAGGAGGCTTTCCTGGTGATCCAGGGGTTACGAATCCACCTTGCAATGCAGGGGATGCCAGTTCGATCCCTGGTCCCAGAAGATCCCACTTGCCCCAGGGCAGCTAAGTCCATGCACCACAACCACTGAGCCCAGATACCCCCATTTCTGCAGCCAGTGCGCCTAGAGCCCGTGCCCTAGAAGAGAAGCCACCAAATGAGAAACCCAAGCACCACAACGAGAAAGTAGCACCCCATTCTCCACAACAAGAGAAGGCCTGGGAGCGACAGTAAGACCCAGGGCAGCCTAAAATAAATAAAGATCTTTATTTGTTATTGTGTTTTAAAAAAACACAAAAACTGATCGATGAAATACTAAGTTTTTCTATTAGAAAAAACAACTAAAATGAAAGTGAACCCGGGGAGCGGGGAAAACGGCAAACGGGTAACGCCTTCATTACGTAAAGATTTCGTACACAGTGGTAAAAAAGATCAGAGCAGCTGAGAGAAATCTGGACAAAGGTCATGAGCAGGCAATTCAGGTGAGGAAATAGAGGAGTAAGGAAATATGGGAGAATATTCAACCTTCCACAGGAGAAATAAAAACGAGATACCAATGAAAGCAACAATAATAAAGAGTACAGACTTCGATGTGGAATTATTTAAACACTGAAAAATGTCCAAATAGCAGGAAAATGGTTACATAAATAATGAGACACTGATTCAATGGCACATCCACCATGAAATCATCATGAAAACGTTGAAACAAGTGGTTAGGATACAGTGAGTTTACAAGCAGAGCGCAAAATTAAATTTCAAGCACGATCACAAGTGCAAAATGTTCATATGGACCTGATGAAAGCTTGGCAGAAGCTTTCTGAAAATTTAAAGAAAATGAAAGCCATTGCCTTGATAGAAATAAAAAAAAGAAACTTTACTGAGTATCCATCAGACCCCAGACACTATGCCTAAGGAATCCCACAAACCTGATCTCACTTACTTCCCCAACTGTCCTCAAATAATCCCCCTGAGGAAGGTGTTGTTCCCCTTTAGAGTTTAGGCAGCTAAGGCAGAGGGAAGGCCAATAGCCCGCCCAAAGTGGCACAGCCAGGAATCGGAAAAGCAGGCTGCCAAGCCTGGTGTGCTGGACTCCAAGCCCAGGCCTCTTTCCAGTACATCAGATGTGTAAGATGGATGGGGTCCAGTGGCTTCTCTTTCTTTTTAAACATTGCCTTTAGTGATGTTTAAATGTCATGTGTGCAATCAAAACACAATTAAAAGAACAACCGAAGCTGTCTCAGGCAGCTTAGCCCTGGTCCCTCCGAGAGTTCTGTGGACAAGCGCCCCACCCTGCCTCTGGCTGATGCCCATGGTTTTGCCCAAGCAATATCAGGGAAAAAACCTTGCTGAGTCTTCTGTCCCTCTTCATTGGATTAAAAACCCCTGGGAGGCACCTGGCCTTTCCTCACTAAGACCTTCCTTCCCACCCAAGGTATCCCAGGAACTCTGGCTACCCCTGCAGTGGGGATCCCATTACTATTGTCAGAATTTCAAAAGGCCAAATGGGAATTGTGCTTTCACCCTGAACAAAGCCTCATGGGCTACTGAAGTGTCCCATGTCACTGCTTGGATGACATTAGGGCAAAATAGGGGGAAGATAATGGAGTGTCCTGACTCCGAGCACCAGGAGGAAAGGTGCTGAGCGCTGGAGACTTGATAGGGTTGTGGAACACCAGCTGGGGAGTCAGGGAGAGCTCCTTGGGGAGGTGACTTTTTCTGTTGAGAACTGGAAGATATGTAGAAGTCATCCAGGTAAAGAGCAGAGGAAAGGCAAAGAAAGATGATTCAAGGTCTTGAACAAGGAAAGATGCTGGGCTTTCAAGGAAATGAAACCAGAGTTCACTGTGGACAGAGCGGAGAACACTGAAAATGAGGCCAGAGAGGTTGACAAAAGCTGATCCCATGAATCCTATAGGCTCAGCAGCCAATCACTGTAGAGGAGAGAAGTGAGGTTATTCGTGATGCAGCTGGAATGTCCTATTTGAAAAAGCTGGTCCTTCCCCACTTCTCTTCCCAGAAAGCAACAAGAAGGGGAAAAAAGAGGCAAAGGCCATCTTTGAGGAAATCGGGAGAAATCCGAAATGGAAGCAGATAAAAGCAAAGAAGCTCGGAACGGAGCTTCAGGGGGAGGCATAGAATTCATTTTTTAGAGTGAGATGGTAACAAAAGGAAATAAGCTGTCAGGGTTCAGGGAAATTACTGGATTGCCCAAAATTTTCGTCCAAGTTTTTTCATGATATCTGATGAATGAACTTTTTGGCCAACCCCATCCAATGTCACAGAAGTGAAAGTCAAGGTGAAAGTAGCACGAAAGAGAACAGGCTTTGCTGAAACATGGTAAGGGACAGAGGGAAAAGAAATAAGAAAAGTGAGAAAAATGAAATGAAAAGATTTAAGTTTAACTGATTTATAAAGTGACAAAGAGAAGCCATATGTACATAACAGAAGAAGTAAACCAAAATAATGGCATCAAACAATATTATTACAAGATACAGTTCAAGAACATATTTTAGTGGAAAAAGAGACATTGAAAAGTTAATGAGACCAATGAAAACTGATCCGTACCAAAATGATCCATATCAAATATATTCTAGGAAAGTGGTGGGAATTCCAAAGTTCAGAAAGAATCCCTTGGGCAGCTCCACGAAAGGGAGCAAATCAGTTACAAGGTGGGGAAACAAGGCTGGCCTCTGACTCGGTGGCAGAATCCAGTGTTGGAATTCAATAGAGCACCACCTACAACGTCAGCAAGGAGAGAAAGTGTGACTCAGGAATTTTATTTTCAGCTAAAGTGTTGATCCAGTATAAAGGCAGAAGACAACATTTTTGAACATGTGTGGGAGTTTGGAGGCTGAGGCAAAGCCGTCTAGATTTGTTGGAGGAATGGAACTTTTTTTCCTTTTGGTGATCCAGCCTCTTAGGGTTCATTTATGTGTTTGTTCAGGCTTCCCAGGTGGCGCTAGTGGTAAAGAACCTGCCTGCCAATGCAGGAGATATGAGAGACACCGGTTCGATCCCTGGGTTGGGAAGATCCTCTGGAGGCAGCCCACTCCAGTACCCTTGCCTGGAGAATCCTCCATGGACAGAGGAGCCTGGCGGGCTACAGTCCATAGGGTCAGGTCACAAAGAGTTGTACTCGACTGAGGTGACTCAGCATGCCTGTGTTTGTGTAACAGATACTTAAAGATTCTTGTATGTGTTGGGGCCTGTGCCTCAGAGTCTTATGCATGTAAGACTTATGCATAAAAGAGTCTGATGTTAAGTGCTAGAGAGGGTGGGAGGAGAGCCTCCTTGGAGAAGTGAGCTGGCCTTGGAAAGATGAGTGGGAGTACATGAAAGGGAGGGTGTCCCAGACAGAGGGAAGATCATTATGCGAAGGCAGGCAGGCATAAAGGCACAGAAAAAAACATTCTAAATTATAATTCAAGATGCCATCAAGGGTGTGTTCTAGGATGTTCAGGCATTTGGAATGAATGTGTGAACTCTGAAGATTTAAGATTGGGAAAGTGTAAGAGGCCTTTAACTCTGTGCTTAAAAAAAAAAAAAACTTTACTGCCCTAGGCAATGTGGAGTCCTGGGGTGGTTGAAACACGAATACCATTGTTTAGTTGCAAGAAGAAAGAGATCAGAAGTTCTGTGAGGACTCAGATTTCACCATTCCCACAGTTTCTTAAGCTAGCATTCATTCTGGATGGAGCACATTCTAACTATCTCTTCTAAAGTCAGGAACTAAGCTACATTACCCACTATTACTGCTTTTGTTCCATGTTGCATTGGAAGTTCTGGCCAGCACAGAAAGAAGAAAAATAAAAAATTAAGGATTACTGTAAACATATACACACTGTTCAAGCACAAAGAATGTGCTTGTATATTTCCTTATTTTGCATTTTTATCTTTTTCCTGAGTTTTAAAATATCTTTCCTTTGTCTTTGCCCCTATTATTACGAATTTTCCCAACAACTAGGTAAGATTGGTCTTCTCATCCCTGTCTTCAAAATGCAGAAGGAGGGGTTGACAAAGTCCACAGTCGATACACAGTGGAGCTAGGGTTCTTCTCTATCTTAGTGGGACGACTCTGTCAACTCCTAGGCTGGCTGTACTCAGAGATAAAAGACATGCTGGGGAGACAGTGGTGTAGTCAGGGTATGACTCAGTTGTTTGAACTTCACAGAGTTCACGAAGAGGAGGATGGTTGCAGGACATTCCAAAAGGCACCTGATTAGTGAAGAGTCTATGAAAAGTTGGATGGAAAGCTTCCCTGGTGGCTCAGTGGTAAAGAATACTCCTGCCAATGCAAGGGACACGGGTTCGAGCCCTGATCCGGGAAGATCCCACGTCCTAAGCCCGTGTGCCAACAACTACTGAGTCAGCACTCTGCAACTACTGAAGCTGACACACCTAGAGCCCCTACTCCACAGCAAGAGAGACCACTGCAATGAGAAGCCTGCTCACCGCAGCTAGAGAAAGCCTGCACACAGCAAGGAAGACCCAGCACAGCCATAAATAAATAAATAAAAATTTTTAAAGAAGAAAAGACAGATGGAGGGCCAGCCACCTTGGCCAACATTCAACTCCCCAAAGGGGCCAAGCAACCTCTCCCCAGGCTCAGAACTTTTGCACACGCCATCCTTGGGTCTAGGATGCTTTCCCCTGCTCTTCAGGTGTCTGGCTCCTCCTCAGCCTTCAAGGTACCACTTCATTCCCCTCCACAGAGAGCTTCCCCACTTACTTTTCATCTCTACTTCCCTGGGTTGCTCAAGGTTTTGTTACCAAGTCAGGCTCCCTCTTCCCTGGAGAGGCTGCCTCTTGAAGGCTCCCTAGGCCTCATGCAAGAAAGCCCTGGGTGGTCTCTCTCACCAGGTCATCAGATTGGCCCATTCCTGTAGGGGTCCCAGGCAGGGTGCTGGAAGATGCCATCCTGAGCCCCTGCAACAGGAAATAAAGCACTTCGCCAATTCCATGTTATTGGGCACCTGCAAGTAGAGAGCTTCTGAGCACAAACAAGAACCCCTCAGGGGCTTCCTCATCTCCTCTCTAAAGTAAAGTGTCAAGTCGTTCAGTTGTGTCCGACTCTTTGCGACCCCGTGGACTGTAGCCTACCAGGCTTCTCTGTCCATGGGATTTTCCAGGCAAGAGTACTGGCGTGGGTTGCCATTTCCTTCTCCAGGGGATCTTCCCTTCTCTCTAAACCCCACATCTAATCATCAACTTATTCAATAAATTTCTTGAGAGCCTCTGATGTTCCAGACCTGTGACCCACAGGGCGGGTCACTCACTGCACAAGAGTACCCAGGACAAGGATAACTTGGGACCAAGATGCAACACATGCCCAGCCACGAAGATAGGGGCTCACAGAGCTGTGTCTGTTCAAAAAGATGCCTTTTTCAAGTTCCCTGGAGAGCTCTGGATGGGCTAGCAGCAACCCTGAACATTTATGAATGTGCAGTTCGAGTTGGAGCCTGCCCATGTGGAGTTACAGTCCAGTGGGAGACAGACAAATAATTAAACAGCTGAATGTATAATTAGTGAAGTGAAAGTGTTAGTTGCTCAGTCATGTCCGACTCTGCGACCCCGTGGACAACAGCCCGCCAGGCTCCTCTGTCCATGGGGTTCTCCAGGCAAGAATACTGGAGTGGATAGCCATTCCTTTCTCCAGGGGATCCTCCCGACACGGATCAAACCTGGGTCTCCTGCATTGCAAGTGGACTTTTTACCACCTGAGCCATCAGGGAAGCATTCACACTTAATTTTGCTCATGAGGACACTAGGCTTCTGAGAAGCTAAGCAACTGGCCCAAGGCCACCCAGTTAGTGAGTGACAGAGTCAGGGTTCAAACTCAGGTCTCCTGGTTTCAGAGTCACAGTCTGCTCTGCAAAGTGAAAGAGGCATTTTCGCTATATCAGCATTAATGATGAGCATCAGTGCCGACCTCCAGCATCTGCGTTTCTCCCTCTTCCTGGCCTTTTGATGACAAACTCGGGTCTCTCTGATCCTGAAGGTCGACCATCCTCTTGCCATCTCTTTAGCTCAGCTCGCTTGGATTCACCCGTTGCCTATTGCAGAGCCTTTTGCTGAAATGAATCGTGTAATTTTTACTTCCTGCCTCATGTGTCTTTTGGGCCCCATCATTCATCTGAGGGTCTAGGCTGGGGACAGACTTGAGTGACAGCCTGTGCTACACTCATGATTCCATTCACAATGGGAACTAAAGCCACTATATATCTAGGACTAAGCTGATGTGAATAAAATTATAAAACTTTACTGAAGGACATAAAAGGAGATCTGAATAAGTGGAGAGACACATCATGTCCCTGAATGGAAAGACTCGGTATTATAAAGATGTCACTTCTCCCCTAAGTCACCTATAAATTTCATGTCATTTCAATCAAAATATTGAAGGTTTTTTTTAATGGAATTTGACAAGCTGATTCTCAGGTTAAACTGGAAGAAAAGATATATAGAAAATACACACAAATAAAAAACAATTTTAGAATTTTTACTGTGGTAAAATACACATAACATAAAACTTACCATCTTAATCATTTTTAAGCATATAGTTTAGTGGCATTAAGTACAGTCACATTGCTATACAGCCATCACCACCATCCATCTCTGGAATTATTTTATCATCCCAAATTGAGACTCTGTACCTCTTAAGCAATAACTCCCCATCTCTTCCATTCTCCCACAAAAAAAAATTTAATTGGCAGGGACAACTGCCAATACAGAAACAAAATTACTTATAAAACAAGAGAAAGTCTAATATCTGTCTATCACAAGTATAACATTTCAAATCCATGGGGGAGATTCAGATTATTTAATCAATGGCATGAGGACAAATGACCGTCCAATTTGAAAAACATAAAATTTGAACTCCACCTCACACCAGGCACATGTACAAAGTACCTTTGATTTAAAGAACTAAATGTAAAACACAAAACCTCATAAACCATTAGAAGAAAAGTGGAAAAGGTGGATAGATTTGACTACACAGAAACATTTCACTTCTGAATGACAGAAGACTATGGGAGCAAAGTTAAAAGACATGTAACAGCCTGGAAAACAAACCTGTCATTGACATGCAGGAAGGCTACACAAGCACATCTCAAAATAACTATTCTTTTATTTTCCCCACTTCCTCACGTCAATCAGAGGTCCCACTTTACCTCCAGGAGAATGAGTGCTTTCATAGCAGGAATATAAAGAGAAGGAAACAGCCAACGTTCAGATGTCATTGTTTTTTAACTTCCCAGATAGTCTGCTGAAGCTCACATCAGAAACCACACGTTTGAAAGGCAGAGCCTTTGATTTGCAAGAGACTGCTTTTGCCGAGAGAAGAAAATGTTCTTGAAAATCGAAAGGGAAGGTCCTGAAGGAAGCTGGAGGCAGAGTTTTTGTGTTAACTATAGATGGAAAAGAGAACAGAGATAACTCAGATCACGTGCCACCTAGGGAAGTAAATGGGGTCACTGAGCTGGGAGAGGGGAAAGGAGCGGGAGGAGGCATGACCTTGGAAGAGGTCAGTGGGTAGGGGGCCTGGGATGAGGAAACTTGACGTGTGGGACCACAGGAGAAGGGAGTCAGTGCCCAGAGACTGCTAAGGCCTCTCCATCACCACCAGCAGGGGGCTTTCTGGGCACTGGACCATCACCAGCAGACCTTCTGGGGCCACTTAAAGAGGCCACCTTGGTTGAAGAGCCACATTAGCCATTGGCTCGTCAGTGACCAACCTGGGCCTTCATTGGCAGCTATGTGGAGTGCTCAGTGGGAGTGATGGCTACCTTTATCCTGAGTAGCACCCTTGTCCTGCTCAACTTTGCTGAGCAGCCCCTTCTACACTTACCCTCATTAATGCATTCCTTTTTCAAACAGTTCAGGACATTCACCAGGCTCCCAAAGCAGGGGATGGGATCTTCAGCTCCCATAGAAAAGGTCAGTCAATTCAGTTCACTAGTCTTGTCCAACTCTTTGCGACCCCATGGACTACATCATGCTAGGCCTCCCTGTCTATCACCAACTCCCAGAGTTTACTCAAACTCAGGTCCATCGAGTCAGTGATGCCATCCAACCATCTCATCTGCTGTCATCCCCTTCTCCCACCTTCAATCTTTCCCAGCATCAGTGTCTTTTCAGATGAGTCAGTTCTTCACATCAGGTGGCCAAAGTATTGGAGTTTCAGCTTTACCATCAGTCTTTCCAATGAACATTCAGGATTGATTTCCTTTAGGATGGACTGATTGGATCTCCTTGAAGTCTATGGGACTCTTAAGAGTCTTCTCCAACACCACAGTTCAAAAGCATCAATTTTTTCAGCACTCAGCCTACTTTATGGTCCAACTCTCACATCCATACATGACTACTGGGAAAACCATAGCCTTGACTAGATGGACTTTTGTTGGCAAAATAATGTCTCCGCTTTTTAATATGCTGTCTAGGTTGGTCATACATAGCTTTTCTTCCAAGGAGGAAGCCTCTCTTAACTTCATGACTGCAGTCACCATCTGCAGTGATTTTGGAGCCCCTCAAGATAAAGTCACTTTATTGTTTCCCATTGTTTCCCCGTCTATTTGCCATGAAGTGATGGGACCAGATGCCATGATCTTAGCTTTCTGAATATTGAGTTTTAAGCCAACTTTTTCACACTCCTCTTTCACTTTCTTCAAGACACTCTTTAGTTCTTCTTCGCTTTCTGCCATAAAGGTAGTGTCATCTGCATATCTGAGGTTATTGATATTTCTCCCAGCAGTCTTGATTCCAGCTTGTGCTTCATCCAGTCCAGCATTTCATGTACTGATGTACTCTGCATATAAGTTAAATAAGCCGGGTGACAATATACAACCTTTCCCTATTTGGAATCAGTCTGTTGTTCTATGTCCAGTTTTAACTGTTGGTTCCTGACCTGCATACAGATTTCTCAAGAGGCAGGTCAGGTGGTCTGGTGTTCCCATCTCTTGAAGAATTTTCCACAGTTTGTTGTGATCCACACAGACAAAGGCTTTGGCATAGTCAATAAAGCGGAAGTAGATGTTTTTCTGGAATTCTCTTGCTTTTTCAATGATCCAATGGATATTGGCACTTTGATCTCTGGTTCCTCTGCCTATTCTAAATCCAGCTTGAGCATCTGGAAGTTCACAGTTCACATACTGTTGAAGCCTGGCTTGGAGAATTTTTTTTTTTTAACTATACTTTTAAAGAAAGTGAAAGTGAAGTCGCTCAGTTGTGTCCCACTCTTTGTGACCCCATGGACTGTAGCCTACCAGGGTCCTCCATCCTTGGGATTTTCCAGGCAAGAATACTGGAGTGGGTTGCCATTTCTTTCTCCATGTCTTGGAGAATTTTGAGCATTACTTTACTAGCGTGTGAGATGAGTGCAATTGTGTGGTAGTTTGAACATTCTTTGGCATTGCCTTTCTTTGGGATTGGAATGAAAACTGACCTTTTCCAGTTTTATGGCCATTGATGAGTTTTCCAAATTTGCTGGCATATTGAGTGCAGCACTTTCACAGCATCATCTTTTAGGATTTGAAATAACTCAACTGGAATTCCATCACCTCCATTAGCTTTGTTCGTAGTGATGCTTCCTAAGGCCCTCTTGACTTCACATTCCAGGATGTCTGGCTCTAGATGAGTGATCACACCATCATGATTATCTGGGTCATGAAGATCTTTTTTGTATAGTTCTTCTGTGTATTCTTGCCACCTCTTCTTAATATCTTCTGCTTCCGTTAGGTCCATATCACTTCTGTCCTTTAGTGTGCCCATCTTTGCATGAAATATTCCCTTGGTAGCTCTAATTTTCTTGAAGAGATCTCTAGTCTTTCCCATTCTATTGTTTCCCTCTATTTCTTTGCATTGATCACTGAGGAAGCCTTTCTTATCTCTCCTTGCTATTCATATAGAAGAGGTAGTAATAGGGAAATGAAGACTCCCTGCAACCTACATGTGACTAGAACCAAATAATGGTAAAACCTACCCTGGCTAAATAGATCCACAACGTACAAAGATCTCCTATAAACCAATAAAAAATAGACAGTAGCCCAATAGAAAAATAGGCAAAGGATATTAAAAATAAGATTCACAGAGAAATACAAACATCTAATAAGTATTGATACATGAAAAGATGTTCAGTGTCAGTTCTAATTAGGGAAACGCAAATTAAAACAGCACTAACATACATTTTCCTTAGCAAACTGGCAAAAATTTAAAAGTCAGATAAGGGGACAGAGCACAGTCATGTGCCCTTGATGGAGGTATTCACTGGTGAAGTTTAGTGAAGGGTGATCTGGCAATTCCATAGAAATTTTAAATGTTTATACCTTTAAATCCAGGAATTCCACTTCAATCAAAATGTTCCTCTAGAGGATGGTTGAGAAAAGCATCGATAAAGTGTGTGCAGTAGAGTTGTTCTGCAACATCATTGTTAGAGTGAAAAATTGGGTAGCAAATTCAGAGGGCAGCTATCACTGTTTAGATGGGTTTGTCACAGCAGGTTTGGCCAAGAAAGTGACCCTTGAGTAAACCCTTAAAGGAGGTGAGAACTGATCCATGCAGACTTTGGGGAAAAAGACATTTCAGGCAGTGGGGTTAACCAGTGTGAAGATCCGAGGCTGGAGCACACCTAGCACGTTCAGGAAGCGAGAATGTCATTGTGATTGGAGAAGAATGACAGTGTCCAGAAGGTGGGGGGCGTCAGGGTTCCCCTCATAGGCCATCTTAAAGGCATTTTGGGTTTTACTTTGACATTGGAAACCACTGGAGGGATTTATTATTAAGATAAAAAAGCAACATATTAAGTTAAAAGTATAAGATGATATGGGGCTTCCATGGTGGTTCAGTGGTTAAAGAATCCACCTGCCAATGCAGGAGATGCGGGTTGATTCCTGGGTCGGAAAGATCCCCTGGAGAAGGAAATGGCAACCCACTCCAATATTCTTGCCTGGAAAATCCCACGGACGGAGGAGCCTGGTGGGCTACAGTCTGTGGGGTCACAAGGGAGTCAGACATAACTAAGTGACTAAACAACAACAACAAAATAGGATGATATGCTTAAAAACTCATTTTTAAAAGGCTGAAAGAAAATAACCAAAACTGACCACAGCTGCTGAGTCAGAATGAAGGGATTGTTAATTTGTTCCTCTTTCTAACTTTTAATATCTCTTTATGGTATGTTTACAATGAAAAAATTTTATAAGAGTTTTTTTTTTTTTTTTTTAACTGGCTCCTGTTTGGAAAGCAGAAAACTATCCTGAAGGAGGAGGAAGGACACAGAGCCGTGGAGAGTTCCAGGTGGAGGCCCAAGGCCTGACAGAGGCAGAAATGGGAACCAGGTGCCGGGGTGGGAGAGCAAGGAAGAGACAGAGACAGGTGGGGAGGAGGGAAGAGTGAGGCTGAGAGCCTGAGAGATGAGAGATGGCGACCAGAACAGGGGCAGGGCTGCTGGCTGATCTTAAACAGGGAAGTGACATGTCTGAACTTGAACGTTCACAGAGCCCGTGTCTGTGAGGAGGAAATGAGCTGCGCCCAGCACAGAAACTCTGAGAACCACCTGGTATTACAAGTGCCTTCACACTCCCCGCTCCGCCACACACACACACACACACACACACACACACACACACATCACACATCACACATCACACATCACACATCACACATCACACGTCACACATCACAGCCTGCTTTCACAGGGGAAGTTCTGGTACCTGGTGAGGACCGGAGGTATCTGCTGGAGGTATCTAGTAGCAGGGGTAGCAAAAGGCATTTGTTTTTGAGAACACGTGAGGATTTGCCAAGATGCTTACAGACAATGATGGCGTCCCCTCCCCACAACCCCTTGGCCCGCAGGCTCCTGGCAGCTGGGGAGCCGGTTTTGTGCACCTCTCCCCGCCACCCCACTTCAAGGGTGCTCTGCGGCTTCCCTGGGCTTTCTGCTCTGCTGGGGAAAGCCACTCAGCCCTCCAGCAGGCACAGTTTGGAAATGCAGAAAGCTGATGCCTGAGAGTAACCTTCCACCGTGGAGTGCTCGATAAACGCCTCAGCTCTCTGGTCTTAAGAGGCACAACTCCAAGGCCTGCTCCTCGTGGGTCCTCAGAGGGGCCCCAGTGGGATTGGGCCCATTGCTCACAAGGGCAACTAGCTCAGAGAACAGCATGTTGAACAAGTCATTTGTCCTGTAGAATGTCCTCCATTCTGGATTTGTCTGCCTGCTTCTATGTATCATTCATCTCGTTCTTCCTAGTGGAGATCCTGTCACCAGAAGTCAACTCTTCCAGCAAGACACAAAGCAACTGGAGCTGATAGCCGGCTAGATCCTCTTGGTCGATCCTAGACTCCACTTGCAGACACGCTGGACCAATGCCCTGCTGAGTCTTGCCCACTGAGGGCATTCTCCGGGGGTATTAATACAATAGAAGTGCCCTTTTAAAAAGAATTTTATGTATGTATGTATGTATTATTTATTTATGGCTGCCCTGGGTCTTCATCGCTGCACACAGGCTATCTCTAGCTGCAGCAAGCAAGAGCTACTCTAGTCTCAGTGCTCAGGCTTCTCATTGTGGGAAAGGGGTGGGTTTCTCTCGGCGCAGAGCACAAGCTCTAGGATGCTCAGGCTTCAGTAGTTTGGTCAAGAGCTTAGTTGCCCCATGATATGTGGGAACTTCCCGGACCAGGAATTGAACCCGTGTCCCCAGCATTGGCAGGCAGATTCTTAACCAGGGAGGTTCCCAGGTGTAATCTTTAACCAAGCAGGATGGGAGCAGGTGGCTCAACACTCTAGTTTGCTTGCCTCTCAGAGGAGGTTTCTAACACTGCCTGCACAGCATTGCAGAGGGTCCCCAGAGGAACTGGGACCCAGTTGTCTAAGTGATATGCCATTCATTAATTCACTTTGTATTGTATTTCTACCTTCCTGGCCTCACTTCCCCAAACTCCCATAAAGATACTTCCTGTGATCATCTCCCAAATAAGCTACTTGCGCCCAGATCCTTTTCCTATGGTCCGCTTTTTTGAGGGAATCCAAGCAAAGGCAGACACTTGATAGGCAGGGCTATGCGTGTCACATGACATTGCAGCAGGAAACACACTCAGTGATACTAAGATTAACCAGTGGGCTCGGGGGGTGACAATCTGATCCCTCCATCATAAAACTCCCTGTCAACTTTTAGTATAAAAATTTCATCCGTTGGTGATTATAGTCTGAACCCATTATTTTATTAAGGGCTGTAAAAAAGATGATTTTCTAATCCTATCAATCCTTCTACATTTATTAGTTGGAATTTTTAATAGGGAACTTTCTCTCATAAACTAGGGCTTTAAGTTGAGATGAAATAGTAGAAAAATGACAAGATAAAGGCCTAATTCTTTCCTTTTCATGGCTAATCCTCAGGATGAGGAATTATGCCCTGGTTACCTCAAATGGTATTTAATGATATTTGGTCGATTTGAACCCTCTTTTCTCTGAGCATCAATAGCGACATATAAATGTTTATATAGTCAATGTGTTTCAATCATTATCTTGCTTTTCTTTTTGACTCCTATACATCCTTTGGACATGATCCCCGTACTCTTTGACAATGTCCTTGCTTTCTGGCCCAACAAAATATCCCAGGCTCATCTTGTCTATTTTCTGCCACAGATGTGGGATTAGCCAGTCTCCAAGGAGCTGAGATTCTTGGTAGTTGGAGAACACAATCTGGGCTCTAGATATGCTCATTGATAAAGGGTTATCATTGCTGCCAACATTTTCAGTGGACAGAACTGGAAAATATATACTTTAGAACAGAAAAATAAAATGATTGCAGGTTTCTGCTATTATTTCCAATTCAAATGTAACATTTCAAGGTTTTTACTTAACTTCTTTGGTCTTATCCTCATATCTCTTTTCTCAGATCCACTGAAGATCTTAGATTCCAGTCTATCATCATTACTTATTTGCATTATCCTGTGATTTATATAAACTAGTTTCAAAAATAATGCCGGTAATTTTACTAACAGTAAGACTTCCAAATGAAATGTAAAGATTTCTTTGCAGTTCTTTTTGACCTTCAAAAATGTTTCTTTATGGACTTCCCTGGTGGTCTAGTGGCTAAGACTCTGAGCCCCAGTGAAGAGGGCCTGGGTTCAGTCTCTGGTCAGGGAACTAGATCCAGAATGCTGCAACAGAGATCCAGCACAGCTAAGTAAATAATTAAAATAGCAACTAAAAAAGATTAATTTTTTTTAAAGATATAGTAGCTATGTTGTGTCATAAAGCCCATTGGAACATTGGAACAATCGTTTTTACTGACTGGGTTATATCACTAACTTGATATACATTTAAGGTCCTTTCGTTTCAGGTTGCTTTCAAATTCTAGAGATGCTTTTTTTCTCCTTTCCTTTTGATTTAATGTTATTTTTGAATGTGTAAAATATTTATCTGATTCTGAAGTCAAACCCACACAACAGTCTATGTGTAAGAAAATTCCCCTTCCATCGTTGTCCCTCTGTTCTATTCTTTACCACAAAAGTCATCATTTTCAGGGGTTTTTATATGTTTATTTATTCTTTTACTATTTTTTGCAAATATAAACAGTTTGTATACATATTTATAACTCTTCCTGCCCCATTGTTACACAGAAAATAGCATCCTAGATATTCAGTTCTACAAAGTTGTGCTTTTTCACATAGCAATATATCTGGAGATCATGCCATTGCAGTGACCTTCCACATTTCTTTTTACAGCCAGAGAGTATTCCACTGTGTGAATGGACCACAGTTGATTCAGCCAGTCTCCTAATGATGGCATTTGGATTGGTTCCAACCTTTTGTATCTCAAATAATGTCACAGTGAATAACCTTGTGCAATAAATCATTTTAGCATTTTTTTCCAGCATGTCTTTAGGTTAAAATGCTGGAAGTGGGATTGCTGGATTAAAGGGTGATTGCAAAAGCAATCAGGTATTTTTAAAAAATATTTTCAAGTTCCCCCCCCCAAAGAATTGTACTGTTTCACATTCTCCCTAATAACCAGTTTTCAGTCATTCATTCAATAAATACATATCGAAGCCCTGAACAAGATAAACATGGCCCCTGCACTGAGGAGCTCAGTCTGGTAAGGAAGAGAAAGTAACAGATGGTGGCACAAATAATCATTCATGATGTATTAAGGAGTATCAGTTCTGGAAGAGTTTACGACAAGAAGTCCTAACCTGATTTGCGGGGTCAGGAAGATTTCCCTGAGGAATGTCTGAGCTGAATCTGATGAACAAGTATGGATTAGTCAGTAAAAGTTGGTGGAAGGCAATATCTGATAAAGAGGAAATAAAAACAGAAATTATAATAATCAAATTAAGGGAAAGAGAAACCCATTATAGCAAAACCTGGGGGGTACCAGTGATCTTTATTCAGAAGATAATTTATAACTTCAAATTATTTTACTGCTAAAAAAAACTGCTGAATGCAAATAAGCTGAATATGCAACCTAAGGCCTAGAGAAATAACAAAATGAAGAAAAGTTGAAGAAAATGAATAAAAATAAAATAAAAAATGAAGTAGCAAAGAAAGAAATAAAAAGGAGTTGAAAGTATAAACTAAAGTTGGGTTTTCAAAAACTTTTTTTTAAAGTACAAAATCACTAGCAAGCCTAATTAGCTATAACATACACACATATGTATATGAATATAGAAGCAGCTAAGGGAATTTAAAAATAACAAGATAACACCATGGCAACTAATGTGCAAATTCTCAGGAGGATCACAATCTATCAAAACAAATTACCAGAATTGTCTCTATTAGAAGTAGAAAAGCTGAACTGACCAATAATCAAAGATTTTAAAGATTATTGAAGAACTGCCATTAAAACATGGCATAGGTCTCTCTCTCCCTCTCCTCTCTCTACCTTTATTCTTATGTTCCTTCCATGCCCTCAGGTCACATACTGTTTGTGACCAGAAAGAGATCCACTGACATCCTCAGAGGCAACCTCACTGACAGCCTACACCTCATTCCCTTGTGAAACATATGAAAGTGTACCATCCATCTTGTTAATTATAATAATAATAGTAATAATAGCAACAATAATAAAAACTCCCAGCTGATTGGCCAGCTTCAGTCACAGGATTGGCCTGGGCCAGGCCATGCTTCACCTCTCCATGGCTTAATGGCTAGGGCACCATGTTTGGTAACTCTACCCAGATCGCATGGAGTTGGGAGGAGTTATGCAAGGAAGTAAAAGTCAGTGGAGGACTACAGTCCACTGTAGGCGCTCCAGGACTTTCAGACAGTGAAAACAGGAAGGAACAAGTAGCGTGTGCAATAAACTGGAAAATGGCATGATGAATGGTGACCTTGTATCAGACAAAGTCATATAATATAGCTAAAATTTAACTGGCTATCATCTCAAATATCATCTATCTAACATTTGACAAACATCTGTGGAACACTTACCTTGCTCCAGGCACTGTTTTAGATATTGGGGAATCAGTAAGGAATAAAAGACACAGAGTATCCAAAAACACGTCTTCATAGAGCTTGTGTTTCGTCTGTAGAGTTACGTGACCATAAGAACATGACAGAATGAACAGTCCCATCCAGTTCAAAGGTCTTTCCTGTAAATGGAAAATCATGTTTACATATCTTAAGAGGAAAAAAGAAAGCAAAATTCAGCCTCAACCTAAATGGTCGTGCACTTTTTTTTTTTTTTGGCTGCACCAGTGAAAGTGAGGAGTCCTAACCACTGAACCACCAAGGAATTTCTGGGAGTACATTCTTTGGGGAGTAAAAAGAATTAGATAATATAAGGAATTGAATCCCGGGAATAGCCTACATAGACGTTCCCATGAGTTAAGTCTCAAAGAGGCAGTTCAGTGTTGTTTTTAGGAACAAGGATTGTCAGTTCAAATCCCAGCTCCACCACTCATTGGCTGGGTGACCTGGCACAGATTCCTTATCTTCTTTGTGCCCCAGGATCCTCATCTATAAGAAGCAAATTAAAATTGTACTTCTGTAATGGAATTGTTCATTGAAAAAGTATTTCCTGAGTGCCCACCAAATGCCAGGCATCATTCTAGGCATTTAGGAGACATTGGGGAACAAAACAAAGATCTTGGCCTCTAGCTGGGCAAAGAGTAAACACAATCAGCAAGTAGGTTTTGTGTCTTTTTGGAGCTGATAAATGTTGTAGGAACAAAAAGCAGAGCAGGGTAAGACGCAGAGACGGCTGGGAGGGCAGATTACTTACTGGCAACTAAGCGCACTCGCTGCAACGACTGAGCTGAGGCATCCTCAAGCCAGAGCTCTGAAACAAGAGCATCCACCGCAGTGAGGAGCCTGAGCACGGCAAACAGAGAGTAGCCCTGCTCGCCACAACTAAATAAAACCCTCACGCAGCAACAAGGACCCAGCCCAGCCAAAAAGAAAAGGATCCCTCTAGTACTGTTACTGAAAATGTGGGGTCTGGCTGATTGCTGTTCAAAAGCCAATAAAGAGGCCAAGTTGGTGGAAAGGAAAGTTTGCTTTATTTTGCATGCCAGCAACCTGGAGCAGGGGTGTTAGATGGAGGGGGCAGATGTCTGTCCAAAGGCGGACTCCCCACTGATGGACAGTCAGTGGGTAAGAGCTCTTATAGACAGAGGAAGGGGGTCACATGCAGAAAAAGTACAGTCAGCTCTGGCCATCATCTTGAAATTGGTCATCGGTGGTCTAATCAGTGTTATGTTGATTGTTTTAGGTACAGTTAATCTTCAGTTCCAGGGTTGTATTGTTTCCATTTCTTTGAGGCTAATTCTCAGAATTGTGGCAGCTTCTGTCATGGCTACAGTCTGATCATCATGAAGTTAACTTCTCCAACCTGGTGGGGTTTTCAGGATCTATAAGACAGCTCACAGGATATGGCTCAGAATATTATGTATCGCTCTTGAGAAGGAACTAAAAGTCCTTGACTATGTTTAATGAGTACATTATTATTATTTGGCCTCCTTTGACTGTTTCCTTTGTTTCCACATGTTCTCATTTCTCTGATTAAACTTATTCTTTGGCTAAAGTTTTTCCACAGACAAAAGGCAGGCTGAGGACATGGGGATGGGGGGGAGGGATCACAGTGTCCTAATCCATTTCAGTGCTATGTTGAGCACAGAATGTCAGTGGGCGAGGTAGAAGCAGGGAGATCAACAAGGAAGCTATTGCAGCAATCCAAGTGATAGGCGATGGTTCAGACGAGGGTGAGGCAGTGGAGGTGGGAAACAATGGCCAAATTCTGCATATATATATATTTTTTTCTGGGTATATTTTGATGACAGAACCAATGGAATTTCCCAGTTGGAAAGAGAGGAATCCAGGGTTTTCAGTCTAAGAAACTAGAAGGATGCTCATCAACTGAGGTAGGGTGGGGGGGACTTGGGTGGAACAGTCTTTGGGAATGAGGGAAAGATCAGGAATTCAGTTTTGAATGTGTTCAGTTTGAGATGTCTGCTAGACACCCAGTACAAATATTGAGTAAATATGTGGCTGGATATGTGAGCATGTAGTTGAAAAGAGAGTATTGGGAAGACAATATAGTTTGGGATTCATAGGTGTGTAAATAAATGTATTGAAGACCATGGAACTGGATGGAAGCATCAGGAGAATGAGAGGAGACAAAGGGAAGAGAGGAACAACAAGGCCCAAGCCTGGGGCATTCGATGTGAGAGAAGAGAAAAGAGGAGGAACCATAAATGAGACAGAGTTGTGGATAGTGGTGAGGAAGGAGGACATGCCAGAAGCAAGGAGGTCCTGGAAGTGGTGTCTCCAGGGAGAGTGATTAATTGTGTCAAATGCTGTTGATGGGTCCAAAAAGATGAACAAAAGTGGAGTACTGGGAGAGAAGGATGTCTGGGAACAGGTTTAGAGGAGACGAGAGGAAAGGAGTGGAGGTCAAGGGCAGCAACGCTTTAGAGGAATTTGGTTGCAAAAGTGAGGTTTTTTTAAATGGGCTAATCTGAGACTTCCTTGGTGGTCCAGGGGTTGAGAATCCCCCTTCCAATGGAGGAAACACAGGTTTGATCCCTGATCAGGGAACCAAGATCCCACATGGACAACTAGTCCCACTCACTGTAACTACTAAGCCCTCAAGTCACAATTAAGACCCGTTGCAAGCCAAACAAATATTTAGAACAAAAAAATAAAAAAGCAAAATGGGCTGATAGTTAGCAAAGAAAATATGGCTTTTAAAAAAGATTTATTTTTGTCTTACTTTATAAGATGGGAGAAATCACAATATGCCTGTTTCTGATGGAAATAATCCAGTGAATCATTGTGAGACAGGTCACTGACTGAGGCTGACATGGGGAGGAGGTGTTGGGAGGTTGAAACAAAATGCATGAAATAGTCACTTAAAAGCATGTGAAAGTGAAGGGTCCATTGCCATACAGTGTAATTGCCAGGCAGCCTTCAGGGCCCACTTGAAGTCTGTGGTCAAGAATTTGTGAGAATTAAATGAGTTAATACATAATATATGAAAAGCACTTAGAACAGAATTTGGCACATAGAAAATGCAATATATTATCTATTATTGTTTAAAATTAAGTGCCGAAAGGTCTAAGAGAACTAGAACTGTAGCATTAATAATGCTGTGATAAGAAGAAATCTACTCATATTTGGTATTTTATGTGTTGGGAATGTTTAAGAGCACTTGGTCTATTAGAATGACAAATTAACTGTGTAACTCTAGCATAAATGTGTAATGGGGTAATTGATTAAGATGTATGATTGTCAGTAGAAATTTTACTAAACTAATGCACAATGCTGGAACATCAAAGTGAGTTTTTGGCGCACCATATTTATTAGTTTAATTTTCTAGATTGGTAAAAATTATTTTGCACTTAGGAAGGTTTTGTTTGTTAACTGAAAAAATTTAAATGCTTAAAAAGAAGTCAAATCTATTTAAATTTATCAACGCAGTTTACGTTGGTGAAGGTGTTTAATTAACTGAGCTGATAAACAGGACCAAACATTATTCAAAGTCTCCTTAAAAATTATTCTTAAAATGTGTTAGGGTTATAAATAGAATAATAAGATTTGTAACCTGAACATAAAAGCCTGAGAAAGAACCACAGTCTGTGAATTTGTAATTTTAATAAACTGACTCCATTTTTAAAACCCAAACTGAACTTTCTTAATAGTCTCCTCTACAGACAAAAATCATCCTCAAGGGCACCAGAGAAGAGCATCAACAAATCCCGGGGACAACTGCTTCTTGTGGGAGAAGCGATCAGAGCCCAAGACAAAATACCTTGCTGGGGAGGGTCCTGTAAGAGCTGAGTGCCATGAGTGGGCATAGGGTGGAGGAGGAAGGGAACAGGGGTGGAAGGCACGGAAGGAGAGAGAGGATGCTTGCCCAGCTAGGGTGGAAGTTGAGAGAAGGCTGAGTCTTCAAGGCAACTGGGAGGTGTGAGTGAAGTCGAGAAAAGCCATTTCAGGTATGAGATTTCTTCATTTGAACCCCTTTGACATTACTCAGGACACATCAGGAAAAATAGAAACTGCTTTTATTTTGGTGGCTGAACAGCCTTTGTTCGAATGCAGTCCCAGGTCACAGTGGACCCACACGTAGGGCCTGGTTTAGGAGAATCTGAGGTCTCCAGGCAGAAAGATGACTGTTGCAATGATCCCTGCAACTGTTTCCTGGCAAAAGTTGCTGAATTTGACAGGCACGTGAGACGTGGGTGCCAGAGCGGGGGTCCTCTGTGGGCAGAGATGTTTTCTGAGGCTTTTCTTCAGCTCAAAGGAGCCATCTTCAGGACTATTCTCCCTTTGCCTTCTTTCTGGTTCATCCGAAAGCCTTCTGGATTTTGTTCTGTTCCAGTTTGGTTTTCAGAGGTTGTCTGTTTGGTGTTTACTATACGTCAGGCGTTGTCCTCAGTTCTATTCACAATCATCTTGTTAAAACTCTCTTAAGAAACTGGAGATGACGGGGTAGGGGGAAGGATGCCCAAGGTCACTGGCTAGTTAGCCTAGCCCTCGAGCCCAGACTTTTCCACCACGCTACAGTGTTTTTCATTGATGAGGCTTGCCTCCCAGAGACCTTGACACCAGGCTTAATGATGGCAAGTCTGAACCTCAGTCTCCTCGGGTATCACAAGGGAGTGATGCCGCCTCCATAGCAGGCAGTTACGCCAATTAATAGGGACACTGTACCAGGCGAAAGAGAGAGAAGGAAATATTCCTGGTTTTCTTTACAAAACCCCTGTGCTCTAAACTCAAGGACAGTGTAGAAAAGGAAGAGAATAGAACAACTTCACTTACTCATACTGATGCAAAACTGAAGAAAATTGTGGCAGAATGAGAAATGTGATATTTCTTGTGCAACTAAGCTATACACTGAGTTTATACTCTTAAAAATATTAACAAAGAGGACTAATAGTGTATTAAGAGAGAAATATGCCATGATCAAGAGGTATTTATTATAGGAATGTTAGGATAGTGCATTATTAATGTCTATGAATATAATTTATTCTGAAAAATAGACTAAAATACTGGTTTAAAAGAAAAATATGTCATGGCTTTTAGGGGTATTGTTTATAGGAATAAAAAGAGATAGATCAATATCAGAAAATCTATGAATATAATTGATCTTATTAATAAGTAGAAAAAGAAAATGATATATTATTAAAAAATAATGAAAATACATTTGATACATTTTATAGCCATAACTAAGTATCTTAAATCTTAGTAAAATAGGAATGATACCTTCAAATGGCTATTTTTTTTAGATGTCTCAAACCAACCTTAAGCACTGTGCTTTATAATAAAACTCTAGATATAAAGAAAAATCAGATATGATATCATGACTCTTCATTAACGGGGTTCTGAAAAAACTCATTAATTTGATTAGGGAAACACATGAAAAAGAGTGTAAATATTAGAAAAGAGGAGGCAAAGTAGTCATTATTTAGAGTTAATATGATTATTTATCTGGAAATCCCCATAAAATTCATTAAAAATATTGAGTCCAGCCTAGAGATTATCATACTAAGAGAAGTAACTCAGAAAGAGAAAGACAAATGCCATACAATATCACTTACTTGTGGAATGTAAAATACTGTACAAATGAACATATCTATGAGACAAAAAAAGACTCACAGATATAGTAAAGAACATACTTGTAGTTGCCAAGTTGCTGCAGGGGGTGGTGGGTAGAACTGGGAGTTTGGGATTAGCAGATTCAAACTGCTACATGTAGGAGGGATAAGCAGCAAGGTCCTACTGTGTGGCACAGGGACCTATATTCAGTGAAGTGAAGTAAGGTGTTAGTTGCTCAGTCACGTTCAACCCTTTGTGACCCCATGGACTCTTCTGTCCATGGAGTTTTCCAGGCAAGAACACTGGAGTGGGTTTGCCATTTCCTTCTCCAGCAGATCTTCCCTACCCAGTGATCGAACCCAGGGCTCCAGCACTGCAGGCAGATTATTTACTATCTGAGTCACCAGAGGAACCCAACATCTTGTGATAAATCATAATGGAAAAGAATATGAAAAAGAATGTATGTATATGTATAACTGAATCACTTTGCTGTATAGTAGAAATTAACACAACATTGTAAATTGACTATACTTCAATACAAATTTTTAAAAACTATACTTCAATAAAATAAATTGAAAAAAATTTGAGTCCCAGAACATGCCCAATTTACAAAATAAATATATAAGAATCAAATAAAAAGCAGTTAGAAATTACAATGGGAAGGAGTTCCATTCATAATATCAGTAAAGACATAAAGTAACTAGAAATAAACTTTCTGGTGGAAAAAGTCTATTGAGGGTCATGGAAGAGAACTTGGAAACTTCTTAAATAGAAACACTCAGTATTTAAAATCCAACTATTTTCCTCCAATTAATGAAAAAATTCACACATTCCAACTCAGAATCCCCAAAGACCTATTCTTCAAATTTAACAAAGCAATTCTAAAGGCAATTTGAAGAATAAAACTGTAATAATATTCAGGGAAAGTCTGAAAAATAAGAGAAAGGACTTGCCCATCCATTAAAATATCACCTTTTAGAAGTTAAAACACTATGGTACTGGCACAGATGTTTTAAAATGTGCCTGGGATTTGGTTTTAATCAGGTAAGACAGGGTGATAGAAGCAAGCACAGCTAACTGCCTTTGCAAGAGGAGTTTATTATTTACAGTTCCCTAGAGGACTGGGCATGCCGGGCCATGCCAGGACAGGTAAGGAAGAAATCCAGGCGGGTCAGGAGGAAGGAGGAAGAGGAAACCACAGGCCAGGGCCTTTATTGTGGTTTTCATGAGGGAAACAACTAAACAGATTTAAGATTGGTCAGTCTGAAAAATTTCAGCTGCTCTGGGAATGGTCCCCCAGTTGTCTGGTACATGACCCTAGGGTGATTTAGGGCAGGAGGAATGTTGGTCTGGTGAGAGAGGTAGATAGAGAATGTGATTGTGGATATGGGTTTTGGGTTGGTCGCTTTGCATTTGTGTTGTTGTTGTTGTTCACTTGCTGAGTCATGTCCAACTCTTTGTGACCTCATGGACTGGAGTATGCCAGGTTCCTCTCTCCTTCACTGTATCCTGGAATTTGCTCAAATGCATGTCCATTGGGTCGGTGACAATATTTAGCTATCTCGCCCTCTGCCACCCTCCTCTCCTTTTGCCCTCAATCTCTCACAGCATCAGGGTCTTTTCCAATGAGTCAGCTCTTCACATCAGGTGGCAAAAGTATTAGAGTTTCAGCTTCAACATCCATCCTTTCAATAAATATTCAGGGTTGATTTTCTTTAGGATTGACTGGTTTGATCTTGCTGTGCAAGGGACTCTCAAGAGTCTTCTCCAACATCACAGTTCAAAAACATCAATTCTTTGGCACTGAGTCTGCTTTAGGGTCCAACTCTCACATCCATACATGACTACTGGAAAAACCATAGCCTTGACTAGATGGACCTTTGTCAGCAAAGTGATGTCTCTGCTTTTATATATGCTGTCTAGGTTTGTCATGGCTTTCCTTCCAAGGAGCAAGTATCTTTTAATTTCATGGCTACAGGCACGGTCTGCTGTTTTTGGAGCCCAAGAAAAGAAAATCTGTCACTGCCTCCACTTTGTCCCCTTCTATTTGCCATGAAGTAATGGGACCAGACGCCATGATCTTAATTTTTTTTAATGTTGTGTTTTAAGCCAGCTTTTTCACTTTCCTTTGCATATGTGTGCTTGCAGGCAACTTGTGTTTACCATCTCTAGGAGTTAGCTTCTCTAGCCCTGGGAGAGGCAGTCTCTTCAGGATTAGTAAGACCTCAAGATGTCAGAGCATCCTGAAATACAGGAAAAAAAGTTTTTAAATGATTAGTAGAACACAGTAGACAAATGACAATGAAACAGAATAGAAAGATGAGACCAAAGTGTGTAAAAGAATTTTATATGAGGGAATTCCTTGGCAGTCCAGTGGTTAGGACTCGGTGCTTCCACTGCAGGGGGCCTGGGTTCCATCCTTGATTGGGGAACTAAGTTCCTGAAGCCATACAGCATGGCCAAAAAAAAAAAATTGATGTGATAAAGATAGCTTTCTAAATCATGATGAATTGTTAGATTATTCAATAAGTAGTGCTGGAACAATTTCCTAACCATTTAGGAAAAACTTAAATCAGAACTATATCTCACAAAATAAACATGAGATGGCTTCAAAAACAACTTGACCAAAAATCTGTCACAGAATTTGAGACCCATTAAAAGATGTCTTTTTTAATTTAATGAGAAAAAAAATCTAAGTGAAATGATAACTTGCTAGAAACATGAACGGTGATATTTTTTATCACCTTGGGGCAGGGAGAAGTTTGTCAGCAAAAACAAAGAGTGCCTATGCAATATTTGGGACATCCTAGAGAAGCATTCTTCTTTATCTGGAGTTCATATTAACTGGGGAGTGCATATTTTTATTTGTTGAGTCTAGCAACCTGAGGACAGGAGAATTTTCTAAAAAGAAGAAATAACCAATCAATTGCACTGACAATCAAATAAGTGAAAATAAAAATAAAGAGAAGGCATGTTAACCTATCAGGCAGATAAAGAGTAAAAAATGGCCAAATCCAGTACTGGTGGAAGGTGTGGGAAAAGAGGCAAGGCCACTGCAGCCAGCCCTTGACTCTTGCTTCCTCAGCGGTTCCAAACCCACAGAGACCTGGCACTGGACGTCTGCTTCCTCACCCTCATTCCTCAACCCCCTGTAGCTCGATTTCCACCACTGTCACACCATTAAACTACTCCTGCTCATGTGGAAACTTGAATGGACATGACTCAGCTTTTGTCTTGTTTAACTCCTTGGACACTGTTCACTCCCTTCTCCTTCTTGATACATCCTCTTCCCTTGGCTTCCATGGCACCTCCAACACCTGGTTTTTTACTTATTTTCCCATCCCTGCTTCCCAATCATCTTTTTCTCCCCATCTCTTTAGTATTGGCATGTCTCCCATTTCTCTAGGTCTTCCTTCTTCATGGTCTCCAGGAGCAGAGCAACAACTACAACTCACATCTGTCTTCAGAGCTCCAGACCTGCAAACCCAACTGTTTACTAGCCTTTGATATCCCACAGGGCATCTCAAACTCAAATGTCCAAGAGAAAAAGCATCATCTTCGTTCCCAATCTTCCCCATTGCAGAAGAGGTCACTTCCACCTAACCAGAAGAAATGAAGAAACTCCCACTCTCACCAACTGAAGAAACCAGAAACCTGGATGTCATCCTTAACTGCCTTCTCTTCTGTTCTACCCATATCCAAACCATCATCAAAACCACCTTGTAAACTTAAACCGCTTAAACTTCTCTCAGATCCATCTATTAATTGTCATTTCCTCTGCCACAGCATCAGCCAAACCAACTTCAGCTCTTCCGTGTCCCTCACCTCTGAAGACCCAACAGAAAAACAGGCAAAGGGTAAAAGGAGAAAATTTGCAAAAGAAATTCAAATGATCAGCAAATGTGAGAAAGCCATTGACCTTATGAGTCATTAAAGATACTTCCGACTTAAAAATTAATAAGAAAATGTGAGATACTATTTTTGCCTTTAAAAAATCAACAAGGACAATGAAGTTCTGGAGAAATGGGAAAAACCCTTCTGGAGAACAATTTTCAGTATCTGTCACAATTCTAAATGAGCAGAAACTGTAACCCAGAAATTCCTCTTCTAGGAATTTATCCTAAGGAAATGACTGGCTGTGATAAGTATGAACCATAAGGTTCATTACAGCCCTGTCTATAAGAGCCAATACCCACTGAGAACTTACTCTGGGCATTTTCTCATTTAATCCTTACAGCAATCAACCCTATGAGCCTGGGAGTATTGACCCCATTATACAGATAAGAAAACTGAGAATTCAATGAATAACTTTCCTCTGGATGCTTTTAAGTATCAGGGCTGAAACCACAAGTCTAAAAGCCCACACTCAGCTATTTCCTCAACATAAAGGCCTTGCTCTGTGGAGGGAGCAGGTTCAGGAGAAATGCCTTCTGGATACCTCTTGCTTCTGGGCATCTCTGCTTGGGGAGGGATGTGCAGCACAGGCCAGAAGGGACATGTATGGAACTGCAAGAACAGCTCCAGAGTCTGCATAGTAGCCTGGAGGCAGTCATCAGGTTGTAGGGAGGATGCTTAAAGCTCTGGTTTTGATACTGCACTCGAGTGGAAAATACACTTTACTTAACTGGTTTGGGGGACATTATGGATATTATAGAGAAGTGTTTCAGTTAGGAATTGGTCAGGCAGCAGGTAAGCCAGTTACAATCGCTTAAGCGAGTCAAGGGATTTTATTTTGTCTCCAGTGCCCTTATGGTGGCCTGTTTTATCTCCTGCTCTGCCATTCTGCTGCTCTGGCATCACAGCTATAGTAAGGAAGAATGAAGAATGGGTATGGAAGTGCAACTGCAAGTCCTTCACGGGAGGGATCAAGTCATCAAGCCATGCTTTGGCACTGCCACTATGGAGACTAGATTAAAAAAAAAAAAAAAGGTCTAAGAGCTTGCAAAGTCAGCTGGTAAGAGGAGAAGCTGAGGGAGGTTTTGGAGAAATCCTGTATCTTCAAAGAGCCCCTTCGTTCCGTATCTACTGGATAAGCAGTCCTTAGTTTTACCCTTGGTTCCCTGAGAGTATGTGATATAGCCTTGGCAGGGGCATTGGCCTTCTCCAGATGGACAGTGGCAGTGGGCGGGGTTCTCCAAGAGCTTTCCACTTGGCCTCAGGAGGAGGGGAGCTGGTACCACCTGGAGACAGTGATTTACTAATTAGTTTGGGGAAACCTGGACTGATAAACTGGCTCTAGAGGAAAAAATTTAATTTAAAAAAGCACCCTGGGGACTTGCCTGGTGGTCCAGCAGTTAAGAATCTGCCTTGCAATGCAGGGGACATGGGTTTGACTCCTGGTCGGGGAACTAAGACCCCACATGCCAGGGAGAAACTAAGACCCCAAGCCACAACTACTGAGCCTGCGCACCACAACTAGAGAGTCTGTGCGCTGCAACGAAGATCCTGCGTGCTGTAACTAAGACCCAAATAAATAAATATTTTAATTATTAAAAAAAATCTTTGATTTATAGCATTCTCTGATTTCCAGGGTATAAATATTTCCCCTGTAACTCAATTTCAAGCTACCACAGTGTAACAACCAGCTCGCAGAATTCCTGAATATTTAACTATCAGCTCTTGGGAGGTTCTACATGCCAACTCTAGTACATCACTCCAGTAGCTCTTCTGTTGGGACCCCCAGAGATAACTGCAGGGCCCTTTGAAGAAAGACAGGATTTGCCATCACATGAATGGAATGTAAAGTCATTATAAGTTGAATATGAAAAAGCAATCAGGCAATTAAACCCAACTTTGTAGTAACAAACTGATGAGATTAGATACGTGGGCTACATTTGCATTAAAATATTTTAATATGCATTCTCATTACAAAATAGACAACTGTGAAGATCCATTTATTCAGCAGGTATTTATTGACAATTTCCTCTCTGCCAGGGATGGTTTGAGACACTAGGGATGAATATAGTAAATAAAATAAAGTTACTGTGCCCCTGAAGTTTACACTCTAGTCCTTTTGAAGTAAGGTCAGATAGTCATCATTGTTATGACAAAACTCTAAGCAGAGAAGAGGATAGCGAGTGAGAGGACTTTATTTTAGAAAGGGAGTTGAAGGGAAGCCCTCACTGAAGATGAGTTAACATTTGGGCAGAGGTGGGAATGAAGTGAGGGAGGGAGCAAGCTCAGTCTAGGGGGAGGACTCCAGGCAGAAGGAGGAGCATGTGGGAGGATGCTGAGATGAAAGCAAATTGGGCATAACTGAGGAAGGACAGGAGTCCGCTGTGGCTAGAACTCAGTGAACGAGGTACAGGATGAGGGGGGTGTGGAAATGAAGTGAGAGAGGCAGGGAAGCCTGCATCATGGACATCATGCAAGGATACTATGCATTTTATGCTAAATGTGATAGGAAGACATTGGAGGGTTCTGAGCAGGAAAATAGCAGTATCTCCTTTGCATTATAAAAGGATGTTGTGTCGACATCATGTGGGTAGTAAGACAGGAAGCAGAGACACCAATTGGGTGAGAGATTATGGTAGTTTAAGCAAACATAGTAGAAGTGGAAGCAGGAAAAGTGGTTAGATTGTAATAGAGTTTACAAGACTTAACAAAAAACAGGATATGAGATGAAGTAAAAAGAAGATGAATCTTAGATAACCTCAATATTTTTGTGCTCCCTGCCCAAATTATTGGGATTTCCAGGGAAGAGCAGGTTCGGAATGAAAAGAACCAAGAGTTCAGTGGAATGATATGTCTTCATTTTATCTTCATTCTTGAAGGATAATTTTGCCAAGTGTAAAATTTTGAATTGACATTTGTTCTCTTCCAACATGTTAGACACTGGGGAGAAAAGCAACCATAAAGGTGACATTTTCAGACAAACAAAAGTGAAACAATTTGTCACTAGTAAATATACTGAAGACATTCTAAATATATTACAGGCAGACAAAAAATGATCCCGTGTGTGTGTGTGTTTGTGTGTGTTAGTCACTCAGTCATGCCTGACTCTTTGCAACCCCATAGACTGTAGCCCACAAGGCTCCTCTGTCCACGGAATTCTCCAGGCAAGAATACTGAAATGGGTTGCCACTCCCTACTCCAAGGGATCTTCCTGACCCACGGACCGAACCCTGGTCTCCTGCATTTCAGGGAGATTCTTTACAGTCTAAGCTACCAATGAAGCCAAATGAAGCCAAACGAATGCTGACTGTAACTAGTGATAAGCTTATCTTAAGGTTTAAAAATACATATTTCATTTGAAAGGCAAAGATTGCCAGAGTGGATAATAAAAATTCAACTATATATTGCCTATGGGCTTCCCAGGTGGCATTAGCGGTAAAGAACCTGCCTGCCAATGCAGGAGATGTAAGAGACACAGTTGACAGTACATAGGCTTCAACAGTACGTGAACCATAAACTTCCAGATGTTCAAACTGGGTTTAGAAAAGGCAGAGGAACCAGAGATCAAATTGCTGACATCCATTGGATCATCGAAAAAGCAAGAGAATTCCAGAAAAACATCTACTTCTGCTTTACTGACTACGCTAAAGCCTTTGACTGTGTGCATCACAACAAACTGTGGAAAATTCTTCAAGAGATGGGAATACCAGACCACCTGACCTGCCTCCTGAGAAATCTGTATGCAGGTCAAGAAACAACAGTCAGAATTGAACATGGAACAACAGACTGGTTCCAAATCAGGAAAGGAGTATATTTCCTTTCAATATACAATATTCAATATATAAGGCTGTATATTGTCACCTAGCTTATTTAACTTCTATAACATCATGCAAAATGCTGGGCTGGATGAAGCACAAGATGGACTCAACATTTCCAGAAGAAACATCAATAACCTCAGATATGCAGATAACACCATCCTTAAGGCAGGAAGGGAAGAACTAAAGAGCCTCTTAATGAAAGTGCAAAAGGAGAGTGAAAAAGTTGGCTTACTACTCAACATTCAGAAAACTAAGATCATGGCATCCAGTCCCATCACTTCATGGCAAATAGATGGGGAAACAATGGAAACAGTGAGAGACTTTATTCTGGGGGGGCTCCAAAATCACTGCAGATGGTGACTGCAGCCATGAAATTAAAAGATGCTTACTCCTTGGAAGAAAAGCTATGACCAATCTAGATAGCATATTAAAAAGCAGAGACATTACTTTACCAACAAAGGTCCATCTAGTCAAAGCTATGGTTTTTCACGTAGTCATGTATAGATGTGAGAGTTGGACTACAAAGAAAGCTGAATGCCGAAGAATTGATGCTTTTCAACTGCAGTGTTGGAGAAGATTCTTGAGAGTCCCTTGGACTGTAAGGAGATCAAACCAGTACATCCTAAAGGAAATCAGTCCTGAATATTCATTGGAAGGACTGATGCTAAAGCTGAAACTCCAATACTTTGGCTACCTGATGTGAAGAACTGACTCACTGGAAAAGACCCTGAGACTAGGAAAGATTGAAGGGGGGAGGAGAAAGGGACCACAGAGGATGAAATGTTTGGATGGCATCACTGACTCAATGGACATAAGTTTGAGTAAGCTCCAGGAGTTGGTGATGGACAGGGAAGCCTGGCGTACAGCAGTCCATGGGGTCGCAGAGAGTTGGACATGACTGAGCAACTGAACTGAACTGAAACGAAAGAAAGCTGACATGGCTACATTAGTTACAGAATAGCATAATAAAATTACAGACTTTGAAGTCAAAAGCATTTCATAATGGGGAGATGTGGTCATTTCATAATGATAAAAATCCAATTTATCAGGAAGATGTAACAATTCTAAATTTGTATTAACCTAACAGCATGCTTTTTAACTTATAATTTTAACTTGCCTTTTAACATGCGTTTTAACTTCCCCTTGTACAAACAAGGGGAAGCAGGCTCTGTATCTGGAGGAGCAGTTACCCAAGTAGCTAGCTGACAAAAAATCAAGCCTCAGTGGCTGCTACTTGTACACAGGGAGGCCAAAGGCCTGGACCCACAGGAACACCTGCTTTGTTTGGCAAGGAAGCACAAGACTCCAGGTTGGGTTGGCCAATCTCTAAGCCTCAGCTAGAGAGAACCTTGGAGAGCACCCAGTGTGTCTCTTGGGGTTGAGCAGACAATAGACAAACTTGCAGATGACCTCAGGCAGTTCTGGGTCTGCTCCCTGACAGTGATGACCTAGATCTAAGACCTCCTGGACAGCCCCCAGAGAAGACACGGTATGCTTGTTGGCAAGTATGTAAACTTTTGTAAGGGAAAATGGGTGTGCAAATTTTGGGCTTCATTTAGGTTTCAAAAGAGTTAGATGGGGAATTTGCAGGCTCCTTACCCACAAATACCTCCCATTCTGTGGCCACAAGAGAGGGAATTTAAGGAGCCCTATTTCAGGAGTTGGGACACAGCCCAATTTAGAGGAAAGAGGATGGACTGCAATATACCAGGCAGAGCTCTATTCAGTGTTGAAAGTCACTTGCTGGATGATATAGACAAGTGACTTAACCTTTGTGAATTGCAGTCTCCTCACCTATAAAACAGAGATTATAAATGTATTACTTTCTAGGATTCTTGTGAAGATTAAATAATAACTTGTAAAGAGTTTAGCATAGAATCTGGTATAGGAAACAATAAGTTATACCATTATTATTACATTTGCCACAGGCTTGCTTATATTAACAAAAACAACTGGGAACAACCTAATGTCGATCAACAGGGAATTGGTTAAATAAAGATGTTACATCCATGGTTTCCCTGGTGGTTCAGTGGTAAAGAATCCACCTGCCAACGCAGGAGACAGCAGTTCTATCCCTAGTCCAGAAAGATACCACATGCCACAGAGCATCTAAGCCTATGCACAGCGAGCCACAACTACTGAGTCCACGAGCTACAACTACTGAAGCCTAAGTGCCTTAGAGCCCGTGATCTGCAACAAGATAAGCCACCCCAAAGAGAAGCCTGCAAAGTGAAATTAGAGTGTAGCCTCCACTCACTGCAACCAGAGAAAGCCCCTGTGAAGCAATAAAGACCCACTGCAGCCAAAATAAATGATTTTTTAAAATAAAATTAAATTTAAAAATAAAATTCAATGCAAAAAGTTAATAGTAAAAATAAAATTATAATGCATATCTATACTTGTTAATGTGGAAAACTATTCATGTGTTTATTATTTTGTATTTAAAAAAGCAGGTTTTTATGTCAGTATATATAATACGACCTGATTTTATGTTTAAATGTAAGTTTGTATAAATGCATATAGATGCATGTGTAATTATATGTGTAAGTGCTTAGAAAACTGTTTGGAATGAGATACACCAAACCGTTAACAGTGGTTATCCTTGCAGGGTGAGTTCATGAGTAAATTTCTTTTCTTTCTGCTTATCTGCATTTTAATTTTTTTAATGATGACCATGTGTGATGTGTGTAATAAAAATAATAATAAAGGAAAAGATAAAATTTTGTGGCCCAGAGCAAGAGAAGACTCCAAATGAGGTCTGCCCAACACAAAGCAGACTAAAAAAGGAATGAGGGTTTTTGTTTTTTTTAAGGAAAAGGAAGCTTTATCCAGCTTTACAGAATTGTGATAAAATACTTATACGGGAAATCTAAAATACAACACAATACATATAGCTGATTCACACTGTTATACAGCAGAAACCAATACAATATTGTAAAGCAATTATACTCCAATTTAAAAATAAATGAAAATAAAATATTATACAAATGAACCTATCTATGAAATATAAACAGAATTATGGACATAGAGAACAGACTGGTGGTTGCCAAGCAGGAGGGAGTTGGGGGAAGGATGGAGTAAGAGACTGAAGTTAACAGATGCAAACTATTACATAGAGAATGGATAAAACCACAAGGTCCTACTCTATAGCACCTGGGACTATATTCAATATCCTGTGATAAACCATAATGGAAAAGAATATTTAAAAGAGAATGTATATATTTGTATAACTGAATCATTTTGCGGTACAGCAGACGTTAACACAACATTGTAAGTCAACTATAGGTGGTATTCGGTCTCCATTGCGTCTGACTCTTTGCAACCCTATGGACTGTAGCCTGTCAGGTTCCTCTGTTCATAGGATTTTCCAGGCAAGAACATTATACTTCAATTAAAAAATACTGATTAAAATTAAAAAAACAAAACAAAAAATATTGATTAAACAAGAGTTCAGGTGGAAAAGATGATACACAGAATGGGAGAAGGTAACTGCAAATCATATGTCTGATAAGGGTATATATTATGTCACATTCAGGTACATAAGGAACTCTACAACTCAATAATACAATGACAAATGATTCAATTTTTAAAAAGTAAATAAAATTGTGATAAAATACACATAATATAAAATTTACCATTTTAACCATTTTAAGTGTATAGTTCAGTGGTATTAGGGCTTCCCTCATGGCTCAGCTGGTAAAGAATCCTCCTGCAATGCAGGAGACCTGTGTTTGATCCCTAGGTTGGGAAGATCCCCTGGAGAAGGGAAAGGCTACCCACTCCAGTACTCTGGCCTGGAGAATTCCATGGACTGTATATACCATGGGGTCGCAAAGAGTCAGACATGACTGAGCAACTTTCACTCACTCATTCATTCAGTGGTATTAAGTACATTCACATTGTTGAGCAACCACCACCACCTTCCATGTCCAGAACTTTTTCATCTTCACAAACTCAAACTCTACACCCATTGAATTTCCCCAACCCCCTCCTTCCAACCCTGTGTAACCTCCACTTTACTTTCTGTCTCTATAAATTGACTACTCTAGTAGTCACATAAGGAGACTCATACATTATTTGGTCTTTTGTGTCTGGTTTATTTCACTTAGCATAATGTCTTCAAGGTTCATACACACTGCAGCCTGTGTCAGAATTTCCTTCTTTTTTAGGCTGAATAATATGCCATTGTAAGTCTACATCACATTTTGTTTACTTATTCATCCATTTATGGGTATTTGGCTTGTCCTATCTTTTAGCGATTGTGAATAGTGCTATTGTGAAATCAGTGTTTTATCTGGCTTTTTAAGGGAAGGCCACCAAATACCAGTCTGTGTCTGGTCTTTCTCCACTTGCTGATTAGGTTGAGATTCACCTAGCATTTAATAAGCAGTTACTGAGTTCCAGGATCTAGGCCAGTTGCTTTCAACCCATTGCTTGTAAAAGCCTCAAAAAACCCTGTAAATGAAGTAAGCACAATTTTCCCCATTTTACAGATGGGGATGGTCAAGTTCAAAGAGATCAAGTAACATGCCCAAGGCCAGTGTAACAGAAGTGCAGGATGGACTCAATTATGCTGTAGTAACAAATGACCTCAAGATGTTAGGGACACTTTCTTTTTTCTCTGACAAATAAGGACTTCTCACTCATGTCAAATGTCATCTTAGGTCAGCTTGTGCCTACTCTGTGTTATTGTCAGCCCAGGCTGAAGGGGCAGACCCTCTCGGGGACGTTTCTGGACTCTTGGTAGAAAGAAAGAAAAAGACAGCAGACCACAAGCTGGCTGAAAACATCTGTTTACAAGTGACATGGCCATTGGCACCAACGTTTTATTGACCAAACCACATCTTATGGCCACTCCTGAATTCAACAGAACAGAGACGTGGCTTAACCCTCCTCCAGGAAGGGCAGTGACTAGTTTAAGCAGAAATGTAACCTACCGCAGCCCTGTAGGGGCTCAGAGAGAAGACAGTAAATCTGTAGGGACACTGGCAGGTGTTCAGGCTGGCTCCACTCTGCAAAAGTAAAAGCTAAAGTCTGTGAGTGCCCCAGAAGTGTTCTATCTCCAGAGGACTGACCCACAGTAACCAAAAGCAAGGGAAACTGTAGAGAAACAGGAGGTCAAGATGTTTGTTTACTGTGAGATTAGAAAGACCGCAGGGAGCAGACACATGGGTCCCTTGGGAACACCGTGTCTCTTCCAGAGTGAGGGCTCCTGAGGATCCTTCTGTGACCCAGCGGTCACTGATGACCCTTCAGTCAGCACTGCAGAGTAATGGACAAGGCTGGAGGCTCCTGTGTGCTGAAACACAAGGCAGGCCAGGCTCCCCAAATTCCCTGAAATACTGCCATCTTTTTCCTTTCATGTAGAAGAAGCAAGTCAGTGTAGATCTGGCACTATGCTGGCAAAAATCCCCCAGGGACCCCCTTGGAGCCCTACAAGTGGAGATTATTCAGCCTATTTAACAGGGGGAAATGGGAGAGGAATGGTCAGTGATATATAGATAGATAGGTAGATACATATTATATATATACATACACATTATATATTATTATACGTAGGTATATATAATGACCTTGCCTGCCTACATTTTATATATATGATGTAATGTGCATGCGTGTGTGCTAAGCCACCTCAGTGGTGTCTGACTGTGTGATCCTATGGACCATAGCCCACCAGGCTCCTCTGTCCATGGGGATTCTCCAGGCAAGAATACTGAAGTGGGTTGCCATGCCCTCCTCCAGGGGATCTTCCCAACCCAGGGATCGAACCCGCATCTCTTATGTCTTCTGCATTGGCAGGCAGGTTCTTTACCACTAGCGCCACCTGGGAAGTTCATATGATGTTATTTATAACATATAATATGTACATATATATACGTGCATGTGTATATACATATGCGTATATAAAATGGGCAGACAAGATGAGGGAAAGGTCAAGGATTTTTTCCTGGTGATGCAATTATGGATATTTAGATTTTTAAAAATTATTTTCTGAACTGTATTGAGCATACATCCATCTGTAATTAGGAAACACTTATTAAAAATTAAAGCAATTCTAGGGACTTCACTGATAGTCCAGTGGTTGAGTGTCTGCCTGCCAGTTCATGGGACACAGGTTCCTCCCTGGTCCGGGAGGGTTTCTTGTGCCGTGGGGCAAGTAGACCTATGAACAGCAACTACTGAAGCCCACACACTCTAGAGCCCACACTCCCCACTAAGAGAAGCCCCCATGATAAGAAGCCCATGCATCACAACTAACGAGTAGCCCCCCACTCACCCCAACTAGAGAAAACTCCTGCAGCAATGAAGACCCAGCACAGCCATAAATAAATACATAAATAAATTTTTAAAAAGTAAAACAATTCTAAAAAAATTACTGGGCTGAGGAACTGCAACATTTATGGGATTTCACCTTTCCTGGATTCTGTCCAAATCCCAATGGAGGAGTCCTTTTTTGGGTACCCACTGTCCGTCCCAAGGGCACGTGCCCCGTCTACAGCGGAGAACAAGATGCAGACATGCCCTCACAAAGCTCTCAAGGGGGAAAAAGACAACGAATGCGTGGTTTCCACCAAGTGTGATGGAGGCCCAAGAAGTGCAAGTGATGAAGAGCTTTTCTCCAAATGCCCACTGACTGAGTGGTTGGTCCTCCAAACAGTGTTTAAGACCGAGGGTTTTAAACCTAAATTCAAAACCCTGGTTTCATTCCTTTAGCTGTGTGAGCCCCACACCACCCCCACCCCAGGTAATATCTAAGTCTCTCGGCCTGGTTTTGCTCTCTGCAAAAAGGTTCATTGAAAGATTAACTGAGACTGTTGTTGCTATTCAGTCACTCGGTCGTGTCCAACTCCCTGCGACCCCGTGAACTACAGCACTCCAGGCTTCCCTGTCCTTCACTATCTCTCAGAGTTTGCTCAGACTCATGTCCATTGAGTTAATGATGCCATCCAACCATCTCATCCTCTGTTGCCCCCTTCTTCTCCTGCCCTCAATCTTTCCCAGCATCAGGGTTTTTTCCAGTGAGTCAGTTCTTCGAATTAAGTGGCCAAAGTATAAGAGCTTCAGCTTCAGCATCAGTCCTTCCAATGAATCTTCAGGGTTGATTTCCTTTAGGATTGACTGGTTGGGTCTCCTTGCTGTTCAAGGGACTCTCAAGAGTCTCCTCCTTAAGGAAAATAATGCATGTAAAATCCTGAGGTCGGTTCCTGGCCTACAGGGAGTCACTGATATTTAAGGCATTGACCCAGCACTCCCAAATCCAAGTTTGTTGCCTTTCTCAAACAGTGAGAAAAGAGAAAAGTGCTCTTCTCACTACCTCTAACGAGGAACAAGGCCTACGTCCTCAGTCACAGAAATGCTCCCTACAGTGCTGTAGGAACTTTGCATGTGTGCTCAAATTGCTCAGTCTGACTCTCTGTGACCCCATGGACTCTAGCCTGGCAGCCTCCTCTGTCCATGGAATTTTTCAGGCAAGAATGTTGGAGTGGGTTTTCATTTCCTCCTCCAGGGGATCTTCCCAACCCAGGGATTGAACCCGTGTCTCCTGCATCTCTTGCATTGGCAAGCAGATTCTTTACCACTGAGCCACCAGGGAAGCCCAGTAGGAACTGAATGGCTCTACAAAAATAATAACTGGAAGAAATTGTTGTCTCTAAGGAGAGAAAACTGGGAGGCAGGGGTGGGGAGACTGCTGAGCCTTCCAAACTGTTCGAAAAAATTATTTTCTCCTTCATGAATTCTTCTCAGGTTTAAAAACATAGGAATGAAATGATTTTAATAATTTGAATTAATGAATTCCTCAGTGACTTCTTCTGCTTTTCCCTCTGCAGAGCCGGGCTTTCCTCAAAGCCGAGTCTGAGGACCACCTTTATGAAAATCTGTGCTCTCCTCCTCTGCCAGCTCCAATGAATCAGAACTTCTGGGGCTGTGAAGGAGGGGGGCGCCTGCTTGGCCTCACTTTTAATTAGCTCCCCTGGTAGTTCTCCAAGACACCAAAGCAGAAGAATCACTGCTTTATGAACCCTTCTGCATGTCAAGTGCTCAGAAATGTTACCTTCCCCTTACTCTGCCTTCCCTGAGATGACATCACAGCCCAGCAGGCTTAGAGAATCCACCTATGACTCTGACATGATTTACTGTGCAAACTAAAATTATTCACCCTGCCAACTGTTACCGTACCAATACTGGTGGTCAAATGCTACCTCAGCAGGTTAAATCCAGCACAGTAGAATTCTATGTAAATGTTAAAAAAAAAAAAAAAAAAAAAAAAGAATGAGCAGACTCTCTTCATTGTACTATGTACAAGTTCTAAGATAAGTAAAGTGAAAAAAATAAAAATGTACGACAACGTGCTTGGCCTGTTAGCACTTGTGTAAAAGTGCTACACACACACAAGATATACACATATGTATTTGTGTATGCAAATTTTAGTATATGCAAATCTCTGGAAGGATAAACAAGAACTGGGGAGGGAGGAGTTGTGGTTTGCCTCCGGGAAGAGGAAGTGGGGATGTGGGTAAGAGACAGACTTTTCACAATGCTGTATACCCACCCAAGCTCTTGAATTTTTGAGCCATCTGAACGCATTCCTTTTTCAGAAATAAACAAATGTGAAAGCATGCTGCCACTGTCTTGAAGCTGTTCTGAATGCATGAGCCTCGTTCTCAGCTCATCCCTATGACTCCCTGTTCCTCAAACCGTCTTTTCATCTAAGGCTCTCCTTCCACAGAGTCAATCACTGACCTTGTCCATCCACAGGCACATTTTGATCAGACTGTTAAGCCAGACAACTCCACTGGCACTTAACATTCCAGTCCAGAGGCAGCGAAACACGCTTGCAAAAGATTTCATGATTTTAGACTCTGGCAAGAGGCAAGAGGTCAGTGTGCTTATGTAAGCCGACATAGCTTCTCCATTGAGACGTGCTCAGGAAGACAAGGGGCACCGTGGCTCACACAGGACCGGAGGCAGCTCGGAGACACTCGAGAGGGAAGAACTGAGTCCCTCTCCGGCTGCGGGGCCTTGACCAACCCTAAATTGATCCGGTTCAGCCAAAAAGGAAAATAGATTATTAAGAATAACGTACGGTGGGGCTTCCCTGGTGGCTCAGTGGTAAAGAAACCACCTGCCAATGTAGAAGACACAGGTTCAATCCCTGGTCTGGGAAGATCCCACGTGCCGCAGAGCAGCTAAGCCCGTGTGCCACAACTTCTGAGCCTGCACTCCACAGCCCAGGCTCCGTGACAGGAGAAGCCTGGGCACTGCCACTAGAGAGCAGAGAAAACCCAGCAGCAATGAAGATCCCAGCAGAGCCGAAAATAAAATAAATAAATAAATAAATTTTTAAAAAATTAAAAAAATAATAATAGAAGGGAGGGAATTTCCTGGTGGTCCAGTGGTTAGGACTCTGTGCATCCACTGCTGGGGGTCCAGGTTTGATCCCTGGTTGGGGAGCTAAGATCCTACAAGCCATGCAGCCAAAGAAATAAAATAAGATAATGCTGTGAGTGGATGTTTTACAAACAAATCGAAGTTTTTAAAAAAAAAAAATAACAACATAAGGATAACATAGGATCCAACCACTCCACTCCTAAATATTTTCCCAAGAGAAAAAGAAATATTATGTTCCCATGAAGACCTGTACATGAATGTTCATAGCAACTTTATTTGTAATAATCTCAAGCTGGAAACAACCCGAAATGTCCAACAAATTGTGGCATATCCACCCAACAGAATACTACCCAGCAATTAACTAGTGATACTTGCAAGAAACAATATGGATGAATGTAAAAAAAAAAGATAATAAATTGCTGAATGAAAAGAAGCAGATCAAAAAAGAAGTGCATGATTTCGTTTATAAAAATCCCTAGACAATACAGGCTAATCTATAGTTACACAAAGCAGATCAGTGGTTTCTCTGGTTGAGGTAAAGAGGGATGGGAGGGAAGGATTACAAAGAAGTGGAAGAAATTTGGGGGGTAATAGAGGTGTTCACTATCTTGATTAGAGTGATGGTTTCATGGGTATACACATATGTCAAAGTATCCAGTTACACACTTTAAACACATGCAGCTTTATTGTCTATAAGGTCAACAAAGCTTTTTTTTAACAAAAAGAATCATGGAAAACCACAATGAGGTACCATTACACGCCAGTCAGGATGGCTACTATCCAAAAGTCTACAAGCAATAAATGCTGGAGAGGGTGTGGAGAAAAGGGAACCCTCTTACACTGTTGGTGGGAATGCAAACTAGTACAGCCACTATGGAAAACAGTGTGGAGATTTCTTAAAAAACTGGAAATAGAACTGCCATATGACCCAGCAATACCACTTCTGGGCATACACACCAAGGAAACCAGATCTGAAAGAGACACGTGCACCCCAATGTTCATCGCAGCACTGTTTATAATAGCTAGGACATGGAAGCAACCTAGATGCCCATCAGCAGACGAATGGATAAGGAAGCTGTGGTACATATACACCATGGAATATTACTCAACCATTAAAAAGAATTCATTTGAATCAGTTCTAATGAGATGGATGAAACTGGAGCCCATTATACAGAGTGAAGTAAGCCAGAAAGATAAAGAACATTACAGCATACTAACACATATATACGGAATTTAGATAGATGGTAGCGATAACCCTATATGCAAAACAGAAAAAGAGACACAGAAGTACAGAACAGACTTTTGAACTCTGGGGGAGAACGTGAGGGTGGGATGTTTTGAAAGAACAGCATGTTTATTATCTATGGTGAAACGGACCACCAGCCCAGGTGGGATGCATGAGTCAGGTGCTCGGGCCTGGTGCACTGGGAGGACCCTGAGGAGTCGGGTGGAGAGGGAGGTGGGAGGGGGGATCGGGATGGGGAATACATGTAACTATATGGCTGATTCATGTCAATGTATGACAAAACCCACTGAAATGTTGTAAAGTGATTGGCCTCCAACTAATAAAATAATATTAAAAAAAAAAAAAAAAAAAGAATCATGGAGTATTGTGTGGAACTCAAGTTCCACAGGTTATGCTTTGGGGATTGAAGGAACTATTCTAGATTTTGATTGTGGTGGTAATTACACGACTATCTATGGTATTAAAGTTCATCAAATTTCTTTGAATCTAAATACTTAAAAGCAATTATTTTTGTTGCAAGTGAATTATACCTCGATGAAATTGATTTTTAATAAACAGGACATATACATGGGAACATCCACGCAGAGACCAGGTTAGCAGCTGGACCCCAAAAACATCCGGGGCCCACCTGCCTCTGCTGCCGATATACTCTCTTTCTCCTCTCTCTCTCTTTCTCATCTCTGGCTCTTCATATGCCTGTCTCTAACCTTCCCACAGATTGATTCCCTTCCAGTTCTTTGGCCCAAAAGGCAGAACATTCAGCTGTCAGTACTTTCTAAGTTTTATGTCTTAAGGCTCAGGTACTGGAAAAAAAAAAAAAAGGAAACTTTTTCTAAGCCTCAGTACCTGGTCCGGAAAATGAGATGGTTGGAATAATTTCAGTAGTTCTCAGTGAGGAAATACCCATTACAGAATGCTGACCTTTAAGAAAGAGGCCGGGGAATCTAGAAATCTAGAAAATGCAAATATCCCAACAATAAAGAATGTTCCTGTGATCCACTTTCAAGTGCCTCACTGCACATAAAGGTGAAAAACCTGTAAGTTTATCTGAGCCTAGAATCTACATCCATTCTACATACAAGCATGGTTTTTAAAAATACTTCCCAGGAGGTCAACTCAAATGAAAATCAACAAATTTGATCTATGTAGAGAATTGCTTTTGGAAGAGCTGCCACCAGTTGAAATGCTTATACTGTCTGATTTTCAACACTTAGCCGTTAGGGCTTCCCTGGTGGCTTGACAGTAAAGAATCCCCCTGCAATACCGGAGCCAAAGGAGACCAGGTTCGATCCCTGCGTCGGGGAGACACCTTAGAGGAGGAAATGGCAACCCACCCCAGAATTCTTGCTTGGAGAATTCCATGGACAGAGAAGCCTGGCGGGCTACAGTCCCTGGGGTCACAAATAGACGACTGAAGCGACTTACCAGCAAGCAGTAGCAGCAGCCGCCAGACGACATTTACAGCCACGGCTTTCAGGGTGATTCTATGTGTAGGTGCAAATATCTATTTCAGTCTCTAGGGTAATCACACCTAGGTATTTACAAATGTAAAATATATTTTATTATAAATTACTTCTTTTTTCTTATGGGTAGGAAACTGCAATCCTAATATATAATATACATATATTCTGCCATTAGGATTATAATATATATATGAAGATATATACTAACATACTAATTTAGTTCTTAAGCAATCATATGAGGTATATACTGTCATTGGCCCCATTTTATAGATGAAAAACCGTGGCACAAAAGAGTACCCCAGATCACACAGCTAATAAGCAGCAGAGCAGGAATTTGAACCCAGGACATTTACTCCAAAAATCATATTGTCTGACGCACTACATCATATAGACTTTAGCACTATATCACACAGACTTTTAGCCTAAAAACCTAGAGTCTTTAAGCTACCTAAAATAGCCCACAAATTTTATTTCAGGCTGGGAAGGTTGTTAGGGGCTTCCCAGGTGGCACTGGTGGTAGAGAATCCGCCTGGCAATGCAGGAGCCTCAAGAGATGCAGGTTCAATCCCTAGGTCAGGAAGATACCCTGGAGAAGGGAACGGAAACCTACTCCAGTATTCTTGCCTTTAAAAATTATCCCATGGACTGAGGAGACTTGTGGGCTACAAACTCTGGGGTTGCATAGAGTTGGACATGACTGAGTGACTGAGTAAAGTTGTTACTAAATAATGATGATGAGGATGAGATTCAATGGTCTAGATGCCCTGGGTCTCTCCCAGTTCCAGAATCTATTTACTCTGGCTATGTTCCTAAACAACTCTTCCTGTTCAGTTTAGCCTTATACTTGGAAATGTGAGGAACTTCCCTGAAGAGGAAAAGTGTAATGTCAAATTAGTGACATTTTTAGCTTTTTGAAAACAATCACAACATCTAGTGAGGACACAACACAGATTCTCTCAAACATTGCTGGTGAGAGGACAGTGAGTGACTACTTCTCAACAAAAACAGCGAAATATCATATCCTTTAACTCTGACTTCATTTAGAAAATCTTTCCTAAGGAAACATGTTTTTAATGTGGTTTGTTGTTGTTGTTCAGTTGCTCAGTCATGTCTGACTCTTTGTGACCCCATGTATTGCAGCATGGCAGGCTTCCCCTGTCCTTCACCATCTCCTGAAGCTTGCTCAAACTCATGTCCATTGAGTCGGTGATGCCATTCAACCATCTCATCCTCTATCGTCCCCTTCTCCTCCTGCCTTCAATCTTTCCCAGCATCAGAGTCCTTTCCAATTAGTCAGTTCTTCACATTATATTGGAGTTTCAGCTTCAGCATCAGTCCTCCCAGTGAATATCCAGGACTGATCTCCTTTAGGATGGACTGGTTGGATCTCCTTGCAGTCCAAGGAATTTTCAAGAGTCTTCTCCAACACCCCAGTTCAAAAGCATCAATTCTTCGGTACTCAGATTTCTTTATAATCCAACTTTCACATCCATAGATGGACCTTTGTTGGCAAAGATATGTCTCTGCTTTTTAATATGCTGTCTAGGTTGGTCATAGCTTTTCTTCCAAGGAGCAAGAGTCTTTTAATTTTATGGCTGCAGTCACCATCTGCAGTGATTTTAGAGCCCTTAAAAATAAAGTTTCTCACTGTTTCCATTGTTTCCCCATCTACTCGCCATGAAGCGATGGGACCAAATGCCATGATCTTTCTTTTTGAATGTTGAGTTTTAAGCCAGCTTTTTCACTCTCTTCTTTCACTTTCTTCAAGAGGCTCTTCAGTTTCTCTTCACTTTCTGCGAACTGAAAGGGTGGTGTCATCTGCATATCTGAGGTTATCGATATTTCTCCTGGCAGTCTTGATTCCAGCTTGTGCTTCATCCAGCCCAGGATTTCGCATGATGTACTCTGCATAGAACTTAAATAAGCATAATAACAATATACAACCTTGACATACTCATTTCCCAATTTGGAACCAGTCTACTGTTCCATGTCCAGCTCTAACTGTTGCTTCTTGACCTGCATACAGGTTTCTCAGGAAACAGGTAAGGTGGTCTGGTATTCCCATCTCTTTAAGATTTTTCCACAGTTTGTTGTGATCTACACAGTCAAAGGCTTTGGCCTAGTCAGTGATGCAAAAGTAGATGTTTTTCTGGAATTCTCTTGCTTTTTCGATGATCCAACTGATGTTGGCGATTTGATCTCTGGTTCCTCTGCCTTTTCTAAAAACAGCTTGAAGTTCATGGTTTACATACTGTTGAAGCCTGGCTTGGGGAATTTGGGACATTACTTTGCTAGCGTGTGAGATGAGTGCAATTGTGTGGTAGTTTGAACATTCTTGAACATTGCCCTTCTTGAGATTGGAATGAAAACTGACATTTCCAGTCCAATGGCAACTGATGAGTTTTCCAAATTTGCTGGCATATTGAGTGCAGCACTTTCACAGCATCATCTTTCAGGATTTGAAATAGCTCAACTGGAATTCCATCACCTCCACTAGCTTTGTTTGTAGTGATGCTTCCTAAGGCCTGCTTGACTTCACATTCTAGGATGTCTGGCTCTAGGTGAGTGATCACACCATCATGGTTATCTGGGTCCTGAAGATCTTTTTTGTATAGTTCTTCTGTGTATTCTTGCCACCTCTTCTTAATATCTTCTGCTTCTGTTAGATCCAGACCATTTCTGTTATTGTGCCCATCTTTTCATGAAATGTTCCCATGGTATCTCTAATTTTCTTGAAGAGATCTCTAGTCTTTCCCATTCTATGGCTTTCCTCTATTTCTTTGCATTGATAGGTGAGGAAGGCTTTCTTATCTCTCCTTGCTATTCTTTGGAACTTTGCATTCAAGTGGGTATATCTTTCCTTTTCTCCTTTGCCTTTAGCTTCTTCTCTTTTCTCAACAATTTGTAAGGCCTCCTCAGACAACCATTTCACCTTTTTGCATTTCTTTTTCTTGGGGATGGTCTTGATCACTGCCTTCTGTACAATATCACGAACCTCCATCCATTGTTCTTCAGGCACTCTGTCTATCAGATCTAATCCCTCTGATCTATTTGCCACTTCCATTGTACAATTGTAAGCGATTTGATTTAGGTCATACCTGAGTGGTCTAGTGGTTTTCCCTACTTTCTTCAATTTAAGTCTGAATTTGGCAATAAGGAGCTCATGATCTGAGCCACGGCTTATTTTTGCTGACTGTGCAGAGCTTCTCCATCTTTGGCTACAGAGAATATAATCAATCTGATTTTTGTGTTGGCCATCTGGTGATGTCCATGTGTAGAGTCTTCTCTTGTGTTGTTGAATGAGAGAGTGTTTGCTATGACCAGTGCATTCTCTTGGCAAAACTCTGTTAGCCTTTGCCCTGCTTCATTTTGTACTCCAAGGCCAAATATGCCTGTTATTCCAGGTATCTCTTGACTTCCTACTTTTGCATTCCAGTCCCCTAGAATGAAAAGGACATCTTTTTTTGGTGTTAGTTCTAGAAGGTCTTATAGGTCTTCATAGAACCATTCAACTTCAGCTTCTTCAGCATTAATGGTTGGGGCATAGACTTGGATTACTATGATATTGAATGATTTGCCTTGGAAATGGATAGAGATCATTATGTCATTTTTCAGACTGCACCCAAGTACTGCAGTTCAGACTCTTTTTGACTACGAGGGTTACTCCATTTCTTCTAAGGAAAGTGGTAGAATACACATAATATAAAATATACCATTTTAACCATTTTTAAGTGTGTAATTCAGTAGCATTTAGTACATTCACAATATTGTTGTGCAATCATCACTGCTATCTAGTTCTGGAACAGTTTATTACACCAAAAAGAAATCTCATAACCATTCAGTAGTCACTCCCCATTCCCCTCTGCCCCAGCCTCTGACAACCACTAATCTGCTTTCTGTATCTATGAATTTATCTATTTGGATATTTAACATAAATGGAGTGACCTTCTGTGTATGACTTCTTTCACAAGAATATTGTCTTTAAGGTTCATCCATTTTGTAGCATGTATCAGTACTGTATTCCTTTTTTGCTTTAACTTTTTAGGTAAAATCCATATAACATGAAATAAAGCATTTTAAAGTGTACAATTCAATGACATTTTGAACAGTCACAATGTTGTGCAACTACCACACTACCTAATTCCAAAACATTTTCACCATCTAAAAATTAAACCCACCCTCATTAGACAGTTAATTCCCATTCTCTCCTCCTCCCCTGACAACCATCAATCTGCTTTCTTTCTCTATGGATCTATCTATTCTGAATATTTTATATAAATGGAATCATATATATGATCATATATGATACATATGATCATATATATATGACATATGAATCATATATATATGTTATATATAAATGGACTCTTTATATAACTTTCTTGTGTTTGGCTTCTCTTATAAACGTGACTTTTTGTAAGGTTAGCCTACGTTGTAGTATGTATCAGTATTTCGTACCTTTCTATGGTTGAGTAATATTTCACTGTACGGATGGACTACACTTTGCTCATCCATTCACCCGTTAATGGACATTGGGATCCTTGTCATATTTTGGTTATTGTGAATTGTGCTGCTATGGGCATTTGTGTACAAGTTTCTGTTTGAACACCAATTTTCAATTCTTTCAAGTATATACCTAATTGGAATTGCTAGGTCATGTGGTAATTCTTTAAAACTGATTTTTTTTTTTTTGTCATCCCACATGTTAGGCAGGATCTTAGTTCCCTAAGAAGGGATCAAACCCATGACCCTTGAAGTGGAAGCACAGAGGCTTAACCTAGACCACCAGGGAACTCCCAAAGGGTCATATGCTAATTCTAAGATTAACTTTCTGAGGTACCACCAAACAATTTTCTAGAGACTACCATTTTTACATTCCCCCAGGGATGTTCCAATTTCTCCATCTTCCCACCCTCCTAATGCTAATTTTGTTGTTGTTTTTGTTGTTGTGGCCATCCTAGTGGGTATGAAGTCATATCTAATTGTGAGAGTTTTGATTTGCATTTTCCTAGTGACTAGACGTTGAACATCTTGTGCTTATCGACAATCTTTATATCTTCTTCAGGAAAAAGTCCTTGTCCTTTTTAAAAACTGGGTTGTTTGTCTTTTTGCTATTGAGTTGTGCCTGAGGATATAATTTTAAACGGGAAAACTATTTAAACATAAACATCACAGTATTATTTACAGTGGTGAAAAAATTCAAAGTGACACTAATCTATAACAATAGGGGATATAAAAACAGTCCCAGCCCTTAAGGGGCATTCTGTCCTGTCAAAAAAGCACAAACGAAACAATAAATTCAGTAAGATCCATGTTCAGGGTGTGCAAAGGATACGAAAGGAGCTCAGAAGGTGGGTGGGGAGAGTGTCAGGGACATCTTCCCCAGACAAATGAAGAAATATGAGGGTGAGTATATGCAAAGCAGAGGAATGGTGCATGTCCAGAGTTGCAAAAGAGAATGATACGATTGGGGAACTACAAAGAGTGTTTTGGTCTGTGCTTTTGTCAAAGGTTCAGTGTAGAGAAACAGGAAGGAGCTGGAGCAAGAACGTTCTCGCCCGTGCTAAGCCTTTACCTGAAACCTCAGAGGGCTTCAGGAGGAGGCAACATGATGAACTTTATGTTTTGGAAAATTTACTCTGACAGCCACATGGAGAACCGGTGATGGTTGGGCTAGACTGGGGTCTAGTCAGGAAGAGTTACAAGACAAAAAGAACTAAGACGCGGCTCTAGGGAGAAGAGTAAAGAAGGTCAGAGATTAGATATGATCCCTATATCATACTTCCTGCCTGTCATCAATTAGACTGTGTCCCCCCAAAATAGATATGTTGAAGTCCTAATCCCCAACACTTCAGAATGTGACCTTCTTTGGAAACAGGGTCAGTGCAGATGTAATTCTTTAAGATGAGGTCATACTATAGTAGGATGGATCCAATATGACTGGTGTCCTTATTAGAAGACAGTCATGTAAAGACAGACACACACACACAGGGAAAACTCCATGTGATGACAAAGGCAGAGATTGGAGTGAGGTAGCTGCAAGCCAAGGAGTGTGAGAGATTGCCAGAAAACCACCTGAAGTTAGGAAAAGGCAAAGAAAGATTCTCCTACAGATTTCAGAGGGACCGTGGCCCCAGTCTGTAATAGCTAACATTTCTAGAGTGGTTACTCTGTCACAGATTGGGTTTTAAGTGCTTCACTCAGAGCAATCCTTTCAACTTCTCAGTTCCCTGTGAAAAAAAGATTCTATTATTATTTTCACTTTATATTTAAGAAAACTGAAACCAAGGCTTCTCTGCGGCTCAGTGGTAAGAATCTTTCTGCCAAGGCAGGAGACACGGGTTTGACCCCTGGTCCAGGAAGATCCCACATGAGGTGGAGCAACTAAGCTGGTGGGCCACAACTATTGAGCCTGTGCTCTAGAGCCTGGGAGCTGCGACTTTGGAGCACATGTGCCACAAATAACGAAGCTCGTGTGCTCTAGAGCCCATGCTTTGCAACAAGAGAAGCCACTGCAACCAGAGAGTAGCCCCCGGCTCTCTGCAACTAGAGAAAAGGCCAGGAGATAATAAAGACCCAGTGCAGCTAAAAATAAATAAATAAAATTTAAAAAAAAAAAAAGAAAACTGAAACACAGGGTAGTCAAGTAAGTTTCTCAAGGCTACAAAGCTAGGGGAATGGCAGAGCCAGAATTTCGTGCTTGGCAGACAGACTCCCCAAGCTCTAGTGTTCTTACTCGATATACTGTGCAGCCATTCTAATTCATATTTACTGAATTACTGAAAGTTCAATGGAAGGATGAATGAATGAATTATTGAGTAAATCTAGATTTGTTACGTACAGGGGGAAAGGTGGGAGTGATGAAGAGGAGAGAGAAATCAAGGATGAAGCCCAGATATCTTGCTTGGAAGACTTAGTAAATAAGGCATCGCCATTTACTGAGGCAGGAAAAAGAGGGGCAAAGTCCGATTCAGGGGTGGCGGCTGAAAGTTGGAGAAACAATTAATACATTTCTTGAAATGCTGAGTTTGAACATCAATGGGATGAGCAAGTAGAATGTCCTGTAGTCCGCTGGACAAATGGATCTGGAGCTCCAGAGAAAGATGTCGGTTGTAATTATAGACCTGGGAGCCTTCAGTGCGCTTCATGTCAGGGGTTTGGGTGAGATCACCAAAGCAAAATGTGTAGGAAGAGAAAAGCAGACTACCTGTCACAGAGCTTTGGGGAAAGCTGGAATTTAGAGAGCCAGCGGAGGAAGAGGAGTCTTAACTTACTAGCACAGGGTCTGTCACGGAAAGAACAAGTCAGGTTGTGGTGGGTTGAAGAGGGAACAGAAGATGAACCAAAGGGTAGGCATACATGCTGCAGGTGAGAAAGATGGATGATGGATGGTCATGATGGTCATGATGGATGATGACTGTGAACAGGTGCAGAGCCAACTATACACAGAGATGCACTGAAGTCACTCATGCCAAGGGATTGTTAGATTTTAGGAATTTTGCAAGCTGGTTGTTAAATACAGCCATTATTAAAAATTAAGTTATTAACAACACCATCCTACTAACAGCACAGGGAACTATATTCAATATCCTGTGATAAATCATAATGGAAAATAGGGTGAGAAAGAATATACATGTATAACTAAACCAGTCTGCGGTCAATGAAAAATTAACACATCATTGTAAACCAACTATACCTCAATAAAATAAATTTTTAAAAATTAGTTTTAAAAACATAAATAATAAAAACAAAGCTTATACATTCTTCAAACTCTTCACCTTCTTTTACTATTATTATTATTTACTATTATGGTGTCTGTTTGGTGTGCCACGGCACCTTTTCCAAAATCTATGTTCAGTGATGTCTACTGGTAGCTTGAAATGGGCCATGGCAGAAGTATTTATACCATGGAAATTGGAAAATGCTACAGACAGGGCTTGTTTTTGTGACTGTGTACATTTAAGAAATTAATGGAGAAAATGTTAGTAATGGATATCAAACTTTAAAGTGCATCCTGTCTGTAGCCATTACATTGTAAGCAGCATCAAAAAAAAAAAAAAAATCGAGGAAATAGTCCTCCAGTATTCAGAAACTATTTTCAATTCCATAAAGAAATCACATCACTGATAAATGAGTAAAGTTCTAACATAAGTCTTCATTGTTCTACTCTCATGTCTTTAACAAAAAGGAAAATAACGACGATCATTTATGTTGGGTTTGTCAGTTGCAACCATAGGTTGGCTAGGATATAAGAGTTGTGGAAAAATCAACAAAAGCATTCTGTGAGAATTAATTGACTGTATGGAATTTACAGTAAAGATTAATGCATATTTTATTATTTTAAAATTGCATGTTTCTTTTAATTTTCTTCCAGAAACATCTTAATAAAAATTGACCATTTTCAAGAAACACCTACTGCATGCCCACCAATAAAAGGCAATCATAACAAAGTAGAAAATTCACCATATGGCTATGATTTAAAGAAAAAAAAAAAAACTAGCATACACTCAAGCACATCAGCAAAGTCCAATATTAAAGTCACATTGTTTCTTATGGGCTAGGATTCAGAATAAACACTGAAATAAAACCTTATTCAAACACTGAACTATTCAGGTCAAAGGACCTCTACAGAAGTATCTGTCCTCAAAAGCATTCCAGTTTGAGACATGATTTCAGAATCAGTTCAGTTCATTTGCTCAGTTGTGTCCAACTCTTTGCGACCCCATGGACTACAGCACACCAGGCCTCCCTGTCTATCACCAACTCCTGGAGTTTATCCAAACTCATCTCCATTGAGTCGGTGATGCCATCCAACCATGTCATCTCTCTTGTCCCCTTCTCCTCCCGCCTTCAATCCTTCCCAATGTCAGGGTCTTTTCTGATGAGTCAGTTCTTCGCATCAGGTGGTCAAAGTGTTGGGAGTTTCAGCTTCAACATCAGTCCTTCCAATGAACATTCAGGACTGATCTCCTTTAAGATGGACTGGTTGGATCTCCTTGCAGTCCAAGGGACTCTCAAGAGTCTTTTCCAACACCACAGTTCAAAAGCATCAATTAAAAAAAAAATTTTTAAAAAAAAGCATCAATTCTTCGGTGCTCAGCTTTCTTTACAGTCCAACTCTCACATGCATACATGACTACTGGAAAAACCATAGCGTTGACTAGATGGACCTTTGTTGGCAAAGTAATGTCTCTGCTTTTTAATATGCCATCTAGGCTTTCAGAATAAGGCATAACAAAAGATCATAAGACATTCAGGGTACAAGAGGGATTCTATAATTCTCAACATACTCTGAACCTGATAGTACAAATCTAACTTTTTAAAAAATTGTATGTTATACATCCTTTATATCAGTAAAATGTAAACATATATGTGCATATGTGTATATATATATACACACACACATAGAGTCCCTGGAATTCTTCAGGTCAGAATACTGGAAGGGGTAGCCGTTCCCTTCTCCAGGGGATCTTCCCAACCCAGGGATTGAACCCAGGTCTCCCACATTGCAGGTAGATTCTTTACCAGCTGAGCCACCAGGGAAGCCCTTCCTGCATTCTTTTCATCAGCAAAATGTACAGTAAACATATATGTGCATATGTATATATAGCTATATATGTGGGTACATGTACACACATACACATATACATACAATTGTTTTCCCCCAGATATTGTTCAACCTCCTCACTACATCAGAAGCAGAGCGGTCTCATTACCAAGGAAATGAGGTATGGATTTAAGATAGTAAAGGCCTTTGATGCCAAGGGGCTGGAAGAGGCACTGAATCAGCCAAGGATGAGAGAATGACGAGGGGTGGGCTTTCAAGGCCCAAGGAATTCCTTGCGCTGAGTAATGGGGAGGGCGACAGAGGACAGCAGCGATGAGCGGCAGTGGTTCTAACAGCCTGACTGTCTCAGCTGGTATTACCCAAGGACAGAACACAAATCTAGATGTGGCCGTGGAGGGCCGACCCCTCTTCTCCCAGTGACCTTTGTAGTACACAGGTCATGGGAGAATGAGTATCTTCTGTTTTTCGAGGTTGCAGAGAAAACAGTTGTCCTCAGGGGACAACTTGATTTCAGTTAAAAACAGCTTCACTTATTGAAAGCAAGGGGAGTGTAGCACAGTGATATGATCAGGGTTTCTGAGTTAGACATTTCAAGTTAGAATTCTAGCGCTGCCACTGACTAAATGTGTGATACTGGGCAAGGTACCGACCCTTTCTAAGCTTCCATGTCCTCCCTGTAAAATGAAAGTAATGTGATCTACCACTCAAAACATAACACGTTTAAAATACTGAGCGTAATGCCGGGCACATGGTAAACTTTCAATAAATTGTAAATAATACTTTGGCTATATAACTAAGAATGGAAGACACATAATTACATAAATACACTTATATTAATACATGAAGGTAAGGAGGTGAAATGAAAGAAATACCTCATAATGGTTCTCCCTGGATGGTGGGACAATTAGGGTTTTTTTTTTTAACTTTACATCCTCTGTATTTCCCAAAGTTTCTACAGTAAGATGATTTTGACTTTGATTCTGAAAAAAAAAAATTTCTAAAGCAAGGAGTGTGCATAAGAAAAATCTTCATAAAAAAAAAGAAAAGGAAAGAAAAATCGATCAGTGTTGTCTCAGGGCATGAGAAAATAAGTCTTCCACAGGACACACAGGCCTAACATCTGGGCAAATTATTGCAAAGGGCAGAAAAAACACTTGAGGGTTTAGCATTTCCTAGTCATTCTTTCCCACCTCTAAAAAAATTGATAAGCTCAAAGGCTATCTCCTCTTCTCTATTTTCTGTCTCATCCTTTGATTTTTAGATTTCAAGAGGACTTGCAGTGATGAATAAAGGTGTCATAAATTAATCTAAACATGATTCAAATCTCTAATTTATCTATTCATTAAAAGTTTACCTGTTATCAATCTTAGGGTTCCAGGTGTTAATGGCAACTCTAAGCAAAAGTCAAATATAATCATTTACATAAAAGCATTAGAAGATGATTAATTGGTATTTTTGTGCAGCTGTGATCTATTCTGCACTTCTACAGGTGAAAAAAAATATTTCACTAAAAACATTTACCTATGCTAATCCTCATGAAATTGCAGAACGTCCTCCAGGTTTCCATGTACTCGGTTACATTTATAGTATTTTCATTACTGGAATCACATTTCATATTTCCGGAATTCAAAAGGCATTGCAATTACACACCCTTGAAAATTAGGCTGATTTCCACATCATTCCTTGTATATTTATGTATTCTGTTCCAACAGGAAGATAGAGATTAAATCTACTTGTGTTAACAAATTTCTGTTTGTGTGTCTTAGCACGATTTGGGTAATACATTCCCATTTCAAGGGGCCTAAACTTGCAGTGTCCTAAAAAAAATAAGTCACAGGGTTTAGGTAGAGAAGTATTTTCAGAAAAGTGATTTATCTGTGCTGAATAAAAGCTGTAGCATGGCCAGCTCAGATCCAGTTACAACTGCTAAAGCATGTCCAGGCTGGTTATCTAATGCTTCTGCAAGAATTTAGGCCACGCATTAATGCACTGAAGATAAAATCAATTTGAAAATTTCTTAAATCAAATACCAATCCTGAAGTAATACTCTCTGTGCAGGAGAACCAGCCAACAGTAATAGGAAGCCAATTATAAATTATAAACCACTCTGCTCAAATGTCCTGGTTTGTTACTGGTAGGGCCCATTACACACAATTTGCACAAGTTAAATCCACTGACTAGACAGAACTGCTGTTCACACAGACACTTGCACTCCTCTCTGCCTCACTCCCCACACTTAATATAAAAATGCAGCCCAATTAATAGGGGTTCACTAAGTGAGAAAACCCACAGCAATGCGATCATGAACATCCCATTCTACTACAGCAGTACAATCAAGCATTTAGCAAGGAGCGGAAGCCTAGGAAGGTTAAATGATAATGCCTGTGAAATTCTGAAGCCAGTTATACTCAGCAGATACTGGCTAGTGTCATCCTCTTGTTGCTGTCTTCCTGACTGCCTCAACCCCAAAGCAGCAAAGGAAACGGAGGCCCCAACACTGAAAACACCTCTCCTGGCCTACTATAAGCCATCATCAACCTCGTTGCTGTTCAGTCACTCAGTCGTGTCTGACTCTCTGCGACCCCATAGATTGCAGCATGTCAGGTTTCCCTTGTCCTTCACCATCTCCTGGAGTTAGCGCAAACTCATGTCTGTTGAGTCAGTGATGCCACCCAACAATCTCATCCTCTGTCATCCCCTTCTCCTCCTGCCTTCAGTCTTTCCCAGGATCAGGATTCCTTCCAACGAGTCAGCTCTTTGCATCAGATAACCAAAGTATTGGAGCTTTAGCTTCAACACCAGTCGTTCCAATCAACTTTTAGGATTGATTTCCTTTAGGATTGACTTGGTTTGATCTCCTTGCAGTCCAAGGGACTCTCAAGAGTCTTCCCCAGCATCACAGTTCAAAAGCATCAATTCTTCAGTGCTCAGCTTTCTTTATGATCCAACTCTCACATCCATACACGACTACTGGGACAACCATAGCTTTGACTAGACGGACTTTTGTCAGCAAAGTAATATCTCTGCTTTTTAATATGCTGTCTAGGTTTATCATAGCTTTTCTTCCAAGGAGCATCTTTTAATTTTGTGGCTGAAGTCACCATCTGCAGTGATCTTGGAGCCTAAGAAAATAGTCTGTCACTGTTTCCATTGTTTCCCCATCTATTTGCCATGAAGTGATGGGGCTGGATGCCATGATCATAGTTTTCTGAATGTTGAGTTTTAAGCCAGCTTTTCCACTCTCCTCTTTCACTTTCTTCAAGAGGCTCTTTAGTTCCTCTTCGCTTTCTGCCACAAGGGTGGTGTCATCCGCGTATCTGAGGTTATTGGTATTTCTCCCAACAATCTTGATTCCAGCTTGTGTTTCATCCAGCCCAGCATTTCTCATGATGTACTCTGCATGTAAGTTAAATAAGCAAGGTGACAATGTACAGCCTTGCCATACTCCTTTTCCAATTTTGAACCAGTCAGTTGTTCCATGCCCGGTTCTAACTGTTGCTTCTCGACATACACACAGGTTTCTCAGCAGGCAGGTAAGGTGGCCTGGTAGTCCCATCTAAGAATTTTCCAGTTTGTTGTGATCCAGTCAAAGGCTTTAGTGTAGTCAATGAAGCAGAAAGCCTACCACCCATAAACGGTCTCAGCTTCTACTCTCTCCACACGTCATTCATTCAGCTGTTTTTGCATGCATAGTATTGCAGCAACTGACTTTCCTAAGAAGTATGGCCTCTAATTTAAGGACTTCTTTTTTTATATAATTTTATGGCTGTGCTGGGTCTTTGATGCTGTGTGGGTTTTTCTCTAGTTGTAATGAGTGGCGTTTACTGTCCAGATGCTGTGCACGGGCTTCTCATTTCAGTGCCTTCTCTTGTTGTGGAGCACGGGATCTAGGGTGCACAGGCTTCGCGAGTTGTGGCACATGGGCTCAATAGTTGCACCTCTTTGGCTCCAGAGCGTAGGCTCACTAGTTTTAGCACACAAGCTTAGTTGCTCCACAGTACTTGGGACCTTCCCAGACTAGGGATCAAACCCTTGTCTCGGGCATTGGCAGGTGGATTCTTTACCACTGAGCTACTAGGGAAATCCTAATATAAACATTTCTTGAATAAGCTTTTTGAGCACAGATCTGACTATGTAATTGCTGTGTTTACCAACCTTCAAAGACTCCTCATTATCCAGAGATTCCCAACTTAAGACTGATTCAGAATGACCTTAGTGATGCCTGGACATGGACATTTTTAATAAACCATATAGTTGAATCTGATGTTTCCTCCTGATTAAAAAATAGACTTTCAAGTTTCTTGCTGTGATATGCAATACCCTCTACAATATGACCCCTCCTCCTCAAATTTCCAGCCTCCTCAAATCCACACAATTTGGTCTATGCCTGAATTTCACCATTACTCCTTGCTGGACTTCGACCATACCACCGATTTCCTGAACATACAAGTTGTGTTTTAAGTTGAAACAGTTACACTGCTTGTAAAGTACTTCCACTGCCTTCACACAGCATCTGCACAAAGTAGGCTCCCTGACCCTCCCATCTAACTCCACACATAACCCCATCGATAACCCCTTTTACTTTCTTCGTATCTTCATAGTTACTAACCACTATCTGAAAGTGTTGGAGAAAGAAATGGCAACCCACTCCAGTACTTGCCTGGAGAATCTCATGGACAGAGGAGCCTGGTGGGCTACAGTCCATGGGGTCACAGAGTTGGACACAACTGAGCGACTTCACACTCACACACACACATCTAAAAGCGTATTACTTATCTTTGTATTTATTCTCTATCTTCACTAGAATTTAAACCCTGTAAGGGTGTTTATTTGCCACCGTGCTTAGAATAGTATAAGTGTGTGAAAGGTGCTCAAGTACTTATAGTAAGTTATCACTCCTCCTACCGGTGCTGTAGTCACAGCACTTTAACATGCTATTTGTATAACCCCTTCAAGCAAGGCTCTACTATTAAGAAACTACTCAAACTACTCCCGACAAGGATGTGACAGTAGGAGTCTGTGAAATTTGTTTCCATTTTCTAAGTTAAAAAAAAAAAAAAAGTCTTAAGTTGAGAGTGAAGAGTTAGAAAAATGTTAAAAGTTTTCAAGGGGATCAAAAGAGTAAATGGGACAGAGAAATGCAATAGGATTGTGATACTAAGGTCTACTTGAGATTGTGAATTTAAAACACAGAAACTGTGCCAGCAAGTTCAGTTGCAGAACTGCAGAGGTGCCATACTAACCTTAACCAAAAGTGGGAGTTCAGCCAGGCAAGTATAATGAAGCAAGAGATAGGGCAAGGCAAGTGACCATGTAGCTAAGCGTGATTCTAACACTGGACCACAGAATCTAAGCTGCATAATGAAGGACATGAAGTGAAAGATCAGTGAACTGTTAAGTCATAGCTCTGTAAAGCTCTGTAACCACTCACTGTCTACATATCTGGTTCCTTTTCTGGACAGAGGTTGTCCAAAGTGGGATCAGTGTCTTACCTTTCATTGTCAGTACCTCACCCATGAATTTGTTACCCAGATGGATGGAGAGATGTTCACCCATAGTTTAAGGGAACATCCCACTCCCAAATCCTATGATACATAAAGTTCCTCCTTTCTCACTGCTCTTGAAGCTTTCCAGTAAAACTTCCAGTGTTTCATCCAAACTCTATGGAATAAACCAATGCTTTGAGATGAGATGAGGTGCTGAATTCCTACAGCGCTACCTCCAAGAACTGAACCAGACAGTGAAATTCACATAACTACTATTAAGTCTGCCCTTACTAAACACCCAGGAGGCAAGAAATCTTCAAACTTCCCAACCTCTGACTATTTCACCTCCTTACAGTAATTATAAGCAGGACCCAAAAGACGCCTTGAGAATACCAAGATTTCTAAGGAGACATAAATAAGATTCAACCTGAGGCTAGAGAACAAATACACAGACAAAGAGCATGTAAAATATGTTTTATTGTTCTTTAAAAGGGCTCAGGGTTTGGTTTTAAATCAGGCTGCACACCTTTCATCAGTCTGACATCTCTCTCACCATGTCAAACTGGCTTCAGCTAGCAATACTTCATTAAATCCAAAAGAAAAAAAAATTTTTTTTTAATTTTGAAGAAAATCCAGTTCTGAGAACAATTAACATTATTCTGTAATTTAAAACAATATGAGGGCTAATGTTTCATGTTATTTTACATACCCTTCTCCTCATACAGAACCAGGAATGTAATTTTCCTAACTCAGGCAGGCACTGTTTACTGGTGGATACTGCACACTCACTCGCTCACTCACTCACTCACTCACACACACACACACACACACTCTCTCTCTCTCTCTCTCTCTCCCCCCTTCCTCTCCCCCTCCCTTCTTCTCTCCCTCCAAACAACAAAAATCAGAGCATGTCAAAGGAAAAAGGTTTGTTATGGTATTGATCAAAACCCTTGGAGTCAACAGTCTATCTGAGCTTAGAGGGTATGCTGTTTTGATCTTGAGCCTATGTTAAAGGAATCTACTGTCAGATTCTGAAACAAAGAATTTTGGATAGTACCATCATTTTTCACTTTAAAATCCTAGAGACAATTTCAAAAAGCATTATTTTGCTTTGTTTTCTGGGACAGGGGAGGAGAGAATCTACAGATTTTCATTTATTTAAAAATCAAAAACAGCTTGGCATAGGAAATAGGCAGTTCACATAGCCAGCCAACATCTGAGGTATCATCAGTGTGAGACAAGGTCCTGGTCCATTCCTACTGGCCTAGCTGATCCTAACAAAATGGGAAGTTTAAGGCTCTGCATAGCAAATTCCAACAGGACAAGATGACCCTAAGACTCCATTCAAATCCTTAGAAGCAGAGCACAATTAATTATGCAATATTCAGATGGAGAGTGCAAGAGCCCCTGATGGTACCTTCCAACTTGCTCTGTCAATGCAGCCTGGTCACAACAGCAAAGGAGCAGAAAAACAGCTTTTCTAGATCAGTACATTAAACCCACCAAAGAATCTGCAGAAATGACACTACACCGCTGCACCAGCCACAGTCCCTTTGCTATGCACGGAGCTGCTCTATATCTCTTCTACCCTGTTATGGCCTGTGGACACATACTCACTAGGCATTGTTGGTTTTGAACCAGCAAAAAAAAAAAAATTGTTTTAAGTCTCATAAAGAACCTAGTAAGAAAATAACAAGGCAATCAGTGGTTAAACTGAACTGTACATATAGGGAGCAGTTTGGAAAATACCCATTACAGGCATTTCTCAAGTCTAAAATATTGTGTCTTTGCTGCTACTCCTTTGACTGTTCCTGAAAATTCAGAGTACAAATAAGTCCTAAAATAAAAAACTTTATACTACCAGCATTCTCTGACATCATTAGACAGAAAATCAGAGTAATGCTACAGCCCACACTTCTACAAGGTGTAGAAAGTGTACTAAGGCTCTGCCTGGACACATCTTTAGTGATGGCCTGGAGTACTCCCCTTCCGAAACAAACATCTCTGGGACAACCACTTAGCTTCACTGGTTGGAAAAGAGATGAATTCGACTCTCAGCTAAGTTCTTTGAGAAGAGAGACTCATCTTAAAATGCCATTTCCCTACAAATTTATCAAAACAAAAGGTTCCTGGCTACTTTGCCTAATGCTGAATAGGGTTTTCAAGAAAAGAAACTAACATGAATACCCCATCATCAGTAAAGACTAAGAACCACCTGGACCATACAATATATATGTCACTCCCCCCCCCCCCTTTTTTTTTTGGTGTTTTTTTTTTCCATTTGTTTTTTCCTAAAAGTGCCCAGGTGGGCTTAAGGCTGCCAGACTGCACACACATCTACTGCAACATGGGCTTCTCCTATTCCACCTACAACTTGTATCAGGGGAAAAAACAGGGATAGGAGAAAGTGAGAAGAAGGGAAAAATATACCAATCTCCCCCACCCCCCTCCCCCAAGAAAGAAAGAAATCCCACAACAGGGATATCTATGTGCCAAGCATAATGGAAGAGTGTGCTCCCCAAACAGATGGTTCTGCAGAGGCTCATGTTCTGCTGGTTTTCCTTAGAGACCTATTTTGAGAAAGTTAAAAAAGACAGGAGATTTTGAAATAAATTCAATCCTGGCAGAAATTCAAACTCCAACACTAGAAGCAAAATCATCCTTCACTAAATTAATCCCTATTTTCTTTCTCTTTTTCTTTTCTTAAACATTTTATTCACGTTATAGAGGGATTTGTGTTTGCTTTTTTTCCAATCATTAGGAGAGTGGTTGAGGAGTACTGAATCCATCACTACTTTGATGACACAGTTAAGATTCCAGATTCACATTTCCAGGTACCAAGAGTTCCCTCTAAATGCTACAATCAAGTCAGCCTTCGTATACATTTCTTTTACTGAACACAGCAATGCCCGTTGGTATCTCTGAAGCGTAATCGCATCTTAGGTCGGTATTTCTCCAGGTAAAGCAGCTGTTTGGAATTGAATGCTCCCCTTCTTTTTCTGAAAATAAAAGAATGGCAAACTTTATCATGTAAAAAAAGAGCTGCCTGACATGCATATTTATGGTCCATGGCCTTTCTAACTCTATATAGCTGAAAACCAGCATATTTCCTATATATCACTTCCTACGTGAAAGGGCTGAACTGAACAATGAAATTTCTGTGCCTTCCTAAATGAAAAACAGACAAATTTTCTTTGCTCTCATTAGAGTCTATTAATTGTTAATAAATATCAGAATGGTTTATCCAAAGACATCTGACTATATTCTTCCCAATTAATATATTCTTCATATTAGAACTGGCAGCAAGTATTTAGGATAAATGAGCAAATATTTATATAAAGAAGCAGACACAGATGACACTCCTTGAAATATGTTACCTTCCAAGGGCTGCTACCATACATTTCATGCCCTTTGTCACAAAGTGTCTTTTTTTTTTTTGGTAAGAAAAGGCTAAAAAGACAAAGGGCAAGTCAATAATTGCCAAAGAAACAACAAAATAGCCTGTTATTCCAGACTGATGTCAAGATTCTGTTTGGGCACTACCATCCTGATTCTGTGACTGAACAGGTCACTTAAGAGTCCTAGGTGATTAACTACTCCCTCTGTGGTTTCTTCCTTTCCTCTTTGTCACAGAGTTACATCTGGAAGGCATTTTGGACATCTATTAAAAGAGGCACTAGATCACTGAAACTCCATTACCTAGCTATTCGTTTTAAAGATTTCTAGATATTCAAGTCATATACTGGACATATTCTACAATGTCCAATTTGTCATCTAAATGAGAAAATATTTAAATCTGGGAGCCAGAGTGTTACTGTGAGTCTTTTTATCACTTGCTATTTTTGGTATCTTCAAACAACATTCTAAGCCAAAGACAGCAAATTACTCTGTACTATAATTGGGTACTTTTTATAATTGCTCCCTCTTGTATGATTTTGCTTTATGTATTTCTGAAAATAAAACTTCATACTCACTGTCTTATAAACTGAACTGCATCTTCATACTTCATTCCACATTCAATCAAAGCAAGTGCAACTAGTACAGGTGCCCTGCAGAGAAAAACTCGTTTGTAAATTAACCACAGGTTTTTGGAATTAAAGGATTTTTTTTAAAACACAGGGTTACATATTATCAAAATTATTTAAAGCTTGAGCTTTCCTTATTCCTATATACTAAAATATCAGATATTTTCCTACATAGTAAAAATATCTAAACTATAGATTCTAGGTTATTTTCTATTTTTAGTAAAAAGCACAAAAATTTAAACTTTTATTTAGAGATCTTTACTCTTTAAAATATCATCACATTGTATCTTAAATTTCCCATCATTTTATATCACAAAAAATCCATTGATCTTTAAGCATTATCATAATAAATGACCAGATGTATTATCCTGAGTGTCTCAGAATTTTTGTTACAAATCAATTTTATTATCATTTGTTCACCAAATACAAAAACAGTGCTAGATTTCCTCAACAAAATCCTTTCTATGAGCTAGGGGACTGTCAGAGAACTGGTAATTGCAATCTGCTTTCTGTATAAACACATATACATATATATAAATATATTTTTTTAATATATCAAATGAAACGATGTTTCTAAAAAGTCAATTACAGAGCACTAACTTTGGACTGGCTACCTAAGTAAGACAGCTATTAGTTTAAAAAATTGCCCCAAGTCAGGAAAAGGACTGAAACTTCTTGACACTGAAGAAGAAACTGTACTAAACTGCAAAAAGGAAAACAGCAAACAAAGGGGTTGAACAGAGGTAACAGCCTGAGTCACCACCACCCTGAGGCAACAGCAGCCTTCATTAATGTTTTGAGTCCAAGTGCAGATCATAAATTGACATTTAATCTACTGCTGATGAGTGTTGCAACACCATTTCATGAAATGCTCAAGGGAAAAGTTTTTAAAAATCAAAGTCAATTTTCATTCTCCATACATTTCCTTAGAAGAATTTAAGGTTCAACCATCTGCTCTTCATCTATAAATTTCCCGTTCATCTCAAACCAAAATGAACCATGTACAAATTCTTCAAATCTAAAGATACTTTATCTTTGTTGTCAATTTAAAAGACCTAAACCTTGGATTACTGGAAATGAGAAGAAAAAACTAACATATTGAATTAAAGCTGTATTTTTGGCTCAAAGATAAGAGAATTACATTAAAACAGTTTCAAAACAAGTTTAGAACCATCACCCACTAAATCTAGTATGGTATCAGACTCAAACAAACAATGAAACGTGTAAGTTACTTTGAGAAATCATGACACCAGCTTTTACTCTCATTTCCTTTCAGGCAATTTAATACTTAGTGTAACAAATACAAATTTCTACCAAAGTGAAAGTTTTGATAATGAATTCACAGACAAAAGCAGAAGAGCTTACCTTCCCAATCCTGCAACACAATGCACTGCAACACAGCAACCTGGTTCTTCACGAAATTTGGTTTTTAGTAGGTTTAGCCAATCATCTACTATCTGATTAGGGGGTGGCGCTCCATCGTCAAAAGGCCAATCCTAGGAGGAAAAGATCTTTGAAATTAAATTGATATTTTCTCCAGAATGAACATCCTAATGCACAACAGCTACACAGTACACAAGAGAGGCCTAACTACACTAAATGGACTAACATGTACCTATTCTTAATCACACAATTCTGATCACTTCTGAAAAATGATCAAGATCAAAATTCAAGCATGCCAGACAACTCAGCCTCCTCAATGAAGCATAGCCAGCATCAAACTTTATCTGTGGAAATAACTCTTATCATAGTGACAAGAGGCTAGCATTCTTCAAACATCTTATCTGAATAGAGCAGTTGCTGCTGCTAAGTCACTTCAGTTGTGTCCGACTCTGTGCGACCCCATAGACGACAGCCCACCAGGCTCCATCGTCCCTGGGATTCTCCAGGCAAGAACACTGGGGTGTGTGAATAGAGCAGCAATTAGACATAACAGAGAAAATTAAAACTGAGGCAAAGTAAGAAAGGACACAACACCTGTCAATAAGATTTAGAAGTCGACTCTGGCAAAGAAGTGTACCAACTGGTATCTCACTGGTCTCTACAAACAGAGGATAATCTTCAAAATTATTTATAAGTAGCTCTAAGTTACAAGTATCTTTTCTTTAGAGCAAAAGTCTCTGGTAAGTAATTTCCAACAGCAGACCATAACAGAAACGGACTACCATCTTTGTGCTTACATATGTATTTGGTAAAAGTCAAGCAACAAATATTTTTAAAGCTCTGTCTGAATTATACATATCCCATTTTATAAGCACAGTGCCACATGATACAATACCAAGAAGAAAAGACCATTTTCTCAAGTATTCCTTTCTCCTTTAATATTCATTGATTTCAGTTGTTTTTCAATTAAGACCAACCCCATGTGCATTCACAATACAGGCATGAGAGTTGATCTTCCTTGTTACCAAAACACAAGGTTCGGAGAAATCAACATAAGTAACCTTTGAAGAAAAGAGAGAAGGGAGATTCACGTGGTACATACCCTCTCTCCCACCTAGCTTCAAGGACAGAAATGTAAAGACACTGGAAATTTTTTTTTTAATACTGTTCTAATGAGATTGGATAAGGACATTTTAAGATACTAGAGAAGGAAAAAGAGAAAAGTGACAGAACCCTAAATTGATTCTGCACTTATTATTGGCACCACTAAAACACTTCATGTAGCCCATTAGCCACAATAGCACATTATGTTTGATTTGTCAACTATACCCCATAATTAAAGAGCTGTCAGTGTTGTTATCATAAATGTCGCTAGAGTTTAACTATAAATACCAGTAAAACTAGTATCTTAGTCAAGAGCTTACTTCCTCTAAAACTCTGAAATGCATCTGGTTAAGAAACAGTAATATGAAACATGCCTTTACTGACTCATACAAGCAGTTTCTATCAAAAAATCACTAAAGCAGTAATTGAGAAGCATCTGAACTTCAAACTGACATGGTTGAAACCATAATTACACCAGTCTTTTCTAATAAACCTCTGATTTACAAGAACACTGGTCAAAGTGTTGAAAGGTCTCATGTTGGGTATCCTCATGTAAAGTGTTACAAACTCTCTTCACCTAGCAAAAATAAATTGGTGATTACACTAAAATTAAAATTTCTGCCTAGGAAGAAAAAGAAATTCCAAGCTTAATTCTAAATGTCCCTTTTTTCCCCCCAGCTTTAGTTAGACCTTTAATTTTACCTGATCACAGCTCTTCAAAACAAAAGTCTAGATTTAAAAGTTTGGAATAAATCTCAGATCTACCATTATCTTCTACAAACTACTTCAAGTTCTTTAGTTCTTTCTATTTCATAAAGGTGTTTACCAACATTACTGATTTAAACAGACTGCGGTCACTCTGCAGTTCATTTTCTCACTCTGCCAACTGTCAAAACAAACAGATTTCTCATCTACCCACTAAAGAACATACTTACAATATAGGAAAAGAACTTGTATTTTGGTTGAATTTCAGAAGTTAAAATTCTGTTTTTGTTATTTTAAATATAGGGCTACATTGACCCATGTTTATACTTATCCCCAGTGATCCAGCCAGAGGACCTTAAAGTCATTTGGAAATAGGAGTGCAAGCAAAGTATTATTATCATGTCATACTATTAAAATACATTTTATAAAAAAAAACCATAATGTTTGGTTTTTTAGTTTTTGTGTTTTCACCAAAGCGGAAGTGAGGAAACTTTATGGATCAAGTATGAGACAACTGCCTTACCAACAGGACACTGATTTTCTTTGCAACAACTGCCTTACTCAACTAGTAACCAACGCAATAAAAAATAGGAACATAACCTTGTACCATTACCTTGCTTAGTACTTTCTTTCTACCCAATCATTTAAAAAATCTCTATAGTTGTCTTTGCACTACAATGCCTTCCCACAACCATGTCAAACAATTCTAAGATACCAAGACTACAGGATCAATCAAATATGTGCTACTCTAATACAGACAACTTTTTAGAGAATAAAATATAAAATTTTACCTAATCTGAGGTTCCTATTTTCACTAATGAAATAGAATATTTAAGGGGCAAGGAGAAACTTAATTTAAAATAATTCCAATCACTATATTCAAACTGAACTATGAAAGAAATCAAATCATACAAAAGCTTGTTAGAAACCTACCAAAAAATATCAGAGTATGTCAATTACTCTAAAGCAAGATGGCTTCTCCCTTTCCCTTCTTTCCCTTTCTCCCACTTTTTTGTCTCCTACAAGTTATCCTATGTCCAATGTAAATTGGACTCCTACAATATAAAATATTAAGTAACCAATCTGTACTTGCAAAGTGAGACAGAATATTTCCATATGATTTAAGAATGTCTAATGGAAGAGTTAGATTCAAACCAGTAGCCTAGAAACAAAAGCTAGATATCACGCTAATTGCCCAGAGAAAAATGAAATTTCTGATTTTCTTAAAATAAGTGTACGCTAAATTTTGCCTTTTATTTGTTGAAAATACTCTGCATCTGTAGATTTTAAGGGCACAAATGAACAAAACTGCCAACCCAAAGGAATGTTACTAGATTGCTATGATTGTTGTATCTCCTGTAAGTTTAAAAAACAAACTATGAGCGCCAAGTTTTAAAAATATCTGTTTGAAAGGTACAACTTGTTTGCAGTGAAAAATTAAAACATTACACACTCACTAGAACGTGGATTCCTTCTTTTTCAACTGGTGCTTTATCATATGTAGCATCACAAACTCGAACCAAAGTTGTCACTCCATACTTCTTAAGTTCCTTTAAAGAAAAACAAATATAAGGGAATCTGTTTTTAGAATCTGCAATGAAAGCTTTAAAAACACATGCGTATAAGTTGAAATGAGACTTCATTCTTAAACAAAGATCAAAATCATTCTTCTTGTAACAACATACACAATGGAGACTCTTGTATTCACAGTGGAAGCATCAATAAGACTCACTTTTGTAAAGGGCAATTTGGTAGCATAACACAAAAACTTTAAAAAAACACACATACACTTTGGCCTAGAAATTTTACTTCTCGAAATTTATACTAATGAAATAATTAAAGATATACACAAAGATTTAGGTATGAGCATGTTCAGCACAGGTTGACTGAGACAGTTAAAAAGCTAGAAACGTTAATAGTCCAAAAACAGGCGAACAGTTAAAGAAAGTGTAGCACATTCACACAGAACACTGTGACAGCTATACTTAGGAGGTTGGGGGAATATTTGTTTTAAATACACAGTGTGATCCTATCTATATGTGTATTTATAAATATACACATAAATACAGAGAAAAATGTCTAGACAGCAGGCATTATCAGTTAAGTATTTTTAAATTGTCTTTTGCTTGTTTGTATCTCCTGTTTTTTATGTAGTTTAAGTGCTTTTTGCAATTTAAAGAAACAGTAATTTTGAAATTAAGTTTAGACAGTGGTTTATATTACAACGTCAAGTAACACAGAAGAAATTAGAGCCAGAAGTCTTGCTTCTTTAACAGTTTTCCTATAGGGCCTTCCCTGGTGGTCCAGTGATTAGGACACCTCCTTCCAATGCAGGGGACACAGGTTTGATCCCTTGTCGGAGAACCAAGATCCCACATGTTGCACAGTGTGGCCAAAAAACAATGTAAAAGTTTCCCTATAGTAATGCCACCAGTATCTTTTTATAGTTGCAGGAGTCTATGACCAAGGAATCCACAGGCTGAAAATAGTATCATGTAATTCAGCCAGGCTTAAAGGTGACTGTACAACCTGAGGGCACACAGGCTTGGCATCAACTTGGACACTGGGTACACAAGGTTAAGAAGCCCAGAGCATTAATATAAATAAGCAGGAACAGTGATATCCTCCTGCTAATCATCTGGTGTCAACCATCTGGTTATCTAAAGAGAAAAGTCATTTTAATTGCTAAAAGACTTTATTTTTCACAGAAAGCCCTCTTTATAAAACAGACTCAGGGAAGTTGTGTTATACATTGAGTCAGGAATTTTTAAAAATTTCAAAACACAAATAAAATCCCATTAAAATGAACTCTACAGTAGCTGTTCATTGAAAGGTTCCAGTACAAATTTTTTATGGTAAATATTTGTGACCTTCAGCAAGTCAAAAGATCTCTTCTGAACTCAAGTTTTGTCATCTGTAAAGTGACAGAGGTAGATTTAGGATCCTTAGGCATTCGTCTAGCTCTCCAAGTCTACTTTATAAATATATCAACAGAAATCACACTGGGATTGAACAATCTGAGAAAGATCTAAAAGCTTACATCCAAATGTCTGTTGACTAAAGTACAAAAAGTTTCTCTACTACTACCAAAAGAAAAAATGCAAGACCTGACATAAAAATGCTGCCTATGATACCTTGCTTTCCCCCAAATTTCTGGACACATGTATATGATGGCTACTATTCCTAAGTTGTTTCAGAGTAGCTTTTCATCAAAAGTGGCCAGAACATTTGAGGCAAAAATGGGTTTTAGTGTCAGAGATAATTCCACCACATACTTGGGTGCATTCAGGCAAATCGCTAAATTACTAAATCACTCTGAACCTCAGTTTCCTCATCTATAAGAGGGAAACAATGGTACCTACACCTCATAGGGTTATTGTGAGGAGTAAATGATACAATGCATAGAACTGCTTATTGTAGTGCTGGGTACATATTAAGTATTCAATAAATGTTAATTATCTTTATTATTGAATGTGTAACAAAAGAATTGTTAACAATGCTGAAAGGATACAGTAAAAAAAACACAGTACTAGATATCTCTAAGATATTTCCAAATTCCATAAATGTTCTTTTAAAAATCTGTTTTAACTAATTCAGCTCAATTCAAACAAAGACCATCCATACTTCAACCACAGAAATAAATGGCTTTGTGGTAAAAGATTTCTTTACCATGGTGTTAACTTTTAACGTGACTTTACCTATAAATCAACCCAAAAGATAGACCATGCTACAATCTTACCTCTGTGAACTTGTTGAGGGTAGCATTGGTAGGGTTGTGTGTTATCAGAAAACGCATGTTCTCATAGGAGATCTCCACAGGGGCTGGACGGTTCATTATGGCAAATAAAAAGTGTGAGCGTGCGTGTGTGAGTGTGATGGGGAAAATGAAAAAAAAAAATCAATAAATCTTGAAATGTTTCACAGCAGAAAACATTAAAAAGACCACTAAAATGCCTAAATCAGTGTTTTCTCTATTCAACTTGTTTATTCTTTCAAAAACTTCTCTCTTCAAGATAAGCAGAAGTATTTAGAATCCACTTGAATCCAAATTCAACTTGGGCCTCAATGTCTGCTGATGGATACCTTCAGACTACAAAAAAAATCCAACTACATACAAAACTGAAGCAGCCTTTACTACATTTAGGCACTAGTGAGACAAGTTAAAAAGTATAGGTCGCTTTCCACTTTTGTTTACTTGATGCTTAATTTTACTGGAGTCATTAAAAGAAATATGCTTGCAATAAAAAAAAAAAAGAAGCCAACTATTTCTGAGGCCAATCTCGGTGTCCAGAGTCTTCAAGGCAATGTTAATTATGGCACATAGAACCTCCAAGCTCACTTGTCAGCGGAAACGCTGTGCTGAGCCTGGCAGAAGTCTGCCCTCACGCTCAGAATCGCCATAAATGTGCAACGTATATTCCAACGAAAAACCTGGAGGAGAAAAGCATAAGTAAAATGAACTGGAGGTTGACAGCATAGTAAACACAATGCCCAAAGTCGAGAATACATTTTTTATGAGCCCAGGACATCTGAAATGGTGCCGCTTCTGAACTACTGCCATCCATCAATGAAAAGATAGAAGTGTACATACCAAGACTTTTTTAAAAATCAGAGATTCAAAAGTTAAGTATGCCCAAGGACTTCCCTGGTGGTCCAATGGTTAAGACTCCACACTTTCACTCCCCTTTCACTGCAGAGGACACAGGTTCAATTCCTGGTCAGAGAACTAGGATCATGCTTGTCATGTGGTACACACACACACACACACACACACACGAAAGCATGCTTTTCTTTTTACAAAATGAGGTTCAATAAAGTTCTGTACTAATAAGATTTCTAACTCAAGTCATTTTAAAATGATTGTGTTTTTAAAAAATCATTTCTAAATGATTAAAAGATACTTAAAACCTCTCTTTCATGAAACCTCTTTCATTAAAAAGTTCACAAAGATCTTGTTTTTCTGCTGTGATGTTAACTATTTCTGATTAAAACTATATCTGTAAATGGATGAAGGATATTTACCAAAATTCCATGAGGATTTAATTCTTTCTATACAAAATATATGCACTGGCCCCAATATATCAGTTCAAAAACTACTTTCAAGAAATTATCTTCTTTTCCTCACAACTCTGAGTAGTTTTTCACTACCCATGAAGAATGACATAAGGTTCAGAAAAGTGAGTTGACTTGCCTAAGGTGAATGAATTTGTTGAGCCCAAATTCAAACTCAAGTCTTCTGTTAAGTCCTATATTTTTTCAAAGGTACCACAATGCCAGCTGACTCAACCAATGTACAACTCCTGTTCTCTCATTTCTAGTTCCATTTATCTTTGTACTATTTCACATATCACTACTTCAAGAGTACAAAGGCATCTAAAGGTTGACTGACACAGTCTTCTGTCCAAATATTAATTACTAATAAAAATAAGGCAAGAAGAGAAGTGGCAGCTTTCAAAACAACAGTATAACTGTATAACTGGCTCAGTCAGTGTATCAACATAATCATAAATTCCTCTGGAAATAGGAACAAGGTCTAAGTTCTTTCACCTGCCTCTTCCCTAAGCCACCAATAAATGCTTACTCAGAACTCTAAAAAAGATCACTGTGACCGGACGAAAGATGATTAGAGAGGCACTTGAAGGGAGAAATTTAAACAGATAAGAATGAACCTAAGCCTCAAACTTTCAAGCCTAACCTTCTATCTTCAAGTCGCCTTTTTATAATATTCTATAACATTTTATTTTGTAAATTACAAACTTCTGATCATATTACCACAGACACAAGCACGAAACTAAAACATTCCTAAAATATGAAAGAGATACAAGATACTCAAAAAGGAATCTTAAAAACTTCAATACTTCAGCAAACTGAGTTATCCACTACAGTGAAAACAAAACTTCTACTTTCAAACTAAGAAAAACATTATACACACCATCACTCTCATTCATAATTCTATCTGTAACCCTAAAACACAGCCACTTTAGATCATACATTTCACAGATGATTCCTTGCACAGTCAAGGAATTTTAAAGCTAGCAAAACTTAAGAGATCAAATACACTGACCTTTAAAAGAAAAAAAAAAGATGCTGTTTGGGACTCAGAGAAATTAAAAAGATTTAAGTAAGACCATACTGTTAATTAGTAGCGGATCAATGACAAGAAGCCAAGTCTTATTTCTCCTTCAATTTTGACTAATGGAGGTACCCATGTATTTTTAAAGTCATAGTCTTACTCATGACAATGTAACTGTTCTTCAAATATTTACTTGGATGTTCATTTGCAATTCTTTGACCTTTTAATAAGGGAAGAAAAGATTATTAAGTAACTACTCAAAGAACAATGGTTTGTGTGCAGCTCAGAGCAAAACACAGGGAAATTCTTTAACCTGTTTGAATCCCTTCGTTTAATGTTATCATAGCTAATGTGTGTGTCAGCTGAGAAAGGCACTGAAAGACCAGCATTATAGTGATGGCCAGGCTTAAAAGGTTACAGCTCTAGCATTAAGTTTTCTACCGAATCATGGTGTTTGTCCGCTCAGCAAACAGAACCACCATTATCCCATCTTATTCCTCCAAGATCATTTGGAAAGGACCATTTCCAGGGATAAAGATAATTTATCATTAGAGTTTCGATTCTTTTTTTTTCTTTTTTGGCCACACAAGTTTAGTCTCAGTAACCTAACCAGGAATCAAACCCAGACTTTAGCAGTGAAAGCGCTGAGTCCTAACCACCGGACCACCAGGGAATTCCCAGATTTTCAATTCTTCATACCATACTGAGATCCCCAGCAAAGGAATTTCTGCCAAATGAAATAGTATGGTCTATCAAAGTTAACAGATACATGATAAAAGCAAGTTTCTGTTGCTTCCCCTCCCCCACCAGTTCAACTACACATTAACTGTTCAAAGTTCTTGCACCTGTCAATTCAGATAAACTAATGTTAGTTTCTGTGACACCCATAAGAATGCAAAGCAAACAGTCTGTTAAAAAAAAAAAATCATAAACAACCCACCACAGCTGGAAAGTACTCAGAAGTTACAAAGCTGTAAATTTTAGCATAAACTCAGCACCTGCAGACTTTACTGGAAAACTTTCTGAAGTTTTCTAACATCGATTCTGCTCTACCAACTTAAGTAAAAACCGATTTTTTGTTTTAATTTACCAAATGATGGAAGAGGCTTGTTTACTTGATAGTGATCATATTCAAATACACATCCAAATAGTCCCTCCACCCTTTATGTTTTATTGACTCTAACTTTTAAAATGTTGAATTTGGGATATTCCCATTTCCCAGTCGGTATTTCCATTTTGAACAAAAGAATGTAACTTCACTGAAGAACTAGAAAGGACGCTCTGTGACAGAGAAACCCATTTAAATTATAGAGGGAGAGAAGAGGAAAAGAGAAAGACGAATGTAAAAAAAGGGGGCTAGAAGGCCAAGTAAGCAGAGGCCCACGAAGTCAGAATAGTGCACTGCCAGCAGAGAAGGCAATGGCACCCCACTCCAGTATTCTTGCCTGGAGAATCCCACGGATGGAGGAGTCTGGTAGGCTGCAGTCCATGGGGTCGCAAAGAGTCAGACAGGACTGAGCGACTTCACTTTCACTTTTCACTTTTACACACTGGAGAAGGAAATGGCAACCCACTCCAGTGTTCTTGCCTGGAGAATCCCAGGGATGGGGTCGCACAGAGTCGGGCACGACTGAAGTGACTTAGCAGAAGCAGTAGCAGAAAGACTAAACCAGTAACACAACAGAGACCACTTGAAACTCTGAAGAGCGTATGTCACAAGTTTAAACATCCAGTGTCAATACTCTACTGCTAACATCTACCCAGATGAGACCCAAAAGCCAAAATGCATGAAATAATACAAGTTATCATCTAATCATGGCACAATGTTAAAATAAAAAACCACAGAGAGGTTTAAAAAAAAAAAAATCAAGGTAAACTGATATGGAAAGATGGCTAAGAGACATTAACAAGTGAAAAGGGTAAGGTGCTTACAATATAAACAGTATATAAAGAAATATTTGTGAGTACTGAATGTGTTTTCATTCCTACAGACTATCTGGAAAGTAACAAAGAGCGGACTGCCTCAGGGTGGAGGCGACTGAAGCTGAAGGAACATGATTTACAATATATGCCTTCTGAACAGTTTCTGGGTTCTTATCTTAATTTTTAAATTTTACTATTTTAGCTTTTTTTCTTTTCTTTTGTTAGCTGCGCCATGTGGGGCATGTGAATCAAGGATCAAACCTGCGCCCCTTGCATTCGAAGCTCGGAATCTTAACCACTGGACCTCCAGGGAAGTCCCTTTAATTTTTAATTCTAGGGTGATAAAGAACTCTACAATGATTTACAGTTCCACTATATCCTTAACTGCCATGATCATCGGATTACAAAGAGCCTCAAAGGGGGCTAGTCCTTCTGTCCGCAACAAGTCTGTACCCACACATTTCCAGAAAGATAGCTTTCTTCTTTGTCAAAGATACTATTGAGTAAAATTCAGATCCTGCTTTGGCAACTGTTCTAAGTTCAAATACAGAGAATTCAAGTGCATGAGAAACTTTACAAAATCAGCCCCATTTGATGTAACCCAGACTCACTGAGGGGTTTCCTTGGTGCCTCAGTGGTAAAGAACCCACCTGCCAATGCAAGAGACGCAGGTTCAATCCCTGGGTCAGGAAGATCCCCTGGAGAAGGAAACGGCAACCCACAACAGTATTCTTGCCTGGAAATCCCATGGACAGAGAAGCCTGGAAGGCTACAGTCCATCGGGTCACAGAAGAGTCAGACATGATTCAGTGGAAAAAACAACAAACTTACTGGGCATTTACCTTTTAAAAATCCTGTCAAACCACTCACACCAAGCTTTCCACTGAGAAATCACCTCTATTTTTAAATTAAAGTAAATGATACAATAACCATTTGATAGGTTATGCCAGTGTTCACCAAATTAAAACTGCATGTTATAAGTAAATATACAATAAAGAACTCTAGATCTTAGAAAATAAAATCTAAAAAAAAAAAGGTCTAAAGAACAAGTATACATTTACTGTTTGCTTTTCTTACCAGAAATTCTACAGGAAGTCAAGCAAATTTGAGTCAGCTTGTTTCTACAGCAGACAACATGAAAGCATAATATAGTATATAAGACTCCAGGTAAGTTTTATGGTATATAATTCTCCATGCAAGAATACTGAAGTAGGTAGCATTCCCTTCTCCAGGGGATCTTTCCAACCTAGGGATCAAACCCAGGTCTCCTGCATTGCGGGCAGATTCTCTACTGTCTGAGCAACCAGGGAAGCCCCATATAAGACTAAAACCTTGGCAACAATTTTTTCCTAAAACAAATTCATTTCACTTCATTGAAGACATCTGCATTGGCCTTAAAATAACTATGAATAATCTGTCAACAGTAATTCATTCTCATTAAAGATCAGACATTTTTCCTGCAATTTAGCTAGTTAAGAATTCAAAAATTCAAGTATTTATTGGACACAATGTGTATCATATATTCTTATAGGTACAGCAAGAGCAGTATGCAAAACAAAAATTCCTGTCAAGATGGACCTTATATTTCAGTAGGCAGAAAAAGACAAATAAAACATGCCCTTGCTATGGAGAAAAATACAAAGCAAGTGAGCCTGCAATGTCAGAGGGAGAGGGGATTCCACTTTTAAATAAGGCTAGCAGAAAACGCCTCAATGAAAAAAGTGACATTTTATCCTAGACCTGTGAGCCAAAAAGACACTTGAGGGAGCACTCTAGGCAGAGGGATTAGCTCTTGCAAAGGTTATGAGGTGGAGCCACGCTCGGAGTGTTCGAGGAACAGCAAGGGAACTAGCGCTACTGGAACAGGCAAGGCAGGGGAACGAAGAGGGTCAGAGAAATAAAAAGTGGGCCTTAAAGGCCAACAAAAGTATTTGACTTTTATTCAAAGAAAAATAAGAGGTTTCAAGCAAGAGTGACAACTTATATTTAAAAGGATCATTCTAGATGCTACCTGGAGGCAGAATATAAGAGCAATAGGGTGAAAAGCAGCGAGATCCGGTAGGAACTTGATGCTACAATCCAGGAGCTAGATAATGGTAGCATGGGCCAAAACAGCAGCAGTAGAGAGAATATGAATCAGTTTCAAGATACACCTTGAGGTAGAGCTCCAAAAGACTTGTCTACAGATAGGACATGGGATCTCGGGGGAAAAAGTCAAGCCCTGAGTAACTTCAGAACTCTCAAATAGCTGACTATTCAGGCAACAGACCATAAAGTCTTTGCAACCATCAAGGAAGAAAAGCAGAGAAATGCCTCTGTAAAGAACTACTGTATCTACTGCATTTGGACCATTTGAGATAAAAAGTAAGACTTGTCAAGTAAAGAAGACTCAACTCTGCTAATTAAACTCTCATTTTCTGGGCAGGGGCCTGGGAGAAGCAGGTGAAGGGAATTTAGAGGCACAAACTTACAGTTATAAATTCAGTCATGGGGATATAATATACAGCATAAAGAATATAGTCGATAATACTGTAATAACTTTTTACGGTGACAGATGGTTACTAGACTTACAGAGGTGATCATTTCATAGTGTATTTAAATGTCTAATCACTACATTATACACCTGAAACTAATATACTGTACCAACTAAACATCAAGTAGGAAAGAAAAAAAAAACAAACTCATCTTCTGGGTAACTGGTCTCAAATTGGAAATTTTTACTCATCTTTCATAACCCACCAAACTCATCAGAGCCCTGTAGAAACAAAGTTCTCCTCTCTGTACTACTTATATTTGTTCATCCCTCTATTGTTGCATTTATCAAACTAAAAGCAGATGCCATTTGGCGACCTAAACTTAAGGCGATTCAAATTAATGTCAGTTCTCTTCCCCTACTGACTACAGTCCTGGGGAATTGATAAAGAGGTATCATTAAATTCTACACAAATTAGGATTCAAAATATCTGTAAACAAGTTAAAAATAGCAACATGCTTCTTACTGATAAAAAAAAGTTTTGTAGTTACTCCCTTGGTTATTCCCACTTTTCTACTTCCTCATTTAAGGAGGGAACTTGAGAAGCAAGTTCCAGTACACAAATCAATAACCAGTTCTATAAAAAGAAATTATGACCTTGTTGGTGGGAAAATATCTTAACATTTCAGAACCAGCAGGACTACATGGCCTGCCACTCAGAAAGGAAAGGAAAGCAATTAACCAACAATCACACCCGCTTCTGAGAACAGTGACAGTTATTTTCTTGAGTCCTGTGGGCTCTGTTTCCACTCAAATGAAAAGGGAGTGGTTTTTAAATTTGTATGTTCTCTGGTGATTAGAAGCAGTTGTCCTTTTCTGGTAATTCCTACCTCTACAAATAACTGTAATACAAAAATTGCATTAAATTATTTTCATGCCACACTTGAAAATATTTACTTTTCAACTTTGTACTTCATTGTTCCTCTAAAGATTAGCAATTCTCTAAGCTGAATCTCTTTGTCCAAATAGGTTAAATATTTTTCCTTTCAGAAATAAAATTTAAATGGAGATAACAACACTATGGCCAATTTTCACTTTTTCTAAAAATTATTTGCATACCAGCAAAAACATTAACATCCTAAAACATCATTCTAGTGTTGGACATTAGCTTCTTTTTTTTCAGTGACTCTTTTAAAGATTAAGTTAAATAGCTCTATTAAATTGATTCTATTCATTCTCTTCCATTTCCAGGCAAAGGTATCATGACTATACTCTCCATGGGCTTTATGTTTAAAGACTTCAGTTTATGTACAAGACTCCCAAGCCTCTTAATTACAAAATTTAAGCACCTTCTTTTTCTAAAAAACTGTAGTATCCTCCTATGTGGAATAGACAACTATTTCAAATTCAGCTACATTCCCATAAAATTAAATATTAGGATTTGTTTTCTTCTTTCCTTCCATCTTTATTTCTTTAATCTCAAAAGGCTAAATAATTTTCCTGGAGAACAATTTAAGTCTTAATCATTTTACTTTAGTTTATCACTATACACACATTAACCCAAGAACCACTGAATTATTTCATTAATAAAGAAAGGTATTTGAGAGTCTGAACTTCAATTGTAATAAAGCAAACTCAGAAGTAAAAATCCAAAAGGGCACCTGAATTCACCCTGTCAACACTACTCTGAAATGTTTTCTGAGCTATATCAGGACAGTTAGAACGACTATAACAGCTGCAAGTTCCCTGAGGTTGCAAAATGGATACTTGGGAAAAGGTTATTTGAATCACCTTTCAAAATAACCTACAGCACAGGAGCAGCATGCAAAGCAAAAACTTCCAGGCTATTGTTAGCATTATTTAAAATATATGTTTCAGAGCTTAGCAGTTTATGGGTCAGCTTAACTCTTTCATTTCCCCATTCTCTCTAACCTATTGAGCATATTTAAAGGTCCTCTTCAAGTATCCACCACCAGAAGGGGGGAAGGAAGCTCTCTATGTACAGGATACGGAATAAAAACATTCCAAATTACATCTTGTCAGCATAAGTTTTGTTTGAACCCCAGAAATTTTTCTGCTGTTAGGGCATTTTGGTCCAAGTTTCCCCTAAGTAAGTTATACTTCACTTCCTCTCCTAAACTTGCTTCTTATAAGTCACATTATATTTCTCAGCCATCTCTCTGTGCACTGAGTATCGTACAAGATAAACAGACAAGAACCCAAATCATTCAATTTGGATCTGCTGGTGGCCTTTTAAAACATACTGTCTATCCACTAATTGCCCAATAATGACTTGATGTTTATTTTCATAAAATGAAACATTCAAAAATCTTCAGAAACCATACAGTGAAGGCAGCTGTTTCATATTACATGTAAATGTGAAGTAAAAAGGGTGAAATATCTCTATAATGCCAAGGGGTTATTATTCTTTGCTCACCAGCTTAGCTCAACATGGATTCACCTTCCCTCTCTTCTCACTTAAAGAATGCAAAATTTCATCTTTCATGTCCTCTTCCTCCAAATGCTTACTGAAGTGAGAGACTACACCAGTTCTGAATGATACTAAAACAGTCATCTAATCTTACAACAAAAGCATTTGTGGGGCTCCGTGTGCATACCATATTAATCAGGATCCTAGAAGAATAAATGTGGGTGAAAAATATTTGATGGTGGGTATTACAATTTCATTATTAATGCTACATACTTTGAAGACACAAAATAAGCATGAGTAGAATGGAGTGGGATTAATTAAGACTTATGAGGAAAGAGAAAACTTTCATGACAAGACTGGCAGAAATAGTGACAGGCCATGGTAGCTCGACTTGAGAAAGGAACTAAGTCTTGGGCTAAATAACTCTCAGGAGGCCTTGACCAGGCTGAGAATTTCACACCAATTCTAACGCAATAAAAGCTTTAGGGATTTTAAAAGTAGAGTAGCAGTAACTCTTTGCTCACTGAGAGAAAACAAATATTGCCTTATTAGTGGGCATCTCCTGATCTACTAAGCAGCTACATAATTACCAGCAAGCTCCTCAAAAATAGCCTCTCAGCTTACTAAAATCTACCTGACAGTTGAATTCTTTTCCTAGTAAACAGATACAAATTTAACTAAATTCTACTTGTTGATAATCTCTAAATGAATATCTCATCTCACTAGAAAAACAGTTCAGAGTTAAGGCTATGGCTTAAATTTGATGTGCTCTTCATCCAGAAGATCTAAATTATCTGAATGATTTAAACCAATCACCAAGAGGAAACCTGTTTGTAACCACATGTGTGGAATGAAGAATGTCACTAGAATCTATTGTTTTTCCATCATATCCTTCTCAATTTGCTGACAAATCCTGCTGATGACTCATATCCTTCTGTACTAACCAACCAGTCACTCTGTTCCCTCATGATAGGCTTTCACTGATAATGGAAAGAAGGAAACTCACCAATTTGTTTTACTATTAAAAACAGTAAATATCAATATGTGTATATAAATCCAAGCTACAAAGACTATGGGGGTACAATATGGAGAATGTTTTCAGTGAAAGACTGCAAAAAAAAGTTATGCTCAAAACTAAAAGACAACTAGAAGAAAGCAGACTTGATTGTGAATTTGAATTCTTGTCAAATACATTAGTTAAGAGCCAACATTTTTGACCACTGCAGAAATAAAAATATAAAGTAATTTATCTAATCTGCTAAAGCAAATATATCATGTGTGCATTTTATGCCAAAAGAATTAACATTTTCTGAGAAGAATGAAATTTCAACCCAAAAATACTATGAGGAAAATTAAATACACCAAATGTCTAAAAGGTAAAGACTGTTCTAACCGTCAAAATATTTTTTCAAAACAGGCTCAACTAGCAAGGAAAGGGTCACAGAAAAGCTTAATCTTAAAATTCTCTACAGTTTAAAAATGAATGTGTGCAACGTAAATTTATATTTAAATGCTGAAATTTAGTTTCTATGCCACTTAAAATGGACAGGATGCTGTGTTACAGAATCTACGGGTAAAAAATCAGCGCAGCCAAGCAAAACACATTTGTATTCAAGTCACATAAAGCTGTTGCTATAATCTGTCAACCCCTCAGCCATTTTTTTGGCAAAGAGTTTATGCACTGTAAATCTACACTGACTAAACAAATAGGGCAGGAAAAACCACCTCAATATGTGCAGGAGATAGGTTATATTCTCATACAGGTTCTAGGAACTCCGCAGGTAACTACTGAAAATGCACAGAGCCTGCCGGGCTGTGCAGTTTCTCCCATGAAGGTGTCAAAGTAGAGACAGTTTCTGGTTTAGCCTGAATCTCTACAACTCCAATGAGGGAGAGATTTCTAATACAATATCCACGTGAGCTCTGTATCAAGCAATCCTGTAAGGCTTCAAGTCGAAGTCAAAGGAGCCAGAGAATGTGCTTCAGTCAATAAAATGAAGGCTATACCAGAGAAAGCAACCAGACACCTCTATATATACACTAGTTCTGAAACTGAAAATGGATAATATTCCAAAGCAACAGATTCAAATCACCATTTCCCAAGTAATTTTAGTTGGTGGCATCTGTTTATTTAACAAACCCAAGATACAAAATTACCTGAACTGTAACATCAAGGACTCTTGCTTTATAAACTTACAGAATAATAATCATTAGTTTCTACATAACCCAACTAGTATCTTAAGAAAAATCTCAAGGCAACAACATGCCCCAAAGAGCAAAAAAAGTAACTGAAGTATCCTTAAAAAAAAAGAAAAAAAAGAAAGAAATACTAAATTTCAAGCAAAGATAAAGGTAATTTCCTTAACGTCTACTAATTCCTACACAACTCATGTAAATGACTAGAGTTAACTGAAGAGGGTGGGGGGAGAGTTAGAAAGAGACTTAAGTACTTTAAGCCCCAAGGGGAGATTTTTTTTAATCCACTGCCATCTATTTACTGACACTCTTTAACTAGGATTCAACAATTGATCTCTAAACCAATTTTCTCATCTACAAAATTGGAAGGATGCCATTCCTTACTCCCAGAGTTATTATGAATTTAAAATGATATGATTTGTGATTCAGCACAAAGAAGATTCTTGAGACGATTATGTTGAAACCTAAAGCATGCTGGACTTCACAAGTATTCCAAGACCTCAAAATCTCAAACCACCACCCTAATTCAATAAACATAACTAAGTCTGGTATTTTAGAACTACGGGTCCTGATTTCCACTTGCTTGAAATTTTTAAAGATCACTAACTTCTATAAGAAACAGAGCTGATGGGACAGCACTTGAAAAAAATCAGCCTAACTTGGGCTTCCCTCTAACTTAAGTTTCACTCAAGAGCAACAGCTAAAAATGTATGTATCCCTCCTCTGCATCTTATTTGTAAATGCTTTTCCCAGAGGCTTCACTGGTTACCAATCCCATATTCCAACAACAACAAAAGTACAGTCAAACCCTCTAAGATAAGTCTCCATTAAATTTCAACTTCGTGTCTCAAAACTATAAAGTGTTCTGCAACTACTTCATATAGAAATACTGTCTTTAAAGACAAAGTGAATAAAAATAAATGTTTTTCCTTGTTCATACAAGGGTCTTTTCAAGTAAAACATAAATATGGAGCTTTCAGATTTTTTAAAAAGTATGTGCAAAAGCATTCAAACATTTACTCTTCCCTAGTGCCACCAAAGTTCAATGATGTTGTAAATGGTTTCTGTCTATAAATTTGGTTTGCTCAAATTAAATATTACTTGCCTGACTCATAGAGGGAGTGGTTTGACTTTTGCTGTTCTGAGTCAGAATATACCCGGTTCAGCAGCTCTAAACAATTTTTCATTTGTAAGGTGGTCTAAAATGCTAACAGCCTTTTCCAGCTACTAAATATAACAAACTGTTACCTCAGTAGTAAAGTCTTAGTGATAATAACACTTTGAATCATAGTCCAATTTATAAATAACAAAGTACTTTCATATATATTTTCTTCACAATCTCACAGTCTCCTGAAGTACATATATCACAAAGCTGAAGAGAAAGATTTTTACAAAAGACAACTTCTGTGACTCTTGGACCCAATTGATACACTCTGCTTCTTTACCCCAAAATAAAAAAACATAGTAAAAGTCTATTGGGTTTCTTTAATCAGACTTCTCTCCCAGACATATCCCAGGTGCCTCATAAAAACTCTGTCTCAAAGCACACACCCTAAGGCCCCAAGTGAGTTCCAAGGCAGAATCTCCGCCCACATAAAAGCCTATCCTAACTTAGGCCCCAAAGAGCGTCAAGTCAGCATCTCCTTAAGGATCTACTTGCCTCCAGCCATTCTGTCTTCTGCATTAACCTCAACACCTCTTACCTGTACAAGCTGCTAGGTCACTGTGTGGAGGAGAAACTTCAAAGAGAGACAATCTAGCGTGAGGGAAGTTAATGGTACAGTGGAAAAGTCAAAGACTGGAGTCAGACTGACCTGGGTTTTTAATCTAGCTCCCATTCTTATTACGTTCTGACCTGGGACAAGTTAATTAACCTCTTTGAGTCTCCCTACTGCCTCATTCCATCACTGTAAGTCAATTGAGGGCTCATCACTGTATCCCTAGTCTGGCGAATAGAAACCATATGTGTCAAATAAATGCAAAGGAGAACACCTACCACCTTTTAATAGTAGCTGTGAGAACTGAACAAGAGTATAAAAAGCACCTGGTACACAGTAGGCACTTAATACTAATTAATCCAGTCACCCACCAAATGATAACAATACTAGTCACTGTTTCTCAAAGTAGAGAGCATGCTAATGATCAAGAAGAGGACACTGTAAGAAAAATATAATTTCTGCCTTCTAATTACATACCGATGCTTTTGCTTGTAGTTCTATCACATTTAATACCAAAAGGACCACACTACTCTTTGCATATACTGAAAAGACTTTCAACTTCTAAGAGACTTCTCATCATTTCCGTATAAAATCCGTATCAAGGCACTCTTCATCAAGAACCCCTACTTCCTTCTACAACACAAGAATCTGGGAAAGTCCATGGCAATGATTAGTCAATTCACTATACAACATGAAACTACTTTTACAATGAATACCAGCAAGCAACTTTTCACCATCTTCACCAACACAGTGATTATGCTGGCAAGTGATGATGAAGCCTTAATTTCCTTTTGCATGTGGAATAAGGCATAACTTCACTAACTTCCTGTCTGAAACGACTCTGTAACACAGAGCAAGGCAGCCAGTAACTACCAGATTTAATCCAGCAGTAGCTACAACTTGGTGACTCCACACAGAAAAGCATTTGCTGAATGCATACAATGATGCTAGCACCGGTATTTTATATATTTCTTGAAAAATTCTAGAAAATAATAAACTACCCTATGATTGATGTTCATCATCAACATGCTACACCATTATTATTACTATTATTTCTTAAAAGCTTCTCTCCAGAAGTGTAGCAAAGAGCTAAAACCTAAAACACATTTCTTATATCTACCTAACAATAAAACACCTCTCACCTGAAAACCTAGCAGTACTTTACAAGAGTCTATCTGAATACTCAAAAGGCAAGAGCCTAGGATCCCAGGCAATACACAAACTTGTTTTAGTTAGCTTTCAGAACACAGACTAGGGTGGGATGCCAACCAATCATGTGCTCGACAAATTTGGAAATTGATGTCCATGTCCTGAAATATTGGTTGTGGGGGGGGGGGGGGGCGCCGCGGGGGGAGGCACAGGGCCAGAAAATGATACTGCCACTGGAATAGACTTCTGTACCCAAGGACCCAGGAACAAGATGCTCCTGGAAAGAACTCCCTAACCCAGGACACCCAGGTTCACTACGGCCCTAGAAAACGATCAAGGAGGGCCCCCAAGCATGTCTGCTCACAGAGTGGACAATCGCAGGCAGACACTTCCACGCTACCTCACCCGCCTGCCCTTCACCTTCTCCCCGAGCTCTCTCTCACGCAGCTCTCAACGTTCTCCCGCCCATCACTCTACCCCGAGCACGCAAACTCTCCCTCCCCGACGTACTCACTCTCCCCATTTACCCCACTCTCCCACGCACAAGCATTCTCCCCCGACTCACTCGTTCCCACACGCTCCCCGCTCCCTCTCCCCTACACTCACCTCCCACCCTCCTGACACTGTACCCCCTGCCGCCCCCCACTCACACTCCCCCTCACTCTCCTCTGCAAGCACACACACAGCCCCGCAACTCCCCCATCTGCACTTTCTCCCTCGCCACGCTCTCCCCACATGCACACTCAGCCCTGTTCCCCAACTCACACTCTCGCCTTCACGCACGCACATCCCCCCCCTCCACATTCTTGCACACAGCATTCGCTCCTCTCCCCTCCCACACGCGCGACCCCCCCCCTCACCCACCCTCGCTCTCCACGCTTCCCGGCCGCGCTCCCCCCGCCACCGGCCCCGGCCCGGCCCTCCTTCCGGGGACGTGTCTCGGGCCTGCACTAATGGCTGCGGCGCCTCCCGCCCTCCCCTGCCCTGAGGCCCCGGGAGGCGGCGCGGGGGGCCGCCCGGGAGCCGCGCAACTCACGCTGGCGAGCTGGGGACTGGGCATTGAAGTCTGGCGGCGGCGGGAGCGAGGAGGCGCCTCTCTCCTCAGTCACCTCGGCGGCGGCGGCGGCGGCGGTAGCGGTGGCGGCGACGACTCCCCCCCAGCCTCGGCGCGCGACACCCGGCCCGGCCCGGCGGCGGCGGCGGCGCGTGTCCACGAGTCCGTCTTGCTGCTGCTGCTGCTGCTACGACCGCCGCTGCGTCTCCGGCTGCTGCCGCTGTCCCCGCTGCCGCCGCTGCCCTGTGGCGTCGCCTCGCGCCGTGACCGGCCGCCGCTGCCGCTCCAGCCGCTACCGGACGGACGACGGTTACAGCCCCGGCCGATCGCGCCGCCGCCACCACCACCGCTGCGCGCGCAGCCGGAACCAGCTCCCGCCGCCGCCCCTCAGGGGGCGCTGCGGGGCGCGGCGCGCGCGCGCGCGCGCCCGCCGGCCCGCCCTCCGCGCCTGCTGACTGGCTGGCGGGCCGGCTCGAGGCGGTGGGGCCCGCCCACCTGCCCCGCGGGGCGCTGACCCACTGCCCTGGGCGCCTCCCCCGCTCCTCCTCGTGGTTCGTTCCGTTCAGCACTTCTGGCTGCGGAAGGCGCGTCCATGTGACAGGGAAGGGAGGGGGGCTGGGCAGAACCTGAACGGGGGAGTCATTCGCCCACGCCGTGGCCCGCCCATCCGCACCTGGGCTGAGCAAGGGCCGGAGGCCGCGGGGTGACCCTCAAGGTCGAAGGGTGTTTTCCCGAGACCCGGCCGTGAGGCCTGAGGCCAGACCCTGATGGGACGAGCCCTTTACTCGGGGATTTCCAACCCAGAAGTGAGAACCGGGGCAGCTCAGTTCTTGGCTGCCCTTTCTCGAGGCCCCAAATAAATGGCGTGTGCGTCTGCAATTGCTCAGGATATTTCTGCGTGCCCCTACCCTCACTCCCCGCCCGCGACATATACACACACGCGCGCGCCCGCGCGCGCGCGCAGACCCAGGAATCCGAGTAGGAGATCGAAATTCAAACTTCCGGGAGATAGCATCTTGGGCAAGTTATTTCCTCTCTGCGTATTTTCAACTATTAAATGAAAATGATTATCAGCTACCTCATGGGGCTCTTTTCATTATGTATGAAAAATGCGTGATAAAGAGAAGACCCTGAATTTAAAAACAGGGATTATTCTAGAGCTCTCAGTATTCTCTCTTGCATTTAGAAGGTGGGCAGAAATTCTTTGTCGGACCATGAATTAGGAGTTTTGGTTTGGAAGATGTGGTCACCAGTGACTTGGGAGATTGGTCTGGGCCACTGCCAGATGGCAGCAGGAAAGAAGCACTGGAGACTTACCCTTGAGAGCTGGGGAAAAGGGGCAAGGAGCTCTGTTCTCCTCCTTCACCCTGGGAAGCCTCATCTTCTCAGAATTGGCATTCAGACGCTAAGAAGTGGCCTACTCTTTGCAACCCCATGAACTGCAATATGCCAGGCTTCTCCGTCCTTCAACATCTCCCTGAGTTTGCTCAAACTCGTGTCCATTGAGTCAGTGATGCACTCCAACCGTCTCATCCTCTGTGGTCCCCTTCTCCTTTTGTCTTCAGTCCTAGCATCAAGTCTTTTCCAGTGAATCCCCTCTTCACATCAGGTGGCCAAAGTATTGGAGCTTCAGCTTCACCGCCTGTCCTTCCAATGAATATTCAGTGTTGATTTCCTTTAGGATTGGCTGGTTTGATCACCTTGCAGTCAAAGGGACTCTCAAGACTCTTCTCCAGCACCATAGTTTGAAAGCATTCTTTGGTGCTCAGCCTTCTTTATGGTCCAATTCTCACATCTGTATTGGAAAAATGATAGGATTGACTATACAGATTTTGTTGGCAAGGTGATGTCTCTCTGCTTTTTTAAATGCTGTGTCGGTTTGTCATGGTTTTTCTTCTAAAGCAAGCGTCTTAATTTCATGGCTGCAGTCACCGTCCTCAGTGACTTTGGAGCCCAAGAAAATGTCATTGTTTTTCACTTTTTTCCCCATCTGTTTGCCACGAAGTGATGGGACCAGATGCCATAATCTTAGTTTTGGGAATGTTGAGTTTTAAGTCAGCTTTTCCACTGTCCTCTTTCACCTTCATCAAGAGGCTCTTTAGTTCCTCTTTGCTTTCTGCCATTAGAGTGGTATCATCTGCATATCTGAGGTTGTTGATATTTCTCTCATAACAAGCAAGTATTAGTCACTCAGTTGTGTCCAACTCTTTGTGATCCCATGATCTGTAGCCCACCAGGCTCCTGTGTCCATAGGATTTCCCAGGCAAGAATACTGGAGTGGGTTGCTATTTCCGACCCAGGGATTGAACCCATATCTCCCACATTGCAGGCAGACTCTTTACCACTGAGCAACCAGGGAAGCCCATATTTCTCCTGGCAATCTTGATTCCAGCTTGTGAGTCAGTCAGGCACCTATCTGGAAGGTACTCCTGCCCCTTGGGCTGCCTCTCCCCAACCTCCTCACCCCAACACACATATTCACTTGGCCCTGTGGGGAGAAGCAGAAGAAGTACACCTTCCCCACAAGGTCGACCTGGGACTTTGCTCTTGACAAGAAGGCATCCATTACAGTTTAGCAGTAAAAGGAAAGGTTTAATGACTCAGCCACCTCACACCACAGCACAGATCCCAGGATGTTCACCACCAGTAGGTGGCCCAGGAAAAGTGAAATTGAAGTCACTCAGTCGTGTCCGACTCTTTGCGACCCGACCCCATGGACTGTACCCCGTGCTCCTCTGTCCATGGGATTTTCCAGACAAGAATATTGGAGTGGGTTGCCATTTCCTTCTCCAGGGGATCTTCCCAATCCAGGTATCAAACCCAGGTCTCCTGCATTGTAGGCAGACGCTTTACCATCTGAGCCACCAGGGAAGGAGGAGATAGATATTCCAGGGCAAAGCTGGCTGGTGGGCTGTGTGTGTAGGAGTTGAGAGGCCTTGAAGCAAGAGGGGCTGCAGATCAGAATCCAGGCCCTTTGGGTGAAGAACACAGGCTCAGCTCTCACATTCTACCTGGCTCCAGCAGACAGCATTTTCTACTTCCTCAAAGCACGTGTTGAAACAGAGAACTACCTGCTCTGCAAAACTTCTGTTGAGTCTCCTGGTTATTGATTCTTCTGCTGAAGTCCCAAATCACCTTATGCAATCCCCTATCATAGCCTGTATCACATGTATTATAAATGCCTATTTTCATGTTCTCCCATATTTAGACTGTGTTACTTGAGGCAGTGTAGCAGACTGTTGAGTAAACAAACGAATCTTCCCCCTGTCCAGCTCTCAGTCCAGCCCTAAAATGTCAGTTAATAATGTAATAACAACATAAAAATATTAATAGCCATCATAACAGGTACTATTTATTAAGCATCTAGTCTAAGCCTGCACAAGGTGTTTTAAAATATATTATCAAGTTTACTCTTCAAAATAACCCTGTGAGGAAGTGGTTGTCATCCTCGTTTTCAAAGGAATTGGACGGAATTCCCCGGCAGTCCAGTGGTTAGGACTCCACGCTTTCACTACCAAGGGCTTCAATTCCTGGTCAGGGAACAAAGATCCTGCAAGGTGCGTGGCGCAGTCAAATAATAAAAAGAGATTGGAGGCTTAGAGAGACAACGTGGCAGAAGCAGGATTCAGCCCGTGTCTGTTTCTGAAGCCTACATAAGCATAGGTTAGCCTCCGACTCCAGTCAATAACTGGTGTGTGTCAAATTAAGCTGGAATCCCTTCTAAGATGTTGGCAACACCCTCCTCTGGGAGAAAAAGGCCTGAGACCATGGCACCACCAACTCCCCACACTCCCAGGACAGCAGGGAAATGCTCGAACATGAATGACCTTATGCAAATGGTTTCCCAAGGAAAGCTGCACACCTCAAACAGATCAGTAACTGGGCTGCAGCCCCCTTATTACGGTGTGAACCACCCTTGGCAGTGAGTTTTACACATCATAAGTGCTCTGAGTCTATCCAGTGCCTTTGCTGAAGCATTCCAAGTGCCATTAGCTTATTAATCCTTCCAGCGCCCCTGTGAGGCAAATTTGGCGGTCTTCTCAAATGATTTTATGAAGCATTAGCTCCTTGAGAACAGGAGCTGTGTGGGCCTGCCACACACAGGGGTTGGAGAAAGAAATAACGGTAGTGTGGCGAAGAAACCGAGACCCTTAGGGAAGTGGTTTTACATAGAAGTGGGGATACAATGCAGGTGCCTGGTTCCCACCGTGAGACCCTAGACTGTTTTCATCAGGCATCCTTGCATTGCCATTTTATTGCTTTGTAACTTTGGGAAGTTACTTCATCTAGTCTTGATTTCTCCATTTGTAAGATGGAAAAGGAAACAGTACTTACCTCATGACATAGTTTTGAGCATTACAGACTATGTATATAATTCAGGTAGCACCATACTGGACACATAGTAAGTGTTCAATAAACGTTAGATACTATTACAATCCTGAGAGTGGTACATGGAACTGTGGGATGCCTAAAGGGCATGAGCTTCGCTACTACTGACTCTAGAGAGTTTATTTCAAAACTGCAGGCTCTGCAGTTTTGTGATCTTGGACAGATGACAACTTCAGGAATGAACCTCTGTCCTCATCTGTGAAATGGGATAGCTCTGAAATGAAGATCTTGAAAATGCTTTGTAAACTGCCAAGCACTACACAGACATTAACTGTGGTTTTACACTATTACTCTACAGGAATCCCAGCTCAGCCCCACAAATTCTCAACTTCTAAAGTTGCTCCCCCGGTGGTCCAGTGGTTAAGACCCCACCTTCCAATGCAGGGGGTGCAAGTTTGGTTCCTTGTCTGGGAGCTAAGATCTCACATGCCTCCTGGCCAAAACCCCAAAACACAAAACAGAATCAATATTGTAACGAATCCAATAAAGACTTTCAAAATGATCCATATTAAAAAAAAAAAAAAACACACACACACACACCTTAAAGTTGCCTGTTGTGTAATAGGGCAGTGATGATCATATCTATCTTAGGGGGTTGCTGTGAAAAAATAAATCCTTAAAGGCTTCCCTGGTAGGTCAGCTGGTAAGGAATACGCCTCCAATTTGGGAGACCTGGGTTTGATCCCTGGGTTGGGGAGATCCCCTGGAGAAGGAACAGCTAGCTACCCACTCCAGTATTCTGGCCTGGAGAATTCCATGGACTGTATAGTTCGGTTGCAAAGAGTCCAACAGATTGAACGGCTTTCAGTCTTTAAAGACATATTTAAAGTACCCACCATGGTAGGAGGTAGTCCATACATGTTAACCCCCTATCCCCTAATAGATGTTGCCTTTCAAAATCTTCAAGTTAAGGAAGCCTGCGGGGTTTGGTAGGAAATCTAGAGAACCAACAGAGCTGGGATTATTCCTGACTCTGCCACTGTGTGACTTTGGGCAAGTTACCTAGCCTCTCTGCCTAGCTATCAGGAGATAAAGTATGCCTACACTGCAAAGTTTTAGGGAGAAAAGACAGAGCCGGGGCTTGCCTAAAAATACATGCGGGCTACTGACAAATGCACAGACAGGCCGGTGAACTACTCTATGGAAAGGACCCAATGGGAAGCAACGACCAATTCCCCACCCCGAAACCAAACGGGGTCATGAGCTGCAAAATGAGCGGTCCGAGCTCCAGAAAATTCAGCTGAGCTCGGGAGGTCCCTGCCCAGCACTGCTTAGCGCATCTGGACCCTGCCAGTGCAGCGGTCAGGAGAAGGCCAAGCGAGGACTCAACCCTCCCCAAAGTGATAACGGGGGAGGGGGAGGCAGGAGGAGGAAAGAATGTACTGATTCACCGCCCCACCCATCCCCTGCCTCTAATCTCTCTTCCGGAATTTTACAGCCCTCTTCACAGGGGCGGAGGCCGAGGAGGCAGGGCGCGGGTTACCGCGGGCGGCGGGCACCCACTACCCCGCCCCAGCCCTTGTCAATCAGCTTCTGCGGGAAGCCTCCGCGAGTAGCGCAGACCCTGGCGGTCCGCCCTCGGACTGCAGTCGGTCTTGGCGTGTGCTGCTAGAGGGAGCCGGGTGTGGAGGGAGAGGAGCTGTGAATTCCGGGAGACGTCCAGGCTGGCTCCCGGGATGGGTCCGAGGGTCAGAAATTGCCTCCCCCGGTGCGGGTAGGAGCGGGAAAGCTGCCGCTGAATCAAGGCTGGGCCTGGGTGCTCTGCAAAGCCCCAGCCTCCTTCTGGATCCTTCCCCGCTGCCCATCAGCTGTCAGGATCCCCCTCTCCATCGCCGTCAGGTGTTACTGGATTTCAGTCAGAAATCCAGAAAGTAAAGGACTTCAGGAACTGGCAGCGAGGGAGAAGGAAAAGTTTAGAAACATAGCTCAACCTCCTTATTTTATCTTAGTAAAGATGGGGCAACTGAGGCCCCGGGAAGGCGGTGCTGAGAATCAGGGGAGGACTCCGAGCCAGTACTTTAAGTTTGGCGCTGCCCTTACTGCTCGGTTCAGTTCACAGCGTTCCCTGATAACCTCGAGACTTAGTTTCCCCGCTGGGCAGTTGGAAAATATCAAAGAATTTATTAAGAAGTGAAACAAGCGCTGTTGGAAGTAGTCTAGCAAATTTCCCTACACAGCGAACGCAGTGATTGGGAGGTAATGATGCTCACAGCTAACACTTATTGAGACTTACTATGTGCGAGGCACCATTGTTGTAAGCCCCTTATAGGTATGGGCTTCCTTGGTGGCTCAGATGGTAAAGCGTCTGCCTGCAACGCGGAAGTCCCGAGTTCGATCCCTGGGTCGGGAAGATCCCTGGAGAAGGAAATGGCAACCCACTCCACTATTCTTGCCTGAAGAATCCCATGGAGGGAGGAACCTGGTAGGCTACAGTCCACGGGGTTGTACAGAGTCGGACACGACTGAGCGACTTCACTTTATAGGTATTGCGTCGTCAATCGCTAAGTCATATCCAATTCTTAGCGACCCCACGAGGCACCTCCATGGGATTTCCCAGGCAAGAATACTGGAGTGGGTTTGCCTACTCTAGGGGATCTTCCCTACCCAGGGATCCAGCCGGGGTCTCCTGCGGCAGCTGCATTGGCAGGCGGATTCTTCACCACTGAGGCACCTGGGAAGGCTTACAGGTATTAAGGAGTTTAATTTCACAACAGTCCTAGAAGGTGGAAATTATTACCTGAGGTGAACAACAGAGAGGCCACTTGACCAAAGTCACCCAGCGAATATGTGATAGAGGCAGGATTTGAACCGGAAGAGTATCTGTCCTGAGCCCCATACCCTCAACCTCTACACCATCTGCTTCTCAAATGAGATCAAATGTGGTTATGATCTACCTCCATGAGGGATGTTGGTTTAACGGTGTAAACTCTTCATTACGGCAACTTCTTTTGGAGTGACTTAGATTGTCTGTGAAAGTGAAGGTCATGGACTATACAGTCCATGGAATTCTCCAGGCCAGAATACTGGAGTGGGTAGCCTTTCCCTTCTCCAGGGGATCTTCCCAACCCAGGGATTGAATCCAGGTCTCCCACATTGGAGGCGGATTCTTTACCAGATGAGCCACAAGGGAAGCCCAAGAATATTGACGTGGGTAGCCTATCGTTTCTCCAGGGAATCTTCCCGACCCAGGAATTGAACCGGGGTCTCCTGCACTGCAGGCGGATTCTTTACCAACTGAGCTATCAGGGAAGCCTGTCTATAAATGTTTAATATATGCTCTCTGACCATGATAATGTTTCTACACACTGAGACTTCAAAGTACCAGGTTAAATGGGCCAATCAAGGTCACATTTGGAGAAGGAAATGGCAACCCACTCCAGTATTCTTGCCTGGAGTATCCCATGGGCAGAGGAGCCTGGCGGGCTACAGTCCGTGGGGTCCCAAGAGTCGGACATGACTTAGTGACTAAACCACCACCACCACCAAAGTCACACTGTGAAACTGAGAGGATTCCTTCCTCAGTGGTGCACAGTTGTCTTAGTTCTATCAGGTGCCATCGCTAGAATCCTGACTTTTTGCCCTCTGTGGCTTTCTGCCCTGCCTCCATCAACATATCACCTACTCTGTCCTCAACTTGTGTACATATAAACTACACAATTGACGGTTTCTTCTTGGCTGAAAGCCAAAATTATAGCTTATATTTTATTACAATGCAAATATCACAAGAGGGGAAAACTGGGTCTTACCAGCCATTTGCATGGATTAAATAATGAGAATGGGATTATCAGCCCCTCCCTAAAAATCAATTTTGGTAGGAGAGAGAGAAAGAACAGAAGGGCTACAAACTAACCAGAGTTAATGTTGGAAAGAACTTCAGAAGTCATCTAGTGTAGCCTCTCATAGGCCCAGATAAAGAAAATGAGTTTCCCAGGCCACTTAAAGATATTGAAGGCCTGAGGAGGGTTGTTGTTTAGTCCATAGGTTGTGTTCGACTCTTAGTTACTCCATGGTCTGGAACCCACTGGGCTCCTCTATCCATGAAATTTCCCAGGCCAGAATACTGGAGTGGGTTGCCAGGGAATCTTCCCAACCCAGGGCTTGGGATTGAACCCAGGTCTCCCGCGTTGTCAGCAGATTCTTTACCACTGAGCCACCAGAGGGCCTGAGGAGGGTGGAGGACCCACTGTGGGGAAGGGAACAGGACGAACAAAAGAACTAAAGATTAGATTAGCCTCGTGTCAGAAGCTATTCCTTCTAGCTTTGTTCTAACTCCCAGCCCCAGCCTTAAAAATTATATGCACCTTTTATAATATGTAAATTCTACTTTAAGGCTGCTAGGGGAACTGCCTGGCAGTCCAGTGTTTAGGAGGCGGTGCTTTCATGGCCAGGGCCTGGGTTCAATCTCTGATCAGGGAACTAAGATCCTAAAAGATTAGTGGTGTGGTCAATGATAATAATAAGGCTGTTAAAAAATAATACATGCTTCTTATAAAAAAAATTTTAAATTATAGAGATGAATGCTTAATAAAGCAAAAGTCCCCCATAATCATACCTAAAGAAAGAAAACCATTAACAATTTGTATTATATTGGCCCTCCCTATCTTCCTCTGTACATTCATATTTTTTGGTGTATTCCTATATGAACACACGTGTGCATGTTTAATAGAAATGGGATTGTTTCTCTTAGCAATACTCCTTGGACAGTTTCCCATGTCAGTTGCATTTAGATCTACATTATTCTTTTAAAGGCTGCCTATGTAGTATGGCTAAACTATAATTTAACAGGTTCCTTAATGATAGATACTTGGATTGTTTCCATTTTTTTGCTAACACAAGCAGTACTGGAATGGATATTTCTGCACATACATCTTGGATTCCTTTTAGAGGAATTCTGTAGGATAAATTCCCAGAGAAACTGTTCCTTTTAAAGCACCATGCTGCATAGATTATCATTTTCATCTTATTCCAAATGCCCTAACATAAAAGCCTGACCCTGATTTAAATCACACAAAGTGCTTAGGCTATAGTACACTTTTTTTTTTTTAATAGTACACTTTTAAAAAATATTTATTTAAAATATTTATTTCCTGGAATAGGAAATGGCAACCCACTCCATTGTTCTTGCCTGGAAAATTCCATAGACAGAGGAGCCCGGTGGGCTATAATCCATGTGGTCATAGAGTCGGACACAGATGAGCATGCAAACACATACCCACCATTTATTTATTTGGCTGCACTGGGTCTTTAGTTGCATCATGCAAACTCTTGCATGTGGGATCTAGTTCCTTGACCAGGATCAAACTGCCCCGCCCTGCATTGGGAGCAGAGTCTTAACCCCTGGACCATCAGGGAAGTCCCAATTAATGTGTTATTTTCATAATGATTATTACAATTATTTCATGATATCATTAGTCTGGTGGATAGAAGTTCATTTCTTCAGTCAACAATTGGTAATGAGCTTCTACCAGTGATGAACCAGAGGATTCAACAGCAAACTGATGTAGACCCTGCCCCCAAGAAACTGACAGTCTAGTTGTCCATGGATGTATCACCCTGGGAGTACAACAGTGTAGGATAAATGCTACAAAAGCGGTAACTGCAGGGGAGATAGGGGAGAATATAAGAGGGACAATAACCAACCTGAAGAAGGGCAGGCAAGAGAGAGGAGAGGAAAAAGAAGAAACAGGTTCAGTTATCCAAAAAGGGAAGGTAATGAACATTCCAGCCACTAGGAGTAAGGAAGCAGAGCCCAAGACACCATCTCCAAGAACTACTGGTGCAAACAGTAAACCAAACCAGTGGTTTCTCAAATGTCTATGCTAAGACTAGTGCTTGTGGATGGAGACAGCAGAAAATTAAGGATAAAAAGGTAAATTTCAAAAACAAAAAAGGTAAATTTCAGATGCTAAATGTATTCAGTTTAAGGAACAAGTTTTCATTCTGACAGTATACTCTTCCTACCTTTTTGGTATTAAAATATCCTTCCTTTCATGAAGTAGTGGTTGTAGTAAATGATAGTTGTTTTTCTTTACTGTTTTTGTTTGGCCAAACTAAAAGCTAGCAACCATATCTGGATCCTCTTCCCCACTTTTTAAACTTCGGGGACCTCTGAACCAGGTGACTTCTAAGGCTCTTTCCATCCTTGTGTTTATAAGATCTCTGCTCAACAGTGATCATGACCTGAAGCTAAGTTAAGTTTGCACTCTGTGAGCCAGAGCCCTTTCAACAGACCCAAGGTTAAAAAAAAAAAAAAAAAAAAAAAGTATGTCAGTAAGTAAAAGGGGGAAAAAAAACAATTTGGTAACCTCTTAAGCAATTATTTTTTGGTTCCCAAACCACATCAGAGTACCTCAAGTTTCCATGTAGACTTGTTCTCTTGCTCCCAGGAAATGCAGCACTGAAGAAGAGAAACCACAGAAATAACAGATAGAAGTGATATGGGAAAAATCAATTTGGTGCAGTTTTCACAAACCTTTAAAATAGAGTGATTTAAGTGATGATGGGGTTTCATGACCAGCAGTGGCAGAGCCTCTAATGGGACTGCTGGTGCTTTTTGGCATTTCTCTGAGCAGGTGGGGAGGGGATTTTTTTTTCCTCTCCCTTTCCACTTAGAAGCAAATGGAAGCAATGAAAAGCAAAAGTCTCCTGTAAGGTCCCATTAAGAGAAACAAATGAAATGCGGCTCCCCTATAACCAGAAATCATAAAATCCTCAGACAAGCACCAGGCATGACTTCCCTGCAGGAACTGAGTATTCACCAGCACACCTGGCTCTGCTGTTACCATGGCAACTCCTCACCTTTGCATTCCTTGACTTGGGGGGTTGAGACTGGTTCAGGGCACATTGGAGTTTTTCATGTTTCTCCTTGACTTCTGGAAAAGGAAAGGGGAGGAGAGGGAAAGGATTCTAAATCAGCTCACCTCCTGCCTTGGCTGTTTGCTTTTCGGCTTGTGTAACTAGGCCTCACTGCTGAGGGGGGCCTGCAGCGGGGTGAGAGCGTGGGAATGGCTCTGCCAGAGCCCAAAAGACCTAGGTTCAAATCTCAGCTCCTCAATTGAATCCATTTATTCGGCCCAACAAACCCTCCTCTGGGCCAGGCACTATCGGTTCAGAGAGATGAGTGAATAGCCAGAATTGGCCCTCAGAAAGTTGGCAGTCCAGAGGGAAAGTTGGGTCAGCAGATGACCACAAGCCAGCGTGACAAGTGACTTCACCGAGGCAGGTGTCGATTCTATCACTGCCCAGAGAGGTGACCTTGTAGGGAGGGGAGAAAGAAGCTCACACTGCATTGACAAGGACTCTCAGAAACACTCTAGCAAGAGTTCCTTCTTCTTGGGCCCAAAGAATGCAGCATGAATTCGGCTGAAATTAAGGGTGACAAGAGTTGAGATTGGCACTGTGGATCTCAGACATGTCAACTCACTTATCTGAGGCTCAGTTTCACCATCTATAAACCAAAGCTAGTAATAACTGCCCTACTCCTGTTGAGAAAAATTACATCAATTACTATAGAATGATGAATCAAAGAACACACAGAACCGGATCCAAAGCCTGTTGCTCCAAAGCCCAACTGTGACATAATTCTGGACTTTAAACCCTCTGAGTCTCACTTTCCTCACGTGTAAAAGAATCATCCTACGAATCTAGACTCTGAAATACAGAGTGAAATAAGTCAAAAAGAGAAAAATATTGTATATTAACACATATATACGGAATCTAGAAAAATGGTGCCGATGAACTTATTTGCAGGGCAGGAATAGAGATGCGGGCATAGAGAACATCTGTGAACCTGTGAACACAGTGGGGGAAGGAGAACGTGGGGCGAATTGAGAGAGTAGCACAGACACATATGTACACTACCATGTGTAAAACAGCTAATTAGTGGAAAGTTGCTGTATAATGCAGGGAGCTTAGCTTGGTGATTTGTGATGACCTAGAGGGATGGGATGGGGGTGGGTTTGAGGGAGGCGACATATGTATACTTCCAGTTGATTCACGTTGTTTTATAGCAGAAACCAACACAACATTGTAAAGCAATTATCCTCTGATTTAAAAGAAAAAGAATCATTATAATCATACAACACATAGTGATGTGAGAATTAGGTGGGATGAGACAGGTGAACCATATAGCACCCCCGGACCAAATGTGCCAGTTACTTCTTATTACAGGATCCCCTGATCTAGTGCCTGATGTTTCCCTAAGTCAGATATTACTGTTGTCATTATTATGTGGCACTCAGTAGAAACTCCAGAAACATTATTTTCCCAGCCTCTTGGGACCCTCCCCTCTGACCACTCCACCTTTGCATCGCCTCTATCTTTTGCATGTGTGGGCTGTTTCTGTCCCAAGCTAAGGAGAGTGCAGTTTAATCCGCATTCCCTCCCCAGCAACCCCTTCTTCACCTTGGCCTGAGCCTCTCTCCTGGGCTGAATGAAGGTGGAAAGGGCCTGGGCCGGGCCCCAAGGGCTCCCCTGGAGACCGAGGTGGGGGAAAAGGCAGGGAGTGCGTCAGTCCTGATGCAATCGCAGGCTCATGGCTTGGCCTGCTTCCTCCTCTTGGGTGTTTACCGGAGCCTGGATTCCACAGGAACCCTTGGAACAGAGCACTGGCGGGGGGCAGGCACCACACAAAAGTGTGCCTGCTCGGGGGACGGTTTAGACAGAAAGCGATACCGCGTGTAGGCCTCAGGCGCCCTGGGCTCAGGGACACGAGAAAGAGATACCAGGTGTCGAGTCCAGAGGGAGGGGCAAGGCTGGAGGAGGGGGACTAACCACAGGCTGCTGCCCGGCCGCTTCCAGACCAGCTACGGGAGGCCCAGTGAATAGGCCCTTTATCCCGGAGCTTAGACGCTCGGGGGAGGGAGCTCTGGAAGGGAGTCTCAGGTGACAAGGAGCCTCAGAACAAGCTGAGAGGATCCTGTCCCTTCCTTCCCAGTAGAAACCCGAGCCGGAGAGAAGCTTGTTTTCCAGGCATTTGCTGAGAGCTTCATTGCGGAGGCCCCTGGCCAATCCCACCGCCTTGTGGGTCACCTAGTCACAGCCTCAGAAGTGCAGAGTCGCACGGGGTAGAGAACACAGGTTTTTGGCAGCCACGTCGCAGAACTTCCAGTTACTGGCTGGGTGCCCCAGGCAAGTGACCTCACCTCCCTAACTCTCAACTTCCTCGTGTCAAACAGAATCATCAGAGCAATAGACTTCAGAGAGAAAGCCCCTAGGCCCTTAGAACAGTGTCTGGTGAGGGCGAAAGCACTCGCTACCTGTTGCATATTGTTATTTTCATTAAGACACAGCAGGAGGCAGAGAGGCTGTGGAGCCCAAAATCAGCTGTTTGCTTCCAGGTCCAGGCGCTGAAATTCTTTCCTGCTTAAAGAGCCTTCCCTTTTTTTTTTTTTTTTTTTCTTTTTCTCCCCCTCTACCCCATCTCTCTCTCCCTCCCTCTCTCTGTACCCCTGAAGCTGAGGCCTCATTGTCCTCCTTTCAGTATCTAACGACTGTTTCCCAGTTATCAGGAAAGCATCCGATCGCCCCTCCCCCAGAGCTGTGAAACCGAGTAAGCAAAGCTTGCTTAAACTCCTGAGTCATTCAGCAAAACCGGCCTGAGATAATCGGTGGATCAAGGAAACTAGATGCAGAGTGGGGGAAACCCAGCAAAACCCAACCTCAAAACCAGGGCCTCCTCTCGGGGCAACTTCCCTCCGCTGGACCCTAGGAGGGGCTTTCATTCAGGCTCCACAGACAAGACAGCACGGGGCATCTGAGTCCTTCCTAGACCCTTCTGCACCCAGAAGAAGACCTGAGCTACACCTGGGTCTCTAGCCCGCCGCCAGACCTTCCCGTGGAATCTTGTTTGACACACACTCTTCACCCTGGGACGAGCTCTCTCCTTGTTCCCACGCCCCAGTCCCAGGGAGAGTTGACACCCACCACCCATCCTCCCTGCCCGATCATTTCTCAGCCCCTGCACCCTGTCTTCGGCCCAACCACTCCACTGCCGTCACAGTCATCAATGGCTTCTTAGTTGCCAAATCCCGAACACTGTGTCCAGGCCATTCCTTCTTGCCCTCTGCAAACATTCTCACCACTTGGCACTTTGATGACCCACTTCTTTAAACTCTCCCTCCTGAGGCTTCTGTCAGACCACAGCCCCCTGGTTCTCCTCCTCCCCCTGAGACCAGCACTCAGGGTACTGGCTGCTCTCCTTGTTCATCTTTGCTCCTTATGACTCTGCTCTTAGCTGTCTTCCCTTCCTATCTTCAAGCTCCTTCCCAGGTTTAATCTGTTCCCAGGTCTTTAACTTTCACCTCTTTGCTGGTCACTTCCCTGGTGGCTCAGCCGGTAAAGAATCTGCCTGCAATGCGGAAGACCAGGGTTTGATCCCTGGGTTGGGAAGATACTCTAGAGAAGGAAATGGCAACCCACTCCAGTATTCTTGCCTGGAAAAGTCCATGGTCAGAGGAGCCTGGAAGGCTACAGTCTGCGGGGTCCCAAAGAGTTGGACACGACTGAGTGACTACCACTTTTCCCAGATCGTATCTCCAGCCCAGATCTTCCACCAAATGCCACCAAGCAGCTATTTGCATGACCCAGGCACAGCAGGCTCAACACACCCTAAACCCAACTCTTTACTTCCCCCCCAACCTGCTCCTCCTCCTGGGTTCCCCATCTTGACGAATGACACCACCTTTTACCCTGTTACCCAAGCCAGAGGCTCACATGTTGTCTTTGCCATCTTCCTGCCCTGCCCACAAATCACCATCCCTTAGCATCTCGTCGATCGCCTCCTTTCTCCTCCATTCCCATTGTTTCTGCTCCACTTCATGTCTTCATCATGACCTGCAGCCTAGATTATTACATGTCTCACAAGTAGGCTCTCAGTCTTAATTAGTCTTAATTTCTTCCCCCTTTGTACTAGATTTGTCTGGGAGCGTCTGTCCAGCTGCAGTTCTTTTCTGGAGGACCACTGCTGCCCACAGACCTCACGGAGAGGTGCCCTTAGACTCACGATCTCACCAAAGCCTGCCCTGCAGTCCTCACAGTGCTTGAATCAGAGGTGTACATTTGACCCAAGCTGAGCTGTATTGTCTTCTGGGACTCTGAAACTGGGGCATAGTGACCGTGGGCGAAACACCACCCCAGGGTCACATCAGTAATGCCAATGAGTGGAACAGCACAAGGAGAGACAACAGGGAATGCGCGACGGTGGCACATGGAGACTGTGGGCCTTGTCTATGACAGCAGCTGTTACTCCGCTCTAGCAGATGGTTGCCATGGGAATACAGGTCCAGACTTGTCAGATATTGTGATTTTCCATACTTTCATGTGAAATTTCCCAATTTTCAAATATTGGGCACTAATTCATTGTTTAATGCCACCGACTAAGAATATCTTGTGCATCATATTTGACCTACAGGGCTGCCAGTTTGTAATCAGCACCAGGGAGTCAGACACCGGCCCCAAAGCTGGGGACGGCCACTTTCTGCCATGTATGGAGACTCAGAGAAGCCCTCAGTGTCGCCGGAAAAACAAAGCCTGATCCTGCTGGCTCCTTGCCCTCTGCCTCCAACCCCACCCCAGGAACACTACAGACCCACATTTCCTGGCCCTAAGCCACCTGTCCTTCTTTCTAGGCCCAGAACTATGCTATAGGTAAAGTGATGGGCTCTGAAGTCAGAGAGACATGGGGTCAAGTGCTGATTCTGTGACGTCTGGCTGCGTGCTCGTGGGAAATTGACTTCACCTCTCTGCGCCCCAATTCCTTCCTTTGTCAGACGGGGTACTTTCTTCATAGGTTGTTATGGGGGTTAAAGGAGATAGTGCTCAGAAAGCCCTTGGCACAGTGCCTGGCACCCAGCACACACTGAATGAGTGTTGCCCATTAGTGTTATTATTTTTATTGTCATTGTAGTAGTATTCCTCCTCAGCACAGCCCTGTCTCAGAGCCCTTTCTTGTTTGTGTAACTCTCCGGACGCTTACCATTTGTTCTTATTATTTATCACTATTTCATCTACCTTGGTATGTTGTAAACTCCTCTTAGAGGGAAAGGCCCCGTTTTCTCTCTCTTTATATGGAAGGGAAGGGAAAGAAATGAGTTGAAACTACTTTGTACATAATGGGTGCTCAAGATACATTTATTTGTTGGTACACTGCTGGAATTTAAGCTCCATGACAGCAAGGACCTTGTCCATCTCATTAACTAGTGGATCCCCTGAGCCTAGTTTTTTCCACATACGTTGAGCACATATGGAACCGTCAATAAACATATATTGAATAAAAGAATGAAAGGCATCTCTTCCCCCTCTACCAGGATTCTTTAACATACTTACTTAGGAGGTAATTGGTGCAAATCCAATCTGCTGTTTTAAAATAGTAGGTTCTGGAATCTCTGTTAAGAGCTCCCCATTTTTCCTTTGGGAAACTGTCCTTTCCCCACTCAAGGTGGCTTCCTCATCTGAACTCTAGGAACGGTCATGTGGCCCAGGGCTAGCCAATCAGAGGCAGCTACCCTTGGCCACAGTGATTGGTTCAAGATGGCCTTGTAAGTCAATCAAAGCCAATCAGAGCTGAAAGGATTGGGAAGAAAAAATAGCTAAGTCATGAGAGTACAAGCCTAGAGCTGCTAGTGGCCGCATTACCACCAAAAAGAGAAAGCTTGCCTAGAAAGGAAGCAAGCACAGAAAAAGGCCCGAGAAACAGAGAGATCGGTTCCTAATGGTATCTTTTGAGCAAGTGTATCTATGTGTGCCTAAATCCAAGCCCTTGACTGTTCTCTTAGAGACAATAAATTCTCTTTTTTTTGTTTAAGTCACCTTGAGTTGAGTTCTGGTCACACATCCAAAGGAGAGCAGATTAACATTTGGATTCTATAGATAGGGAGTCATAGTAGACATAAACGTATATCTTTATAGGAATCTGCCCAGCCGCAATGATCTTTCTGTAAGAACTGGCGCCTACCCACAAACTAGACTAACAGCCATGTTAGTACTGAACCCTGCCCTCCAACTATACAACTGGTTGGACCAGAAGTAGATGTGTATTGCAGCATAATCAGATCAGATTCTCTCTCCTGGGGATTTGGGTTTAGGAGTGAAGAGATCCTAGTTCTTTCTGAACTACATGCTTAAACTGAGGGGATATAAAGTTGGGAGCCGGGAGAAAGTCACATTCATGGGGGAGCAGAGAAACTGATCTACTCAAGAAGAATGAGGTTGACTCACATGGGAAGAGAAGCTGTGACCTCTCTGAGAAATAGAGAGAGAACAAAACAGAGAGACAGAAGAGTTGCTTCCTCTTCTCTCATGAGACTAATTACTTCTCCTTTTAGGTTCCAAGAGATTTCTCTGTGTTCATATAATTCTCTTCTTCCACCATTACCCTCCCTGCTTTTTCTAAAACTTAAAATAGCTTTAGTAGTTTGTGTGTGTGTGTGGTGGGGGGGGATTGTTTTTCCTCATACCTAAAATGTTTTTTAGACAACCATATTAGGAACAAGTATGCAGTCAAGGTGTCCTGTTTACTAGACTGATAAAGTCCCTTCACTAGACTTCCTAATCAAGACACCTACACATTCAATTATCAGCTGTATAACCTTGGCTAGAACACAGGGATTCACTGAACTGGCTTCCTCCTCTATAAAACAGGAATAATAATGCCTACCCTACCAGGTAGTTTAGACTGAAGGAGTTAAGGTGGAAAGAAGATCTTACTTAGCACAATGCTGGGCACCAAGAAGCCATGTAATCATTTTGTGCCAAATGCTAAAGAGGGGTTGGGTCTAAGCCTAGAACCAGGCCACTAAAAGGTGCCATCTGGAGAAGACTCAAGAGTCTTCTCAAGACTCTTGGACTGCGAGGAGATCAAACCAATCAATCTGAAAGGAAATCAATGCTGAGTATTTGTTGGAAGGACTGATGCTGAAGCTCCAGCACTTTGGCCACCTGATGGGAAGAGCCAACTCATTGGAAAAGACCCTGATGCTGGGAAAGACTGAAGGCAAAGGAGAGGGGGGCAGCAGAGGGTGAGATGGTTAGATAGCATCCTCAACTCAGTGCACATGAGATAGTGAAAGACAGGGGCATGCTGCAGTCCAGGGGGTCACAAAGGGTCAGACATGACTTAGCAACTCAACAACGACAACAAGGATTACACGAGGAAGTTTAAGGGAACAAGCCTTCTTCCCATCAGCACCCTTTTCATCATGTGTACCCAATTTTCAAAAGCATTGAGGAGGCAAAGAGTATCTTTATTTTTAAAATGCCAGTTCTGGGGACTTCCTTGGTGGTCCAGTGGTTAAGGATCTGCCTTGCAATGCAGGGAATTTGAGTTTAATCCCTGATCAGGGAACTAGGATCCCATGTGCTGGGGAGCACCTAAGCCCATACGTCATAAGTACCGAGCACGCCACAACTAGAGAGTCCAAGTGCTGCAACAGAAGATCCTGCGTGCTGCAACTAAGGCCTGACAGAGTGAAATTAATTATTTTTTTAAAAAAGGGTTTATAAATGCCTATTCTGGAACTCTATTCCAATGATATAATTCAGACCAAAAAATACATTTGCATAAGAATACTCATTGCAATAGTGTTTATATTGGAAAAAAAATTGGAAATGACTGACATGTTCAACACTGTGTTTTGTTTAATAGATGGTAGTACACATATACAACAGAATATTATAAAGACTAGAAGAACAAAAGACACAATCTTTTTAAATTAAAATAAACATGGAGTAGTTTGCCAAATATTCTAATGTAAAATGCAAAATGTGAACGTTTAAGGTAAAAGCACAATATTTCAAAGAAGTTTCTCCTGCTCATCCCAGCATCACATTCACTGTCTCACACACCACTCGCCCAGCAATGCATTCATCTTCTCTGCCTTTGGGGTAACTTGGGTGGGAAAACTGAAGAAGCGTTTATGTAAGTTCAAGTCCTGAGGCCTCTAACATTTGAGGTATTGACAAAGATGTATGTTCACATCATTTTCTGAGCTTAAAAAAAAAGCAGGTTACAAAAATATTGCTGACAATGTGAACAATGATTATCCCAGGCCCTGGGATTTCAGGTGTTTTTTTTCTTCTTTGTATTGTCATGTATTGTTTGATATGTACATAATGTGTGTACATTATGTTGATATTTATGAGAAAAAATGAAGCTATTTTCATAAGGGAAGGGAGTTACCTTGATTTTATTTTCTCCTCTATTGTTCTCAACACATATTCTACCAGATTACCTGTAAGATGCCTTCCTTCTTCATGCACAGGGCGACGTACCTGGCTACCCGGTTCTGTGGAGCTGCTCCAGACAGAAGCTCCTTGTTCGGGGAGGGGAACCTTCCATGAGCCTGGCAGAAACGCCAGTCAGCTCACTACTGCCCTCTCCTGGTGAGAACAGGGAAGTTCTGATCTAGCTAAACAGCACAGCGGTCACATCGTGATTGGCCAAGGTCATCCCAGAATCGCGACTTTGGGCTACCCTTGCAGTCCTCAGTGTGCTGCACATCACCACTTGCTCTAGCAGTTGGAATAGAACATCTCCTAGGAACCTCTGGCTTGGCGTGGACAGCACTGTCCTGATGGGTTTGCAGTCATTACACTCAGCCTCCCTTAGCCCAGGTCATGGCCTGTTTGAGTGATGAGCAAATGATGAAGAACTTTCCTGCCCACTAAAGAGCAGTGATGGTCTGGAGTTCAGGTTCGAGAAAGTAGAAGGCAGAGTTGAAAGAAGATAAATGCAATCATCCCAATTATAAAAGCTCTTGGGACTTCCTTGGGGGTCCAGGGGTTAAGACTCTGAACTTCCACTGCAGGGGGTGAAGGTTCCATCCCTGGCTGGGGAACTAAAGTCTCACATGCCATGTGGTGTGGCCTAAATAAATAAATAAAGCTCTTGCTGTTATATAGTTCTAATTACTTTTCAAGTTTTTGTCAAAGTAGCTTGATATGTACAAATAAATTCATACAAGGATGCTTGTTGCAGAATTGTTGGCAACAGCACAAAACTGCAAACAATCTAAACAGCCCTCGCATTTGGACAAAATGGAATAATATGCAGCTGTTAAAAAGAATGAGGTAGATCTATATGTGCCACTGTGAGATGATCTCCAAGATTTATTGTTAAGTTAAAAAAAAAAAAAGCACGATATTTAACTGTCAATAATTATAAATGTGTTGTGTCTTAAATAAGGATCTGTATAACAGTACACATTTCTATTTAGATATGTGTAGAATACATTGGAAGGAACACTAGAAATTAATAATAATAATGACTATCTCTGGAGATGGCAAAAAGAAAGAGAAATAATCTCAGTTCAGCTCAGTTCAGCTGCTCAGTCATGTCGGATTCTTTGCGACCCCACGGACTGCAGCATGCCAGGCCTCCCTGTCCATCACCAACTCCTGGAGTTTACTCAAATCCATGTCCGTTGAGCCGGTGATGCCATCCAACCATCTCATCTTCTGTCAACCCCTTCTCCTCCCATCTTCAATCTTTCCCAGCATCAGGGTCTTTTCAAATGAGTCAGCTCTTTGCATCAGGTGGCCAAAGTATTGAAGTTTCAGCTTCAGCATCAGTCCTTCCAATGAACACCCAGGGCTGATCTCCTTTAGCATGGACTGGTTGGATCTCCTTGCAGTTCAAGGGACTCTCTAGAGTCTTCTCCTACACCATAGTTCAAAAGCATCAGTTCTTCGGTGCTCAGCTTTCTTTATAGTCCAACTCTCACGTACATACATGACTACTGGAAAAACCATAGCCTTGACTAGACGGACCTTTGTTGACAAAGAAATGCCCCTGCTTTTTCATTACTGTCTAGGTTGGTCATAGCTTTTTTCCCAAGGAACAAGCATCTTTTAATTTTCATGGCTGTAGTCACCATCTGCTGTGATTTTGGAACCCAAGAAAATAAATCTCTCACTGTTTCCATTGTTTCCCCATCTATTTGCCATGAAGTGTTGTGACCGGATGCCATGATCTTAGTTTTCTGAATGTTGAGTTTTAAACCAACATTTTCACTCTTCTCTTTCACTTTCATCAAGAGGCTCTTTAGTTCTTCTTTGCTTTCTGCCATTAGGATGGTGTCATCTGTGTATCTGAGGTTATTGATATTTCCCCCGGCAACCTTGATTCCAGCTTGTCCTTCATCCAGCCTGGTATTTCTCATGATATACTCTGCATATAAGGAATCCACACACATACACAAAACTATTAGAACTAGTAAATGAGCTTGGCTAGGATATACACAAAAATCAGTTGAATTTCTATACACTATGTCTTAGTCCATTCAGGCTGCTATCATAGAATACCATAGATTGGGTACCTTAAAAACAACAGATATTTATTTTTCACAGTTCTGGAAGCTGGAAGTCTGAGACCAGGGTGTCAGCACGGTCATGTTCTGGTGAGGATCCTCTTCTGGGTTGCAGACAGCTGTCTTCTCTGGGGCCCCTTTTATAATAAGGCCTCTAATCCCATTCATTGGATTCACCCTCATGATCATAGCATCTCCCAAAGGCCATTGCCACATTTGGGATTAGAACTTCAATGAATGAACTTTGTGGGGACACAAATATTCAGCCCATAATAACTAGCAATGAACTATCTGAAAATGAAATTGAAAAAATAAATTTATTTACAATGGCATCAAGAAGAATAATATACTTAGGAATAAATCTAACAAAAGGAATACAAGGTTCATACACTGAAAACTACAAAAGATTGTTGGAAAAAGAAGAGATTAAAGGAAGACCCAAAAGATACCCAGGACTTAAATGGGAAGAAATCTGTTCATGGATTGGAATGAACAGATGGGATTCTGGGGAGTAAGATGATAATGGTCCCCAAACTAATCTACAGTTTCAGTGCAATGCCTATCAAAATCTCAGCTGGCTTTTTTTGCAAAAATTGACAAGCTGATGCTAAAATTTATATGGAAATGCAAATGACACAGAATAGTCAAAACAATCTTAGGGGGAAAATTTCAAGCTTCTTAACATAGCTAAAATAATCAATGTGTGATACTGGCATAAAAATAAAAAATAAGATGAGACTTCCCTGGTGGTCCAATGGCTAAGACTCTGCACTCTCAATGCAGGGACCCAGGTTTGATCCAGGGAACTAGATCCCACATACCACAGTTAAAGACACTGCAACAAAGATAAAAGATCTCGAGCACTGCAACTAAGACCCAGTGCAGCCAAATAAATAAATATTTAAAAAAAAATAAGATTCAGTTTAGTTCAGTCACTCAGTCATGTCCGACTCTTTGTGACCCCATGGACTGCAGCACTCCAGGCTTCCCTGCCCATCACCAACTCCTGGAGCTTGCTCAAACTCATGTCCATGGAGTTGGTGATGCCATCCAACCATCTTATCCTCTGTCGTCCCCTTCTCCTGTTCAGTCTTTCCCAGCATCAGGGAATGAAATAGAAATGAGAGTCTCAAAATAAATCTCTACATTTATGTTCAATTAATTTTAGACAAGAGTGCAAAGGAAACAATTGGATATCCATAGGCAAAAGGACAAAGCTGGATCCCTACTCATACCATATAAACAATTTAATTCAAAATATATTATAGACATAAATGTTAAAGCTAAAACCACAAAACTCTTAGAAGAAGATATAGCAGCAAATCTCTGTAACATTGTATTAGGCAATAGTTTCCTAGATATGACACCAAAAGGACAAGCAGCAAAAGAAAAAAACAGATAAACAGGGCTTTGTAAATATTGAAAATCTTTTGCTTCAAAGGATAATGGAGCAATGAAAATCTTCTGGAATTAGAGTGTGGTGATGATAGCACAATTGTGTGAATATACTAAAAATCACTGAGCTTTATACTTAAAAGTGAACTTTGTTGTATGTGAATTATGAGAAAGGTGCAAACATAATTGTGGTTTCGGACTGTGAATTTTAAATCATTATAACTAGCCTCAAACATCTTTATTAATCAAAATAAGAACTATTGCAATCAGCACACTTTTGCCAACAAGAAATAAGTTTGTTTATTCCTGTAGCGTAAAAATCTGTGCTTCGGGATTCAACAAACTCTTGGAAAGCATTTTCTGCCTCCTGTTGGTTGTGGAAGCATTTTCCCTGCAAAAAGTTGCTTGAAGAAGTGGTAGTCTGTTGGTGAGAGGTCAGGTGAATATGGCAGATGGGGCAAAATTTTGTAGCCCAATTCTTTCAACCTTTGAAGCATTGGTTTTGCAACGTGCGGTCAGGCAGAGTCATGGAGAAGAATTGGGCCCATTCTAGTGACCAGTGCTGGCTGCAGGCACTGCAGTTTTCAGCACATCCCATCAATATGTTGAGCATACTTCTTAGATGTAATGGTTCCACTGGGATTCAGAAGACTGTAGTGGATCAGACCAGCAGCAGACCACCAGTGACCATGACCTTTTTTTGGTGCAAGTTTGGCTTTGGAAAGTGCTTTGAAGCTTCTTCTCTGTCCAGCCACTAGCTGGTCATTGCTGGTTATCTTGTAAAATTCACTTTTTGTTGAACATCACAATGCAATCAAAAAATGATTCGCTGTTGTTGCAAAGGATAAGAGAAGATGACACTTCAAAACGACGATTTATTTGATTTGCAGTCAGCTCATGAGGCACCCATTTATCGAGTTTTTTCACTTTTCCAATTTGCTTCAAATGCCAAATGACCAGAGAATGGTCAACGTTGAGTTCCTCAGCAGCTTCTCCTGTAGTTGTAAGAGGGTCAGCGTCTATGATTGCTCTCAATTGGTCCTTGTCCAATTCCGATGGCTTGCCACTACACTCCTCATCTCCAAGGCTCTTGTCTCCTTTGCCAAACTTCTTGAACCACCACTGCACTATACGTTCACTAGCAGTTCCTGGGCCAAAAGTGCTGCTGATGTTGTGAGTTGTCTCTGCTACTTTATGACCCTTTTTGAACTCAAATAAGAAAATCACTCAAATTTACTTTTTGTCTAACATCATTTCCATAGTGTAAAATAAATATAAAATACACATAATAAGGGAAGTCACTCTGTCATGTCCGACTCTTTGCGACCCCATGGACTGTAGTCCACCAGGCTCCTCCATCCATGGAATTTTCCAGGCAAGAGTACTGGAGTGGATTGCCATTTCCTTCTCCAGGGGATCTTCCTGACTCAGGGATCGAACCTGGGTCTCCCACACTGCAGGCAGACGCTTTTACCGTCTGAGCCCCCAGGGAAGCCCACATAACTCATTAGCAAAAAAAACATGAAGTGACGGACTTCCCTGGTGGTCCACTGGTTAAGATTCCATGCTTTCAGTGCAGGGGGCGCAGGTTTGATCCCTGGTCAGGGACACAATCCCTGGTCAGATCCCATATGCCATGGTGCAACTAAGTGTGTGCTCCTTAACAATGACTTGACTCAGCTAACAATATATAAATAAATAAATATTTTTAAAAAGCATAAAGTGAGAAATGAGCATTAAAATGATATATAACATAACCACATTTAAGAACATATTCCAATATCAAATGGCAAAGTTCAACAGTGCAAAACCACAATTAGTTTTGCACCCACCTAATATATGGCAATAAGGCTACTGTTTTTAAAAAAGGACTTCATGATTATTAAATGGGAAACACTCGTAATTTCCTCCTGATGCTTTCCTTCTGTGGGCAAGGCATTCACTGATACAATAATCCTGTCTTCTCTCTGCCTCCAACTCATTCTTCCCCTAAAGCAGAGAAATGACTCAATAGATCTGAGTTCAGGATAAAGAACTGTTACGTGTAGTTCTGCACACTCCTTTCCTCCTGGATTTCCAGGAGGCATTCTGCATGCTTCTCTATAACTGTCTCTACAGCATCAGGCACTGCCACTGAATGGGTGATTAATTTGGACTAATTCTGGGGTTAGAATTACAGACATAAGCCACTGTACCTAACAGCAGTTTTATCAATAATAAAGCTACCTTCGTCTCTATATATCTTATTTCTTTATCTTATTTATCAAATGGTTCAGAACGTTTTTAGGCAAGGCGGGTGCTATTTATTAACCCCCAAGAACCCCAGCAGCACTGGGGCCCTGGTGTGAATATCATCAAATAACTCTTGTGAGGACTTTCCTGGCAGTTCAGTGATTGAGACTCCAAGCTTTCAACGCAGGGGGTATGGGCTCAATCCCTGGCCAGGGAACTAAGATCCCACATTCTGTGTAGCACAGCCAAACAAAAAAAAAAAAGATTTGTATATCACAAAGACACCGAGTTTGGAGAGGTAGTGTGGGACAATGGGATGAGTCAACAGACCTCATTTTTCCTTCATTCACACATTTATTCAACAAATAATTAGCAAGCCCCTCATATGTGTCAGTTTTGAAGAATAGTAACCTAACTCCTGCTATAAAGGAGCATACATTTTAGTGAGAAGACTGATAATAAACCAGAGCATATTAATATATTATCTTAGATGATGATAAGTCCTAAGAAGAAAAAAAATAACATTGGAAAGATGAATAGGAAATATCAGGAGAGGGTGTGAAATTTTAGGGAGAATGTCCAGGAAAAGCCTCACAAGCAGATGGCATTAGAACAAAGACCTGAAAGAGATCCAGAAGCTAGTCATGTGTATATCTGGGGGAAGAGATTTTCCAGGCAGAGCAAACAGATATGCAAAGGCTCTGAAGTAATGGGGAGGAGGAGACTGGAACATGAGGTCTGAGAAGTCTCAGGAAGCCAGCTCAGATAACACCCTGTGGCTCAGAGTACGGACTTTGGCTTTTACTCATGACTTTAACCGCCGAAGGTTTTCGAGCAGAGAGGTGACATTTGAATCTGTTGAGAATAGATTACAGAGGGCAAAGGCAAAAGCAAGAAAATCAGCTAGGAGGCTGTTACAGTAATGATGATGATGGCTTGGACCAGAAAAGGAGCAGTGGAGAGAGTGAGAAAGGGTCAACTCTGCAGGTATTTTGAAGGTAGAGCTGACCAAGTGTGTTGATATCCTGGAGTTAGGGTGTGTGAGAGAGAGAAATTAAGGATAATTCAAGGCTGATGTCCTGAACAACTAAAAGATGCCGTTGCAATGAATTGATCAGCGGTTAGGGGAACTGACCAGGCACTCATTCCTGGGCATGTTAATTTTCAGATGCCCATTGGACATTCAAGAGGATATGTTAAATAGACAGTTGGATACACAAGTCTGGAGTTCAAAAGAGACGTCCAAGCTACTCATTGGCTTATCATTTAGCCACTTGCTAGCCTCGTGACCTTAGACAAGTCATCTATCTTAGAGCTACATGCTCCTCTTCTGTAAAATAAGGATAAAAACAGTGGCTCTAACACAAGGTTGTTGTGAGAATCAAATGTGATGATCCGTGAAATAACCGGTTCACAGGAGGCTTTGAATAAATTATCGCTATTATGAAGTTCAATTAAACATGCATTTAGTTGCTGGAAACACAAACAATGAAAGATACAGTCCCTGCCCTCAATCCCAATGGAGAAAACTTGGTCAGAGTTTTCAACAGTCTTTAAGGTAACAATAATAATTTGGGAGAAACATTGGTTCCTGGCACCTAACAGAAAAAAGAGAAGAAAGGAAGAGTCAACGATGATGGACAATTAGGGAGTTCCCTGATTGTCCAGTACCTAAGACTCCATGCTCGCAATGCAGGGGGCCTGGGTTTGATTCTTGGTCAGAGAACTAGATCCCAACATGCCACAACTAAAAAGATCCTGCATGTCACAACCAAGATCAAAGATCCCTCAGGCTGCAACTAAGACCTGGTACAGCCAAATAAATACATAAACAAACTCTGGTCCCATCACTTCATGGCAAATAGATGGGGAAACAGTGGAAACAGTGGCTGATTTTCTTTTTCTGGGCTCCAAAATCACTGCAGATGGTGACTGCAGCCATGAAATTAAAAGACACTTACTCCTTGGAAGGAAAGTTATGACTAACCTAGACAGCATATTAAAAAGCAGAGACATTACTTTGTCAACAAAGGTCCGTCTAGCCAAGGCTATGGTTTTTCCAGTGGTCATATAGGGATGTGAGAGTTGGACTATAAAGAAAACTGAGCGCCGAAGAATTGATGCTTTTGAACTGTGGTGTTGGAGAAAACTATTGAGAGTCCCATTGACTGCAAGGAGATCCAACAGTCCATCCTAAAGGAGATCAGTCCTGGGTGTTCATTGGAAGGACTGATGTTGAAGTGGAAATTCCAATACTTTGGCCACCTGATGAGAAGAGCTGACTCATTTGAAAAGACCTGATGTTGGGAAAGACTGAGGGCAGGAGGAAAAGAGGACGACAGAGGATGAGATGGTTGGATGGCATCACTGACTCAACAGGCGTGGGTTTGGGTGGACTCCGGGATTTGGTGATGGACAGGGAGGCCTGGCATGCTGCGGTTCATGGGGTGGCAAAGAGTCGAACACGACTGAGTGACTGAACTGAACTGAAACAAACGTTTAAAGTTTTTTTTAAAAAGCAAAGATAATTGACAACTAACACCAGGATGAAACAACCCGGAGAACTGGAGGGAAAACCAGAATGTATATGTGGTCCTCACATCAGCTTGCTGTGAAGCTTTGGACTCATCAACTCTCAATCTCTCTCACTTCCCCAAAGGGTAAACCCCAGTTCCCCTGAGACGTTTAAAGGTGACCAAAGATGCTCAGGGGAAAAACACAGATGCTATAACACTAATCACATCACTTCCCTCAGGCCTATTTTCCCTTTCCTCTGATCAAGCCCTGTCTCCCCATGAAGACTCCTCCAATCTCCTGTGAGCCCCAAACCTGGTTTTTCTCAGCTTCTAGGCAGCAGGGTAAATAGCTCAGAGACTCTGAATGACATTGAAGACCCTGGCACACAGCACAGGTGCTTGAACCAAAACGAAGAGGAAAGTCAGGAGCATAAAGGAAGAGAAGGTATCACTGAATTCATACTGGGCAGGGGTTATGCTAATTGTTCTCATGGCTGAGAAAGTTGTTGCAAGGATTAAATATGAACTCACATTAGAGCATTGGGCCAGGGCCTGGCACATAGTAAGAGCATAATAAACGTTGGCTGTATCATTTTTATTGCATCTCTTTTAATCCTCACAACAACCTTGCAAGCTGAGTCCTCACAACTTTACAACCTGGACTCTAAACTAAGAGGCAGGGACTTCCCAGGCAATCCAGTGGTTAAGAATTTGCCTTCCAATGCAAGGGATGCAGGTTTGATCACTGGTCAGGGAACTAAGATCCCACACGCCATGGGGCAACTAAACCCTCACGCCGCAACTACTGAGCCCACATGCACTGCAGTGAAGATCTCACATGTTACAATGAAGATCCAGTGCAGCCAAAAATAAAAATAAAATAAGAGGCTATGCTGTGCTTAGTTGCTCAGTCATGTCAGACTCTTTGCGACCCCATGAACTGCAGCCCGCCAGGCTCCTCTGTCCGTGGGGAATCTCCAGGCAAGAATACTGGAGAAGGTTGCCATGCCCTGATCCAGGGGATCTTCCCAACTCAGGGATCAAACCCAGGTCTCCTGCATTGCAGGCAGATTCTTTACCGACTGAGCTACCAGGGTATAATAGTACATGCTCTTGGATCAGACAAATCTGGGCTCAAGTTCCATCTCTGCCACATCTAGGCTTTTGGAATCCTGGGAAAACTATTTTATCTTACTGTAAAGAGGAGGAAATAATGGTCCTTACTAAACAAAGATTCATCTAAAACCCTCAGTGTAGGGCCTGACACACAGTAACTGCTCAAGAATCACTAGATATTCTTAGTACTCTTTGAAGAGGGCATAAAAGTTCCAGAGGTTAGGTTACTTATCCAAATTCAAACAGCCAAGTAGAATAGATTCTTGCGGTTTTGTCTTGCTCAACATCCGTACCTCCTCTTTATGTTAGAGTACCTTCGCTCTTTGGAGAACCACCCTCCCCCACCCTTAAGCCTTGTGATTTGGGTGGAGTTGACACCTCTATTTCAAGCTCTCAGTGAAAATGTGTGACTCAGATCTGGCCATTTACTTATCCCATCTCCCTGGTCACAGCAATTGGTTCAAGAGTGAACTTGTGGCACTTCCATGGTGATCCAGTGGCTAAGATTCCACATTCCCAGTGCAGGGGGCCTGGGTTCAATTCCTGGTCAGGGAACTAGATCCCACATGCCATAACTAAAAGTTCGAATAACACAACTGAAAAAAAAAATCCCAATGCCACATCAAAGACAGAAGATCCCATGTGCCAAAACCAAGACCTGGCACCACCAAATATATATATATATTTTAAAAAGAGTGAGATCTTGTGACCCATGCAGAGCCAACAAGAATACTGAACCTTTGTTGAATCCATCAGGAAAGATACGAATCTGACTTTGGACTTGACATTGGGAGGCTATAAGCTTGGATTTGCTGGGGGTTGCCAGGTAAAGAGAATGCCTGAGTGCAATACAAATCCAAAGGAAACAGAACTGAAGGATGGAAAGAGACAGAAACCTGCAAACTCTGAGCTCTTGCCTGAACACTTGAGCAGACATGTCTAAAGTCTGTACCTCAAGCTTCAGGTACATGAAGCAATAATGAGACAAGAATTCACATTCTCTCTCTCTCTGCCTTAAGACAATCAAAAAATCCTTACTTGGCAAATGCATTAGTCAGGGTCCCAACTGAAAGCAGATGGCACCCTCAAATTAGAATCATTTGAAGAGGGTTTATTTACTATGGTATAGACAGTGTAAAGTGAAAATGAAAGTGTTAGTCACTTGGTCGTGTCCGACTCTTTGCGACCCCATGGACTATAACCCACCAGTCTCCTCTGTCCATGGAATTCTCCAAGCAAGAATACTGGAGTGGGTAGCCATTCCTTTCTCCAGGGATCTTTCTGACCCAGGGATTGAACCTGGGTCTCCTGCATTGCACACAGATTCTTTACCATTTGAGCCACTAGGGAAGCTCAGTGTAAAAGAACCTCAATGGGAAGCATGGTGACCTGGGGCTAGCAACAACTGAGGAGCTGTCACCACCTCTAGGCCTGAAGGAACAGAGGAGAAAACAGTCACCGGGACCCAGGGGAGGGCCTTTGGTAGAAGAGCAGTGGCTGTCCATCACAGAGTACCACCAGCTTGTGGAGGAAGCCAGGCGTGTAAATACCTCTCTCTCCTCTTGCCGGTCATCCACAGACCCCTCATTGAATAGGCCTAGCAAGAAGCCAGAAGGCAAAAGAGCCTGTAAGTGTAGCAAAACCAGGCAGACTCAGAGCAGGATGAGAGATGGATCCACAGAGGCAGACAAGAGATGGCCCAAAAACCTGGTCTGACTGTCTTTCGCATAAAGTCCCATGAAGAACTTTGGAAGCTCAGAGTTTTAGTACTCTCACAGTTCCCTGTACAGTGCTCACCTCCCTTCCCTGGAGAAGACCCCCGGGTTGGCACACAGAAGATAGGAATTCTGAGCACCTGGGAAGAAGATGCTAACCTTGCAGAGAAAAGAAGCCACCAGGCCAGTGGGCCACGTGGCCAGAGCCCTGGACTGACGCTCAGGCCCTCACCCCGCCAGCTCCCTTGACCCCATGGAAATCTGTCTGCCAGCCGGTTTGGCCCCAATCTCAGGCATCACAAGGCAACAGCTCGGTGATTTCCCTTTCTCTCCATAGGAGATGTCTATATCCTTCTGCAGCCAAGCCAGAGAAGCTTCTGGGATTCCCCACGACTGGCCGGGGCCCAAGAGGGCCCTGAGGACAGGGCTGAGCTGCATCCAAGTATCTTGTTTTGGCCACACAGACACCTGTTCCCTCTTCTTCCTTTACAAAACAACTCACCCTGATCTTTTCAGCCAAAATAGTTTCCTCCCTACCTTTCAAATCCAGTTTAAGCCTTATAGTCTCTTCAGAAAGGCTTTCTCATTAACTCTCCTGACTCTACACTCTCCTGCTATTAAGATGATAACAGAAGGACTTCTGCATGTACAATAACTAATAATAGCAACTCTTATTTACCAAGTGCTTTCTATGTGCACACCACTGAACTAATTGCCTTGTGGAAACCGTTTCACTTAATCCTCACGACACCTTGTGAAATAGGTGCTATCAATAATATAGAATATATTTTGAGCTGGCACCCCTCAGATTGGCACCTTAGAAGCAATTATTTTATCCATTTCTACAGAGGAGAAAACTGAGACTCAGAGAGGATTAAATTACTAGTTTAAGTTCACACAAATAAGCAACAGGCAGAGATGACACCTAAACCCAGGGATGACCAGTTGCAAAGCCCAAGCTCTTCAAACTGAAATGCCTTCCTGCAGCCCAGCTGTGTGCAATCTCACAGTTAGGTAGTGGCTGGAGGAGTTCTGAATCTTCTCTCTAACATGTATGTGCGTGTGCTGGAATCATAGTCGGTGAACCTAACTTACTATGTACATATAGTGGAAGCAACACTATTCCCCAAGTTTTTGCAGCAAACACCACCAGCGCCCCTTTGTGGTTAAATCCATTTGGTTACCACTCCAGCTCTCAAACCCTAATGAGACGCCAAACACTTGAAGATAATTTCATTAGTGATGTCAGAACACATTACAGATGGAATACAGAAAACAAAGGAACCCACTAGGAGTTACTGGTAAGATGCTCACGCTATTAGCCTGCCCCATTTCCCACTGCCAACAAACCATCTTTAGCCACTTGGAAAATTGGCCTTGCTTTCACTTCCTTTGTGAAATGTCTCATGTGGTAATTTTCCCAGAGTGTAAATAAGTCTTTTCAGAGTAATCAATTCATTAACTTCTCACAAAAACACTATAAAGTAAGTCATGTTGTCATCTCCATTTTATAGACGGGGCATCTGAGGCTCAGAGAGGTTAAGTCACTTCCTCAAAGCCACACAGCGGGCAAGTGATAGTGCTGGGATTTGACTCGCTGAGTCAGCCTTCTGAACTTAGGCATTTAACAACTGCTACTCTGTAGTTTGACGATAAAGCTAAATGAAGATTATGAGAAAATCCATCAAAGCGCTAAAAATGAAAACCATGCTATGAAGGATTGTAGAATCTATGTGCTCTAGTAATACAGAGGAGAGATCGTCCACTTAGAATGTGAGGCTGGTTGGATTGATCAGCAAATGTAATGTGGAGAACAGAGAGCTGAGGAGCAGCCATCAGAGTGTCTGGGACAGGCAGGTAAGCTGAGAGAGCAATCAGGGAATAGACATCCATGGTGGAGGGTGAGGGACCCCTGAACCAACAAGGGGAAACTTGAGGATGGTGCTGGAGCATCATCAGGTGGGAGAAATTGGAAGGAAGGACTAGCAAACTGAGAAAGAGGAGCCCTTCTTTTCCTTCCTTAAACCCCTGTTTGCTAAATTCCTATTCTATGCCAGGCACTGCTGCCTTCACAGAGTTTGCAGTCTAATGGGAGAGTGAATTAGTACATTTTCGGTTGCAAGTGACAGAAACCAACTCACCCTGGCTTAAGCAAAGGGGAATTTGTTGGCTCACTTTACTGAAAAGTTGATTGGAAGGGTGGGCCTCAGGCTGGTTGACCCACGGGCTGCAAAATGTCAGTGGAGGCTTCCCTGGTGACTCAGTAGTAAAGAGTCCGCCTGCCAATGCAGGAGACACGGATTCAATCCCTGATCCGGGAAGACTGAATGTAGTATGGAGCAAATAAGCCTGAGGGCCACAAGTATTGAGCCTGTGCTCTAGAGCCTAAGAACTGCTACTACTGAGCCGCCGTCCTGCAAGTACTGAAGCCCTTGCATCCTAGAGCCCACGCCTTGCAACAGGAGAAGCCACCAGGATAAGAAGTCCACACAATACAACTAAAGAGCAGCCCCCACTTGCTGCAACTTCAGAAAAGCCCGTGCAGCAACGAAGACCCAGCACAGCCAAAAATAAAAAATATTTTTTAATTAAAAAAATGTCAGTGGGAGTCAATCTCTTCCTACCTTGATCCTGCTCTCCTCTGAGTTTCCTCCATTCTCAGGAAGCTTTTCTCCTTCTGGTGGTGTGATGGCTGTCCCTGGCTCCAGCTTTTCTTCTTAGCCTGTCAGTGCCATCCCTCTTCTAACCCCCGCCCCTGGAAAAGAATCTTTCCCATTTGTTCCAGAGAAAACCCTAAGATTGGCTCTGATCAACTACCTTGATTCCATGCCTAACACTGACCCAGTTATGGAGCTTAAGGATGGAATATGACAACTAGCCAGGCCTGAGGGACAGGCACACCCTTCCGTGCAGCCCTACCCAGACCACACAGATTGAGGACGAAGGGATGGCTCCCAGGGAAGATTGGAGTACTAAGAAGCGGGGGATGGATGCTGAGTAGGCAAGAACAACAGACGGCTGATCCAGGGATTCAGGCAATGATCCTGGTGATTACAACAGCGTGTGATAAATGACATGTGGAAGGAAGTGGCTGGAGGAGCACATAGGAAACACCTAACCCAGAGGAAGTAACTGTAAGCTGAGACCTGAGGAGTTCTCAGGACAAGGAGGGGCATGGAAGGGGTAAGAAGGAAGTGGGTTGTGAAGGTTTCTTGAGATATGTGAAACTGTGTGTTGTTTGTTAAAGTTACTTGAGTCGTGTTCGACTCTTTGTGAGCCTATGGACGGTGTACCCCGCCAGGCTCCTCTGTCCATGGGATTCTCCAGGCAAGAATACTGAAGTGGACTGTAATGCCGTCCTCCAGCAGATCTTTTGGACCCAGGTACTAAACCTGCGTCTCTTACATCTCCTGCGTTGGCAGGCAGGTTCTTTACTGCTGGCGCCACATGGGAAGCCCATGTGAAACTGCGGTCTGAGCAGAGGGACGGTGCAAGTGAAGATGATTGCCTGGATCATGAACTTGGCTGGAGCAGAAAGGAAGGCAAATTGATTTGGGCCTAAGAGGAGATGAAGATGTCAGTTTGGGATGTTGTTTTTGAGGGGCATGAGGGTCATCCTGTTAGAGATATCAAAGAGTCGGTTGGACACGTGAATGTAGGGTTTAGGAGCAGAATCTCTGCAGGCAGATCCAGGATGGTCACTGAAGTGTGGGTGAGACACTTCTGGATGAGAAGATCAAGGTTGAACAGACTCATTGAAACAGACAATGACAGACTTCCCTGGTGGCCAAGTGGTTAAGACTCTGCCTGCCAATGCATAGGACACAGGTTCAATCCCTGGTCCAGAAACTAAGATTCCACATGCCGAGGAGCAACTAAGCCTGTGCTCCCCAACAAGAGAAACCTGAGAACTGCAATTAGCATAGCCCCCACTCACCACAACTAAAGAAAGCCCACACATTGCAATGAAGACCCAGCGCAGTCAAAAATAATTTTTTTTTAATTTTAAAAGTGTGGCCAAAAATAGAAAAGAAAGAAAAGGACATCCAAATGGCCAATAAGTACATGAAATCAGCATATGAAAACAATATCATTACTTATTAGAGAAAAACACATGAAAAAATGAGATATCATTACATACCTACCAAAATGGATGAAATTAAAGGGACTGAGTATCAGCAAGAATGCCAAACTAACAGAACTGCCAATGGGAGTGCTAACTGGCACAACCATTTTGGAAAACTGGCAGTAATTTATAAAAGCAAAACATATGTATCTGCTTTGACCTAACAATTCTACTCACATATATATAGCCAAGAGAAATAAGTGCTTAAGGCCATCTAAAAATTTGTAAGAGAACATTTGTAACAGTTTTATTCAGAAGAACAAACCAAATGTCCTTTGTTATATGTTCATTGAATACAATACTACACCACACATAAGCAAGAACTTAGTACTGACACAGATGAATCTTAACAGTTATGTTGAGTGAAAGAAGCCAGACTCTGTGATTTTATTTATAAAAAGCTCAAAAACAGATATAACTAGTTGATGGTGATGGAGGTCATAAAGAGTAGCTTCTATTGTGGAAGGGCATGCACCTGAAAGGGGGCCATAGGAGGCTTTCTGGGGTGCTGAAAATGGTTTGTATTTTGATCTGGATGGTGATTATAAAGGTGTTTACAGTATAAACATTTATCCAGCTGTTCATTTAAGATTTTTAAGATCTACACATTTCAACAACATGGAAAACATAGCTAATATTTTATAATAGCTCTAAATGGAGTATAACCTTTAAAATTGTGAATCACTATATTATACACCTGTAATTTATAATAATATCACACCACAACTATGCTTCAGGGCGGTCCAGAGGTTAAGACTCTGTGCCTCCAATGCAGAGGGGTGCAGGTTTGATCCCTGGTGGTGGAATTAAGATCCCACATGCTGTGTGGTGCGGCCAAAAAATAAAAAATTACACTTCAATTAAAAATAAATAAAGTTTTTTATTTTTAATTGAAGGATAATTACAATAGTGTGTTGCTTTCTGCCATACACCATGAAAAGTTTTTTAAAAAGAGATTTGTGCACATTACTGTTTCTATTTCAGGCCTAAAAAACCAGAGGGAAGCTTAGCCCCACCTCCAAAAGACAAAAGAAATGATGATAGCACTGATCTGGAGACTATCGGTATTTTACAGTTTGTGATATGAGATGGTGTTTCCTTAGACCCAACTTAATGATGAGATCCTCCAGGGCCAGAAGTCTTTGATTCTGAGCTCTAGTGTTCCAAAGCATCTATATCAGGCCCACAGCATCCAGGACTCGGCATCTGCTCAGAGCAGCACACTCCAGCCCCTGAGTGCTCAGCTCAACACTTATTTCCGGCATGTCTGCTCTGTGCCAGGCCCTGTGCTGAGAGATGGGAGTTTGAAGATGAATAAAACACCATCCCTGCACACTTAAAAACTGCCAACCAAGAGATGAGTGCTCCAGGACGAAGGGTTCTTGCTGCCGCCAACTTATCCATCAGCACACGTAAAATAATAATAGTAACAAACAACCACCATTTATGAACTGCCAGGTGCTTTATGTAACAGATTTCACGCTCCCCCCCTTAATTGCTATTTAAAACCACAACTGCCTGCAGCTACTTTTGTCTGTTAGGGGAGTGGCATAATTTTTCCCTGGGTATACAGGATCTTTGTTTAGAAAATACTTAATAAGTTGCTTTGGCATGAAGAATGAAACTCCCCGGGGCTAGGCAAGACAAAGGAGCTGAACTGCTTTGTAAATTAGAGTGAGGAAAACGTGGCAGCCGGGCAAGGGAGGGAGGTCTGAAAACAGGAGGAAGGGAGACGTTAGGAAGTATAGTTAGGGAGATCTATGTTGTTTTTGTTTTCCCAGATTCCATTCCTTAGGATACCACCCCTTTGCCTTCCTAACCTCATACATTCTTCAGCTTTTATCGTTCAAAAATTACTTCCTCATACCACACTCAGCCTTCAAAAGGAATGAGGCAAATCTCTATAGACATGGGAAAAGGCACAGGATGTATTGTGAAGTAAGAAAAAGTAATCAGCAGAACAGATGCTTAGTGGAGTCTCATTTTTAAAAAGGAGTTCCAAAGACATATTTACAATTGGCTACACGTGGAAAATTCCTACAAAACTACATAACACTGTATTAACAGCTGTTACTACTAGGGATAGTGGTAGGGAATATTCAGAAACTTTTATTTTCAGTTTTTACCCTTTTTACCTTCAAGCATTTTATCAAGAGATTTTATCCCTTTTTCAAAAGCCTCTTCCTCCAAGCAGCCTTCCCTGACTGCTATAGTCCATCAGGTCCCCAAGGTGTCCTGCCCGCCTCTGTTGTGACATTCAGATCTTTATAATTCCTGCTCCAGACCTCTCCCACTCCTCTGCCTCCTGCAACCACTGTACTCTCCCCAGCTCCAAACTGACAGGCACCAGGAACTCCTAGCAGAGTGCTTGGCATAGCTATTAATCGAATGAATAAATTCTTCCACCTCCCAAAGAGCTTTTCTCCCACCTGGCTTTGGATCTTCCAGAGAGAGGAAGCACACACAGCCCAGCCCCACCTGTGTATGCTGCTCAGGCTCCGCTCATGGCATTCCAGCTAATTCTCTGCCCCGAGCAGGGTGAGATGCCCTCTTTCTTTGTTCTAGTGATAAGTGGAAAGGCAGCAGCTCCTGCCCTCTTCAGAGCCTCAGCCTTGAGTGACGCTGGAACGCCCGAGACCAGGGCAAACTGTGAGAAGTGTGAGCAGGTGAGGGAGCCAATTACCGGAACTGGCCAGGGCAGCCTGGCTGACCTCAGCAGGAGCAGGGACGGCTTCCCTTTCCATCTTCCTTTTCTTTCCGGCAGCAGGGGAGGAGGAGACCAAGGCCTAATTGCTTTCACCTTGAGAAAAGTCTGCTGCTGACCATGTGCGGAGAGAATCACTCCATTATACAGCAGGGGCTCCAGATGATACCAGATCAGGAAGGCTGACATCTTCCCTGAGGCCCTCGCTAACGACTAAGGGGAAGAGACATCCTTGGCCTACTGCCCCGCTCCTTGCTCAGGTCCACCAATCACAGTGTCAGCCCATCTCTGACTTTCTTTCTGCCCAGAACCCTGCAGGGAAATTTCTGAGTCTGCCTCCTCCCCACCAAGGCTGCTGTCACTAAGATGGTGCTTTTGCTGGGTTTTGCCCAGGCCAGAGCGAAAGTTCTGGGAGAGAATTAGAGCTATCTCACAGGCTCCAACGGCCAGGTGGACACCCCTATCAATCTAGCCAGGCTTTACCCACCAAGTTCAGACAGGAAAAGTGATGCCGGCCACTGGGACTGCCAGGGAGCGCCACTGGCCAGCCATGGGTGCCGATTCTGCCCAGACACTTCTAACAATTAAGGCAAAGGATGAACTCTCAAGGTTTCCTCCATCCCTGAGGAAAAGCAAATTCAAAAGCCACACAGTGCTCTCAACACCTGCAGTGAAGCAAGGAATGTGATAAAGAGAAAGCACTGTGGCTCAGGCCTGCAGTCTTGAAGTGACGCTATGCAGGGAGTCTGCCACCAGAAGCTCAGCATTTGAGTCACTGAAAATCACCCAGGACGTATGTGATACTGCATATGATACAAAGAACAACATAAAGTCTAGGAGCACTAGTTAGTCACCTACTGGGGCCCAAGTAGAAGTTTCCTTTAGGAAATTCCTTTTAAATATTATTTATTTATTTATGGCTTTGCTGGGTCTTCATTGGGCTTCCCTGATAGCTCAATTGGTAAAGAATCTGCCTGCAATACAGGAGACCCCAGTTCAATTCCTGGGTCAGAAAGATTCCGTGGAGAAGGGATAGGCTACCCACTCCAGTATTCTTGGGCTTTCCCTGGTGGCTCAGCTGGTAAAGAATCTGCCTGCAATGTGGGAGACCTGGGTTCAAACCCTGGGTTGGGAAGCTCCCCTGGAGAAAGGAAAGGCTACCCACTCCAGTATTCTAGCCTGGAGAATTCCATGGACTGTATATAGTCCATGGGGTCACAAAGAATTGGACACGACTGAGCGACTTTCACTTTCACTTTGGGTCTTCACTGCTTTGCTTGGGCTTTCTCTAGTTGCAGCGAGCAGGGGCTACTCTTCGTTGTGGTGCACGGGCTTCTCATTGCGGAGGCTTCTCTTGTTGCGGAGCACAAGCTCTAGAGCGCAGGTTTCAGTAGTTGAGGCACACAGGCTTAGTTGCTCCACAGCATGTGGAATCTTCCCAGACCAAGGACTGAACCCATGTCCCCTTTAAAAGAAGGCAGGTTCTTAACCACTGGACCACCAGGGAAGTCCTCATTTAAGAAATTCTCAAGGGACTTCCCTGGTGGTCCAGTGGTTAAGACTCCTCGCCTTCACTGCAGGGTTCAATCCCTGGTTGGGGAACTAAGATCCCACATGCCAGGTGATGTAGCCAAAAGAAAGAAATTTTTGAGAGGCAATAGAAGACCACTGCTCCACACATAGGCCACTTCAACCACCTTCTAGCTGTGTGACTCTGGTCATGCTGCTTAACCTCTTTGAGCTTCAATCTCCCCAGCTGTAAAATAGGGTTAATAACATCTACTTTAAACGGTGTCACAAAATAAAATTAATATACATAATAGTGCCAGAAAGTGCTCACTAAATGGGAGGTGTTCATATTATTATTATGGTACCATCATCACACATTCCAGCACAGACACTGCTGAGGTGGAAAGCGGGAAGGTCCTTTAGAAACACACAGACCTGGTTGGAGATCTAGTTCCATTACTTCCAATGTAAGGCCTTGGGAGAGTTAATTCACTTCTTTGAGCTTCAGTCTCCCTCTATAGGTGGCTCAGATGGTAAAGAATCTGCCTGCAATGCAGGAGACCTAAATTTGATCCCTGGGTCAGGAAGAACCCCTAGAGAAGGGAATGGCAACCCACTCCAGTATTCTTGCCTGGAAAATTCCATGGACAGAAGAGCCTGGTGGGCTACAGTCCATTGGGCTGACACAACCGAGTGACTTTCACTTTCACTTTCAAGGCCTTGGCAGAATTAATTCACTTCTTTGAGCTTCAGTCTCTCTCTATAAGAAAGCATGAAAAATACAGCCTTTTCAATGGGATGGATAGAGCTCAGCCATCACCTGAAACTGAGCACATTGGTGCTCAAGGAACGTTACCTGCATGGATACAGGATCATCACCCTCTTTCCAGCATCCTCTGTCTAGCTTGTTTGGTAGTTTTTACTGAAAGACAAAAGCCTGCATATGGTAGTTTAGTCACTAAGTCATGTCCGACTCTTGCGACCCTATGGACTGTAGCCTTCCAGGCTTCTCTGTCCATGGGATTCCCCAGGCAGGAATACTGGAGTTGGTAGCCATTTTCTTCTCCAAGGGATCTTCCCGATCCAGGAATCAAACCCAGGTTTCCTGCATTACAGGCAGATTCCCAACTGAGCTACAAGGGAAGCCTGCATATGGATTTTATCAAAGCCAGTGGTCTTTTTCCTGTTGATTCTTCTAGACATCTCTATACTGTTTGACCCTGGTGGTCACTTCTGAAGTTTTTGAGACCTCCTGCCTGCCCTCTTGGTTTTCTTGACTCTGACCCCTGATACTTCTCTCTCTCTCTCTCTTCCCAGGCTCTTCACCCTCCTTAGCTTACTCCTTACTTGTCTGTCATCTGCTTTCCACATTCTACCCTCTCTCCCCTGAGAAAGGCCACAACACAGTCACCAAAGTAAGCTCAGTCTATCCTTGATCCTGATCTCAAAGGTATCATTATTCTTCCAGCAACCACAAGTCAAATCCTAGATTCTTTTCTGTTTCCTTTCCTGTCTTTCTGAATCCACTCAGTTGCCAAGCATCTCTATTTTCCCCTTAAAACATTTCTCACATGTACCTCCTTCTTTTCCATCTTTCCTCTTGCCATTCAAAGACTAATACCAACCCAGATCTTATCTAGTTTAAGTGGCTAATTCCAATCTATCCTGAGTATTACAGCTGACCAGAAAAGATCACTTTAATCATACCAGATAGTCTCTTTTCACCACTCTTTCCTCTTCACTCAAAATTCTATTAAGGCTGTTTCCTTCCTCCAAAGGCACTCAAGGGCTTTCATATCTGATTTTCTACATTTGACTTTCCTTCAGGCCCCAACCCAGATTCTCCACCACATGCATGCCTTCTCCGTGTCTATTTTCTCTCCTTTGCATCTCCAGCCTCCTCGGTCTGGACTGCCATTTCCTGCCCTATTAAAATTCGATCCATTCTCTAAGGCCTAGCTCAAACCTCCACTCCTCCCAGAGGCCTTCTCTGCCCACTCCAGGGTGTGGTTATCACCTTCTCTGAGTTTCTCTGATGATGTTGATGTGGTCCTTGCGATAGAGCTCTGCCTGTTTGAGGAGTTGGTTGATGCCTACTGGGACACCTGCCTGTGCCTTCAACTCACACTGCAGGGCAGAGTTGGTATCTTGTACACCCACCTGGATGACACAGCATAGTGTCATAGCAATTTGGAGTTGGACAGACATGTTCTCATCCTGACACGTCACTTTCCCACTGGTTGCAAGACCAACCTCTCCCAGACTTCCTCATTTGAAAAATGGCCGTCATGATGGCCTCATAGATTTGTTGTGAAGATTAAATGATAATGTATGCAAATAACTCTGCACAGTGCCTGGCACCCAGGCTATATTCAATAAAAGGTAGAGATTATTATAGTTCCTGGCACCTTTCAGTCCAAGCATTACTTATGCATTCCTACTCATTTGCATAGCCAAATAGTAATTTACATAGACTGTGATATTTTACTATAGGTATTTCTGCTTTCAAGACAGCTCTCCTTTTCCAACTTTCCATTTTTATAAATGGCACCACTGTTCCAAGACTCCCAGGCTGAAACCTTGGCAGTGTGCTCAGCTTTTTCTGCTCTTTCATGGGCCAAATTCGTTGGCACTTAACCATGGGCTGTCTCTAACTGTTCTGAGAATGTCTTAACTCCCTGTTGAAACTGTAAATGCTTTAAGAGCAAGAACTCTGACTTATACTGCCTTGGTATCTATTACACTGGCATAGAGCAGGAACTCAATACATATTTGCTTTCTGACAAGATTCTATCAACAAATTAATTTACAGGGACAGGTGTGAAGGAGATACTACACCAATCTGAAACACCAATCAGATATTCTGTGATTATGTTTTATCCAACACCCCTTCTCCACTCCATGAATTCCTCCTACTCATTAAGGCCCAAGTCAATATTCTTCTTGCTGTTAAGGTCTCCTTGCTGATATCTTCCATAAATATTATCTCCTTTCTTTCTTTCATTTAAACTACTTATTTAATTGCATGAAGTTTTAACCACTTTTTAAAGTAAAAACTGAAAAAAATTGGAGTTCCTTGATGGTCCAGTGGTTAGGACTTGGGGCTTTCACTGCCATGGTGGGTTCTATATGTGGATGGGGAACTATGACCTCCCACACACAAAGAAAGAACCTGAAAATGATACAGGTATAAAGTGATGATGAAATTTTTTCCTCTTAGTTTTATTTCTCAGAGATAACAACTAGGAACACTTTGGTGGGTATCCCTCCAGATCTTTTTCTGTTGCATTAGAAATTAATATCCTCTACTGCTGCTGCTGCTGCTAAGTCGCTTCAGTCGTGTCCGACTCTATGCAACCCCTTAGACGGCAGCCCACCAGGCTCCCCCATCCCTGGGATTCTCCAGGCAAGAATACTGGAGTGGGCTGCCATTTCTGTCTCCAATGCATGAAAGTGGAAAGTGAAAATTGAAAGTGAAGTCACTCAGTCATATCCGACTCTTCGCGACCCCATGGACTGCAGCCCACCAGGCTCCTCTGCCCATGGGATTTTCCAGGCAAGAGTACTGGAGCGAGTTGCCACTGCCTTCTCCATATCCTCTACTAAAACAGAATAAAAATTAAAGTTTTAAAAATGATTGTATTTCTCTGAGATTTTACATGCCCCCCAAAATGACCATTTTCTAGGTCATGGGGGAAAGGGCTTAAAATAAATCCAAGTCATGAAATAAATGAGTAAAATTCAAATTTGTTCCATGCCAATTTGACAGTGCCTATCACACTGTACAGTTTGTATAAACCTCTGCCTTCCAGCTAGATTTATACCAGAGCAGTAACTGACATCCATTTTTATTCCCCCAACACCTATTTTGCACATAGTAAGGATCCAATACATGTTTAGTGGAGAATGACTTAACTGGGGTGAGGGGGCGGTGGGCCCAGCCACAGGCACCACCCTGGGGGCCAGCGTGGCCTGCAGGATGTGCCAGAGCACAGGGACACAGAGAAAGGCAACAGCATCCTGGACAGTCCAGACTCTAGGCTTCTCCCCAGCCCCAGGCACTGGTCTCTCTCAGGGCCCGGGGCAGTGAGGAGCGTGAACCAGCCCGCGGGGCTCTGGCCCAATGCAGGATCCCCCCACGGCCCTGAATCCAGCTTCTCTCCAACCCCCTGGTCTCTGGCTGCTCACCAAGGTTATGCCTCCTGGCCTTTGGCGAAGGAGTGGTATTTGACCCCTTACCACCAGCAGAAGTAAGGTGCACATCCTCCATCAAGTACGACTCAGACTGGCACTTCATCAACGACGTCCACCTGTCCCTGGGCTTGGCGGTGGCCGCCTGCAGCCAGACCATCTCCTGAATTCCCAGTTGCACGTGGCACATCTACAAGGCGGAGGTGAACTTCCAGCCCCGCTCGAGCCCGCCTGCTGCCTCAGCACCACCATCCTCTATCTCAAGTACCCAAGGCGGTCTGCACCACCACCCTGGATGACAGTGCCGCAACACCCTGAAGAGGCACCTGTCCAGCGTGGAGCTCGAAGTCAGGGAGCTCCTGGGCGGTGTTTACCTGTTGGAGGAGAGCTGACTCGAGCTCGCTGAGAGGTCGGCCAGCCTTCTGGTCCAAGTAGGGTTGGGCGAGGCTGCCCTCGGGCGTCACTCCAGCCCTGGAAGAGTCTAACCCAGAAAGTGTGTGTTAGTCGCTCAGTCGTGTCCGACTCTTTGCGACCCCATGGATTGTAGCCCACCAGGCTCCTCTGTCCATGGGGGGTCTCCAGGCAAGAACACTGGAGTGGGTTGCCGTTCCCTTCTCACCTCTAAGCCCAGCCTGAAGAATAAAAACAAATGTCACAATAGCTTCTAATTATTGAGGGAATTTAGTTTTTATAATTTTTCCAATTATTTTTAAAAGGAATGTATCTCCTAGTTTGCTATTAACATAGGTTCCCCCAAGGTGTGTTAGTCGCTTAGTCATGTCCGACTCTTTGCTACCCCATAGACTATATAGTCCATGGAATTCTCTAGGCCAGAATACTGGAGTGGGTAGCAGTTCCCTTCTTCAGGGGATCTTCCCAACCCAGGGTTTGAACCTGGTCTCCTGCATTGCAGGTGTATGCTTTACTGTCTGAGCTATCAGGGAAGCCCTAAGCCTCATGATGAAAAATACAAAAATAGCTAGAGCAAAAGGAAACTGGCCACACTTCAAAATAGGGAGAAGGGGAGAGCTCTTTTTCCATTGGTCAGTTTGTCAGAGAAAGAGCAGAAAAATTATCTGAGATGGGAAAAAATGAGCTTGAAGAAATTTCAGCCTCTGGTGTCTTTGCTTCTACAAAAGTGGTGCTAATTCAGTGAGCTGTGACACCCATGTGGATTCCGTCTGTGGAGAGCTGAGTTCCATTCAGGTTTTTTTTTTTTTTTTTTTTTTTAATTTCCATTTGTATTTCCTGTTAACCAAAATCCCTGGAATCCTCTAAATCTTGTTCACCCTGTTCACAGTGGGGTCAGGTCAGCTGGTGGCTAAGTTTAGGGACAACAGTTTGGTTTCAGCTCCTTCCACAGGTGGGTTCCAAGCTCAGGCTCTGGTGTCATACCTTGAACATCTGGTAATGTCTCCACAGGCTTGTGTAACTCTCCTGATACGTATTTTGGGGCTTCCAAATACTTCCCTAATTTTCTCATAAGGCAAAACATAGCAGAGGCCCCTTTGGAGAAAAACAGCATTTTGAAAAAATCCTTAGGGAAAACACTTTCTGGGGAGTCCATGAGGAGGGTTTCACTCACAGTGGGAGCTGTCAGCCACACCTAGGACTTGATGCCTCCTGGGAGGAGGTAGACACAGATGTTTCTGATAATCTAGTTCATCAGGGTGAATGTCCTTTCCAGTGTCCTTGGGTCAACACTGCAGAGGAATTCTGCTGGTGCCTGAGGTCTAAGCAAAAAAAAAACAAAACAGAAAATTTTCACCCCAAATCCAAACCCAAGTGAATGATGTCACAAGTCAAACACCAAAGCCTGGGTACTGTGATGACCGTGCATATGCATTTATGTGTTCATTTTAGTGCAACAGTCATGGCATTGGGTGAGAACAGAAGAAACTTTGTGAATTCAGGTGATGGGGCCACAGAAGCCAGGCTGCCTCTGGCCCTCAGCCGCTTGCCTGTCCTGCTTCACACTCCATCCCACTCTGCCTCAGCCAACACTTACTTCTTCCTCCTGCCAATCCTTGTGGATTTCTTTTTCAAACTTTAAACTTTTTGTTTTGTATTGGAGCCAACTAACAATGCTGTGGTAGTTTCAGGTGAATAGCAAAGGGACTCAGTCATACATATACACCCCTGTGGATTTTGAGTAAAGAAAGTGGCAGATGGCTTCTGCTATTCTGATATCAGAGAGAACAAAACTGTGGGTATTTCCTTTGAAGGCATCCAAATGATGTCAGGTGCTTGGGGCTTGCAGAGTCCTGGAAGCTCGGACTCCCGCTAGATCACTGGATTTCTGCTGATAGCTTCCATCTGTCCTAAAAGCTGAATGGAGAGCTCTGTGAGTACCCTGGAGCCACAGCAGGGACTTTTGTTACAAGGAGGGCAGGTGTGATGATAATCAGTGTCATTTAAAGCCATCAGAAGCCTGGAGGGCTAAATGGTCTGCTGTCTTCCTCAGATTTGATAGTGTTTAGCTCATCATGCACCTGATTGAAAGCATTCCTTCTGTGGAGCCTGTGATAGGCTCCATGATCGCAAGTTTGCCAGTGTGAAGCTTAGGGGGGGGACTGCTCAAGGGGGCACTCCAGGACCCCATAGTTTCCTGTCATCATGCAGAGCAGCAAATGCCTTCTGCATTTGCAAGAGTAAATTACACAGCATTTATTGATAAAAATGGGGGTTTTCCCTCTGACTTGTTAATCTTGTCCTTTAAAACAAGTGGTAAATGTAATTTTTAAACCATGATAAGAGAATTCCCAAGGTTTTTCTCTGACCCAATTGAGACCCTTGATGAGCTCAGGACAATGTCATGGGCAGTATGGCCGGAGAGACGTCTGGGAGAGAATAGGGTTTTTGCATATGGCCCTGTGTTGAGATGCACATATGAGATTTTTATTAATACGAAATACATAATCGAGGTAAGTAGAAGTGAGCAACTGTGGATGGAAAAGTGAATGGAAAAGCAGATTCTGTTTTGTTAGGTTATTCACTAGGGACCCACCTGTAGTTCTCTTAAATCCTTCCTTTTTCTCCAAATCTGATTTTCTGAAATTGCAGAAAAGGAAGCATGTGAAGATGTGGATCAAATGTCATAGATCAGTGGTGGATTCATGTTGGTTTCGAAGGTGGAAGAGATGATTTTTAAACCCACTGATTAAAGACAAACATTCCTAAAAGTGACTGGGAAATACCGCTTGCTTGTGAGTTAAGAAGTCTCTTTTCTCAGACTCTTAAATTATATCTTTTATGTAATAAGGATGATTTGTATTTTCAGAGAAAAGTTTTCTTTTGAAATTACAGGCCTTTGAAAAAGAATAAGTACCTTCTCATTTGATATGCTTCCCGTTTCTAACCTTAGGGAGAGTATTTGACGAAAATGCCTTTTTAAATTTATCTTTGACATCTGTACCACTTCATTTTGCTTCATGACTTCTTCATTTAATAATAAATTATCTTTAGCGGCTTCCCTGGTGGCTCAGTAGTAAAGAATCCACCTGCCAATGCAGGAGACACTGGTTTGATCCCTGATTCAGGAAGATCCCAGATACCTCAAATCAACTAAGCTCACGCGCCACAACTACTGAACCTGTGTGTCCTAGAGCCTGTGCTCCACAACAAGAGAAGCCAGTACAATGAGACACCTGCACCCGGCAACAAGAGAGTAACTTGAGAAAAGCCCAAGCAGCAACAAAGACTAGCACAGCCAAAAATAAAAATAAATAAATGAATAAAATTATAAAAAAGAAACCAGGGACTTCCCTGATGGTCCAATGGCTGAGACTCCGTGCTCCCAGTGCAGGCGGCCTCAGTTCTATCCCTGGTCAGGGAACTAGATCCCACAGGCCACAGCTAAGATCTGGTGCAGCCAAATAAATAAATGTTTTTTAAAAAAGAAAGAAACCAATATTAAAATTAAAAATAAATTATGTTTTTAAAAAGAACGACTTTCATCTACCACCCTTTTAAAAATGATTTATGGCTTGATTTATTTTTTAATAATAAACAGATTTACTTTGAGAATTCTGCATCTCACCCTTAAATGGTTCAGCTATCAGTCAGAGCCTCAGTAGGAAACTGAACTAATTCAAATTTTTCAAGAAACTTTGATGAAGGAACTATTCAAAAAGTGTGAGCACCAAAAAGGGAGGTTGAGGTAGCCAGAGGCCATCAATAGCAGGAAATTATTACCAGGCTTGCTTGAAAAGGCAAGAGGAAGGAAATGGAGTTTCCTGAGACTGGTGAAACCCTGAGCCATAGAAGAGGGATTGCTGATAGGAGCTGATATCTTGGAAGGATGCAGCCACTCCCAGAAAATAAGAAAATGTGGCACAGAGCAGGGGAAACCCCCCAGAGCTCTCTACTCCTGCACGCCACGCTCTTACCAGTGCCTTCCACTGATGGAACTTTCAAGTGAGCAATGAGCCTGCATGATACAGTCCTTGGCGATTAGCTTCCTGGGGCACAGGGCAAACAGGACAAGGAATGGATGGGGGTGAGTAACACAGAGAGGCACACAGTCTACCAGTTACCAACTGCATTGTTGCCAAGTGATGTCAGCTCAGTTATTCTTTCATCTGGAGCCTAAACTGCAAAGTTAGCCACTAGTGTTTTTCATGCCAGACAGTAGGAAAGTGCAGAAGGAGAAATAATCAAAATATAAGACACAGTAGTTAAAGACCTTTCTTCAGTAGGCAGCCAGGAGGGTAAGCTGGTACTCATAACTGCCTTCTTCCACCATCTATTCCATATTCCCTTTACCTTCTGCCAGCACCTTGGCTGGAGGGGATTCTTTGTTTGGTAGGATGGCCCAAACCTTCATTTCCACAGGATTCATGCCTTTTGTGGTTCTGCCTTTATTGTTTTGCTATGGTTTTACATTGATGGCTATTGGCTATGGGAATATTAACAGGTAAGCTGGTGAAGCCACTGGGAGCAGACAGAATTCTCCTTACTGCTATTAGCATCAGCAACCTAATTTCCACTAGATAATCAGAATTGGTTGTCCTGTCTAATGTTGTAAGCTCCTTTTCTGCCATTGACCCAATAGTATGAGGAGCCCATGACTGCTGAGACCCTGAGCCATAGAAGAGGGGTTGCTGACAGGAGCTGATATCTTGGAAAGAAGCAGCCATTCCCAGAAAATAAGAAAATGTGGCATAGAGCAGGAGGAAACCCCCAGAACTCTCTCTTCCTGCATGCCTAGCTGCAGGAGCCCATGACTGCATACTCTTGAGTCAGTGGCAGAAAAGGGGCTTACAACATTGGATAGGGTGACTGATTCTGATTATCAAGTGGAAATTAGGTTGCTGACACTAATAGCAGTAAGGAGAATTCTGTCTGCTCCCAGTGGCTTAACCAGGTTACCTCTTAATATCCCCATAGCCAATAGCCATCAATGAAAAGCCACAGCAAAGCAATAAAGGCAGAAACATGCAGGGCATGAATCCTGTGGAAATGAAGCCTTGGGTCATCATTGAGGAGGAGCCCAAGATGACCACTTCCCTGATAGATCAGTTGGAAAGAATCCACCTGCAATCCAGGAGATCCCAGTTCGATTCCTGGATCAGGAAGATCCGCTGGAGAAGGGATAGGCTACCCACTCCAGTATTCTTAGGCTTCTCTTGTGGCTCAGCTGGTAAAGAATCTGCCTGCAATGCAGGAGACCTGGGTTTGATCCCTGGGTTAGGAAGATCCCCTGGAGAAGGGAAAGGCTACCCACTCCAGTATTCTGGCCTGGAGAATTCCATGGACTGTATAGTCCATGGGGTCACAAAGAGTAGGACACGACTGAGTGACTTTCACACTTTCACACAAGATGACCAGGAGGAAATGTCAGCTTCCAATTTAACAGAACCAATTTATTAATAATTCCTGAGTTATCTGGAGGAAGCATTCCTTGAGAAACAGAACCTCAAAACCCACTGAACCCAGAGTTGCAGGGACAAAAAGCAAAGTTCCTAAGAGTGAATTATTAAGTATAAATGTTAGAAGGATCACTCCCACTTTCACCCTGGACCTTTGTATTCCAGCCATGGAGAAGATTGCACTATATATTGCTTGCTTGCTTAGGGCAAGTACCATATCCTTTGACATCATCCCAACTTTGCAGGTCGTTGCCTCCTAAATCACATTCCCAGAAATCACCTGCCTGTGGTTTACTAGTATACATCTATTAATATGTAACGTGTGACATCCGAATTAGATTTTTTTGCTGGTGTTTTTACCATCTTTCTTTTCTTTTTTTGGCCATACCATCTGGCATCCAGATCTTAGTTCCCCGACCAGGGATCGAACCCGTGCCCCTGCAGTGGAAGTGAGGGAGTCTTAACCACTGGACTGCCAGGGAAGTCCTTTACCATCTTTCTATGAAAGGGGTATTTTGGTAATTTGAGAACACCTTGTATTTTTATCACCCAAATAAACAAAACAACCAAGAAAATAAAAACACTCTTGTTCCATAATGATATTTTTAGGTTACACAGGTAGACCCTACCTAAGATATTGGCTTTTGCCATGCTCTTTGATGCCTGATCATCACTTATATCTCATCTCCCATTGCCTCACCCCATCTAGTGGAGAACATGTCCGCTAAGCCTATATCAGCAATTTCACAGAGATGTTTTAGATCTCCTATTAAGAATCATTGTTGATGACAACCTCATAATTATGTGGCATCATAAAATGCAATATGCTCTATAATACATCAAAAAGTGTCAAGTAGGCCCTGTATTGAAGTCAAGAAAAAAGATAATGGCCCCAAATGCATCTCGTCTCATATTTTGATCTGATAACTTAGATTAAACTAAGGAGCAGTTTGGGATGAAAGAAGAGCATCACTTGTTCAAACTGTAGGAGAAGCATCCTCATTATAATAATCATCCTCATGTACTTCAGTAGGTATCAATTTCTTGGAGCAAAGTTCTACAACTATTTACAGTTTAAGAGCTTGGATTCAGACAACCCTAAGCTCCACACCTAATTCACTATTTCTGTGATCTGGGCAAATTACTTAAAATCTCTGAGCCTCAGTTCTTCCTCTCTGTAAAGTTAACATAACTACAGTCCTTTCTCCTAGGCTTAAAGGCTTATATAGAGCCTGGCATATACTAAGTCCTTAAAAATTATTAATAATTGTGATTTGTAGTATTTACATACTTAGGCATTATAGGTGTTGGGCTCTAAGATGAATGAAAGATTTGAGAAGAGAGATTTGTAATAGGAATATTTACCAGGAGGAAAACACTCTAAGTTTCCTGTAGATTGCCTTTTTAGATGCTTCAGTAATTTTTCCCCCTCCTCCTGCCCCCTCTAAAGATCTGATAAACTTTAAGAAAGCAAACACAATTGCTTAACATAAACTTTATCATAGCAACTGAATGTTATTATATAATAACATATTATATACTTTGAGAACAAATTAATTCAACTTTGGCCAACCTAATGATACAAAGAAATTCTGTTTTTATGCTTTAGAAATGTTTTATGGTAGGCATCATATTAATGCCACTGTATAATCACAAAATTCAGTATTCAGTTCAGTCACTCAGTCGTGTCCAGCTCTTTGTGACCCCATGAATTGCAGTATGCCAGGTTTCCCTGTCCATCACCAACTCCCAGAGCTTGCTCAAACTCATGTCCATCAAGTCAGTGACACCGTCCAACCATCTCATCCTCCGTCGTCCCCTTCTCCTCCCACCTTCAATCTTTCCCACCATCAGAGTCTTTTCTAATGAGTCAGTTCTTCGCATCAGGTGACCCAAGTATTGGAGTTTCAGTTTCAGCATCAATCCTTCCAATGTATATTCAGGACTGATTTCCTTTAGGATTGACTGGTGTGATCTCCTTGCAGGTCAAGGGACTTTCATGAGTCTTCTCCAACACCACAGTTCAAAAGTATCAATTCTTTGGTGCTCAGCTTTCTTTATGGTCCAACTCTTATATCCATACATGACTACTGGAAAAACCATAACTTTGACTGTATGGACCTTTGCCATGAAAGTAATGTCTCTGCTTATAATTACACCCAATTTATAGAACTAGAGGTCAAAATTTACCAAGTTACACAATTTTAGGAGTTTACGGTTGTATCGTGGTCTTTAAATCCCTAAATTGGTCACATTCATGGTGCAGTGCTCAGAGTTCTGGGTTCTCAAAAGAAGAGAGTTGGAGGAATCCTACTCCCTAACTTCGGAGGACACCACAATCTATAGTGATGAAAACAGCATGATACAGCACAAAAACAGACTCACAATCAGAGGACAAGAATCGAGAGCCCAGAAATAAACCTACATACTTATGGTCAATTAATCTACGACAAAGGAGGCAAGAATATACAATGGGGAAAAGACAGGCTCTTCAATAAATGATGCTGGGAAAACTGGACAGCTACATAAGAATGAAATTAGAACATTCTCTAACACCATATACAAAAATAAACTCAAAATGGATTAAAGACCTAAATATAAGACCAGAAATCATAAAACTCCTGGAGGAAAACATAGATAGAACTCTCTTTGACATAAATCATAGCAATACTTTTTTTTTAATCTGTCTCCTAAAAATAAAGGAAATAAAAGCAAAAATAAACAAATAGGACCTAATTAAACTGAAAAGCTTCTGCATAGAAAAGGAAACCGTTGAAAAAACAAAAAGACAACCTGGGAGAAAATATTTGTAAATGATATGACTGATAAAGGATTAATATCCAAAATATAAAAACAGCTCACACAACTTGACTAAAAAATAGGCAGAAGACCCGAACAGACATTATTCCACAGATGAAATGCAGATGGCCAATAGGCAAATGAAAAAATGCTCAACATGGCCAATCATCAGGGAAATGCAAATTAAAACCACAATGAGCTATCACCTCAAACCTGTCAGAATGGCCTATCATCAAAGAGACTACAACTAACAAATGTTGACAAAGATGTGGAGAAAAGGGAACCCTCATGCACTGTTGGTGGGAATGTAAATTGGTATAGTCACTATGGAAAACAGTATGGAAGTTTCTCAAAAAACTAAAAATAGAGCTACCATATGACCCAGGAATTCCACTCTTGGGTATATATAAAAAACAAAAACACTAATTCAGAAAGATACATGTACCCCACTTTTCATAGCAGCATTAATGACAGTCGGTAAGATATGAAAGTAATCTAAGTGTCCATCGACAGATGAATGAATAAAGAAGATGTGTGAGACATATATAGAAAATGGAACATTACTCTGCCAGAAAAAGCAAAATCTTGCCATTTTAAATTACATGGATGGGCCTGAGGGTTTTATACTTATAAAATAAGTCAGGCAGAGAAAGATAAATACTGTACGTTTTCACTCATATATGGTTTTAAAAAGAAAACAAATGAATATAACAAAACAGAAACAGACTCATAGATATAGAGAATAAACTGGTGGTTACCAGCGGGAAGAGGGAAGGGAGAAGGAGAAAGATAAGGGTAGGGGATTAAGAGGTATGAACTGCTCTGTATAAAACAAATAAGCTACAAGAATATATTGTACAACACAAGGAATATAGCTGACATTTTATCATAACTATAAATGGAGCATAACCTTTAAAAATTGTCCAAGCTGTGCAGCACAGCTCAAAAGAAAAAATAAAATAAAAATAAAATTGTGGGAAATTCCCTGGTGATTCAGTGGTTAGGACTCCACATTCATTGCCAAGGGCACGCGTTCAGTTCCTGGTCAGAGAACTAAGATCCCATAGCTGTGTGGCATGGCCAAAATAAATAAATAAGTAATAAAAATGGTGAATTACTATATTATACACTTGTAACTTATATAATATTGTTGAACTATACTTCAATAAAAATTAATTAATTTTAAAAGAATTTGGGCTCTTGAGTCAGATTACCCAGGTTCACCCTGGTAACCGTGAGCAAGGAATTAACCTTCCTGTGCTTTTATTCTGTCAACAGTAAAATAGGAATAAGAGTACCAGTGTCATAAGGACTATTGTGAGAATTAAATAAACTGAACAAATGAAGATGTTGGCTATTATTCCTTCTTATTTCTGTGATTCCAAGTTCCTAGGCCCTAGTAAAGAACAGCATGTCCTATCAAAAAAGGTATCTGAAAAGTGCCCTAGTGAGTTTGTCTCAGAAAAAAGTCTGATTACACAGGCAGTGAACCATTATTCCAAGAAACGCAAGCCAACTGTGACAATAAGGAATCATTTTATGCACAACTACCCTAGAAGTTAGGGACAAATTTAATGAGTCAGCTTATTGGAGCACAGAATCAACTGACTGGTCCTGTTCTTTAGTAAGCTGGATTTGTCAAGCTTCCATAGAAAAGCTTAAAGTAGGCCCTAAGTCTCTGCCACATTGCACCCCCGGGCTATGACCTCACAGATGGTAGGATTTAAGTGGTCTCAGGCAAGTTTGAAGGTAGGTCTTTTCCATTACTCAGAGAGTAATGATTTTTCCCTCCTCTATTCCTCTTTATCTGGTTAGGGGAGAACAGAGGTGTTCAATGTGCTTTGCGTTCTGTGTTTTTCAACACTGAGTATAATACAGCTCAACAGATTATTATCAAGACTGATTTGAGGATACTGGGGAGAGAAGCAGTTGAGAGCTGGCCAGCCCCTGAACCATGTCATCCTGCTGCTGAGAGAGTCTTTCCTATACAAACTCAAAAGGTTTACATTTTAAAAAATACAAAACTTAAAGACGATTTCTTTTTTTACAGGATGCATACCTCTAAGACCCAGTCATTCTAAACTCCTCAAATTCACCAATAATTTGCTCCCTTCTACACTCCCTCAAGCCCTGGGATGTTCTTCTCCAACCCCTCCCATGGCTAATTCTGAAGAATACAAAAACATTAATTAGAAAATAACTATGTACCCCTTATGTTCATTGCAGCATTATTTACAATAGCCAAGATATGGAAGCAATCTAAGTGCCCATCAATAGATGAATGGATAAAGAATATGCGGTAAAGATATACAATGGAATATTGTGTGCTGGCTAAGTCACTTGACTGAAGTCAGTTGTATCCTACTCTGAGTGACCTTATGGACCGTAACCTGCCAGGTTTCTCTGTCCATGGGATTCTCCAGGCAAGAATACCAGAGTGGGTTTTCCAGGCCCTCCTCCAGGGAATCTTCCCCACCCAGGGACCAAACCCACATCCCTTACATCTCCTGCATTGGCAGGCGGGTTCTTTACCACTAGCGCTATTTGGGAAGCACCACAGTGGAATATTACTCAGTTATAAAAAAAAATGAAATCTTGCCATTTTGACAACATGGATTGACCTAAAAGATATTATTATGCTAAGTAAAATAAGTCAGAGAAAGACAAAAACTGTATGATTTCACTTAGATGTGGAATGTAAAAAACAAAGAAACATAACAAAACAGAAATGAGTTAGAGATACAGAGTACGAATAGGTGGTTGCCAGAGGGGAAGGGGGAATAAAGGGAGGAAAGAAAAAGTAAGGAAGATTAAGAGGGACAAACTTTCAGTTGCAAAATAAATGAGTCATAGTTAAAAACTGTACACTGTGAGGAATATAGTCAATAACTCTGTAGTATCTCTGAATGGTGACATATCATAACTAGACCTACATGACCATTTTTAAATATATAGAAATATCAAATAACTATGTTGTATAACAGTAACTAGCATAGTGTTGTAGGTCAATTATATTTCAAAAACAAACTCATAAAAAAAAGAGATCAGATTTGTCGTTACCAAAGGCAAGGAATTGGGGGAGGGGGAATTGGAGAAGGTGGTCAAAAGGTACAAACTTCCACTTATAAGATAAACAAGTACTAGGGATATGCCAGCAAATTTGGAAAACTCAGCAGTGGTCACAGGACTGGAAAAAGTCAGTTTTCATTCCAATCCCAAATAAAGGCAATGCCAAAGAATCTTCAAACTACCACACAATTGCACTCATTTCACCACTAGCAAAGTAATGCTCAAAATTCTCCAAGCCAGGCTTCAACAATACATGAACTGAAAACTTCCAGATGTTCAAGCTAGATTTAGAAAAGACAGAGGAACCAGAGATCAAATTGCCAACATCCGCTGGATCATAGAAAAAACAAGAGAATTCCAGAAAAACACCTGCTTCATTGACTATGCTAAAGCCTTTGACTGTGTGGATCACAATAAACTGTGGAAAATTCTTAAAGAGATGGGAATGCCAGACCACCTGACCTGCCTCCTGAGAAATCTATATACAGGTCAAGAAGCAACAGTTAAAACTGGACATGGAACAACAGACTGGTTCCAAATTGGCAAAGGAGTACGTCAAGGCTGTATATTGTCATCCTGCTTATTTAACTTGTATGCAGAGTACATCATGAGAAAAGCTGGGCTGGAGGAAGCACAAGCTGGAATCAAGATTGCTGGGAAAAACATCAATAACCTCAGATATGCAGATGACACCACCCTTATGGCAGAAAGTGAACAGAAAGAGCCTTTTGATGAAGGTGAAAGGGGAGAGTGAAAAAGTTGACTTAAAACTCAACATTCAAAAGATTAAGATCATAGCATCCAGTCCCATCTCTTCATGGCAAATAGATAGGAAAATAATGGAAACAGTAACAGGCTTTATTTCCTTAGGCTCCAAAATCACTGCAGGTGGTGACTGCAGCCATGAAATTAAAAGATGTTTGCTCCTTGGAAGAAAAGGTATGATAAACCTAGAGAGCATATTAAAAAGCAGAGACATTACTTGATTGACAAAGGTCTGTCTAGTCAAAGCTATGGTTTTTCCAGTAGTCATGTATGGATGTGAGAGTTGGACCATAACGAAAGCTGAGTGCTGAAGAATTGATGCTTTTGAACTGGGGTGTTGGAGAAGACTCTTGAGAGTCCCTTGGACTGCAAGGAGACCAAACCAGTCCATCCTAAAGGAAGTCAGTCCTGAATGTTCATTGGAAGGACTGATGTTGAAGCTGAAGCTACAATACTTTGGCCACCCGATGGGAAGAACTGACTCATTAGAAAAGACTCTGATCCTGGGAAAGATTGAAGGCGGGAGAAGGAGATGACAGAAGATGAGATGATTGGACAGCATCACCAACTCAATCGACATGACTTTGAGCAAGCTCTGGGAGCTGGTGATGGACAGGGAAGCCTGGTGTGCTGCAGTCCATGGGGTCACAAAGAGTCGGACATGACTGAGCAACTGAACTGAACTGAAAGTACTAGGGATATAATGTACAACATTATTAGTATAATTAACACTACTGTATGTTATATATGAAAGTTCTTAAGAGTAAATCCTGAATTCTCATTATAAGGAAAAACCTTTTTCTATTTCTTTAATTTTATATCTGTGAGATCATGTTTACTAAGTTTACTGTGATAATCATTAACTGTAAGTCAAATCATTATACTGTACACCTTAAACTTATACAGTGTTGTGTGTCAGTTTTATCTCAATAAAGCTGGATGAAAAATCAATAACAATAAAACACAAGTTAATTTCTGTACTAAATAATCAAAAATTTATTGAATATTGACTGTAATAGCCATTTTATTGGTCTCTGTGCTAGAAGAATACAAGCCAGAGAAAACGCCTTACTGCAACTTGCATGGCTGTGCTGGATTCTAATCCTTCCTACCTCATCCACTTCACTCATAGCTACCCGCTGTGCTCACTTACTTTCCAACCATTTGGTCCTTTTCTGTTCCTAGAATTCACTCAAACAGTTACTGCTTCAGGGCCACTGCACTCGCTGGTCCTTTTTTTCCAGAGTGTTCTTCCCTCAACACTGGCCATGACTAGCTTCTTCTCCCTCAGAGGGATCTTCCAGGACAATCCCACCAAAAGTATCCAGCCCTCCATCCCCATCCCAGTCACTCAATCACAGTATCTTGCTTTACTGTCTTTCTAAAACTTATTTCAGCCTTGTTAGTTTACTTGGTGATTACCCATCTCCCCTATTTAGAAAGAAGCACAAAACCAGGGACCCTGTCTATCAAGTACTGTTCTTGAAATAGATGCTTTGGATGCGTGTGTCTCCCCTTCTTCTGACAGTGCTATCATCTGTCAAAAGTGTTTGAGGATTACTTTAAAAGTACTGAATTCTTTATTCGAAATCTTTATCCCAACTTGATTTCTATCTTATTTGCTAACTTCGGCTCTGAATTATTTGTTTCTCAAAATTAAATTCACCCTCAAGCATAAAAAGTTGTCAACTTCGATGTTAAATGCTATTCACATTACTGCATAAATTGAATGTGTGTTAATTCAAAAAGTCAACAGTAAATACAAAAGCAACAACAAGAACAAAATTTTCACCTTTGATAATAGTCAGAAGAATAGGCTTTAGGCTCTGAAGGCAATTTGAAAAGAGGAATCAAAAGCCTCTGATTTCAATGGGTAATTTCTAGAGTGTTATGCTGATTTAAAATGATTATTTTACAGTGAAACCTCATACAATGGAACAACGATGTTTTCACCTCTGGATTCGTTTCTTGTTTTAGTTATTTTGAAGTAGTTCCATTTTAAAGCATTCAGTTTCTAGAAAAGAACCCAATGGTATTTAGATTAAAAAACAATCTGTGGTCTAAACATTTTGCTTTCTTCTCTTTCATAAAAATCACTCCAACCTAACCCTTCTGTTTCACACAGAAATCTCACGCAGTCTCACCAGCTCCTCCTGTTCTTCTTTCCGACTAGAATGGACTTTCCATGTTCCATCCAAGTCCCAGCAAAATTTTATTATTTCTTCCAGGCCTAGACCAAATGTTTGCCTATGAGAGTTGCATCCTTCAGAATTAATTTTCCATCATCCTCTGATCTCCCACACCACCTAGGTATAAACTATATGAGGGCAGAGGACATGTCTGTTTTCTTCAAGACCGTATTCCCAACACTTAGCGCAGTATCTGGCACACAATAGGGATTCACAATATGTTTGCTGAATGAATGAATGCTTCTCTATTACCTAGCACTATTTAATTATTTAAATATCTTCCTCCCCAAAACACTGTCAATCTCTTCTGTACTAAAGACTATGGTCTTGTCTATCTTGTATCTCTCTGAGATGTGGAGAGGGCAAAGGCAGGCTCAGAAGAAGGTAGTTTTTATCTTGTTAAAACTCCAGTATTCATTCACTTACTCTCAAATCAGCCAGGATCACAGTGGATTTCCTGTTTTGTTTTTATCTTCTCTTTAATCCAAAGCCTTTGACTGTGTGGACCACAACAAACTGTGGGAAATTCTTAAAGAAATGGGAATACCAGACCACATGACCTGTCTCCTGAGAAACCTGTGTGCAAATTAAGAAGCAACAGTTAGAACTGGACATGGAACAACAGACTGGTTCCAAACAGGAAAAGGAGTACATCAAGGCTGTGTATTGTCACCCTGCTTATTTAACTTATATGCAGAGTACATCATGAGAAATGCCGGGCTAGATGAAGCACAAGCTAGAATCAAGATTGCCGGGAGAAAAACCAATAACCTCAAATATGCAGATGACACCACCCTTATGGCAGAAAATGAAGAACTAAAGAGTCTCTTAATGAAAGTGGAAGAGGAGAGTGAAAAGGTTGGCTTAAAGCTCAACATTCAGAAAACTAAGATCATGGCATCTGGTCCCATCACTTCATGGCAGATAGATGGGGAAACAATGGATGCAGTGACAGACTTTATTTTTTGGGGCTCCAAAATAACTGCAGATGGTGATTGCAGCCGTGAAATTAAAAGACACTTGCTCCTTCAAAGAAAAGTTATGACCAATCTAGACAGCATATTAAAAAGCAGAGACATTAATTTGCCAACAAAGATTTGTCTAGTTCAAGCTTTGGTTTTTCCAGTAGTCATGTATGGATGTGAGAGTTGGACTATGAAGAAAGCCGAGCATTGAAGAATTGATGCTTTTGAACTGAAGTGTTGGAGAAGACTCTTGAGAGTCTCTTGGACAGCAAGGAGATACAACTAGTCCATCCTAGAGGAGATCAGTCCTGAATATTCATTGGAAGGACTGATGCTGAAGCTGAAACTCCAATACTTTGGCCACCTGATGAGAAGAACTGACTCATTTGAAAAGACCCTAATGCTGGGAATAATTGAAGGCAGGAGGAGAAGGGGACAACAGAGGATGAGATGGTTGGATGGCATCACCGGCTCAATGGGCATGAGTTTGAGTAAGCTCCAGGAGTTGGTGATGGACAGGGAAGCCTGATGTGCTGCAGTCCATGGGGGTCACAAAGAGTCGGACATGACTGAGTGACTGAACTGAACTGAACTGAACTGAGCTGAACTGAACTGAATCGAAACAAAGGGCTTTGCTGGTGGTTCAGTTGGTAAAGAATCTGCAATGCAGAGACTCGGGTTTGATCCCTGGGTTAGGAAGATTACCTGGAGAAGGGAATAGCAACCCACTCCAGTATTCTTGCCTGGAGAATTCCATGGACAGAGGAGCCTGGTGGGATACTGTCCATGTTATTGCAGAATCATGACAGAGTGACTAACACTAATGAACACTTAATCCAAACAAAGCTTCTAATGGCGGAAGGAGGGCCCTAGGATCTGAAGCTTATTCCCCTCCCCAACCCTAAGCCTGAGTTCAACTGACTGAGTCCAGATGTAGGGTCCCTTAGGCTTCGGTGTCTCCAAGTTGAACATTAACTCCCTCCACTCCCTGGGTTCCTCCCACTGCCATTGCCCTCCCCCACCCACTCTCCACCCTCTCCAACCTCCTCTTCCATTCCCCTACTGGAATGATCCCTCTAAAACTGGGTCACAACTCAAATGCTTAGAGAGCCAGGCTGGTAGAAAATGGCCCAGGGAGTTAGAGGCAATGCTCTTTAAAGGTGGAAACTAATTATTGCTTGCAGGAGTACAAACCTATTGTTCCTAGAACAGCTGATGTTTTGAGAAAATTTTAAGTTGTTGTCATTCAGTTTTTAAGTCACATCTGACTCTGTGTGACTCCCATGCACTGTAGCAAGCCAGGCTTCTCCGTCCTCCACTATCTCCTGGAGTTTGCTCAGATTCATGTGCATTAAGTCAGGGATGCTATCTAACCATCTCATCCTCTGCTGTTCTCTTTTCCTTTTGTCTTCAATCCTTCCCAGCACCAGGGTCTTTTCCAATGATTTAGCTCTTTGCATCAGGTGGCCAAAGTAGTAGAAGCTTCAGCATCAGTCCTTCCAATGAATATTCAGGGTTCATTTCTTTTAGAATTGACTGGTTTGATCACCTTGCAGTCCAAGGGACTCTTAAAGAGTCTTCTCCAGCACCACAATTTGAAAACATCAATTCTTGGGCTGTCAGCCTTCTTTATGTTCTAACTCTCACATTTGTATATGACTACTGGAAAAACCATAGCTTTGACTATACAAACCTTCACTGACAAAGTGATGTCTCTGCTTCTTAATGCACTGTCTAGGTTTGTCATAGCTTTCCTTCCAAGGAACAAGTGTCTTTTAATCTCATAGCTGCAGTCATGTCCACAGTGCCTTTCAAGTCCAAGAAAATCAAATTTGTCATTGCTTCTACTTTTCCCCCTCCTATTTGCTATTTTTAAGTTAGGCAAGCTGATTAAAATATATGCACAGGCCAAATATGGATTGTAAACCACTGGTTTTCTTCTCTGCTCTTCATCTCTGATGATCTGACCCTGATGCTCCCCATGGACATTCTATTTCCTTACTTGAGCATCAAGACATGGACTAATTTTGGGGCCTGCAACATCTCCTGCCAGTTTCCATGCACCTCCCTCAGACCCTAGTCTAGATCATACCATGTGACTTGCCATTCCAGGGCCCCATGCCAAGCTTTGTAATGCTTTCATATCTCTGTATGTGCTGTTCCTATTTCTTCAGTCACTGAGCCAACCACTCTTTGTTGATCAGCCAACTCAGCCAATCCAGTATGTGCCAGTTGCTGGGGACATAACTATAAGCACCACAGACAAATCTCCTGCCCTCATAGGGCTTACATTCAACCGGCAGAGGTAGATGTTACTCAAGTAATCACATGAAGAAGTAAATTTAAAATGTGGTAAGAGTTAGGAATAAAGCCCTGAGAACGTGTAACAGTGAAAGCTAAGTTGATTGGCCCTGGGGATCTGGAAAGGCTTCTCTGAAGAAATGACATTTTTCATAATTCTGAAGGACAGATAGGAATTAGCTTCCCTGGTGGCTCAGGGGTAAAGAATCCTCCTGCCAAGCAGGAGCCGCAGGTTTAATCCCGGGGTCGGGAAGATCTCCTGGAGAAGGAAATGGCAACCTACTCCAGTATTCTTGCCTGTGAAATCCCATGGACAGAGGAGCCTGGCGGGCTACAGCCTTTGGGGTCACAAAGAGTTGGACGTGACTAAGTGCCTAAACAACAACAACAATGAAAAGAGGTGGAGTCAGGGGAACTTGAGTGAGGGGAGGGAAGACACATTTGGAGTTTAGACGAAGGAACCAACAAAGTGTGCAGACTGGGGGAAGCCTGAGTCTGACTTGTTTGAGGAACTGAAAAAGGGCTGGGTTGCCAAGCACAGGAACTGAGGAGAAGAATGGCATGAGATGAAGCGGGAAAGCCAGGCAGGGCTCACCATGCAGGCAGGGCTGGATCAGATGTGGTAAGGGTAAGGGTCCTAGTCTTTATTCTAAGGACAACGGCAAGCCATTGAAGAGGTTTAACTAAGGACGTTTGTATGTGCGTGAGACAGACAGACAGACATGATCAGATTTGCATTTGGAAAACACTATGCTGGCTTCTGGGTAGAGAAATAGAGAAGAGGGGTAGGAGCAAAAGGAGAAGTTGGGGACCAGCTCAGAGGCTGCAGAAGTTCAGGTGAGGCATCATGGCACCTAAGATGGAGACACAGATAGTGGAGACAGAGAAACATAGAGAGGCAATATTTATGAAGTAAACAACAAAAAGGTTCAGGCATGGATTGCATAGGGTGGGCATAGAGCAGTGAGGCAATAGCAAGAAGTTAAAGACAACTCCCAGATTTCTGGCTGTGTGGTGAGTTGGGGGTGCTAGTCCCTAAGACAGGGAACTTGGGAGGAGAAGCAGGCTGGTGGTGAAGGCAACAGGGAGAAAGAGAGTTTAGCAATACACATTTATCAAATGCCTGTTCCAGCCTCTATATATAAAGACAGAAATAGTTCCTGCACATAAGGGGGACAGCTGTAAAAAATTATTATAATCCAAATATTACACAGGTCTCATAACCCTGTGAACTCAAACAAAGCCAGCCATATGAACACTAATCATTCCAAGTTCCTGTTGTTGCCCCTATGAAGTTCCCTTCAAGTATCTTGGGGACACTTCTAGGGACTTTTCACTGTCAGACTAAGCGGTGGGACCAAGTCATCGGGCATGTCAGCCCCACTCTGACCCCCTGCCCACTGCCCCCAGGAAGGGTGCCTTCTGTAGGAATGCTAAGAGCACCCCTGGACTGGAGTGAGGCAAACAAGCAGCCTGGCCCTGGAAGTGGATTCCTCCTTAAGTGTTGCTGGCACATGACGCTCTCATGTGCTGGAGCAGGCCTGGGTCTAATTGAAGGAGTTAGTTTCTCAAGTCATCTGAGCCCTGAAACAGCATTGCTAGTGCTGCAAGTTCGAGTTCTACTGGGGACATGGTGAGTTTGATGGGTCTCTAGGGGGATGTAAAAGGGATGCAATTGGCTATCTGGATTTGGAACACAGAAGTTTGGGTTAGAGATCTAAATTACAGATCATGGAGTAGGGATATGAGGCACAGGACCCAGCTCTGAACTCCCAACATTTAAAATGCCCTGCCCCCACTTCACCTGGCAACTTTCATCCAAATCTCACCTTCCCTCATTTATGTTGGCAGTTGGCCAGTCATTCCTTCCTGTGCATTCCAGCAGCCCTTGGTATAGTCCTCCATGATCAAGCACTTTTCACACTGCCTGATAACTCCTGATTCACATATTTGTCCTCTTCACTCTACAGTAAGCTCCTTGAGGGCATGGAGTCTTATCCAGTGTTGGCCCTCAGGCCATTTTCATCCACCACACAGGCAAAGACCAAAACTAGGGGAAGGAAAATAAAGATGTGGTACATATATGCAATGGAATATTATCCAGCCATTAAAAAGAATGAAATAATGCCATCTGCAGCAACATGGGTGGACCTGGAGATTATCATACTGAGTAAAGTAGTCAGACAAAGACAAATATCATATAATATCACTTATATGCAGTCTTTTAAAATGATACAAATGAACTTATCTACAAAACAGAGAACTAGTTTATGGTTACTGGCAGTGGGCAGAGGGGCATAAGATTGTGAGTTTGGGATTGACATTACACACTGCTATGTTTAAAATAAAATGCCTTTCCATGAAAAAATAAAATCAGGTTAAAAAAAACTATGGGACAAGAATAGTCAGAATTGATTGAGGAGGTGGGACAAGAGGATGTTGCTTGGTACAGTTTTATTGTGTTATTTCTAGGAATTTATGCCATGAGTATATTGCTATCAGTGCACAAAGATGTTCTGTAGGATGATGTTCATTGCAGTATCATTTGTAATACTGAAAAGCTGGAATCAACCTACATTTCCATCAGAAGGTAATGAGAAGTACTTGGTGGAATAATATCCTACCATGGAAAATGAAGTAGATTTACATATACTGATAAGGGATGTTTGAATAGAATATTTCATTTAAAAATAAGTCAAAAACTGTTCATATAGTATATTACAGTTTGTGTTTAAAACAAATAGATGCCTAAAAATGTCTAGAAGTTTACATAAGCAACCACTGAATGGTGGATATATGTACAAAAGCACAGTCAAGTGAATGGGCCAGGTTTTAAGGGGAATTTTACTTTTCACTTTATTCCTTTCTTATGGTTAGATTTTCCTTAAAACTAGAAGCATATTATTTTTATAATAAAATGTGCTATTTATTTAACATTTGTAATCTTCTGGGCATTACTCTACTTTGTAAAAATGTGCTCTTTGAGTCCTCATAACAGCCCTATGAAGTAGGTAGTAGGCGTATTTGTTTGTTTGTCCTTTTGTTTTTGGCTGCACCACAAGGTTATGTGGGATCTTAGCTCCCCCACTAGGAATCAAACCCATGCCTCCTGCAGCGGAAACGCAGAATCTAACCACTGGACCACCAGGGAAGTCACAGGTGTAGTTTAATTCCATTTTATAAAAGAAAAAAGGAAGCACAGAGATGCTGAATAATCAAAACATAGATTTTTAATAATTAAAAAATCTTAAGTGGGGGAGGGATAAATTGGAAGATTGGAATTGACATATACACACTACTATACACAAAATAGATAATAAGGACCTATTATATAGCACAAGGAACTCTACTCCATACTCTGTAGGTGGCCTATATGGGAGAAGAATCTGAAAAAGAATGGATATATGTATGTGCATAATGGATTCACTTTACTGTGTGCCTGAAACTAACACAACATTGGAAATCAAATATACTCCAATAAAAAAATTAAATCTTAGAAGAATTTTAAATATTGAATTTTGGTCTCACTTTCTCCTTCCACATCTTCCACATATTTGGCACCATAGATGTGTAAGCTTAAACAGATGAATAGTTTCTCTGAAGAGAAACTCTCCGGCCCAGGGAGAGCTGGAGAGCTCCAGGCTGGAGCCCTTCAACTCTTGGGAACTGACTGCAAAGCAGGGAAGGCAGACAGGGCCTGCAGAAGCAGCTACGTGCAAAAAAAAAGAAAAAAAAAAAAAAGTCCTTCCAGCCCCTCAGTTAGGGACTCACATGAAAGTGAAAACAAGCAATAAGGTACTCAATAAAATAATAACAATGGCCACTATCGCTTATCAGGCACCTACTAATTGCCAGTTCCCCTGCTGAGCGCTTTACAAACACTATCTGTTTAATCCTAACAGCCCCAAGGTAGGTATTGTTATGACCCCTTGTTTATCAAAGAGGAGAAAGCAAGGCTGAGGAAGTTTAAGTAATGCGTTCAATCCTCCAGCAGGTAAGCCAGATTTGGACCTAACTCCATCTGAATCACAATGCTCTCAATTAATCTTGCTTCCTACACCACAGAAACTGAATGCAGGGAGGACACAGGGTGGAAGAAACTTCTCTCTCCCACCACCAAAACAAACTCTAGCTACAGTCAGAGAAAATGAGACAGATTAGAGAACAGGCCTTTCAGATCCACAGCTAACATGAAACACCGAAAAATCTTCACTAGGCACTAAATGGAATGATAACTATCCTGATTCTGCTTATAAACCCAGGAGGTTTACACTGTTATTTGTTAACGTTCACAACAACTCTGCAAGGTAGATGTCATCAACTCAACTTTAGAGAGGAAGAAACTAAGGCTCAGACAGGTTATAGTTTTACTAACGGTATACAGCAAGGACAAGGCATAGCTGGCTTTGAATTTGTCTGCCTCACTCCCAAGTCAGTTTCTTCACAAGGCCATGCTGTTAATACCTTCAGGTGGAGCTGGGTCACAGTATACCATGGTCAACACAAAATGAAATCCAGACCTCCAGTCTTTCAGGACAGGAATTACTCTTCCCTGACCCCAGGGAAGACCACACCCCCACCCCCAAACAGAAGGCTGTTGCTTCGTCTACTTGGTGAACACACTGCAGCGTCACAACACATCACCTCAGAGATAACTGTTTTTGCATCTCACTAGGAAGGTTCAAACTTCTCTTCAACCCCACCTTTAGACAAAGTAAGTAAAGGTTTGACAGCCTCCCAAAAAGAATGTTGAGTCTAGTCTAGAAACCCACAGATACCACTACCCACCACTACCCAGCGCCTTCTCAGACATTTCTTTATCAAAGTTTTATTAGCCTCAGCTCAAGGTACCTCCAGCTGAGCATCTCATTACAGAGTAAGGACACTTCAGACATTTGTAACACCACTACCCAAGCAGGAATTTCAAGGACAGCAGCAGAAATTAATCGCAAGGGAGCTGTAAATCCTCTTCACCCCCTTTCCCCTCCTCCATACACTCGCTCTCTCAACTCACCAATTTTTTCACAGTCCACAAATGGATTACTCCCATACCTTAAACACATCTGTGACATTCTCATCTCTGTTCATACATTCACACTTTCCTTTGCCTGGAATTCATTCTCCCCTGGCTGAAATCTATCTTCCACTTTGAACTCTAATCCCATCTAATATTTACTTATCTTTGGGCATTTGTCACATCACATTCTTCATTACAATTATCCAAAAACATTCCTTTCTTTTTTCCTCCTCCTTGATTAAAAACTACCTATGTGACCTCAAAGTAAAGTACTGCCTAGACACTGGAGATAAATATGTAATAATTTATGGAGTGATCTGTGTTTTGTTCTCATTCCTTCTGGTGATTTATCTCCCTACCCCCAAGAAGGCAGCCAAGCCCTAATGTTCCCTAAGCTGAAGGCTTCTAAGTTTCAAATCTAAAAATCAGCAGTTTTTAGGCACCCAGAAGACAATTTCCAGAAATGCTTTTGGAAAGCGTGCGCTTATTAGGGGAACAGATCCAGAAGGAAAAGGGGTGAGAGCGAATGCTTTGAATGAGAGAAACAAACAAACAAAAAATCTGTGGGGGGAAGGGTTAGAGAAGGTACCAAGCGTTAGAGTTTATGCAAGGTAAAGACCTAGCCTTCGTTTGCATATAGCACCCCAGGATAAAGAGAACGCTGTGGGAGACCGTCCACTGTAATACCTTGGCCTTGAGAGCTGTGGTAAGGGTCTATCTCTTTGAGCAAGTGTGGAAAGATGATTTACAGTGACGAGCAGGATTAGCACTCACATCAGTAGAAGGAGCCACACGAATGATGCAACCACCACAGATTAAGGAGCTGGCCTCTACCCCACTTTTTTGTGAAAGAAACACAATCTGCAGAAAGCAGTACTATATGCAGAGTTAAAAGGCTTCACCTTTCAGACGACTTCTCTGATCAACAATGGCTAAGTCTAAAAACCTACTATACTGGAAATGACAGGATACGGCTTCTTGGATTAGCTGCTTCGGTCTGGGGCCCTTTTCCTGGCTGGATATCAGGTCTCCGATCAGACCCCTCCCTCTTAGTTTAAGTCCTCCAATAGCCTTCAGTCTTTCCACTGACCAGCCCTTCCTCAATGGCCCCCTCCAAGTCTGGCCGCATCTCCACTCCTCAACACTACGTCAGACTCTCCCTTAGTCGTTCCTTCTTCACCCTAATCTCCCTTGTGCCTCTCACCCTCGTCTCCTTTTGCCCAGTCAGCCCCAATTCTCTCTCCTTTCCCTCCCGCATCTCCTGGGAGGGTCTCCTTTCATTCTTCAGTAACCACCCCCCCGCAACCCGCCCCTGACCCACCCCACTGAGTACAGGCACCGCCCCCCCACCACAGCTCAGCCGTTGGAGGAGGCGTGGCCCCGCGAGTAACAGGTCTCCCGCCCCACACTCCGCGGGCTCGCGCGCAGACAAAGACATTCCACAGCCCCCGCCCCCTCCGCGCGCTCGGCCAGAAGGGGGAGGAGACACGTGTCCCGCTAGCGCCGAGTCACGTGGAAAAGAAACGAACGGAGCCCGCGGCCTCCGGCGCACGCGCACAAGTCCCCGGCCTGGAGGGCTCGGAGGGAACAGGGGAGCGGGGAGGCGACTTCTTCGGACTCCGCGACGGCGCGCAGGCGCCGTGGCCCGACCGGGGACTTTGTTCTCCGCGGAGAGACCCAAGGGCGGTGCCGGTGGCTGGCTGCGCACGCGCGCCGCCTCATTTCCGGTGCTCTCTTTCGCTGGGTCGCTCGGGTCGGCTTCGGTCGCTGTCGCTCCCGCTCTCTCACCCCAGCCAACCGCCGCTCGGGCCGCCGCCGCTCGGGCCTCCGCCGCTAACGCGTCGCTTCCTCGATCCCTTAATCGCACATCTTTACCAATGCAGCGCCGGGACGACCCCGCCGCGCGCATGAGCCGGTCCTCGGGCCGCAGCGGCTCCATGGACCCCTCAGGTGCCCACCCCTCCGTGCGTCAGGCGCCCCCTCGGCAGCCACCGCTGCCTCACCGGTCCCGGGGAGGTGGAGGAGGGTCTCGCGGGGGCGCCCGGGCCTCGCCCGCCACGCAGCCGCCACCGCTGCTGCCGCCCTCGGCCACCGGTCCCGACGCGACAGTGGGCGGTCCAGCGCCGACCCCGCTGCTGCCCCCCTCAGCCACTGCCTCCGTCAAGATGGAGCCGGAGAACAAATATCTGCCCGAACTCATGGCCGAGAAGGACTCACTCGACCCGTCCTTCACTCACGCCATGCAGTTGCTGACGGCAGGTAAGCGGGCGTCTGGGATCCCTCTGGGTCGCCCGGCCACTCGGGGGCATGGGTGGTAGCGGCTTTGTTCCTCTTCGCGTCCCCTGAGGACCCAGGCAGTCGTGGACTCCTCTCATCCTCATCTTCGGAAGCCTAAGATTCCACGTTCCCATCCCGGCCCAGAGGGCGAGGGAGAATTTCTAGGCTGCCATGGAGGCCCGGAGGGAACTTGGCGATCTCTTCGCGCAAAGATCTTGATGGATAAATGCCGCGTTTCCCGCCCCCTTGGCCGACCCTTCTGCCTCCCTTCTTGCAGCTGCCCTGCGCTCCGAGGGCTCAGATTCTTCCAGAAAGGAACCTTCATCTCCCCCTTCCCCCAAAGGGGAAGCTTGTTTGATCGCGGGTGGCGGTCGGCGCCTCAACTGAGAGTGTAGGAGGTGAAGACAGCCTGAGCCGGGAGGGACCGTGAGAGGGAGGGGGGCGAGGTGAGATGGGGTGAGACTGGGGTGCCCTGTCCAGCGCGCCGCGGCCGCCGGGGCCGGGTCGGACTTAGCGGTAACGGGAGCTTGAGTTGCTTGGAGGCAGGAGCAACCTGTGGGAATCCGAGCTTGAGGTTTTCCTAATCATATTTCCGACCTCGGCAGATAAGATGGTCATTGCTGCCGAACCAGACGTTTTTGAGTCCTTTATTTTATAATGTGTATTCTGCACTCAAGAAAGGGGAAAAAAATAAACCTAAAGACGGTGAAAGGGGGTGACAGAGGGAGGTTAAGGATGGTTTGCGTGGCATTCCCAATCAGCTGGTGGAAAAAATTGACATAAGTTTGCGTGGCTTCCTCCCCCGTTCTTTTCAGTAGTGAAATAGATAAGGAAGAGTAGTCTTTGTTCTCTGTCTGTAGACTAGCGCTCCTTTTTTGCGCAAAACTAGCCATCATCTAGTCGCTCTGATCTCCCGAAAGCCGCCTATTTTGCCCTCTCTGATTGTTAAAACGGTTTAATAAGTGTCTTATGATACCTAAATGTTATAAACAGATACAAATCCAAAACCTTCCAACACTGAGTGAGTAGTTGTACTCTTTGGCAGGATTGAAATAATGGACAGGTTCCATATGAAAATATCCTTTCCCCTCCGTTTGTTCTCTATCTCCCAACATTAGAGGAAATCTTTAAACAGTAAACAAAGCCCAAGACATTCAAGAATAGCATTTAAATAAACTGCTTATGGTTTCAACTCTGTGCTTTGCTCTTCTGTAACACAATCAGATTGTTTGAAACATTACTGTTCATTGTGTTCTTCTGGCAAACTCTTTGAGGGCAAGGAAAGCTTTTTTAATCTTTATGTTTTTCATATTGTCTTGCATATAGCAAATACCAGTTGTCTGAATCTGAAAGCAAGTACATGTAGGTTCAAGAACCTCAGACAATGCTAAAAGTTGACTGAGTCTTATTTTTATTTTCTTGCGTCTTCAATCAGTCCAGGTTAAATGTGTGAGAATAAAATAAACTTTAGAAGTGTTAAGGTGTTGACTTGGGTTTGAAATTCTAGCTCTTGACTAGTCATCTACTCTTGGGAAACTTTCTGAATCTCACTAAGCTCATCTGTGAAGTGGGGTGGTGAGTTGTGAGGATTAAATGTTGTATAAAAAGCTCTGGCACAGTTATTTTGACCTATAATCATTAGATAATAACTTGCCACCAGTTTTCTCCTAGTTGTAAATTCGTGGTACTGAGTTAGGATGAAAATGCAAAATTTTTCTTGCCATTGTGCGCACATCAGGTGTCCAGTGCTAATCTAGCCTTTTAGGTAAAATACTATTTCTTAGGATAGCTATCAAAAACTTGATACTTACAGTGAAGGTGTTAGTTGCTCAGTTGTGTTCGACTCTTTGTGACCCCAATGGACAGTAGCCTACCAGGCTCCTCTGTCCATGGGATTCTCCAGACAAGAATACTGGAGTGGGTTGCCATACCCTCCTCCAGGGGATCTTCCTTACCCAGGGATTGAACCCAGGTCTTCTGCATTGTAGGCAGATTCTTTACCATCTGAGCCACCAGGGAAGCCTGATCCTTAGAAGTTACATAAAATTTTCACCTCTCTCTTACTGCTTAACTTTTGTCACAAGAGAGCATGCTTTAATTTTTTTTTTAATTTGAGCTTTTTTTCCCTCTCACTTTAAAAAAAAAACTATATATTTATTTGACTATGTCAGGTCTTAGTTTCCACAGATAAGCTTCATTCCTCTGTGCCTTGTGGGATCTTAGATCCCAGGGCCAGGTATCAAACCTGGGTCCCCTGCATTGCAGGATGGATTCTTAACCACTGGACCACTGGACAAGTCCCAAACGTCCCAAACTTTTTTATGTCTTTTTTTCTTTAACCAAATTGAATTTTAACTGGAGAAAGGGGGTTAAGGTAATGCTGGCTCACTGAGAGAACTGACTTGGGAAAGGTGAATACTTCTTAGCATGCATACGCTGTGCTTAGTGGTTCAGTCGTGTCTGACTCTTCGCAAGTCCATGGACTGTAGCCCTCCAGGCTCCTCTGTCCGTGGGGATTCTCCAGGCAAGAATACTGGAGTGGGTTGCTATGCCCTCCTCTAGGGATCTTCCCAGCCCAGGGATCGAACTCAGATCTCCCACATTGCAGGCGGATTCTTTACTGTCTGAGCCAGCAGGGAAGCCCAAGAATACTGGAGCGGGCAGCCTATCCCTTTTCCAGGGGAACTTCCAGACCCAGGAATTGAACCTGGGTCTCCTGCATTGCAGGCAGATTCTTTACCAGCTGAGCTACCTGGAAAGACTCTTAGAATGGATAAATGTTGATATATGTTGGACCCAGCTTTTAGGGTTTTTTTAAGTTGAGTATAGTTAATTTACTTTAAGATATTTTTGAATGATCTGGAAAAGGGATTGTAGTAAAATTGACCAATTGTGAAGAAATGAGACTGAGAAGACAATAGTAGTTAAACTTTGTGATGAGAATATGTGTAGGAAAAATATGACTAACACTATGCTAGATGCTGGACACTGGTCTGAGCACTTTACATCAACTATTAACCTTACTAAGAGGAAGTTACTCTTATTACTCTTATCTTTATTTCTACATATGAGGAAACCAAGGCAAGCAGATTAAATAATTTGCCTAAGGTAACAAAATCAATAAACCGCATGAGGAAGATTTGAAGTCAGTCTAAGTCTGGATCCTCACACTTAAACCTCTTTGCTCACCACTCCCCCATTCGTCACTATAGTGCCTACAACAAAATTGTACTCAAAAAAATTTTGTGTGTGTGCTAAAATATTAAAAGAAAATCTGAACACATCATAGTCTAGCCAACAGATCAGTGAAGGTGACAAGACCAAGACACAGAAGAAGGAGGAAACCCAGAGAGCATAGCACTTGGGACTGTGGCTCCTCCAGGCAACTCTGCCCATTTCCCAAGAGGTGCCACAAGACCCAGACCACTCTTGCCTTCCCAGCCCTCCCTCTCCCTTTCCCAGCTTAACCTTATTTTGTACTTAGACCAGCATCTGACACACCATATGTTGTAGTTAATGTGTTTGCTTGTTGGTTACCCCTTCTTTATGACCAGAATGTTAGCTCTACCAGAGCAGGGATCTTTGGTCTGTTTTGTTGATGTCTGTATCTTCTGTTCCTTTATAAGTACTGCACAGAGTGGCCTCTTACTAAATAGTTGGTAAATAAATATTCATCTTCATTGCATGATGGAAAAATATCAACACAATTCTGAAGGATTTCAATTTTGAATACAGACTTCTATATTAGCCAAATTGATAATCAACTATGATGACAATTAAATGCGTTTGCAGATGTACAAGGACTCTCAGGGTACCCATGCTTGTTTCCTGAAACAAATAATTTATCATATTATTTGTGTTAAATACTTACATAATAAACATAAGATGTTTTTATATATATCAGTGTTCTTTTTCTACTTTTTATAACTGGGAAAATACAAGTCAGTATAAATGACTCAGGGATAAGTGAACATTTTGAATAGATTAGCAATCCCCGGATGATCTTGAAAGGATACTCAGCAGTTCATTTTCCAAAAGCACTCAGTGCAGGGACTTCCCTGGTGGTCCAGTGGTTAAGACTCTCTGCTTCCACTGCCCAGGGCATGGGTTTGATCTCTGGTTAGGAAACAGATCCTGCATGCAGCATGGCAAGGCCAAAAAGAACCACGTCAGCGCAGAATCTTTCCAAACAGAAACCTATTGAAATTTCAAAAGAGTTAATTTCTGTATTTAATTCGAAATGTGCTATGGAAATACATCTTTTTTGATGTATTTAAATACATCTGAGTCGTGTCTGATTCTTTGTGACCCCATGGACTGCAGTCAGCCAGACTTCCCTATCCTTCACTATCCCCAGAGTTTGCGCAAACTCACATCCATTGAGTTGGTGAGGCTATCCAACCATCTCATCCTCTGTCAGCCCCTTCTCCTGCCCTCAGCCTTTCCCAGCATCAGGAATTTTTCCAGTGAGTCAGCTCTTCACATCAGGTGGTCAAATATTGGAGCTTCACTGTCAGTCCTTCCAGTGAATTCAGGGTTGATTTCCTTTGGGATTGACTGATAGAGGCTCTCAAGTGTCTTCTCCAGCACCATAATTTGAAAGCATCAGTTCTTCTGCACTCAGCATTTTTTATGGTTCAACTCTCACATCTGTACATGACAACTGGAAAAACTGTAGCTATGATTGTACAGACCTCTAGCAAGACCTATTAAACCCAAAAAGTGGAATTGCAGAGGAACTATAGACCAAATAATGGCTGTCTACATCCAGAGTTTCATCATGTATATGAATTCAGCCAACAGTGAATCAAAAATATTCAGGAGTAGGGGGATTCCAAAATTTCCAAAAAATAGAACTTGAATTGACTTTGCAGTGGTTTACCTTGTATTTACAACTATTTACATTATATTAGACGTTATAAGTAATCTAGAGATGATTAGAAGTATACAAGAGGATGTGTGTAGGTTATCTACAAGTACTGTGTCATTTTATATAAGGTATTTGAAACCCTCTTATTTTGGTAGGGGGGTGTGGTCCTGGGACCAATCTTCTTGGGACACTGAGGGATGTCTTGTAGGTATGAATATAAATACTAGGGAAGAAAGAGGCAGAATTTACCATTTGCAACAACTTCATGGTTGGTTATCTAGGAAAGTAGGAATGTATTGGGAATATGCTCAAACTTTTGTTCGTGAATGCTTCAGTAATAAAATGGTGTACCTTATTTCATCATTGATTAGATACTGAAAAGTTTTCAAAATGAATAACTTACACAGCAGTGAAAATGAAAACTATAGTTGAATGCCACAACATGGAGAGATCTTAGAAATCTAATGTTAGGTGAAAAGGTCAGTCCCATAAGGCTTTATCCATGTGGTACAGTGTTGTTTTTATGGAACATGTAATGCCAGCAAAATTAACTAAAATATTGTTAGCATGCGTAAATTTCAGATAAAGCAGTTTTTAACAAAATTCAACATGTGTGTACCATACAACTCAGCAAATATACTTGTGGGCATTTATCCCAGAAAAATTAGAACTCACATTCATAGGAAACCTGTACATGAATGTTCATAATAGCCGAGAACTGGATATAAGCCATGTCTGTCCAGTTGATGAATAGTTTTGCTGTGATAATCCATATCATGAAATACTACTCAACAGTAAAGAAAGAAATGAACTATTAATAAATGCAACAACTTAAGATATCTCAAGAAATTGAGGGGGTGGTGGTCAGGCCTCGCAGCTTGTAAGATCTTGATTCCCTGACCAGGGATTGAACCCCAGCCCTGGTGGGAAAGCACCAAGCCCTAACCACCAGACAGCCAAGGAATTTCCTCAAGAGAATACGCTGAATGAAAAAGCCAATCTCAAAAGATTACATACTGTATAATTCCATTAATTTAACATTCTTGAAAAGACAAAATAATTGAGTTGGAGAACATCAGTGATTGCCAGTGTGAAGGAGAGAGGAAGGGAGGTGACTGTGCCTATAAAAGTGTAGCATGAGGGATCTTTGTGTTCTGTACTGTACTGAAATTGTTCTGTACTGACTCTGGTGGTGATCACATGAATCTGATTAAATTGCATGGAGCTAGGCATACACGTGCAGACATACATATGTCCTTGCGAAGCTGGTGAAATCCAAATAAAGTCAGTAGATTTTATTTGCATTTTTTGGTTATGGTATTGTATTATAGACATGCAAAATGTTGTAGAGAATAGTGGGTGAAGGATATAGGAGATCTTTTATTTCTTAAAACTGCATGTAAATCTACAATTATCTTAAGATAAAGTGGTTTGTTTGTTTTGTTTTTAAAAGGAAAAGAAGCCCTAAACTATAAGTTGTACCCTAAGAAAGAGATTTGGGAGACCATGGTCAGTAGGTCATGGTAGAGTTTGCCATTATCTTGGAATATGAGGACTGAACCACTCTTAGAGGGCTCTTGGGCTTCCGTGGTGGCTCAGACAGTAAACCGTCCACCTGCAGTGCGGGAGACCCGGCTTCAGTCCCTGGGTTGGGAAGGTCCCCTGGAGAAGGAAATGGCAACCCACTCCAGTACTCCTGCCTGAGGAGCCTGGTCAGCTACAGTCCCATGGGGTCGCAGAGAGTTGGACACGACTGAGCGACTTCACTTACTTTCTAGAGGGCTCTTAACTCAGGTTTTGAAGGATTTTTTTTTTTTTTTTTTTGAGCCAGTACCCACCCTTAGTCAACATTGTTTGTGAAATACCGTGTCTGTTTTTCTGGGGAGCTAGTCTGTAAGGGCTCATGACCCTAAATAAAATTAAAAATCTATAGCTCTGTGTTCTTGCTTTACATAATAAGTAATTCAAAAAATGAAAAGAATGGAGTGGCTTTATACAAAGTTAGTAAACTTACTGGACTTGTGAATCCAAAAGGATTTACCAACAGGATACAGGGCAGAGAACTATAAACTTGGGAGTGGTAAAGTTATATGAATTGTTTAGGGAAGTTGGGAGTGTTAATGCTATATTTCTTTAATTTGATACATGTTTATGGATGCTTGTTGTCTATTAGGCATTGTATTAGGCAGATAGTTCAGTGATGAAGTGGTCCAGAAATTGTTGTTAACAGAGGAAGGAGTGCTGTTGTTATTGTGTTTGAACTGAATACATTGATAGTATGGAGGAGGGCGTGACTCCTGACCTTTTGGAGCAGATACCATGTGAATCTTGCCCTTCTAGAAACACTGTCTCTGGATGCCTTAGTCAGAAAATCACGACTGTCTTGCTCTCTATGTAGCATTTATTAAATGTTCAGTTAATGGATTGTACATGATAGTCATTTTTAGTTAAGCCAGTCCAGTTGATAGAATCTGTATATAATTTTTTCAAACTTCTCTAGGATTAATATTTTTCTGTTTGTGAAATCTTTTTTCTGTTAAAAAAAAAATCTTCCTTTTTTTTTTTTAAAATGTTTATTTATTTGTCTGTACTGGGTCTTAGTGGCCAGAAGATCTTTGGAAGATCCAGCCCAAACGTGGGATCTTCAGTCTTTAGTTGTGGCATGCAAATTCTCACTTGCAACATGTGGGATCTAGTTCCCTGACCACGGATTGAACCCAGGTCCCCTGCATTCGGAGCTCGGTGTCTTAGCCACTGGACCACCAGGGCAGTCTCCCCAAAAATCTTCCTTTTTAAAATTAAGAAGGAAGACTGAGGTTTAACAGCTTGTCCCAAGGTCATACAGCAAGCATGTAGCAGAGTTGGGACTCACACCCAGTTCTGTTCAGCTTCAAAACTCAGGTTCTTTCCTCTCAGACATACATTTAAAAAGCAGTTCTCATCCTTTGGCACTTACAATCTGGTTGTAATAAGGCCTACCCAAAAAAAACGAAAGATTAAGTTGTAGTAGAAGAAATGCCACAAGACTGGTTGAATTTGCTAACTGACATACAGAATAACCTGGGTTTAAATACCTGCTCTGTCTTTAATTTTGTGATGTTGGACAGGATTTCTTCACCTGTTAAGTGAGGATAATCCTCATTATAAAGACAAAGGGAAACCCAAAAGGGTAAGATAATGATTATGGTCAGCATCTGACTCTGAACCAAACGGGTCACCTCTCTGTGTTGTTTACAGGATACTTTTTCTTTCTTTGACTCTTGGGACATCCAAGGTCTCCAGAGACCCAAGCAAAGATCTTTTAAAGGAGTCAGTTTCACAAAGATTGTCTAGAAGTACTTTTGCCTGCGGGTAAGGCATTTTTAGGAAGCTTCACCTTTTTTTTTTTTTTTCTCTCCCCTTTACAGCCTGCTTGTTAGCTCTCCGCAAGAAGTGAGGCCAAGGAGAGAAATTGAAAAAGAAAAAGATCAGGCAGCTGAACATCTGAGGTGTCGATAGAGCCCTTTTGTTGCATTTAGCTGGATGACAGTGTCTAGGGGTATAAGCTGAACTTCCCAAAACTTTACAAAATCAGCTCTTTTTTCGATTAAATAAAGTGTGCCCCTCTCTCCCTATTGAGAGGCAATAATAAAAGCATGAGGTTTGAAGTTAGAGAAAGCCTGGGTTTTAATCCTTATTTGGGTACTTCAACAGCTTTCTGACTTAGAGATTTAACTTCTCTGAGTTTGTTTCTTCAGTTGTAAAATAGGGATAGTACCAACTGCTTCACCCAGTAATGTTTGAGTATAAATGGGGTCATATTTGTATAGAATTTGATGCATTGTAGGCACTGAAAAAGATTGGTCCTTCCCCTTCCGAAAGTGGAAGGTGACCCTCTTTGAAGGCTCAAATTGCTTCTTTTGCTTTCTAGGCTAACCCACTGATTGATTTATCTTTTCAGTCCTGTTTAATTTAAATCACTGTTCTCGAAATTCTCTAAAAAATGCTTTAACAGTATTTTTAAAATTGTAAGGTAAGTGGACAAGAGGATCCTAATTAAATCTACCTCATTCAAAACATAGCAGAAGGATCTGTGTTTTAAATTTTTGCTTATTTATTGTTTTTTATTTGTTTGTGCCAGGTCTTAGTTGGGGTGTGTGGGATCTAGTTGCCCAACCAGGGATCAAACCCCAGGCCCCCTGTATTGGGAGCAGAGAGTCTTATTTAAACACTGGACCACCAGGGAAGTCCCAGATCCATGTTTTAGAAAGGCCTTATATTAACAGGGCACATTTCATTGATATTGAACCTTACTATTGGGTTCAATTTTTGCAGCCCTGCTTCCTGTGGGAATACAGATTAACAGATTTTGAGTCTTAGCTTCTTGTTTTGACCAATTAAAGTTTCTGGAAAGTGGTATAAAGTACAGCTGAAGGGCCTAACTAGATGGCAGCAGTTAGAACACACAGAGACATAGATGAGATGACGTATATAACTTGTTCCACATTTTTAGAAGCTCCTCAGTGGTGTATTCTGATTTGAAATGTGGCATCTTTGTCCCTATGGGACATTTGAAGATTTTAAATACCCAGTTTACCAGCCCAGAAGCTCTAGAAGAGGTGTGTTCAGAGATGGTAGCTCAAAACCAGTGACTGCAAGGTTAATATTAGCAGTAAGTGGGAAGGGGTGGAGGTCAGGATATACAGGCAGTGAAACCGTAAACAAATAGGGTGTTGAATGAAGCATTTAGTCTGTTGATTGTAAGGTCAAATTTGCTTTCTACTCCAAGCAATGAAAAATAGGAATGCAAAGAGCACTGTCATTTATGGTTCTATAGTGTATAACGTCTCAATTTAGGCTTTTTAATAAACAGAGAAGCCTTCAGTTTGGAATTCTGAACTCTGTGAGTCTCAGTAACTTTCCTTCATCTGTGTACATCATAGCTAGATTATTTTAGTCTAAATAGTTATTTTAAAAGTTTGTTAAAGGTTTAGATTTGCAGAATGTGTTTGAAGTATTATGTCTTTATATACTGAAGGTCCACCAGGCTCCTCTGTCCATGGAACTCTCTAGGCAAAAATACTGGAGTGGATTGCCATTTCCTTCTCCGAAGGATCTTCTGACTCAGGGATCGAACCTGGATCTCCCACATTTGAGGCGGATTCTTTACTGTCTGAGCCAGAAGGGAAGCCCATATATTGAACTAGTGGTTTTCAAAGTGTGAACCTTAGGGCAGCAGTATCAGCATCACCTGGTCACTGGTTTTAAATGCAGATTCCTAACACAATCCTAAATGCAATCCCAGACTGGGATTGGGTCCCAGCAGTCTAGTTGAACAAGCCATCGAGATGATCCTGCTGTATATTGAAGTTTGAGAACCCTTATCTTAAAATTGCAGAAGATAGGGACTTCCCTGCTGGTCCCATGGTTAAGACTCCACGTTGCCAGTGCAGAGGGCACAGATTTGATTCCTGCTTAGGGAACTAAGATCCCACATGCCCCTCGGCATGGCCAAAAAGTTTTTAAAAATATGGAAGGTAGAAACTGGAATTGTTGTATAAGGAGAACATTGTGTTAGTTAGAGTGTTCCACTGATTTTAGGACGTGTAAAATTTTTTTTTATTCTCAGTGGACCATAGTATAACATTTTAGTTGCTGGTATTCATTGCCTCCATGCTTTGCTGTCATCTCTGTTAGTACTTCTGTTGTGGCTGTTAACTATTCTTCATTGCCAGCTTTGTATACCCCTTGTATATAGACACAGTGGAGATTGGGACCATGTCTGACTGGTTGTGTGGTTTTTCCTATACTTTACAGGGCCAGGTGCCTGGCCCTTAGTAAGTTTTCCATGGTGCTTAGTGATCATACCTGTATCTGTCCCTTCATGTGCCTCACCATAGGAAGCACTCAAACACTTGGAATCACTGAATGAATGGAGTTCCCTAATGATAGGAATCTCTTGGGATACTAAGGTTCTAGCTGATGAAACTGTCTTAACCTGTGAATTAAAATTACGTTGGTGCATTTTTTTCCTTTAGGACACTGAGTGAATTTGGGCTAGAGAGCGTTAAGTAGATATTAAACCACTTCCCAAGAAATGTGCTTTTAGGACTTCACTGGTGGTCCAGTGGTGAAGACTCCGGACTTCTGCAAGGGGTAGAACTAAGATCCTACATGGCCAAAAGGAAAAGCAGAAAGAAAGGAATGGGCTTTAATTAGCATATTTGCATATTTTATTTTATTTATTTGGCTGTGCCAGGTCTTAGTTGCGGCATACAGGATCTTTTTCATTGCCACATGCAGGATCTAGTTCCCTGACCAGGGATCAAACTTAGGCCCTGCTGCATTGGGAGAGAGGAGTCCCAGCCACCAGAACACCAAGGAAGTCCCTGCATTTTATTTTATTCTGTCTTTATAGCAACCTCTTGAAGTAGATATTGCCTCCATTTTACGAATGAGGACATCAAAGTTTAGAGCAGTTAAACTTTTCAGAATTCACACAACTAGTGAGTGGCAGAGTAAACCCAGGTCTTTCAAACTTTTAAGGACTACTACTATCCAAAGCACTACTGTTACAAAATTTTAATAGGACTCTCAGTTGTGTATTTAAATTAACTTTGTCTCTTCATTAAGATACAACTTTGGGGACTTCCCTGGTGGTCTAGTGGTTAAGAGTCCATCTGCCAATGCAGGGGACATGGATTTGATCCCTGGTCCAGGAAAATTCCACTTGCCTCAGGGCAGCTAAGCCCGTGTAGCACAACTACTGAGCCCACTCACCTTGGGGTTGTGCTCCACAGCAAGAGAAACCACCGCAATGAGAAGCGCAAGCTCTGCCACTGGAGAGTAGCCCCCGCTCTTCATGCCTGGAGAAAGCCCAAGTGCAGCAACAAAGATCCAGTGCAGCCAGAATAAGTAAATAGAAGAAGAAGAAAGATATGGTTTTGTACTTTTTCTTGATGCAGATTTTAATTTTTTCCAGTTTGTTTAATCCCCGTTTCCTCTTGTCACTCCTGTCTGTTCTTAAGAACATTTGACTGAAACTGTTTCAGCTGAAAGTGGAAGAGCAAACTGCCCTTATTAGAAGGAGGCTTTGAGACTTCCCTGGTAGTTCAGTGGTTAGGACTCCAGACTTCCAATGCAGGGGACGTGGGTTCAATCCCTGATCAGGGAACTAAGATCCCACATGTGGTGCAGCAACTAAGCTTGCAAGCCAAAAAACTAGAGAGTCATGTGCAGCAAGGATCCCACATGCCTCAAAGACCATCCCACATGCCACAACTGAGAGGCAACACAGCCAAATAAATAAAAGGAAGCAGGCTTTCGGTTTCCTAGTCAACTTCATCTAGCTTCGGTGCTGTCTCTATTTAAAATTAAGGCACTATTCATCTGAACTATTCGTTAATATTTGGTCTCATTACACAGTATTCCGTCTTACTGCTTTAAGTAGACTCAGAATTTTGCCTTTATTTAAAAGAACAAAGCTAAATTAAATTTCTGTTTGTCCTATTCAGAAATTGAGAAGATTCAGAAAGGGGATTCAAAAAAGGACGATGAGGAGAATTACTTGGATTTATTTTCTCACAAGAACATGAAGCTGAAGGAGAGGGTTCTGATACCTGTCAAGCAGTATCCCAAGGTAAGGGAGAGAGTGCCTCCTTTCTTTGAGTTGTCTTTGTAGTATGGGAGTATATAGTATGTGGTGTGTCTTGTAGCACAGGCTGTAACAAAAGATTCACAGAGATTGGGAACCTGGTAAAGGTTCTGTCCCATGCTGGTAACGACTGTATCCAGCAGCTGAAACATACAGGTCCATAGCTAATAGCGTATCTACAGCCAGGAAGGAAATATGATCATCTTTTATTATCAAAAAAGGAATTTCCTTCTCAAATGTTTGTTTAGCTTCCAAGTTTAAAGGAAAAAATTTAAACCCTAATTGTTCTTTGTCAAAAGATTGAGCTGAAGTTTAAATGAAGGAAATACAACACAAATCCTTGTGACACAATGAATAAGCTAATTTTATTTCTTACTCAAACTTTTTTTGCTCTTGTTTGTTTTTGATTTGGGCTGTACTACTTGTGGTATCTTAGTTCCCTGACCAGGAATGGAACCTGTAACCCTTGCAGTGGAAGCACACAGTTTTAACCAGTGAACCTCAAGGGAATTCCCAAAGTTTCACTTTTAAATAAATGGTTTCTACTATTCCTTTTTTTTTTTTTTTGAAAACAACTAGTTTTAGTCAGTCAGACCAGTACTATCAAAGGGTACCATATGTCTGTTCTGTTCTGAAGTAACTGCCTTAAAAACGTCTGTGTTTGTTAAATTACAAAGAGCTGTGGTGTGATGATATGGAAAGAGCCCCACACTGCATCAAGAAATTCAAGTCCTAGAGCTGCCACTTTGCAGTTTTGTGCCATGCCATGCTCAGTTGCTCACTCATGTCCAACTCATTGTGACCCCAGTGACTGTAGCCTGCCAGTCTCCTCTGCCCCTGGGATTTTCCAGGCAAGAATACAGGAATAGGTTGCCATTTCCTCCTCCAGGGGTCTTCGCAACCCAGAGATCGAACCCGCATCTCCTGCATTGGCAGATGGATTCTTTACTCCTGAGCCACCCAAGAAGCTTCTTTCCAATTGTATAACCTTTGGCTAATCAATTTTATCAGTACCACTTCAGTATATCCTTCAGTAAAATGGGAGTGGTTAGTACTCTACTTACTTTATAGGATTATTGAAGATAAATAATACACGTGGAGATATTTTATAGGAACATATACATTTAGAAATCTGTCTTTATTTTCTCTCAGTTCAATTTTGTGGGAAAGATCCTTGGACCACAAGGAAATACAATCAAAAGACTGCAAGAGGAGACTGGTGCAAAGATTTCTGTGTTGGGAAAGGGCTCGATGAGAGACAAAGCCAAGGTAAGCTCATGCTAATGAGGCAAGAAGACACCCTCATGCCTTCCAGTAGCCTGGAGTCCAGCATGGGTCCCTTATGGAGGCTGGTTCTTGTGTGTGCACTGAAAGTGATTCCCTTAGATTTACATTGGATGTGAGAGATTGTAGACCAGCTAATTTAATTTGGCAACCCCAGAAGAACCTTGATAGGTCCTGGTAATTATTTTCTTTCTGACTTCACTGTGTAGTAATGGAAATAGCAGTAGCAGCTTTGGCCTTAATAAGCTTATCTAGGAAAACTTGGAAGGGGATGCTGAATGTACTGAAACTTACCCAGACTAAAGACACTAAAATGTGAACAGCATTCTTTTTCCAGTTAGTGTGGAAAAGTGTGAGCAATAGTGTTGTGAGTGCAGGTGAGTTTGAGGATTAGTTGGCTGGTTGGTTTTATAGCCAGCTGGAATGTGAGGCGTGCTAAAGGAAGATGTTACAGAAGGAACCATGAGTAATCCTGACAATAGAATCCAGAGCTTATTTTTTCCCATGCCATAGCCCCGTATTCTTTATACTCAGAGTCTCTAAGTGTGGAGAAACTTCCCACCAAATAGAATAGTCTTAGCTTTCTAGAATCAGCTTTTTAGATGAGACATAACCTGCTCCAGCCTAAACACTTACTCTTTCAGGCCTCCTTCTATGCAGCCTAATTGATGAACATTTTCTCAGACCCTCTTCTTTTTCCTCCCAACATTTCTCATTGGATGAATACAATTAGAGCTGAAGTATAAGACTCTATTTAATGAGGTGTACATGAGATTTTCTTCTCTCTGTCCTGACTTTTTTCCTTCTCTATACAAGCAGATCAGAAGAGCTGGTGATTAACAGCTCTACCTGGGATTTATTAATAAAAGCAAATGCTTGACAATTAATGAATGAATGGATGCTTGGCAAACAGCTGTTATCTGAATGAAACTGGAATTAAGTTTGTCTCTGCTGTACGTTCTAATAAGAGCTCCAATGAATACACCAGCCATTCAGAACAACAGTTAGCTTTTAGCAGCAGACCAATTGCAGGTTTAGCAGACTGTGTAAATTGCTATACTCCAGAGTTTGTTTTACTTTTTTCTTGCACTTTACTGGGGTTTTTTTAGGTGTTGGAGTCATTTCTTACTGTCCCTTTGGCCTAATGGTAAAGGTGTCATTTTCTCCGTAGTCCAAATGATAATGATGTTTTTGTGCATTTTTCCACAGGAGGAAGAGTTGCGCAAAGGTGGAGACCCCAAGTATGCCCACTTGAATATGGATCTGCATGTCTTCATTGAAGTCTTTGGACCCCCATGTGAGGCTTATGCTCTTATGGCCCATGCTATGGAGGAAGTCAAGAAGTTTCTAGTACCAGTAAGGAAATCCATATCCTGTATCATTTGAGCAAGAGAAACTGGCATCTTTTGCTTATTGCTAAGGCAGAGGTTCTTAACCAGGGTCTCTGCATAACCTGAAATTGCATATCCAGTTCTTCATTTATGTTCATTTTTCTGAGGTAGTTCATTACATGTACCTAGTTCTCAAACCACTGTGCCCTGAGGCCATTCTACCACTCCTGGTCTGATGTGATTTTAGTTGTATGCCATTATGTTTTGTCAATATCTTGGATCTACAGTGTGTCTTGCATTCTAACATCTGGTTAACAAAGATTTAACAAGGTCTTCAATAAATTAAGTATTTTGGCGCTAGTATGGAACCAGGAGGTTATGATAAGAAAATGGTGAAGGTGGTTGTAACCCCCTGCACTTAAGGAGTTATAGTATAGACTCTTGAGAGTCTAGGTGATGGTAAACAGCAAGAAGTGTTATCTGGCCTCCAGTGTTAATGGGTTAAATTCTGACCTGGGTGCATTCAAGACTCTATCCTGGAGGAGTTTACTCAAGTAAAGTTGATTTGAAGGAGGCATGATAGTTGTAGGCTTAACTGTTGATGACATTAAACAGATTGGTGTATAGCTTCTTTCAGAATGTAATTAAGGCCTTGGAAGAGTTAGAACAGACCAGGTTACCTGTCTTCCTTATTTCCATCTGGTCAGAGGTTATTCATTCTTCGAATAAGTAGGATATGATGACTTTTTGCCTTTTGACAAGACCTGGTAGTTTTCAGAGTTAACATACTACTTACTGTTCAATATTTAATAACCAAAGAAGACTCTGGAACCTTAGGAAGCATTTGGAGTACTATTCAACTAGAATTGAGTAAGCATTATAGTTTCATCACTGAGAAGAGATGATACATAGTTCTTGGTTTTCTTATACATGTAAAATGAGGGAGTTGGAACTGTCAGAGGATGTGAGAATTGGCAGAGCAAAAATTTATAGGCAGTGTGTCTCTCTAATGGTGAGCTCCAAGGATTCCAGCACTGTCTCAAGTGTCTAAGCAGCTGCTCTGCTTCTAAGTATGTCGTCATTAGAATGTTCAACTTGAAACAGCATATTTAAAATATCCTAGAAAAAACTCAGAGCTGGTAAATTTTCCCTTGAGGGGCTTCTTTACTCTTTGAGGTATGTATTGAAGCATCCTGAGCCATCCATTTTCTGAAGAACTGCAAAGGAATGCCCATCTTCTCTTTATCATTAATCTCAGCATATTTCTGAAAAGAGCTACATCTCCAAGGCTTCCATGTAAGTGGGTCTTTAAAAAAGAAGCCTACCAAGGAGATCTGGGTTTCCTCAGTATGGCAGCTAGAGAAATCTGAGCAAATGGCCCATCATTGATCACTTGATTCTGTAATGTGAGTCTCAAGCAGTAGAAATGGGTAAGGTAGGAAGAGGTGAAGAGTCAGGGGGTAGAGGGAGCATCTCTGTGGTGACTAGAATCTTCTAGAAGCTGTATACACCTGGGATATATAAAAGTGCACTAAGTATTGAGACTGAATGACTCTCATCAGGAAATATATGAAAAGATTTACAAATGGCATTTGACTCAGTTCTTCCTCCTTATGAAGAAAACAAATGAGCCTGTTTTTGCATCCATGACCAGAGCCCTCCGTTTTCCCCTTAGAAACTGGTACAGTAGGAAGAGCACTGGGCTGGGCACTTTATCTGAATCATCTTGGATAATCACTTTTTTGAGCCTCAGTTTCCTTGTCATCCCAAATATTTGTTAAGTATCTGGTAGGTGCTGAATACTATGCTTGGGTCTGAAGTTACAGAAATGGCTCTTGAAGAGCTTATAACCTAGTGAGAAAGACAGATAGACATTTTTAAAATGATGTGGTAAGTGCTTAGAGAAAATTACATTGTGCCGTGGGAAAAGGCGAGAGTGAGGAGCTGGCATCAAGAGAAAGTTTTTCTTTCTTTCTTTTTTTTTTTTTTTTTTTTGATAAAGTTTTTCAAAAGAGGTAAGGTAATACTTTTGATTAAATCTTGTAAGAACTAGAGTCCTTCAGGTAGACCAAAAAAGGCAATAATGTATTGATTAATTGAGACATTAATGATTCAAAGCCTAGATTTTGGAGATAAGTAATTCTGAATTAACATAGAATCTGCCACTCACTAGCTCTATGTCTGTGCTTATATTGATTGCTTTATGCTTTCTGAATCTGTTTTCCCAGATGGGAAGATCTGCCTACTTCAGGATTATTTTGAAGATTAAACTGAAAACCCTATGTAAGGCTTATTATATGGTACCCAGTTGTAGAGCTTAATTAATGGTAGTGGCTTTTATTATTCCAGGAAAAGGAAACTGTTTGCAAGAATGGATGTGTATGAGTATGCCGTGTTCTGAACTGCAGGTTGTTCAGCATGGCTTGAAAGGAGGTTATACATGGATAGAGGATGGAAGTGATCTGGAGAGCTAGGCAGGGACCACATCATGAAGAACTTCATCTGAATGATGAGGGGCCTACCATCAAGATTTTCCTCAAAGAGGTGACAGGTAGCGTGCCATTTGACTTCAGAGAATGAATAATCTGAGATTTCTTCTGGGTTTTCAAAGTTGTTCTTCGTATCCAAGGCTCATGTGGGCTAGATGACTTCTCAGCAGAAGGTAGAGATGTTGCACAATACTCCTCATTATTTTTTATCCACAGGATATGATGGATGATATCTGCCAGGAGCAATTTCTAGAGCTTTCCTACTTGAATGGAGTACCAGAGCCCTCCCGTGGACGTGGGGTGCCAGTGCGAGGCCGGGGAGCTGCACCTCCTCCTCCACCTGTTCCCAGGTAAAAATAATAGAGACAGCTAGAAATGGGATGTAAATTTGACTGCTAGTGCCATGTGTGTCTTACTGCTGCTCTTATTTCCAGCTTAGAAGGGGTCTCCGGATGTGTATGTTGCATCAAGAGTGGAGTTCTAGAGTGTTCCTTGGTTGTCTAGTGGTTAAGATTTGGCACGTTCACTTCTGTGACCCAGGTTCAGTCCCTAGTCAGGGAAACTGAGATCCTGCAAGTCATGCGGAACAGCAAAAAAAAAAAAAAAAAAAAGTGGAATTTTAGATCTTGGTTACTTTGGCTGTAAGCAGGTGCAGCAGTCCTGCTGAAACTTTTTTTTTTTTAACTTTTGAACAGTTTTCATCATTTTTAAATGGTCTCTGACTTAAGAATTTTACCTTTGCTGACTGACCTTTATGGACTATTCAGACTCTTCAGACAGATTCTGCACTAATAATATATTAGCAGGTCCACCATGGGCCTGGGGAACCTTCCGGAATGGGTCCTTTACCCACCTACACATTCCTCTGTGTTTTTCTTTTGTTTTGTTTTGTTTTGGCTGTGCTGCACAACTTGTGGGATCTTAACTCTAGGACCAGGAATTGAACCCTGGCCACAGCAGTGACAGCACTGAGCCTTAACCACTGGACCCCCAGGGAAGTCCCCATTCCTCTGTTTTGAAGGCATCATAAAATCTCCTACCTAGCTCCAGAATTTTAAGACAAGTCTGAACATGAAAGTAGCCTATTTATTAAAAATAAACTCTTTAAATAAAATAAACTCTTCTTTGCAGGGGCCGTGGCGTTGGGCCGCCTCGGGGGGCTTTAGTGCGTGGTACACCAGTGAGAGGGGCCATCACCAGAGGTGCCACTGTGGCTCGAGGAGTGCCACCCCCGCCTACTGTGCGGGGTGCCCCAGCTCCAAGAGCGCGGACAGCAGGCATCCAGAGAATACCTTTGCCTCCACCGCCCGCGCCAGAGACGTATGAGGAATATGTAAGATGTTTGGACAGCGTGCCATTTCTTAACAGCTAGCAGGTCGTCACAGGAAGTTGAGTGACAGGGCCTTGGCCCTTGATGTAGGTGGCAGGAGCTGCCTATAAGGTTTAGAATCTGCCCTCTTCTGTTGCAGTGATTGTTAAATTATGAGAGAAGGTTTTTCCATTTTAAGTATGATTTACTGTATACATACGTAGATGAAACAGGAAATAAGCTGTGCCTTGATGTTTAGTGTTTTACTAAGGGGAGTCCCCCTACTACTACTGATAATGCTGATTAAGTTCAACCTTGAACCTTGTTTTGCCCAAGCTGAAAGGGTTTTTTTAATTTGATTGATTGTTTCCTTTTCTTTTTTTAATTCTTTCTTTCTTGACTATTCTGCAACAGATGTTAATACTTTGGAGGGAAATTCTGTTCATTCAGAAGCCCTCCATATTACCTTACCTACTTTGTGTGATTCTGACTTTTTCTATTTGATTTTGTTTGTAGGGATATGATGATACATACGCAGAACAGAGTTATGAAGGCTACGAAGGCTATTACAGCCAGAGCCAAGGGTGAGTCAGGCAGTGGAAGTGCTGTTTCATGTCCTTGGGATACAGAGGGAGTTGGAGGAACTGAGAGATTTAGGCAGCACAAATCTAAGGAGCAGATGGCTCACCTTTTCAGGGTGTCGCCTCTGCTTTTGACATCTGTAAGGCACACACTGGGATCTGCAGATTTGGATAACTGTGAATCTTAAATTATAATGTAGAATCTGGGGTTAGCATATGAAAAATTCCTTAGCTGTGACTACATGGGAACAAAGGGAAAATGCGTTAAAATTGTTTTGATTTGTTATTTTAAAATGTCACAACTACATTAAAGTTGCGTAGAAGTTTAAAAGGGTACTAGATTCCCACTACTTAACTCAGGTTCTTTTTTGCTCTTTTTTTAAAAAGCATTGTTTTGTGTATGTGTATGTATCTTAACTGTGATGGGAAAGGCCTAATAATTCTGCAGTGGGGATAGGACAGTTCTTTTCATATTTGCTTATTCTCTTCCAGTGAGCCATGTGAATGCGTGTGTGTACACTGGTTAACACTGAGCTTTTGGGTTGAGCTTTTTCACTTTAAATTGTGTACTATTCATTTTTCTTTGCTGAGGTTGTCATAATTTTTAAATGAGTATCTAGTATATACATGTTTTGGAAATACTTTGCAGTCTGGAGACGGGGGTAGAATGAACATTTTTTGGTTTGTTTTGCATCCTCAGTAACATGATTGAAATATGGAAGCATTTGGGAGAAAGGTAAAACTGAAACATGGTTGCTGTATAGCTCTAATACTCTGTCTTTGGCTTTCAGGGACTCAGAATATTATGACTATGGACATGGGGAGGTTCAAGATTCTTATGAAGCATATGGTATGTCTTTATTTCTGTGGTGGGACAAAATGTGCAAGTAAGTGCCCAGGAGAATGCTGGTGACTAGATTATTGTGGGTCAGGCAGTCATACACCTAAGGAGAAAACTCATAAAAAGATGTGACACTAGAAACCCTGCTCTTATTTAAATCGTGTGGTGTGTAGTAGAAAAAAAGACTATTGAAATGGGTTAGGTGTGCTGTTACTCTTGGCTGGCTAAGCGGATGTCCTAAACTAGGGCTAAGGTCCATGTTGGCTGGTTGGAGCAGCAGGCTTTTCGGCTGATGCTGACTTTGTTTCTGCTTTAGGCTGGGAGATGGCTAGACCTGGGTTATATTGCTGAGCCTTTGCTACAAGATACCTAGGCCACAGTGATGGATAATAAGAATAGAATCATATCCAACTTTTCTCACCCACCTCATTTTTAAAAACAATTTTGGATCTCATTGTAAAGAATCTCAGTGTAGAGGAAATGCTAGGTGAAAGAGCCCTAATGACAAGAGCAGTTTGAGAGCAAGAAGAGTGCCTGTTAGATTAGAAACTGGGGACTGGAGCCAGTTTAAGACAGTTCAGCTTCCTTACTGTCTTGGATACATCTCAACTTAGTCCTTAATCCCAAGATTGCTGTAGATGCTGGAATGGCAGCAAGACCAAACTGCCTTTCCTGAGGCCTGGTTGAAAACACATTGCTCAAGAGGTATCCTCAGGAGCCGGTTATGGCCCTGTGATAATGGGCCCCAGAGGGAGTGCCATGTGGCAGGAGATGCAGAGAGAGCAGCCTTTTAAATATGAGGTGTTTCCAGCATACTTGTGGGAAGTCCAGAGACCTTGGCAAGGGACTCAGCAGTTGACAATTTAAGATAGTAGTTGACAGTCTCCCTTATACCTAACTGAAAAGAGGAAAGAGCCTTTTAGGGTTCCCACAGATAGACTCCTCACCTCCTCAGCATAGTATGTAGCATCCAGTAAGCTGCTTTTCCAGGGGAACAGTTTTTACCAGCCCTAGCTAAATGGTCCTGGACAGTTGCCATCTGTAACACTGCACTGCTCTGCTCATATGCCACTGTTTAGAAGGGTGGTATGATTGCCCCAGGGTATTTCCCATCATCCGTGAGCAGTACAGTGGGACCTCTGTAAGTGTTCTACTAAATTACATTTCTGTTTTGCTAGAAAAAAGACTGCACTGAAACAGGCAGGCTGCTCCTTGTGCTCCTGGTATGATGCTGCCAGGGTTAATCTGTTCTGATTTCTGTCTTTATAAACAGAGTAGAAAAATATACTGTCTTATTGGTACCCAGAAGTCACTTAGAAAGTGATGGACATATCTGTTGTACTAGAGGTATAAACAGGCTTAGATAGCAACTTTACATCCATGTAGGGGTTTTAGACCTAGAATGATGGAAGCAGATGTTTGTGAAAGCAAGCAGCTAGAGAAATAACAGGACTGGGTAAAGTTTGGGGGTGAGCGGAAAGAATAAACTTAGAAACACAACTCGTGTTCATGAGAGGTCAACTCTAAAAGTATATGATTGTTTTTGCTATAGGCTTTTCCCCATCACAAAGGAAAACCATTTGAGGATAGCAGTCATGTTGTCTAGCTTTTCTGGACTATTCCACAAAAATGAGATAATGAATTCTCCTAATGAGTGCTGTTGACACATTTGATTGTACTTCCCACCGCCAGAGCAGTGGGCCAGCTGTGCTGGTGGAAGGTTCTTGAAGCATGGCCCTTGCTTACTCTTCCCGGGGAGCCAGAGGATCCTTCTCCACGGGCAGATCTGACTTGCTGTCACATGGAGAGGGAGCTGCCTCTGTCGCTTCCAATCTGGGAGACTTCCAGAGCTTGTCACCGTACTTGAGGCTCTCTCCTGACCTTCTTTGGAAATAGGAAAGGGCATTGCAGCCCCAATGAGATTGATTTCCTCACTGTCTGAAGCAAGGTGTTGGGTTTACCCAGGTTTGGGGGCTGGAGTATAGATCATGCATGTTGCCTATGGACAGCTTCTTTCCTGGACATCACCCCAAGTCCTTTCTGAGCTGTTTCCTTCTGGCCGTCCACTCAGAACTGCCCTGTACCCGGGAAGTTGCCTAAGCTGCTTGGGAGGGAGGGCCAAGCAGAGTAAAAAAGTAAGAACCACAGAGGAGGTGGCAAGGCATTGGAAGCAAAGCAGCATGTTTGGTGATCTTTACCAAGTGACCTACACCTGCCCATTCCAAAATGCCATTGGCACATGGTTTATAAACTGTTCTTGCTTTTCCCCACAGGCCAAGATGACTGGAATGGGACCAGGCCGTCGCTGAAGGCCCCTCCAGCTAGGCCGGTGAAGGGAGCGTACAGAGAGCACCCATATGGACGTTATTAAAAACAAACATGAGGGGAAAATATCAGTTATGAGCAAAGTTGTTACTGATTTCTTGTATCTCCCAGGATTCCTGTTGCTTTACCCACAACAGACAAGTAATTGTCTAAGTGTTTTTCTTCGTGGTCCCCTTCTTCTCCCCACCTTACTCCATTCTTAACTCTGCATTCTGGCTTCTGTATGTAGTATTTTAAAATGAGTTAAAATAGATTTAGGAATATCGAATTAATTTTTTAAGTGTGTAGATGCTTTTTTCTTTGTTGTTTAAATATAAACAGAAATGTACCTTTTATAATAAAAAAGAAGTTGAGTAAAAAAAAAAACACAAACCTGTTAGTTTCAAAAGTGACATTGCTTGCTTAAAGGTTCTGAAGTTAAGGCTTGTTAACTTTCTTAGTTTTGATTTGAGGCATCCCGTAAAGTTGTAGTTGCAGAATCCCAAACTAGGCTACATTTCAAAATTCAGGGCTGTTTAAGATTTAAAATCACAAATGTTAACGGCAGTAGGTGCCACCATGTAAAAGTGAGCTCAGATGTCTCTAAAAATGTTTCCTTTATATAAAAAAGCACATGGCGGTTGAATCTTAAGGTTAAATTTTAATATGAAAGATCCTAATGAATTAAATAGTTGATGCAATTTTTAACGTTAATTGATTTAAAAACAAAACAAAATTAGGTTCGTAAAACTGAATTTTTCATTTATGTGGGTTTTGAAATCTAGCCCCAGACATACAGTGTTGAGAGATACTTAGCGGGAAGTAGTTTCTAAAGAGGTTGATTTGGGGAGAGGGGCTGGCCACTTGAATTGAATTTGATGCAGAGCTTTTTAGTCATGAACAACCTTTCAGTAGTAATTCTAATAATGAACATTTCAGTATTTCAAAAAACAAAGTATTTTGTCCATCTGAGATCCTACACTCCATGAAAAACTCACTTGGACACTGGGGCCAAAAGCTGATGATATCCTTAAGTTGACGGTTGTCAATATTGAACTGTTCCCAAGGAAGTTAGTCAAGTATGTCTCAACACTAGCATGATATAAAAAGGGACACTGCAGCTGAATGAAAAAGGAATCAAAATCCACTTTGTACATAAGTTAAAGTCCTAATTGGATTTGTACCGTCCTCCCATTTTGTTCTTGGAAGATTAAATGCTACATGTGTAAGTCTGCCTAAATAGGTAGCTTAAACTTATGTCAAAATGTCTGCAGCAGTTTGTCAATAAAGTTTAGTCCTTTTTTAATCAAAGTAAATGTGATGAATTGTCATTTTTTTGGGTGGACAATAAAATAGTTTTCTCTTTCAAATAAACTTAAATTAACTCTAAAGTTAATGGGCTTGTTAAAAGTTGGAAACATTCTTAAAAGTGGTTGGGGGGGATTTTATTTTAAGTTTACCAAAAAAAAAGTTTATGAGTTGTTAAGTTTTAGTTTAAAAATAACCAAAGCTTTTTCACCCCCTGGAAGTTGTTAAAGGAAGTTTTATCCAATCCTTATCACAAGCTCTGATTTCTGGAGAGAAGAATCAAACTAAGCTAAAACTTGGATTGGTTTCCATACATAGGCCTCAATATTTAAAGTGCCAGTCACCCTAGTTTGCACCTTTTGTAGAGCCCCTAGGTCGCCCTAAGTGTGACACTAAATCATCTCTGTGAGCTTGGAAAGGGATAGCACTTGTCTTTAGATGATGACAATTCAGCAAACCCTGGGTGCCCTTAAGGGTTTCCCTTCCAATCCCAGAAATGCTGTTAATAAAAGAACTGGGCTGGGGCAGGATCTGGTGTGAAGCCTGGCTCTGAACCTTCAGAGACCAAGAGAGGAAATGATGGAATTAGTTGACCCTGTTTCCACTCTACATTAATTCTTAGGGTTCCCATACCTTCCCTAAGGGAGCAACCTAAACTGCTCGGGGGTGAAAAATCCTCTTGTATGAAGTGCCAAGCTGCCTGCAGCAGTGCATGATGGACATTTTTTTTTCTTTTTAAAACACACCAACAAAAAAAAATGTATTTGTAGATTGTGATAAAGTGTAAATAACTGAATTTTCAACCATGGTTTGAAGTCAGCTTTCAGGGCATTATGTCTTGTTTTGATGAAAAGAGATCACTCTATACCCCCCTTTTTAAAGGAAAATTATCGCAAGAGAATCAGGATGTGTAAAGCTAACATGCATCGCAAAAAACCAAAGGTAACCTAAATGTCTGATTTTAATAGCACATATTTCTCTTTTACATAAACTGTGACAGCAACTTGCATAAACAATTCTTTAGCTGTTAATTTTAATGTTAAAACTTTGCAAAACTTGTTTAATAAAAATAGCTGTAAAAAGAAAAACCATATGCTGCCGCATAAATTAGCCATAACTCTTAATAATCCTGCCCATCACAAGTGAACTGTAATGTAACCTGGGCACAAAGTCTGACATCTTAAATGACACATTGTAAAATTTCAATGACTGTAGTTTAGATCTGCTGCTCCCCAAAGTAAAGCTTTCTGCTCAGCTATTTTAAAATGTACAAGGATTTCCCCCTATTAGGTCCCCGTATTGATATTCACAATGAAATATTACTTAAAATTTCTTTAAAGTTGCATGTTTCTCTCCTGTAATGTGTAAACTGCATGCAGGATCTTTATCTTTTATTTTGTATGTCTTTAAAACTTCCTCTTCAAAATACTGATCTCTTACTTCTCCATTTTCAGGTGGTTGAAAAGTCCTGAGGCATTTCCTGGAGTAGAATGGGTAGTGAAGACCCTTGTCAGGTATGTTAAGGTGACTTTCTATTAAGGATATTGGACTTTTATCCTAACTATAAAATGGTTGTGCCAGGTGGTATATGCATATTATAGTACATGTCAGTACTTCATATATATACAGTGATAGGAAACATATTATTTCCCAAAGCCACTTATTTCATTTAAGATAGCTCCACGTATTAGAAGTTTTCCTTCATTTTGAATGTCGCTCTAGTGACTTATAACTGATTCTACTTTAGACCACTGAAGGAATATCCTATCATGTATTTGAACATCATTTTCATTTATGTTTCTTTCCCAGCTTGAAAAGTTACTTGTTAGACTTGCTAGATCTGATTTTCAAGAAAAGCTAGAAATTTAAATTTTATATACTGCCAGTTGTTTACCGTCTGCTTAGATTTGTGTCAGTCCTTGTAAAACATCTGTGCAACCCAAATGGTGCCCATCACTTGCCAGTTTGCAGCTTCTGCAAATAGGTTAGCTCCTATTAATACAAACTAAAAGACATGTTAGGATTATTGAGTATAATTCATATACCAAACTATTCACTTGTTCAGTGTACAGTTCAGTGCTTTCCAGTATATACAAAGTTGTACAGTCATCACCACAATCAATTTTAGAAAGTCTTTATCACTTCAAAAAGAAATACCATGTCCATTAAGCCATTTCCCACAGTCCTCTTATCCTTTCTAGGTCTAAGCAACCATTAATTACTTTGTGTCTCTATCAACTTGCTTATTCTGGACTCTTCACAAAATGGAATTATGCAACATATAATCTTTTATGCTTCTTCCACTTGAGAATGTTTTCAAGCCATATCCATGTTGGAGCATGTTGTCAATATTTCCCCTTTTTTGTCAAACACTGTTTTATTATTTGCATGTACTACATTTTATTTACTGCTTTGGCCAATATGAATAATGCTATGAAGACTCATGTACAGAGTTTGTGTGGACATATGTTTTTTGTGGGGTTTTTTGACATGTTTTTAATTTGGGTGGTATATATCTAGGAGAGGAATCGCTAGGTCATGTGGTAACTCTGTGTTTAATTTCAAAGGACTGCCAAACTTTTTTACACAAAGACTAAACCATTCCTACCAGCAATGAGGTTTCTAATTTCTCCACATCCTTACCAACACTTACTATTTTTCTTTTTGTTTATTATAGCTATCCTATATGATGTGAATTGGTATCTCATTGTGGTTTTGATTTGCATTTCTCTAATGACCAGTGTTGAGCATCTTTTCATGTACTTACCCACCATTTGTCTTATCTTCTTTAGAGAAATGTTTATTTAAATCTTTTGTCAATTTTTAAATTGGACTATTTGTCTTTTTATTATTGAATTGTAATTTCTTCATATATTTTGATGCTGGACCCTTATCAGATATGTGATTTGCAAGTATTTTCTCCCATTTCTTTGAAACACAAAACAGTTTTTCATTTTGATGAAGTTCAGTTTGTCTGTTTTCTTTTGCTGCTTATGCTTTTTGGTGTCATAGGTAAGAAGCCATTGTCTCTTTGAAGGACCTGAAGATTTATATCTTTTTCCTTCCAAGAGTCTTATAGTTTTAATTGTGACATTTAAATCTTTGGTCAATTTTGCTTTAATTTTTGTATATGAAGAGGGGATTTCATATTCTTTTGCATATGGATATCCAGTTGTCTCAGCACCATTTATTCAAAAGACTTTTCTTTCCCCTTTAAAGACTTTGGCATCCTTGTGGAAAATCAGTTGACCATAGAGGTATAGATCTATCCCCTTTGAAGTTGGTATTACTTAAACTGATTAATAAAATTTTTGGCATACAGCAGCTACTCAATAGCTGATTAGACTATTTTGGCATCATTAAGAGCTTGTCACTGGTGGGTCTGGCATTTGATCCCAGGTATGGATGACTCCAAGTCATGCCTGTAACACTGCAGGCTGCTAATGTGGAAACGAGACTGTTCTAGATACCATGCCTGACTGTATGCACTTCTCCAGAGGCTCAGAGGCTGAGCGTCTGCATGCCCTTCCCCCACCATCAGCCTCTTTTGCTCCTCTTTCCAACTCCTTCCAGTACTCCTGTCCAGGGTACTCTTTTATCAATGACACTTGCTGCTAAAGGAACTCTCTCACCCTTCCTTATCTCGGGATGTGGCAGCATTCAAATAGCCTTAGGGTTTGTTCACTCTTGCTCTCTCTCCCACCACTTGCCACCTCCTGTCCCAGACTAAAAATGTAGGTGGAGATGCGTTAGCAACCACTAGGGCTTTCTGACCACCAAGAGTGAAACAGACTTGGACCGTGTTTTATTTCAGGAACAGCAACCTGAGAGTTAGGCCTGTAAGGCTTCTTGCCTGCATGTGCAGAATGCTCCTGAACCAAATGAACTAGGAGGATAAGGGTGATGCTGGTGGATATTTTGCTCAGTTGTTTGAATCTTAAGTAATCCCTTCCTGACCTCAAACCCTGAAGCTGTATGTCACCCAAAGATCATTTGAGTTAGAATACATCAGGCAGCAGGTGGACTCCCTCTTGATATGTTCTCATGCTTTGCATGAGTCTGTACAGGCTGCTGTTTGCCAGCAGAGTTACTGTTAATTTTAATATACATTTTAACTTTATCTCATTTTATTACTTGTTTATTCCCATTAATTGATCTTGACCCCATTTTAAAAAATGATTTATTTATTTATGGCTATGCTGGGTCTTTTGTTGCTGCTTTTATGGGCTTTCTTGGGCTACTCTCTAGTTGCGATGCATGGGCTTCTTGCAGTGACTTGTCTTGTGGAGCACAGGCTTTAGGCACACAGGCTTTGGTAGTTGTGTGTGGGCTCAGTAGTTGCAGCTCACGGGCTCTGGAGCACAGGCTCAATAGTTGTGGCGTACGGGCTTAGTTGCCCTGTGACATGTGGAATCTTTCCTGACCAGGGATTGAACCCACGTCCCCTGCATTGGCTGGCAGATTCTTATCTACTGCATCACCACGGATAGCCCCATTGACCCCCCCCCCCACTTTTTTTTAGAGAAAGTGACATAGAGAAAATAGGCAGCTTTGCCAAGCTAAGGGAGAAAAAAAGTTAATTTGACTATCTACTGTATGTCTGTTTTTGTAAATGAGGCAGCTGTTACTAGGGGAGGTGAAGTAATTTACCACAGTTGCATAACAAGTCATGAAGGAGGTGCCCATTAGCATTTTGTACACCAAAAGCCATTCTCTATGCCAAAAGCATGCTGCTTCTTTAAGATAAACACCATATTTCATGGACACTGAGGGCATGTGTTATGAGATGCATCATGAAATAGTGCACAGAAAGAAAAAATACTGTCAGTTAAACTGACACAGGGGTTTGTTTTCATGAGTGTTAAGATGAGTTCTGATTTCAGAAATTATAAAATCGGGGGAAAAAAGGTCACTTAGCTACTATTGCATTTTTGTCAATTCTAACATTCTTTACTATGTGCCATTCACTATCTTCTCCACCTGTGAAGTAGCTATTTTATCCCATTTTTACACAGTTTAACACACATTTTTACATAATGATAACTAGCTTTGGAACCTTTAGTGGGTTATCCTATCCAAGGCTCAGTTTTTGTTTCATTTTTATTTATTTGGCTGCGCTGGGTCTTAGTTGCAATATGCGGGATCTTTGATCTGTGTTGCAGTATGCAGATCTTTAGTTGGCAGCATTGCAAGATCTAGTTCCCTGACTAGGGATTGAACCCAGGCTATCTGCATTGGGAGCACAGACACATAGTCACTGGACCACCAGGGACGTCCAAAGTCTCGGTTTCATCATCTGTAAAATGGGAGAATAATATTTATTTTTACAATATATTTAAATATATTTATTTATATTTTATTTACTATATACTTATATATATTGTATATAAATACAAATATATATTTTTATATTATATATTTATATAATATATATAATTAAATATATAATTATATTTAAAATTTAATACTTTACATTGTTGTGAAGGTTGGGTGAGTTAATGTGTATAAAACATTCAACAGGACATGTGCTAAGCACCTATATAAACAGAGGCTATAAACAGAGGCTGGGAGAGTAGGTTAGTGCTGATTTGGAAAAGCTAAATTTTAGTCAAGGAATTTGGACATTCTCCTAAAGTTGAGGGAGGTATTTTAAGGCCTTAACCAGGAAAGTGACTTGAGCACACTTGTGTTTGCCCTTGCGCTGGTGAGCTGGGGAAGTAAAGGAAGCAGTAGGTAAATACCTTCCATATATGCATCATTCCTTTGCAGGAGAGCAGAGGAGGTGTCCTCCCCTCCTCATGCCTGGCTTCTGCTCCCTCTTACCTAAAAACCTTTTTCAGAAAGAATAGCCATTTCTCCTCTCAGATGTTTGAGCTATTTGAGGGGGAGATGTTAGGCCTTCACCATACGTTGAGGGCATCATGCTATATACTGTCCTTTTCACCCACCCTGTGAATTAGAGACCAAAACTCTGTGAGTCTCCACTGATGAAAACCACACTCTTAAGGAATTACTAAGCGAGGCTTTGCTTAACCACTCTCAAGTCTTGAATGAATGATGTCTCTGCCACCATTTCTGAGCTAACTCTCCAGGGAGTATCATGTTGCAGCATCTAGGGCAATTCTTACAACCTTGTGAAGTGAGAGTTATCCTGGGAGACTGACACGCACTTGTTAGGATGACCACAGAGTCCACCAGCTGGAGTTCAGACCCAAGTCTCTCTGCTCCTGGTCTTTTCTCCGTATCGACAGTGGCCACCAAAAGATTAACTTACACTGGGAGTGGTTCCCAGCTTTGATACACGGGATGGGTGGTACCCCTAGCTTGGTTTCCAGATTCCTAAAGTTAAAAAAATTAGATCCTTCTTTGCCCTCTCTTGTTCTCTCTGGACCCTCATGTACCTCTTGCTCTTTGGATTGTTATTGCATGTTTAAAGCTAGCAGGCATCTGATGAATATTGAATAGCCTTGAGCAGACAGGCTGCATACGGCTGTTGGGAGGAAGCACAGTGCACTGCCTGACGAGCCTTCTTTGGTTCCCTGGCTCTACCTCGTAGGCCCCTTGGGAGCAATGACCTGAGGTGGGCACTGCACCCTAGTCCTCTTGTGGCCTGCTGGCTCCCGGTGAGGCTGCATGCACGCAGCAGGCCAAACCCGTTTGTTTGGGGTAAGGAGGAGCAGATACATCCACTGACCTCTAAAATCAGCGTTCTACCCCTCCGGCTGTATGTCTTCGACTCAATAGCCTGCCATGGCTCTGGGGCTGAGGATGTGTTCTTTTCCAGTGTTCTGCCAACTGTAGCTGTCTTTTTCAAAGGAAGGAACTTTGTATCTGGAAGGGATTTGAATTTCATAACCATGCTGCTGGAGGTTAGCTCCTTGACATTCCTTGACTACAAATCCAGCAGCTTCTCAGCAGTAAGCGTACTTCTCACCCCCAGCCTAAGCTGTGCTGGTTGTCTTTGGCTGTATCTCATGAAGGAAAGGGCAGGTTGGAATTTTCATACAGGTACACAAGCTATATAGTGCTTCTCCCCCACCTAGACCAGGGGAGCTTTTTGCTTCAAAGAGGCCTTGTCATTTCTCAGTCAAATTGGGAGTGGTGGGGACTCCTGAAGAAGGACAGCCCATTTGAGGTGTTTCCAGGCAGAGTCCAGCTAGGCTGTCAGCCCAGATTAATCACCAAAGTAGAACACATTGCTGGAAATTTGGGTACTGTTTATGCTCTTAATACTGCATTAAGATGCCTGAATTAGCTCTGGAGCCTACACTGGACCACTTCAGGATAGCCAGTCTCCTCAGCAGGTATGTAAAGCATTTGAGCTGGAAGATGTAGATACAGAGCTAATTCTTCTCTGCCCTCTTTGGGCTCGTTAAGTCTTCATGCTTCCTACTTACGGCCTCGCTTTAGGTACAAAATGAGTGCTCCCAATCTCTCAGGCGCTCTGGGGTTGGAATGTAGGAAGCAAACTCTGCATCTGCCTTTGAAAAAGAGAAATACCTGGTGTTCAGATACGATTCTTCATAAGCTTCTCTCAGAGATCAGTATAAATGACGCCTCTCATTCTTTTTTTTTAATACATTCACTGTTATAAACTGGAACACCTACTATGTGCTAGGCACTGCAGAGTCAGTGGTAAGTAAATAACATAAAACTAGTCCCTAACCTCGTGAAGCTTATAGTATATCTGGGGACACAGACACTAAACATATTAATCTCTTTAATAGCATAAATCACCTAAATTGTGATAAGTGCTATGAAAGAAAAGAATGAGTACTGTGAGGACATTAACAGGGGCTAACCTAGCTCTGAGATTTTCCTTGAGGAAATAATGTTTAAGCTGACATCTAGAGGCAGAGGTAACTAGACACAGAGCTTGGGAGATGATCTAGAGAAAGGACATGAAACATACTCTAGGCAGAGGGTAGGGCTGAGGCAGCGTCAAGGCGAGGTAGAAATCTGGACCTTACGCTGTGGTCATCACTGAAGACTATTGAATTCAGTAGTCAGAGGTAAAAGGTGGCACAATTAGATTTCTACTTTTTAAACTTCATTTGCTCCTGAGTGGAGAATGGGTTATGGAGACCTACAAGGAAAGAATTGAGGCAGACCTACACTAGGGTGACAGCAGTGAAAGTGTTGAAAAATGAATGGATTCAAGAACTTTTAAGAGAGAGAATGAACATAATTTCATGATTGATTAGGTGTGGGAGAAAGGGGACATACTAATGAGGGGCCCCAAGTTACTGGCTTGGACAACTGGGGGATGGTAGTGCCATTTCTTGTTTGTTTGTTTGTTTGTTTGTTTTTTCATTTCTTGTTTTTTAAGATGAGGAGCACAGTTACATTCTTTGGCATGAGATTAGGGCCCTGGCCTGTGCCCCAGACTTAGGATGTCTCTCCTATCCAATTCTCAGGGGTTAACGCTGAGAATCAGGGGCTGGTAAGAACCAGAAAAAGTGGACCATTGAGCCTAGAGTTGAGGAACTAATAATAGCTATGAGAAGATGCCTGTTCCCTTCTAAAGGATTTAAAACTTTTTGTTAATCTTTATCTTTTTCACATCTCTGAGAGAGTAGAAATTATTTTCTTCTTTATATATATGGCTAGAGGTTCCAATGCTTGTGTAGTTAACGGCCCTGAAGGTCTAGTTGCTTCTGTCCCAGATCACTCAGCTCAGGCATGGCCAAAGATGGGAAGTGTGAGGCTCCATTTTCATTGCCTGACTGACAGCAAAAAGAGAGCTCATAGACTGTGGACTTCTTTTTCTACCCATCTGTGTACCTAAAACCTTGTCCAGGATGCAACGAACTGGGGTTGTGCTGTAGGGTGGGGAGATTGTAAGGGAGGCAGAGTGGTCAAATGGGAGCCTGGGAATCGCCCCAGTATGGCAGCTTCATGCTTCCTAATTTTTTTGCCTATGTCTTTGCAGCTATCAGAGGACTCCGGAAACCAGGAGAGCTGCCTACTGTGTCAAGGCTGGCCTGAGGGCATTTGCTGAGCACAGAGAAACCCAGGAGAGGAGATCAACAGTCTTTTCCCACCTACCTCTTGATCTGTCTGATTTACCCACAGAAAGCCAGCTAGAGTCCCCTAAGAGTCTCTAGGCCCAGAATGGAGTCCTTAGGGCAACAGGGGATTGTGATGCTAACAATTAAACCTGCTCAGGACTTAAAGATTGAAGGGGACTAACAGTATCCTCAGCTTGGCCTCCTAGATGTGAATAAACTGGCAACTCCAATTGTGTCATTCCCAGTTTGCCTGCTTCCCTTTAGTCTCCAGCAGAACTGGCTGGAGCACCCTACCACCACCTCCTGTTTCCCATCCTGCCACATGTGTGTTGTGAGTGTCAGCCTTGGACACTTGCAGAGGTCTCCCAGAGAGTGGCTGGTCACCAGCCCTGTAACAGGCTGAGAAAAGCCATGTAAGAAGGTTCATGTACTTTAAAAGGCAAGTTCTTTAGCCTCAGAGCCTGTTGTTTTTCTCTTTGTTGATAACTAAAGTCCAAAAATATCTTGAAGGATAGGGTAGGACTTTTCCCACTTAACATCTGGACTGTATCCCTTCCCCAGCAAACACCTGGCACTGAGGAACTCAATAAAGGTTCAGTCAAGTGATGAAGAGTGCCACTCTGATAGCTTTTACTAGCTTTGAGAGAGAGCCAAAGGAGGTGTCCTGTCTTAACTCCCACTCTCCCTCCAGCTATATTGGGCTAGCTGTTTGTCCTAATGCTTTCTCTTAAAGGATGGGAAAGTCAGCCTTTGCTACACTCTGGTTTCCTGTCCAGTGCCATAGGCCCGTAGGCTGATTTTACATAGGGCATCTTGAGAGGTTAAAGTGGAAACATCCCACAGTCCACCAACAGAAGAAGGTGGTGGTGCTCCATCATGTCCGACTTTGCAACCCTATGGACTGTAGCCCACCAGGCTCCTCTGTCTGCGGGATTCTCCAGGCAAGAATACTGGAGTGGGTTGCCATTTCCTACCCCAGGGGATCTTCCCAACCCAGGGATCAAACCCCTGTCTATTATGTCTTCTGCATTGACAGGCATGTTCTTTACCACTATTGCCTCCTGGGAACCCCATTTAAACAATACTATTTCACTTAATCCTCCAATCCACTATACTCATTTTTACGGATGAGGAAACAGGCTCAAAGAGGATAAATAACTTGCCTAAGGTTAAAAAGAAAACATGCTATCAGACTTCACAGTCCCTGCTTTTGACCTTTTATAACTCTTAGAGCTAGAAGTACTTTGAAACAGTAAAACATTGTGTTTGAGAGGTTTATTTAGGGTGACAAACCATCCTTGTTTACCCAAGACAGAAGATTCCTGGGATGTTGAACTTTCAGTCCTAAAACCAGGAAAGTCCCAGGCAAACTGAGATGAGTTTGTCAATCTATGTTTGTACCAAGACCTTCAATCCAGGGTTGGCTGCTCAGGCTTCATTTTCCCTGATTTCTTGGTCTCCTAGGCCTCACCTCTGGTCAGTTTCTTTGTCTAGCATTTGAGGACCTGCTTCAGTCCAGCAGGCAGAGGAGGAATTTGGGGCGGAAGGGTTCAGGAATCAGATGGTATCTTCATCATGGAAAATGGAGGTGCAGAGCCTGGGTCACCACTTGAGAAGCCAGTGCTAGATTCTAGGCGGCCCTGCCTACCTCCCACCCCCAGATACAGGATGTGTACTTAGAAGCCATGGATTTACAGGGCCAAAGCCAGACAGATCTAGATTCAAATCCTAGCCCCTCACTTAACTTTGTATTTTTCTGGGTCTGTTCGCTCCATAAAAGTAGGATAATAATCCCAATCCAGTGAATGGGACCTGAAAAGCAACTGAAATGTGTGTGAAATACATCCCACAGGGTCTATGCATAATCCTGTTCCACACTCAAGTGTCCTTCCTCCCTCTTTCCTGGCTTGTGTTTCTTGCCCAGTCCTGTCACCTGTCATGTCTGTCACATACTCCCTTTTGCCATTACCACTTGCAGCCCTAGGGATTTTCCTCAGGGAGCCCTGACCTCGTGGGCTTGGCCCACCCACCCAGCTGCCCTGCATGTCAGTCACCTCCCCTGTGAGCAGAGGGAATGACATCAGCTTTTCCCCCTCTCCCCCCATCTGAAGCTTCTGGACTGTTTTGAGCCATAAATATTTTAGCTGGGCCTTTCTCTGGCTGTTGCCAGGGTGATGGACTCTCAGGGGACTGGGGTGGGAGTGTGGAGGCGGGGCTCCGCAGCCTGGCCTAGCTGGAGAGCGGGCCTTGGAGGGGCGGGTACAGACCTGGCCAAGAGCCAGTGCTTGCTGCAGCAATTCTGAAGGCTGTTACTCTGCCTGCCTTCCCTCTCCCAGGCCCCTGAGAGCGGCTCCTGCTGTTTTCCAGGCCCAGTTCTGCCCTTGAGCAGTGCTTGATCTTGGGTGGATTGCTATATATCTCTGGGCCTTCATTTCAACAACTATAACAGATAAGTCCATTTCACCAGTAAGTGGAGAAGATAAGGTTTTGTAAAAAGCCTAAGAAACACGTTTGGTTTCTAAGTCACGATTGGAGAAGCCTAGGGCCCACAGCTCTATCCGATAGACCTACAGGCTGGGGCCCCAGGGCAATGTGGATGCCACTCTAAAGGCTGACTGTCAGACACATCACGGCCTCCCATTCTCCCCCATCCCCCCTATTCCTCATGCTTTACCCCCAGCTCCTTTTCTAAGGTGTCCAGGCCTAGCTAGACAGATGACTGGCATGGGGGGTTCTAAGGAATTTAGTCCTTATGAACAGAGTTAATGAAAGAAAGCCTCTTTTGATTGAAATATAGAAACTGGATCTGGCCCTCACTCTTCTAATCCCCGACCGCCCCACCTCCCACCCCATCCTAAAGATCTAAATCAGAATAGTTGCAAAGCTGTAGCTCTCAGCAGCATGCCCCATCCCCTTTGGGATGGCTCTAAGAAACAAGAGAGCCAGAGAGAGGGGTGCCTGGCGCCATGCCCTATCCCTACCATGGAGAAGCTCTGGATTGGGTCCAGAATTCCACATCCCCTGCCCCAGCCCTGCCCACCAGTGTTTGTGTGGGGTTAGAAGCTGATTCCTTTGTATCGAGCGCCCTCTGGTGATTGAGATGTGCATTGCGTGAAAATAAGATCTCAAGAGACTAAATCGCAGGCCACTCTGAAAGGTGGGATGATTTGCTCTTACCTAGAGTTCTCCTTGACCCCAGCTACTAGTGACAGCTATTGCATATTTCCCATGTAGGACAACCCTCCTGTACGTTTACTTCTCTCTGTCATTAATCCTCACAATGACGTGGGAATTACTCTAATTTTACAGATGAAACAGACTCATGTGAAATCACATCTAAACACTTCACTGTATGTAGCGTGTGGCATTCAAGACCCTCAAGTGATATGCACTTAACCTACAGCTTACCTCTGGACCTTTGCTCATGCTGTTTTCTCTGTTGCCATCCCCCCATCCTTGCAGTATGTTACACACCAAATCCATCTATATTGGAAAAACTAACAAAATACAACATTTTCTCAAGCTTGCACATACTATGTCTCTAATAAGCTATTATAAGACATGGATGAGAACAAATGTCTGAGAATAAGTGGGTAAGTGTCTCTGAGATGTGGAAGGTTGGATGGGGAGATTAACATATATGTGGAAATCAGAATAACCCAGGAAATTAAAAGAACATGAAGACATCTGGATTCTCTTGTAGTAAAAAAAAAAAAACAAAAAAAAACCAATTAGGTATAAGTATTCTTGCTGGCAAAAAGGACAAATCTGAGAAACTGAGGCAGAAATTTAGGTGACATTTCCTCAAAAGTCATCAATCTTAAATTCACATTAGTTTTCTTGTTACTTCATAATATATCCATGTTTTAATAATAGGTAATACCTAAATAGCATTTACTATACACCAGGTATGTTTTAAGTACTTTACACTGTCTAACTTGATCTTCACCATAATCTCCTAAAATAGGTACTAATATTTTTTCAATTGAAATGTAGTCGCTTTATGATAATATATTCAAGTGTACAGCATAGTGATTCAAAACTTTTATCAGTTATACTCCATTTAAAATTATTATAAGCAAAGACTTCCCTGGTGGTCCAGTGGTTGAGAATCCACCTTCCAATGAAAGGGATGTGGCTTCTATCCCTGGTCAGGAAACTAAGATCCCACTGAGCCTGTGCTGCAACTACTGAGCCCACACACTCCAGAGCTCATGTTCCACAACAAGAGAAGCCCACACCCTGCAACACAGACCCAGCGTGCCCAAAAAGTTATAAATACTGGCTGTATCCTCTGTTCTGTACAATACATCCTATAGCTTATTTATACATAGCAGTTTGTACCTCTTCATCCCCTGCCCTTATCTTGCCCCTCCCCTTTCCTCTCCCCACTGGCAACCACTAGTTTGTTCTCTACATCTGTGAGTTATACTAACCTCACTCTATACTGAGGAAACTGAGGCACAGAAAGGTTAAATAATTTCTTAGGGTCATGCAGCTCGTAAGTGGTAGAGCCAGGATTTGATTGCATGTAAGTTTGGCTCAGAGAAGGTGCTCTGGATAACTATATTTTGATATTGAAAATACTGCCTTACATTGCTATGAATAAAACTGACACTCCGGGAAGCAGTATTCTATCTTATGCTGTGGTTTCAGGACCCCCAGAGGTCTGCATAATCCAGTCCTAACTGATCTTGAGGACAGACATGCCAACCTTGGTCCCAGAATAATAGAACCAAGGAAGAGATCCCAACTCCTGACGTCCAATGACACATGACTGGCGCAGAGCCAGTGGCATTTCCTCAAAAATTCAAGACTCCTGGGAGAGCCAATAGAGAGCAAGTTAATCAGGAAATGAAGACATACATACATAGTTAATCAGGAAATGAAGGAGGGAAGTGAGGGCCTCAGGGTCACAAAACAGCTGAGATGTGTGGGCACAGATCTAGAGGACAAAAACCCAACGAACATTCTGCCATCGTAGTTATTTTCTCCATAGAGCCTGTTGTAGGAGGCAGATGTAGAAGGATTAAGGCCCTAAATGTTTCTAGTAGATGCTAAGATGGAAGTGTATATTGTTCTAGATTCTTTCAGTAGCAACTGTCAGACACCAAACTGGCTTTTTGTAACAGAAAAGTCCATAAAGACTTCAGATATACCTGGATCTAATGATGCTGTTAAGAAAATGACTCCTGATTCTCTAACTTTTCTGTGTTTCTTTCATTGTCAGCTAAGTTCTCCCCGAAAGGTGGCAAGATAACCACCAAGAACTTCAAGTTTATATTTTATTTCCTTAGCCATCCCACAGGGGGGAAATTTTATTGCCCAATAGTTGTGGCAAAGGTCCTAGGATTGCATCTCATTTGGCCTAACTTGGGTCACTAACACACCTCCACCCTCACCCCAGCCAGTCCCTGTAGCCTGACGTGGCAGGGATGGAATGCTTTGATTTGTCAGGCCGGGAGCATCTGCACACACAGGAACTCCAGACTAAGGCAGCCACCCTAAACTTCATGGACAGAGTGGGAGGAAGGGTAGATTCCCAAGGGAAAATGAGTGTTCATATCAGAAGAAAGAGGAATGAATGCTGGGCAAGCAAAATCAGTAGTCGACCTTTACAAGGTGAGCAGGAGCCACAGGTAATCGGTCACATGCATAGTGGTCCATTTGAGTGCCCTTCTCCCCATACCCTGGGTTGATTGAACACCCTCAAATCAATTAAGCAGGATTTCCCTTGTGGTACAGTAGATAAGAATTCTGCTCCAGGAAGACACCACGTGCCACAGAGCAACTAAGCCTGTGCACCACAACTTCTGAGCCCATGCTCTAGAGCCCATAAACAGCAACTACTGAGCCCATATGCCCTAGAGCCCATGCTCTACAATGGAAGCCACTTCAATGAGAAGCCCGTGCACCCCAAAAAAGAGTAACCCCCAGCTCGTGGCTCCTAGAGAAAGCCCGTGAGCAGCAATGAAGACCCAGTGCAAACAAAACTAAATAAATGAAATTTTTAAATGTTTTTTAAAAAAATCAATTCAGCAAACATGTCCTGAGTATTTGCCATGTACAAAGTCAAGTACCTTCCACATGGTAGATGCACAGCAAGACATTCCCCTGCCACCAGCCCCAGTAAGGCAATTACCAGACTCAAGCTATTGCTTCCACCCTGAGGAATGGAACAGCCAAACTCCTATTCTCAGAAACCAGGTCCGATGTCCTCTCTTATGAAGCCTTCCCTTGATTACCTCCCCTGTCAAGGTTAGTCATCTTCCATCCACCTCTGTACCTGGTACATACTCCTGTTGTTACCACATTGGGTCATAATTTATTGATTCTCCTCTGTGTCTCTCCCACTAATGAGCAGCACCTCTGTATCCTCAGTGGCCAACATACAACAGATGCTCAGAAATGTTTATTGACCTGAGTTAAAATGAGTTCCCAGGAATGGCCCAGCTTCAGTCATTGTCTATGGAATATTCCCGAAATCTTTAGCTTCCCTTCCCAACTGGCTTCCTTTCAAGAGCTAGTTTGCCACTACCTCAATTCAACTGAATTGATCCCAAATAAATGCCTATCACATACCAGGTGGTTGCCAGGTGTTGGGGATTCAGTCACTAACAAGATACACTTCAAATTCAGTACTCTAAAGAGGTCGGAACTGGCTCGTCTAACCAGAATTTCTTTGGCTAGAAAAAGGAATCTCAGCCCTGGTTTCTACCCTACTTTGTGACCTGCTTTGTGATGCAGTTGTTCTCCCTTACTAAGCCCTCTTTTTCCCCAGAAAGGAAGGCCTCTTTGTTATTAATATAGCTCTATAATTTAATAGAAGTATATATGTTAAGCTCCATATTTCCATTTGCCTAGGCTAAAAACCATGCAGCAATCCTTATCTTCTCTTTCTTCCATTTGCACACCTATCCAAATTTGTCAACAAACTCTGTTGACTTTACCTTCAAATCCAGGCTCCAACATGACTCATTTCACCCAGTCTGGTACAAACCATCAATATCTCTTGCTACAATCACTGCCGTAGCATCCTGGTCTCCCTGTTTCCACCCCTCTGCCCTACAGGCTATTCTCACAAGACAGCTGGAGTGATTCTTTAAAAAAGGAAGTTCAAAAAAAAAAAAAAAAGGGAGTTCAAGCCCTCCAGTAGCTCCCATCTCATTCAGAGTAAAAGTCTCAGGTCCATTCTCTCTCATGTCCAACTCTCATGTCTATTCCATTTCAAGCCACATTGGCCTCCTTGCTGTTTCTTAAACATAGCAGGCGTGCTCGGTGCTTGTACCTGAGGGCCCTTCCAATGACTTTTTCCCTCTGCCTGAACCGCCCCCTTCCTCTAGATATCTACATGACTGACTCACTCTTTCCTTCAAGTGTTTGTTCAAAAGTCACCTCTGTGAAACCTACTGACTACCCTGTTTAAAATTGCAACCTCCCATCCCCCTTTCCTGTTTTCCTCCATCTCAATCATTCCTTTCTAATGATTTTTACTATATTTTTTACGCCCATCTCCTCCCACTTAACTGTAAGCTTTGTGAATTTCTATTAATTAAATACCTAAATCATTTAATTAATTGAATATTGTTGTCTATTATATGCCAAACATTGTGCTAATTGATGGGAGGTACCAGATGATGGAGACAACTTAGAAGTCTTATGAGGGAAGAAATCATAACAATTACTAGTAACAGCTCATTTATTGAGAGCTCCCTCTGTGTTAAGTGATGGCCATACATCTTAATAGTAATGACGGTTAACATTTATCAAAACAGACTCTGTTCTACATGCATTATCTCATTTAATACTCACCAAGCCCTGTAAAGTGAGTTACCAGTAAAGAGCAAGAAACAGGAATCCAAGACTTGGAACTGGCAGAATCAGGATTTGAACTAATGTAGTGAAAGAAGGATATTCTTCCTCACATATTCTCAGAAGTGAGAAATAATGCTGAAGCTGAAGCTCCAATACTTTGGCCACCTGATGCGAAGGGCTAATTCATTAAGACCCTGATGCTGGGAAATACTGAAGGCAGAAGGAGAAAGGAACGACAGAGGATGAGATAGTTCGACGTCCAAACTCGATGGACAGGAGTTTGAGCAAGCTCCGGGAGTTGGTGATGGACAGGGAAGCCTGACGAGCGGCAGTCTATGGGATCGCAGAGTCAGACACGAGTGGGCGACTGAACTGAACTGAACTGAGCGTCAGGAAGACTAGGTGGAAGACTGGATATGGCGGTAGAAGGAAAAGGAGGAAATGACTCCCAAGTTTTGATTGGGATGGACTAAGAGCAATAAGGCCAAAGAGAAAGATGAAAGCCCAATTTGGGACGCGATCAGTTTGAGGAGCCAGTGGACGACTCATGGATGCAGGAACCGAGATGAGGTTCTGGCCCCCTCCCTCGGTCCTGAAAAGGTGCTAGGAAAAGGCAGGCAAGGGAAGAGATGGAGATAGGTTCTCCTCCCTCTCGGGTTTTCCAGCTGCATTTGCAGGAAGGGCGTGGGAGACCGCGAGACAAAGAGCGCGCGGCACTGCCTTTGTCCAGGGCGGCCCCTTTAAGAAGCGCGCCCCCAGCTTCTAGCCCGCCTTGTATGCAAATCTGGCGGCGGGGCGGGAGCGCGCAGCTGATACCCGGGGACTGGGCTGCGGCGGTTAGTCCTCTCTCGGCCGCCGTCGCCTCCGACATATTGCCCGCAGGAGCTGCGGCGGCGAAGCGGAGAGCGCCGGGGGGAGGAGATGGGTGAGCGGCACGGGTCCGGCTTGGCCCGGGAACGGGCGGGCTCCGGGGTCAGGATGGCCAGGCTGCTAATTGCTCCCCCACGCGGACAGGATCCCGGCGAGGGGAGGGGGAGGGGATGTTGGGCCCAGGGGGACCCCGCCCCCTCCTGTCGTTTTGCGGGTGGGGCTTCTGTTGTGGGGGCGGGACATTGGAGGGGTGGGCGGAGCTCCTAAATTGCGGAGGTTCCTGGGGGCTTTAATGGGGACCCACTGTCCCGGGCTTGAGTGGGGCGGGGCTGCTCGTGGGCGTGGCCTTCATGCTAAGGGCGGGGCTCCTAGCCCGTAGGCCCTGGTGCAGGGGCAAATTTTCTGGGCAGTAGGGGCTTTATACTGGGGAGGTGGGGCGGAAAGGAGACCTTCGAGATGAAGGGAGCCCACTCTGGAGCCGGGCTTCTGGGCAGAGAGAGCTTCTATTGGTTTGTGGGCGGGTTTTCTGAGCTGACAATTGTGTGTAGGCGGAGCTTCTGGGCTGAGAGGCTATATGTGGGTGCAGAGCTTCTAAAGAGAGGAGAGTGGGTGTGGGTAGAGCATTTGGACTGAGGATACCTGTGTGGGGTTTTCTAAGCCAGGTAGAGTAGCAGAGCTTTGGCGCTGGGGCTGGTCGCGGCAGAGTTCCTGAACAAGAACTTTTTTGGAAACGTTGGGGAAAAGCTTCCAGGCGGAGAAGCTAGGGCTGGGGGTGTGGGTGTCTGTGGAGGCTGCTGTGTGGTCATGAGATATGAACAAGGCTTTAACTTTGGGCTTCCCAGGTGGTTCAACGATAAAGAATCTGCCTGCCAATGCAGGAGTCACAGGGTTGATCCCTGGGTTGGGACGATCCCCTGGAGTATGAAATGGCAACCCATTCCAGTATTCTTGCCTGGGAAATCCTGTGGACAGAGGAACCTGGCAGGCTACAGTCCATGGGGTCGCACTGAACACACACATTAACTTTTGGAAACAACTTAAGTGACTCAGCACACACATAACTTTGGGGCTGGGGTGGTGCCTAGGAGCTTTGTGCAGGAGCTTTTTGCAGGACCTGGGAGCTTGGGCTAGATTGCTCAACTGAGAGAAAGAAGTTGTAGGTCTATGTTTTAGGTTCACAACCATGCCATTCTCCCTTGACACTTGCTCAGGCCCTGAATCCTGACTGTGAGAGCTCAGGATGCCCATTAAGGCAGATCTTGGGTCCTGGAGGAATCATAAGCCTACAGGGACTTGTGGTAGTATCCCAAAGGAGCTGCGTATACCGGTTCAAAGAGCTCAGGACCCAGACTCCCATACCACCTGTGACTCTGTGTAAACTGAATTTACTAATCTGGGTAATCTACCTTGCTGGATTCATTCCCTCATCATCATCAATGTGTTGTTATTGAGCACTTACGCTGGTAGAGGGAGGGGATACAGCAGTGAAAGAGACAGACCTCACTGGCCTTCCATTCCAGTGGAAAAGATAGGCAGTAAATAGGTTAACAAATGAATAAGATGAAGAGTAAACTGTGAAAAGAAAAATGGAAATAAGATAGAGAGTTAGAATGGCAGAGCGTACAGCAAGTGCAGAAGGTAGCAGTAAGCTTGGTTTGCTCAAAGAGAGAAAGATTAGGCTGGCTGAAGCATGGGGTCGAGGCAGAGAATGGTAGGAGATGCGTTTGAAGCGATAGGCAGGGGAACCAATCATGGGTCTCTGTGATTGAGTGACGAAATGAGACGCCAGGTTGTTATCCTTGATATATGCCCTCTGGCTTGAGGATCTACCTTATGTTGAGCCCCGCAGGAGGACGAAGAGGTCCCAACAGGACATCCTACTGTCGAAATCCACTCTGTGAGCCAGGATCCTCTGGGGGCTCGGGTGGGGGCCACACTTCCAGCGCATCGGTCACCAGTGTCCGTTCCCGCACCAGGTAAACTACTTGCTGTCTCTTGCACTTCCTGTGGGCTCAGAGGAGCAGTCTGGACAGAGCTCTCCCTGACTGAGCCCTAGGATATGATACCCCAGATGCCAGATGGAGGCTTCAAGGGCAGGGAGCAGCAGAAAAGTCCCTGGGTGAGGGCGGTCCCTGGAACAGATACCTTGGGACATAGTATAGTGAACCCAAAGGCCTGGATTCCACTCACAGTTCTGCTCCTAGTTCACTGGTGGCTTGGGCAAGTTGTCTCCCCTCTCTGGGCCCCTTTCTCCTCTCCTTTCCTTTCCTTCCTGGGGAATGTTGGAAAGCCTGAATAAGATGAGGGAGGAATAGGGAAAGGCTCTGTCAGCTTCTTTGAGAGGCAGAAGGAGTAGGCGGACTCCATCCATCCTTGCCCCGGGCTGCTTTTCTGAGCCTGCCCCACGGTCCTGGGCCAGAAGCCCCTCTTGGTAGGGTTCTCCAGGCAGCTTCTGATGTTGTGCCCTCTCTCCCCCAGGAGCAGCTCGGGGACGGGCCTCTCCAGCCCTCCACTGGCCACCCAGACGGTCGTGCCCCTGCAGCACTGCAAGATCCCTGAGCTGCCAGTCCAGGCCAGCGTTCTGTTTGAACTGCAGCTCTTCTTCTGCCAGCTCATAGCCCTCTTCGTCCACTACATCAACATCTACAAGACAGTGTGGTGGTATCCGCCCTCCCACCCGCCCTCCCACACCTCCCTGGTAGGTGCCCAGCTAGACCCCGCTGTGGGTGCGTGTGTGTGAGTGAGTGACACGTTTGGTTTCAGTTTAGCTTATCTCGCCCAGCACCCTGTGTGTTTGGCCTCACACTGGGCATGGGAGGACTAAACAGGAACCGATGACATCTGAACACTCACCCCGATGTGGTCAGCACCACACTACACACCGTAAGGGCAGCAGAGATGAATCTGACTCAGATTTTATGTCAAGGAGCACAGAGTCTTAAGTCCTGTAGGGGAGCAGGCGTACATGGTTATTTCAAGGAGAGGAATGAACTCTGTACAGGAGCGGGGCAGGGGCCGGGTGAGCAGAGCAGGAGGGCTCACACACCACTCTCTTGTCTCCAGGGACTGTCCCACTTCCCTCCTCTGGGTCCTGTTCCACTCCTCTAGGTATTTTCCTGGTCTGACTCAGCTGGAGGCCTGTGAAGGTCAGAGAGTGGGGACAGTCCCAATGGAAAGGACTGGGTAGGGGGAGGTGGGTATGTGAAAAGCCCATATACGGGCAGGGGGCCCATGTGACCCCCAGCCTCTGCCCCCGACAGAATTTCCACCTGATCGACTTCAACTTGCTGATGGTGACCACCATCGTTCTGGGCCGCCGCTTCATTGGGTCCATCGTGAAGGAGGTGATTGGGTCCCAGAGGCTGGCCCGGGGACTTTGGGACTCCCCTTTCCCCCCTGGGGGCACCATGGAGGCATACCCAGCCCTTGATCCCTGAGGCCTCTGCTTGGGGGCTCCCTTTGAACTTGGCTGAAGAATATTCATCCCGTTGGCTCTTGGAGTTTCCTGAGCATCCAGAGAAAGGATTTGCCTTGACAGGTTCTGCCCACCCTGCAGGGGGGGAATCATGGGCCATGCTGGGTGGGATTTGGGCACAGCCCCCATGACCTCCATCCAAGGCCCCATCCCATCCTATCTCCCCTGACCCAGGCTTCTCAAAGGGGGAAGGTCACCCTCTTTCGCTCCATCCTGCTGTTCCTCACCCGTTTCACCGTTCTCACGGCAACAGGCTGGAGTCTGTGCCGCTCCCTCATTCACCTCTTCAGGACCTACTCCTTCCTGAACCTCCTGTTCCTCTGCTATCCGTGAGTACCCCTCACTGCCCAGCACCTGCTCCTGACCTCTGCCCCAAGAGTGGCTGGGCCCCGAGCCCCCTGTACCCAGCCGACACACGGCAGGCAGCTACAGAACCTCATCACACTGTCTGATAGCACTGCCCTGAGATCGGGATGATTAGCCTTCTTTTGCAGGAGCAGAAATGGAGACGGCAGGCCTAATTTCCCCAAGGTGCCATTGAAGGGGAAGTCAGAAGGGGGCTCAGATCTGGGTGTGTCATCCACAGCTCCGGAGCAGGGATGCATGGGCTTCGTCTTGCTAGCTCTTCCTTTCCTTTCACTCTGCTTCTTTCTGTTTCTTTGTGCGTCTTGGTGTTTGTGTAACCTCTCGGTGCCTCCCCCAGGTCTGTGTGCATGCACACATCTGTGTGTGTGTGCGTGTTTCTGTGCAGATATCTGTGAATGAAGTGTGTGTGTGCATGCATGTCTGTCTTCACATGCGTATCTGTATGTCTGTCTGTGTGTCTGCTTTGCTCATCCACTTCCTCCATCTTGCAAGAACCCAGATTGTTGAGGATGGGAAGATGGTGTCTGGGAGAAGCCCAGGCCTGCCCCTTCCTAGCCTGGAACTGGGGAGAGCTTTGGCAAGATCTCCACCCTGGCTGTTCCTGGGGCAGGCTCCTGGCTGCCTGGTCATTCACAGTCATTTCCCAACCCCTGGGCTTTCTGGGTCATGAACTTCTTCAGGCCAGTCCATCTCTGTTCCCTGGGAAACTTTTCAGAGCTGGACACTCCTCTCTGTCTCCCCTGCGTGACCAAAAGGACACTGTCATGCTCGGAGCCCAGTCACACTTGCTTTAGTTAAAACTGGGCTTTAATTGTCAAAGATTTGTGTGTCATATAAAAACATTAAACTCTACAGAGGCTTTTAACATAGAAAATGAAAGCCCCACATAATCTCAGTCCTTTAGAAAACCGTATTTTGCACTGTGTCCTTCCACATTTTTCCTAAGTACACACACATACGTTTTTTAAAAACAGAAATGGGATTAATCCCTATGCATGATATTGTATAATTTATTACATTTTCACATGGTCATATAAGGTGGATATTTTTCTATGGCACTATATATGGGTCTGCCTCATTTTTTTAATGGCCTCATGGTATTCCATAGGACTTCCCTGGTGGCTCAGACGGTAAAGTGTCTGCCTACAATGCAGAAGACCTGGGTTCAATCCCTGGGTCGGGAAGATCCTCTGGAGAAGGAAGTGGCAACCCACTCCAGTACTCTTGCCTGGAATCCCACGGATGGAGGAGAGTGGTAGGCTACAGTCCATGGGGTTGCAAAGAGTCAGACATGACTGAGCGACTTCACTTCTTCACTTCATAGTATTCCATCGAATAGACTTTGCATAGTTTGTTTTGTTTTGTATTCTATTGGTGGATTTTTGAGTTGTTTCTAGTGTTTCTCTGTTGAAAACAGTGAGGCAGGGAACATTCTTCTGCATACATCTTTGCACATTTATCCAATATTTCTGTATAACAGATTCTCAGAAGTAGAATTACTGCACCAAAAGGCCTGTTTTACATTTTAGATAGATATTAACAAATGGTCCTCCAGGGTTGTACTGAAAGAAATGTTAAAAATTGCCTTAATTTGACCATTTCTGAACACTACTCAAATGCTACCCAGTGTTCATGTTTTGCTTTATTTTATATTATTTAACTTTTTGAGTTTTTATTATTATGAGACAAGTATATATGATGCATGATCAAATCCAGTAGTGCTAAATAGCTGATGATGATGGGAATTCCCTGGTGGTCCAGTGGTTAGGACTGCACTTTCACTGTCAAGGGTACAGGTTCAATCCCTGTTTGAGGAACTAAGATCCTGCAAGCTGTGCAGCACAGCTAAAAACAACTTATGATGGAGAACAGCCTTTAACTCTACCCTCCAGATTTTTAGTCCCACTTCTCATAGGCAACCTCTTTCACTGTTTCTGATTTTAAGTGTTTTTTGAGTCACCTCCATAATTCTAATATCCTTGTGCTTTTTTTAATTTCTTTAGGTATTGATTGATTGATTTTATAGTGGGGTAATAGATTTGCATCATTAAAATTGCAAAATGTATAAAAGAATGTAGAATGATAAATCCTTCCTTTGACTCCTCTTTCCCAGTTACTACCCAGTTTCCCTTCTGAGAGGTAACCACCAGTGTTTCTGTTTTCTTATATATCCTGGAAATAAATGTTCTTTATATACAAGCATACCACACACACACAACACACACACACATACACACCCCTACATGCACATGTACATCAATTTCCTGCAATGACAGATGAAGGTTTAGTTCACCTTCTATCCATGCTGTTCCTAGTATTTGACAATTATTATTTTCAGTTTCCTATTGGTCCTGTTTTTCAATAATGTGAGTATGCCAGTATTTTTTATTCCATCAACAGCAGTCAGTGTCTTTTATGTAAGTATATTGTATTCGGAGCCCTACCCATCAGCTTTTCCTCCCCTCTTCCTCCTATCACTTCCTGGCAGCTGTACTCTTATATTGTCACATTTGACATTCACCTTCTCCTACATAGCCATGTTTAAGTCTTCCATTCTTTGGACTAATTCTAAAGATTAAAAACCAATAAGTGGCCTTGATATTATTATGAGTATGAAGCTGTCATTCACTGCAGGACCGAGTAGTATGCATAGAAAGATATTCCTTCTCTATAGTTCCTGAATTCTAATCTTGGGGCTCTTAAAAAAAGAATGTTCCTAAGGTCAAGGGCAAATGGTTTCTCTTGCCTTACATTCCATCGATTGCCTAAAATCATGCCACATTTTAGTTTGCTTCATATTTAGATTGCAACTTTCTCATATAGCTTTTATTTTTCTTGGAGTTTCTAATTGCCTTTCTTCTCATTGACAAAAGAATGATGGGCCTTCAACATATCCTTAAGTTTACCCAGCCTTTCAGTCATGCTACCTGTTGCCTAGAGTCCATATTTCCCCCCTTCAGAGACCTCCCTCCTGGAGCCCTCCATCCTCCTGCTCCAGTCTGGAGTGGCTGCTCTTTAGGCCTGCTGTTTAGCTCTCAGCCTGGGACTTCCCTTCACTGCCCTCCTGGGTTGGATCCTCTTTTTCCTGGATCCCATGTCTTCCTCTTTCTTGGTTTTCTCCCTTATTTTGCTGGAGTACATTATCAGGTAATTTCCTTAACAAGAGGTATGTGGGAGGTATATACATTCTTTTCCTAGCATGTCTAAAAATATCTTTATTCTGCCCTCATACTTGATTGATGGTTTGGCCTAATATAGATTTCCAAGTTCAAATTCATATTCTCTCAAAATTTTGAAGATGTTACTCCCTTGTCTCTAGCAGCCAACATTTCTAATGAGAGGTCTGATGCTAGTTTGATTCCAGTTACTTTGTAAAAGACTTTGATTTTTCCTTTCTAAAAGCTTTTAGGAATATTCTACTTATCTTTTGATTATTGAAATTTTGCAAGAATGTGTCTGATGTGGAGCTTTTGTCGTTCTGTCTTGTCAGTACCTTAGGACTTTTTTAATCGGGAGGTTTGGGCATCTCTTCAAGTAAGGGAAATTGTCTTCTATTATTTCTTTGATGATATCCCCCTTCCATTTTTTTCTGTTCTAAGACGTCTCTTCATCGGATGGTAGACCTCACAGATTGGTCATCTGATTCTCTTATATTGTCCATCATCCTTTTCATCTATCTCCCTTTCTTCCTCTCCTTTCCTCCCTCCTCTCTTGATTTCTCTCTCTTTCTCTAGCTGTCTTTCTGTCTCTCTTTTTACTTTGCCTTTAGGGGGATTTTCTCAACTTTATCTTCCAGCTTTTTTATTGAGATTTTTTTCAGCAATCTTATTTTTCATCTCTGAGGCCTCTTGTTTTCTGATTGATCTTTTCTCAAAGCATTCTGTTCTTGTTTTTAAAATCTCTTTGTGTCCCTTCAATTTTGTCTTTCCACTGAATCAGTTTTTCTGTTTCATGCTGCTGGTTTTCTAAGTGTAGTTAGTTTCTTTGGTTGTCTGTTTAAGAGTGGAGGCTGATCTTGCCTTCTGAGATCACCCACACTCTGTCTGTGGAGTGTTTTTCTCTAAATAAATTCACTTTTTACCTGAAAAAAAAAAAGTGAAGGACTGAGTAGCTTGGAATGCACTTTTTCTCCCTCTGCCATTGTATATCTGAATGGGAGGTTTGATTCTGAGTATGTGGGCAGGGCATACTGACTGGTAGACTTTGTTTTAGTACAAGTGAATAAGGCGCTATTTGTTAGGCTATGGGCCCCCATAGATGAGAAAGGGGAGAGAGGTATTGCTCTGGAATGCCCCCATTGAAGACCTCAATTCCCAGTTTATTCAGTTTCTTTAGGGAAGAATTTTTCAGGACGGGTTGTGTAAGTTGTATAGGAGAATAAAGGGAATGACTCATGAGTACAGATCATTTTTAATCCAGTTTGTTCAGCCCTGCTTCTCACTTCTACCCTCCATCAAAGTTGCCCACTTCAAGCCAGTCTCTGTTGGGTCACTCTGGACAGATCAGCTCCTGCCCCCAGTGTAGCCCTCTCATGACGAATCTAGCCCTGTGCTATCTAGTTTAGTCATTTCCAGCTGCCTATTGTTATTAAACATTTAAAATAGGCTAGTTTTAATTGAAATGTACTATTAGTGTAAAATATACAGCAGATTCTGAAGATTTAGCACAAAAAAAACAAGAAAGGAAGTAAAATATCTCATGTATCATAAATAATTATTTTATATGTTGAAATGATAATATTTTGTATATATTAGGTTAAATAAAACAGTATAGAATTAATTTCTTCATTTTTTATTGTGGCTACTAGAAAATGTAAAATTATATATGTGACTCATAGTTCTGTTGGACAGTGCAGTTCTGGATGATGACTTCCTTCCTCATTTGTCAACATGTTTCCATCTGCCATCTAAATTTGTCAGAATCACTTATGTACTGATAACCCCCACTCCCATTCTTTTTGCTGATACGAATTTATTTTCTACTTTTCCTTATTTACTTTCTACACGGATACTGTCACATCTTGGATGGAGAGGACGAAAGAGAATCTGCCATCTTGCGTGTGAAGATGTTTCCAACTTTTGACCTGTCAGAGCAGCCATTTGCTGTTATCAAATAATGTAACTGTATCTGCACTTCTTAGCGGCAAAGCCAGGACAATTCTTAAGTACTTGTCCTTAAGTTTGAATCTGAGCCCTTGTGTGGTCATGTAGATGCCCACCCCCTCATTCCCACCGAGTATCCTGAGGAGTGTTTTGGGAATCCCATTTTAGTGTTCTTTTATGTCCCATGGAATCACTGGCCTCTTTCTTTTCTAAACAAAATTGTACTGCTCTTCTATTCCGGACCAGACACCATGCTGGGCATTGTTACAAAGATTAACAACTAAAGAGTGTTTATGAAAACACTAGCATAATGCCTACTGAGCATAGAGAATCGATACAAGCTATGTCACTTAAGGCACGTTAAGGAAACTGAGGCTCATAGACGTTATGTAGTTTGCCCTAAATCACAGCATTAGTAAGTGGCAGAGCTGGGGTTTTAACACTGGCCTGTTTGATCCCAAAGATTATGCTCTTGACCAAAATTCTCTGTTATCTTTGCGTGCTCTGCTTAGTCCTCACTCATGTCCGACTCTGTGACCCGTGGACTGCAGCCTGTCAGGCTGCTCTATCTATGGGGATTCTCCAGGAAAGAGTACTGGAGTGGGTTGCCATGCCCTCCTCCAGGGGATCTTCCCAACCCAGGGATGGAACCCATGTCTCCCATATTGCAGGTGGATTCTTTACCGTCTGAGCCACCAGGGAAGCCCTATCTGTTATCTTACTTTAACCTTAATGGAGGGAAGGTAGTAGCATTCCCATTAGATAGATCAGAAAGCAAAAACCCAAAGAGGCTAATTATATGCGTGCCCAAGAACACTATATCCCCTCTTGGAAGTTCAGAATAAAGGAAGAGAACATTACTATAGATAAGGAAAAGTAGAATTCTCATTGGCAGCCCAGGCACCCTTCTGGAGCTATGTCTGAGGACCTGGGGAAATTGAGAGGCCCTAAGGGCTTGGAAGCTGAAACTCCAACACTTTGGCCACCTCGTGCGAAGAGTTGACTCACTGGAAAAGACCCTGATGCTGGGAGGGATTGGGGGCAGGAGGAGAAGGGGACGACAGAGGATGAGATGGCTGGATGGCATCACCGACTCGATGGACATGAGTTTGAGTAAACTCCGGGAGTTGGTGATGGACAGGAAAGCCTGGCGTGCTGCGATTCATGGGGTCGCAAAGAGTCGGACATGACTGAGCGACTGAACTGAACTGAAGGGCTTGGCAGGTGGCACTAGTGATAAAGAGCCTGCCTGCCAATACAAGAGACATAATGAGACATGGGTTCCATCCCTGGGTTGGGAAGATCCCCTGGAGGAGGGCATGGCAACCGGTCCCAGTATTTTTGTCTGGAGAATCCCATTGACAGAGGAACCTGGTGGGCTATAGTTCACAGGGTTGCAAAGAGTCAGACATGACTGTAGCATAGCATAAGCTACAACAAGGAATGCCTGTAAAGAGAACCTGTAAGGATATTCTGTGTGCTGTGCTTGGCACTTACCTGGTTTAGTTATCTACTCTTCCTAGCTATGAGTCTATCTAATTTTCTCCTTATATTATATTAGCCATACACTCCATCCCTTAACTTAAGGTTACACCTGAGATGAAGGGGTTTATACTGTTTAAGGGCCTATTTCAGTGCCTAGCACATAATAGACACGCCACAAATACTGTTCCTGAACTGTCCCCCTCCATAAACTTAAGAGCAGCCCTTACAGGCAGCCTTGGCCACATCTACCTCCCTTTCGTGGTACCACGTACATTTTTAATTCATGAATTGCTTTTATTTGTTGAGTGTCTGTCTTGATCTCGGGTCCCAGACAGTTCCGGATTTAAATCCCAGCTCTATTGCTTCCTTACTAATTGTGTGACTTTTCCAAAGCTACTCCTCCACCTCTCTGAGCCACAGCTTTCTCTGCTGAAAAGGGCACAAAATAATAGAACCTAACACAGAGTTAGGAGAAACAGAAGAAAGTGCATGTAAAGCAGTTCGTGTAGTATCTGGAGCGCAGGATGTGCCCAGGGAATGTGGGCTGTTGTGACTACTGCTGGACGGCGATAGACTGGGGGGCTGAGACTCGGGTCTTGCCTCCTACTGTATTCCCACCACTCCATACAGGGCTTGTTCCCTGCTCAGGGCTAACACTGGTGTTGAATGACTGATCATTGCCTGGGAGGCTGGCTAGCTGGAAGGACAGGTAGAGTCTCCCCTCGGAGCAGCCAGGACAGCTAAAGCCCAGGAGGAAAGAAGATTCCCTGGGTGGTTAAGGGTTGGGATCCTGGCCCATGGTCAGGCCTGCCCTCACCACTGTCTTCCCCAGCAGGTTTGGGATGTACATTCCGTTCCTGCAGCTGAACTGTGACCTCCGCAAGACAAACCTCTTCAGCCACATGGCCACCGTGGGTCCCCGGGAGGCGGTCAGTGGCCTGGCGCGGAGCCGGGACTACCTGCTGACCCTGCGGGAGACGTGGAAGCAGCACACGAAGCAGCTGTACGGCCCCGAGGCCATGCCCACCCACGCCTGCTGCCTGTCGCCCAGCCTCATCCGCAGCGAGGTGGAGTTCCTCAAGATGGACTTCAACTGGCGCATGAAGGAGGTGCTGGTCAGCGCCATGCTGAGCGCCTATTACGTGGCCTTTGTGCCTGTCTGGTTCGTGAAGGTGTGTAGCTTAACCCAGGGAGGGGAGGGGTCTGCCCGGGGCCTCACCTGCTGCTTGTGCTCCAGGAGCCCTCCTGCTGGCAGAAACGATGCTGCTCTTGATGAGATTTCCATCTGTTCTCTCGAGGGCCAGAGTGACTACTGCCTCCCTTTTATTTGTTTATTTATATATATATATATTTTAACTTTTTCTTTTGTATTAGAGTAGAGCGAATTAACAATGATGCGACCATTTCAGGGGGACAGCAAAGGGACTCAGCCATACATACACATGTATCCCTTCTCTCCCAAACTCCCCTCCCGTCCAGGCTGCCACATAATATTGAGCAGAGTTCTCTGTGCTACCCAGTAGGTCCTTGTGGGTTATCCATTTTAAATATATAACAGGACATACATGTCAATCCCAAATGCCTCCGTTTCAGAGTGGAAAAGACAAGGCTTGCTGAACGAACGTGGCCTGCACTAGGTTACCCAGCCAGTGAGGGGCCCACGGCATATTGTTCATGATACTTGAAAAGGAGTATACTTTGTATACAAAGGAGTCATTTTGTATTCCACTGTGGCTGTTTTGGCCCAGGCATGTCACAGCGTCCCGCTCTATCAAGTCCAAAAGCCAGATGCATCCAGATCTGGGTGATTCCAAAAGCCCATGCTCCCTCTCTGCCTTGTGTGGCCATCTGGGAAGGCATATCCCCAGCCAGCTCGTTACATTTCTCCCAGGACGGGCTGCACTGACGGATTGGGGGTTGAGAAGACTTCACGTCTGTTGGGCAACATGCTAGAGCTTTCTTGAGTAGTAGTATCCTCCTCACACCTCTCAGAAGTGGCTACTTCTATCCTCATTTGCCAGATGAGGAAGCTAGACTGCAGAGAAGTAAAGTGACTTGCCCAAGGTCACATAGTGACTAAGCAGCGGAGCCAAGATTTGAGCTCATTTCTATTGAATCCCAGGACCTGTTCTCTGGCTCAGAGTGAGAGTAATTTTTCTTCGTAGAAAACTGAGGCCTCTTGCCTTCTAGGTTGGCCCAGATTCGGTGAAGTGTATTTTTCTCTGAATATATCTACTTCTTACCCCCCCAAAAAGAAAGAGAAAGCTGAGTAGTGGGCACAGGGTTTAAGCCCATGATTAAGCTGCCTTTGTTAGGTGTTTGATCTTTGGTCTCAGGCCACCCCAAGGTCTGTCTAGGGCTGTCCTGATCTCTGAGGAAAGAGGGAGTCAGAGAAGGGGAGGGCGTGAGGCCGTTATGGGTGTCTGTGGCCTCACTCACCTCCCGCTGCCTCCAGAACACACATTACTATGACAAGCGCTGGTCCTGCGAGCTCTTCCTGCTGGTGTCCATCAGCACCTCGGTGATCCTCATGCAGCACCTGCTGCCTGCCAGCTACTGCGACCTGCTGCACAAGGCCGCTGCCCACCTGGGCTGCTGGCAGAAGGTGGACCCGGCACTGTGCTCCAACGTGCTACAACACCCGTGAGTCTGCCCTTCTCTGCCCCACCCCAGCGCCCCCCTGCCCTCGCCATCAACTCATTCAGTCAGTCGGCAAATAGTTACTGAGCATGTCTTATATGCTAGGCCTCGTGGCCAGAGTAGAATATGGCAGGGCCCAGCAAGGACATACCCCCTGTCCCTGGGTAACTTGCAGTGTCTTGGAGATAGGAAGGGGGCAGGTGGTAAATTCATAGACTTGTCGACTTTGTCATTCGCTGACTTATGTAGTCACTCATTGGCTGATCTGTTCATGCATTCATTCATTCATTACTTCCCTCCTTCCACTCATCCATCCAGTCATTGGCTCATCTACTCTTTCAGCAAGCGTTGCATCTACCTAATCCATCCCAGATTTGGTGCTGTGTATTGAACAAAGGAGCTTGGACTTTGACCTCTAAGGAGAGAGGTGCTATGAAGGGTTTTGAACAGTGGAGGGACCCATTCCAAGGTGTGCCTTAGAAACCTGTTTGATTAACGGGATATGGTGCTCTCTTAGATGATGACATAACCTGACCAGGGAAGAAGAGCTGCAGGAGGAAAGAGCTAAGATGAGACCCCTTGAGGAGTACTCAGGCTGGTGCGGGTGATAACTGTGTACACGAAGAGTTAGTTGAGTGGGGTGAAAGAGGGCCAGCTGCGGGATGGCATTGCAGTCAGAGCAGAGGCCAATGTCACCATGCTCAGGAGCCCTGAGGGGCTGGGCTGTCCTCCCCTCAGCCTGACGTCCTTCCTGGCGCTTAGCATTTCTACAGCCCTTCTTCATAGTATTTTCACCCCAGTTATGCTAATTTTCCTGTCTGTATTCCCCCATTAGACTGGAAGCTCCTCAAGGCTGGGACCACCCCTGTATCACATCTGAGTCTTGGGCCCAGCACAGGCCTGGCAGAGAAGAGGTCCCTAGGACAGGTTTGTAGAGGGAGGCCACAGAGGCTCAGCCTCCTAATGTTGGCCCTGCGTGCCAGTCAAGGTCCCTCCTCTATCCAGGTGGTCCAGAAAGCGGATGGTGTTGCCAAATGGGCCGAAGTGGGGCTTGACTTAGGCTTAAGGTTCTGAGAGGAGGGGGAAAGAGAAAGATAGTACATGGCTAAATACAAGGATAAACCTGTCCATGCCTCACCATAGTCTGCAGGTAAGATCCAAGCTCCTTCACATGGCATCTCATGATGAACTGGCTCCTGCCAGCCTTTTCTGCCTCATCTCTTCCCCTAACCCGACTCATCTTCTGCTCCAGCCAGACCCAATCTCTGCAGATCCTCAAATTCTGTCTGTACTTCTATACTCAGACTTTTGCATTTAATACATGTTTTGCCTTAAATGGCCTTTCCAACTTTCTTTTCCTGCTTAATTCCTATTCATCCTTTAGCACATGGCTTCCTCCAGGAATCTTTTCCCTGACCCCCTCCAGGACAGGTTCAGTGTCCCTGCTCTGCCTGTGCTCCCTCACCCCCACAGAACCATGAGCATTGTGCCTAACACTTTCTGCTGTGTTTGCTTGGTTACTTGCCCGTCATTCCAGGACTAAAGCTCTTGGAGGTCAGGGTCCTTGTCTAACAAGCACTTGGCCATCTCCTCACTCCTGGCAAAATGCCTGGCTTGTGATAGGTCCACAGCAGATTTTTTGTGTATAGTTTTTTTTTTTTTTAAGGTAAAATTTCCTTATAGTTGAAATGTATAAGTCTTAAAAAGTGCACAGTTCTCTTGAGTTTTGATGAAAGGCATACACACCTTGTAACCCATCCCTTGTCAAGATGCAGAACATTTCCAGCCAATCAGAAAATTTCCTCCTGGCCCTTCCCAAGGACCCCCTCCCTCTGGCAACCATCTTTCACTTCATTTCACCATAGGCTAGTTTTCTCTATTCTACAACTTCACATAAAGTAAATCATAGAATAGACGTTCTTGGGCCCAGCTTCTTTCAGTCTGCGTATTCTCTGTGAGTTTCATCCATGTTGTTACATATGACATGGGGTGTGTGTGTGTGTGTGTGTGTGTGTGTGTGCACACTCAGTTGTGTCTGACTCTTTTGTGGCCCCTTAGACTGTAGTCCTCCAGGCTCCTCTGTCCATGGAATTTTCCAGGTTAGAATACTGGAGCTGGTTGCCATTTCCTACTCCAGGGAATCTTCCCAACCCAAGGATCAAACCTGAGAAATCACATGGTCACTTTTTTGAATGAAAGAATCAATAGCTCGATGAGATTGATCTTCTTGGAGACAGCGATTCTCAGTTCACTGGCCCAGGACCCTTGGAGTTCCTAGGAGATCTCAAAGAACACTGGAAGAAAATTCACTGGTCTCACAACCTTCTTCACATGCCCTGTGGGGGTCTCTCTGCGCCAGGCCTCTTGTGTGGCACGCTCTGAGGACACAGACATGAGCTGGACGCCATCCCTTCCCTTCAGCCCTCCCAGACTAGTGAGGGATACAGGGAAATAAATAAATGACAACACATTGGGGAAAGTGGACCAATAGCAGGGACCATTTAAAGGATGCTGAACTCTGTGGGGAGCTTGACAAAGACTTTCTGAAGGATATTGGGTTTTGAAAGATGACATAGAGCCTGCCAGAAGGATAAGGTGTCAGGAAGGGCATTGCAGCTAGAGGGAGCACCTTGATGAAGAGACAGAGACAAGAGCAGTCAGGTATGCTGGAGGAACTAGAGGCAGTTCGGGGCGGCTTGAGCAGGCGCTGTGTGGTGGGGGTCATGGAAGGCCTCCCTCGGAGGCCAGAACACATCCTTGGGGCTTGACTCCAATGGCACTGGAAAGCCTTCAAAGGGTTTTGAGGAGGAACTAGTCAGGCTCAGCTTGGTGTTTTACAAAGACCACTCGGGCAGTTGTGCAGTGGACTGCCTGGAGGCTCGAGGTGAGGCTGACGGGAGGCTAGATGAAGAAAATGACCCGAGGGAAGAGGGAAAAGGGTTTTCTTGAAATCTGTCAGAGACATGAATGTCAGCCCTAAATCTTCTGACTCCAGTGCAGTGAATTTCTTGTGATTCTTAACCCATTTTACAGAAGAGGCAGCTAAGACCCAGAAAAGGAGAGTCACTGTAGCTATGTGATAATGGGAATAGAGCCCCCATGCCCAGTCCGTCCGCGTCCCCTCCTGGGGGTGAGCTGGACGTAAGGGGTTCTGTTGGACTATGCCTCCAGGTGGACTGAAGAATGCATGTGGCCACAGGGAGTGCTGGTGAAGCACAGCAAGAACGTCTACAAAGCAGTGGGCCACTACAACGTGGCCATTCCCTCCGACGTCTCCCACTTCCGGTTCCACGTGAGTCTCCTCCGCTGGGATGGAGGGGTGGTGCCTGATCTAGAGAGCGGGAGGGTCAGCTGGGCAGGAAGGTGATATCATAGCAAGAGAAGGCTATTTTCCATAGTTCTCAAATCCAAAAGAAGACACTGCAAACGTGCAGCCCAAGGACATTCATACAGATGATCACTTAGAACTACAGCACACTTGGTACCAGATCTTTGAAAACTTCGGATGGAGAAGATAATACAACAAAAGGCGGGGTTCTTGGTGGTGAAAATCCTTACAGTCATCCTTCTTACTGTGTGCCAGGCCCTGTGGTCAGCACTTCCTATGTACCCTCCCGTTCAGGCTTCATCAGAACCCTGTGTAAGAGAGAAGTACCAGGGCTGTCCCAGTTTTTAGGTATGCAATTGACTCAGAGAATTTAACTTGTTCCAAGGATGCCTTACTGGGAAACCTGGGAACTAATGGTATTGACTCACAGACTCAGCACAATGGAAAGGGCTGGTCAAAATTATCTAGGCTGGTGAGTTTCATTTACTTATTTTACTGTCAGAGTTCTTTCTTCCAACACAGCCAAACTAAAGTTCAGTATATAGGACCTCTCAGTGCAGCTCTGCTTGAAAGGGTTGAAACTCCTTTCATGTCCCACTCAACACTGCAATAGCTCCTAGAAGACCCCCCTAGAACCTGGGGCTCCAAGGAACACAGTTTGAAAAACCATAGATCTGGACTTATCTCTTTACTTCCCAGTAGAGAAACCTGAGGTCCAGACAGGAAGGGGACCTGCCCAAGGTCCTGCAACCCTCAGGTACAGAGCTGAGCCTGGCTTGCTGGTGTCTTGGACTCCTGTTCCTTGCCACTCCTCCTCCCATCCTATAATTAATTCTTGAGGTTTAGGTACCTTGGCCCCTGCAGAATCATGAACCCTGGACATTGATCATTCTTTTAAATCAATCAGAAAATTTTTCTTAGTCCTCTATATTCTACCTTGCTCTGTGGACATCAGGTAAGAGTGATATGTGTCCGTGTTCCCTGGAAGCTTCTGGCCCAGCTGAGGAATGCTGCACACACAATAGTGGGACTCAGGCTGTGGAGTCTGTAATAACTTTATATGTCTCTGTCATAAGATACTACATTGTTCAGGCCTGACAGTACCCAGAAGGTCACATACTGCTTTTCAGCCAGAAAAAGTCTGACAGGGCAAGCCAGACCCCTCAAGAAAAGCTGCTGGGAAAAGGTAGAAGTTGATCAGGCTCTTAAACAACTATGTAGGAAGCAGTAGTCTTTGTTTTTTTGACTGTACCCCACGGCATGTGGGACCTCAGTTCTCTGACCAGGATCAAACCCATGCCCCCTGCATTGGAAGGTAGAGTTTTAACCAGTGGACCACCAGGAAGTCCCAGGGAGGCAGTGGCCCACAAATAAAGGCAGAGAGGTGACAAGGTCTATACCTAACCCTGCAAATGCCAGCTCCCCACCCAAGTCTGCGTGGGGCCCCAAGAGCTTGACCCCTTCATTGGCCACCCAGAAACCCCATCCAAGAGGCAGATTTCTGGAGCCTACTTTCCAGTCCATGCCTACTCTTTTCCCGGGCAGTTCTTTTTCAGCAAACCCCTTCGGATCCTGAACATCCTTTTGCTGCTGGAGGGCGCAGTCATCGTCTACCAGCTATACTCCTTAATGTCCTCCGACAAGTGGCACCAGACCATCTCACTGGCACTAATCCTCTTCAGCAACTACTACGCCTTCTTCAAGCTGCTGCGGGACCGCCTGGTATTGGGCAAGGCGTACTCATACTCGGCCAACTCCCAGAGGGACCTAGACCACCGGTTCTCCTGAGCCCCAGGGCGACCCAGGGACAGCATTCAGGCTTCAGCCAGGGGCTCCCTGGGAAGCAGCTGTGTGGGAGGGATGGGTGAGGGGCAAAAAAAAAAAAAAACCAGACAAAAAAATCCACCAGAGCTTTGTATTTTTGTTACATACTGTTTCTTTCTTTGATAATTGATGTGATTATGAGGAAAAAAAAGTCCTATTTTTATACTCCCAGTAAGCCTGTGTCTTGTATTTCTTTCCCCTCTTGCCCATCAGGCAGCGAGCAGAGGTGTGGGATTCTGGGCCAGGAAGCCCCATGTGCGCTGCTGGGGGCGTATGAACTCTGCCTTCTCCAGTGGAGAAAAGATGAGGAAACACCAGAGATCACCGTAGCAGTGGTAGCTGCTGTATGCCAAAGGCTGCTCTCCCTGTGGTACAGGAGTGAGTGAGTGAAGTCGCTCAGTCGTGTCCGACTCTTTGCGACCCCATGGACTGTAGCCTACCAGGCTCCTCCGTCCATGGGATTTTCCAGGCAAGAATACTGGAGTGGGTTGCCATTTCCTTCTCCAGGAGATCTTCCCGACCCAGGGACTGAACCCAGGTCTCCCGCATTGTAGGCAGACGCTTCACCGTCTCAGCCACCAAGTCCTTAATCCCATTTTTATGACAATCCTAGGAGGTAGGTGCTGTCACTCCTGTAGATGAAAAATGGAAGCTTAGGAAGCTACAGTGATTTGCCCAAGGTAACACAGCTAGAAAGTATAAGAGCTGGGCCCCGAAAGAGGGTTTTTGATGACATTGCTGTCCTGATGTGATGTCCCGATTCTCAGCACGCAGTCACTGAGACCCTGCCCTGTGCCAGGTACCATGGTAGATGGTGAAGATGCCAAGACACAGAAACAAATGTCACTATACGCAGGTGGGTATAACAGTTACAAGGTACAGAATAGCTCATGGGAGAGAACACTGAATGCTCTCTGGACTTGGAGGAGGAGACAGTCTGAGTTGTATCAGCCACTTCGCAGGGGGACAAGAGGAGGAAAAGGTGCTTCAAGCAGAGCAATAGCAAAGAGATTTGGAACATTCTGGTGTGTCCGGGGAGGTAAGCAGAATGTGGTTTCTAGAATAGGAAAGATAAGGAAAGTGAGGCAGAGGTGGGTTGGAGCTGGAAAGGTCTGCAGGGACTGGATGAGGGAGGATCAATGGCTATAGGCTAGGAAGATCAAGCCAGTCAATCCTAAAGGAAATCAACCCTGAATATTCATTAGGACTGATGCTGAAGCTGAAGCTGAACTACTTTGGCCACTTGATACAAAGTGCCAACTCACTGGAAAGGACCCTGATGCTGGGAAAGATTGATGGCAGGAGAAGAAGGCAGTGACAGAGGATGAGATGGTTAGATGGCATCACTGACTCAATGGACATGAGTCTGAGCAAACTCTGGGAGACAGCAAAGGACAGGGAAACCTGGCGTGCTACAGTCCATGGGGTCCCAAAGAGTCGGATAGGACTTAGGAAGTGAACAACAAAGGAGGGAATGTGAGCAAGGCTAAGGACAAGAATGGAAATGAAGCCCCTTGGAAGCCCTCCTGGCTCCCCGTGGAGCATAGAATGGAGGGCTCAGGGGCTGACAGGAGAAGAGACACAGTTATAGACACTCATCTAGTCTGAGCATGTCCCCTGAGCCCTTGTTCAGCCACAAGTTATACTGGCGCTCCCTTGGTGGTGCATAGAAGACAGACACTGCAGCAAATGTTTTTGGTGCTTTTGTTGAGTCAGGCATTGCGCCAGACACTGGGACAGAGACAAAGATGAGGAAGATACAGTCTCTTCCATAGACAACCAGGAGAGAGAGACACCTTGTGAACAACTTAGGGTGCCAAGTGCTGAGGGGAATGTGTGTCCAGGACACTAGGAAGCAGAGAGGACATAGGCTGACCCTGCCTGAAAATGCAGGAACGTGGGCTCGATCCCTGGTCGGGGATTGACCTTAGTTGCCTTGTAGCAACTAAGCCCGTGGCCCTTGAGCTGGTGCTCTACAACAGGAGAAGCCATTGCAATGATAAGCCCACGCACAACAAAGAGTAGCCCCTGCTTGCCACAAGCAAAGCTGGCACCCAGCAAGGAAGACCCAGCACAGCCGAAAATAAATAAATAAAAATACTTTTTAAAAAAGCGTATGGAAAGGCGCAAAAGAAGATAGGAGCATACATGGGGAAATGTAGTTCCCCAAATATGAATGGAGCCTGGATTGTCTGGTGGGGAGTTGCCCAAGAAGCCAGTAAGGACCAGCCTAACATGATAAGGTCTCTGCTTTTAAAGAGATCGGGGGGGGGGGGGGGGGGGGGGGGGGGGAGGGGGGGGGTTGCAGTACAGAATTCCCTGGTGGTCCAGTAGCTAAGACTCTGAGCTCCCAATGAAGGGGGCCTGGGTTCGATCCCTGGTCAGGGAACTAGATTCTGCATACCACAACTAAAGATCCCCAGTGCCGCAACTAAGACACCAGAGCCAAAGAGTGGGTACAAGTGGGAGAACCTGGACACAGGAGACCAGTGTGGAGACAGGTAAAACAGACCCGCAGAGAACAAAGGGGCCTGACCTTCAGCAAGGGCAGTAGGAAGAGAAAGATAAGGCTCCACTTCCTGACCCCCGATTCCTAGAACTGGCTTTTTGAGTTGCTTCCGTCAGTGGGCTGGGTACACAACTAGAGATGGCAATTTGTTGTGACAGGACCTCAGCTCCCAAAAGATAGTTCCTTCTTGGGATCCATGGCTTAAAGACATAGCCTTCCTCTGTGTGTTGAGGTGGGGAACAGGAGGACCGGAATGTGATTATGCAAAAAGGGAGGTCTAATGTGTACCAGCCATAAATTTCCTGATTCAAAAGGCACATAAGAAACTTCCCTGGTGGTTCAGTGGTTAAGATTACAGGCTCCCCACTACAGGGGATGAGGGCTCGATCCCGGTTCAGGGAACTAAGATCCCACATGCCACAGTGTGCAGCCAACAACAACAACAAAAGACACTTGAGCCTCAGAGCCTCAATTGCCTCATCTCAGAAAAAGGAGATCATATTCCTTGTTTTGTGTAACTCACAGATCTGTTCATTCGTTTGTTTATTCATTCAATAAATATTTATAGAGCACATAACCTGTCCCAGATACCATGCTAGGTGCTGAAGAGCAGTAATAAAGGATACAGAACTGACCTCTGCCCTCAGAGAGCTTGCAGCAGGGATAAAGAAGCGCTCTGTCAACTATAAAGCCCGACACCAGTGTCAATTTTCTACTTATCTCCCAATAGGATTGTAATCAGCTTTACTTTAGATTTCTTCATTTCCTTGTCTCTATATCCTTGGGCAAGTCACTTTACCTTGCCAGATAACTCCTTATTCATATCCAGTTCAGGATCTACGCGTAGTTTTAACTATTAATACAAAAGGAAGGAATACCTTTTTGGAAGAAAAAGTTTCTACGGGAGGAGACCTTTCACTACAAAGAGGAAATAGTAGGAATAAGAAGCTGAGAAATCTTAAGCAGCTTAACTTTCTTTAGTAGGTGTCCCTCCCAGTTTTCCTCCACCCACTCCTTTCATATCTCATCCCAGTTCCCCGCCTTTAGCAGCTGCGGTCTCTTTAAACGAACTCGTCTGTGGGAACTAGGCGTTGGGGCCGAAAGCGCGTTTCTTCCCGGGATTGAATGTTAAGTTGTTTGTCCTTTCCGGGCTGCCGTCCTGCAGATCCGCCATATTGTCTGCTGAAGCTGCCGCTGTAGCTGCCGCCGCTGCCGCCGCCAAGTAGAAGCGAGCGGAGCCGCGATGGGTGAGTAAGGAAACCAGGCAATTGGGGATTCGGGCTGAGACAGTCTGGGGGCTTGGAGTCTGGCGAGAGCCTGTCTTCAGGCTGTAGAGGATGTCTGAATCTCCTCCAAATAGATTTGAGGGGAGAAGCCAGGCCGGGAGCGCCGCTCAGGCCAATTTGGGGCCGGGTTAGGGCCCATGCGGGGAGCAGTCTTTGGGGGTTGGTTCCGGGAATACCTTGTCACTTCTGGAACCCCCACGTGGTGGCCCTGGGCCGGATCGCACGCGTTCCCGGAGGCTAGAAAGGGGCCGACCCTCTGGTCTGTGGCGAGCCTGGGCTTGGGGGCCGGGCTCCAGGCGGCGGGACTGGGGGCCGGGCTCCGGGTGGCAGGCCCGGGCGACGCTAAGGGAGCCCTCTCCAGGCGTGTGTCTGACCGACGCGCCTGTTAACTGGATTCACTGACTCCCCTGAACTTAGGGAAATCCTGCCGACGTCTGAGAGAGAAAGTCCTCTGGCGAAGGTACGCCAGGCAATCCCTCTCTAGGCCTGGTAACCAAGGGTAGCCATGCCAAAAGCAGCTTGGGCCGCTGAAGGCCTGAAGAACTTCCCGAACCGAGGCGGAATTGGGGTGGTTCGGTTGGGTTCAGAGTGACAGCCTTCGTAGTGGTAGAAAACCAATGCCAGGACCTCGTGGCCATGTATAGGTCGGGGACTTTAGGCCTGGCCCTGATTAGCAGAAAAGGAGCGACCTGTTGCTCTTTCTAAAGGGACTCCAGCCAGCGAAGCCAGTGCTGAGAGAGATTACGATGGCGAAGTCGTTGGACTTAGGGACAGAACCATCAGTGGTACTTCTTCTCCGGCACTAAAAGCTGTTAAATTTGCTAAGCTCTTCCTGTTGTGCAGGCATTGTTCTGATTGCTTTACATGTCACGTTTTATTTAATTTGCACAATCTATTGAGATACTACTATTATCCCAGATAAGGAAACTGAGGCTTTGGGAGGTAAAGTAACTTAGGCAAGGTCACACAGTAAGTGGCTTAAACCGGGTGGATCACTCCAGAGCTCTAGTTTATAGCTGCTGTTTTTTGTGGCCTGGCCCTCTAGTGGTTGGGCTGGAAAAGAGGGAAAGAAAGCTTTTAATCCTAGGCAAGAGTTGTAAAGGTGTTTTGTTTTTGTTTGTTAGTGGGCCCACTTTGAAATCTTTAATCTGAAAGAAACTGAGTAACTCCAAGGTGAATTGCTAACCCCAACTATTTTGGGTGTTTTGGGGGTAGGGAACTAAATGAGATTCTAGGATTGAGTTTTGAAAGATCCCTGATCCTGAGGAAACATAAATTATTTCCTTGAGCTGAACAACAATGAGTTTAGAATCAGATCTGGTATTATAATCCTGCCTACTTCTTCCTAGCTCTCATCCAGGGAAGTCACTTAAATGTCAAATGCAGTAATGCATATGGAAAACATCTAGCACAGCTCACAATAGATGTCATTTTCCTTCCTTTCTGAGCCTTTCTTTTCTCATCTCTAGAGAGAGGGAGGGGACAGTGTTATCCAGGTGTTTAAGAATTAAACGAATTAAATGAGATACCACAGGATCTCAATGGCTTACCACAGTGGGTAAAGAATCTGCCTGCAGTGCAGAAAGCCCAAGAGACATGGGTTCAATCCCTGGGTCAGGAAGATCTGGAGAAGGAAATGGCAACCCACTGCAGTATTCTTACCTGGAAATCCCATGGACAGAGAAGCCTGGTAGGTTACAGTCCATGGGGTCATAGAGAGCTGGACATGACTGAGCACGCAAGCACAACAAGAGCTCTGTAAATATCAAAACAGATTCTTTTTCACCTTCTATGTCTGTTCCTTTCTTTTAAACACTCTGGTTTCCAGAATCCTCCATCAAGGCTGATAGGCCTGTCTTTGTAAGTGCAACTTCATGAATGAATGAAAGATTTTGGGGACTTTTATGTTACAGATTTTGTATTGGCCTTCAGTTTCAGCAACACTGCAGCCTCAAAAGGGAAGGAGCTAATATTTGGTTTATTAAGCCCAGTGAAGTAAATTTGGCCATGATTTACTCAATTTTTACAGATTGGGAAACTGCTTCAGAGAATAGAACACACTAGTTGCAACAAATCCAGAAGTGAGATTCTTACCCATTTTGCTGCAGAGAAACCTCTAAGTAGAATCACGTTAGTCCTTTTATGGTACACTTTGAAATGGAAGTTCTTCAATAGAGCAGCAAAACCTGACCAGGGTCCTGAAGGGGATTTTTACCCTAGAGTCAGGTAGCTTCCCCTTTTTCTCTGCAGCTCCACTTCAGGCCCCTCCCCCCAACCATCCCACCTTGCACTTTGTCTTTCTGAATACTCAGCTGTTGGTGGTGATGTTTTGTGTGGGTTTTGTGGGTTATTGTTTTGTTATGTGTGGGTTGGATGTTTTTGTTTTCTGATCCTTATACCACAGAGTGAAATGTATCCTTACGTTTAATCCTAACATCAAATCCAAGATGGTTTTGTGTGCGTACTCAGTCATTTCAGTCGTGTCTGACTCTTTGCAATCTTATGGACTGTAGCCCTGCCAGGCTTCTCTGTCCATGGGGATTCTCCAGGCACAAATACTGGAGTCGGTAGCCATGCCCTGTTCCAGGGGATCTTTCCAATGCAGGGATCAAGCCTGCATCTTAAGTCTCCTACATTGGCAGGCAGGTTCTTTACCACTAGCACCACCTGGGAAGGTAGTTTTGGTTATCCCCATTTTTAAATGAGTAAACAGGCTTTGAGAAGATTTGGTGTTTAGTCCAAGGCTGGTGATGTAAGCCCTAGGGCCGGGGACACTAACACAGCCTGCGTCACACCTCCATGTCTAGACCCTGCTGTATTTCACTGCCTGACCGGCATACTCTCCTCAAGCTCTGGCCTATATACTATACTGTTTCTTCTGTGCCAGACTTCGCTAGCCTTAACAGACCTTTGAAGTTATTTCATTGCTATTAGGAATTTTGTGGGGGTGATGCTTGCAGCTCTGAAAGTTACTTGTTTTAATCCTCCTTAGCAGAGACCACAGACTCTCAAGACTAAGTCTTGGCAGACATTGATTGTTTTTATCAAGTTCCTATCGTCCTGCTAACCAGGAAGCTGGCAGCACCTTCCCAGCCCTGGGGTGATTGATGTAACCCACTAGCCTTGATTGATATGAACTCTAAATCAATCATAATTCTATCTCTCTAGACAGTGACTGATGTAGGCATAAGCAGCGGATACAGATTTTGGCTGATTAGATGTGAAGGGAAGCCTGGAGGACTTCTGAAAAAGACTTTCTTATTTGCCAAGTTGTATTCATTTTGGCCAGTTTATATTTTAACCCAGGTATCTCACCAAAGTTTGAGAACTTAAAAAAAAAAGAAATGGGATAGCTGTAGTAATAACCAGTACTTCTATAGAACTTGCTATATGCTAGGCACTAAGTACTGTAATACTGATTCATTTATTTCTCAGATTCTCACATTCTAGTTGAGAAAACTGAAGCACAAAGAGGTTCAATAACTAATGCAAGGTCAGAGCTAGTAAATAGAAGAATCACTTCCTCAGGCAGTATGGTTCTAACCAGAATATGGGCTATTAAGGACTGTGTTCTGCCTCTGGAAAGGAAGGAGCCCTTTTCTGACTCTTGAAATTGCCATTCGCAATGCTGGGAATTCAAGAGGCAGAATTTATAAGTAAAGAGCAGGCAGTTCTAAGAATGAGGGTCAAGATGGAATGAATCTGATCTCTTTGTGATGTTTTTGGAACTGTCATTGCCATTGGCCTGTAGGATACTGAAGGTTGCTTCTAGTTTGCTGCAAGTAACAAAACCTTTCTGATAACCCCTCCAGGTCAGGAAGTAATTTAGAACATTTCTTAGTTTCCTTACAGCCTTGGCTCTCCATCCACCCCATAGTTCATAACAGCAACAGAGAAGGCACTAAACTAAGTGTCCAACCAGCGTCAAACTCACCCCTCCTGCGTGGTATACCTTTCCTGCATTTTTTGTTAATGATCAGACCATTGGTCCAGACACGAGGGATAAGAGAAGTCTTACCCTTCTTTGGTTCCTTACTCTTTTCTTCCTTTCCTGTATTGTCAGTTGTTGGATACTATGATCCTCTTACTGATGTCTTCCGTCATCCCTAAATTGTTTTGTGTATGTTTTTCTCAGAGCATAGTTCCAAAAAGACTATTAATTCTGTGGTCTTTAAACTTGCTGAATCTCAGGCTCCTTGATGTGAAAATATAATAATATTGTTTATTAATGTTGTTAATGAAGTGTCAATGAAGTATCAGTACTAGATGTTAGAAAATACTGTAAGTTGTAAAGGTGTTATTATTTCAGGAACTTTCTAAATCTCTTCTGTAACCTCCTATACCACAACCACTTCTGCTGCAGCAATATTGCTAAAACACCCATCAGATCTTGTCACCCTACTCCTTAATTTAGGAACCTTCATGGACTCCTTATTGTCTGCAGGATAAAATCATAACCCATAGGGTGTGGTATTGAAGGCCTTCCTACTGACTCCATTTAATATTTATCCACATATCCTGCATCCCACTCAGACTGCCTCCTAGGTGTGTATTTCAGCTTTCCTGGTAGAGAAAGTGACAAAAGCAATCCCTTCCCCACCCATCTTTTCCTATGGAAATCTTGCCCCTTTTACAAGATCTGGTTTAAAGGCTCCCTCCCTCAGGGACCTTTCCAAAATTCGTACCTTATGCCTTCCAAACTGGAAGTGAACTGTTCTGAATTCTGTAGCACTTTGTTCTTGCCTTTCATTTAGCCCTTTTCATATTTTATCTTGTGTTACAGCTATTTCATTCTGTAATTCCATTAGAGCTTTAACCGGTTGCTTAATCTCCAGAGCTTTATTTTCCTCATCTCTTAAAACAGGGATGATAATAATGTCTGCCTCTAGGAGTGTTGGGTGATTAAATGAGCGAATGCTTGTAAAGCATTTTAGCGTGGTGTTTAGCACACCGTGAGTACTCAGTAAATAACTAATTGCTGTTAGTCACTCAGTGAGCAAATAAAGTACTTAGTGTGTGTCAGGCCTTGTGTTAACTATAAAAGAGTAATCAATTTGTCTTTTAGGGGAAGGCAGAGATATTTTTAAGATTTATTTATTTATGTTTATTTTGGGCTATGGTGGGTCTTTGTTGCTGCGGGTAGGCTTTTCTCTAATTGTGGTGAGTGGGGGCTACTCCTCCTCGTGTGCGGGCTTTGTTAGTTGTGGTCCGTGGGCTTAGTTGCTCCATGGCATGTAGGATCTTCCCAAACAAGGGATAGAACCAGTGTCCCTTGTGTTACAAGGTGGATTGTTAACCACTGGACCACCAGGGAAGCCCAGAAAGCAAAAATATTATGAACACTTGTCAGAAACATGATGAGGCAGGCAACAGTTATTCATCATTAATTTCAGCAAATGTTTGTTGAATGCTTACTGTGTGTCAGCTACTGTTCTAGGCCCTGGAAATATAGCAGTGAATGAAACAGACAAAAGTGTACTTTTCTAGTGCAATCCTAGAGTTTAAATTCTAATGGGTAATTGAGTAAAATTAACCAAATGGAAACTGACAGGCCAACTAGAGTCCCATGAGATCTGATTGATAGGATCCAGCCAGTTGTTGCCATTACAGAATGTAGGTCTAATGTTGCCTTAACTTCCAGGCCTTTCCACAATCCCTTTCCCCAGAGGTTGGAAATCTGAATTTTCATATGATTTCTTAATAGATTAAACATTTTTAGATGCTGCAAACTAATTTTTAAAATCTAAAAACATTTTGGAAATTCCCTGGTGGTCCAGTGGTTAGGACTCTGAGCCTGCACTGCAAGGGATATGAGTTCGAACCCAGGTTGGGGAACTTAGATTTTGCAAGCCACTGATGCAGCCAGTAAATAAACAGATAAATCTAAGAATATCTACTCCAATATAAATAAACAAATGAATAAATAAATGTTTTTAAGAAACAGAATCTAAAAACATTAAACTAACCAAAAATATATTTGAGGCCAAATATAGCCCCCAAACTGCCTATCTTATTGATAAGTTTTGCCTTCATTAATATTCTATGTATTTTATAAACTATCTTAAGTAATCTATGTATTTTACCAAATTCTGTGTATTTAAAAAATATTTTTGAGTGGTCCACTAGATGGAACTTGGCACTTACACTGCAGTGGCCCGAGTTCAATCCCTTAGGGAACTAAAACCCCACATGCTGTGTGGCAAAAAAAAAAATAATAATCTTTAAGATAATTTTAAGTCTTTGGCTTCCTTAGATCTGATTAGCTGGTCATTATGTTATTTTGTGTTGTTTTATTGTGATGTGGCAAGTAAAATTCTGGTACTTAGGATCCGGAGACATCAGCTCTGCTGTTTCTTTGTTTCTCTTCCTTGCATCATTAACATTCTCTTCCATTCAGTTTCTTGACAGAACTCTACACTGTTTATTTTGTAAATGTTAATTTAGTTAAAACTAACTATCTTATAAATCCACTTAACGAGATGCAAACCGCAGTGTGATACAGTATAATGAATGTGAATGAACTTCTTCACCCACAGATAAAAGTTGCCAGTATTAATAGGCTAATATATAATAAAGGTAAGCCCTACTAATATATAAGTACATATTATATTATATCATATATTAGTAAAAATATACATGTATGCTTTTCTTCCTGTGACCCAGTTGATTTTGTGTCTCATACTTTGGAGACCATTATGGAATAAATATTTTAAGTGAGCAATCCACCCCAGCCTAGGGGAGTCAGGGAAAGCCATTAAGCTAATGAGACCTGACCTATGGATGTGATTTGTCAGCAGCAGGGTGGAAATGATTTCACAAGCAAAAGATCGGTAGGCTTGGTGGTTGGTAGCATTTCGGGGAATGATATTTAGACCTTACCCTGATGACAGTGAAATGCCATTGAAAGGTTTTAATCTCAGAAGTGACATAATTAAATTTATTTATTTATATTACTTGAAAGCTCTGGGGAGAATAAATTAAGACTGCTAGAAGATTCTAACCAGGAGATTCTTTAAGTAGTTGGTGGGTTTTTTTTTTTTTTTTGGTTTGGTTTTCTTTTTAATATATTTTCGGCTGTGCTGGGCCCTCACTGCTGAGCAAGGTCTTGCTCTGGCTGTGGCGGTCAGGCTTCCTATTGTGGCGGCCCCTCCAGCTGCGGAGCACCCGTTCTGGGTGCGCAGGCTCAGCAGGTGCTCTTGCAGGCTGCAGAGTGCAGGCTCAGCAGCTGTGCCTCACGGGCCTAGCTGCTCCACGGCACGTGGGATCCTCCTGGACCAGGGCTGGAACCCGAGTTCCCTGCACCAGCAAGCGGATTCTTAACCACTGGACTACCAGGGAAGTCCCAGTAGCTAGTTCTTAAGTAGTATTGTAGTCCTAGCAAGAGATGTTCAGAGATTGAGAGATAGTTACAGTAGAGAATGTTGTTCAGTCACTCAATTGTGTCTGACTCTTTGCATCCCCTCGACTGCAGCATGCCAGGCCTCCCTGTCCCTCACCATCTCCCCGAGTTTGCCCAAGTTCATGTCCATTGCATCGGTGATGCCATCCAGCCATCTCGTCCTCTGACACCCTCTTCTTCTGCCCTCAATCTTTCCTAGCATCAGGGACTTCTCCAGTGAGTCAGCTAGTAGCATCAGAAGAGCAAAATACTGGAGTTTCAGCTTCAGCATCAGTCCTTCCAACATGTATTCAGGGTTGATTTCCCTTAAGATTGATTGGTTTGCTTTCCTTGCTGTTCAAGGGACGCTCAGGAATCTTCTCCAGCACCACAATTCAAGTGCATCAATTCTTCAGCACTACACCTTTACGGTCCAGTTCTGGACCACTGGGGAGACCATAGCCTTGACTATACAGACCTTTGTCCGCAAAGGAATGTCTCTGCTTTTCAACACACTATCTAAATTTATCATAGCTTTCCTGCCAAGAAGCAGTCGTCTTCTGATCACAGTAGAGACTCTGAATTACCAGGCTTGGTTATTGGTTTCATTTGGAGGCTGAAAGTGGTTGGGGGACAGGGGTGGAATTAAGCATGACTCCTGGGCCTCTTGCCTTGAGCAGCAGAGTGGCTAGTGCTGCTGTTAACTGAGTTGAGCTTAAATCTGGACATTTTGAGCAATCTCTGCGACCTCCAAGGGAAGGTGTCCAAAAAAACAACTGGATAGAGAAGTCTGGAGCTCAAAAGTGGGGCTTGGGGTTCAAGATAGAGAGTTGATCATCTGTTTATTATGTGGTGACTGAAACTGCAGGAATTACTGATAGTACCTATGAAAAATGTGTATCATGGGAGATGGGCTGACAAGAGAACCTTTAATGTGCAGGAAGAAATGGATCAGCAGCCTTAATTTAAAGAAAGTTAACGAGTAATTGATGTCTCATAAATCAAAGGAAAAGAGTACTTTTTAAATTTATTATAAAATTTTATTTATTTTTGGCTGTACTGGGTCTTCGTTGCTCCAGCGGGCTTTCTGTAGTTGGCAGAGAGTGGGGCCCACTCTCAGGTTGGAGCGCGAAGGCATCTCATCGCCATGGCTTCTCTCGGAGCACGGACTCTAGATAGTGGGCCAAAAGTTGTGGTGCACCGGCTTAGTCGCTCTGAGGCATGTGAAATCTTACTGGAACAAGGATCAATCCTGTATCCCCTGCATTGGCAGTTGGATTCTTAACTACTGGATCACCAGGGGCATCTGAAAAGAGGGTTTCAGGAAGAAGGAAATGGCTGTCAGAATTGAGTGCTGCCAAAAGGACCAGCAAAATAAGGACTGAAATTGAATTTAGCATCATGCATTCCATCAGTGTCTTTTACAAAAACAGTTTGACAGCATGGAAGCAAATTGGAGTGGACTAGGATGAGAGAGGAGAGACAAACTATTTCAAGAAGTCTGAAATAAAGAGAAAAGAAGCAGATTAGTGAGACTCTTGTAAAGTCTGGGCAGGAGATCATGAAGATCAGAGTTAGGATAATGGCAGTAGGAAAAAGAGACAGAGTCCAGAAATAATTAGGAAATAAAGCCACTATTCTTAGTGATTGGATATGAGGATAAGGGAAAAGGAGTTGTCAGGGGTGACTCAAGATCTGTCTTGAAAAGCTGAGAAGATACTGACTGGTACAGATCCTTAATCCCTTTTATCAGTGTTTTCTCAAGCTTTCCATTTATTGTCACCTTCCTAAGAAGCCTTCTTAGGCATCTTTTTTCCCTAATGCATCACTCCCAGGAAATTTTAAAACACAGATATGCTCTATGGTTTTTTATATGCAATATGTCTGTGCTTTTTACATAAAAAGAGTAAACATAAAACTTACTTTATATTCAGTGCAAGGTTAAGAGTGACTGAACAAGATTTTTAGATTAAAGTTAAATTAAAAGACTATTTACATTTAGCTAAATTTTATAGCTGTATTTGCTGGGTAACTTTGGTTTAATTACTTACATAAATTATATCAAATTGCATATGCAAATTAGTGTTTATAAATACAGAAGCAAACTAATCAAAACTTTAAAAATTACTTAAAGCTGTTCATTTTGCAGCAAAAGCAAAACGATAGAAAAAGTCAGTTTCTTGAAATTATTGTTAGTAAACTTTTTAACTTTTGCTTTATATGAGAAAATAACAAGCTGCTAGATAGTCATTCCGATAGTTAACATTCTTTATTTTTAGCACTTGGCGTAATTAATTGGGACAAATTTTAATTTGTAGAATTAAATAATAAAATATAAAGTTTTAATTACCAAAACCCATGTCACATACAAAAGCACTGGGGATCAAACATAAATAACATCCACGTAACAGGCATGCTCATTGCTCAGACCACTTCTTGTCGTATGACTTCAAAATACAGCCATCGGTCAAGAGAAAGTCCCTTAGTCATGGCCATCTGTTTCCCAAAGCTTTGTAGTACAGGTCTTATATACTTTTTTTTTTTTGTCAGCCTTTCATGAAGTCAGTGTCAGTGCTGCTCATGGCATACTCGAGAAAATCCAGCAAGAAAATTAAATACTAGGGAATAAAACATTACTGGTAAAGGTTGAGCTTTGGAGGGCCACATACCACTGTAAACTCTAAGTTCTTCCCCTCATTAACCGGCTTCACCCTTTTGAGTGTGTAACACCTCCAGCAGGGTCTGGGATAGAGCCCTGTATAGCCAAATATGATTAATATTTTCTGGCAAAGCACTCGAACTTTGAGTGAGATTAATAAGGGCTGTAAGTAATCTCATGTTAGTTTTGGTTTTTAATATTTATGTATTTATTTGGCTGTGCCAGGTCTTAGTTGCAGCATGTGGGATCTAGTTCCCTGACCAGGGATAGACCCCTGCCTCCTGTATTGGGAGCTTGGAGTCTTAGCCACTGGACCACCAGGGAAGTCCCTTCATGTTAGTTTTATTCAGGTTTTGTTGCTTAAATATATTTTGAGGTTGTATATACTAAAAACATTCTTAATTTCAGTGCTCTTTTGATTCAGAAATCCAAATAGGGGGTTGTGCTCAATGAAGTGTATAAAGAATGAATGAGGAGCAGGTTTATGGAGACAATGCTGACTTTAAAAAAATGTGTTTAGAGCATTTGAGGTGCTTATGGAACATGGGTAGAAGGAACACCTTGAGTGTTAGGTATGACTGCAAATGTCGATTTAAAAGTCATCAGCTTTTAAATCTTCCAAAGAAGCAATAATTGTAATGAGACGTGATTAGAATTGCTTATTTTGCAGTGAGGTAAATGGTAGAGAATGAGCCCTCTTAAAAAAATCTGGCTCATTGGTTCTTACAGCCCAGCTTTGGAAGGAATGAAGATGGAAAAGAAGGTAAAGATTAAGAGAAAGGAGCTACAGTGTTAGGAGAAAGGAAGAGGAAGAAGCATCTCTTAGTGGAGAGCAAGGAAGTAGAATTGTTCTTTTTTTTTTTTTTTTTTTCTTTTTAAAAAACTATTTATTTAATATTGGAGTATCTGATTAGCAGTGTGGTAGTTTCAGGAGCACAGCAGAGTAACTCAGCCATACACATATGTGTATCCATTCTGCCACAAACTCCCCTCCCACCCAGGTGCAACATAACACTGAGCAGAGTTCCATGTGCTGTACAGTAGGTCCTTGCTGGTTATCCCTTTTAAATACAGCAGTGTGTACATAACAGTGTCAAACTCCCTAACTATCCCTTCTTCTCACCTACCCCGCCCCCCACATAACCATAAGTTCCTTCTCTAAGTCTGTGAGTTTGTTTCTATTTTGTAAATAAGTTCATTTGTATCATTTCTTTTTAGATTCAGCATATAGGGGATATCATAAGATACTTCTCTTTCTCTGTCTTCACTCAGTGTGACACTCTCTGTGTCCATCCATGTTGCTGCAAATGGCAATATTTTCATTTTAATAGCTGAGAAGTATTCCATTGTGCATATGTACCACATCATCTTTATCCATTCCTCTGTCAGTGAACATTTAGATTGCTTCCATGTCTTGACATGGAAGTTCTGCAGTGAACATTGGGGTGCATGTATCCTTTCGTACCATGTTTTTCTCTAGATACATGGCTGGGAGTGGGATTTCAGGGTCATTTTGTAGCTCTGTTTTTAGTTTTTTAAGGAACCTCCATATTGTTTTCCATAGTGAAACAAAAATGAAAGTGAAGTCACTCAGTTGTGTCCGACTCCATGGACTGTAGCCTACCATGCTCCTCCGTCCATGGGATTTTCCAGGCAAGCGTACTGGAGTGGGTTGCCATTTCCTTCTCCAGAATTGTTCTTTTTGACTCGAACTTCCAGGAAATTGCCATCATGGGGAATTGAAGATTTTCAGAGTAGGATCTGGGACGAAAAAGGAAATACCACTGATTTAGCATTTAGGCCCTAGACACTTTCACATTACCTCATCAATCATATGGAGCTATAAAATTTATTATTAAAATGAGAAGCAGAGAGTCACAGTAGTGGGTAATTTGCCCATGGTTATTCCGCTGGGATGGGAAGCAGTTGACCTGACTCCCAAATCAATGCTCTGTCTCACTATATCATATTGGAAGGAGTTGACAGGGTTTGAGGGGCAACACTGAGTGTTTGTCTGTAGTATGTCTAAAGAGGACAGAGGATTCCCTTTGTGTGGCCTCTTAGTCTGGCTCTTTCCAACACTTTCCCAGGCTCTTTGTACATAGGGCCTCAGAAGATCACATCCCAAAGCCAGCTCCTTTTTGGATTAATATATACAGGTTAGAGAAATCCTACTTTTAAGTTGTCAGAATAGCTGTTGGAAAAACTCTTTTTCCTGTTAACCAAAGGTTGAAATGAAGACTTGATCAGAAGGATTTGTGTAATTCTCCCACAGGTAATGCCGAACCCTCCTGTTGGAAGACTGGGGATGAAGGGGTGCAGTGCTGCAGAATAGGGACCAGCAGTTCACTGTTGTGTCTCAGAGACATTCTGCTTGTGGACCTTTGTATTTATACCTCTGTACCCAAACTGGTCTTGTTCCTCAAACCTGCCTTGGGTTCTCTGATCTCTTTGCTTTGGACTGCTCTCCCTCCCCCACTAATTGCCTTCAGAAATAATAACCATCTAGCCTTCACAGACCACTTCAGAGCTCACCACACAGTGAAAATAGTTCTCACTTTGTGATGTCATTGCACACTTAGATTCTTCTTTTTTTTTTTTTTTTTTAAATTTTTTTTGACCCTGCTGCTTGGTGTGTGGGATCTTAGTTCTCTGATCCCGAGCTCCTTGTAGAAGAACTATGGAGTCTTAATCACTGGACCACCAGTGATTAAGTGGTGGAAAGTCCTCTTTGGTTCTTGATGGTATGAAACTAAGCTAGATTGTAAAGCTTCCCGAAGGCAGAAACTTTAGCAGAGTGCCTGGCATATACATTTTATTAAGTGAATAATAAATCACTTGTTTATATGAGTCAGTTTAGAGATCTGACCATTTGGATTTTTTCCCCCTTGATTCCTTGAGCAGTATGAGTACTTGGGAGTTATTCAGTGAATGTTTGGCATTGACTTAAGTGTGAGGTGAGCGCTTTGGTTTTCCTACTTTTAAGTAATTCATTATAGTTCCTTATAGCACCTAGTGGTCGTGGCAGTGTGGTGTCCCTAGGAAGGTAAGAACCTCTAGATTCTGCACAGTCTACAAGGGATATTGGAAATTTTCTTTTGGAGAAATTGGACTTCAGCTATCCTGTTGTTTAGTTGCTCAGTCATGTCTGACTCTTTCTGCAATCCCATGGACTGTAGCCCACCAGGCTCCTTCTGTCCATGGAATTTCCCAGGCAAGAATAGTGGAGTGGATTGCCATTTTCTTCTCTAGGGGATCATCCTGACCCAGGGATCGATCCCATGTCTCCTGCATAGGCAGGCGGATTTTTTACCACTGAGCCACCAGGGAAGCCCGTAGCTATCGTAGACTTCACTTGTATCTCGCCACCCCTTACTTTCCCATTCCTAGGTCTGAGCATTGCATTTATATATATATAGATAGATAGATAGATAGATAGCACATTGCATTTATATATAGATAGATAGATAGATAGATAGATTGATTGATTGAAAGGCTAAAAGGACTAGTAAATGCTAGGAGAGAATTAGGACTGGAGAACTGGGATTATCAACTATCTGGTTGATGCAGTACCTCAGAGTGCCATGCTTCTCTTAGGTCTCAAGCTTTGAATATATTAGTTGTGTGTACAAAAGATAGTTTTCCCCACATGATCTTTTAGCCAGACCTCCTGGTTTATAGATTCAGCTTTGTTTCCTGGAGTGATCATTCTTCAGCCCAGTCCTGTGAGGATCTGCCAGAATATGAGCAGCCTTATTATGGTTCCATTATGGACTAATCCGATTGTCCATAGAGAAGTCTCTCCCATTGTCTTGGTGATTAGCAGTTCTGACAGGCTTGCAAATAACCCCCTGAGAGCCTCACTCTGTCAGACTGTTTCAGTACTGTTTTCTTGTTTGCAGTATTGCTTGGTCATAGAGCTCTGAGAGAAATTCCAGAAGTTTGAAAAACTATCAGACCCAGTCCTACCTTGCCAGAATAGCATTTTATTTTTCACAAAGCACTTTCGTGTGTATTCTCATAGGACCTTCACTGTAACTCTGATGTAGAGAGGGTAAGGGTAGGAAAATGAAGATCCAGGCAAGTGACGCCCAAGGCTGCACACTTGTTAAATAGCAGACCAGAAATCAGATAGTCTGTTCCCGGTGTGCCTGCTGGGGGTCCATCCAGCACAGCTGTCTCCTCTCAGCCTAAGTGTTTCTATTATAAACCCTTGGAGATAGTCTGCCCATTCACATAATATTGAATTTTTAAAATTGATTTCAAGCCCTACACCAGAACTGGGACGATTAATTCAACTGGTTGTTTTTGTTTTTCCTTTAAAGTGGCATATAGCCTTCAGAGGACTACCTAACTACCTGCCAGTCCCTACAATTTTCTACTTCCGTTCTTTTCTGTGTTGGTATCTTCTGATATTTGTATTCCCTAATCTTGGCAAGAACTGGACCACATCTCATTGACGGATTTAGACAGGCAGTGGTTAGGGTGGTAGAATCCAAGGAGGAACATTGACATTTCTTCCAAGAAATAACAAAGGAGTTCCCTGTGGCTAGTATGCTGTTAAGTAGAATATATGTAATAGAGCTTTGACTTTAGTCAGAAAAATCTGGATTAGCGTCTCCCACTTATTATTATCTGAGGCCTTCTGCAAATTGTGCCTCAATTTTCTCACCTCTAAAATGGGGATTTTATATGAGCTTAGACTTAAAAGCTAAGCAAATTATTACTAAGTCATTACCAATCAAATTTGAATTGTCTCTGGGAACATACCCTCTGTAGAGGTTAGAGATGACTTTGGCAAAAAGAGTTTTCAAAAGGGATATCTTGACTTATAGTCCAGATTTAATAGATAAAAACATTCCACCATGGTTAGAAGCTTTGGAAAACATTCTGAACTGGACTTGAAAAGAGGGCTTCATTCACGTCAAGCAGTGAGGACACAGATGTGTAGTTTTCAGCAGGAGCATCATGATCCTTGCCTGCCTTGGTGCCTGACAGAGGTGTCCTAGCACGACATGGAAATAAGTACCGTGACACATGAAAGGAACTTATATATAGCAATAATTTGTTAGGTTAGTAGATTGGTTTTATCACAAAAACTTTGAAGGCATCTCAATGCTAAATTTGTTAAGAAAGGACTTGTGTGAATCACAGGATTACCCTAACATGCTATTGCTATATATAATTAATGCCTAAAAAGAACAGGTATGCATATGCAGAAGAATGAAGTTAGACTCTTGCCTTACACGTAAAAATTAACTTAGTGGATCAAAGACATAAATGTAAAAAGCTAAATCTATAAAACTTTTAAGAAAGCATAGGAGTAAATCTTTATGACTTTGGATTAACAGCATTTTCTTAGATATGACCCTGAAAGCACAAGCTACCACTCACTCCCCCCCTCCAAAAAAAAAAGATAAATTAGACTTAGTGAAAATTTTAAAGTTTTGTGCTTCAAAGGACACAGTCATAGATAATAAGAATTATGTAAGTGCTCACTCATAATTGCTTTATTTTGGCTGACAGCTGACACAACAAAATGCAAGTCAGTTTTAATAATTAAATGATTCTTGGGTTCTGCTTATCTACATTCATCTTTTCTCATTTTCTATACAAGTGTGTATATTCCTTTTCCAGATTTTGGGTTTGGTATTTTTGTTTTGATGAATTTATTGTAAGCCACTTCAGATCTTTTGGAAAAACTAAAATTCCAAAATGTTAAGTTTAATATTTGAGAGTATTTATGTGCTGTGCGCTGTGCTACAGATTCTTAATCTCAAAGATTTAATGATCTGGAAGTGAGAAGTGATGAGTGGTGACTCAAACAGGGTCATTGATGGTTGTCAGTGGGAACCAGTTTATGGCAACAGGTGTCACAGATGAGCAAAGCCGGACACTAGTTAAAGTGATAAGGACAGATTTCAATCAGTAATGTACTGTTGTAACAGGAAAGAGTGTGAACTGATTTCAGCTTTGATTTGTACAGAGTTAACTTTAAAAGAAAAAAAAGGATGGGGGAACAAGGGTTGGAGTGAGAGAGAACTCCATACAGTCAGGGAAATGAAAAATTACAAAATGCAAGGGACGGAAGGTGGTTCACATGAAACCCAGCCCGGCTTGCTCCTGGTGCTTATTGAAAGTAGTCTCCTACCCTCCCACAGAGCCTGGGAAACAGGAACCCTATTTTCAGATGCTAGCTAAAACAGTAAATTCATTCAACAGCCTTGAGATTTTCCCAGGCAGGCACTTTTAAGTGTGGCTGGGGTCATCTAGCAATGTGACCTTGAACTGTTAGAAACTATTGGTGCTTTTTATTCACATCTTTATAGGCCACGGTTGAGCCTCATCGAGAAAGGGCTCAGAGGAGCCTGGATAGAATTTAGTTAAGGACAGAATCTTTGGTACAGGTGAAAATCAGTTTACCAGCCTGTCGTCTTAGGGGAATAGAAAGTTCATGAGTGACTCTAAGACCAGAGTAATGGTAATGGCATGAATTCTGAACTAGGGAAGCTAGGGGAAGTAACTGGTTTAAGGAGATAGAAAGTGAGTTGGAGCTAGCCAGTTAGGCATTTGAAAATACACTTGACAGACTGTGACACTAGAGATTTGGTACTTGGTGTAGAAGTGGACGTTGAAGCTACAGGCGACCATTTGGGAAAGGAGGCTGCTTCTGCTGAGAAGGGGACTAAAGGTAGATAGACACTGACACTGAGGGACTGGCGTTATGAAACCCAAGAAGGAGTGGTTAGAGAGTAAGAGAACTGGTAGAGGGTGGTGCCATCAGAGTCATGGGTAGAGTTTCAAGAAGGCAAAAGTGATCGTCAGTGACAAGTTAGTCAGATACAACCAATGCTGATGAGGTTACTGAATGTGGCTGTCTAAAGTGTCTTTTTCTGAGTCGTTTGTGTCCTGAAGTCGTTTTTCTTTTAAGCTTATTTTTCGTGTGTGTGTGTGTGTGTGTGTCCTTACATCAGAGCGTTTCCATTCAGTTTTTTTTTTTTTTTTTCCATTCAGTTTTCATACCCATTCTGGAGGAAACTTATGGTTTCTGGATTTCTAGGAAGAAATCTTTTTAAATTCTGCTTTTAGAAGATCTGCTTCCCTCCAGTCCTGAGGAAGAGTCCTTTGCTGTGCATTTCTTCCCTTAACTTACACTTGCTAGCAAACACGTGTTAAGCAACTGTTATGGCTAGACCATATATCTGGGACAATGTAGGTGTTCAGTAAGTATTGAGTAGGTATTTGAACAGTGATTCATTCAGCAAATACTTGTATATAGCATAGATGCTGGAAATACGACAAAAGGTTTTGTAGAACTCACACAGCTTATGGAGGAGAGCAGGTACAGATTGTAAATAATGTAATGAAGGAAATAAAACAGGTGTTCTGACAAAAATGTAGTCATTTACTTTGTGGTGACAGGGGAAGGACCTAGCAATTCTAAGAGCTAGGGAAGAGAACTGTGGGCTGAAAGAAAACAGTATTTGATAGTTTCCAAATACTGAGAGCCATTGTGACAGGAGCATTTGATGACTGAGGGTAAAAAATTGAATGAGATGAGATGAAGATATAGGCAGCACTTTAAATTGTGAAGATTTTACATGGGAGCAGTGGTATAGTCTGGCTTTGTTTCGTGGTGGTGGGTTGGGGGTGAGTTGTTGTAGTTGCCAGGCAACTTTGGGATGACTTTGGGAAGGGGTGCTGTGCTTAGTCACTCAGTTGTCTCCGACTCTTTGTGACCCCAGGGACTGTAGCCCCACAGGCTCCTCTGTCCATGGGGTTTCTCCAAACAAGAATCCTGGAGTGGGTTGCCATGCCCTCCTCCAGAGGATCTTCCCAACCCAGGGGTCGAACCCATCTCCTGCATTACAGGTGGATTCTTTACAATTTGAGTCACCAGGGAAGCCCATGGTGACTAGAGTGGGTAACCTGTCCCCTCTCAGGGGGTCTTCCCAACCCTGGAGCTGAACCGGGGTCAACCGGGGTCTTCTGCATTGCAGGCAGATTCTTTACCAGCTGAGCTACCAGGAAAGGGGTGAGAGAGGTGTAAATACATTCAAGATACATTCAGGATTTGTCAGTAGATTTGATCAAAGAGATGTGAGAAGAGAAGGAATCAAGGATGATTTTTTTTTTTAATTTAGGGTTTAGATTAAGTAACTTGTAAATACTCTTACTGTTGATGAGATGGGGGGAGTTAGAAATTGTTAGTTTTGGATACCAAAGTGAAGATTTTGATGTGTGTGTGCACAGTCACTAAGCCGTGTCCTATTCTCTGCGACTCCATGGACTGCAGCAGACCAGGCTTCCCTGTCCTTCACTAGCTCCTGGAGCTTGCTCAAATTCATGTTTGTTGAGTCAGTTATTCTATCTAACCATCTCATCCTCTGCCACTCTATTCTCCTTTTGCCTTCAGTCTTTCCCAGCATCAGGGTCTTTTCTAATGAGTCAGCTGTTCACATCAGGTGGCCAAAATATTGAAGCTTCAGCATCAGTCCTTTCAATGCATGTTTGGGGTGATTTCCTTTAGGATTGACTGGTTTGATCACCTTACAGTCCAAAGGACTCTCAAGAGACTTCTCCAGCACCACAGTTTGAAAGCATCAATAGGTAGTTGCAATGAAGACCCAGCACAGCCGTAAATAAATAAATAAAATTATTTTGAAAATTAAAAAAAAAAAGGACAAAAATTTCTGTCCATGTGGAGGTCATAGGTGACCTTGATAAAAGCAGCTTTTCTTTGGAATAAAAGGAATGAAAGTCAGATTTGATGAGTTAGAAGAGTGAAATAGAGCTCACAAAGTCTACAGTATTAGCAGTGCCTTTTTTTTTTCTTTTAATATTTATTTGGCTGCACTGGGTCTTAGTTGTGGCATGTGGGATCTCGTTCCCTGACCAGGGATCAGACCCAGGCCCCCTTCATTGGAAGTGTGGAGTTTTAGCCAGTGGACCGCCAGAGAAGCCCAGCAATGCCTATTTTTTAAAAATTGGTTATTTCATTACGTTGTTATATGTTCAGCTCAGTTGCTCAGTCGTGTCTGACTCTTTGCAACGCCATGAACCGCAGCATGCCAGGCCTCCCTGTCCATCACCAACTCCTGGAGTCCATCCAAACCCATGTCCGTCAAGTCGATGATGCCATCCAACCATCTCATCCTCTGTCGTCCCCTTCTCCTCCTGCCCTCAATCTTTCCCAGAATCAGGGTCTTTTCCAGTGAGTCAACTCATCGAATCAGGTGACCAAAGTATTGGAGTTTCAGCTTCAACATCAGTCCTTCCAATGAACACCCAGGACTGATGTCCTTTAGGATGGACTGGTTGGATCTCCTTGCAGTCCAAGGGACTCTCAAGAGTCTTCTCCAACCCTGCAGTTCAAAAGCATCAGTTCTTCGGTGCTCAGCTTTTTTTTTTTTTTTTTTTTTTAATTTTATTTTATTTTTCAGCTTTCTTTATAGTCCAACTCTCACATCCATACATGACCACTGGAAAAACCATAGCCTTGACTAGATGAACCTTTGTTGGCAAAGTAATGTCTCTGCTTTTTAATATGCTGTCTAGGTTGGTCATAACTTTCCTTCCAAGGAGTGAGCATCTTTTAATTTCATGGCTTCAGTCACCATCTGCAGTGATTTTGGAGCCCAGAAAAATAAAGTCAGCCACTGTTTCCACCATTTCCCCATCTATTTGCCATGAAGTGATGGGACCAGATGCCATGATCTTTGTTTTCTGAATGTTGAGCTTTAAGCCAACTTTTTCACTTTCCTCTTTTCACTTGCATCAAGAGGCTCTTGAGTTGTTTTTCACTTTCTGCCATAAGGGTGGTGTCATCTATATATCTGATGTCCATTGATGTCCATCTGTATATCTGAAGTCCATTGATATTTCTCCTAGCAATCTTGATTCCACCTTGTGCTTCCTCCAGCCCAGCGTTTCTCATGATGTACTCTGCATATAAGTTAAATAAGCAGGGTGACAATATACAGCCTTGATGTACTCCCTTTTCCTATTTTAAACATACCATTGATTAAATGGAGTACTGCAATAATCTGGCTACTCCCTTAGTGTGTGACCTTGCTGCTGCTGCTGCTAAGTCGCTTCAGTCGTGTCCGACTCTGTGAGACCCCGTAGACAGCAGCCCATCAGGCTCCTGCGTCCATGGGATTTTCCAGGCAAGAGTACTGGAGTGGGGTGCCATTGCCTTCTCCGTGTGTGACCTTAGACTAAGGTTATTTCTGTATCAATGAGGGCCTGTATTAATTTGCTAAGACTGAATAACAAAATACCACAGACTGGATGGCTTAAACAACAAAAATGTATCCTCTCTTAGTTCTAGAGGCTAGAAGTCCAAGATCAAGATGTTAGCAGGATTGACTAACCCTGAGACCTCTTTTCTTGGTTTTCAAATACCTGTTTTCATGTTCACATGGTGTTCTCCTGCTATGTACATCTGTATCTTAATCTTCTCTTATAAAGGCACTGGTCATGTTGAATTAGGGCCTTACTCCAGCATCCTCATTTTTTAAAAAGCTATCTCCAAGTACAGTCACATTTTGAGGTATTAGGATTTAAGACTTCAACATATGAATTGGTGGAGGATGAGGTACAATTCAGGCCATAACAGAGTCCACACTTATTTTGTGTTATTCTTGCTAGTTCCTTGGTTCTAAGAGCTTAAGAAATGCATGGCAACAGTAGCAGTTATTTCCTAGAAACAAGAGATGCAAGCAATTTCAGGGACCTATTCAGAGAGTTCTTCAACTAAGAAAACTCAGAATCTGCCTGAGACAGTCAGATGTTTGAAAAGGTATGTTTGTATTGTGAATTTCTTGATCCAGGCTCAGCAAGTAAGGGAGCGCATGATGAAAAAAGCCCCTTTGCCTGCTAGTCCCTGAATGAGAGTCCAGCATTCCTTTGGTTGCTGCTTCTAGATGTGCTTCTGCAAATGTTCCTCCTTCCAATCTAACCTCCCCTGTTTGGCTTCTCTAATGAAGTCATAAGCAAATATTTGTGATAGTTTCTTGTCACCATGGTGACTAAAGCACAGCCTAGTTCTCCTTCCAGCTTCACTGTCAGCTCTGCTTGAAGGAAGAGACAGCCCTCTGGGAGAGCGCAGGCTCAGAGTCATGAAAAACCACATGTCAGGTATTGGGGAACAGCAGTCCATAGTGGTGCCTTTAAGAATTTGTCCTGTGCCTATTAGTCTCCAGGCAGAGGGGTGATCAGGGACCCCAAAGGAAGGCCACTGCATTCCCCTAGAACTTTTTTTTTAACAGTAAATCGACTTGGGCTTTGCCAAGTGGATGTAGAAACTTGCGCATCATAAGACCTCTACTGCTGCTGTGGTTTGCCTCGTCACTCTCCAGAATGAACAGAGGCACCTTTTCTGAAGTTTCATTTCCTTAGTATCTCTAGCTCCAGAACTCAGTTCTCTCCTCAACTGCTTCCGTTTTGATTTCTCTTCCACCGATTCTCTTAGTAGACTACTTCCCCCACCTCACATTTATGTACTTTCTTCCTACACTTGAATCCTCAAGGTGGTCTCCTGCTTTAAGAACCAGCCCTAATCTAACCTTTGGGAGATTTCTTTTTAAGCTCTCATCATGATCACCCCAAAACACTCCCCAGAAAAGATGATATTAGAGTTAACTGTCCCTTTCTGTGTGCCTCTAAAATTTATTTTTCATCCCTTTTTTAATAGTTTTTGTAACTGTTTCAGATTAGAAATTTAAAGGATAAGAAATGACTATAAAGGGTAGGCCAAGTTAATAAGGCTTCTTCTGCTCCTATTTCTACATAATCAGCTTCACTTTTATCAGTTTTTTAAACAGTGATGTTGTTTTTAACATGTCAATATTGAGTAAGATATGATAAAGTCACTGAGGCCACAGGAGGAAACACAGATGAGGCTTGGAAGGAGGAAGTTTATTATGGGTCCGCGGGCTGTGGGAGGTGGGTTCCCACTCGCCACACAGGGTCACAGAGGAAAACACCAGGGTGGTCAGGGGACAGAAGGCACGAGCGAGCAGAAGGCTTAGGCCAGATCCTTTATTGCCATTTCAGAGGGAAAGTGAAGGCAGGGCAGAACAAACAGTTTAGTATTGGCTAATCTGAATAATTCTGGAGGGCTTTGGGCTATAAGAGTCGTCTCTAGTTACCTACTACTTTTGGGGCCCTGGAATGAAGCAGAGGAATATTGCCTTCTGGGTGTACAGGCAAGATAAAGGAAGTATGACTCTGGGTTGGTTCCTTTACAAAGGCATGCTCTTAGACATGTTGTTATCTGTAAGAATTAGCTAGCCATGGGAGTGTCGATCTCCTGGGTTTGTAAGTCTCCCAAATGGCAAAACATCAGGAACTCAGAAAATAAGAAAATATAATCAATATAATCGGCCCTGTGATGAATGAATACAAGTAGACAAATACAAAATCTTTAAAAAAAAAAAAAAAAAAAAGACTAACTGAGATTCTGTGGTAATTTAATTGGAGGAAATATGCTATTTAAACAATTTTGTGGTAAAATATGACACAATTCACCCCTTTAATCATTATTAAGCAGCATCAGTTGCATCTACAATGTTGTGCAACCATCACCACTATCCATTTCCAAGATTTTCATCACTCCAAACAGAAACTCTGTTCCATTAAGCAATAATTTCTCATTTCTCCCTTCCACTTGTACCTGACAATCTCTAATCTACTTTTATAATCTCTTATCTACTTTTGTCTCTGTAAGTTTCCAGGTACCTCATGTAAATGAAATCATGTGATCTTCATCCTTTATCCTGGCTTGTTTTACTTAACATACCATCTTTAGGGTTCTTCAATGTTGTTGTTGTTCAGTTGCTAAATTGTGTCTGACTCTTTGCAACCCCATGGACGCCAAGCTTCTCTGTACTTCACTATCTCCCAGAGTTTGCTCAGATTCATGTCCATTGAGTCAGTAATGCTATCTAACCATCTCATCCACTGCCGCTGTCTTCTCCTTTGGCTTCAATCTTTCCCAGCACCAGAGTCTTTTCCAGTGAATCGGCTTTTCTCATCAGGTGGCCAAAGTATTGGAGCATCAGTCCTTCCAATGAATATTCAGGGTTGATTTACTTTAGGATTGACTGTTTGATCCCCTTGCAGTCCAGGGGTCTCTCCACAGTCTTCTCTCACACCACAGTTTGAAGGTATCCATTCTTTGGCGCTCAGCCTTCTTTATGGCCCAACTCTCACATCCATATATGACTACTGGAAAAACCATAGCCTTGACTGTATGGACCTTTGTTGGCAAAATGATGTCTTTGCTTTTTTACACACTGTATAGGTTTGTCATAGCTTTCCTTCTAAGGAGCAAACATATTTTAATTTTATAGCTGCAATCACCATCCACAATGATTTTGGAGCTCAAGAATGTAGCGTGTGTCAAATCTTCATTCCTTTTTATGGATGAATAATATCCCATCGTATGTATAAGCCACATTTTGTTTATCAATTCATTTATTTTTCATGTCTTTTAAAAAATTTTGTTTTTATTTATTATTTTCTTTTTGGCTATACCACATTAGTTGCAGTATGCATGGGATCATGTGGGATCTCATTTCCTGACCAGAGATCAAACCCAGGCCCCCTGCATTGGAAGCATGGAGTCTTAGCCATTAGACCACCAGGAAGTCCCATTGCCTATTTTTACTTTTTATCCTTTTTTTTTTTTTTTTTTAAATTTTTCATTTATTTTTGGCTGCTCAGGGTCTTCATTGCTGCACAGTGGCTTTCTCTAGTTGCAGAGAGAGGGGGCTGCTCTCTTCTCAGTGGTGTGGTTTTCTTGTTGCAGTGACCTCTCTTGTGGAGTGCGATTAGAGGGCCTCAGTAGTTATGGTCCGTAGGCTCAGTAGTTATGGAGCATGGGTTTAGTTGCTCCATGACATGTGGGATCTTCCCGGACCAGGAATTGAACCAGTGTCTCCTGAATTGGGAGACAGATTCCTAACCACTGGCCCAGCAGGGAAGCCCCCATTTGCCTATTTTTAAATTGAGTTGTCTTTGCTGTTGAGTTGTAGAAATTCTTTATATATTCTGAATATTAAAACCGTTATCAGATAGATTTGAAAGTTATTTCTCCTGTAAGTTGTCTTTTTTTTTGTAAGTTGTCTTTTTACTTCCTTGTTAATGTCTTTTTTTTTTTTTTTTTTTGCTTGTGATTTTGATGTCATAGCTAAGAATCCATTGCAACATCCAGATCATAAAACTTTACCCATATTCCATTATAAGAGTTTTATGGTCATAGTTTATATATTTAGGTTGTTGATCCAGTTTAAGTTTTGTTTTGTGTATGGTGTAAGCTAAGGATCTGACTCCATTCTTTTGTATCTGAACATTTAGTTGTCCCAACACCAGTTGAAAACATTATTCTTACTCCATTGAATGGACTTAATACCCTTGTCAAAAATCAGTTGGCTAGGGAAATTCCCTGGTGAACCCGTGGCCAAGATTCTGTGCTCCCAATGCAGGGGGCCTGAGTTTGATTCTGGTCAGGGAACTGGATCCCACATACCTCAGCTAAGACCAGCACAGCCAAATAAATATATAAAAATATTTTTAAGAATCAGTTTACTGGCCATGGATGTATGAGTTCATTTCTGGACTCTCAGTTCTGTTCTCCTGATTATAGAATTCTCTCTCAATTCTGTTCTCTTGTTTATCCTTATACCAGCATCACACTGTTTTGATTATTGTAACTTTGTAGTAAATTATGAAATCAGGAAGTGTGAGTCTTTCAACTTATTTAAGAGTCTGTTGTTTAGTTTCCACATATTTATAGATTTTCCAATTTTCTTTTACTGTTTATTTCTAGTTTCATTCCTATGGTTAAAGAAGATAATTTGTCTAATATCAATCTTTTAGAATCTATTGAGACTCTGTGCCTTAATACAGTTTATCCTGGAGAATGTTCCATGCATTCATACTTGGCAAGATATTTTTTGCTCTTGTTGGATGGGAATGTTCTATGTGTCTTTTAGAGCTAACTGATTTATAATGTAAAAGTCCTCTTTCCTTAATAATCTTCTGTCTAGGTTCTATTCATTATTGAAAGTGGTGTATTGAAGTCTCTAAATGTTATTGTAGAACTGTTTTTCCCTTTACTTTGACTATTGTAACAGTTTTTTACTTAAAAATTTTTATCTGATATTTAGTACAGCCATCCCAGCACTCTTTTGCTTACCATTTGCATGAATATCTTTTTTCACTCATTTACTTTCAACTTCTTTGTGTTTTCAGATATACAGTAAGTCTTTGCAGACAGCATGTAGTAGATCACGGTTGTTGTTTTTTTTTAATCTACTGCCCATCTCTGCCTTTTGACTAAAGAGTTTAATCTATTTAACTCCTTGTTCATGGAATTCTCCAGGCAGGAATACTGAAGTGGGTAGCCATTCCCTTCTCCAGGGGATCTTCCCGACCCAGGGATCAAACCTATATCTCCTGGGTCTCCTACATTGCAGGCAGATTCTTTACCACCTGAGCCACCAGGGCCCAGTAAGTATAATATAACTACTTGGGAGTTCACTGGCAGTCCAGTGGTTCAGTTCAGTTCAGTCGCTCCATCCTGTCCGACTCTTTGCGACCCCATGGACTGTAGCATGCCAGGCCTCCCTGTCCATTACCAACTCCTGGAGTTTACTCAAACTCATGTGCATTGAGTCGGTGATGCCATCCAACCATCTCATCCTCTGTCATCCCCTTCTCCCACCTTCAATCTTTCCCAGCATCAGGGTCTTTTCAGATGAGTCAGTTCTTCGATCAGGTGGCCAAAGTACTGGAGTTTCAGCTTTAACATGAGTCCTTCCAATGAATATTAGGACTGATTTCCTTTAGGATGGACTGGTTGGATCTCCTTGCAGTCCAAAGGACTCTCAAGAGTCTTCTCCAACACCCCAGTTCAAAAGCATCAATTCTTTGGCGCTCAGCTTTCTTTATAGTCCAACTCTCACATCCATACATGACTGTTGGAAAAACCTTAACCTTGATTAGACTGAAATTTGTTGTCAAAGTAATGTCTCTGCTTTTTAATATGCTATCTAGGTTGGTCATAGCTTTTCTTCCAGGGAGCAAGTGTCTTTTAATTTCATGGCTGCAGTCACCATCTGCAGTGATTTTGAAGCCCAGAAAAATAAAGTCTGACACTGCTTCCCCATCTATTTGCCATGAAGTGATGGGACCAGATGCCATGATCTTTGTTTTCTGAATGTTGAGCTTTAAGCCAACTTTTTCACTTTCCTCTTTTCACTTTCATCAAGAGGCTCTTTAGTTGTTCTTCACTTTCTGTCATAAGGGTGGTGTCATCTGCATATCTGAGGTTATTGATATTTCTCCTGGTAATCTTGATTCCAACTTGTGCTTCCTCCAGCCCAGCGTTTCTCATGATGTACTCTGCATGTACTCAGGGTGACAATATACAGCCTTGACGTACTCCTTTTCCTGTTTGGAACCAGTCTGTTGTTCCATATCCAGTTCTAACTGTTGCTTCCTGACCTGCATACAGGTTTCTCAAGAGGCAGGTCAGGTGGTCTGGTATTCCCATCTCTTTCAGAACTTTCCACACTTTGTGGTGATCCACACAGTCAAAGGCTTTGGCATAGTCAATAAATCAAAAACAGATGTTCTGAAATTCTCTTGCTTTTTCGGTGATCCAACAGATGCTGGCAATTTGAACTCTGGTTCTTCTGCCTTTTCTGAAAGCAGGTTGAACATCTGGAAGTTCAAAGTTCACATATTGTTGAAGCCTGGCTTGGAGAATTTTGAGCATTACTTTACTAGTGTGTGAGATGAGTGCAATTGTGCGGTAGTTTGAGCATTCTTCGGGACTGCCTTTCTTTGGGATTGGAATGAAAACTGACCTTTTCCAGTCCTGTGGCCACTGCTGAGTTTTCCAAATTTGCTGGCATATTGAGTGCAGCACTTTCACAGCATCATCTTTCAGGATTTGAAGTAGCTCAACTGGAATTCCATCACCGCCACTAGCTTTGTTCATAGTGGTGCTTCCTAAGGCTCACTTGACTTCACATTCCAGGATGTCTGGCTCTAGGTGAGTGATCATACCATCATGATTATCTGGGTCATGAATATCTTTTTTGTATAGTTCTTCTGGGTATTCTTGCCACCTCTTCTTAATATCTTCTGCTTCTATTAGGTCTATACCACTTTTGTCCATTATTGTGCCCATCTTTGCTTGAAATATTCCCTTGGTATCTCTAAATTTCTTGAAGAAATCTCTAGTCTTTCCCATTCTATTATTTCCCTCTATTTCTTTCCACTGATCACTGAGGAACGCTTTCTTATCTCTCCTTGCTCTTCTTTGGAACTCCTTGTTCAAATGAGTATATCTTTCCTTTTCTCCTTTGCTTTTCACTTCTCTTCTTTTCACAACTATTTGTAAGGCCTCCTCAGACAGCCATTTTGCTTTTTTGGTTTTCTTTTTCTTGGGGATGGTCTTTATCCCTGTCTCCCGTACAGTGTCACAAATCTCTATCCATAGTTCATCAGGCCCTCTGTCTATCAGATCTAGTCCCTTAAATTTGTTTCTCACTTCCACTGTATAGTCGTAAGGGATTTGATTTCGGTCATTCCTGAATGGTCTAGTGGTTTTCCCTACCTTCTTCAGTTTAAGTCTGAATTTGGCAATAAGTCCAGTGGTTAGGATCCTGCATTTCCACTGCTGGGGGCCCAGACTTGATTCCTGGTCAGGGAACTAAGATCCTGCAAGCTACTTGGCACTGCCAAAAAAGAAAGTATAATGTAATTATTGATAAGGAAAGACTTCTGCCATTTTGTTCTTTTTTCTTTCTTTCTTATACCTTTTTGTCCCTCTCTTCCTCTATTACTGCCTTTTATGTTTAATTGGTTTCTTGTAGTGAATTGTTTTCATTCATGTCTCATTTCCTTTGTGTATATTTTTATTTTGTATGTATGTATGTGTATATATAGAGAGAGATTGTGGACTTTACATTTAACATCCCAAATTTATCACAATGTAGTTTGAATTGATACCAGCTTAACTTCAATAGCATACAGAAACTTTTGTTCATTTTTATTTTATGCATTTGTCTTTTTATTTATTTATTTATTTATTTTTAAAAATTTGTTTATTTATTTGGTTTCACAAGGTTTTATTTGCAGCACATGGGCTCTTCAACCTTTGCAGCATGCAGGATCTTTAGTTGAGACACGTGGAATCTAGTTCCCTGAGGAGGGATTGAACCTGGACCCCCAGCATTGTGGGGGCAGAGTCTTAGCCACTGGGCCACCAGGGAAGTCCCTGTCTTTTTTTTAATAACTTATTTCCTTAGTTTTAGTTGCTGTCTCTGTTGGTGGCGAGCGGGGGCTGCTCTTGGTGAGGAGCACGGGCCCTAGGCACCCTGCAGTTGCAGCGCCCGGACGCAGCAGCCGTGGCGCACGGGTTTAGGTGCTCCGCCGCGGGGGGAGTCCTCCCGGACCAGAGGTCAAACCCACGTCCTCTGCACTGGCAGAGGATTGTATTGGATCCTCATCCACTCTACCACCAGAGAAATCCTACGTTTTCTTTTAAATCATGTAGAAAATAAAAAGTAGCATTACAAGCCATAAATCCTAGAAGACTGGCTTCTGTATTTCCCCATGTAGTTACCTTCGCTGGCTTCAAGTTACTGTGTAATGTCCTTTCATTCAACTTGAAGGACTCCCTTCAGCATTTCTCATAGAGCAGGTCTAGTGGTAACAAATTCCCTCAGTTTTTACCTGAGAATATCTTAGTTTCTCCCTTGTTTTTGAAGTACAGTTTTGTCAGATACAGAATTCTTTGAAAGATTTTTTTCTTTCAGCACTTCAAATATCTATAAATTTTAAAATCTCAATGCCTTCTGGACTTAATGGTTTTTGATGAAAAACTGGCTTATATGTGATGAGTCACTTCTTCCTTGCTGCTTTCAAGACTTCCCTTTTGTATTTGGCTCTCAGTAGTTTGATTATGTTTCTAAATGTAGATCTGAATTTTTCTCCTTGAAATTGAGTATCTCTCTGTGTGCATTGTTGTCTCTTTTTTTGCTATTATTTCTACAAAATTCTTTTCCCCTTTATCTCATTTCTTTGACTCTCATAATGCATATTTTGTGATTTGATTGTTGGAGTTTCATGGATCCCTAGGCTCTCTATTCACTTTTCTGCATTATTTTTCCCTTTCTGCTCAGACTGCATAATTTCAGTTTTCCTGTCTTCAGGCCTGCTACTTCTGTCTGTTGGCTGCTCAAATGTGCTGTTGAACCCTTCTAGTGAATTCTTCATTTCAGCTATATTTTTCAACTCCAGAGTTTCTTTTTGGTTCCTTTTCTGTTTGTTGAATTACCTCCTGGTATCATTTTCCCTCTACTTGAAGAACTTCAGACTTTCTTTAGTACAGATCTTGGAGCTTCCCTGATAACTAAGTGGGTAAAGAATCCACCTGCAGTGCAGGAGATAGAGGAGAAATGGGTTTGATCCCTGGGTCAGGAAGAGCCCCTGGAGGAGGAAATGGCAACCCACTCCAGTTCTCCTGCTTGAAAAATCTCATGGACAGAGGAGCCTGGTGGGCTGCAGTCCATGGGGTCGCCAAGAATCATACAGGTCATACATGACTGAGCACAGTGCAGGTCTGCTAGAGACAGAGTCTCAGCTTTTGTTTGTCTGAAAAAGTTTAAAGTATAATTAATGATGTTATTTCATTATCCTTTTTAATTTTATTTTTTGCTGAAGTATAGTTAATTTACAGTGTTTTAGTTTCAAGTGTACAGAAGAATGATTCATTTATATATGTGTGTGTGTGCATATGTGTGTTTGTGCATATGTGTGTGTGTGTATTCTTCTCAGATTTTTTTTTTTTTTTTTTTTTTGGCTGCACCATGTAGCATGTGGGATCTTAGTTCCCCAGCCAGAGACTGAACCCATGTCCCCTGTAGTCGAAGTGTGGAGCCCCCAACACTGGACCCCCAGGGAAGTCCCTCAGATTCTTTTCCATTACAGGTTACATTATAAGTTTCACAGGATATCGAGTGTAGTTCCCTGTGCTATACAGTAGTTCCTTGTTGTTTACATACCTTATATATGGTCGTGTATATATGTTAATCCCAGACTCCTAATTTTTTTTTTTTTTTTTTTTTTTCAGTAATAAAAATTTATTGAGAATTCCTGGGGTGGTGGTTATCGCCTCCGGACCACGAGGGAGGAATCAACACCGTAGCAAATCACTGAGAAATCACACTGTCCCAACACCCCTGGCCAACACAGGGAGGAAAGTCATTGCCCCAGAAGTGGTCGGTCCTTGTTCATCAGAAGGGCTGGGAGGAGCGATGCAGAGGGACCATCTCACGATAGCGGGGTGGGGGTGGGGTGGGCCCCAGGGTGACTCCTCAAACACCAGGGCAGAAACAGATCCACTTCCTCCCTGGAGGCAGAGTTCTTGGTCACCAGGCTCATTTCTTACCCTTGATGAGACTGTCACTTCCCCGGGTGAAACTTTGATCCTGTAGGTTGAGCACGAGGTTGTCAGCAGTGAGATAGATACGATTCTGTGAGGTGGCGATCGTCTTGGAGATGTTCTGGGCTGCCCGGATCTTGCGCAGCTTGATATAACCTGGGTTCTTGCTCAGGGCCTCCCAGGTAAGCAGGATGCGGTTAAGGGGCCACATGAGGCCAGATCTCACTCAGGGCCCTGTCCTAACTACTCCCCGGGCTCGGCCCTCCCCTAGGGGCCCTCTCCCCACCTTGTGCTAGTATTATTTGGAATTTTTGTAGCCTCAGACATGACTAAGCAACTGAGCATGCACATCCTTGTTCATAAGTGATACAGGAAAATTATAGGACCTTCTCTCATATTATCCTTCTTTGGTATTGTTATCAAAAGAATGTCCTTCTTCCAGAAGGAAGTATGTGTAAGAGTGAAACAACTTATTTTAAAAATTGGTAAACCTCGAATTCCCTAGTGGTCCAGTGCTTAGGACTCTGAGCTCTCATTGCCAAAGGCCTGGATTTGATTCCTAGTCAGGGAACTTAAATCCTAGAAGCTGTATATTGCAGCCAAAAAAAAAAAAAATTTTTTTTTTAATATCACTTATAAAACCACTTAGACCTGGCGTTTTCTTTGTAGAAATATTCTTTAGTGCTGATTCAGTATATTTAATGGTTATAAGGCTAGTTAGATATTCTGAGTCACTTTTAGCAAGTTACACTATTCTAGGAATTTGTCTTTTAAAGCAAGTTAGCATAAAGTTGTTCATATTCCCTTTTTTAAAAATCTTTTTAGTTACCTGTAGTTATTTTTTTTTTCATTTCTAAAATTTGTGCCCTCTTTTGTTCCTGAGAGATCTAACCAGAGACTTGACTATTTTTAGTCTTTTGAAAGATCCAAGTTTTGCCCTTGTTGATTCTCTCTACTGTATGATTTCTCTCTCCTTTCTACTTTTTTTCCCCTAACCTGTGTATGTAAGTCATTAATGTTCAGATTTTATGTTAGCTTCCTAAGGCTTATATACAGTTAGTTAAATTTCAGGCAAATGAATCACTGGCGTGTAAAGGGCAAGCCTTAAAACTTTCAGAAGACATGACAGGGTATCTTTCTGACCTTGGGAGCATTAAAGGATTTATTAAACAAGACACACAGAAAGAGCTAAGTATTAAAGCAAAACTTACATTATAGTTAAGAACTTGTTAAAGAACTCCATAAAGTGAAAATTGAAAAAAGTGAAAAGATACTAGAAAATATTTGTAATACAAATAATCAACAAATAGTTAATAACTAGAATATCTTAAGAACTATAAATCAATAAGAAAAGGACAAGTAATTCAATGGAAAAATATTTGATGTACCATAAACAGACATTTTTCACAGAAAGGGAAACATGGCTAATTAACATAAAATCTAATAACCCTATTAAGTAAATGCAAATCTTTATCCTAGTGCAGTACATTATATGCAGTAGATTGGCAATAGTGACAGTTCTGAGTAATAGGATAAGTATCAGTGGGAGCTCGTTGTGTATTCCTAAGCTAATATGAATTGGCATCACTTTGGAAAGCAACATGGTACTTATCTGATGACGTAAGACTTGATGGTAACACCTGAAACTGTTAAAATTTCTTTAAGAAGACACAGGAAAAAAGACCTTAGTCTTGGCAATGATTTTTTCGGGGGGTGGAGGGTGATATAACACCAAAGCACAAGCAGCAAAAGCAGAAATAAACAAATAGGACCCATAAACTAGAAAGCTTAAACTAGAAAATGTAAAAGCTTCTGCACAGTCCAAAAAAAAAGGTCAGCATTTGATGGCTGCTTCTCTCACTGCTTAGAGCCTTAAGTAGTGGGATTTTAGCTTGTCATTTATCTAGGCTAACTTATTGTCACTCAGGGCATCATGGGGATCTGGTGGCTATCTGTTAGTGCCTTCTGATTTTTGCAGAGTCAAACAAAAAGAGAGAAATGGTCAACAAAATGAAAAGGCAACCTGTGGGAGAAAATATTTCCTAACTATACATCTGACAAGGGATTAATATCCAAAATATATAAGGTACTTGGTGATGCCATATGACCATCTCCAAATCAACCACCACTGAACCAATGGACATGAGTTTGAGCAAACTCCAAGAAATAGTGAAGGACAGGGAAGTCTGGTGTGCTGCAGTCCGTGGGGTCACTCTTTGTCAGACACAACTGAGAAACTCCATAGCAACAACAACATAAGGGACTCTTACAACTCAATAGCAAACAAACACAAATATTGCAAATAAAAATGGGCAAAGGACCTGAATACACACTTTTCCAAAGCAAACATATAAATGGCCAACAAGTTCATGAAAAAGATGCTTAACATCACTAGTCATTGGGGAAATGCAAATGATGATGTGTTTATACAGTGAAATAATATAACATAGGAAAAATTAATGAGATAAGGCTTCATTCAATAACATGGGTAAATCTTAGAAATCCAGTGGAGGGGGTATAATTCTCAGTAGACTGAACACAGTATGATGCAGTATTTAGGGGTGTACATATATGTGGTTCATAAAAATGAAAGCAAAGATAATGACAATTCATAATATCAGTTTTCTTTTGGCTGGAGTTGAAATGATAGGGAGAAACCTTACTACTAGATTCAGGTATATTAATCTAGTTCTTGGATTTAGTGGTGAGTTGACAGATGCTCATTGTATTATTTTGCTTGGTAACTTAACATGTTTCATCTTTTTTGTATGTAGCAAGTATTACAGAATAAAATTTTAAATGTCTTTGAAAAATAGAAGGGTGACCATATGAGTTACTTAAAAAAAAATACATGGTATTCCACTGAATTGGGTACACTGTATTTTACCTTGCTAGGTTAAATATATTTGCACTTATTTAGCAAGTCATATAACTTTTCTCGTGTTATGGAAGTGATCATAGCTTGTGAGCATTTACCATATGCCTAGTGTTGTTCTCAGTAGTTGTTCAATTACTGAGTTGTGTCCAAATCTTTTGTGGCCCCATGGACTGTAGCCAGCTAGGCTCCTCTGTCTGTGGGATCTTCCAGGGAAGAATACTGAAATAGGTTGCCATTTCCTTCTTAGTCTAAGTAGTACTTCACATATGTTAAGCTATACAATCCTTCTAACAACTCTGTGTTTTAAAAGATGAGCTCCTGAGGCACAGAGGTTAAAAAAAAACTTACTGAAGGTTGCACAGCTAACAAGTAGAGTCAGTGTTGGGACTTCCCTGGTGGTCCAGTGACTAAAGACTTCATGCTCCCAGGGCAGGGGGCCCGGGTTCTATCCCTGATCAGGGACCTAGATCCCACATGCTGCAGCTAAGACCTGGGGCAGCCAAATAAGTAAACAAATTTAAAAAAGGAAGAGCTGGTATTTGAATCCATACAATCTGCCTCCAGGGCCTACGCCTTTTAACTACTAAGCTTGTATCAATTGCTATAACAGCACTTATTTAATGAACTTGTTACGATTAAAGGAAACTGTGTTGTTGTTATGGGGTGGTAATAGAGATCTGGGGGGGGCGGGGGGCAGTTATTGAGATTATCAGGCTTCGCTGGGAAGCTGTGATTCCCCCTGAGTGGGGGAGGGTGGGTGGGGAAAGAAGCCAGTGAGCAGAAAATGCTGTCCTTTAAGAGCCTTTGCCAGTGTGTGTGTATCTTCCCTTCTTCCAGAGACCATGGCGAGCCCAGGGAAAGACAATTATCGAATGAAGAGTTACAAGAACAATGCCCTAAACCCTGAGGAAATGAGGCGAAGAAGAGAGGAAGAGGGCATTCAGCTCCGGAAGCAGAAACGGGAGCAACAAGTGCGTTAACCTGAGTGTTCTCAAATGTGCTCTTTAGGGAGGTGGTTCAGCCACCATGGTTGGCCTCCACCTTACATTCTCACTTTCCCCTTGGGAAGGTAGCTTAGCTCTGTGGGCCACTCACCCAGTTTCATTTGTTGTGAAGAAATGTTGGAAGCTTTGAGAAAGAGCTGTCCCTTATTCCTTTTCCATAATTTCGTACAATTTGGGTCATTTTAATTGTCTTCAATATAACTTTCTAGCGCTAACCCCTTGTTTTTACTCAGTAGTCACTGTTAGGTCTGGCTTCCAAGGCCCAGTCTCAAAACTGGCCTTTTAAGAAGTTTGTCAACCATTCTGGGCTGCCTTCTTTTTCCTGAGTCCATTCTTTGTAAGTCTCTCTAGAACTGAGACTGTGTTTATGCTTCATCATCTGCACTCTGCCATGCATCACCGGCAAATCGGTTCCTTGCCCAGGTCTGGATGCTAACCTGCTTTTGCCCACCCTTATTTCTCTTCTTTGAAGCCTTTTTTATATATGTGTATAAGGGCATATATATATGTGTGTGTGTGTGTATAGGGTATATATAGGGTGTGTGTATATATATATATATATTATATATATGTATATTTGTGCCCTTTTATACAAAGGGCACAGAAATTTTAAAAGATTTGCTTATAAAAATGTTCTCCAAAAATATAAACAATAGATGTAACATAGAAAGTAAAGCCCTTGAATATCTTTCCATATCAATAGATCAAGTTTGGCATTTTCTCATACACTAGCATTTCCTTGACAGTCATGCCGTAATTTAACATAAGATCATTCTTTGTTCCTTGTTTCTGTACCCCATTTCTTCTCTTTCCTTTCAGCTTTTTAAACGGAGAAATGTGGAGCTGATCAATGAAGAAGCCGCCATGTTCGATAGTCTTCTCATGGACTCCTATGTGAGCTCTACCACTGGGGTAAGACCCTTGCACGTGCTTCAGGCAAGCTTGAGAAGTACTTGCTTCTACAGAACAGAAATTGAGCAGTTCATATCATCTAGTAGCTTTATCAACAATCATGCTAATCTCTCTATTCCATGGGCCCTTTTGTATTAGGCTAGTGCGAATGTAATTATGGTTTCAGATCATGAATTTTAAATCATTGTAGCTAGGCTCAAACACATCTTTATTAATCAAAACAAGAGCCATTACAATCAATTCATTTTTGCCAACAAGAAATAAGTTTTTTTTCCCTGTAGCATAAAAATCTGTGCTTCAGGATTCAGCAAACTCTTAGAAAGCATTCTCTGCTTCCTGCTGGTTGTGGAAGCATTTTCCCTAGGAAAAGAGATGCCTGAAGAAGTGGTAGTCAGTGAGAGGTCAGGTGAACATGGCAGATGAGGCAAAACTTCGTAACTCAATTAGTTCACCTTTTGAAGCATTAGTTGTACAACATTCAGTCAGGCATTGTCATGGAGAAGAATTGGGCCGTTTTGTTGACCAGTCCCTGCTGCAGGCATTGTAGTTTTCAGTGCATCTCATCTATTTGCTGAGCATACTTCTCAGGTGTCACGGTTTCACCTGGATTCAGAAAGCTATAGTTGATAAGACAGGTAACAGACCATCAAACAGTGACCACAATCCTTTTTTGGTGTAAGTTGGCTTTGGGAAATGCTTTGGAAGCTTATTCACGGTCCAGCCACCGATCTGGTCATCACCAGTTGAAAATCCACTTTTTGTCGCACATCACAATCCAATGAAGAAATGATTCATTGTTGTTGCGTATAATAAGAGATGACACTTCCAAACAACGATCCTTTTTATTTGAGGCACCCACTTACTGTGTTTTTTCACCTTTCCAATTTGCTTCAAATGCCAGATGACCATAAAGTGGTCAACATTGAGTTCTTCACCAACTTCTCATGTAGTTAGATTTAGGAGAATAAGTTTCAATGATCCTCTTGATTGGTGTTGTCAACTTCCGATGGCTGGCCACTGTGCTCCTTATCTTCAAGGTTCTCGTTTCCTTTGCAAATATTCTTTAAAAAAAAAAATCAGGCATTTATAAACAAGAAAGCATACATTAATTACATAAAAATAGTTTTCAAATAGTAGAGTCGGTCATCTTATTGTCATTAACAGCAATAAAGGAGAGAAGGCGATGGTGATGTGGACGCTTCTGGCGGGTACCAGGATGCAGAACTTCTTGAACCCACTGCACTGTACATTCATTAGCAGTTCCTGGGCCAAATGCGTTGTTGATGTTACAAGTTGTCTCCACCACTTTACGACCCATTTTGAACTCGAATAGGAAAATCGCTCAAATTTGCTTTTTGCCTAACATCATTTCTCTAGTCTAAAATAAATATAAAATAAACAGCAAGTAATAAAATGGGAGCTGATGATGGACAGGGAGGCCTGGCCTGCTGCGGTCCATGGGGTCGCAAAGAGTTGGACATGACTGAGCGACTGAACTGAACTGAATAAGTCATTAGCAAAAAAACAAAGTGATAAATGCACATTAAAGTGATGTATAACATAACCACGTTTATTTAAGAATGTATTCCAATATCAGGCAGCAAAGTTCAACAGTGCAAAACAGTAATCATTTTGCACCAACCTAATACCCAGTCATCTTAAAGAGTCAACAGGGATTTGTCTCTGGTGAAAACATCAGAGGAAACATTTAAGAGGAGCTTTCAGTTGCCTCAGAGGTTAAGAATCACTTCTAAATGTTCCAACTTGAAGCAGCTATGGATTAAACATCTGAGCCTGCTGTTGTGCCTTCCTCTTGCCCTCAAGTCTTTTTTTCTTTTGCTGGGTCTTCATTGCTACGTGCAAACTTTTCTCTAGTGACAGCTACTCTCTGGTTGGGGTACAAGAACGTCTCATTTCAGTAGCTTCTCTTGTTACAGTGTTTGGGCTCTAGGAGCACAAGCTCAGTAGGTATGGCATATGGGCTTAATTACTCCTCTGCATGTGGGCTCTTCCCAGACCAGGGGCTGAACCCATGTCTCCTGCACTGACAGGCAGATTCTCAACCACTGGACCACCAGGGAAGCCCCGCCCTCAAATCTTTAGAAAGCAGGATGCCAAACAGGATTATGGGCTTATATCTGGGTGTTGGTTTGCAAAATCATGAACCTGTTTTATGTCCTAGGAGAGTGTGATCACAAGAGAGATGGTGGAGATGCTCTTTTCTGATGATCCTGACCTGCAGTTAGCAACCACACAGAAATTCCGGAAACTGCTCTCCAAAGGTACAAAGCCTAGACTTCCCCAGAGAGGCCCTGCATGACTTAGCCTCGTTTCCTCTCACTGACCTCATCAGCTACTATGCTTCACTCATTCTGCTCTAGCCCCGCTGGCTGTGGCATCCTTGGACAAGCCAGACACATTCTTACCTTTGCATGGGCTATTCCTTCTGCTTGATACCCTTTAGTTGCAGATATCTGTGTAACAGGGCTTCCCTGGTGGCTCAGTGGTAAAGAGTCCATCTGCCAATGCAGGAGAAGCGGTTCGATCGCTGGGTCGGGAAGATCCCCTGGAGAAGGAAATAGCAACCCACTCTAGTATTCTTCTAGCCTGGAAAATCCCATAGACAGAGGAGCCTGGCAGGCTACATTCCATGGGGTTGCAAAAGAGTCAGACACGATTCAGCAACTAAAGAAGAACAGTCTGTGTGACGCTGCTTCATTTCTGTGGTTAGCGCCTACCTTTCTCAGCCAAGCCTACCCTGACACCCTACCTAAAATTGCAGCTCCCCCACCCCCTGCTGCATTTTTAATCTCCTTACCTTGCCCTGTTTTATTTCCTATTATACTTATTACCTTCAAACATAACAGTATTTCTTCTCACTAGGATATAAGCTCCTTGAGGACAGAGACTTTTGGTTTTGTTCACTGTTGTATTCTTGGTACCCAGAACCACGTCTGGAACACATTTTTTTGCTCAGTAAAAATTTGACGTATGATGGGGAAAATATTTTCTTTTCTCCCAAGGACTTTTGTCCTTTAACCTTGGGAGGACTTTTCTTCCTCCCAAGAAAAGAATGCTGATCTTAGAAGGGAAGTGTTTAGACTAGCGTTGCACCTACTTTGGTAATCTCTCCCTAACTTTCTTGCTTGCTTAGGTAAGTAGGGTTATTTACTTGCTTAGATTTAGAAAGCCAAAGGTGAGCATACTTAAATTGGGATTGGCTTTACTTTTTTGATTCTCAACCATTTGATACAGTTCAAAAATGACCTGCTGTTGTTAAAACTACCTCACCAGAAGGAAGCTTGGGAGTGTTTATAAGGATGGTCAGGAGTATTTAGGAAGGATGGTGGACTGAACCCAGTGAATGCATCAGCCAACCCTTCTGACTTTTTCTCCTGTCTTTCCTTTGTCCCTCTCCCAGAGCCCAGTCCTCCAATAGACGAAGTTATCAACACTCCAGGAGTGGTGGATCGGTTTGTGGAGTTTCTGAAGAGAAATGAGAATTGTACATTACAGGTGAGGCCCAGGGTGGTGAGGTGGCAGATGAACGCCCTTTTGCCAAGAAAATGCTATGGCATGCTTCTGCAGACACATCTCTGAAGATGAAACATTTGAGGAGATGCTGTATCCTCAGAGGGCTTGGCCTCAAGTAAGAGAGCCACAAATTCTTCCCTAAAACAGTCTCAAAGGAAAGGTAGCAGAATATGACAGATTCATTATTCAGAGGTTGTAATATAGAATATATATATATATGTGTGTGTGTATGTATATATACATATACATACTTAAAACATTCTAGTCCATTTCTAAATCTGGAGTGAAGCACCTTGCTTCTCTGGGTCTCTCTTCTCACAAATGAGTAATGGGCCAGTCTACTAGAACTTATTAAAACTTGGCTGAAAGGATCCTTGAGAGACCCATCTCACTTTTATCCTGGTTTCAGAAATGAATAAAGTGAAGTTCAGGAAATAAAACATGGCTTACCACAACCCACTCCAGTATTATTGTCTGAGAAATCCCCATGGACAGAGGATCCTGGCAGGCTTCAGTCTATGGGGTTGCAGAAATGTCGGACATGACTTAGTGACTCAACACCACCACCAACTGAGGTGGCGGGGGAGTAGTAAAGATTTGGTGTTGCTCCCAGGTTTCACTCCTCTTCATGAGTCTTCTTTCATTCTTTCTCCTTCTCCTAACTTTTTCGGCCTCTCTTCCTCTCTGCCTCTAGGAAAAACAAAAACAAAGCCCGGCTTGCCCAGGGACTCCAGGGGGCTGTAATAGTGCAGGACTAGACCCGGGACCTGGGAAGCCTATGTCTGTCTTCCCATTATGTCACTGCCAGTAATTCTTCCTCTCATTTCAGGGAGAAGAGGGAAAGGCTTGTGTGGTGGTGGTTGTTTTTTTCCCAAGTCAGGGGCAGGAGACTTAACTGTCCTGAGCCAGCTGGTAGGCAAGGCTGCTCTGTCTGGAATGACCTCTCAGTCATGACTTTAATCTCACTTTCAGTTTGAAGCTGCCTGGGCTCTAACAAACATTGCCTCTGGAACCTCTCAGCAGACCAAAATTGTCATTGAAGCAGGGGCCGTCCCCATTTTTATAGAGCTGCTTAACTCAGACTTTGAGGATGTACAGGAACAGGTAATACCCAAATTTGACTTAATTCTTGATGATGTCAGTGGTATAATAAAAAATGTGTTTTGTCTTTATCCCCAGTTAAGAGGCTAAGAGCAAAGAGCTCCTAAAAACCTTGGGATTTTCTTAGTGATTTTTTTCTGTTATCCCTAAAGAGCACCTGAGTGTGTGCTAATGAGATGACTCAGGGTGGGATCCTAGATAACTTCAGGAAGGGAGGACTAATCATCAGAAAGACCAAATTAGGGATTAGAGAATAGGAACTTTCAGCCCCACTCCACCCCCACTCTTCCCACCCCTCCTCCCCAACCTCCCTAGGAATGTTAGAGGGGGTAAAAATTGGGTTATAAAAAAATCTTGAAAAGAACGTCTGGGTTGGTGAACACTCACTGTACTGGGAAGGTGACATGCCCAGAGAAAATTGATGTAGAAGAAAACTCCACATGCCGGGTGTCAGAGGTGGCGCTGGGATAAAGACACCACAGTACCCATTTCTTAACATCTGTGGATCATAAAAACCCTGCTTCCATTTCTTCCGCTGGAGTTTTACTGGTTGACTAGAAGTGGAGTGGTCCTGGGGATTTTTCCTCTATTGATACATATAGGGTTGGTCCTATGAGGCTACAAGAATGCAAGTTTCCCATCGTTTTCTCCTTTTATGAGAGATGAGGAGGTGAGGATGAGGAGGTTTTGGTTTGGCTTCTCTGGTTGCAATACAGTGGCAGCCTGCTTTCCCCCCCCACCCCACCCCCCAAACGCAGGAATTCTCAGAGGAAAAGTCCTCATAGAGCAAGCACTCAATAAGGATGTCAACAAGGAGGGGACCTGAGCTTACTTGGTGTGTCTCAGACCTTGATGGCATGTTCGTCCTGGTCACTGCCGTGTGTCACTCTGTAGTTGTGAGTATAAAGTACTCACAGAAGCCGGTAGGTTCTGTGGGTGACAGTTCCATCCTCCCTTTTTTAGGCAGTCTGGGCACTGGGAAACATAGCTGGAGACAGCTCCGTTTGCCGAGATTACGTGTTGAACTGTTCCATCCTCAATCCTTTGTTAACGTGAGTAATTGCTGTCATCTGCACCTGGGGCATCTCTAGGGCAACCATGTAGCAGATCTTTGGGGGACAGTTTACCTTAAGTTGATGAGCATATCCCAAAATGCTAGAAGTGCATTCTGATTGACAGGGTGAAAGGTTATCTTTTGAGAGAAGATTGTGCAGCTGGCCTGTGTCTTGTACTTCTCGCTTCAGAGCACTGTAGAATCTCCTGTTCGTCTTACTTGGCTCACTGCTGAGCCAGAGGAGAGAGGAAGGAGTAGCCCATCTGGAAAAACCTAACTTTCTCTGCAAAGTGCATTGATTTTCTATGAGTTTATGCATAGGTACATTGGAGAGCTCTGTTGTAAACCACAGATCTAAGACCCCATGCAGGGTTATATGGATTCTCCCATCCCTTCCTCCATGCCCTTAAAGTAGAGCTACATCTAAACCAAAGCAGAGGGAGGAGTTTTTCTTCAGAAGTCACAACCTCGTGAGCTACTATTAGAACTCTTTGTGGGCCTGTCACAGAAAGTCAATCCGTACTGCACAGCTAAAGCCCTCACACTAAAACTTCATTTAGCATGCTTATTCAGGGTCCAGCTCTCTGTCCTTATTCACTATGGGCTTACCAACCACAGATGGTCCTAATCCCCTATGAAGATGTAGGTTGGCCTCCTGGACCAAACTAACTCCCTTAAATTATGGGTAGGGAAAGACAGTGAGGCAGCTAGAGTCGTAGGGGTCTGGTTGGGCATGCTCCTGGGGTTCATACACAACAGCTCTATGCAGAGGGCATCATTGCTCAGGATCTGGCTTTTCTGTCTCCTTCAGACTCCTTACCAAGTCCACACGACTGACGATGACCCGGAACGCAGTCTGGGCCCTGTCAAACCTCTGCCGAGGGAAGAACCCACCCCCAGAGTTTGCAAAGGTAAGAGAGCTTCTTACCAGTTCCTGAGTAATAGCAGGTTCCTTCATATGGAGGAATTTTGACATGGGAGTTTTCAAGTCTTTGGGGAACCCTTGGAGTCTCGACCCATGGGAAACTGAAAGAGGCAGTCATCAGTGAAGTAGGTGATCTCCTGTGCCGGGGTGGTAAAGTGAAAATGGGGGCCTGATGACTTAATGTAGTAGAAATCTCTGGGTCTTAGACTTACTCAGTAGAGGAGGGCTTGGACATGTTAGGCTTAGTGGTAGAGCTGATGTAACCCTGTCCCCCTATGAATCCCTCTCTCTCTGCTTCTAATAGGTCTCCCCCTGTTTGCCTGTGCTGTCTCGCCTACTCTTCAGCAGCGACTCAGACTTGCTGGCAGATGCTTGCTGGGCCCTCTCTTATCTATCTGATGGCCCCAATGAGAAGATCCAGGCAGTCATAGACTCTGGAGTCTGCCGAAGATTGGTCGAGCTCCTCATGTGAGTGATCCCAGTTAGAAAGGGTACAGATTCCAAGCTGAGAACTGCAGTTGGCAGTCTGCTGCCCTGAGCAAAGGTCTGGACCCATGAGTGCTACAGGCCTTGGTGGTCAGCAGAGCTGAAAGCTTGGTGCTGGCCCTTTACTGACCAGATCGCCCTCCTCTGTAGGCACAACGATAACAAAGTGGCTTCTCCTGCTCTGAGAGCTGTGGGTAATATCGTCACCGGGGATGACATCCAGACCCAGGTAAGGAGAAAGAGGAGAGCTGTCTGTGGACAAAATCCTTTCCTTCCATAGACTTTAGTCCTGGTGGGAGGCAGTGTGATCTAGGAGAGAAAGCATAGACTTGAAGGAAAAATTCCAACTCTGCCACTTTCTGTATGATTTATGGGCAATTTGGTTGCCTTCATTTTTTATATAAATTGGAAGCAAGTCATTATCCATTGGGTGCTATTGAACAAAAAACTAAATGGAAATACTTGACTTACTACCTGGGACATTGTAAAGTAATTGTTAACAGCTTTTCTGTTACGGTACCTTTGAAACACTAAAATCTATGGACCCTCACCCCTGCTTCCTAACTAAACCTCTAGGATCCCGTGGTTAATCTCATGTCAGTCCTCTGGTAGTAATGCCTCCATAGAGGGCGCAGTATGCAAGGTTTCTCTAAACACAGCTGCAGAGCTGGTTAATCTTTGAATCTTCAGTAGTCTGCATAATTCTGTGGGATTCTTAACAAATATCAAAATGAGGTGAGCAATCTCACTCAAGCCCACACTCACTGTCTAGGTCATTCTTATTTTGTGTGTGTGAGCACGCCTTGTAAACAAGTATTCATAACTTAAAATATCCTGTTTTTAAGTATAGTTCAGTGCCATTAAGTGCATTTACATTGTTATTTAACTATCGTGACCATCCATCTCCACAACTTTTGCATCATTCGGAATTGAAACTGTGTGCTCTTTAAATAACTTCCCATTTCCCCCTCCCCTCATCCCCTGGTAACTACTACATTACTTTCTGTCTCTTGGGAGTTTGACTTCTCTAGGAACCTCACATAAGCCAAACCATATATATTTGTTCTTTTGTTTCAACTTATTTTACTTAGCATGTTTTCAAACATATTTTAGTATGTCACACCTTCATTCCTTTCGGTGGCTGAATAATATTCCTTGGTACACATGTGCCACATTTGGTTTATTCATTCATCTGTTGATAGTCATTTGGGTTGCTTGCACCTTTTGGCTAGTGTGAGTAATGTTGCATCGAATATTGGCATACAAATCTCTGTTTGAGTCCCTGTTTGCAGTTCTTTGGGATATATACCTAGAGGTGGAATTACTAGGTCATGGGGTAATTTTATGTTAAAAATTTTGAGGAACCACCATACTGTTTAGCACAATGGCTATACCATTTTACATTCCCACCAGATATGTACCAGGTTCCAATTTCTCCACATCTTTACCAACAATTATATTGCCTGGATTTTTAAAGAATAGCTATCCTAGAGACTTCCCTGGGGTCTGGGGGTTAAGAACCCACCTTCTAATGCAGGGGACTTGGGTTCGATCCCTGGTTGGGGAACTAAGATCCCACATGCTGTGGGGCAACTAAGCCTGCACGTCACAGTGAAGACCCAGCCCAGCCAGAAAAATAGAATAACTGTCCTAAGGAGTATGAAGTTGTGTCTCACTGAGGTTTTGATTTGCATTTCCTTAATGATTAATGGTGTCTGGCATCTTTTGATGTGCTTTATGGCCCCCTGCCTATTTTCTTTGGAGAAATGCTTATTTACATCCTTTGCCCATTTTAATTCTGAATATTCATCTTTATCAGATATATGATTTGAATATACTTTATCCCATTCTGTGACTTGTGTAATTCACTCTGTTGAAAGATGTCTTTCAGTGCACAAAAGTTTTAAATTTTGATTAAGTCCAGTTTATCTTAATTTGCCTTTTGTTGCCTATACTTTTGATGTTCTAGGTCATTCTTAACTGTTCAGCCCTCCCTTGCCTCCTCCACCTCCTGAGCAGCTCCAAGGAGTCAATCCGAAAGGAAGCTTGTTGGACCATTTCAAATATCACTGCTGGCAACAGGGCTCAGATACAGGTAGAACAAGCAGTTGGGAGGTTGGGGAGCGGTGGTAGAAAGGCCTGGGATCATGAGACTTTGTGGGATATTGCCTTCTAGACGAAAAAACTTCTCTTTTGAAATTGGGATCAATGTATGCTATTGGTCAAAGATTCTGTGGAGCAGAAGCCAGTTTCTTCTGCACCACCTTACGTATATGGGAAGGACAAAGGAGAACTTTGAGGAAGGGGAGTGTGTCTAAATCTTAGCTGATTTGTGTTCTAGATTTGCTTATTCTCCTTGAAGTGACTTTTTTCCCCCATATCCCACCCCCGAACCCCCAATTCTTCTCAGGCTGTCATAGATGCAAACATCTTCCCTGTATTGATTGAAATTCTTCAGAAAGCAGAGTTCCGTACAAGGAAAGAGGCAGCCTGGGCCATCACCAATGCCACATCAGGAGGAACCCCTGAACAAATCAGGTACCATAGTCCTTCGCATTGAGTGATATGTGTATTCTACCTCTCAGCTTATGTTACATATGATCTCTAAATTGCCTTTGCTGGGATAGGTCTGCCCCTGTTCATAGGGTTTAACTGATAAGCTGATAGAGTGTAGCCTCTTTTCCCTCCTAGAGAATGGACACTTAAGACACAAACATTCGTCTCTCCTCTGCCTCTTTCTACCCACAAGAGAATTTAAATCTATATAATTCACAATTACTCATACAAATGAAAGGGCACCATGTGATGGCTCATTCAGAGCAGTTTCCTATTTACTTGGGTAAATAGGAAATAAGTAAATAGGAAAGCTATTTTGTGTGAAGATGCTCTTTGATTCTGCTTTCCATTATGAACTTGAGTTGGAGTGGTGGGAATTAGAGAAGTGCCTTGCCTTCAGCTTATAGCTTAGGAAGGGGGAGTATATTCAGCATATTATAAAACCTTAGGAGAAAAGGATAGCCATTGAGTTAATTAAGCTTTTGAGGATACAGGGTTGTGAATGGCATTTTGGACAGGAAAAAGCGTAAGTAAAAGTACAAAAATCAGAAACCTAGAGACCTTTACATGTTTGACTGGAATGTAGTATTCTTGGAAGGGAATAATGTGAGATGAAGCTAACTGAAAAGGCTTAGGAGCCTGATTGTATTGAGAGTAGAGCTTGGACTGTGAAAATTTTAAGCAGGGAAATGATGTTTCAGAGTAGATAGTACTGCTCTAGGGACACATTAGAGACCAGGAGGAGGAATCTGTGGCAGCCTTCTACATGGAAATGAACTAAACCAGTAGTATTGAGGGGGTGAAGAGACTGAGATAAAGCCTGTGTGTTTATGAGGGCTCAGGCAGAGTGAATTGCTGAGAGCATTGATGTGTGTGAAGGAGACCCAGGGACCCCAGAGCACCAGTCTGGCACCCCCCTTTTCTTCTCTTGATTTAGAACTTACCTGGTCTCTGCCCTTCAGGTACCTGGTCTCCCTGGGCTGCATCAAACCCCTGTGCGACCTGCTGACTGTGATGGATTCAAAGATCGTGCAGGTGGCCCTCAATGGACTGGAGAACATCCTTCGGCTTGGAGAGCAAGAGGGCAAGCGCAGCGGCTCGGGGGTCAACCCCTACTGCGGCCTCATCGAGGAAGCCTACGGTATGTGCCCTCCCCATAAACTCATGTCTGCCGTAAGTAGAATTCAGAACCATAAGTTCTAGTTCAGAACCTCTGAAGTAGTATATGTATGTGAGAGTTTGTGGTCACCATTGAATGCAGAGTTTTGTCCCACAAGTTCCATTTCTTCTGAGGAGCAAGAGATCTGTTCTCTTTCTGATAGGCTGTACCCGGTAAGTAGGTTATGATACAGACGCAAAAATAAAGCTCCAGAATTGATAATAGGATAAGGAGCTGAAAGACATGTTTTCAGCTGAGTTTCTAGCAAGTTCCTTTCTTTTGTTTTTCCATTATAAACACGGTTATTACAAGATATTAGGTTAAGTTCTCTGTGCTGTGCAGGAGGCCCTTGTTGTTCATCTATTTTGTTAATAGTAGTTTGTGTCTAAGGCTTCCCAGGTGGCACAGTGGTAAAGAATCCTCCTGCCAACACAAGAGATGCGGGTTTGATCCCTGGATCATAAAGAGCCCCTGGAGGAGGAAATGGCAACCCACTCCAGTATTCTTGCCTGGAAAATTCTGTGGACAGAGGAGTATATTAAAAGAGTGGGATGCAACTGAGCAACTCACACTCGCGCACGCGCGCGTGTGCACACACACACACACACATACAAACACAGTTTGTATCTGCTAATCCCAAACTCATAATTATCCCTCTCCACCTTTCCCCCTTTGTTAACCATATCTGCTAATCCCAAACTCATAATTATCCCTCTCCACCTTTCCCCCTTTGTTAGCCATAAGTTTGTGTTCTATGTCTGTGAGTCTCTTTTTGTTTTATAAATAAGTTCGCTTCTATTGGTTTTTTTTAGATTCCCCATGTGATATCATATGATAATTGTCTTTGTCTGATTTACTTTACTTAGTATGATTATGTCTGGGTCCATCCATGTTGCTGCAAATGGCATTATTTTATTCTTACTTGTGGCTGAGTAATTTTCCACTGTAAATGTACACCACGTCTTCTTGACCCATTCATCTGTTGATGGACACTCCGGTTGCTTCCATGTCTTGGCCATAGTAAATAGTGCTGCTATGAACATTGGGGTGTATATATCTTTTCAAAGTAGTTTTCTTCAGATATATGCCCAGGAGTGGGATCACTGAATCATATGATAGATCTATTTTTAGTTTTTCAAGGAACCTCCATAGTGACTATACCAGTTTACATTCCCACCAACAGTACAGGAGGGTTCCCTTTTCTCCACACCCTCTCCAGCATTTAGTATTTGTAGACTTTTGGTTTGTTTTTGGTTTTTTATTTGTCATACCTTTTGGCTTGCGGGATTTTAGTTCCCTGACCAGGGACTGAACTCAAGGCAATGGTAGTGAAACCGCTCAGTCTTAACCATTGGACTTCCAGGTAATTCCCTTGTAGACTTTTTGATGATGGCTATTCTGACTGGTGTGAAGTGATATCCTCATTATAGTTTTGATTTCCATTTCCCTAATAATTAGTGATGTTGAGCATCTTACTCATGTGCCTCTTGGCCACGTATATGTCTTTGGAGAAATATCTCTGTAAGTCTTCTGCTCATTTTTTGTTTGGGTTAGGTTTTTTGTTGTTCTTATTGAGCTATGTGAGCTGTTAATATGTTTTAGAAATTAAGCGCTTGTCAGTTGTATCAGTTGCAAATATTTTCTTCCATTCTACAGGTTATCTTTTTGCTTTGTCTATGGTTTCCTTGGCAAGTTCTGTTAGGGGTACTGGATTGACTCACTGCTCATCTGCAAGAGATTCGAAATGGTTAATAATTCGTCCAGGTTAAACCACCGATTAATAACTGACATTTTAGTTGTTTTCCTTTGGGGTTATGTAATTTTAAGTAAAGATCTCAGCTCTCCTCTTTCAGATCAAAGAGAGACCTGATCATATTACTTGTGTTTATAAATGCTAATATACCTCAGGGAAGGAAAAATACATTCATGTTTTATGGACCCATAGTAAAACACTCCAAGTTCATTCTTCTTCCTGCTTCCTTCTTGCCACCATAGGCTTGGATAAAATTGAGTTCCTCCAGAGCCATGAGAACCAGGAGATCTACCAGAAGGCCTTTGACCTCATCGAGCACTACTTTGGCGTAGAAGATGATGATAGCAGCCTGGCTCCCCAAGTGGATGAGACGCAACAGCAGTTCATCTTCCAGCAGCCTGAGGCCCCCATGGAGGGCTTCCAGCTATAATGTCTGCCTCCAGGGAGGGGAGGCGATGGGAAGCACCACCAACCAGCGGAAAAGCAGCCCTCTGGTGGGCGGGAAACCAGCCCCCCCACCGTCAGCCACCACACACCTCTGCTGCCCTGGAAACTGTGCTCTTGACCTGCTCCGACCCCTTCCCTGGAGGGAGCACCCTCTGGACAGACAGAACCATCTGAGGCTCACGTTTGGGTTTTGTGACAAGAAGGGGACGTGTTGGGTTTTTCTTCCTTACACTATATTTTGGCTGCACATATGTCTTTAACCCAGGAGCCCAGGGGTAGACAAAGGAGGACTGAGGTAACCAATTTTGCACCTTTTTATTTTTATTTTTTTCTTCTTTAGTGGTGACTTCCTTCCCTATTATCTTCCTTCATCCTTCCCAGTCCTCTGCCCTGATCTGTGTAACTCTTATCTTGGGTACTTGAGCAGATGGAATATTCCAGAGGTGGGGGGGTGGGAAGGGAGGGGAGAAATCCAGAACAAAGTGTTCTTGCTCTGACAGAATATTAATCTTGTATGCTTGGATTGAGTTATTTAATTTTTTCTTTTGCACATTTTTTCTTGTATTAAGATTGCTCTTTCCCAGAGCCATGAGTTCCTGGTATTAGGAAACCCAGCTGCCAGCATTGTCTGGGACTAGAGACTGAGGGGGAGGTCACCATGAGACAAAAGGCCCCTCCCTCCCTCTGACCCCTTGCCCAGACCTCTTTAGTTTGGGAGATCCCCTTCACTCTCCTGGGGCATGTACACCAGTGGGAGTGAGCGAGGAGGAGCACAGGCCTTGAGACAGGGCTTCCCATGTGTCGCTACTGATCCTATGTTTCCTACCCACCTTCCAGTGGTGCGACCTGACTTCATTTGTTTACTTGAAAATTCCCCTCAGAGTAGAAATGAACCTCTGAGGTAGCTGTATTTTCTCCTAAGCACGCGACAGAGGGCTGTGGTCCTTGCTTTCTCCTGAGGAGAAAGTCCTTGCTCCGGTGACCCATAAGTTGCAGAGGAGGTTGGAGTGAGAGTGTCATGTATTGGGATAGCCAGGGGATCCTTGCCTTTGGCCTTTCTTCTTCTTCCTCTTCCATAGATGGATCATGTATATTTTACTTCCAAAGGAGAGAATGTCAAAAAGTTCTGTATTTTTTTATATGCTATATATTAGGTAGGTCAATCTTAATTGGTCTCAAGAGGAAGAACTGTTTCTAACTTCTGTAAGTAGGATACCGTGAGGAAGACCAAAAAGAGATATGGAAGCTCTTTTGCTCAGGAAGCCTGACCTTGATCCGTCTCTCTGCTTGGGTTCCGGGCCACCACCTGGACAAACCCTTAGCTCTGGAGCCTTTATATCGCAGGTCAACCTGGTCTGATTGTCCCAGTAGCTAAAGGGGGCAAGGGCTCCAGGGCCTGGTGAAGTCTACCACTCTAGTCCTTACTGCTGAACATCCTGCTCGCATCAGGAAACCAAGACAGCAGTCTGCCTCCTCAGATTCAGTCTCAAATGCCCTTGTCCACGTAAGTTATCACAGGTGGCTGCCTTTCTTACTACAGAAATACAGCAGCCTCAGGACTTTTTTGAGAGTGACTGATATCTTCCTGGATTGGGAACCCTGTACATGGTTTGGATATTGCCCTTCCTGTGACACTTAGAATCCCAATGCCTTGCCGTTCCCCTCACTGGCTTGCCTGTGTGTGTCAACGGATTATACAGTAATGAAGTAAAGCCCAGCTGATGGGGTGAGTGGAGGAAGCTGTTGGCTAGGTGTAGGCCAGTGGTGGGGCTGAAGGCACACACTGCCCTGTCGCTGTTTTCCCCACAGAGATCAGTTAGAGATGCCCTTGTCCAAGCTGTATTTTCCCTTCCCCAGAAACAGTGCCATTCTTGCTCCCATTCCTGCATCTCCCACCTCTGGCTCAGGTGAAATCTGTGTCACTCTGCTTACAGATAAAAGGTTCAGGTCCTTTTGCCCATTGGTTTTGAATCTGTCCTCTTTTTCAAGTATTGAGATCCAACTCCAGAGGCATTTTCTGAGAAAGAAAAATGGTTGTTGATTAGTGGTTATCACTGAAAAGTGATACCAGTGCCATACCACCTGAGTGAGTCAGATGCTACTTTCAGTTTGGGCATGATAATTACCAAGCCCCACTCTCCCTGGTAGGCAAGGGGCAGGACCCTTTTCACTTGGCCTGCTGACTCCATTACTCCTACAGTTCAAAAGAAAGTCACCCCCCACCCCTTGACCTTGTCCAACAGCCAGAGCATTTGAGTAAGTACTACTACTTATATCTCTAGCAATAGTTAAGTCCCTGACATTGGGGCCAAATTCTTACACATCTGTGTGAGACGTACACATCCTGCCTTCCCCAACTGTTGCTACTTTTGCTTCAGATCTTGGCCATGTACTAAATAGAAGACTCTTCTGATTATCAGTTACTGCTTGAAGGCTGCTTTCTCCAAGGACTCCAAAGGCTGAAGTGTCTCCCGGGGCACAGGAGGACATATTTCTCATCAGATAAACATGGCCTCTAGGAGCTTTCCTTTGTTTAGTGTCTTCCTCAGACTATGTTTTCCCATTATATTCCTCTGACCCCCCCTTTTAGTTAACAGGTGAAGTTCTTCCAGCCCCCCGAGATGGTAACATCATCTTTTGTGTCCCCCTCTCCTTTGTTCATCTTGGGAAGCAAAATATTGTTTCTTTATAGCCCAGGCTTGACAGCTGCTCTTCGTGGACAGCCCCCATATGGACTGCAGACCCTGGCCCAGGTGAAGGCAGTGCTTTCTGACAGATTTCTGAATGGATGTTACAGGGATAGAGGGGCTCCCCAGCCTGCTGTAGGGAATAGCCTGAGAAGACGTGTATTTGAAAGGTTAATGTTTTCGCACATGGTTATTTGCATTTTAAGATCTCTGGTGGGTTGGTGATGTTCAGGTGTGGATTAAGGGGACAAGGAACCGTTTTCTTAGCTAAAGTGTTCAAGTACTGTTTTGAACAGCTATTCGTGTTTGCCAGCCCTTCTGGACATCCCACACCCACCCATCTTCACTAGTATTAACAGGACCTCTGGTCTTAGAAGACTGAGCTATCCCCAGTGACTGGCTGGCCTTGGTATTGGCTGCAACCTTGTTAGAACTACACAGGTTCCATCCTCACCGGGCCAGCCTGGTTACTTCAGGCAGTGGGTACAGAGGACCCTCCCACGGAACAGATGTAGAAGACTTCAGCTTTCAGGGACCCTTTGTGTTCCCCTTCACCTAGAACCCCTAGATCTACTCCATTCTCTTTTCCCTTGGAAGACTTTCCAACAGCCCTGTTTTTTAAAGCTGAACTACACAGATTATAGCTGCTACCATGCTTAGTCAGGGAAGAGCAAAAGGCTCTCAGGCACTGACTTCCCATTTCCCTCAAGCCAGACCAGTTTAATCTGAAAACTCTAGCAGAATAAACTGGACTTCCATTTTCTCATGTCTGCCTGCCTTCCCCCTACACTCTATAATAGACTTACCTATTTCTAGCAAAATAGAAGGGAAGGAGATGAATGCCTATCAATACTTCCTCCTCCCACACACCCGCTTCTTTGAAGGCCTCTCAGCTCATTTGTTCAGGCCACGTCTCTCCTCCCCAAGACTCACTTGGTTTGGTGTCCATCATCTTGAATATTCCTCAGTAGATACATCATTTGGGCTTCGGTTCTGGATTCTCAGTTGAAGGCAGGGAGCCAGATTCTGCAGGTCTCTGCAGGCACTACAGGGACCCACAGGGTGCTGGCCGGGGGCCTCCTTGGCAGGCTGGGGAGGGGTGCAAGGCTCAGGGCACGAACCATAGGAAAGGCTGACAACCATAGGAAAGGCTAGCAACATCTTCCAGGTAGGACTATCCTAGAAACAAGTACATGTGAGACTTGAGAAACTGCTCAGAGTAGGTTTCTTCCACAGCTGTTTTAGGATTGCACGTTTTAGACCAATCTTGTCCAGTATTTTTTCTGTCTCAACTTTTGTATTTTTTTGTTAAGCCAGCAAGCTGAGAATTGGGCCCTGCGGGGATCCATGTAGTAGGCAATAGCTGTTCTTTGGCCAAGGCCTTCATAAAGGATTCAGTCATCCCATTGACTGTTCCCTAGCCCCACCCCCAGATGAAGACCATGGTAAGGGAAGAATTTTGAGGTCAGTACAAACCAAATAAGTCTGTAAATGAAAGCTGTTAGTTTTCCTCTGAGAGGGCATTTTGCATCAGGCCTGGGCTATGTTCAGAAGCAAACCTGGCTATGAGTGAGAAGAAGCACCATTAGATTTTGGACCTAGAACACCCCAGGAAGAAGGCTTGTGTAGTGTGTTTGGGCCCACCTTATTATTTCTGGGCCAGCCTGACTGCTGCTGTGCACATTAGCACATACCTGATCCCCTCTGCTAAACTCAAGCCCTGCATCCCTACCGAGGTCAGATGTTCAGCCTCTGGGTTTGGGAAGAGAAAACTGCCATGGTGACAATCCTCAAGCCTTGGAGTTGGGTATTGGCTCTTTCAGCCAGTTTTTGTGGGAATTGCCGTTGGTTGGACCACTAAGGAAGCAAATAAGGTGTGAGGTCCCAGTGACCCAAGACAGAGCAGATGTCCCTCAAAAACATCTTGGGTTCCCAGCTACAGACCCTTGGAAGGTGAATCAAACCTGTTTCCTCACTGGTTTTTCCCTCCAAATTTATTTTGCTTTTAAGAACTATAAACTCTAGCTATTGTTTTTCATGTTCTCAGGGCCCCTGGGTAGACAGACAAAGCTTGATGATTTCAGAGCAGATATAGGCCAAGAAACCATGGCATTGAGTGTGCTGAGTCCAGACAAATGATATTTATATACACATCCAAATTTGAAGAGAAAATGTATTTCTTTAGGTTTCAAACACTGTACTAGATATAAAGCAAAAATAAAAACCTGTTGCAAAGTTCTAAACCGTGTTCTTTGGAGTGATCCTAGACTGGATTTCTTGGAAGTCAATGAAGTGAAGATGTTTCAATTTGTGGCCTAACAAATGGAATTAAGAATTGTAACAGCCTGCTTCTGCTACAAAGTATTTTTGAAATCAGCTTTATTGAAATATAACTGACATACAGTAAATGGCACATATTTAAAATGAACAATTTGTTAAGTGTTGATAAATCTACATCCATGAAACCATCACCACAATCAAGATAGTGAGCATACTTACCACCACATGCCCCTTGGGAATCTCTCCTTTCTGCCTAAAGTTCAGCAGCCACTGATGCGAGTTCTGTCTCACTATGGTTTAGTTTGCATTTTCTAGAGTTTCTATATAAGATTTTCACATCATTTCATCACTCCTTCACAGTCCACTGAGCCCAAAGTAGTTCACAAACTACTCACTTTGGTTTACATCAATTCCTAATGTAGCAATTAGACTAGCAGTCAAAAAGTTGATACAACTCAAAAGGAGGATTTTGGTTGGCTTGAGTACATTTTCCTTTTTAATTCATTGCCAACATTAAAAAATGCAGCTGTATTTAAAAATACCTGGCACTTCCCTAGTGGTCCACTGGTAAAGAATCTGCCTTCCAATGCAGATTTCATCCCTGGTCCAGGAACTAAGATCCCACATGCTGTAGGGCAACTAAGCCAGCAGGCCACAAATAGAGAGTCCATGTGCCACAATTAGAGACTGCTCTAGAGCCCGTGCTTGGCAACAAGTGAAGCCAGTGCACGCCGCAACTAGAAAGAAAAAAGCCTCCCCACCCTCAAATATCTAGCACTCCTGGGCCTGAGTTTCTACTTGAAGACAATCTGCAAGAGTTCTATTACTGTTCACCACCATTACCATTGGGCTCCCTGGCAGATATTAATGTTGTTCCCATTTTCTCTTATAGCAAAGGAAAAAGTAACTTTTTAACCCATTTTTCTATCAAATTTTCTTATTCCTTGCCTGTGTTTTACTCATTACCTAGCAGGGCTTCCCTGATAGCTCAGATGGTAAAGAATCCACCTGCAATGCAGGAGACCCTGGTTTGATTCCTGGGTTGGGAAGATCCCCTGGAGAAGGGATAGGATACCCGCTCCAGTTTTCTTGGGCTTCCCTTGTGGCTCAGCTGGTAAAGAATCGGCCCGCAATGGGGGGAGAGACCTGAGTTCGATCCCTGGGTTGGGAAGATTAACCTGGAGAAGGGAAAGGCTACCCTATCCACTCCAGTATTCTGGCCAGGAGAATCCCATGAACTATACAGTCCATAGGGTCACAAAGAGTTGGATACAACTGAGCGACTTTCATAGCTGGCCCTTGGAGGCCACTGTTGACCCTTCTCAGAACATCACTCCTCTCATCCCTTGCATACCTTGTTCTATTGTTTTGTATCTCTGCCTAGAACACCCTATTCTTATGGAAATCCATCAAAGTCTGATTCATATGTTACCTCAAGAGATTTCCCACATGCTTTTCTGGAAATAATGAACGCCTTGGTTTTTGAGAGACCTGAATTCCAAACCTTTTTGAGCTTGACTTCCACCTTTTACCATTATATCAATACTGCCTCTCAATGTTACTTGGTAGACACTGCCTAAGGGGTGGGGAAGAGCATTGCTCTGAAGTCTCTCCAACTAAGGAAAAATATTTTTAACATCTTAAGAGCTCTAATATACGCAGAGTTCCAAAGAATAGAAAGGAGAGATGAGAAAGCCTTCCTCAGTGATGGAATGCAAAGAAATAAGAGTAAACAATAGAATGGGAAAGATTAGAGATCTCTTCAAGAAAATTAGAGATACCAAGGGAACATTTCATGCAAAGATGGTCACAATAAAGGACAGAAACGGTATGAACCTAACAGAAGCAGAAGACAAATGTGGCAAGAATACACAGAAGAACTATCCAAAAAAGATCTTAACAACCCAGATAACCTCGATGGTATGATCACTCACCTAGAACCAGATATCCTGGTATGCGAAGTCAAGTGGCCTTAGGAAGCATCACTATGAACAAAGCTAGTGGAGGTGATGGAACTCCAGTTGAGCTATTTCAAATCCTAAAAAAAGATACTGTGAAAGTGCTACACTCAATATGCCAGCAAATTTGGAAAACTCAGCAGTGGCCACAGAACAGGAAAAGGTCAGTTTTCATTCCAATTCCAAAGAAAGGCAATGCCAAAGAATGTTCGAACTACCGCACAATTGCACACATCTCACGCTAGCAAAGTAATGCTCAAACTTCTCCAAGTTAGGTTTCAACAGTTCATGAACCAAGAACTTCCAGATGTGCAAGCTGGATTTAGAAAAGGCAGAGGAACCAGAGATCAAATTGCCAACATCCACTGGATCATAGAAAAAGCAAGAGTTCCACAGAAACATCTCCTTTATTGACTACACCAAAGCCTTGACTGTGTGGATCACAACAAACTGTGGAAAATTCTGAAAGAGAATGGGAATACAAGACCACCTTACCTGCCTCCTGAGAAATCTGTATGCAGGTCAAAAAGCAAGTTAGAACTGGACATAGAACAATGGACTGGTTCCAAATTGGGAAAGGAGTACATCAAGGCTGTGTATTGTCACCTTGCTTATTTAACTTACATCCAGATTACATCATGCAAAATGCCGGGCTGGATGAAGCATGAGCTGGAATCAAGATTGCCAGGAGAAATATCAATAACCTCAGATATGCAGATGACACCACCCTTATGGCAGAAAGCGAAGAACTAAAGAGCTTCTTGATGAAAGTGAAAGAGAAGAGTGAAAAAGTTGGTTTAAAACTCAACATCCAAAACACGAAGATCATGGCATCCAGTTCCATCACTTCATGGCAAATAGATGGGGAACAATGGAAATAGTGGCAGACTTTATTTTGGGGGGCTCCGAAATCACTGCAGATGGTGACTGCAGCTATGAAATTAAAAAACACTTGCTTCTTGGAAGAAAATCTATGACCAACCTAGACAGCATATTAAAAAGCAAAGATAGTACTTTACTGACAAAGGTCCATCTAGCCAAAGCTGTTTTTTCCAGTAGTCATGTATGGATGTGAGAGTTGGACCATAAAGAAAGCTGAGCACTGAAGAATTGATGCTTTTGAACTGTCGTTGACAGTTCAAGACTCTTGAGTCTTCGACAACTGCAAGGAGATCAAACCAGTCAATCCTGAAGGAAATCAGTCCTGAATATTCATTGGAAGGACTGATGCTGAAGCTGAAACTCCAATACTTCAGCCACCTGATGCTAAGAACTGACTCATTGGAAAAGACCCTGATGCTGGGAAAGACTGAAGGCGGTAGGAGAAGGGGACGACAGTGGATGAGATGGTTGGGTGGCATCACCGACTCAATGGACATGAGTTTGAGCAAGCTCCAGGAGTTGGTGATGGACAAGGAAGCCTGGCGTGCTACAGTCCATGGGGTCACAAAGAGTCTGACACAACTGAGCGACTGAACTGAAGAGCTCTAAAACAATGCCCAATTTGCAAAATAATTAAAAATATTCTCTGCCATCTCAGCCCCCAGACTGATGCTAGGTTTTAGGACTAGAGCTTTTAGCCAACAGTTCTTGCAATGTTCAGTGACTTGTAAGCAAATAATCTCAACACCTCCCCGCTAATGCTAGAATAAATCTCTGTCCAGACCTAGAGAGCTAAAACAAACTGCAGAGAACTGAAAAGACTTTGAAGTGGCCTTTGAGTTAGGTGGGCCTCAAAAGATTTTGCTTTGCCAAGAAGGGAATTTTGGAAGGTAGAACAGCACCTACAAAAACCTGGTAAGTCCTGGAAACAGTAAAAGTATAGATGGAACAAAAAAGGATGAGGGCATAGGTAGTATTGGCTGGAAACAGAAGCCATACCAGTTAGGCATTTAATACAGGCACACAGATTGTTAACTTTTATTCCACTATCTAATAGACAAATGGATCAAGTATTGCAGTCGGTGTCACATTTGTCTTGTGGTCTCACAAGGAGAAAACTTGGCTTTTTTTCCTCTTTAGCCCCAGTGCAACTGGAACTTTGTAGACGGTGCACCATGCAGAGAAAACACTCAGGAATCTGCTGAGGCCAAATTTCCCCTTGCAGGGCCCCCTCAGTACCTTCCAAAGAGCTGGTAATGAAGATGGAAAAATGTTACTTTCCAGGTTACCTTGATTCATCCTCAAGGAAAGCCTACCATGGGTGGTTATTCTGAGTAAGAGGCGGGTAGTCCAGTGTTAGGATGGGTGCCAAACTTCCTGGCTTTGAATCTGTTCTCATCAGTCATTAACGATGTGACCTTGGACAAGATACCTAACCTGTGCCTTACAGTCCACAGCTGTAAATTGGGAATAACAAAAGGTACAATATTTAAGATACTGGGGAAACTCGTGTTAAAAAAAAAAACAAAAAACCAAACGATAAAAAATTCTATTTGAATATGGAAATTGAAGCCCTGGGAGGGAAAAGAATGCCCAGTCACACAGCAAATTAGTGATGAAGTTGGGACTGAAATACTGGTCTGATAGCCAGCCCAGTATTCCCCTATTCCTCAGAGTTCCTAGACAGTCACAGATGTTCACAAGGACAGAGGAGCCTGGCAGGTTACAACAGTTTATGGGGTCGCAAGAGTCGGACACAACTGAGCGACGAAGCACACACACACACACATGTTCACAGCAGGAAGGACGGGGTAATGGAGCATGCAGAAAAAAGTAGCCTGGCGAAAGGTTCTAGGAGCTGAATCATAGCTTCTGCGTGATAGCAACGAGGTTGACGTGAGTATTTGTGCAGAATGAATGACTCCTTTCAGACCTCCTGGGTCTGCGGCTTCGAGGACTGAAGCCCTGTTGCATCTTGGGAGGCAGGGGTTAGCCCCGATGCATGGAGGGACGCGTAGTCCTTCCCCTCCCCCGCCTTTCCAACTCACCCTCCTCAGAGGCCGCCTTCGCTTCATCTTTCCCAGCAAGCCCCGCGCTAGCGCCGGCTATTGATTGGCTGCGGCGCGAGCAGGAGGCTCTGCCGGCAGCAGTTATCCAGGGTTTCCGGTCCGAGGCCAGAGCGGGCGAAGCCGTCGGGGTGTCGGCGGTGGGGGTGCGTACGGCGGCAGCTAGGGGGAACACCGCGAGCAGAGGGTCTGTGGTCTCAGATGGTTTTGGCCGGTGCGGGGAATCGCGCGGGTTCAATGTGAATGCTCGGGCCTGGGGGCGGGGGGGAGGGGGGCAGGGCTGTGGCCTGTGCGCATGCGCGGGGCGGCGCGCGCGCGTGGCTGTTGGGCGAGGGGGGTGTGGGTGGCTGCGCGCGCGCGCGCACGACGGGAGTGCGCCCACGTGAGGGCTGGGGGGGCGGAGAGGAACCGGGAATCCTGCGTCCCGCCACGTCAGTCCCGGCCCTTGATGCTGTACCGCGCGCGGCCTGTGGTGAGGGGCCAGTGTTGTGCCGAGAAGTGGCTTCTGGAGAAAGGAGGCCTGGCTGGGCACACCGGACTGACCAGAGACTGGGAGAACCGCTGACTCCCTCTGGTGAAGGCCTGCCGGTTTGTTTCCAGCTTTGCGCGCCCCCCGATATTGGGATTTCTGATCCAGGCTGAGGAGGACTTTTCAAGTCTGGAAAATAGCAATGTGTTTGTTTCTATAGGATCTCTTCCTAACCTGACATTTCATACTACAATGAAGAACCAAGACAAAAAGAATGGGCCTGCCAAGCCATCAGGCAACACTTCCAACCCTAAAAACACTCCGGGGCAACCGGAAGCAGGACCTGAGGGAGCCCAGGGGCGGCCCAGCCAGTCGGCTCCTGCGACAGAAGCTGAAGGTTCCACCAGCCAGGCTGCAGGGAAGGCAGAGGGTGTGTGCCAGCTCTGCTTTTCCAACGCGCAGGGGGAGGAGTTTGTGGCGCGCCGGTCTAGCTTCTGGAATTAGAGGCCCAGGCCACTGTTTACCCAGCAGAGAGGAAATGTGGAGAGGAGGCCAGCGCTGAGTCTGCGCAGCCCCCACCAGGCGCTGGGGAGTGGATAGAGCCTACCATTCAAAGCCCACGGGCAGACCACTGACAGGATTAAGTCAGGTTGAGGTTGGCAGTCAGATGAGACTCCCAGCCAGCAAATCCAGGTTAGAAACACCTCATTCACCAGTGGGTAACTGATGTTTATACTTAAGGCTTTTCTGGTGCTTTTTTTTTCCCCCTCTCCCAGAGAAGGAAGGATTTATTACTTGACGAAAGTAAAGAGAAAACTTGATTTCCCAAAACACTGTCTCCTCTGGAACTCTTTTTTTAAGACGGCACCCGGTGACTTGCAGGATCTTAGTTCCCATCAGGGATGGACCCTCCCCCCACCCCATGAAGCCCAGAGTCCTAACCACTGGACTGCCAGGGAATTCCCTGGAACTTTTTTAATATCAAGAGGCAATATTGGCAGGGTGGAGAAGGGAATGGACTAGATTTAGAGTTTAGATGTAGAGGTCCTGCTACATGATGCCACCCCTGTGTGCTGGATGGTCTGCTTACTTGATTTTTCCCCCCAATTATTTTTATTAGTTGGAGGCTAATTACTTTACAGTATTATAGTGGTTTTTGCCATACATTGACATGAATCAGCCATGGATTTACATGTGTTCCCCATCCTGAACCCCCCTCCCACCTACTTGATTTTCTTTTATGCTCAACACAAGCGTGGTTGGCAGTAATGAGAAATAGTTATGTTGGTTTATAGGGAAGTAAACTGAGGCTTAGAGAATTTAGGCAACATTTAACCCAACCCAGTATGTTTGGGCCTGAAAAATCCCAACCAGCGCCCTAACCGTCTTATTTCCCTCTCTGCCCTTCATCCTCTCCTGTAGGAGCACAAGCCAAGAGTGCTCAGTCTGGTGCCCTCCAGGATGTCTCTGAGGAGCTGAGCCGCCAGCTGGAAGACATCCTCAGTACATACTGCGTGGACAACAGTCAGGGGGGCCCAGGCGAGGATGTGGCACAGGGTGAGCCTGCTGAACCCGAAGATGCAGAGAAGTCCCGGACCTATGCCTCGAGGAATGGGGAGCCTGAGCCAGAGACTCCAGTAGTCAATGGTGAGAAGGAAATCTCCAAGGGGGAGCCGGGCCCAGACGAGATCCGCACCAGTGATGAGGTCGTGGACCGAGACCACCGAAGGCCACAGGAGAAGAAGAAAGCCAAGGGTCTGGGTGAGCAGAGAGCAGCTACTTGTGAGGGGAGGGAGTTTGGACCTGACCTTCCTGGGCTAGCCTGCTCTGCAAGGATTCAGAAGAAACCCGACTTCCAGAGCTGCCAAACCACATAGTCTAATCAAAGCCAGGACAGTGGGGCCATCACGTAGAGGTGTACGGTTGTTCACTGCAGTGGGGGAACCAGCGGAAACCAAAGTCCAGTATACTCTTTGAGAAGATGGAGAGCAAGAGTCATCAGTAGGCATTCTGTGCTGTCACCATTTCTAACTTGCTTTGTGACCTTAGGCAAGACGTTTCTCCTCTCTGTTCCTTAGTTTCCACTTCTCTACACAATAAGAGAATTGAACTAGACCAGGGTTGAAAACTCAAATAAGTTAAGCTTAGCCAGAGGGCCCCAAGAGACCAAGAGAACGCCTCCTTTATCCAAAGGCTTGACTGCCACCTGGTCCCAGTGAGTTGATAGTATGTTAGAACTGCAGCTGGCTGCTTTTTTAGCCAGAAACATAGAGTTATGTGAAATCTCTAGATTTGTAACAGCTGGCAACTAATAGGATAGGAGCCAAACAAAACTCATCTGTGGGTTGGATTTGGCCTGTGTACCAACGATTTGCCTTCTCTGCGTTGGTCTCTCAGAGCCTCCAGGGGTTGACACTTCAGGGACCTGGCAGAGTGCTGTGCGTAGTGGCCCCCTCTGACTCAGGCACAGCCAGTGGGGGAGTCACTTGGGTGGGGATGGAGAGTGAGTGGGTTAAAGAAGCAAAGGTGATGTTATACCCACATCTTATGGGATCACTACTCCCCCACCCTCTCCCTGTTATCCTAATTTAAAGAAGCGTTTGGGTTTTTTTTTTTTTTAATCTTACAATCAGATATTGAAAGGTATATTTATTTATTGGCAGGGGTATAGTCATTTTAAAGTGCACTGTTGGCTGCCTCTGTTGACTGGAGTGCAGTGTTCTTGAGGAGACCTATTCCTTTCGTGTCCTTCCTTTTTCAGAAGGGCTTTCTTTGCATTGAAAGTGAAAGTCGCTCAGTTGTGTCTGACTCTTCACAACCCCGTGGACTATACAGTCCATGGAATTCTCCAGGCCAGAATACTGGAGTGGGTAGCCTTTTCCTTCTCCAGGGGGTCTTCCCAAGCCAGGGATCAAACCCAGGTCTCCTGCATTGCAGGCGAATTCTTTACCGCTGAACCACCAAGGAAGCCCTTCTTTGCATTGAAACAGCACTGAATTCACAGGTGGGATACCTTTTTTTCACCTGTAGGTAGAGCGGGCAGTTTTCTTTCTCCCACTCCTGGTGCTCACCTCTGAGATTTCATAGAGACTCATTCTTCTTTTTTTTTTTAAGATCTTTGTGTAAGTGGTGGATTGATTGATTAATTGTTTTGGCTGCACAGTGTGGCTTGCGGGATCTTAGTTCCCTGACCAGGGATTGAATCTGTGCCCTTGGCAGTAAACACGTGGAATCCTGGACTGTCAGGGAACTTCCTCAGTCCTTCACTGAATAAGTGTTTGTGGAATGTGTCCTCTGTGATGGGCACTCAGAACAGTACTGGGGCTATACTGGTGGGCAGAACTGAGTGGGTCCCAGTGCTCCTGAAGCACACAGAAGAGCGGGCAGTGAGCCAGGTCAGCGAACGGAAACGTAAAGTCTGATAGGCGAGAATAGGGGCCCAGACCCACAGGGGCCTCCAGAGAAGGGGATACATGGCTTTGCTCCCTCTGCTCTGCAGGAAAGGAGATCACGTTACTGATGCAGACACTGAACACACTGAGTACCCCTGAGGAGAAGCTCGCGGCTCTGTGCAAGAAGTATGCTGAGCTGGTCAGTGCTCCCCCTTTTTACACCCTCCCTGCCCTGGGAGGTTGGCACATTTTTAATTACCCCCAAGTTGCATTATATTTCTTCCTATGGCGCTGAATAGGCTTATGAGAGGGGAGCTGAGCTGAGATGGGAAAGGACCGGGTCTAAGAAGGAGGTGAAGGTCTGTGAGGAGGAAGCAGAAAGATTATCTGTCAGTAATGAAAAGGCCAACATGATACTCAGAATCATATTGAGAAGTGAAATGGGGAATCAGGGTCTGTTGCTGTATATAGGGAAGAGGGTAGCAGATGGGCTGGTCTGTGGACACAGGTGTCCTGAGAGTTGGGCGAATGTCGTGGTTGAAGAGTCTTACGAGCTTTGAATCTGGAGTCACAGCTTGGAGAGAAACTGGCATCTGCTGGCTGTGAGCCTCTGCTGGTTGGTCCTCAGCGTCCATTTCTGTATCCCTGATATGGGGTCTTTGGGGTTATTGGGGTCAGTGTGTGAAGCACCATCATAGTGTCTAGCCTGAGCTGTGATGACTGGAGTTGGGTCAACTCTGGAGACTCTGAGTCCCCAACGGGGCTCTTCCTCTGTCTCTGTCTCTAGCTGGAAGAGCACCGGAACTCCCAGAAGCAGATGAAGCTCTTGCAGAAGAAGCAGAGCCAGCTGGTGCAGGAGAAGGACCACCTGCGCGGCGAGCACAGCAAGGCCATCCTGGCCCGCAGCAAGCTCGAGAGCCTCTGCCGCGAGCTGCAGCGCCATAACCGCTCCCTCAAGGTGGGCCATCCGCTTTTCCTGACTTCACTCGTCTTCAGTAGCTTTCCCCCTAAAAGTAACAAGGGCTTTGTGATAGAAAGAGATTTCCTCAGTGACACTGTGCCTTGGAGCTGCTTAACCACCTACTGTGCACTTATATTAGGTGAGGTAGAGGTTAGATGCTGAGGGAACCCAGACGAGGGGCTTCACAGGTTTCTCCATTCCATAGAGTCCAGGGAAGCAGCCCTTCTTCTGGAGGGCCATCAGTCAGGCCTTTGTCCTAGGTTGGGGTCAGTCTGAGTAAGGCTTGGTCAGTACTGTGACCTCCAGATCGTTAAATATACCCTTTGTGGTTCTTTAAAACTTTGCATCAGTAAGTATATTTTGCAACTTGTTTTGCTCAGTTTTATTGTTTGTTCTAAAATGTTATAAATTTAATATTGATGTGATAGAGAGTAAAAGGTGACAAAAGTCTAACAAAGGTAATTAATCAAAGGTAATTATTGCCCACCATCTTCAACCCCAGACCCAGTAGAAACTAATGGGAAACAGACCTACTTATATGTAAGTTTAAGCATAGCCTTCTAAGTTTCCTGAGTGTAAAATGTAACATAGTTTTGTTTTATTTTGTTTTTTAATGAAATTATTATACATGTATTGTTTCATAGCCTATTCCATTTTCTCAATGCCTCATCTTTCCCTATCACTTATATAAGCTTGTCTCATTCTTTTTAACAGTGGCATTATATGGATGCACTGCATTTACTCACTACCCTAGTTAGTGTGTTTTGTGTTGTTTCCAATTTTTCACTGTTACAGATACAGAGCTACAGTGAAAATTCTTTTTATATATCTCTGGCTAATTATATAGGATTTATCCATAGGCTGAATCTCAAAAGTGAAATGTCTAGGTCAAAGAGTATCAAATTTTAGTTTTAGTAGATTTTGCCTTCCCACCAACAGTGTCCAAGTGCCTAATTCTGCACAACCCTACCAACCCTGGGTATTACTGAATTTTAACTACTTGGTCAGGGTGAGGGGGTCATAGATAAAAGCACATTTAACTGAGACTAATAGATCTTCCAAACTTATTCTGAGGCCAGGAAAAGTAGGCTTCAGGAAATCTAGATTTCTTTAGAAAGGCACTTACCTGTATACCTACATTTTTCAGGGAGTCTCTGGCTCGATGTCACCTATTTACAGAGGGCTCCATTAGAAGCTCCCATTGCTTGACATCTCTTTAGAGCCTGGCTGCTCCTCACTGGGAGAGCAGGGAGGGCTACCAGGAGAGAGCATCCCTGGACTGGGGGGGTGAGGCTGGGAGCGGTGGGTGATGGAGCTGGGGTGACTTCTCTGCCCAGGAAGAAGGTGTGCAACGGGCCCGGGAGGAGGAGGAGAAACGCAAGGAAGTGACCTCGCACTTCCAGGTGACGCTGAATGACATCCAGCTGCAGATGGAACAGCACAATGAGCGCAATTCCAAGCTACGCCAGGAGAACGTGGAGCTGGCTGAAAGGCTCAAGAAACTGATTGAGCAGTATGAGCTGCGGGAGGAGGTGAGGGGCCGCCAGCGGACTGAGGAGTCTGGGTGGGTGCCAGCACCAGGCAGCACTTTCCAGGCTTCATCCCTTCACCCGTTCCCCCTTCTTACCTCAGGAGGGGTCTAGATAAGGAACTGAGGTGGTGAGAGGAATCTCGCTGGTGACCACACAGCTGGATCCACAGTGCCCTGTCCTAAACTGTAGGGCCAGGTGTCTTTTGGAATAAAACTGTCCATGTTCTAGACTGGAGTTATATTCATGGATCATGTATTTTGTCGCACCCCAGATCAGACACGTTAATGCTTATGTAGTTAAACTTGTGAGTATTCTCACCTAGGTTTATAATTAGCCCTACAGTAATATGGGTCAAATTTTTCTGCCCACTTAAGACAATTTCAGTTTTCAGAGTATTTTAGCATTTGGCATTACAGGGTGGGAGCTGGAACTGTGTTCAGTGATTGACTCTAGGGGCTGTGCCCTCCCGTTGCTTGCTGTTTTGCTGCCCCTGCCACCCGAAAGGGCAGGACGTCACTCCCTTGATGGGTGTTGACTGCTGTCCCAGGCACTCGAATCCCTCTCTTTGGGTCCCTGCACACTGTCAGTTGGCCCTTCTGGGCCAAGTGAAGGGCCCTCTTCCTCTTCCCTCTCCTTTCCCCCTGGTACTCCCACTTACTAGGGAGTTGGGCTACAAAAGTGCAGGTTCTCAGTCCAGTGGAATAATGAGGCTGAAGGTTTGAGTGTATCTGTTGCTTGGCTTCCTGGGAGGTGATCTCATGCCTGTGTTCATGCCAGACTGACTTAGTGGGAAAGAAATAAGGTGAGGTTGGGAAGTAGACATTCCAGGGACTTGGGGCCCAACCTGTGGGACAGGTGGGAGTCCAGCATGCCACACTGAAGTGGGAGACCGGGCAGTGCCCTGGTCTCTGCATGTGGAGCATCCCGTAGCTACTGGGCACCCCCAGGAAGAGCTCCTAACAGACGGAAACCACACACCCACCCCTGGCAATGCTTCCCTGCAGCACATTGACAAAGTCTTCAAACACAAGGACCTGCAGCAGCAGCTGGTGGACGCCAAGCTCCAGCAGGCCCAGGAGATGCTGAAGGAGGCCGAGGAGAGGCACCAGCGGGAGAAGGATTTTGTGAGGCTCAGGCCCCGGGGGTGGGGGTTCTGGGAGGAAGGTGGGTCAGGTTCTGGCTCAGCTCACAGTGAAGTGTGCCCGGGAGAGGTTGTTGTCTGGTTAGGCCAGGGCACTGCCAGCTCAGAAACCATCTGAGAGCAGGAAGCCTTGGGGGGTGATGGTGCATATGGCTAGAACAGTCCAGATGCAGCCTCTAGGGGCTTCTGATGGAATCTGGGGTCCTGTCTTGGAAATAGCTCCTCAAAGAGGCTGTGGAGTCCCAGAGGATGTGTGAGCTGATGAAACAGCAGGAGACCCACCTGAAACAGCAGGTAAGACTACAGTCTCCCCCTGTGCCTCCATGGTCCCCAAGCTGAGCCCCATCCCGGGGGAGGGAAATGGAACCCTCATTCTAGGCCCACCTTGACTCCTATGTGACCTCCCAAGCCTTTGTTCTCTCGACCTGGCTGGCACCTATGTGGTGGTGACCAGGGTGGGTAGGCAAGCTAAAAGGACTTGTTCTAGGTCCAAAGTGTTGTGTTCCTTTTGAGGAGGTGGAGACAGAACAGGTGATTTCAATTATGTAAATGAGACTTCATTCTGGAAGAAAAGTTTGAAAAGGAACATTACAGGAAATATGTAAACCACCCCAGTCCTACTTTTTAGGCTTAACATTTTAGATTATATCCTTCCAAATATATGGTTTTTGTCTTGTTTTAAGGAAAACTGGTATCTCAACAGAATTGTTGGGTCAGAGGGCTAAGGGTGGGTCTGAGCTGGTTGACCACAAGTGCGCTCCAGAAAAGCCCAGTCTTACTTGTGGGCTTCTCTCTCACCCAGCTTGCCCTGTATACTGAGAAGTTTGAGGAGTTCCAGAACACTCTTTCCAAAAGCAGTGAGGTCTTCACCACATTCAAACAGGAGATGGAAAAGGTGACTGTTGTCCAGATTGGGGGTGACTATGGGGGTGCAAGCAGTTTCATTCTGAATTGAACACTAGGCCTGCCTTCAGGAAGCCCCATCCCTGGAGTGCTTCATGTGGTGCTCTTTACAGTAATATGTGACTGATACCATGGGTGGGTAAGAGTGGGCCATATTTACCTGGATACACCCTGGGGTGGCTCAGAAAGCACTGATCTCGCCCCCTTGGGATGGTTTCCCAACTTGGAGACAAAGATGCAGAGATCGCCTGACCCCCTGACCGTTTCCTTCTATGTGTCACATAACCCAGATGACTAAGAAGATCAAGAAGCTGGAAAAAGAAACCACCATGTACCGGTCCCGGTGGGAAAGCAGCAACAAGGCCCTGCTGGAGATGGCCGAGGAGGTGGGCTGAGTGCGGGGTGCAGCCGGGCTGGGGGTGGAAAATTCTTGGCCCTTTCCTGTACTTTCTACCGAGAAGGATACAGTGAGCCCCAGGTGGAGCTGGGATTCACGCGCATGTCTGTCCAAGTCCAGACACACCAGCTGTCTCCTCAAGGGAGGAAGTGAGCTTAGTGATAGGTGTGTAATGGAAGCAAAGAGAACAAATGGAAGAAAGGAGGAAACAGCAGAAGAAGCAAGGGGTGCCGATGTGTGTGCAGCTGGCATGCAGAGCCGTGCAGTTAATTTGATTTTGTGGCTTGAGGTGAAGGAGAAAGTAATTGATGGAGAGGCTGCTGTGTGCCAGACCCTGCTGAGTGTGTGGATGCGCCAGCTCACTGAGCTCTCTCAAGATCTATGAGGTGATGTTAGTAGTCCAGGCTAACTGATAAGGCAACAGACTCAGAAGCCACGCACTTGCTAAGGCCATCTGGTGAATAAACAGAGGAATCCATCACCTCCAAGCCATGCCCCTTCTCTATACCGCACCTGTCTCCAGCTGGCAGCCATGTCTCAGCATAAACCAGGACTGTTTACTCAAAAGGGGCCAGCTTTTGACTCTGGCCAGTGCCCAGTGTTGTTAAAATATGAATGGTGAATGTTTTCTACCAAGTGGCAGTGGTGGGTGGGTGGCTGATGACATGGAACTGAAGGCCCCATTTCTCTCCCTAGAAAACACTCCGGGACAAAGAGCTGGAGGGCCTGCAGGTGAAAATCCAGCGGCTGGAGAAGCTGTGCCGAGCCCTGCAGTCAGAGCGCAATGACCTGAACAAGAGGGTGCAGGACCTGAGTGCTGGAGGCCAGGCTCCCCTCACTGACAGTGGCCCTGAGCGAAGGGCAGAGGCTGCCAATGCCTCTAAGGAACAGGGTGCCGAGGGGCCCAGGGTTCAAACTCCGAGCTCCCCAAGGGCCACAGAAGCTCCTTGCTGCCCCGGAGCACTGAGCACAGACCCTTCAGGCCAAACGGGGCCCCAGGAACCCACCTCCATCACTGCCTAGGGTGCCCATGCCAGGGGGCGCTCTGGGAAGGGAACGAGCCACTCAGCTGGGCCCAGCCTGTGTGAGGCTCCCACCGCTGAGGCCCAGGGTGCTCTGACCTGGCTGACATCTGACTCTTTGCAGTTTTGGATTTTATGGGTCAGTTCTGCATACATACGGCATATGTGCAAGGCCTCGTACATTTATATATCTGTAAGTGTAAAACGGGCTTGCATCACAGGTGGGGGTGTGTACACATCAAGTCAGTGGCTCTTCTGTGAGCTGAAGCGTCTTAAAGGGGAGCTGCCGTCACAGTAAGCTGGCAGGACAAGTGTCTCGAGCTTTTCCCTGCCTGATGTGAGGCTCACCCCTCCCTCCCTGCCCTTCAGAGCTCGTGACAGATGACACGCCCAGGCCACGACTGTGTTTCTCCCGTTAGCTGGACTTGGGCAGCTCCAGCTCTCCTAGCTCCCCTGGAAGCTCCTTTGCTTCCCTTGACCTGGAAAAGGAGTCTCCAGGGAGAGCGTTGACAGAGCACTTGGAGCTGGTGATCGGACTGCCTCCCTGCCTAGGACAAGGGACCTGGAGCATGTTCTGTGCAGGGCGATGTGCTGGTAGGGAGCCCCTCAGGTGCCGCTTCCCCTGCGTGCTGGTGGTGCCAGGACCAGGCCAATGATGCTTCGCAGTAGCCTTATCATTCACAGGTGCCTCTCTAGCCTGCACAAATGATGGACCAGAGATCACCCAAAGGATTCTTTCTGAAGGTTTGGGTTTGTTTCCTGTTTTTGTTTTGCACGTGACAGTGTTAGGGTTGAGGCTCTTCTGAGGAGGAAGGGGTGCTATAGCAGTGGTGCCTGGGCTCCTGGCCTCTAGCGCCCCACCCCCCTCAGCACCCTGCCTGGCACCTTTGCCACACTGGTGCTTAGGATTCCTGCTTGATGAAGTCAGATTATTTATAGTAAGAGAAAGGAAAGGGTCCCCATGGCTTTGCCACAAGCTTCCCTATGGCTTCAGTCCTGGGTGGCCACTGCTGATGCCATCACCACTGTCTCCACGCAGCAGATGCTGGGCCCCGAGTCCAACCATCCCCTTGGCTTGATGAGTCTGCTTCATATATCCGTGCCCACAGTGTGCGTTCTTTTTTGAGATTTGCCCTGATTTTGTTACCCACGTAATAAGAGCTGAGATATGCCCTCCTTGACAGCCTACTTGTTCCTGTGTGAACGCCCCCAGGTCTTGTCCAACGGCTAATGGATAAGAATGAGACTCAGCCATTGACTGAGCCCCAGAAGTCCGCAGAATGGCTGCAGATAGTTGTGTCTGTTTCTTCTCTACTCCAACTCCCACCCCTCACACATGCTACTCTGTACTCTGAAAGACCTACTGTTTGCAAACTTGCCAGAGCATTAGCCAGTCTTTGTACAAAACACTTCTGGGACAGCAGAATGTATGAATCTTGCATCAGGAAGCAGGGCTACGCTGGGTTTGGGGGTGCCATAATCCCATCTCCAGCTGGGCCTCAGCTTCATTGCAGCTGCAGAAGCCATAGACCAAGATGGATTGAGTGGATGAGTTTTTGCTTCTTGTATTTCCCTGAAGTTAGTTCATTGTCTTATAGCTCCCTTCATCTTCCACAAATAGCCCGCTCTTAACAGTTCTTAAATCCCTCAGGTGATAAGGTTCATAAAGAGTGTGAAGTACTCCTGAATCATGTTAGGACTTGGACCAGAGATGGCAAATGAATGACACACTTTCCCCTCTTCATCCATGGGTGGTACCACTAATCTGCTTCTGAGTATTTCCTGCTACATTCCTGGTATACCCTCATTTCTCAAGATTCCCCCAGCAGCCAGTGTGAGTGTTGAGATCCATTTGCCATCCCTGGCTGAGATCCTGCTCTGCTGAGGAACAGAAGAGCTGCCAACAGGGTTTGCTGGGCTAAGGAAGCCCGGGAAGAGGCAGAAGTTCCTGCCTGCCCCCTTCAAAGAGCAGGGAGGCCCACAGTGGCCCACAGGACCACCTGCCCCATTCAGCTACCTCTTAAAGCCTATAGTGTTGGCCGGGAGGGGACTGCCAGAGCCCAGTGTGGTGTGGCAAGTTACAGTCCTCAGAAGCCACGTCTAGCTGCTTGGTGAGCAAGGTGGCCCCAGCCATGCAGGGTAGAAGCTCTGCTCTCAGCTCAGCCCTCTCGCCATCCAGGCCAGGCTGTAGGTGGGGTCCCATTCTTCTCTCCGTTGACCAAATCTTCTCAGTCACTACAGCTGCTCTGCTTGCTCTGCTTTCCAAAGTCAGCCCGGGTTCCTGGGTGCTGCCCACACCAGCCAGGGTCCTGGGCCAGATGAAGAGGTGGCCTATCCACAGATGAAGGCCAGTTCCTCCCTCAGTGGGGCAGGTCTCACGCCCATGACCTCAGTTTTTGGACCAAGAGCTGTGTTGGTTTCTTAGATTGCTAGCGTTTCCTCCAGGGGACCACCGCAGGTGAGGCTCTGCTGACAGTAACTTGTGTTCAGGGTCTTGTCCAGCTGAGAGCTTCGTGTACACCAGATTCTGAGAGGTGGCAGCAGCACTTTTTTAAAAATTTGTTTTCTGTGAGGTTTTTGGACCGTGGGCTGCGCTCAGGCACTTTCTATGAGAGAATGTTATGTCTGTAAACAATGGTTATTGCCCCGCCCCGCCCCCACCCTGATGTCTGTTGGCAGGGGGTGCCCAGGCCTGCTGAGGTGGTTCTCCTGCTGCTGCTCCAGCCCTCCCACCTTGCACAGCACAGAGGAGGTCACCCTAGGGACAGCCAGGCACCCGCCTGGGGGAGGGGTACTGCCTTCTGTCCCTGTAACTGCTTCCCTTATGGCCCAGCCTGGCCGTCCAGATTTGTTTGAAGCTGTGCTGACAGCTTTTTTGTCTCCTTTTGGTATTCACAACAGCCAGGGACTTGATGTATTTTAAAACCACATTAAATAAAGAGTCTGTTGCCTTACTTTTTCTCTTCCAACCTTCGTGGTCCTTTGCTACTTCTGGATCCATCCGACCATCATTGCTGTGTCCAGATCTGTGACATCTCTGGTTCTGCCCTGGTATCGCGCACCTTTCAGAGTGCCCTCCTGCCTTCCAACAGTCCCTGCAGGCTTAGGACACTAGCAGATTCACTTCAACTGCCTGAGTAGAGCCCTTGGCAAAGTTGGCATGAAGCTCATCAGATATATATGATTTTTTTCCCATCAAAACTTGTCCCTGGCCTCTGAGAGTTCATGGGCTAGTGAGGGGGAAAGGTGCTTTTAGATACAGGAAAGTTGCTTGTGCTGTGGGAGCAGAGAAGAGGTCCTGTTCCCTTCACCAAGGGGATAGAGTTGGATCCTAGAATAGCCGTAGGACCCAAAAGGCAAGTGGAAGTTTGACATTTAGTGAGGAAGTGGTTGATTTGGCAAAGCAAGTGCCCTGGAGGGTAGTGGGAGGAAATGAGACCAGCCAAACCACCATGAGCCTCTGTGCCAGGTTAAGGAATCTGGACTAGATCAAGAGAGAAGGAACCACTGAAGTTGCTTAAATACGAAATCAGTCAAGTCTGAGGAAGACGCAAAGCGGGGAGACTAGAGTTTGGCATAGGCCAACTAGCAGGGGCCCAAATTAAGATGAGTCGATTCTGTCACCATCGCCACTGGGGCTCTCCACCATGGGTTGTATCTCTGGCACTGGCCCACCCAAGAGAATACACAGGAACCTCCACGTCCCTTTGACTTCATGCATTCCATTCCAAGAGCAGAAGCTGCACTTAATGCTTATGGATGGGTGTGTTTCTTATTCCTGTTCACCCACCCCAAGGCAAGGTGTAAAAGTTGAGACTCCTATAAGGTAGACATCCTACTTGTACCTCACCCTGCATCCTGTTCTCTCCACCTGGGCTGGTCTGGCCCAATGGATTACATATGAATACCTGCCACATGGCGGAGACAAGTGTCCTTCCCTCCAAGCTTCCACAGGCTTATATGTCCACACTGATTGTTGAAGAGGTCTTAATGTTTTCCCTTCTGGGTCAGTCTAGATGTTAGAAGCACCTGGGAAAGAGCCCTGATGAAGTGCCTTTGGAAAGGGTGACCACCCCTCTGAAACTCAGTGAGGCCCAGGCCTGAGAGAGATGCTCCTGCTCCGTGTGTGTGTAGGGGGTGGGGGGGAGGGAGGTGCGGCCGTGGTGTGCAGGCCCTGGGGCAGTTATCTGAGACTGCAGGGCAGCCTCCTGTTGCATCAGATGTTTCTCAGGGGACCTGAGCTGGGAGCCTCTGATTGGTCTTTTAATAGCTGCCCCATTGATCTGACCTCCTGGGGCAGCACCAGCAGCGCTGGCTCAGCCTTCATCAGACACTCAGGTTTCCCTCCTGGGGGCTGGTGTCAAGCGCTGGGGAATCGCACTGGTTTTGCTCTGACCTGATGCTCCCCACACGTGTCCCCTAGGCCTGTGGGTAGGGAGAGGGTAGGCTTGGCCTTGTCATTTAATGAATGGCTGAATACACCCCCATCACCTACCAGAATGGGTGCTCTGGAGGGAGTGGTATTATCCTCAAAAGAATATTGTTGACTTTTAGTAAAATGGGACAATGACTGCCTTCCTTCAGGATTGTTACAAGGATACATAAAATGCATAATAGGGGACCTGGACTCACTCGAAAGATGGTTATCTTTTCTTGCAGTTTCTTTCTGCTGCTGCTTTTTGTGTTTCATATTTGTTGTTGTTGTTCAGTTATTCAGTTGTGTCCAACTCTTTTTGACCCCATGAACTGCAGCACGCCAGGCAATCCTGTCCTTCACCAGCTCCCAGAGCTTGCTCAAACTCGTGTGGATTGAGTTGGTGATGCCATCCAACCATCTCATCCTCTGTCGTCCCCTTCTCCTACCTTCAATCTTTCCTAGCATCAGGATCTTTTCCAATGAGTCAGTTCTTCCCATCAGGTGGCCAAAGTATTGGAGCTTCAGTTTCAGCATCAGTCCTTACAATGAATACTCAGGATTGATTTCCTTTAGGATTGACAGGTTTCTCCTTGCAGTCCAAGGGATTCTCAAAAGTCTTCTGTAACACATTAAAAAAATCAGTTCTTTGACACTCAGCCTTCTTTATAGTTCAACTCTCACATCCATACATGACTATTGGAAAAACCATAGCTTTCACTAGACAGACCTTTGTCGGCAAAGTACTCTCTCTGCTTTTTAATATGCCTTCTAGATTTGTCATAGCTTTTCTTCCAAGGAACAAGTGTCTTTTAATTTCATGACTGAAGTCACCATCTGCAGTGATTTTGGAACCCAAGAAAATAAAGTCTGTCACTGTTTCCATTTCCATTGTTTCCCCATCTATCTGCAATGAAGTGATGGGACTGGATGCCATGATCTTCGTTTTTTGGATGTTGAGTCTTAAACCAGCTTTTTCACTCTCACTCTTTCACCTTCATCAAGAGGCACTTTAGTTCCTCTTTGCTTTCTGCCATTAGGGTGGTGTCATCTGCATATCTGAAGTTATTGATATTTCTCCCCCTGGCAATCTTGATTCCAGCTTGTGCTTCATCCAGTCTGGCATTTTGCATGATGCACTCTGCATGTAAGTTAAATAAGCAGGGTGAAAATATACAGCCTTGACATACTCCTTTCCCAATCTGGAACCAGTCCATTGTTCCATGTCCAGTTCTAACTGTTGCTTCTTGACCTGCATACAGGTTTCTAAGGAGGGAGGTGAGGTGGTCTGGTATTTCCATCTCTTTAAGAATTGTCCAGTTTGTTGTGATCCACAGAGTCAAAGGCTTTGGCATAGTCAATGAAGCACAAGTAGATGTTTTTCTGAAACTCTCTTGCGTTTTTCTACGATCCAGTGGTTGTTGGCAATTTGATCTGGTTCCTCTGCCTTTTCGTAAATCCAGCTTGAATATCTAAAAGCTCTCGGTTCACATACTGTTGAAACCTAGGTTGGAGAATTTTGAGCATTACTTTGGTAGCGTGTGAGATGCATTCAGTTGTGCGGTAGTTTGAACATTCTTTGGCATTGCCTTTCTTTGGGATTGGAATGAAAACTGACCTTTTCCAGTCCTGCGGTCACTGATGAGTTTTCCAAATTTGCTGGCATACTGAGTGCAGCACTTGAACAGCATCATCTTTTATGTATTTTATATGAGTGTGTGTGTGTGTGTGTGTGTGTGTGTGTGTGTGTGTATACACACACACATATACATTCATTCATTCTCTCCCAGCTCCCCACCTCCTTCTCTCCTCCATTTCTGACAAAGCTTCCACTATTTTGCAAGGGACTGTAGCTTCTCTCTTAAACTGATAGGCAGTGAAAGGGTTTTTTGGATTGTCCTCACATAACCAATATCATCACCTTAATTCAAAAGGAGACGTGAAGTTCAATGAAAGGGACAACTTAATCAATGTGGAGATGCTCCTCCCATCTTACTCCATCCCACTCTTTAAAAGGTCAGTTTCTCTTTAAATGCAAATTACCTACTGCGAGCTCAGCTTCCACCCATTCCGTTCCCTAGTTGGAGAGTGCTGAGCGCGGAGGGAACCGGCACGGAAGCATCACTCCAGACCCTAAATCTTCAGGTTAGTTTCCCCCTTGGGGGTGGGTGCAGAGGCGGAATGACGCTGGTCTCGCTCCATTTCGGATCCTGGCTCCCGAGCTGAGAGATCCATTTGGCACGCGGGTTTAGAGACTGATTGTGGAAAATAGATCCCAGGTCGCCACCACGCATTCCTGGGGAGCTGGAGCTCCCGCTGTAATTCTTCTCTCGCGTCTCTAATTGGACTGAGCTACTGCTGGGCCAGGCATTTGACGCGCTTGTTCCCCCAGCACCACACCCCCTCAGTGCCAGCCGGCTTCGTGCCAATTTAAATGCTTATGCCCCAGGCGCCACCCCAGAGTGCAGAGTCGGGCTTGGTGTTGGAAGCTAGGAGTAAGCAGCTTGGGGAAACCCCGTAAAGGGCCTCCAGACATCAGGCAGAGGGACCTCCGCGGACGTGGAGCCGAGGGGGCGGGCCGGGAGGGAGGCCGAGCGGTGCGAGCTTCGGCGCAGCCTTTGTTGGAGGCCTAGGCTGCCGGCTGCCCTGCCGGACCACCAGCCGTCTCCGACTACAGCTGCAGCCTAGAGGGGACTTCCCGACTGGGGAGGGTGAAGCAGCTGGAAGTCTGTCCCAAGGAACTAATGGGAGTCTCCTGGTGTTTATCGTTGGGGGTGGTGGAAGAGAAAGGATGCTAGTGTCTAAGTGCGGGGACTGAGCCCTGCCAGCTCAACCATTGATGCCCATCCTCTAGGGGTCCGACACGGGGTCTTCCCAGGTGATCCCATGCACGTCTTGATCCCCTTGAGGTTTGTCAGGGTCTGTCCAGGCAGTTGATAAATAGAACCGGAGTCTAATTAATACACCCCTAATCCCCAGCTGGGCTCCTGCCAGCTCACATCCACCCTGTCTCCCCCTACATTTCCTCTGCCAGCTCCACCCCCTCAGCTACAGGGACAGGAAACCCCGGGAGCAGCTGCAGCCCAAGAATAGTGTCTGATCCAGTCCTTTCAGGCAGGACCTAGGTTTTCAGGCTAAAGCTAAAGGGCAGAGGAGACCTGGATTGGGCCACAGGTCTTTGGAATACACATCTGTGATCTCAGCAGTAGGTGCTGGCACCCGGCCTTCCCCTACTGGAGTGATGAGGGGACAGTTTGAAGATCCTGGGGCATCCTTTGCAAGTCTCAGGGATAGCTGGGTGGAGGGATGGCTTTGCCCACACCATCTCAGTGGGGCTGCCTCCCTCCCAGGGCCTGAGGCCTAGCCGGCATCCAATGGAGGACAAGAAGAAGAAAAGGAGTCCCAAGCCCTGTGTGACCCAGCCAGCCCAGCCCCCAGGCACACTACGCAGGGTCCCAGTGCCCACAAGCCACAGTGGCTCCTTGGCCCTGGGACTCCCTCATCTGCCATCCCCCAAACAGCGGACCAAGGTCAAGAGGTAGGTACAGCTGGGAAGCAGGGCAAGGAGGGAGGGACCCTAACTCTGACCTGAGCCCTGTGGGCAGCAAGGTAAAGGGGGCTTAGCCTATAATTACTAAGTAGGAATCCATGCCTTCCCTGGGGCTCCCCCTCCCTCCACTGGCCCCTGAGAATTCAGACCTAGTCCCTACTTTCAGGTGTGTTAGGAAAAAAAGACCGGGTGGGTCACAGGGATCACCCAGTGTGATGATGCACCTTAGGGCAGGGAGTGAGCAAACTTCTAGGACGTGAATCAGAGAAGGCTGTTGGGCACACTGGAGACAGAGACTGTTCTAAGCTGAGGGGCCTGCCTGGCAGGGGTATAGAAGAAAAATATTGCCTGCAAGGTTCCAGGAATCACAAGTGGTTTGGTGGTCCCGGAGTGTCATGGGGCAGGAAATGGTGAGGGGATACTCAAGTAAACAATTTGAGTTCTCCACTTGTTTTAATGATTGAAAACTTGCCTCCTACCCTGTAATGTGTCTACCCTACAGTGTTTCCACTAAACACACATTCTTCCTCTAATTACTATGTTTCCCTGCGCCCTTGGCACCACCTGCCTGAGAGGCATGTTTGGACACAGCCAAGTGAGGGTAGCTGAAGCTCAGGGCTGGGACTGGAATAGTAGGAAATGCAGTTGGAGAGGTATGGAGGCCAAGCTGGGAAGGTCGTTCAATGTTCTCCTGTGGGCATTGGAAAATTCAAAAAATGGTTTCTATATACAAGAGGGGCAGAAAGATGTTTTTGGAAGTGGTAAAATGGCTCATATGGCAATAAGGAAGTAACTGTCCCCAAATTCACTGAGGACCAGTGAGGACAAGCGATCAGAGGAGGAATGAGTGAGGGGTCAGACAGGAACCCAAGAGCCCTGCTCCAGGCGTGGTTCTGGCTGTACCACTGGAAGAAAATGGCTTCTTTTGATCTCTTACCCTCACCCCTCTTCATCCACTCGCTTCCCTTAATGCATCCTAGTGCCCCAGACAGGGTCAGAAGAACAAACATCCACTTATGTCGATGGGTGGATAGAAAGATGAATTAGTGCATAGACAGATGGCACAAAAGACCTGGGGGTACCTGGCTTCCCCCACGCTGTGACCATGGCCATGCCCACTCACCAGGGTAGGCAAGGAGAAATGCCGCCCCGTGCTGGCAGGAGGTGCAGGCGGCTCTGCAGGCACGCCTCTGCAGCACTCTTTCCTGACTGAGGTGACCGACGTCTACGAAATGGAAGGGGGGCTGCTGAACCTGCTCAATGACTTCCACTCAGGCCGGCTGCAGGCCTTCGGTGAGTCCTGGGTGGGGCTGGAGGGCTGGGTCTCTGGGGGCGAGGCTGGGACCACCGTCCCAAGCTTGCTCCCAGAGCTGACAGGTGCCGTCCAGGGAAGGAATGCTCCTTTGAGCAGTTGGAGCACGTGCGGGAGATGCAGGAGAAGCTGGCCCGGCTGCACTTCAGCCTAGACGTGTGTGGAGAGGAGGAAGAGGAGGAGGAGGAAGAGGACGGGGTGACTGGCGGGCTGCCTGAGGAGCAGAAGAAGACGATGGCTGACCGCAACCTGGACCAGCTACTTAGCAATGTGGGTCAGGCTGGGGGCTTTGGTTCCTGAGGGCACCCGGGGGTGGGAGGGTACATGCTGCCAAGACCATTCCTGGCCCCTAGGTGAAAAACTGGGGGTGCATGGAGGCAAAAGCTCTGGGCCTCTCAATGCCCACCAGGAGATGAGCCCCAGAACATCCAGAGTTTGGCCTGGTGCCCCTCCTTACAGAAATCCCCCTTTCTCTGTTGACAGCTGGAAGATCTTAGTAATTCTATGTATCCTTTCTAGGGGACTTGACAGTGGGTGTCTTCCCCTCCCAGATATAAAATCAGCTTCCGCCTCCCCGCCACCCTGCAGGAATATTTACAGATAACCAACATCCTCACCCCTTTCACTCCTACAGAATTAGCCACAAACTCCCCCTACCCTGGTAGAGGGTGCAGAAAGAATTCCCCAAATGTTAGGTGAAAGAACAATGGTTGCAGGGAATATGTTCTACCTACTTATCAAAATATTTGTAGGCACTTTAGCTGACACCAATCTATGACAAAGCTTGTCTGATGTCTCCCTATTCTTTCAGCACTGAACAATTATTTTTACTGATCAGACTATCTCACATCTAGTCCTAACAGAAGTAGTGCACACACATGATCTAAACCAAAAGCGAAGGGGGTAAGGCCTGGCAAGAGGGGCCACCAAGGGCTGCAACCCTAGACCACGGACCACCCCAGAGTCCCTGACCCCCGCCCCTGTGCGCAGTTGCGGAAACTAAGCCTGTGCAGGCTGGGACGATAGGGATGGAAGGACCTGGGGTCCAGAGCGTCACAGTCCTTGACCCGCACAGACAGAAGCTGCACCTGGCCGAGAACGCCGAGCCTGAGGAGCCGTCAGCTGTGTAGGTGTAAGACCCAAGCCCTGACTGTCCCTTCTCATTTCCTTCAAACTGTGACTTTTTTACGGACTCGAGTGGGTGTTTCGCGGCCCCCCCAGGTGCTATGGGAGAGGGGGGCACTGAATGGAATTAAACCAGAATGAAGAAAGCGGTCTGTGTCTTCTCTCGCGCCTTTTACTCGGCAGGGGCGCCCGGGCCCCAGCTCTCGCAGGGATTCCCCTGCGCAACACACTCTGGTTTGGGATGTCCCGCTCGGGCGGTTGGATTCCCCGAAGCTGCTCGGGGTGTATGGGAACAGCGCCGGCTCGCGCCCGGTCCTGACTGTAGCCCAAAGAAGGCCACGGAGACGGCGGGGCGGGGCCTGAGCCCATCGGCCCGCGGCGCAGGCCGGTGACGCACTGCGCAGGCGCCAGGCGGGTCAGTCTGCGCCCGGATGGAGCGGGAGCGGTTGGTTCGGAAGGTGACGGCGCTGCAGGTGGGGGGCGGGCGGCTTGCCTAGTCATTTCCCCCCACGGGTTCTCGGACTGGGTGGGACCTTTGGACCAGATGAGGCTCTCACGTCTAGTAACCTGCCCACGTGCCCACGTCCGAAGCTACCGACCCACCCCACCGGCCTGAAGAATGTGGGGACCCTACGGATCCTCATGCGTCCGCCCCCACCCCCCGCCCCGCACCGCACCGCCCCGCCAACCACAGGCTCTTACGGGATCAGGGAAAGGGTGGGAAGGGCCTTCAGTCGAAGAACTGTGCTGGATCCAATCCAGCACACTCCCTCGAACCCCCGGAGCCCCAACGCACAGCGTCACCAGTCCTTTCCCCGAGGTGGGTCCCCTATTGCAGTCACGCAGATGACCTCTCCAGGAGCGTTCCCCAAGATATCCCCATGCTGCAGTGATAAGGGTTTTCTCCCCTCGTTCTCTACACCAGGCCTGCATCCGGGGCTTCTTGGTCCGACGCCAGTTCCAGAGTCTTCGAGGTGAATATGAGGCTATTGTACGAGAGATCGAGGGTGATCTGGGCACGCTTCAGTGGACTGAGGGCTGGATTCCCAGGCCCCGATTTCTCCCAAAGGTACTACACACCCTAGAGGTAAAAAATAAAGAGGGACCTGGGCAAGGGGATTCCACCTTACCTGCCGACAAGCTTTTCTCAATGGAAAAGGGAGCAGACTCACCTCCTCACACCCCAATCGTTAGTCCTCATCAATTGGTATGCTAAATCAGAATGTCCAGATCCTTGGAGGGTTTAGCCTCAGGGCTCTCACCCCTTTGATTTCTCAGAAGGCAAAATCCCGTCAGACCTGTAAAGCCGGCGGAGAGAGGGCACCAAATCCAGAGCAGGAACTATGGAGCCACTACCCATGTAAAGAGACTGAGAAAGAGACCATCTGGGAGGAGGTGATACTGAAGAAGTCAGGAGAGAGCTTCACAAACTCCAGCAGCCTTCCCTGCAGAGATGCCAGCACCTGGCTTCAGGATGAGCAGAGCAGGAGGACCAGGAAACCGAGCCAAGAGACCAGAGACGTGTCAAGGATGGAAAACCCAGGTACACCTCTACCTAGATCAGGGCAAGCCTCTGCCCTCTGGGCCCTAAGTGTTCCCATCTGAAAAGTAAAAGGCTTGCTGCATCCCTTTCTTCCCTCCTTCTGGTTGGGGGCTACTTATGGATGGGTAGAGGGAAGATGCCAGGCCCTAAGGGCTAAGCCAGTGCACAGTGTCTGTCCCCTCAAGGCTTTCTCCCTTCATTCTCCTTCACAGAAGCTGCAGGTCCAGGACTGTCCCACAACCAGACTGAGCTCCAGGAGCTCCAGAACCAGCGCAGCCACTTGGCCATGGAGCTGCTGTGGCTACAACAGGCCATCAATAGCCGCAAGGAGGTAGGCACTAATTTGGAGCCTTTTTTGCACATTTAGGGCCAAGGGTGGGGGTCAGGGAAAAGCCTTCTGCCAGGCCCAAGCAGACCTGCCTGGTACAGTGTCTGTTCTTTTCTCTAACAGTACCTAGTTCTCAAACAAACACTGAGATCCCCAGAAGTGGACCAGAACAGACATGAGCCCAGCTTGTGCCAAGATCATGGGGAACAGAGCTGTGAAAAAGCTGGATCACAACCAGGCCCACCACTGGAAGACCAGTCCTACAGAGGCAGGACCCCTGGAGAGCCAGGCCATGTGGATGCCTCCTGCTGGAAGCTCAGATCACAACCCCACAAATTCCCAGAAAGACTGGCCACTCCAGATAAAACCACTGCTGGGGCCAAGTACAGGGATCCATGCTACAGACGGCCTGGACCACAGCTGCCCACACCACCGGAATGCCAGGCCACAGGGAAGAGGCTCACCAAAGAGCCGGACTGTGGAGAAGAGATCTCTGGAGAGGCCTGCCTGCAGCTGACAACACTTTTAGAGGAAGAAAGCCACAAAGAGCTCAAATCTAAGGGCTCCTGTCCTGGAAAGGCCTGGACACAGCTGCCCACACTCCGTGAGGACCCAAACATTGAAGACAACTCTCCCAGGGGGCCATGCCAAAAAGAGCCTGATTGGCAAAGAGCTGTGCCACGAGAGCTGGGCGTCTCAGAGGACCATGTCACCTGGGATGGGTCTCTGGCAGAGCATGGTGGCCTGGATCTCTGGAAGAATAAACCCCCCAAGGGCCAGACCCCCGTGATAAAAGCTGCATAGATAGACCCTCCAGGGAATCTAGCCATGATGGATGGCAAAACCAGAGGACTATACCATGGAGCTCGAGGCCACCTGAGAAACTGTCCACAGGATCAGACCACACAGGAGAGGATCACGGGAGGGGCAGGCAGTGGAAAACAGGACCAGCAGGCTAGACCCTGGGGAGCCAGGGAGGACCAGGTTCCAAAGGGGGATGCTATGAAAGGGCAGTGAGGGAGACAGACCTCATCCTAGCTCCCTGGTCCCAGTTGTACCTCCTGCCCCTGCCCCTGGGTATTGGTGGCTAATGAGGCCAAGAGAAGCCGGAGCACAGAGCTGGCACCAGTAGAGGGAGAAGGTAGGAGGCTAGTTTCATCTTCTGCCGGTGGCTCAACCCACATTTTGGAATAGGGAGCCACCTGGGGCAAGTTAAGTTGGAGCATAAAGGTTGAGAATAAATAAAGATGGAGAATAAAGGTTTTCGTTATATTCTGAGACTGGTTGTATTTATTTTCTGCCCGTGGTCAGGACAAGCTTCTGCGACCTCCTGTTCACTTCCTGCTGACATGGGGCATCCTCTCCAGAGCTGGCCGGGAGCCCCAGCCTAGGAGTAGACTAGCATCCTTGGGGAACAGCCCCCCAAAGCTGTTGGGCTACAGAGTGGCAGGGAGGCTCTGAGAATCCCTGCTGCAACCCAGTACTGAACATCTGTATTTCAGTGTGATCTCTGCCACTGCCCCTCTCACTGAGCCCCGGCTCTTCCTTCATACCTAATGACCAGACCCACCCTACTCCTGTGAGGCCCCACCAAGAGCAGACTGGATGAGACCCTGAATGTAGACAGATGCTCCTATGGAGGCTCTCCCTGCCTTCCTGAGTGAAAAGGCAGGACCCACCTCTGACTGGCATTGCTCCCAACCCTGCCTTAGTTGCCTGGCAACAGCTCTGCGTCTCTAGCCAGGGACACACAATGGCCGGTGGCGGTCCAGCAGCTAAGAGGGTAGTGGTGTACTGGAATGGGGACCCCTTCTCCCCAGGCCGCCAGCTGGTGGTGACTCAACGCCACTTCCCCACCCTGGAGGCCTTCCTCTCTGAGGTGACCTCGGCTGTGCGGGCCCCAGTGGCCGTGCGTGCTCTCTACACCCCTTATGGCCACCCTGTCACCGACCTGGCAGACCTGCAGAACGGAGGGCTGTATGTGGCTGCTGGCTTCGAACATTTCCACAGGCTCCCGTGAGTGGGCTGGGGCTGGTCAAAGAGCCTGGGGAGGGAGGTAATAGCAGCAGCAAAGCAGGTGTTCAGTACTGACTATGTAGCTCACTCATGGGACATTAACAGTCCTGTGAGGCAGGTGGTCTTACCCCCATTCTTTGGAAGGGCAAATCAAGATAGTCCTAAGCTGCCTAGGAGTAGACAACACAAGTGGAGCCACAGTTCAAGTCAAGAGTCTGACACTGATGATCATGCCTATCCAGCAAGGACCATCCCATGGCAAGAACAACATTCTCATGCTAGTTGAGCCCCCTTTTCCAAAGGCTCTTCCTGATGGGATCCTTATCACCCCCGTCACCACCACCATCAAATACTCTAAATCCATCCATAGGCATCCCGTGCTCTCCAGTAGGGATCACCCTTTACAGGGTGTGGCTGTGTTTTCCAAGATGGGAGACTAATTTCAGTGTTTGAGCTTCCAAGTCAGATCTGGCCTCCAAGTCTTCTCCACTCAGCGAGCTGAGAGGTTGCTCACTGTAATGTAAGGAGCCAGGAGTTGGGGGCTAGACAGACTTATAATCTGGGCTTGGTCATTTCCATGTTACTTAGGGAGTTCTTGTTCTGTCTCATACAAAATGAGATGAAACCACATACCCTGTGAATGAGAACATTTCTGAGATACAGGAGGATTTTGACCTTTAATTATGTGGTTTGTGCCTGAGACCCCAGACTGGATGTGCAGCTTGATACACGCAGGGCCTAAGGCAGGTTCAAGTGTCAGCATCTGTTTCTGGACTGAGATGACTTGAGACTGTTTCACTGGGAAGGGAGACCTGGTGAGCTGGGCCCCAGCCCCGCCCTCTGGCAGCTGCTGGGCTGCTGAGGTCCCCTGGCTTTCCAAGATGACCTGTGACCTCTCTGTCCTTTCAGCTATTTACCCCCTGGAGGGAAGGATCCAGGAGGGAAGAGCAGCAGATTGGCAGTGAGTCCTGGGGCAGGCCAGCCCCCAGCCCTCTGTTCTCCTCCTCCCTTGGGATGGCTCCCACTTTGGTCTGGGTGGTCAGGGGCCCCGGAAGCAGCAGGATCTGCCGCTCTCCACACCTACTCTGGAGCCAGTTGCTAGCCTTGCCGGGGTGCAGGATTTCAAAATGCTGTTCCCTGCTCCTTTCACCACCTTTTATCTCCAGGCTGTGGTCCTCAAAGGAAACAGGACGCTATAAAACAGAGGGATGGGAGGGGGTTAAGAACGTGACTTAGGGAGGTAGAAGCACCCTGTGGTAAAAAGTGTGACCAGTCCCACCCTCCCTACCCCCTCTTTCACCCCAGTCTGGTTCCTTTCCCTCATCCTACCCACCTTGGACTGACCTACCCCTGACCAAAGGCCTCAACGTGCTCCTGATCTGGGGACCTGATGGGTTTCAGGGTCCTCCCGTGACTCGGCAGCTGTGTGATGGGGCCCTTGGACGGCAGCTACCTGCAGGTTCCCCCTGCTACATCCAGTGAGTGCCCGTGTTGGGGAGGCAGGGGCATAGAGTTTTGTTTCAGTGAGACCAAGGAAAAGTGGGTGGATTTGTTCCAGGAGCCCCTGGTGACTGGTGGGGATGGGAAAAGTCCAACATGCTTACTGGGTGAAGAGGGACCTGTGCACTGAGTCTCAGACTGTCTTCTGGCCCCGGTGCCATCCTTCATCCTCTCACAAGTAAGGAGTTCTGGAGACCATTCCCCTTACCAGGATGCTCTTTGTCCCAGTGTGTTCAGGAATGGGGACCTGTTAAGTCCTCCGTTCAGCCTGAAGCTGTCCCAGGCCGCCAGCGAGGACTGGGAAGCACTGTTGAAGCTCCTGACGAAGAAAGTGAAATTACAGAGCGGGGCTGTGCGCAAGTGAGTCCGGGGACTGAGGAAACTCGAATGTCCCCAGAGGGAGCCGCCCTACTGGTTCTAGCCTTCCTGGAGGATGAAAAGGCCAAGGCCAAAGGAAAGCATGTTTCCCCAACGGGGACTTCTTTCTGTGCCAGAAGGAGAGGCCCTTCTGGCCCAGCCCTTGGAGCCAGGGTGGAGCCTGGGGGACTGGCCCTGGTGCCGCCGGGCACCTTGGAAGAGCTGTACTCACCCCCTCACAGTCTGATGAATATCAAGATCCACCTTGTTCACTGGCCCTTCTGTACTCACCTCTCTCCCCCAGGCTCTGCACCCTGGACGGGCTCCCACTGTCAGCAAGGGAGGCTCTGGTGAGCGGCCACTACTATGTGGCCGTTGGAGAGGATGAGTTCAAGGCCCTCCCCTATCTGGAGCTGCTGGTGCCCAGCTCCTCACTGCCCGGGGGCTGCTGGTATGTATGTATGAGGGGGAGGGGTGGCAGGTTAGAGCAAAGGAAGCCACCCTGACTCCACGTCCTGCTCTGCCCCAGTAAGCCTTCTCTTTTTTCATTGCAGGCGTCCCCCAGGTCCAAAGTCCAGGCCCCACAAGCAGGTGGTAGGTGACCCAGGGGGTTGTGGGGGGCGGGAAAGAAGGAAGTGACTAGCTTCCCTCTGACATTGTACTGTATCCTCTCAATAATTTTGTGAAATAAAGATTGTTATTCCCATTTTCCAGAGGAGAGGCTGAAGTTCAGAGGAGTGAAGTGATTTGTTCAGGGTAACACAGTTACTGACAGCAGCCAGACCAGAATTGGGTCTGAAAGTCAGCTTATCTGGGCTCTACGATGATCTTCGGGACTCTGAGTTTCTGGACCTGATGCCAGACTGGATGCTGGGAAAATCAGCATATCTGGCATAGTAGGGTCCAAAATGCTTATAAGCTTCCCATCTTATCCCAGGCCTGAGCCCTCCCAAGAGATGAGCCAGTGAGTTGGGGGTTCAGTTCAGTTCAGTCGCTCAGTCATGTCCGACTCTTTGGAAAAGAGTTGGTGGTAGGAGAATACAAACTGGTTTCACTGGGCATTTAGAATACCAGGCATCATCTACTATGTCCCTGGATAAAGCAGCCTGATGGAAGAGGGAGCAGGGAGGGAAGACGCAGGCTATGAAGATGGATGGCTTCTCCTCTCTCACGCTCCCAAAGGCATCAGAGGCATTCACACCTGGCCTGGGAGTGGAGAAGGTAAGGACAACCTACAACCATGGCCCACGCTCAGTGTTCCCTCTGCAGGTCCAGGGCCATAGAGCACAGGCAAGCCAGTCCTCTCCAAACGAAGCCAGACAAATCAAGCCATCTGCTTTCTATGCCAGACCCCAACAAGCTATTGAGCCAAGAAGTATGTTCCCCACGCTCTCATTTCCATCAGGTGAGGGGACCCCAGAATTCAAGGCCTTCTCAGCCAGCTTCTAACAGTGACATGGGATGGTGCCTACTGGGGATGACACAGAACGGATGAAGGAGCTCCATGGTTCGGAGCTGGTCTTGACGTCAACACAACTGTCTCCTACTCCCTCATGTCATAGCCAGTTCTTTGCCTTTTCATGGGGACCTGGCTTGTGAAAAGAAACACGTAGAAACTCAAAGATATGACATTTCAGGGGTGGGATTTGGAAGGGTTGGGGATGGGGGCCAAAGGCCTGCCCCTGAACTAACCTCCATCCTCGGTGGTCATAAGCAAGCCTCAGGGGAGGGGAGGGGGCTGATAGAGAAAGTCTGAGGAAAGAATGTTGAGGGCTCCTCAGCCTCGGCGTTGGTCTCTTGCCTTCCACATCAGGAACCAAGGGAGTGTATGGGGCTCCCCACCCAAGGAAGGAGACGGCAGGGGCCCGGGAAGTAGCAGATGATGAAGACACCCAGACAGAGGAACCCTTGGATCAGGTGGGCTGGGGCTGGAAGCCGTGTGTTGGCTTTTGTTTTGCTTGTATGGTTTGTTTTTTGGCTGTACCCTGTAGCATGTAGGATCTTAGTTCCCCAACCAGGGATCAAACCCGCACCCACTGCATTGGAAGCCAGGGAAGTCCCTGGAAGCCACATGTTGGGACAGGAGTTCTGAGCTGGAAGCCAGCAGCCCTGGGTCCCAGAAACAATTCTCCCTTGTGACTGTGAACAAATCTAACCTTCTCAGAGCCCGAGTTCCTATGTTAAATGAGATGGTGGATCCAGATTTCTGGTCTCTTCCTTTCCTGGAGTTGGGAAACCCCAGGCTAATGGCTGGAGGCTGGACTGGGGTGCTTAATGGCTCCATCCTGTGTGGCCTTCTTCCTGTTCCAGCCGGCAGCACAGATAGTGGAAGAGGCCCTGTTCCTGGAAAACCAGCCTGGGGCTGGGGCAGCTATCTCAGCCTGATGCCTGCTCCACCATCTTGAGATCCAGCAGCTCCAGCCAGGAACTGGGGACCTTCATTCTGCAGTCATCTTTTATCATCAGCCTCCAGCATCCTGTTCTCAAGGAACCAGCGTCTCCTCTGGGCTCTCAAGGAACCAGTGTCTCCTCTGGGCTCTTCTGCTCGTAAACTACACCCCCGTCTTCTTTTCCTTTTAGAATAGAGAAGCCCCAGCTACAGAGGCCATTTCCCTATGAGGTCTCTGGCCAGAGAAAGAAGTAGCCAGCTGGGTTTGGGGGAGAGACCACAAACATGGGAGCGGATCTGTCACAATAAAAGAATACTTACTAACCTCCATCTGTTTACTACAGATTTATTACAGACAATTGACTTAGCGACTCAACAACAACTGCTCAACCAGCATTGCTCCACACGCTGGAGCTGGGCAGTGCCCGGGCCCACAGGCGTTTGAGGGGAGCAGGCGGTTGAGGATTTACACCCACCTCAACGGAGAGACAGGCGAGGCTAACAGTCAGCTCCCCTCCCCCATGTCATCTGCTATTTTTAGACACTTTCCCTCAGTTCCCTGCTCAGCCAGCAAAGGCTGAGCCCTGGAGGCCTCCTGTTTGCATTTCTGGCTCAGAGGCTGTAGCTGGCCTTCTCCTTGCAGCTGGGGTTCTGCAGTCCACCATCCAGCTGCTGGGATAGTCCAGGTCAGGCCATAGTACCGGTGGCAAGTCTGGGGACCTGATGTGACGGCAGAGAGTGCTGCTGGGGCACGAGGGTTGCTGAGGGTGAGTGAAGCCTCGTGTGCTAAGTCTGAGTGGTTGAACAGCACTTGAAAGTTACAAAACCCTTCCACTCTTGTTCTCTTATTACGATCCATGAGGTAGTTATTATCCCAGGAGGTGAGGAAGCTGAGGCTGGGGCTGGGGGTGGGAGGGCTAATTCCCAGGCTCACTGCCTCTACCTCATGGCCCAAGGGTTTCCTGGAGATAGCAGAGCTGGAGGTGGCCTTGGTTCAAAGTGCAGACGGTTGCCCTTGCATCTTGGTCACTGAGCTTGTGATGCAGAGTGTAATTCCTGCCACGGTGAGCACCATGCCAGCAAATGCTCCTGGGATAATGGGTAGGAATTGAGGAGCTCTGAGACTAGCCATGCCAGGAAGAGCTGGTGCAGGGCTGAGGGAAGGGCTCAGATGGGAACTACCCGGGGGAAAGCAACTCTGATGGCAACAAGGAGACAGGAGAGCTACAGAGGAAAGGGCAGGATGAGGGAAGAGCCTCTTCTCCCCTGGTCACAGGAGACGGCTCTGGAAAAATCTAACCCAGGGGTGTCAAAGTCCAAGTAGTGGCTTCCCGAACTTGCAGTGTCCTGACTTACGTTTTCCACCAATATCTTCTCCAAGGACCTTCCCAACAATCAGTGTAAAGATGATGGCCAGAGAGTTACTGATGGGCACAGCTAGGGTCAGATCTGAGTGATCAGAATAAAAAGAATCTCTGAGATGCAAAAAAAATTTTTTTTAAAGACCTCTTTCTAGGCACAAAACACTTTCATTACATCATCAAGACAGTTTTTAAAAAAGTGTCTCATGACCCCATTTTTTCAGATAAATCACAGCAAAGCTCAGGACTCAAACTCAGGTCTCCTGACTTCAAATTCAGTGCTCCCTCAGGATTCCAGCAAGAAGACCTAAACTACAAGGTCTGGGACCATCTTGGTTTGCTGGTAAGGATGAGTGAGGTCTTTGCACTTGAGAAGTACTGTGATCTCAAGGACATCTGGACAGACAGGTACCCAAAACCCAGAGCATGCAGTAACATGAATGCGGTAACACCAAACACAGCCGCCACTTCTCAAGCACACTTTATGTGCTGGGTGCTTCGTGTACACATCGAATCAATCTTCATAACAACAATGCAGGAAGATCACTAGCACCATAATGGAAACAACGGCTCACAGACACCGCATAAATGCAGGCAAATTGAGGATTTAAACCGAGGTCTGCCTGACTCCAAAGCCTGTGCCTTTACTGAACTAAATAAATAAGGACAAACCAAAACAGCAGGTGAAGCACATTTGTTTCTGTTTCAGCTCGGGCTTGGGCCTCATGGAATTACATAAGAGAAAAAAACGTCAGAGGTAGGAACAGGTACAGAACAGGCCCCAAAGGGCTGGGTCTTAAGTAGAGGTCACCACAGTTCAGGATCTGTTGCTTAGTTTTGAAGCTCTGACTTCAATAAACGAAACTTCAAAAAGACTTAACGGAGTTAACAATACTCTTAACTTAAAATGTATTACACTTAAATTTTGTACATTGAAGCTTTTTAAGAAGATAGATTTTATGTTATGTTCTTAAAACACATACCAAAAAAAAAAAAAAAAAACCTGAAAAAACTAATGGGTAAATAAGAAACTGAGTGACTTGTTTGCCAGACTCATAACTGCCAGGCAGGCTGTGCACGTTGGCTCCTCAGCACGTTCTTTCCCAGCCCTCCCAGGCCTCACCTGCTCCAGGTAGAGGAGGAGAGAACTGTGCAACTAACTGCTCACCCCCCGCAAGGCACTGCCATGACCGGTATTAGCCATCCAAGAAACTGACACAACTGCCACCTACTCAGAGTGTTTTCCTTAAGCTTATACCACACAGAATGTAGTGGTTGCTCAAGACTGGTTTGCAACAGTAGATGGGGGAGGGAAGCAGCATGGTGTGAGGGAAGAACAGGACACTGGAGTGAGGCAGACCCAGGTTTCCCTGCGGGGTCTTGGCTAGGTCATTCAAACACTCTGAGCCTGTTCCCTACCTGAGAAACAGTGATAGCAAGATAACAGCATCATCTTACAAAAGGGCTCTTGTAAGATGAAATATGATAACGTGTGTATATCCTTGGCTGAATAAATACTGACCACTGTTCTGACTATTAGAATGGTGTACCTTAAAGGATATAGGGAGGGTAAGTGGTGAGATAAGAGGATCCTGAAATTCCAATTTGCTCAAAACTTGGTAAATGGCTAACTGCAGGCATCTGTCCAGAGCACTCAGCTTTCTGGGCAGCAGGGAGTGCCAGAGGCTTTCAAACTTTTTTAAAATGAAGTCTTATGAGAAACCCAAAATGTAAAACAGATGAAAGTGGAGTGATGCTAGTTGAAACTGACTGATCTGGAGAAGCAGATCTGGAGGTTGGCCTATCCCCTCCCATGACTTATGAGGGGTTTCCCAGGGCTATTTGGGCTCCAAACTCCCCTCAAATCCATGGGGGGGGGGCAGGTGAGACTCCAGGTGAGTTATAGAAAAGTTATAGCAAAAACTTCTCATAGCAAGGTTCAAGAGCATAAACTTTAGTAATAGATGGCTTTGCATCCTTCTGCACTGACATGCTGTGGGACTTAGGAGATGAAATAAGTTGCCCAAAGTTTTGTAACTTCATCACCTTGGTGGAGACAATCATGTCCATTTTATAAGGTTGAGCTGAGAATTTTTTAAAACGTGTAAACCTAGAACAGTACCTGATGCAGCGGACGGCACACAACAATAGGGGAAAGGAAATTTATCCTTATTGAGCTCCTCTAGTCCACCGTGCACCAGGTACTGCTCTGGATGCTTCTCAATACTGAACTTAATTCTCTCAGTGCTATGAAGTCAACCATAAAAAATCAAGGTTCAAATAAGAGACTTGGCCAAGGTCAGGCAGGTAGTTAGCAGTGGAAGCAAGAGTGTCAAAGGCAGCCCTTGGGGAATTTGCTGTCAGTCCGGTGGTTAGGACTCTGTGCTTCCACTGCAGTGGGCCTGGGTTTGATCCCTGGTCAGGGAACTAAGATCCCATAAACTGCATGGTACACGCACACACACACACAAAAACAACCCTTCACACAGGGTTGTGTGAAAACCAAAGGCTGTGCTTTCTCTGCTGTTGCATAAGATTGCCAGGCTTCAAACCAATCCTGTGCCTGGCAGCATACTCATAACCAACCCACCTACCCTACTGCAATACGGAACCAGATCCCTCACTCATGGCAACAAGGTGTTTGAGACACCCTCCCTCCACCCTAAGCATAGCAGATCTAAGCCAGAGACCCACCTGTTGATGCCAAGGTGAGGTAATAGAGAAGGGAACCACACTGGTTGAGAGAAAAGGGCATCAGGTACTGGAAACAGAAGAAAACTGCAGTCAGTGTGATTGCTTACCTGAGCAGAGCTGCCTTCTTTGAGCTTCAGAATAAGCCTTTCCTTGGATGGAGGGGTAGCTATAAGGGCCTAGGGCCTAAGCCATCTGAAAAGGACCCTTCCAGGGCAGAGGGAACATCACTGACTGAACCCCAGGCCTCTGCCCTGAATGCCCTCCTCTTCAGCCCTGCTGGTTTCTATCCTCCCCATCCTGCAAGTCCCTGAGTGCCAGTGTTCCCCTCTCCAAGAAACCTTCCCTCAGTCGCCTAGCTCCAGCCTCCCTCCTCTGAACTCACACAGCACTTTATCTGTACCTCACTCAAAGCCCTTAGCCCTGAGAGGCGATTTTGTCTATGTCTTGCCTTTCCCACTAGCCGAGACTGGCAGCACTAAGCTCAGAAGTAGTACTCTAAATTCTCCCTTACCCCGCTCCCCAGAGCCAGTTTGAGCCCTAAGCCCTCCCTCTGGAAAAGTCTGTTGAAAGGATCACCACAATAAAATATTGATAGCGGCTCAGGGTATCATAGACTTGAGACCTAATTATATGTATAAGGCCCATTGCTAAGTGCTTTATGTGCCTCACCTCACTTAATCCTCACAACTGCCCCATGAGACGGTTACCCTTATTATCCCCATTTTACAGATGACGAAACTGAGACCCAAGGCAGGTAAGAGACTCATCCAAGAGCTTCTGGCGAGTAAGTGGTGGAGGGCAGATTTTGACCCTGATCTGTTTGACTCCAGAGACCAAATTCTTAGCTGCTACCCGCTAGAGAGGGCTCATTCACAGACGCACCTCGGGATTCAAGAAGAGGGTTTTCATTTCCTGCAGCAACTGCCGGGCCCAGGTCCGCTCATGAACCTGCTGCAGGCGGGAGGAGGCCCGCTTCAGCAATGGCTGTGTGCCGCCCCACAGAGCGGCCACCAGCACCAGAGCCAGCACCTGCCCTGGATGGAGAGAAGAGTGACATCCCCCGCCGCCCCACCGCACGGCCTTAGCCCTCCTCCAGCCTCCCATTCCCACCCCGCCGCCCCCACACCCCTTCTTTGCTCTCCGACACCCCGGGTGTGATTGGCGGGTAGGACAGGCCCCGGGAAGCCGGGGAGATGGATCCTGGAGCCTAGGTTTGGGGTTGTAGCAGGGGTCGGGGTTAGGCGGTGAAAGAGGAGTAAGAAATGAACTTGGAATAGCGGTCTGGAAGCCAGGGGAGGGGCGGGGCCAGCTTACCCAGGGTCGCCGCCATGGCAACGCCGCTCCTCTCCACTTCCGGGAACGAAGGGGGCGGAGACTCGTAATCCGGAAGTGGCGCCAAAGCCTCTTCCGGTTCTACTCACGTTGCTGCTTTCCTCGCGTCAGCGCCGGGATGGTGAGTTCTCTTGTGTTAAAGGTGTTGCCGTGGGGGTCCGGGCTGGGGCAGGAGCCAGTTCTGGGCGCTGACACTGCCGTCCTGTCCCCACAGAAGCCGATCCTGCTGCAGGGCCATGAGCGGTCCATTACTCAGATTAAGTACAACCGCGAGGGAGACCTCCTCTTCACGGTGGCCAAGGACCCTGTGAGCGTCGACCGACGGGCGGGCCCGCCGGGACCTTGCTGAGGGGGCCCGGGAGCGGGCGAGTTCATTCTCCCGGGGCGAAGGGTGGACAAGCTAGTTTTGCTGCCAGAGATACCAAGGAGTGCCCCGTTCTGAGAAGTAGGGAGAGATCATCCCGGGGTTTGGAGGGCAAGAGCATTACACCGATAGATGTGGGAAAGGACTCCATTGTTGATAGGAGGAGGGAGTAACCAGGGAGAAGAAAAGCAAAGGGACCTTGTGGAAAGGGGACGGGGATGTGGGTCATCTTGCTCATGGGGCGGAGGGGAGCTCATTCCGGGGAAGAACAAAACTATTCTACAAGGATAGGGGAACAGACCACCTGGAGAAGGGGGAAGTTGATCTTGGGGCGGCGAGGGATAAAGGCCTTAAAGAAGGTGTCCTTGGTATCATTTCAGTCATCCCTCTTCCTGCCACTCACTCACTGCAAACAGCCCCTCTGAGTACTGCCTTTTGAGGCACTTCAATATGAAGAAAGTTAACCCTAGTGACTAAACGTGGGGGCTCTGAAACCAGACAGACCTGATTTGAATCCTCAGTCCTGCATTCACTAGCAGTGTGACTTTGAACATGCCATTTAACCATTATAAACTTTAAGTGCCCCTTTTTACAAAATATGGGTAGTAATAGTACCTCCCTCTTGGAGTTGTCTTTAGGATTAAATGAGATTATTCAAATAAGAAGCTTACTTGAATAAAGAGTGTTTGTGAGTACCATATTAATGTTAGACACTTAAACTTTAAATTCCTTAGACATTATTTTATTTGAGTCTCACAGCTACCCTCTGAAAAAGGCATTATTGTCCTGGCCAGTTTACACATGGGAAAACTGAAGTTCAGAGGGGAAAAGCACAAATTTTGAGATAATACAGTGAGATAGTAGCAGAGCAGGGACTGGAACCTAGGTTTCCCTCCTACCAACTGCTCTGGTGGACAGAACACCAAAACACTACTGTTTTGCTAGACTGATACTCAACTTGACCTTTTATTCCTCAAAGGGTTTAGGAGTCTGGGGAAAGGCTGGTATGATGGAGATTTTCTTGCAAGCAGGAAGAGAATCCAGGAGTTGGTCTTTTTACCAAAAACCTGCTGTTCCCCAAGAGATGAGCAGGGGAGGGTAGAATCTGGCCTGGCTAGAAGCTTCTGGGGCAAAATAGTCCATGGCTCTGCCTGCGATGCCTATCATCCTGTCACACTGTCCTTGATCCTCCAGATTGTCAATGTATGGTACTCTGTGAATGGTGAGAGACTGGGCACCTACATGGGCCATACCGGAGCTGTGTGGTGTGTGGACGCTGACTGTATCCTTATCTTTGTTCTGAGTCTGTGCTCCCAGGGTCTGCCAGCAATGGAGAAGCTGCTGACCTGAAGCTGGGAGTTTGAGATGCTCGGGTGGGGTCTGGAGAATGATGCTACCTACCTCCTACTCCTTGGTCTGTTCACTAGTTGGGGGAACATTTAGGACAGGATCCAGTTCTGAATGAAGAGGTTAGGATGAGAGAAGGAAAGCTCCCTGGTGCTGAATAGGGAGATGATTCAGTTGGCCTTCCAAGAGGACAAAGGCTAAGGTGAATTCTGTCACGCTTCTTAACACCCTCTTCAGGGGACACCAAGCATGTCCTCACTGGCTCAGCTGACAACAGCTGTCGTCTCTGGGACTGTGAAACAGGTAAGCCTGGATCCTTCACTTTTTCAGCAAACAGTGAGGATCTATATCATATGTTTATTGAGGCCAACAGGTTCTGGGGAAATAGAGATGAATCCAGAGATGGTTCCCAGTCTAGGGAAAAAGAGACAAGAAAATAAGGAAGACAGAGGCGAAAAGAGGCACTCCAGTGAGATACAAGCCTTGTTAGAGGTAGCACAGTGCACTGTGAAAGCCGAGGGGGAGGCAACTGAAGGCCTGATATGGGGATGGGATCAGCCTGGGAGGCTTTCCCAAAGTAAGTGTCATATGAGAGGTGATCGCTGTGGCACTTGCAAGAGTGACATCACAGTGAGTGTCATGTCCAAGTCATCTGATCTGGCGGGAGTTTCTGCTTCTTGCGAAATGAAATAGACAGCAGTGGAGAAGCTGAGGCAGGCTAGGGCCAGAACAGGCCTTGAATGTGAACTCAGGAACATGACTTTGTTCTGTAGGACTTGGCATGCTGTGGAGGGCCCCGAGCAGGAAAGAGCGTGTTTAGTTTTTTGTTTTTTTTTTTAATTTTTGGCCACACCCTCTGGCAAGTGGGATCTTAGTTCCTGACCAGGGATCAAACCCACACCCCCTGCATTGGAAGGCAGAGTCTTAACCACTGCTGGGGAAGTCCCCAAGCATGTTTAGCTTTAGCAAGCCCAGGTAGCAGTGGGGAGCATTGTAGGAACAGACAGAAGACCAGGGGAGCCTGTTAATCCACTCCATTTAGTAAATATTTTCTGGGTACCCAGATCTCTCCCAGGTCTTTGCTGAGCACTGGTGACATGCAGAGAAATTAGAGCAGGTCTTTGCTATGGAGAAGCACATTCTCCACAGAGGTGGAAATAGATACAGTGTAGTCCATTGTGAGTGCCACAGTGGCGGGATGTCTAGGAGGGACTGTGTGGAGAAGTTAAAAGACGAGCCAAAGCACAGCAGTGAGGAAGAAGACGGGCTAGAGTTAGAGCACAGGAGAAACAGTGCATTGTGATAGGCAGGGGTAGAGGGCACCCTCCTGGAATCAGCAAGGGACTGGGACTAACCTGAGACTCTGCCTGTTCCCAGGGAAGCAGCTGGCCCTGCTCAAGACCAATTCAGCAGTTCGGACCTGTGGCTTTGACTTTGGGGGCAACATCATCATGTTCTCCACAGACAAGCAGATGGGCTACCAGTGCTTCGTGAGCTTCTTTGACCTGCGGGATCCAAGCCAGATCGGTGAGCTGGGGCTGGGGCACAGGACTAGGTTTGAGGTGAAGGGCGCGGCTCCAGAGCCCAGGGGCTGACATGTGCTGCCCCACACAGACAGCAATGAGCCCTACATGAGGATCCCTTGCAACGACTCCAAGATCACCAGTGCCGTTTGGGGACCTCTGGGAGAGTGCATCATTGCTGGCCACGAAGGTGGAGAGCTCAACCAGTATAGTGCCAAGGTAAGGTGGGCAAGGCCTACGCCCATCAGAATGATTCTCTGTGAGAGGCAGGATGAGCCCGGGGGTTAAGAGCGAGGGCCAGTTTCACACAGACTTCACCATTTTCTAAGTATGTGATCTTGGTCGTATTATATAACTTCACAGAGCCTGTTTATCTGTAAGATGTTTCAAGGATCATGACCTCAGATGTTTGAGAAACTTGTCATAGAGTACTCAGGACATGCTACCAGTGATCACAATTAAGCGTTTCCCTGCCCCCACTGAGTGGCAGGCCCCATGCTAGACTCTGAAGACAAAGAAGGGACTCAGACATGGACCCTGCCCTCCGGGAGGCAGACTGGCATACAGCTAGCACATGGGTCAGGTTGTGAGCTGTGCCACCATTGAGGTCTCAGCCAAGTACAGAAGTGTCCTCTGTCACAGAGGAGGTTGCATGTACACTTAACCTGTGAAGAATAACTGGAGCTTCAGGCCAGAAGAGAGGGTTGTTCCACAGACATAGGAGCAGTGTGTGCGGAGGCAGAGTTACGGGAGTAGGCAGATTCTTCAGGATGGGAATTTGGTCTCACTGGAAAGTGGTGTTGGGGAAGGGGGACCAGGGCTAGATTGCGGGTCCAGAGATACGGGAGCTGTGACTTCCCCTTAGGCAGGAGGAAGTCTTCAAATGGTTATGCTGATCAGGTTTTCTCTTTATTTTTTTAAATATTTATTGGTTGATTTTATATTGGCTGTATCGGGTCTTGGTGGTGGCACCCCAGAGTGTGTGAACTCTAGCTGTGGCTCTCGGTCTTCATGTGGGATATTACTTTTCTGACCAAGGATCAAACCCACATCCCTTGCATTGTAAGATGGATTCCTAACCACTGGACCACTAGGGAAGTCCCAGGTTTTTTTCTTTAGAAAACTGTCACAGGCTAGATTGGAGAATGCACAAAAACTAAGTAGTAGCCACAGGGATGTGGGGTACCTGACAGGAGACATTCGGGGTGACCAATGAGATGGAGCGTTACCAAAAGGGTGAAGTCCAGGCTGTCTCAGATTTCTGATGTGGGCTCCTGGGTTTCTGGGGAATGCTGGGATGCAATACTGTAAAGGTTGGTCAGTCACTCAACAAGCACTGGCTGTGGTCCTCTAAGGTACCAGGCCTACCTGCAGGAAGGGGATGGAACCAAGGTGAAGGCCATAAAGAGTGCTTGATGCCAGCAAGCAGTGGAGCTGATCTGTGTCCCCAGATAGGCCTGACTGCAAAACCGGTGCTTGTTCCCCAAAATGCCTCCCTTCCATGTGTCCATGGAGGAGACAAAAATACATTCTGCCCTCACAGTAAGTGAAAGTAACCCAGGGAAGGAAATGACAATCTTCTGAGGGTCCCTGTGTGAGGCCTAGTGCTTGAGGCCTTTTAGTCATCTTAACAAATGTTTGCAGAGCACATGCCAGGCGCCCATCACTCAAATTCAAGTAAGACCCGTCCCAGTATCCTTGAGTCGGGAAGATCCCCCGGAGTAGGAAATGACAACCCACTCGTATTCTTGCCTGGAAGATCCCATGGACATAGAAGCCTGGGGGGCTACAGTCCATGGGGTCACGAGGAGTCGGACATGACTGAGCACGCACATACTGTCCTTAAGTGCTCCTGGGGACTTGTTTGTTTGTTTGTTACTAGTCCCAACCACTGGACCACCAGGGAGTTACTCCTAGGGGCTTTTATTATTTTTTTTCCCCTAGGGGCTTTTAATCATCTTGTTTTCTAAATAGAGAAATCGAGGTACAGAGAGGTTGTGGGTTTTTTTTTTTTTTTTTTTTTTTTCTTTTTTAATTGGGCCATGCTGCGAGGCTTGCAAGATCCTAGTTCCCCACTTAGGGATTGAATCCAGGCCCTCAGTAGTAAAAAGCACTGAGTTCTAACCACTGGACCACCAGGGAACTCCCACAGAGAAGTACTTTTAAGGGCAGATTCTAAAACTCTTTGTACTACATAGTCTAGCAGGTTCTGTAAGTGGGAAGGGAAATCAGATGAAAGAGCCCTTTGAGGAAAACCTGAAAAAAGGCTGGATGAGCATCGGTCCTCATGAACTGTGACCAAGACCCTGCGAGGGAAGGAGATGCCAGTGGGTTCTGCCTTTTACTGGTTTTGAGCTCTCCAAGTCACACCACCTATCTGAACCATAGTTTCTTCCTTTTAAAATTCTGTTAAAATACCCACTTCATAGGATTGTTGTGAGGATTAAAAAGAATAGGTGTTGTTAGGTGCTTAGCACAATGCTTGGCAAATAGTGTTGCCAAGCAACACTGTTGCTTATTGTTGTTGTTATTGAGTTGCTAATTTGTGTTCATTTCTTTGCAACCCCATGGACTATCGCACGCCAGTCTTCTCTGTCCTCTGTCTTCCAGAGTTTGCTCAGATCCATGCCCACCGAGTCAGTGAGGCTGTCTAACCATCTCAGCCTCTGCCTCCGGCGAATAGTAGCCATTCAATATTTTTTGGAAGAAGGATTAAATGGAACTGCTCTACTGTTTCATGATGATTAATTAATAGGTTTCACCATAAGTGAGTGTTTTCCTAGGTGGACTAGCAGTGTTTATGAAACCTGCACACTTGGGCCAGCTTGGGCTTGGTAGTGGGAGTAAATGTTGATTCAGGGGATACTAAGACAAGCCCAACCTGACCTCCCCTCTCCTTCATGGGACGAGAAACAGTCCAGAATCCTGGTTGAGCCTGGGGTAGTGGGAATGGAGCTGGTCAGAGCCTCCCTCTTCTGTCCACAGTCTGGGGAGGTACTGGTGAATGTTAAGGAGCACTCCCGGCAGATCAATGACATCCAGTTATCCAGGGATATGACCATGTTCGTCACTGCATCCAAGGACAACACTGCCAAGGTGAGCCTGGGCAAGGGGTCTGGCGGGCCTGCTCCCACCCTCTGACATGGCTCTCAACTTCCCCCCAAGAAGACTCCTTTCAGAGACATTTCCCCTCCCTTCTCTCTGTAGCTCTTCGACTCCACAACCCTTGAACACCAGAAGACTTTCCGGACAGAACGACCTGTCAACTCAGCTGCCCTGTCTCCCAACTACGACCATGTAAGAAAACCCACCCGAGCTTCTTGTTAAAGACTCAGAATGTTTCCAGGATTGTTTGTCTAGTAATTAAGAAAAGAGCTCTGGGGGGACATAGTGTCAGGCAGAGAGGAGATCTCAGAGCAGGAACAAGGGTGAATGATGGGGAAGCCCTGGGGGCAGGGCAGGAGGTGACTGAGGGATGTTTGTTCCTTACCCTTAATATCTTCGCAGTCTGATGTAGGAGATACTAAAGGCTTATAGGGTTGGCGAAGAAACGGAAAATGGACTTGCCTGCCCTATGGGCCCATCTAGAGTTTCTTCCCTTCAGGTGGTGCTGGGCGGTGGTCAGGAAGCCATGGATGTAACCACCACCTCCACCAGGATTGGCAAGTTCGAGGCCAGGTAAAGGGGGAAGGAACGCTTCCAAACAGAAACATCATGAAGTGTCTCTCACAATGGCCACAAACCCGATAACCGAGGAAACTTTCCTTCATTCACTGGCTGCTAGGGAGTGCCGCCAGATTGGGGGCCCTCGTGTGACAAGTGTCTGATACAGCAGTTAAGAGCATGAACTCTTGGGCTCACTCTGAAGCCCTGCACATCACTGGAGTTCTCTGTGCCCAATCACCCTTGACTGTATAATGGGCACAGTAATATTATACTTACCTCATAACACTGTGCAAATTAAATAAGTTAATAGTTGTGAAGCTCTTAAGAGCACTGCCCAGCACAAGGTAAGGAAGACATTTGGGTCCAGTCTTCTCCCAACTTCATCTTGTTTCTTTGCATTCATTTCCCCCTTATCCCAGTTTCCCTGCTTTATAGTTTTGTTTGAGGAATGGTTCCCATTGACGTGTTTTGGTAGGAGATGGAGACTGAATGAACTGTTGCTGCCCCCCCTGCTTTCTCCTCCAGGTTCTTCCACTTGGCCTTTGAAGAAGAGTTTGGAAGAGTCAAGGGTCACTTCGGACCTATCAACAGTGTTGCCTTCCATCCTGATGGCAAGAGGTAGGGCCTGGTGAAGGGGGCTGAGCCCAGCCCTGGTTTGCCCGCCTCTGCTCCTTTCCCATGTCCTGTCCCCCAAGCCTGCTTCCCAAAAGGCAGGCCTCTGACTGGGCCCTGCCTGTCTCTCTCCCAGCTACAGCAGCGGCGGTGAAGATGGTTACGTCCGCATCCACTACTTCGACCCACAGTACTTTGAATTTGAATTTGAAGCTTAATAAGCCAAATCTTTGGGAATTCCCTGGTGGTTCCGTGGTTAGGAGACTGTGCTTCCACTGCAGGGGGCACGGGTGATCTGCAAGCATCACCATGCAGCCGTGTACACACACACAAAGAAGCCGGATCTCCATCTGAGCCAGGGTCACAGAAGCTTTTGGACTCTATGAAATAAACTAGTTTGGAAATAAATGGTTTCTGGTCAGATATTTGATCCTTTTCCCTTCTTAGTGACACCCCAGCCAGCTGATACCAATCATGGATGCTTTTATTATTTGGACCTTCAGCCTACACTTTGGACACTTCACACATGGATCTGGGCTGGGTTGTAGGCACTCTCTTCCAAGATCCAGAGGTGCTGAGGGGCCTGGAGAGGTTCCAGGAACATCTCCACCATCTAAGGACCAGTACTTAGGGTCTAGGCTCAGAGGCTGAATCTGTTGGCTGAGAGCCTTCTGTCTTCTCCTGATCTGTCACTATTTGCCACACCTTCTCCCACGCTACCTCTGAAGGCTCAGGCAGACGGGTCCGGCGCAGAAACAGGCCTGAGGAGGAGGAGGACAGGTAAGGAAGCTGAGCAGAGGCGAGAACTCCCCCGGGGAGGAAGAGGAGGGTCACCTTGCCACAGTCGCAGGCTCTGGGGCTCCGCCGAGGGCCAGATAGCCAGGGGGTTGGGGACGTAGAGTGGGTTCCGGAGCTTTCGTTGCTCTTTTGGCTGACTGAGCCCAGACCACAGGGAGTGTGTTCGAGTTCTCACTTCACACAGGCATCTGGATGGAGTGAGACCATGAGCTTCCAGACTTGGCTGTGTGCTCTAGGATTCTGGGTGGGGGCCCAGGTTAGTAGGGTGACAGCTCCCCCAGGGCAGTGATAACATCTACAAATGTTACTGGGATTCAGATCCTGAACTACGATAAAGCAGGAACAAGGCAAAGTCCTAGTTCTTAAGGAGTTCTGCTTATCTTGGCCTGAAAGGATCATGGAAGGCTAATTAAGAATGTGCCGTTTGAGGGATTTCCCTTGCGGTCCAATAGTTAAGAATCTGCCTTTCAATGCCGAGAACGTGGGATCAATTCCTGGTGAGAGAACTAAGATCCTACATGCTACAGAGCAACTAAGCCTGTGCACTGCAACTGCAGAGCCCATGTGCCGCAATTGGAGCGTCTGCACCACAAACAAAAGATTCCCCAGGATGCAACAAGTTCCCACATACTGCAACCAAGACCTGACACAGCCCAATAAATAATGAAAAAAATTTTTAAAAGAATGTGCCATTTTAGCTGGGTCTAGCAGCAGTTCTTTCTTTCGCTTTCTAGCAGCAATTCACCAGGTGTGCAAAAACATGAAAATTACAAGAGCCAAAGCAAGAAAGTGGGAAAGGGCCCACTGTGAATACTGATAGGTGTAGACTGATGAGTCAGAGAAGGCAATGGCACCCCACTCCAGTACTCTTGCCTGGAAAATCCCATGGACGGAGGAGCCTGGTGGGCTGCAGTCCATGAGGTCACTAACAGTCGGACACGACAGCGATTTCACTTTCACTTCTCACTTTCACACATTGGAGAAGAAAATGGCAACCCACTCCAGTGTTCTTGCCCGGAGAATGCCAGGGACAGGGGAGCCTGGTGGGCTGCCGTCTATGGGGTCGCACAGAGTTGGACACGACTGAAGCGACTTAGCAGCAGCAGCAGCAGCAGCAGACTGATGAGTTTAAAAGAAAAAAAAAAGATGAAAGTGAAGGTACTATAAGCAGTGAGGAAGCTATTCCAATGGTCTACATGGAAAGGAAAGTCTGGATTAGGGAAGTAGAAGGGGCCTTGGACGGGAAAGGACTAAGATAAAAAATTCTTAGAAGAAAAGCTGAATATGTAGGATGGGGAGAGAGGTAAAAATTTCTAACCTGGATAAGCAGAGTTAGTGAAAACAACATGGCAGGGAGGAGGCCACTGGTCAAGAAAAGATAAATAAATATATGATTTCCACCTTCTTGGACAAGAGTGAACCCTCCTTCCCCTTGTCTCAGTCTGATGAAAGAAAGATGGCTAATGGGAGCAACAAGTCAACCAAATAATGACAGTAATTACCACTTGCGTGCCCACTGTGCAAGGCACAGTGTTAAGCACTTGGTATGCTTTAACTCAGCTAATCCTCTCATACACACATACAGCCCACCTCTAGATTATTGTGACTATTATGATCAGCTCCTTGCTACTGATGAAACAGACTCAGGGTTGCTTTTGATCATCCATCAGGTGAATGGTGAGCCAGAATTTGAGCCCAAACAATTTGACTCCAATCCATTGCTTCACTAGAATCAACCCTGCAAAGTGGTAGAGAGCCCCAGAAATTATTTTGGCAGCAATTTCCCCCTTCAGTCCTCGTTTTTAAGCTAGGAGTGCATGGTTCTTGGCTGTGGACAGGGTGGGTAGGTCTGAAGGACTGACCGTGGACCCACCCATTTCTAGCTTTGCAGAAGTTAGGGGAGTGTGTGAGATCCAGAGGCAGGAGAGGAGAGGACACACGGTTTTTCTATAAGAGAAACTCAAAAGGGAAAGATACCTTCTTTTTTGGAGGGGAGGGAGGAGGGGCAGTCTTAGTTCCCTGATCAGGGATTGAACCCAGCCCCCAGCAGTGAAAGCGCTGAGTCCTAACCACTGGACCACCAAGGAATTCCCAAAGATGTCTTCTAAGGAAGTAGGTACCCGCCCCTGCTTGTGCCTGCCCTCTGGCCCACCTGGACACCCCCTTAGCTCACCTCTCCTTTTCGTTGTTGCACAGGAAGGTGCCAAAAGGGGAGGCATAGGCGTGATCAAACAGCGCCAATAGCATCCCCTCCCCAAACTCCAGCGACAGCGGGAACTGGCGACCCAGCTGCCACACGCAGTCCAGGAAGAGGAGAAAGGTGGGTGCCTCATGTTTGGGGCGGGCGTGGGAGAAGGCTGAGTGAGCGCAGCGCAGCTGGAAGGGGTGGCCAGCCTGGGGAAGGGGCAGAGTGATGGGCATGATGAAGTGGATAGAGGGGGGGTAGGGCTGGGTGGGGCGGTCACTCACCTGGATCCACTCTCGCTCTATCAGTTCCTGGAATCCAGCCATGGTTCGGCTCAAGGGGTCTAGGATGAGTTGGGCCAGTGAAGTGATGAGCAGGGTGCTGTCCGTGCCATCAGCCCCATGTACCAGGACGCAGGCCCCTTCCCTGTGGGCCCAGGGCTCATCAACAGTGGCCTATTCTTCCCTGCCTGGAGTGGCCAGGTCAGGAATAGAAAGGGCCCATTTGAAGGCTACCTTTGCTTGCTTACTGAGACATGGCTTTGTATCCAGTCATGGAGAGCCCTGCCCACCCTGCCCTGTTCCCTGTCTTGTAGGGTGGGGGTCTTACTGTTCCATGCTCTGAGCTGCTAGGCAGGCGGTACTCAGAGTCTCCTTCACATGAGACAGCCAGCGGCAGCTCTCTAGTCGATTAAGCCAGCGGTCCATGCTCTGCTCCAGGTCCCCACAGGCCTCCACCAGGTGCACGAAGCTCTCCTGTAGGGGCCGCCCCCTGCACAAATGGGAGTCTGGTCATCGTTCCTCCAGCCTAAAGCTCTGGAGATGAGGGCTTGGAATAAAGCCTTGGAATGAGGGCTCCAGGACAATGAGGGAGACACAGAGCTCTCAGAGGAGCCCATCTGACAAGAGGGCCACAGGACCCTTTGGAGAGCCCACGTAATCTGATGGAAGTGACTCCCTAATCTTGAAGATTCCCCAATCTGCTGGAGGAGGTCCAACACCCTTTGGGGAAACCTAGTCTGTTGGAGAGGCATAACATTGCCTCCTGGAGAAACAGAATGCTCTGTTGTTGTTTAGTCACTAAGTTATGTCTGACTCTTTGTGACCCCAAGCAGCACGCCAAGCCTCCCTGTCCTTCACTATCTCCGAGTTTGCCCAAGTTCATGTCCATTGAGTCAGTGATGATATCCAACCATCTCATCCTCTGTGCTTCCCTCTTCTCCTTCATGGATCACAGCCTTGTTGTGGCGAAGGGGCTCGCGTAACTCAGTGAAACTATGAGCCATGCCATGCAGGGCCACCCAAGACCAACAGGTCACAGTGGAGAGTTCTGACAAAACGTGGTCCACTGGAGGAGGGAATGGCAAACCACTCCAGTGTTCTTGCCATGAACAGTATAAAAAGGCAAAAAGATAAGACATTGAAACATGACCCTCCCAGTTTGGAAGGTGTCCAATATGCTCCTGGGGGAGGACAGAGGGCAATTACTAATACCTTCAGAAATAGCCCTGGGAAACTCCCAATTTGATGAAGGTGTCACTGTCCCCCTGATGTACCCCAGCCCAATGGGAGCTACACAGGAGTCCCTTGGGAGAACCAGTCTGACAAGAGGTACAGAATACTCTTCGGATTCTGGAATCTTCCCAGGAACTGTTCTGTTCTAGATCACCAGGAACCTCCTGCCAGAAAATCTAAACGGTACTTTTTTCAGGCTTGTTTAAAAGCCTTCAGTGACTCCCCATTGCCTTTAGGATAAAATCTAAGCCCATAATCATGGTACTCAAGACCCTTGCATTGGCCCGGGTCGCCCCTTTAGCCTCCCTACCTCCACCTCACACTCCACACTCCCACCACACTGTGCTGTACGTGCAAAGTTGCTCAGTCATGTCCAACTCTTTGTGACCGCATGGAGTGTAGCCCACCAGGCTCCTCTGTCCATGGGATTCTCCAGGCAAGAATACTGGAGTGGGTTGCCATGCTCTCCAGGGGATCTTCCCCAACCCAGGGATGGATTCCACATCAGTGCAGAGACTGGTTCTTTACCACTAGCACCACCTGAGTCCAAAACAGGGCAATTGACTAGGCTGCCTGATCCTACACACCTGGAGGGCCTTCCACCTGGCATGGCCTTCTCCAACCCTCTGGCTTACCCCTCCTGTGTTTCAGATCTCACTAAAGCACCCTACTCTCAGGGAAGCTTTCTTAGGATGACCTGTTCTGAGAGGGGAGCGCCTCCAGTGGTGCTGCTTATCACACTGAACTCGAATTGCCCGTTTACTGCTGATCTGCCAGCCATGTCTGGGCTGACCACCATCTCAGCCTCTGTGCTGGGTCAATGTCAGTCAAATAAATGAATAAACAGTTTTGTATTCTGAATAGGGGAGAGGTCCACCCTCCTCAAAGCACAGATTCCCTCAGGACCTCCTCTTGGTACTAAGAGCACTTGGAGACAGCGGGAACAGATAACAACTGTGCGGGTACAGCCCTCAGGGTGGGGCTGGGACCAGTGTAGAGACAGAGTGAGAATGTGTGTGTGTGTGTGTATGATGAAGTTGTTCCTGGAAGACAAATTTCAGTTTACATTAAAAAGAAGAGATTTCTCTTTCCAGGCAAAGTTGGGATGCCTAGAGAGGAAAGAGCTTTGTCAGTGGGTGCCTGCAAGTGGCCATGCCCACCTGACAGGATGGCTACCAAGAAAGACCAAACAGTCTTGGAAGTTCCTAGAAGACACCAGTCCCCCACCCCCATCCATGACGAGTCCTGCAGGAAAGAACCTAGGAGGGCATGAGAAAGCCCCTTACCTCTCCAGGGGCTGGTGCAGTCGTTTCCAGCCAGGGTAGGCAGCCTTGGCCTCGGTGCCCCCGCCAGTCATGCGGGCCTGTTTGGCGGCCTGGGGCGAGCGTGTGTCCATGATGAAGCCCCGGGCCCCGGGCCGAGCCCCCGCCAGCACAGCTCTCAGCAGCTCCTCGTCCTCAGAGCAACGCCGCTTCTGGGGCCCAGTCAGGGGCTGACCTGCACGTAGGAGCACCTGCAGACAGGGATCCAGCTCCGGAAACTGTACCCACCCAGTCCTGGCTCAGGAACTTCGCTCAGGGCATCCCTTAGGCCGGGTGTACACACTGGAGCGGATCTAGAGCTGGCTGGGGCAGGCCGGATGGAGCTCAGGAACCCTACGGGCTTCGAATTGGGTCTCGGTGGGTTGTGGCCAGAGCGGGAAGGGACCCGAGTAGGCCGTGGGCGGGTCACAGGTTGACAAAAGAAGAGGAGGTTTCCGGGAGGGGGCCAGACCAGCCGGAGGCGGAGCCAGAGGCAGGGGAGACTCCAAAACTGCGGAGAGGGGCGGGGTCAGCGCCGGTGAAGGCATGATTGAGCCGAGGGGGCGGGGCACATTACGGCCAGGACCGCCTAAGAGCCCGCCAGGGAAGAGTGGAGCCAAACGGAGAGGCAGAGGGTCCCAGCCGCGGGGCCTAGGGAGGGGCGGGGCTCACGGTTCCGCTGGGAGCGTGGTAGTAGCTGAGCACGGGGAAGCGGCCTCCCTGGCGGAAGCGGGCGCTACGCGCCAGGGCGCTGTCCTCCACCGCGCGAGGCACGATCACGGCGCGGGGGTAACTGGGGCACAAGCTGAAGTCCTCGTTCGCCTCGCTCAGCCGCCACGCGTTGGTCTGCGGCACAGGGACAAGTGAAGACCCGGTCTTTGGCACCCGATGAGTGCCCGGTCCCCGCGCCCCTTCTAGACCTGGCTCTCCCACATCCCCAGCCCCGCACGACCACGCCCACCTCGCGAGCTACTCGCTTGTAGTAACATTCGGGAGGGTGGAAGTGCCAGGCGTCGCCCAACCTCAAACCTTTGGGACGGTAGAAGAACGGAAAGGAAGTGATGACCGATTCCAGAGAGGACAGCGCCTGGGGAAGATAGTCAAGGGATCTGGAAAAGATCGGAATCCAGTCCTCCGTTCCGCAGCTCCTGCCTCTCCACGCATTCCAGACCACCCTGCATCCCCTTCTGCTCCGGGACAACCCTGGATCCTGAGCCCCCTTGAGAAGTAAAGCCTGCTGACTCCTCCCGTTACGGGATAGGGCAACTTAAGTGCCTCCGTTGCATCCTTGGCGTACCTCGATGGAGCGGGCGATGTCCAGCGTCGCCTCCACGCCCTCTATGTCCAGCTGCAACACTCGCAGGTCCTTACAGCGCAGCGTAATGGTGCCCGAGTCACCCGCAATCCTGGGAATGCACAAGCTTAGGTTTAACGTCCACTGACCCCCACCAGGGGGAGGAGAAAGGAGTTTCTTAGGATTGTACGTTATGCAGCGGGGCACCAGCTCCAACTGCGCTAGCCCCTTCCCCTCTCCCAGCCGAGCCACGCGCTCCCTGACTACGGGGACATCCCCGCCACGTCTCACCGCTTCTCGATGGAGTCAACGTTACGCAACAGCAGCAGCCACAGGTCTGGAGTCGCCTGGGGCCCTGGCGACAGCAGCAGGTGGTGGCCGGTGATACAAAGCGTGCCACGCAGCGGGGGCTCCTCTGGGCCCCTCAGGAGCTCGGCTTGGGCCTGGCCGGTGCGGATCAGCTCCGCGAACTCCATTCCTCCAGCGGCGGGCCTGACGCCCGGCAGGGATTGACTCCGAGCGTCAGGCGGGGTGAGCGCGGGCTCCGAAAGGGACAGGAACTGGCTGGGCAGCTGGCGACGCCGGCAGGACAGCTGTTAAGGAGGCCCTTTGGAGGAAGAGACCGCACAGTTTCACAGGAATTCCCCCACCCCCACCCCATTGCTAGCACTTCTTAGTGAGGACCCCGGGACTAGAACCTGTTAGGGAAACCTCCATTTCAGCATCTGTGAAACGGGGGGAAAAAATCTTGCTAAAGTCCTTTAAGACCTCGTGTCTGGGTCGCAGGAGGCATTAAAAAAAAAAAAAAATCTCTAAAATGCTGGCACTCCCACCGATTTAAAAAACAAAGAAAAATACCCGTCTCTTCTCCTGTACCCTGGTGGGAGGGGTGGAAAGGGTGAGTGTGAAACTAGGAAGTGTCTGCATCCTCTCCTACAGCTGAGGCTGGGTGGGGAAATCCCTGGGTCCACCTTAAATGCAAGCAGCCGTGTAGCTGGCCCCCCTCCCCCACCACAGCTGGCAGTCCTTGCCTGAGGGCGCCCTCTGCGGGGGGCCACATCTGGTGCAGTTCTGCCCTCTGGAGCCCCATCCCTCATCACTCCATCCTTTGCCTATACACTGAGCTGGGCCCTAGGGACCCAAGGGTGGCTGAGGAAGTTTTCCTTCACAGGGTTTTCACTCTGGCAAGAGACACACTTAAACTGGTAAATTACAAGTGTTTCAATCTATTTACTGGAGGACCCATCCATCCAAATATTCTTTTATTTTTTAAACAATGATGCCTATGATATATTAAGTGCTGGTCACTAAGAAAAATAAAAGGTACTCCTGCCTTTAAAGAACCTTCTGGTTTACTAGGTTTCAGGTTTTTGTGCGTGTGCAAAACCCTTCTTTCAAAGAATGAAATCGTAAGTGGATTCCTACCCACCCACCCCCACACACACATAATATAAACACAAAGTTGGAACCGCTCTATAAAAGGAACTAGATATAAAAGAGTATAAATTGTGAAATTCCAGACCAGGAGCATCAGCTGGGATGGGAATTTGTTAAAAATGCAAATTATAGGCCCTACTCCAAATATACTGAATCTGAATCTCTGGGAATGGGGCAATCTATTTTGATAAGTTTCCAGGGGATTAGGATCTATGTTAAAGACTGAGAAACACTGGAAAGTATACAAAAAAGCAAAACTAATCTAGGCTGTCAAAAATTAGAGCAGTATTACTGAAACTGGGTTCCCCAGAAACCAAGTTCCCTTACTGAGTTTATGATTAATCTCTCTATCCAAAACTTTTTAATCTTTTTTATCCCCTCTGTCTAGTCAAAGCTTTGGTTTTTCCAGTAGTCATTTTTGGATGTGAGAGTGGGACTATAAAGAAAGCTGAGCACCGAACAATTGATGCTTTTGAACTGTGGTGTTGGAGAAGACTCTTGAGAGGCCCTTGGACTGCAAGGAGATCCAACCAGTCCATCCTAAAGGGCATCAGTCCTGAATATTCATTGGAAGGACTGATGTTGAAGCTGAAACTCCAATACTTTGGCCACCTGATGAGAAGAACTGACTCATTTGAAAAGACCCTGATGCTGGGAAAGGTTGAGGGCAGGAGGAGAAGGGGATGACAGAGGATGAGATGGTTGGATGGCATCACTGACACAATGGACATGGGTTTGGGTGGACTCCGGGAATTGGTGATGGACAGGGAGGCCTGGCATGCTGTGGTTCATGGGGTCACAAAGAGTCGGACACGACTTAGCAACTGAACTGAACTGAACTGAAGAGACATTCAGACTCTGAAACTACTATTAAGAAATGTCACAGAAACATCACAAGGTGATGATTAATCCCAGCCTCTTTGTTCTTCCCCCCCTTTTTTTCCTTTTCTTTCTTTCTTTTTGCCCTACCACGTGGCATGTGGAACTTCCCCAACCAGGGATTGAACCCGTGCCTACTGCGGTGGAAGTCTTAACCACTGGACCACTGGGGAAGTCCAGTTGTTCCCCTTTAAAAACAAAAAACAAAAACCTAACATTCAAAGACAAAGTTGATGTGGATCTGAGACTTGTCTCTTACTCCCCTGTTTGGCCCCCCTGCAATAAACCCTTATTTTGCTGCAAACACCCTGTCAGAGCTTAGCTTTCTGAACTGTAGGTACACGGGCAAGCTATGCTTGGCTACATTACTCTTAGGAGAGTGTTCTAGACACAAAGAAGCTTCCTGGGTGATGGCAATACTCCTTTGCTTGATCTGTTTACATCAGTGTGTTCAGTTGGGGAGAATTCATCAAGTCATGTATTTATGACATGTAAATTTTTTTGGGTGTGTGTTATATTTCAATACAAAGTTTTAAAAAGGGAAATGCTCTGGTTGAAGCCCTGGGAGGGGCAGGGAGAGGAAGGTCGAGGAGCCATCCGCAGCTCTGCCCTTACCCTGCACACAGTCCTTGTGGGATCTCCAAGGGAACCTAAAGTTCCTTAGAAAATAGCTTGAAATCACTGATCTGTCCCAACAGTCAGTGACTTGTCCAAGGTCCCACAGAACCAGCACTGGAACCCAAGTCTCCTGACTCCCAAATTGGGGATCTGGACACTATTCCTTTCCTGAAGGGCCACAGTCATGAGTCAGGACTGGGCGCAGCTTGTCAGCCTCCTATCCCCTCCCCAATTCCTTAACTTGGGTCTTGGGAAGAAGGCCAAGACGCTGGTGTGGACGATGCTTTTCTTATCCTGGAGCAACTTCCTTTCTGGGAACTGGGTGTCTCCTTTTGGGCAAAGACAATAAATTTCATCCAAGGGGCCAGAGGCGCAGGGCTCCTCCTGCCCCCACCCGGATGGGCATCACGTGGCTCCTAGGATAGCAGTCCAGGAAAATCCCAGTCCTTGCACACTCAGCCTCCCACACCCATCTGCTTACCCTGACACACTCAAGCCTCCCTGACCCACCTTGAACATTCACCATCGCACACTCTCCGGCTCATTTCTTTCACTCTCAGCTTCTCCCACTTCTCCCTGGGTAATATTGCCAGCCTTTCCCTAACCTCGGAGCTGCAGCCTTTCCCTGTCGCTGCTCACCCCCTACCATGTCCCTGGGACCATTAAAATTCCAGGCAGTGGGTGAAAATGAGGAGGATGAGGAAGCAGAGAGCTTGGACTCTGTGAAGGCGCTGACAGCCAAGCTGCAGCTGCAGACACGGCGGCCCTCATACCTGGAGTGGACAGCCCAGGTCCAGAGCCAGGCCTGGCGCAGGGCCCAAGCCAGACCCGAGCCCAGAGGACCTGGGGCCATTTGCGGATTCGACTCAATGGACTCTGCCTTTGAGTGGCTCCGTCGGGAACTGGTGAGTCTGGTGGGGTGGGTGGCCTTGCAGAGGGCCTTGAGGGCAGTCCTCAGGGCCCAAAACCTGGGGTATGGGGAGGGGATGAGAATGACCCTGCCTCCAGCAACTGCCCTCTCCTGTGGCTTTGTCCCAGGGTTGAGGAGCCAGGAATGGACTTGTCCAGTGTTTTATTCAGGGAGCATTACTGAAGAAGGAGTCCATCAGTCTACTGACCTTGTGCTCCTGTGGCTCAGAGGACAGAGTCCTGCCCTTGGGGGCCACCAGGGATAGCTGGGGAAGGCATGGGAGCCTCCCAGTCTCCTCTGCAAATTGCTATACCCCAAAGATACAAAGGAGGCCCTAACCATGCTGTCCCCAGAGGAGGCCAGTATTAACTAAGTGGCTCTTAATCCAGTATGTGCAAATATAAAAATGTCCAGCCTCCAGACTGGAGATTCCATCTAGTTGATCTAAGATCAGGCCCCAGGAACCTGTACTTGTTTAGCTTGGTTTTAGAGCAAGATCTATGAGACGGGCTATATAGAGCTGGGGTATGAGGCGGTGGGAAGGACAGAGCCAGGGCAAAGCCCCCCAGGTGTGGACTGGAAGGGAAGAATGGAGGTTCAGCGGGCTCATGCCCTCTCTCGACCGCAGCGGGAGATGCAGGCACAGGACCGGCAGCTGGCGGGGCAGCTGCTTAGGCTGCGGGCCCAGCTGCACCGGCTGAAGGTGGACCAAGTCTGTCACCTGCATCAAGAGCTGCTGAACGAGGCCGAGCTGGAGCTGGAGCTGGAGCCCGGGGCCGGCGTGGCCCTGGCCCCGCCACTGCGGCACCTGGGCCTCACGCGCATGAACATCAGCGCCCGGCGCTTCACCCTCTGCTAAGGGATCCCTGCGTGTCTCCTGCACCACCCGCTACCCATTCCCCAGCCCACCTGGGACGAAGGAAGAGAGGGGCGCCCCAGAAGAGCCAGCACCTGGAGAAGGGTCGGGGTAGAGCTGGGGAGATGCTCAGAGCTCTAGGAGCTTAAAGCCCCAGCATCCTGGGGCCCTGCTGCCCGGATGGGGGAGGAGGGCGGTTTGGAGGAAGGGGAGGAGTTCACAGACCCCCCAGTCTCCTCAATAAATCTCTGCTTCCCATCAAGGTCTCCGCAGTCCTTTGTTCAGGCCCGGGGTTCACTGTCTCGCTGGTTGCTAGGGCCAGGGGTTCTACCTCTGGAGAGGAGGCTGGCCTTGCTGGTAGAGAAGCCTGATGGATCCTTATCTCCCCCACAGCTCCACTTCTATCGCTCTACCTCATCAAGATCAGGACTGGAAAAGAACTTAACAGTCTAAATCACCCCTATGGAATGTGACTCAAATAAATGAGCTGCTGAAGAACGCAGGATCTTGTAGACCTGGTTCAATGCCAGCTGCAATATTGATTCTCTCAGACCTGGAGGAGGTCTCTTAAACTCTGCATCTGTTTCTTTATCTTTAAAATGGAAAATCCAACTCCACAAGTAGTTAGATACATCTTAAGTGAGATAATGTACAGTAAGTCCTCAATAAAATGTGCATTATTATCACTAGCCCCAGTCATGTTCTTAGTGTTGTCCTGGGGCCCAGAGATGCACTGTGAAATGCTCAGGTTCATAGCAAGGGGAGCTGGGGCCTGCAGCCGGACTCTGGGCTCTGTGTCATTCTGTAGGGCTGTTTTTTTTGTTTCAAAAAAGAACTTGGTATTTCTCAGCTTTTGTTTCTGTGTCACCCTCTTTGTCTGACTTTCCAACTCAGGCTTCCTCTTCCCCCCACCCGTTTCCTGTCTCCCCCTTCTCTCCGCAGCAGCTGAAGGTGCACACAGCATCAGCTTCCACCTCACAAACCCCAACAATGCTCTGTGGGCTTCCCCTCCCCCAACCTGCTGCCTCAGTGCAGGCTCAGGCGGTGGCAACAGGTTTGTTTTCCGATGGGTGGGGTCAAGGCCCAGCTCTTGGGCCTGAGAGAGGCCACCTAGAGTTCCTCGTAACACTGGTGACCTGACCCTCAGCCTCTGACATCTGCCACCCTCAGCCTGGCCCCTGGGGAAAGGGAGATTGCTGGCCTGCTTCGTGCTTGTGACAGGGTCCCTGCCTCCTGCCTGTAACAGAAAGTGCTGCCAGTCTGTCGCCTGTACGGGGGGCCTGGGCAGGAGTGTTTGTTCTGTCTCCCACCTGTTGCAGGAGGTGGTGTCAGGCCTTCGCCTCTGACAGGGGCTGTGGCCTCGTCTCTACCTGGGTTAGAAGGGTTGCCCTACTCTCCAACCATAATTAGGGGGTGTTGTCCTGCCCTCTGCCTACAGAAGAGGCTATGACTCTGCTCCCTTAAAGACACCAGGTGATCCTGTCTGCTTCCTTGAACAGCCAGTTGTCCAGCGGACTGTCTGTAAGAGGGGTGTTAGCCTCCCCTCTGCAAATAATAAAGTTCTTGCCCCATGCCCTGAGATGGCATGGCTTTGGTTCCATTGTGTGTCTAGCAGCTGTGTGCGCCTGGTATCTATCTCACTACCTAGCATCGTATCTGCTTTCCAGCGATTTTACAGGGATGTCGTTCCCCCCCGACTCTGAGGTGATGTTACTTTTGCACTCTGACTGTATTGAAAGGGTCACCCGGCCCTCAGACCGACAGCCGCGCAGCTTGCCCTTCGCTGAAAGCTGAGTGGGTGTCTACTCGCCTCCTGCTCACTGGGGCTTCAAGGCAGCCCTTGAATCTCTGGTCCAGGTGCTCCTCGGTGGGGGGGGCGGAGGAAGTTGCATCCAATATCCTCCTCCACCTCCGGGTGCCACCTTCGGGGTGAATGGGGCCTGGACTGGGGGTGAAAGGACCCTCGAGGGCTGAGAGGCAGGGGCGATGGCAGCAGGAAGCTTGGGGTGCTGGAGGCTTGCGGTTGGGCTGCTGGGGCCCGGTTGGCTGCGGAGCCCTCAGGAGGAGGCAGGAAGTCAGGGTGGGACGTGGGCGCGGGGAGACAGCCGGTGGCTACGACGGTGAGGGGAGCCGAAGCTGTGTCTGGGCAGCCGGGCTAGGCCAGGAAGACCATGTGAATGGGGCCAGGGGGCTCCTGGGCTGGGCAGGTAAGGAGTACCGGGAACAGGGGCCTAAGGGCTGGGTGTGGGACCTGTGAGCAGAAGGCTGCAGCTGGGCCTGGGGTCAGGCTCCCCCGGGATGCAGCAGCCCTTCAGGCTGGGGTCAGGAACACCTGGAGGTCAGGTGGGAGGCAGGCTGAACAGCCAGATCTCCCCTTTCCTGTGTAGCTGTCGCCTCCTGCCTCCACCACACTGCCTGCCATCAGTGCCCACCTCACTGGGAGCTTTTTCCTTGGGGATCTCTTAGGTACTGAAAAGGCCTTCAGAAATTCCTACATCCAGCCCCTCATCCCGTGATGGATAAGCTTCCTGAGGCCCAGATTGGGCAAAGCACTCCCTCCCCACAGTCCGTCAGCAAGGCAGAAGCAGATAGGGTGATGACCCAGGGAGAGGTGATGGCCTAGGATGTGACTCCCCCCTGGAGCAAGGTGATGGACAGGCTTGAATCAAGGGTCCCAAGAGTCCTTCCGCTTGCTGGTGCAGACCCCAGTGACAAGACTCTCTTGAGAGAGGGAGGGGAATCACCCAGAGCATCCGGAGGGACACGTGAGAAGTGACTTTAGCCTCGACCCACACTGCTTGAGAGGAGGGGGTCTTCCTTTGGGAATGGATGGGCATGCAAGGGGATATTTACCATCTGGGATGGGGCCTGGGGCGGAAGTATCTGACAGGACTCCGGGAAGTTGGGGGGTGAGAGGATGATGGGAGAAGGGAAGAGGAAGGGCTATTTTTATTCTGGACAGGGGTGCCGTTGGCCCTGGGCAAGGACAGTCTGGATTTCCATCTGGAAACTTGCCACTCCTGCCCCTGCCAAGTGTTCACAGGATGTCCTTTCCTCTTCCCTTTGCTCCCTCCCGCCCCCCACCCCCGCCCCTGCCGCTGCCTGCTTCAGGCCAGTGGGTCCTGCTGGTTCCTACTTCAGACCCCAGGAAGGTGGAGGCCCAGGGAGGCAGAGTCAGCTCCCTGTCCACCCCCTCACTTTAGCTCTCAGCCTGCAGTTTATGGGGTAAATCCCCACCTGAGCCACACTTTCCAGGTTTCCCCTGCCTCCCCCACCGCCATTGGAGTTTTTCTTGAAACAGTTTCCACAATCTCAGCCATGTCGCAGTCTTTCGTCCCCAGCTTCAAGGCCTGCAGCCTCTTGTGGGGCCTGGAAAACAAGCTGGGTCTTCCCTAGACTCCTCCAGACCCTGGACCGGCATGGGCTGTCCCCCGCCCCAACCTGTGCTGAAGGATGATTCAGGGTCCCTCGCCCTCGAGGCTCTGGGACAGAGGCGCTTCTCAAAGGGAAAAAGGGCCAAGGGATGGAGCAAGAGAATGGGCGGAAACTCCGGAGATCGAGAGGAGGCTTCCCTTGGGTGATAGGAAGGCTTCCTGAAAGAGTCAGGTGGTTCTGAGAAGAATAAAGGCCCATTTTGCAGAGTACCTAAGATATGCAGCCAGAGTCACTGTCTCTGGGTTGTTCCTTGGGTCCTAGGAGGGCAGAGACCTCAGGGCAAAACCAAACACAAGAGAGCCAGCGGGGTTGGTGTAGAGCGAAGGACACGCATTTCACAGTCAGGCTGACCCAGGCACAATTCTGGTTCTGCCATTTCCTTGAACAAATGACTTCACTTCTCCAAACTCCAGTTGATTTATTGGTGAAGAGGTAATAATAAATCCTCTTTGATTTCCCACCAGAGAGTGCTGGTGGGAAATCAAAGAGAAAATGGCTGTGATGTGCGGTGGGTAGTACCTGGCATGCAGTAGGTGCTTAACAGAGGTTAGGCAACCACTTCTCCTGCAAATGGTGTACCCAAGGGTGTGTGTGTGGTGGGGATGTTGGGGGGGGGCTGTCCGTACCCGGAATTACTCCTACTCAGCACCTTGGCAGGCCAGTGGGCAGCCCATTCCTTCACACTTGTGGTGTAGCTTTGCAAATGAGCTTGTTTCCTGTGTGTTCTAGTGGGTGTGAGAATTCTAGGCTGGGCCACAGGGTCTATCTTGGAGGAGAGTCCCATGTATACCTTCCTACAGACACATAGACACGCACACACACATGATCCTTCCCTCCCTAGCCCAAATATCATTCATATCATCACTAGGAAATGTAGGTGTGCATGGATGTTCAGAGGCAGAGGCAGGGACCACATATATATCACACATCAGTCCAGTTCAGTTGCTCAGTCGTATCCAACTCTGACTGCAACACACCAGGCCTCCCTGTCCATCACTAACTCCTGGAGCTTACTCAAACTCATGTCCATTGAGCCGGTGATACCATCCAATCATCTTATCCTCTGTCGTCCTTCTCCTCGCACCTTCAATCATTCCCGGCATCAGGGTCTTTTCAAATGAGGTCAGTTATTTGCATCAGGTGGCCAAAGTATTGGAGTTTCAGCTTCAACATCAGTCCTTCCAGTGAATATTCAGGACTAATTTTCTTTAGGATGGACTGGTTGGATCTCCTTGCAGTTCAAGGGGCTCTCAAGAGTCTTCTCCAACACCACAGTGGGGTCCTATAAGTCCATGCACAGACCCACAAGCTGATGGCTTCAAGGCCAAGCTCAATTCAGTGAGAGCAGTGCTGAGGGGAGCTGAGTTTGTGGGTGGGGTGGAGGCGAGCGGGGCCCCCACCCAGGTGTTGGTTGGAAGATATCTGGAGCTATATTTCCAACCCTTGGTCTAAAGAATGCTAGTCCCACGAGGCGGAAAGAAAACAGTTCTGGTTCCAAATCAACACAGCCTCAGCTGTGAAGCGTCCCATGTGAAATTTACCATCAATGTTAGCTTCTCCAGAGAAGGCGGCTGTTCGATCTTGTCTAACCCGGTGTTTCTCAGACTTCGGTGGTCACAGAACCTTTTTTCTTGTATCCCTAGTCCTTTGCCTGCACCTCCAGAGACAAGAGGAGCAGTGGAAGGTTGATTCTTCTCAAAGGATTGTGTCTCTTACCAGAGTTTTTGCGTTGGTGGGGACTTGGTTGTTTTCTGTTTTTCAATTATAAAATTAGCACATGGCTGCTTCTAAAAATTTAAACAGTAGGGACTTCCCTGGTGGTCCACTGGCTAAGACTCTGTGCTCCCAGTGCAGGGGGCTCAGGTTCGATCCCTTGTCAGGGAACTAGATCCCACATGCCACAACTAAAGATACTGCATGCCGCAACTAAGACCCAGTGTCATTAAATAAAATAAATAAATATTTTTGAAAAATTTAAACAGTACAGAGACATATACAGAAATATAAGAAATGCAGCTCCCCCCAATCTCACTCATGGGCTATGTTCACTGTGAACAGTTTGGTGTACATCCTTCCAGATTTTCCCCTATGTGGCCACTGAAAAGCATATTAGTTAAGAGTTTAATCCCTGGAGGCAGATAGCCTGAGGTTCAGGTACTTATTTCTATCACTTATTTGTTATGAGGCCTCAGACAAATAGCTTTACCTCATTTGGGCCTCAGTTTTTGCATCTGTGAAATGGGGATAATAATAGCACTTACTTGATAGGATTATTATGAGAATAACATGAAGTCATGCAAATGAAGGCTTAGCACAGTCTGGCTGAAAAGAATCCCCTAGGTATCCATATTCAAATGCAAATAGGGGGATTCCCTGGTGGCCCAGTGGTTAAGAATCAGCCTGCCAAGGCAGGGGACACAGGTTCTATCCCCGTGTCCACGTACGTTTGCTTTCACATGCCGCTGGGCAACTGGACAATAGCCCCCACTCTCCGTAACTAGAGAACGTCTGCACACAGCAACAGAGACCCAGTGCAGCCAAAAATAAACAAACGAGTAAATAAATATAATATTAAAAAATAAATGCAAACAGGCTTAGACTCTACATTCTGTTCTGTGACTTACATGCCATGTTATCTCTGGAACATTTTTCCATGTCTATGTGGAGATCTACCTCACCTTTTCAGTGGTTTTAGCTAAATATTGTTAACTTGGTTAGTGGGCAATGTGGTGATTTTAAGATGCTGCTTCCTGGACAGTATTGCTGTTTGGCGCTGTTAGTGTTGTCAGGAGTCCCAGACGTTACTGGTCAGTGAGCTAAAGGCAGACCTTACTGCCTCCTGTGAAAATAGAGGGACCCACCAGAGGGGCACCCACCTCTGTCACAGAGGGCAGAGTCAAGTGGACGGAAACCTCTGATTATTCACCTGTGTGTCCCCAGTTCTAGATCAGAGCCTGGCACATAAGACATACCCATTAAATTGTAATCCGTAGGCCGGCCAAGTAAGAAAGTCGTGCCTCCTCTAACCTACCAAGCGAGGCCCAAGCTCAGAGCTCTGTTTCACAGTATGGCATTTCCCCAAATACCGCATCATTGATGCGGGTGAGTGATCTTAGGGGGTCATGAATGAACATGTGCAACTGTAAATTTAGGTATTAAACCATGTGTTTATTTTAATATATACTGATTTCCATTTATAGCTGGTGATACTAATTTTCCTTTTTTTTAAAAAAAATTAAAGTACACTTGATTTACCATGTTCTGTACTCATTTTCCATTTATGGTAGCAAAGTTTTCATTTGAGATAAATATATTAAATGTGAAAAATGGCCCGTGGAAGTGCCAAAAATCAAAAAGGAAAATGAATATGTTTAAGGCTGGGGTCATGAAATACCCATGCTGGTCTCAAATAACAATTTTCATTTACTTGGTCCTTACTATGTACCATGTTAAGTACTTTATTATATGAGGTCATCTAGATATCACATATTATGTTCACAAGAGCCCTGGACACAGATCTTTTTTTAATGTCCATGTTAAAGATACAGGAGCCGAGGGAGGTTTATGTTCTTTTTCTTTTTGGTCACACCGCAAAGCATGCAGGATCTTAGTCCCCTGACCAGGGTCCAGGGATTGAACCTGCCCAAAAGCCCTCTGCCAGTGAATGACTGGGAGGCCTTGGGAATGAAATTGGGTGACTATGACACGGATATGGTGAGCTGAACCTCTCTGATCGGCAGACTCCCAGAAACTTTAATAGAGTGGTGTGAATTGCCAAATTTTAAGTAATCCTTCATCCTGATAAAACCTACATGATGCAAAATACAGACAGAGGTACATAAGGAAGGGGACTCAATATGACAAATTACTCTATATATACAAGTTACTAGTTGGAGGACCTCTACCCAAAATACAAGCTTTAGAATAATCACTCTATTGCCCTTTTTATGGCAAAACTAACTAGGAGAATCAGTTCTGTGTTCAAACCACTCCCAGTTTGTGAGACTAAATCCATCTTATTTGCATATAAGAAAAGACTCATCCTTTTGTTCTCCGTTTTCGTGAACTCTGTGAACTCACAGGGTTTATTCCAAACCAGTATTATATCAAAGAGGAACACATGAAAAAGGAAGGAATTCAGGATGCATCCCTGTTTTACCCACTAGAAATTATTTGCCATGCCTGTCAACCCCGGTTCTCAAGTACCGTGATGAGGATTCGGCATGGACAGCCACAGCCCAGGCTCTTCACTGAACATATGCACTTTCACCAATTATCAAATGTTCACCAAAGAAAAAGGCCAAGAAAATGCTTTAAATTATTCCGGAGTGGGTTACCGGAATACCACAATGTGGCCCAGAGTGGCCTGGGTCAGTGAGATAGCCTGCCTGCTCTTGACATACACATTTACCCAAGAAACCTGGGCAAGAAGCTGGCACATATTTTGGACAAAATGTTCAATAAATGAATAGGTTTACAATTCAGGAGAGGGAAAGTCTCATATTTTTTTTTAAGGGGACAAAACGCATTCTAGGCCCAGTCAGGTGAGACAATGTCTATGGAGTTGGTAAAAGTGAATGAGCTGGCAAGAATCAGAGCTTGTTATGGTTTGTTGTTGTTGTTTTAATACTGATGCTTTATTATTAACTAAAGTTCATACTGTATTCAGGTTCTCTTAGTTTTTAAAAAGTAATGAATTAATTTGGCTGAGCTGGGTCTTAGTCGCTGCATGAGGGATCTTTAGTTGCAGCAAGTGAGATCTAGTTCCCTGACCAGGGATTGAACACAGGCCTTCTGCATTGACTGCTAGATGAAGTCTTAGCCACTGGACCACCAGGGAAGTGCAAAATAGAGCTCATTGTGGTGATTCCTAAACAACCCTGGGATCAGAAATTTTGGTCCAGGAACTTCATGAAATTTGGGATTTTTGATCAATTCTACACAGAGTATGAGCAGGGAAATTTCATGGGTGGAGGAACCTGGCAGCCTATAATCCATGGGGCCACAAAGAGTCAGGCACCAAAAAAAAAGAGTCAGGCACCACAGTGACTAAACAACAGCAATGATGAGCAGGGCACTGTGTGCTGGGCTCTGTGGGTAGAACGCTTTACCGCCTGAGCCACCAGGGAAGCCTGTGTTGGGCTCTGTGAAAAGAGACAAAAGAGATGGGACCTGAAATCTAGCCCTCGCTCCACTCTCCAAGTTTGAAACCCCAGGGAGGGGTGGCCCTTTATAACTGGCACAAAGCCCTCTGTGAACCATGGACAGAACTTGAGTTTGACCAAGAACATTACAGACACCAGTCAGAGAAGGTCTAGAATCTACAAAGTTGCTCCTATTGACCTTGAATTCTTGAGTTGGGAGGAAAGAATGTCCTGTCTCATTCACCCCAGAATCTGCCTTTATTACTGATTCTGGGAGTCCTGGCGATTCTCTGGATTTACTTCCTCTTTCTTTTTCTTTCTTTCTTCATTCCTCTCCTCTCTTACTTTCAATGAGAAATTTATATTAAGCTTTAATTTTTATTTTCTTTTTACTAACCTCATTTATTAACCTGGTTTGATCAGACTAGAATGGTACTCACATAGCAACCCACTCCAGTACTCTTGCCTGGAAAATCCCATGGACAGAGGAGCCTGGTGGGCTGCAGTCCATGGGGTCGTGAAGAGTTGGACACGACTGAGCAACCTCACTTTCACTTTTCACTTTCATGCATTGGAGAAGGTAACCCACTCCGGTGTTCTTGCCTGGAGAATCCCAGGGATGACAGAACCTGGTGGGCTTCCGTCTATGGGGTCGCACAGAGTCGGACATGACTGAAGCGACTTAGCAGCAGCAGCATAACCGCACAATTACATAGGAACCCGTACAAACCATACATACCCCCATTTCATTGTACAGCCATCTGCATACACGGATAGGTGTGTACACATAGCATGATGCTCAATGATTAATGTGCCTCAGTAGGCACAAACTTGTATTCACCAGCCAGGGAAATGTATTCTCAAAAACATGCATTTTTGAGACTCACCTAGTGGAGCAGTGGATAAGAATTTGCCTGCCAATGCAAGGGACACGGGTCCAATCCCTGGTCCCAGAGGATCCCACATGCCGAGGTGTGACTGAGCCCGTGTGCCACACCACTGAGCCCACTCACCTAGAGCCTGTGCTCTGCAACAAAAGCCACTGCAATGAGAAGTCTGCACATCGAAGGGATGAATAGCCCCCGCTCACCGCAACTTAGAGAAAGCCTGAGCAGAAAAGCAACGAAGACCCAGCACAGCCAAAAAACTGAAAAATAAGTAAACCAAAAACATGCGTTCGAGACAGATGGAGAATTGTCTTAGAGAGAAAGGCCTGTTAACAGCACAATGTCACACTTCTGATGGAGAGTAGATTCCATTCTGTCAGACCTCCTTCCCTGCTCCATTTTCTCCATCACCTCTCAGGATTCCCTACCCTCTTTAGACTTTCCAGGAAGTGAAGAACAGAGCAGAGTACCTGGATAGAGGAGGTAGGGGCCTAATTGGAATCCACCTCTGCCAAGAGCCCTCATGTGCTATTACGAAAAGCCACTCAGCTCCTCTGATCTGACACCATCTCCATCTTTAAAATGAGGCTGATGAATTACACTAGTGCTTCTTCTTTTATTTATTTATTTATTATTTTGGCTGCACTGGGTCTTAGTTGCAACTCTTGGGATTTTAGTTGCAGCATGTGAACTCTAGTTGGGTCATGTAGGATCTAGTTCCCCCACCAGGGATGGAAGCCAGGACCCCTGCATTGGTAGCACAGTCTTAACCACTGAACCACCCGGCAAGTCCCTACACTCTTGCTTCTAAACTCTTCCCTCCAAGGACTTACTTGCCCTTCCCCTGTCGTACTTTTCCCCGCTCCCCCATGGCTCTCGTGATTTTGAGGGTTTTACTGACTAAACTACCTCATTTAGGTATTAATTTTGTTGTTTCTAGTTCAAATTTTAATCAGAGACTTAAGTAAGTATCCTTTGTGTGTGTGTGTGTGTTCAGTCGCTCAGTCGAGTCTGACCTGTGTCTGACTCTGTGCGACTCCACAGACTATAGCCTGCCATGCTCCTCTGTCCATGGGATTTTTCCCAACAAGAATACTGGAGTGGGTTGCCATTTCCTCTTCCAGGCAATCTTTCCAACCCAGGGATCAAACCCGTGTCTCCTGCATCTCCTGAATTGGCAGGCAGATTCTTAACCACTAAGCCACCTGGGAACCCCAAGTATGCATTGAAAAAACAATAATGCAATTTGTCAAACTGAGAAACAAATCACCGGCAAGCCTTCAGTGTTATTCTCGATGCAGCCTCATAGGTGCATGTAGCTCCCAGTGGCTGGGAGCCACTCACCAGAATTATGTCTGACACTGTCAGGTCTTGGGGTCTTCTGATTGCTGCCAAGTGTTGTACTCCAAAACTCACACTTCTGTACAGGGCAGGGCCTGAAACTCGGTCCTCAGCTGGAGGACTCCAGGGGCCCTAAACAAGTCACAGAAGAAACACTAAGGGTCAGTACCCAACAGAGTTACCAAGTACCATTTTCCTTAATTTAACACAGCTTGACTTTTTCTCAGTCCTGGCCTGTCTTTTTTTAATCGATGTATAGTTGATTTACAATATTGTGTTAAGTTTCAGGTATATAGCAAAGTGATTCAGTTATGCATATGTATTTTTTTCCGATTCTTTTCCATTATAGGTTATACAAGATACTAAATATAGTTCCCTCTGCTATACAGTAAATTCTTGTTATTTATTTTATATGGAGTGGTGTGTATCTGTTAATCTCGTATTCTTAATTTATCCCTCCCCTCCCCCACCCCTTTCCCCTTTGGGTAGCCACAAGATCATTTTCTTTTTTTTTTTCCACAAGATCATTTTCTTTTTTTTTTTCCACAAGATCATTTTCTAAGTCTGAGTCTGTTTCTGTTTTGTAATAAGTTCATTTGTATTAGTTTTTAGATTCTGTATATAAGTGATATCATGTAATATTTGTCTTTCTGTTCCTGGTTTACGTCACTCAGTGTGATAATCGTAGGTCCATCCATGTTGCTGCAAACGGCAATATTTCATTCTTTTTCACCTGGTCCCAGTCTTTAGGGACATCATCATGTCCTCTCTGGCAGGTCCAGATTTATCCAGGGTATAGGTCCTGCCTGCATGTTTTCCTGGACCCTCGTCCAAGGCCAGGCAACTCCTCTTCTCTCCTCATGTGACCCCAGCCTGGACCACGTGCAGTATTCAGCCCTAGATTCAGCATAGATTTCTTCTGCTGGTCAACCAGCCTCTCCTCACTGCTGCACCCCAGTTCATCCCATTTTCTCAACCCCAAGCTTTTCTCATCTTGCTCTTACCCTTTCCAAAGCCCCTGAGAATGTCAGGCCTAGAAGGGACTTAACTGATCTAAGTTGACACCTTATCTGATGTTGGTGTTCTCTGTATAATATAGCCAACTGGTGGTTTTCCAAGGGTTGTTTGACTATCACAAAAAACAGATGGCTCAGGACCTCAGACCTTAGACAGTCATCTCATCTGAGGCGGGTTCCAGAATGTAAACAGTTCTTTTCTGGAGGCTTTTGCTGTTAATCAGTTCTAAGCCATAATAAAATTCAATCAAAAAAATAAAAAAGCCATTTGCAGCCACAGAGCTGAGCAAGATTTCTCAAATGTCTCCCCAAGACTCCTAAAGTAAGGGGGAAGAGTAGATGCGCGAACAACTTTCCTTGAAAGTCTCTTGATTTGGCTTAAAATTTTATGTACATTTTGTATTTTCTTTGTAATAGATCTGTTTGTTTAACTATGTGAATAAGGTTTAACTATGTGTTTAACACTCATGCTTTGAGAGGTACACACCCGACTTCCGGTACCCATGAAAGGTTATAAGTATCTCAGTTTAAGAGACATTAGCTTATCAACTACACTCCAATATAAAATAAAAATTACATAAAAAAAAAAAGAAATGTGAGCTTAAAGTCAAGAAGATTATTTACCAGTCACATTCTTCCACTTTCCAAAGCAGGGGTTGGTAGGGCAGAATGGGTACTCATGGAAGTCTTTCTAAGCTCTAAACCAAGCCAACATTTATCTAAGATTCTGAGGAAGGGATGACAATTCCCGATTGACAGAAAAGGCAGAGTGAAACTAGAGGAGAATGATTTCAGCAAAGTGACACAATGAGTATTATTCCCAGAATTTGAACATAACTCCAGGGACTATCCTTGAATCTTTTTTTTTTTCCCTTTTTTTCTTTAATTGAGTTATAATTGAATAGGTTCTTAAGTCTTACTAACTAAAAAAATGCCACTGCTCCCCACTTCTGGTTGACCTCAGCATGGATTAGCAGCTCTAGCTTTGTTCTGCCCGTAACAGTTGTCTGAGTTTGAGCAGAACTTTCTGGTCCTCTGTTTGCTCATCTAAAATCTGAGGTTAGACTTGGTGGTTTCTAAGACCTTTGCAAATAGGAGAATCTGTGCATTAACCCTCCACATACCAGTCAACATTTATTAACAAGAATCGTCCTGGGTGATGGGACATTCAGGCAAATAAAACACAACCTCTGCTCTTGCTGAATCCCTGTTCTCACCAAGCGGGTAGGAAAGGCAGGGGGACTGACACATAAATTAGTGTCATCATGGCACTCAGTGGAAGATGATGATTGTGGTTGGTCAGAGTGGAATGTTGTAGGAACAAAAAGCATTGGGCATTGGGGAGGCTTCACAGAGAAGGTGATATCTGAGCTGAACCTTGAAGGTTGAGCTAGAGTTCAATAGATGGGCAAGAGCATTCCATGGCAGGTGAACCACATGTGCAAAGGTATGTTGTAAGAAGAGTGTGAGTTTTTTTGGGAAGAGAAGCTCAGAAGACAGACTCTGTGTGTGTGTGTGTGTGTGTACACACATGTGTGTATAGAAGAATAGACTGAGGAGATGGATTTGATCTTGATATTAAAGCTTCTTGAATGCATAAGTTAATTTATCTGAGGACTGGTATTTCCAGGCAGTCCAGAGGACCAGCCCTGGGGGCAGAGGTACTGTAAGTCCACCCCTGGGGACTTAGGGGTGAGATCCCACTCTGCTTCAGGCAGAACAGCTCCACTTTTCCCTGCTTTATCTACGGGGCTCCGCTCGATTTCATCTGACGAAAAATTTCCACTGCCAAAGCAAGCAAACAAATACAAAAAAATGTATGGCCAATATGGCCGCTGAGGGGTTTTCTGATAGGCAGAAGCAGAAAGAAGCCTCTGAAGCAGACTCTGTGGGGGATTTGGGAGAGCAGAGGCCTGATGGCTGACATTCGGGAGAGACGGTCCCTCATTCAGTGTCCTCGGCAGCAGAGGGGAACTTGTAATTAGGAGGTGAGGTACACACACCCCACTGGTAGGGGAGGATCAAAACTCAGGTCTCCCCTAGGGCTGGGGGAAGTGTATGTGATCTCTACTGGGTAGTCCCCCAACTTGGGGGATGGGCTGAGAAAGTGGGAGGGGGGAGAGGCAGGAAGTGGGCAACTAGACTAACAAAGGTGCCTGTGGCGGTTTACCCAGCCCAGGTGGGAGGGCGGGACCTAGGTCTCAGCAGGGGCCATGTGTGACTATTGGGAGCTAGGACCCCATTTCAGCTTTTCTGCGGCTGGAGAATGGTGGCTGGGGGGCTGACAATCTCAGGCACTTCTGGAAGTTCCCAGGGCTAGGCCCTAGCATGTCTGATGTTGGGGGAGCCCTTTCAGCCCCCTCTCCATTCCCCCAGGGACCATGGGCTGTAGCTGCAGCTCAAACCCAGAAGATGACTGGATGGAAAACATCGATGTATGTGAAAACTGCCACTACCCCATAGTCCCACTGGATAGCAAGACCACGGTAAGAGGCAAGACAGGGGGCTTGGTGAGGGAATCGGGTGGGATGTAGGCGTGGGGAGAAAGGAACAGATCATCCCTACAGGTCCTGGAGATGACAGCGAGCCCCCCTGCCACACAGCAAGGAAAACCCTAGAGAGGGAAAGGGACTCTTCTAAGGTCACACAGCAAGTGGTGGGCAAATTCAGTAAGATCCAGCCAAGCTGAAGTGAAGGCGAGCAGGAGAGTGGGGAGGCAAGCCAGGGTCTCACCCAGCCTCCAGCTCTCTGACTTCTCTCATCCCACGCCCACAGCTGCCCATGCGGAATGGCTCTGAAGTGCGTGATCCACTGGTCACCTACGAGGGATCCAACCCCCCAGCTTCTCCACTGCAAGGTGACCTCAACCAGCAGGGCCTGAAAGACAAGGCCTGTGGATCTTTGGCTGTCAGCCTCCATCCCTTCCTCTCCTCCCCGACTTCTAACTCCTGAACTCACCCTCCCAGCCTGCTCCAGAAGTCTCCCTGACTGCCCCTGTCTTTACAGACAACCTGGTTATCGCCCTGCACAGCTATGAGCCTTCTCACGACGGAGACCTGGGCTTCGAGAAGGGTGAACAGCTCCGTATCCTGGAGCAGTGAGTGCCCCCCTTCGCCCTGCCCATCCTGGGGTATCTTCAGTACCGCAAACCCCTGCGGTCCCGGCTTGCAGAGGGAGCCCTTCAGACAAAAATGGGAGGCTCCGGAGTCCTGAGCTGGAGGGTGGGGTGGCATGGCCTAACTAGGGACTCCGACGGAGGGTTTCCAGCCGTGTCCGAGGCTGTGCAGACCATGCTAACTGCCGCCGTCGCGCAGGAACGGCGAGTGGTGGAAGGCGCAGTCCCTGACCACGGGCCAGGAAGGTTTCATCCCCTTCAACTTTGTGGCCAAAGCGAACAGCCTGGAGCCCGAACCGTGAGTGGGGACGCGTCGTGGGAATGGTGGGACGCAAATCCAGGGACCTCGGAGCAGAGGAGAGGTGCTAGGGGTGGTGGCGGTGAATGCTTGAGGGTGATAGAGGAAGACTGGACCAGCAGACCAAAGAAGCCTTCGCTTCTGCCTTGAGCAGCTGGTTCTTCAAGACCCTGAGCCGCAAAGACGCCGAGAGGCAGCTCCTGGCGCCGGGGAACACGCACGGGTCCTTCCTGATCCGGGAGAGCGAGAGCACGGCGGGTGAGCCGAGGGGCTGCTGCGGGGCGTCGGGAGGGGGCCGCGGGCTGGGGCCGCTAGCGGAGGTCCGGGGTGCGAGGAGTCCGCGGGGGTGGGGGGCGTGGGGGCCGCGTTAGCGGAGGGGCGACTCGCTGGAGGCCACCCCTCCCCGTCTTCTGCGTTCCTTCATCCCTTCTTTCGTTCAGGATCGTTTTCACTGTCGGTCCGGGACTTCGACCAGACCCAGGGAGAAGTGGTGAAACATTACAAGATCCGTAACCTGGACAAAGGCGGCTTCTACATCTCGCCCCGCGTCACTTTTCCCGGCTTGCACGAGCTGGTCCGCCATTACATGAGTGAGCGCGGCAGGACTCTTCACCTGGGCCCTACCCTATCAGCCTGTCTCCCCCGGTTCCTCTCAGGGGTCCCCCTCCACCCCCCGCCCATCTCTCAGCATGCTCCTTCATTGCCGCCACCCCCACCCAAGTGCGTGAGGGGCGGTACCTTGTAGCCTCAGGGATCAGGTGACAGCCCCATTCCTCCCCTGCCTTTCCATTTCCCCAGGTGGGGACTGAGTGAGCCCCCCACCCCCAGTCCCGCCTTACTGACAGCCCTTCGCCCCTCCCTTGACCTCGTAGATACTTCGGACGGGCTGTGCACACGGCTGAGCCGCCCCTGCCAGACCCAGAAGCCCCAGAAGCCGTGGTGGGAGGATGAGTGGGAGGTTCCCAGGGAGACGCTGAAGCTGGTGGAGCGGCTGGGGGCTGGCCAGTTCGGAGAGGTGTGGATGGGTGAGTGAGGCCCTCCAGGACTGTGGGCAGGTGGGGAGGTGTGGATGGGTGAGTGAGGCCCTCCAGGACTGCGGGCAGGTGGGGAGGGGAGTCGTGTATTGAGGTCCTGAGAGTTCTACGACAGTACCCCGAGCGACTCACACACACACACACACACCCTGTTTCAGGTCAGCTGTCTGGCTCTGAGTACATGGGCTGCGAGTGACCCTCCCAACCCTTCCCTGCCCTAGGGTACTACAACGGGCACACGAAGGTGGCAGTCAAGAGCCTGAAGCAGGGCAGCATGTCCCCCGATGCCTTCCTGGCCGAGGCCAACCTCATGAAGCAGCTGCAACACCAGCGGCTGGTCCGGCTCTACGCGGTGGTCACCCAGGAGCCCATCTACATCATCACGGAATATATGGAGAACGGTGGGCGCCATAGCCGTGCGCGGCCGCTGGGGGCGCTGCCGTCTCCTCTGCCCTCTCCGGGAGTGGGGAGGATATGCGTGGCCCTGCACTGAGGTTTTTCTAGAGGAATTTTGCTGAGCCCTCAAAGACTCACCTTCAGGGGCGACAAGAGGGTGTGTGGAGAAGAGAGTGTGCTGTTTGAACCGTATCTGGGAGCCCAGCTTGAGGAGGCAGACTCTGGTTGTTAGGCCGCTCAGTCGTGTCCCACTCTTTGCAACCCCATGGACTGCAGCATGCGAGGCCTCCCTCTCAGTTTCTGGAAGAGCACTCAACCCCCATTTTCCCTCACCTGCAGTACTGTTTGCTTTCTTCAAAGCCTTATCTTGATCTAAGGATGCTTGATCTCAGGAGATGAGTAGGTCCCTAGCCCCTTTTCTATCTCTTCTGCCCCCAGCCTTGCGGGGTCTGATCTGTTCCAAGGCCCTCTTTTTCAATTCTTGGTGAACCTCTCTCTGTCCCTTCCTCCACTGTTGGACAGATTGAGAGCCCAAGGAAGGATAATTTAAATAAATAGAAATTTCTAGGCCCAGCTTTGGGCCAAGTCTCTGTCCCACCTCTGAGGCTCAGTTCCCTCAAGAATAAGAGCAGAAATCTAAACAGGCTTATCCAGAAAGTAGTAGTCATTAAGGGCTCTGACTGCTTGGGTTGGAATCCTGGCTTGAGGACTGTGTGGCCTTGGGCTGATCACTTCACTTCTCTCTGCCATGGTTTCCTCATCTGTAAAATGGTGATAGTAATGCAATAGTAACTTTCTTACAGGATCTTTGTGAGGATGAAAGCTAATGCATATAGAGCAGTTAGAACAGTGCCTGCTATATAGTGATAGCTCAGTAAGTTTGTTGTTATCTGGCTCTGATTCTTTGGGAGTATAAAATCTGTCCCTCTTTCAGGAAGGGAAAAAAGCTAATTGATTAATGGATTCTGAAAATGGCAAATAGCAGGACACCTTCAATTGGTCGTTGCTTGGAGCTCTGTGTTGAGAAGGATTCTGAGGTTCATTGGAAGTGAGCACTGGGATTGAGTAGCAATATCTGCCATAGACACAATGGAGGAATGACAGGGTCTGTCCACATATTTGCTGCCGTCGGGTGAGGTTTTGTCTCAGTGACTAATTCAGCACTCAAATAGGGACATTCAGGTTGTTGTCATCTTCACACAGGGTTTTAATCTCTTGAGAAGGGCCAATGGTTACTAGCTCTGTTCCAGCTACTCTAATGCCTGGTATTTTCCTAGTTACCCTCTGCTACCAGAAAGATGGTCCCTCACTCCCTCATGAAACCTATTTTCATATTCCATTGTATATATTCAGCATACATTTATTGCTGTTTACTGTGGGCTGGGAGGATCTTCCCACGCGCCTCACGTAAAGAATCCGCCTGCCAATGCAGGAGACACAGGAGACGCAATTTTGGTTTCTGGGTCAGGAATATCCCCTGGAGGAGGAAATGGCAACTCCAGTATTCTTGCCTAGAAAATCCCATAGACAAGAGGAGCCTGGTGGGCTACAATCCATGAGGTCCCAAAGAGCCGATACAGCTTAGTGACTGAGCATGCATGCACTGTAGGCTGGGAATATTGATGAACAAAATAAGAATCTTGCTATCAGAGAAACCTTGTTTTAGTTGTGCACCCTAGGAAAACCAGTTTATGCCATAGGAAAGTCTTAGCAGGAAGATGATGATGATGATACAATTTATTATTCTTGGTACGATCTAGAGAGGCTTTTTATTTTTTATTTTATTTTTTTTAGAGAGGCTTTTTAAAGGAAGAGTCTAGCTGAGCCATGACCAAAATGAATCTGTAGCAGAAGAAATGGGACAAAGAGGCTTTGGAGGGGGAACCCAGTGGTCTATGAGAAAAATCTCACGGTTGTCTAAGGTAGATGGAGTAGAAGAGGCAAGAGTGGAGGGAAGAGAAGAAACTGCAGATGTGGACTATGCAGGGCTTGGATGCCTGGCTGAGGAGTACAGGTTCCACCCCACTGGTGACAAGAAGCTTGCAGACCCCTCCAAGTGGCATCTTAGTCCCCAGGAAAAGGGCATCACACATCTCAGGCACCCTTACTCTGAACACACACTCCTCCATTTTCAGCTCTTACTCTTTCTACTACACATCAGACATGGCTTCTAGGCCCCTAGTTAGGGGAGAAGGGTCTGGGAGCTTCCCCCTGGGGCAATTTGGGTCAGCAACTCTTGCTTCTGTCCACAGGAAGCCTGGTGGATTTTCTCAAGACCTCTGAAGGCATCAAGCTGACTATCAACAAACTCCTGGACATGGCCGCCCAAGTAAGGAGACTGGGGAGGGGCTGAGCATGCGCACAGGGCAATGGGATGCAGATGTCTGGCCCAGGGCTGCTGACCTGTACCTGGCCTGCAGATCGCAGAGGGCATGGCATTCATTGAAGAACGGAATTATATCCACCGCGACTTGAGGGCTGCCAACATCCTGGTGTCCCATAGCCTGAGCTGCAAGATTGCAGACTTTGGTCTAGCACGCCTCATTGAGGACAACGAGTACACAGCCAGGGAGGGTAGGTATGGGCTATGAGGGAAGTCAGGGGTCTCTGGGGTCTGGCCTGGCAGACCCTGGTGACCTCACTGCCCTCCCTCCAGGTGCCAAGTTCCCCATTAAGTGGACAGCCCCAGAAGCCATTAACTATGGAACATTCACCATCAAGTCGGACGTGTGGTCTTTCGGGATCCTGCTAACAGAGATTGTCACTCATGGTCGCATCCCTTACCCAGGTCGGGGTCCAGGCTGAAAGGGCGATGGGGAAGGGCAGCAAATTCATGTCTTTCTACTTCCTCCTGGGCTCAGAATGTGAACCTTTCCAGCTGCTTCCTCTCCGTCCTCCTAGGAGTGGCACTCGTGCATCCCCAGTCAGGTGCTACATCTCGTAGGCCTGTCTTCCATTTCTGTCCCTGAATCTCTCTTCCTTCAATAATCCCAGCTCTTTTATTTAACTCTAACACAGGCAGCCTAGTAGGTAGAAGAGGATCTGGTCTGAGAGGCAAGAGGCCTGCTTTCTTTTTTCATTTTTTCCCAAGTTTTATTTATTTTAATTTTTGGCCACACCTTGCAGCATGTTCCCCAGGATCTTAGCTTCCCAACTGGGGATCAAACCTGCACCTGCTGCACTGGAAGGCAGTCTTAACTGCTAGACCACTGAGGAAGTTCCCAGAGGCCTGCTTTTTATTACTACATCTGCCACTGATGCTTTCTGTTTGACTTTGATCAGATTATTGCTTCTTTCCCCAGTTGTAAAACGTGAGGTTAGAACAGTATTTGACCCATACAAAACACTCAAGAGTGTTAGGTTTTATTATTAATCACTTTGGGCAAGTGACTACCTTTCTGAGCCTCAGTTGCATGAAATGAGAAGCAAGGTTATTTTTGAAAGAGCTTGACTCATAGTAGATGCTCACGAAACACTGACTTGATTTCCTTTCCCTCTGAAGCCTTTCATGTCGAGTGAGAGAGATGTGTAAACAACCAATTCCCACCCTCTCCCACTCCTCGCTCTATCTCCTTGACAAAGTTCTTTACCACTGAATTCAGCCAGGACAGGAATGGAATTTTTTTGGAAGGAACTTGCTAGGAAACTCTGGGGAAAGGAAACAGAACACAAAGACAGGGTCGGGAGGTCGTGCTGCCCAGTGGCCAGACTGGCAGAAGCTTCCCACATTCTGAGCAGTGTGCCCAGAACTTTGCTCCTGGGAAGGTAAAAACACCTTAGAATTAGGTGTGAGTGTGCAGGCCTTCCCTGGTCTGGACTTGTCCCATCAAAGAGTTCAAGGGCAGCACTGGGTAGAAACATACTCTTGTCATCCTGCCAAGAGCTCACTCTGCTCCCTTGGAGAATTTTTCTCCTAGAAGAATAAAGGCAATGAAAGCACAATGATAAATGGCAACTGACGCATAGTTTCAGGGTCAGGGAAACTATGGGGAGTAATGGGGACCTGGCTAAACTTGCGTCTGCGCCAGCAGATGGTTGCTATTAAGACACCAGGGCCCAAAAAACAGAGCTGTGTTTTTTCAAGAGAAGCCAAAGCTTGGAGTTTCAGGAAAATTTGCCTGCTTCCAAATATTAGTGATGATTCAGATTGTTTAAAAACACAATAAAGGGCCAAGCCAAAGTGGGTCTGTCTGTGGGCTATATTTAGGCTGGGTGTAGCCAATCGGTTTGCACCCTTGACTCTGTCCATCAGTGTTGTTTCCTAGCCTATGTCTTTCCGTGCCCTGATTTTTAAATGTGAGGGACACCTATCTAGAGGCTCTCCAGGGACAAGGCTTGAGGAAGAGAGGTCTCTATTGACTAGGTTCCAGTTTGAAGCTTTGTAGGAGTAAAACTACTGTTTTGCTAGGACATCTAGGAGTTAGGCTTCTCTTCTCAAGAGAATGAAGGAGAAACCAGAGGCCACACAGGTAATTTAGAAACAGGGAGTCTATTTCTGCTATGACCATTCAGTTCTCCAGAGCAGCATCTCTTGGGGTCCACATGTAATGGGCCTCACTGGTGGGGCCAGGATCAGTACAAAGGGAGGGAACTGGTCCAAAGATGACTTCATCTGGGTCACAGAGGGCCTAGTGAATCTTCTGTGCCCAATGCAGGGTCTGTCCGGCTGAGGCCCAGGATCCACCTGCTTCCTGATGCAGCATCTCATGTGCCTGTTCCCAAAGCTGGAGAAACTTCTCCACTGTCCTGGCTGTGGGCCCCCATCCTGCGCTGGGTCCTCCTTCCCCACCATCCTTCCCCACCAAATAATAATCATCACAGGCGCTCTTTATGCTCCATCTCCTCCAGGCACCATCCTCAGGGCTGCGTACACACTTTCTCATTCAATCCTCACAACATCTCTAGGAGGTAGGAACTCCTATTATCCCATTTTCCAAATAAGGAAACTGAGGCTCAAAGAGGGGCAGTGGGTCACGCAAGGACTCACAGCCAAACACGTGTGTTACTTCATGTTTAAGCCATAGCAGACACTCCAAGTGGCATGATTGACCTTTTGTAGGCACTGCCAGTATAGCCTTACCATCCTTATCATCGATGAAGACCAAGATCCCTTTGGATTGGTGCTCACACCATACCTGTTGTCAGATATCTTCTTGACCATCACCCCTGCCTCTGGGCTTCTGAAGCCTGGAGCCTTGATGCCAGTTCTCCTATCAACCTCTAGGGATGACCAATCCTGAGGTGATTCAGAACCTGGAACGAGGCTACCGCATGGTACGACCTGACAACTGCCCAGAGGAGTTGTACCAGCTTATGATGCTGTGCTGGAAGGAGCGCCCAGAGGACCGGCCCACTTTTGACTACCTGCGCAGCGTGTTGGAGGACTTCTTCACGGCCACGGAGGGCCAATACCAACCCCAACCCTGAGGGCTGTAGGTGACTGGGGCTTGCAGCCCTCCCACCATCTAGCCAATCTGGCTGGGGGAGGTGCGGTTCCTGTGTCATACCCATGTGGCCTATGCACATTTGGACTCAGCATGTGAATCCCACCCATGTGCGACACATTCACTTCTCATGTCTTATACACAGGATCTGTAGTTGCGTGGGCTTTGCACATGTGTCTTATACATGTATGGCCTGTGCATATATGTCTTGGACACTTGTCCAAGTTGTCTCTTTCCGGGTGCCCCCGTGACTTGCAAGACCACCAAAGAGAGGAGAGAGGCTGTGATTAACACCTGCTTCTCCCTGCCCCCTTTTCCTTTCCCCTGGTCATCAAGATGCTCTTTGAGGGCTGGGACCTTATCTAAAATACCTCTGTGTGCTCCTCTTTGGTGTTGGCACACATAAGGAGCTCAATAAATATCTATTGGTGAAGATTGTACATCTTTCTGCTGCCCACTCCAGTCTCCTCTTCCTTGCGGGGGACAGGGGGGGATTGAACGTTCCGAAGATGGAAACTGAGGCACCCTGATTTGGGGTGAAAGGTGGGAGGGATGAAGGGATGTCTGAACTTTTTCCAGCCCTGCTGATGTTGGCTGCCAAGAGAAGGTCCTTATATTTTGCGGTATGTGTTTTTTAAACCCCTTCAAACCTCCACCCCAAAGAATTATGGGCACCCTAGCCAGAACCTCCTAGAGAGTAGATGTGTCCCAAGACCCTTTCCCATTGTATAAGGGTGACTGCCTTTTCCTTTTTACAGCTACTGATTCGAGAGCTATATGTTCTGATTCACCTTTAAGGTGTTTTTAAACATTGAGTTAATCCACTCACTTAACAAATATTTATTGAACATTTACTGTGTACTAGGCAGTGGATAAGATCTCTGGGGAGCTTACAGGGAAGATAGTAAGCATCACAAAGAAATAAATGGTATGGTATGCTGCAAGATGATAGTGGTAAGGGGAAAATAGAACAAGGAAAGGGGGATTAAGAATGTCATATTTGGGGGAGGTTTGTAGTTTTAAAGAGGGTGGACTAGGAAGGTCTCTTTGAGAAGGTGAATTTTGAGCAAAAATTTGAAGGAGGTGAGGGAGTAAGTGGTATAGGGGAGGAGCACTCAGGCAGAGGGAACAACAGCCTGAGGCAGAAACTTGAGACACAAAGGGCAAGCTCTGAGACATAAAGGCTGCCTGAGGGAGGAGGGTAGATCCTATGGGGCCTGGGCCTGTGGCTTCTGCAGGAGCCATTTTGAGACTCACATTTTAAAAGGATGGCTCTTACTGCTGTCTTAAAAATAGACTGAGAGCCTTCCCTGATGGTCCAGTGGAAGACTCCATGCTTCCACTGCAGAGGGCATGGGTTTGATTGCTCTTCTGGAAATTAAGATCTTGCATGCCAAGGCACAGCCAAAAAGTAAATGTGTGCTGTGTGCTAAGCCCCTGCATTCGTGTCCAGCTATTGCGACTCATGGACTGTAGCCTATTTACAGGGATTCTCCAGGCAAGGATACTGGAGTGGGTTGCCATTTTCTTCTCTAGGGTATCTTCCCGACCCAGGGATCAAACTTGAGTCTCTTATGTCTCCTGGATTGTCAGGCGGGTTCTTTAAATTAATTAAGTAGGGCTCCTCTGGTGGCTCCATGGTAAAGAAGCTGCTGCCAGTGTAGGAGACATGGGTTCCATCCTTGATCTTGGAAGATTCAACATGGTGCAGAGCAACAAAGCCTGTGCACCATAACTACCGAACCTGTGCTCTAGAGCCTGGGAGCCACAACTGAAGGCCCTGCGCCTTAGAGCCCATACGCCGAAACCAGAGAAGCCATTGCAATGAGAAGCCGAAGCACAGCACCGAGACAATAGCCTCCACTCGCCAAAATTAGAGAAAAACCTGCCCAGCAGTGAGGACCCAACACAACCAAAAAGAAATATATATATATATATATAAAATTAATTAATCTAAAAAAAAGAAAAGAAAATAGACTGAGTTAGCAGCCAGTTTATAAAACTGGGGCAGTTTGGCATAAAACTCCAGATTTCTGTCTTCTCTTGAGAAAACAGCAAGATTTGGCTCCTTTGGGTTTACCTGGCCTCATGGAGCTGAGTAATGGCCACCGCCTTTAGGTGGGGCATGAGCTCTGCCTTTCACACCCTATTGTCTCAGATTATGAACCTAAGTGTTCGTGGCTAATTTTTTTTTTTTTTCGTGGCTATTTATCATCATGCTTGTGCTATGGTTTTTATAATAAGGAGGCAAATGAAAATTTTTGCACACCATATTTCTATTACAAAGTGTGAAAATTAAAGATGCCTGAAGATGGCAGTGTGTTTGAAGAAAGATGGGAGGACATATTTCTTTATGAAAGTAAAAAAACCAGTTTTAAAAATAAGCAAAGTACCTGACTCAAACCAATATAACTATATATAATATAAATCCACTCATTTATACCACCTTCCTGACCTCTGTAGGCATCTGAGTTTGTGATTCCTGTTCTGCATTTTATAAAATGCTGCCACACCCATGACCTCATCTGATCCCACCCTCCTCCTTTTTTGGACATGGCTGCAGCCACAGAGTTGATGAACCTTGTTTTCTTACACTCCATTTTACTAAGCGGGAAATGGGGACACAGAAAGGTTTCTGGCTGGGAAGCACCAACACAACTGGCGATAGGGTTTATTTCTTGGTCTTTTGCTGTTTCTATAATAGAAGCACCCAACACCACCACCTAAAGGTTAGACAAAGCACCTAAGCCAACCCTCCGACCAGACCCCTGGACACACATCTACCCTCACCCCATATAAGGAACAAGCTTCACCCCCCACCCCCGGACGGTGGCGGGAGAGGGCGGGGGGGGGGGGGGGGGGAAGCTAGCAAGCAAGCAGGGAAACCTGTTGTTTGTTCTTGCTCCCTGATGCTGCCGGCTGCTGCCCTAGGGGCCCCAATAAAGCCTTGCCTGAAAAAAAAAAAAGTGCCCAAACTTAGATTTCCTGTTACTTTTAGAATTAAAAGCTCAAATGCAGTTCCCATGTGAGGAATACAAGTGATCAGGCTGTCTTTAGACTAAGTCATGTCCGACTCTTTTGCGGCCCCTCCCCTCCACCAGCCTGCTCCTCTGTCCAGGAGACTTCCCAGGCAAGAATACTGGAATGTGTTGCCATTTCCTTCTCCAGGGGAATCTTCCCGACCCAGGAATTGAATTTGTGTCTCCTGCACTGGCAGGCAGCTTCTACTGTAAAGAGGCATAAAAATGTATCTTATTGACTGTAGAACCCTGAGTAACTTACTTGGCACACAGTAAGCACTCACTAAATATTAATATTGTTGTAGTTGCCTCTTAAATAGTCCACCACAGTGCTTTTCAGCCTTTAGCTTTCAATAATGATTAACTGATTGATCTAGTGTAGTGGTTCTCAAGGATAGGGTTGGGGGCACTTTTATACTCCCTCCAATCCTCTCCTCCTTGCCCTGGAGACATTTTGCCATGAATAAGTACAATTTTTGTTGTCACAGCTGCAGGGGGCTGGGGCAGTGCTACTGGCATCTAAGAGTAGTGGCCAAAGTGAAAATGTTAATCACTCAGTCGTGTCCCACTCTTTGGGACCCCATGGACTGTAGCCCGCCAGGCTCCTCGGTCCATGGAATTCTCCAGTATCCTTATACTGGAGTGGGTAGCCATCCCTTTCTCCAGGGAATCTTCTCCATTCAGGGACTGGACCTGTGTCTCCAGCATTGTAAGCAGATTCTTTATGTGTGAACCACTAGGGAAGCCCAGGATGCTGCTAAAAAACACAGTGCACGGGATGGTCCCCCACAACATATTTGGATATTATCCAAAATATTAATAGCTTCAGTATCTTTAGAAACTCTGGTATAAGCGACAGTTTCCTCCCATCTAAAGGCATTCCTTAGCCCTCCTGGGTGACTGCATCAGGGAGGCAGGCTTTGGAGTAAGAAAGTCTGGGTTCTGTGCTTCTGGAGTCGAGTAAGCGTTTAAAAAAATCTGTGGTTGAAAACTGAACGTAATTATTGTGTGACTCTGAGGAAGTCACAAAGTTCTCAACTTCATTATCCTTGTCTGTAAAATGGGAATAAAAGGCCCCATTACAAGGCAGCCAATGGAACAACAGAGATGACTGAGATAATGTCGGTCAAGCTATGGCACAGTCCTTCGTCTACAGCAGTTTCCTGTCGTTTGTCAATTTATTTCTCCTCCTCTAAACTTAGCTGAGTGACCTTGAGCAAGTCACTTTCCATCGTAGGCCTCTGTCAAATGACAAAGTTGGCCTCTGATCTCCAAGCAATCTCCCAAAGCGGAATGGGACACCCAAGTTAGCAGGCCCACTTTCTTCCCCCGGGACGAATTGGTACGGTCCCGGGGCAGCCCCACCCCCCCTGTCGCGGACCTTGGTACAGGCCCAGGGGGCCCTCGGAGGCCTCGCCGGGCTGCCCTTGCCCCCCGCCGAGTTCCGGGCCGTCCCAGCGCCATTGATTGGCTGGAGCAGTGCCCGGGCTGCGCGGCTATAGGTGAGCCCGGGCGAGGATGGGCGGAGCGCGCTGGAGGCCCGCCCCCTCCCCGCTGGGTCGGACGCTGAGCGGAGCCACCGGCGGGAGGGCGGACGGACCGACTGACGGGAGGGACGGGAGGCGAGCAAGATGGCGCAGACTCAGGGCACCAAGAGGAAAGTCTGTTACTATTACGACGGTGAGCACAGTCCTCGCGCTGGGGGCGGGGCCTGGCCCGAGCCGGGCGGGATCCGGGAGAGGGAGTCGAGGAGATCCGAGGGGGGAGGCTGAGGCGTTTGGGAAAGGCTGAGGGAGGAGGCTGAGAGAAGGAGGCTGAGGCTGAGAGGAGGTCGAGGCTGAGTGCAGAGGCTGGAAGAGGTTGGGGTTGAGAGAGGAGGCAAAGAGGAAAGGAGGTGGAGCTTGAGGGAGAAGGCTGAGGGGAAGGGGGTCGAGGCTTAGAAGGGAGGCGGGGTAGGGGGGCTCCGAGGTCAGGAGGGTCGCCTGGGGAAGCCTGAGGTCACCTTGGTGGGAAATTCTGAAGTCTGATGTGGAGTTTGCGGCGGCCTCTTAGAGGGGAGGCAGAGTCCGAGGCAGGAGGCAGAATCTGGTGAAGATTGCCGGGTTACATGTTCTGCTGAGAATCCTAAGATCTCTCACTGCCCCTTTCCTTCCTCATCTCTTCTGGTGAGAGGCCTGCAGGGCTCAGCACCTAGAGGTCACCAACTCCCCTCCCCCTGTCTCCCAGCGGGCCCTGCGGTTGCTGCTGGGAAATGGGACTCCTGGGATTGGAAGAAGAAGGATGCAACTTGTTAAAACAAACTTTTTCGTTGGACAGAAATCTGTGGAGCAGCAGCTTCTTCTGTTGTAGGTATCGTTTAGGGGCTGAGGCCAGGGGATGGTCTTGCCACCTTCCTCTCACTCAGTCTGGAGGAGCGTATAGACCATGACAGAAAAATTGCTCTACAGTATCAGGTTGAGAGGAAGGATAGCTCAGAGTTTGCTGGGAGAACAGAGAAGTGTCTGCCCAGACTGAGAAGTCAGGCAAGGAGGTGCCATCTCAATTAGGACCTGAAGAGCAGGAGTTATTAACTAGGCCCAGAAAGGACAAAGATAACAAGTTGAGAGGTAAGAGAGAGGCGAACACCTTTGAAAAATGCCCGGATGTACAATATGGTAGAGGCATAAATTTGATGGCACAGTGTTAGAAGGTGTAGAGCAAGGGTGAGAAAAAGGTTGCAAGTGATGAGGCTGGAGAAGTAAATGGGAGCCAGATCACGAAAGGCTGGGCACACCACCCTTAGAAAGTTGGATTATATTCACTGGTGAATCATTGAAGTCTTATGCAGGTTAGTGACATCATCAAATTTATTGTACCTTAGAACTATCACTCTGGAACAGAAGTTAAATGCATGAATGGAGAAGTAAGGAAAAAGGCAAGAATCCCAAGTATCTAGTTTGGGCAGTTTCATGCTGAACGTAGAAGGCTATTTCAGTTGATAATATTGGGTGTTTTTATTTTTATTTATTTATTTTTGGGGGGGGGTTGTTTTTTTTTGGGGGGGGGGTTGTTTTTTAAAGAAACATTTGTTGAGATGTCTGGGGGATATCCCAAGTAAAGGTGTCCAGTAGGCAGTGGCCATTCAGGTCTGCAGTTTAGAAGACAAATGAGAAGATAGAAATTTTTGATGATTGTCAGCATACATATATTCAGCTGATAATTTTAGTTACAAAAGAGGATACAGTCACCCTTGTATCCCATATAAGAAGTTGTATAGGGTAAAAAGAGAAGAGGGTCCAGGGTGGGATTCTAAGGAAGTGGGCTGAGAAAAAAGTCTAGTGTTCTTCATACTCTGTACTCCTGGGTATGTAGAGTACATTTGTACATTAGTCACTGTGTATTGGAATTGCCCATTTACTTATTCATACTTCTTACAGAAAGTGAACTCCTTAGGGGAAAGGGTCATGTTTTGTCTACCTTTGTATACTCAGCCCCTCAAACAGTGCCTAGCTCATAGGAGATTCTCAAAAAATATTGTTCATAGAGTGAATAAAGATACAGAGGGAATGGCTTGAGATGTAAGTGAACCAGAAAGTGTTGGGTTACAGTAGCCAAAAGAGGGAGGGAGTGGCCAAGTGTTGGCAAGAACTGTTTCCTATGCAGGATTTAGAACTGAAGTTAAATTGCTGTAGACTGAAGGGATGAGTGAAGAGGAGGCATTAGATTGAACTTTTTTTTAAAAGGGAACTGTTTTTTGGGTCATACCACTCTGTGTGTAGGGTCTTTGTTCCCAAACCAGGGATTGAACCTGTGCCCCCTGCAGTGGAAGCACGGAGTCTTAACCACTGGACCACCAGCAAAGTCCCAAAAAGGAAGCTTGTTGAGACAGAGAGAGGGTTGTTGATAAAAAGGAGATCTAGTGGCTGAGAGTTAAGTATGTGCAAATTGTTATGGAAAATAGGGAGAGGTTGAAGATACTGGAGAGAGGGGCTAGTAATGATGGAGGTCCCTGAGGAGAGATCAGGTAAGATGGAAACCAGAGTACACATAGGGACACCTGTCTTTTAAGAGGAAGTTCCTTTGGGATGAGAGGGTAAGTGACAAGAAAAAACGTGTTTGAAGGAGAGAAGATGGAAAGGAGAGGGGGCTTTCAGGATGAAGTAAGCAAATATTCCTTTTCCTGAGAGTGGGGGAGGGCAGTTGGGTAGAGTAGAAATCTTGAAGAGAGATAGCTGTTCTGAAAGAGGGAGCAGGAAAAAAACATTTGAAGGATTGCTGGGCAGTGGTGAGGGCCCATTTGAAGCTGGAGTCTGTGACTTCATAGCTTTATCAGTTTGCACAGTTTTGTGATCTCCACATTCTCAGTTTAAAAAGAGAAAAAGTGGAAAGACCTCCATCTTTAGAGAAGGGTGATCTCTTCCTTTCTGAGAAACTACTTGTGAGTTTCTCAGTGAGGTCACTAGTTTGGGACTGAAATATGGCTCTGCTGTTCAAAAACTGAAGTATTGGACAAGTCATTTTACCTTTCCAAGCCTCAGGCCTCTCCCCTGCAAAATGGAGAAACTATGAGAACAGTGCAGAAAGCCCTTTTTAATAAAGTTTTAAAAAGTTTAAAACAGCCGGACTGGTTCCAGGACCCCAGCACAGATATCAAAAGGATGCTCAGGTTCCTTACATAAAATGACACAGTACAGTTGGCCTTCCTTAGCCAGGGTTAGTGGATGGGGAGGGCCAATTCTTATCTACAAGGGTAATTTTTTTAAGTCTCTCAGCAACCTGATTAAAAACTGTTAAAGACAGGATAGCATGTTTGGGCCCCGCCCTCAGGTACTCAGCTTTCTAGATAAGTTATCTCAGTCCCCCAAGTCTCAACCTTGGCTGGATTCTGGCTTGATAGGCAGGGGAGTTGCTAGGGATCAAGACCTATACCAGAGACATGGGTCAGCAGGAATCCAATTTATATAACATAGCAATGACCTTATGACTCCTGACAGCCCACAAATTGGGTCTGCATCTTGAAGACTTGAACTTACCTGGTGGCTTAGATGGTAAAGAATCTGCCTGCCATGCAGGAGACTCAGGTTCGATCCTTGGGTCAGGAAGATCCCCTGGAGAAGGGACTGGCTACCCACTCCAGTATTCCTGCCTGGAGAATTCCATGGACAGAGGAACCTGGTGGGCTGTGCTTCATGGGGTCAAAAAGAGTGGGACACAACTGAGCCACTGACGCTTTCACTTTCTGGAAGTCTCAGCTAGTGCCTTGAGAACCTGTTCTACCCACCCCCGTGGCTGGTAAGGTTGTCTGAGGAGCCCTGGGAACAAACTTCTCTGACTGCCTTCCCTCCTACTGTATCTCAGTCTGTCTGTATGGGACTGTTGAATGCCACTACATGCTGTGCTAGCTTGTGACTGTGAGAACACAGGCCTCGCTAAAATGAAAAGGATGAACATTAAGGAAATCTAAATAAAGTATGGACTTTTAATAAATAATTATCAATATTGCTTCATTAATTGTAACAGATACTTTCTATTTCACTAATGTAAAATGTTAATAGAGGAAATAGTATAGTATCTAAGAACTCTGTACTTCTTTGCAACTTTTCTGTAAACCTAAAATTGTTTTAAAGAATAAGGTTTATTTAAAAAGAGAGAGGGACTTCCCTGGTGGTCCGGTGAGTGGGATTCTGCACTCCCAAGGCAGGGGCCTGGGTTCAGTCCCTGGTGGGGAAACTAGATCCCACATGCCGAAACTGAAGATCCAGTGCTGCAGTAAAGATCTAGGATCCTGGGTGCCGAAACTAAGACCTGGTGCAACCAAATAAATATTTTTAAAAACAGAGAAAAGGATGAGATCCTAAATATCCAACTGTTTAGAAGTTTCCTATTATCACAGGCCATGTCTGTGCTAAAGAGAATTGAAGTACAGCTTGGATGCTGTTGGTGGCATTCCCCACAGTGCATTGCTCCCTGGAATGAAGCCTATTTCTGGCACTACTAAATCATTGATTAAGAGGTTGGGACCCTTTGTTTCACTGGTAATGAAAGATCTGCCTTATTCTAGTGAACTTCCAAGGAGAGAACTTTGGGTGTGCAATTCACATGATTTTGAAATATTTTTCCAGGAACTATCTACCAGGTAGACTACAGAGCCCTTTTAGGTTAATTGCAAACTGAAGTAGGTACCTGGGAAACCTGATAAAGTTTTGTTTTGTTTTGTTTTCTTAATTTTGAAAATTTTGACCACCCCACTTGGGCATGTCTCAATTCCCCAACTAGGGATCAAATTCTTGTCTCCTGCATTGGAAGCCCAGAGGCTTAACCACTGGATCACCAGGGAAGTCCTGCTGATAACAGTTTTTAACATCCTGGATTTGGAGTTAGAAGGGTTGACTCTCAGATCCTTTATTAGCTCTGAGATTTTGAGCAGGCACATAACTTCTCTGAGTCTCAGTTCATTTGCTTGAATCTTTATTCAGCCTGTGTAATGTACAGGGCATATTTGTCCTTGCCTTCAAAGAGCAGTCTTGTAGATATAAAATAGATATGTAAATAATTGAGATACAAAATTAAGTGCCATATATAAATTGCATGCAGAGGAAAAGACCATTTATTCTGATTAGGACTATGCCTGGAGCTTTAGCTGAGCTTTGTAGTGTGAGGAGGATGCTCAGAGAAGCAATGACTTTCCAGGTCAAAGGAACAGTCTGAACAAAGAATACTTTGGTATGAAGGTGAATGCATTCAAGAAGCTGACAATAATCTAGTGTGTTCATAGCAGAGATTGGCAGTTCAACTCAGTTCAGTTCAGTCACATCCAACTCATTATGACCCCGTGGACTTCACTGTAGCACGCCAGGCTTCCCTGTCCATCACCAACTCCTGGAGCTTGCTCAAACTTGTGTCTATTGAGTCGGTGATGCCATCCAACCATCTCATCCTCTGTCGTCCCCTTCTCCTCCTGCCTTCAATCTTTCCCAGCATCAGGGTCTTTTCCAATGAGTCAGTTCTTCACATCAGGTGGCCAAAGTATTGGAGTTTCAGCTTCAGCATCAGTCCTTCCAGTGAATATTCAGGACTGATTTCTTTTAGGATGGACTGGTTGGATCTCCTTGCAGTCCAAGGGACTCAAGAATCTTCTCCAACACTGCAACAATCGATTCTTCGGCGCTCAGCTTTCTTTATAGTCCAACTTGCATGTCCATATGTGACTACTGGAAAAACCATAGCTTTGACTAGACAGACCTTTGTTGGCAGAGTGATGTCTCTGCTTTTTAATATGCTGTCTAGGTTTGTCATAACTTTTCTTCCAAGAGATTGGCAGACTTTCCGTAAAGGGCCAGATAGTAAATATTTTAGAGTTTGTGTGCCTGGGAGGGCTTCCTAAGTGGCACTAGTGGTAAAGAACTCACCTGCCAGTGCAGGAGACATAAGAGATGTGGGTTCGATCCCTGGAACGGAAGGATGCCCTGGAGAAAGAGTTGGCAACCCACTCCAGTGTTCTTGCCTGGAGAATCCCATGGACAGAGGAGCCTGGCAGGCTACAGTCCATGGGATCACAAAGGAGTCAAAAGTGACCAAAGTGACTTAGCATGCATGTGCCATATAGGTGGGTCTCTATAGTAACTATTTAGCTACTCAACTCTGCCATTATAATGTAAAAGTAGTCATAGATAGTAAAACTTATGGGCATTGTTGTATTCCAATAACATCTTATTTGGAAAAATCAAACAGCCAGTTGTATATAACCCAAGTGCCATAATTTGCTTGCTAACGTCTAGAACAGAATGTGTGTGTGTATGTGTATGTGGTGTGTGTGTGTTGGGGTAGGGTGGTAGTGGTAAGAAGTTGGAAAAATAGATTAAGAAAGTCCTATTGAAGTTGTTCGTTATTCTTTATGCTATAGAAAATGGGGAACCATTAAGGATTTTTGAGTAGGGTAGTGATGTTATCAAAGCTGTATATTAGGAAAATAACTAGTATGGCAGATAGTTTGAACTGACAACAGAGGGCCCAGCGGAAGGTTATTGCTGTGGATAAATCAGGAGATGGTGAGTTTATGGGGCTTCCCTGGGGGCTCTGCCAGAATCCTTGCCAGAATGCTTTGGATAGAGGAGCCTGGCAGGCTACAGTCCATGGGGTCGCAAGAGTCGGACACGACTTAGAGACTAAATAAACAACCAACCTGGTGGCTCAGTGGTAGAGAATCTGCCTGCCAGTACAGGAGACATGGGTTCAGTCCCTGATTTGGGAAGATCCCACAAGCCTCGGAGCAACTTAAGCCGAAGTGCCACAATCATTGAGACTGTGCTCTGTAGAGCCGGGGAACCACAGCTGCTGAGCCCACATGCTGCATGCCCTAGAGCCCATGGTTCACAACAGAAGGCACTGCAGTGAGAAGCCTGAGCACCATAGCTAGAGAGTAGCCTCCATTCTCCTCAACTAGAGAAAAGCCTGAGCAGCAGTGAAGACCAGCACACTCAAACAGAAAAAAAAAAATTAATGGATAAGATAATTTAAAAGGATGATGAGTTTAGTCTATAATCTATAAAATGGGAATAATACTCCCTGTCTTAACTATTTTCCAGGGTTTTTGTGAGAATCCAATAAGAAAGTGATTGTGAAAGTACTTTGACACCATAAAGTGTTATGATGTGCAAGAGGTGAACTGTGACTTACAGTAATTCTGAGTAGTGATGATTATTTTTTCTGTTGTGGGAGTGAATTCCTTGGAGATAGTGAGGTGAGTCACCTCACTGGCCGCTGTTCCCCAGTAGCTTTGGACTGACCCCTCTTACACTTTTCAATGCTTTTGGGTTCCGAGGGAAAAAACTGGGCTAGACAGACATCCTTAAGTGCTCATCTCACCACGGTCCCCTGCTTTTTTTTTTTTTCTTTTGGAGTTACCCTTCCTTGAGGTGGGAGAGAATCTTGGAGCCTAGAATGAACCAGACAGAATTTGCCTAGAAATTTGTTGTAAAGATCTGTGGGTTCTCCTGGGAGTGTGTGTCTGACTGTGTCACTGAAGCTGTCTCTCTTTCTTCTTCAGGGGATGTTGGAAATTACTATTATGGACAAGGCCACCCAATGAAGCCTCACCGAATCCGCATGACTCACAATTTACTCCTTAACTATGGTCTCTACCGGAAGATGGAAATCTATGTGAGTTACTGGGAGCTTCACCCCTCCCTAGCCTCTTCGGCTCTGGTTCCCCATATATCATTCGTTATCTCATTTTTTTTCAATTACTCATTTATGAAATGTGTTGAGTGACTGTTATGTGGCAGGCATTGTAAATGATAGATATTCTTTGTTTTTTAAGGTGCTCACTCTAGTGCTAGTGAACAACATGTACACAAATTGTACTACAGTGTGTAAGGGCAACAATTAAAAAAATGTGTAAGATTCAGAGATATTGAGGAGGAACGTGGAAGGGAGCCTTGGAATGTTTCCTAGAAGTGATAGCTAAGCAATGTTTTAAAGATTAAATAGAAATTAGCCTGGAGTCCAGGAGGGGACTAGCATTCCAGGCTGAGGGAAGAACATATACAAAAAGACAGGCAGAAAGGTAGGAACAATATGATGTGTTTAGGGAAATATAAGTAGTTTAGTGTGCAGGTGTTGCTGCAGTATAAAGTTGACAAGCGTGAGAGAGGGGAGCTAGAGCTGGAGAGGTCAGCAAGAATTGGATGTGCTATATTAAGATATTTTGCTGGGCCAAGGTAAAAAAATCCAGTCCCTAAAAACTAAGTGATTGGAACTGTGTTGAACTCTAGTTACTAGAGAGTATGGACTTTCTAGCCATTTGGCCCGGCTCCAGCTGCTGTCTTTTGCCACATCTTCCAATTTTCCCTGATGGCTCAGCGGATAAAGAATCTGCTTGCAATGGAAGCAACCTAGATGTCCATCAGCAGATGAATGGATAAGGAAGCTGTGGTACATATACACCATGGAATATTACTCAGCCATTAAAAAGAATTCATTTGAATCAGTTCTAACGAGATGGATGAAACTGGAGCCCATTATACAGAGTGAAGTAAGCCAGAAAGATAAAGAACATTACAGCATACTAACACATATATATGGAATTTAGAAAGATGGTAACGATAACCCTATATGCAAAACAGAAAAAGAAACACAGAAGTACAGAACAGACTTTTGAACTCTGTGGGAGAAGGTGAGGGTGGGATGTTTCAAAAGAACAGCATGTATATTATCTATGGTGAAACAGATCACCAGCCCAGGTGGGATGCATGAGACAAGTGCTCGGGCCTGGTGCACTAGAAAGACCCAGAGGAATCGGGTGGAGAGGGAGGTGGGAAGGGGGATCGGGATGGGGAATACGTGTAACTCTATGGCCGATTCTTATCAGTGTATGACAAAACCCACTGAAATGTTGTGAAGTAATTAGCCTCCAGCTAATAAAAAATAAATAAATAAATTTAAAAAAAAAAAAAAAAAGAATCTGCTTGCAATGCAGGAGATACAGGAGACGTGGATTCCATCCCTGGGTTGGAAAGATCCCCTGGAGGAGGAAAATGGCAACCCCCTCCAGTATTCTTGACTGAAAAATCCCATGGGCAGAGGAGCCTGGTGGTCTGTACCCCAAAGGGTCACAAAGAGTCAGAGACGACTGAGTGACCAAGCGCATAGCAGTTTTTAAAGAGAAGCCAGAACTCTGGGTTATTACATAGAGTCTCCAAGGTGTAAAATGTTGGCCCAAGTTTGTTTGTTTGAAACATGTAGCAACAAAAGCACATGAACATATCTGTGGGCCAAATTTGGTCCAAAGTTTCCCAATTTGAATTTTCTGGAGGCTATAAAAAAAAAGTATTTATTCAAAACATTTTGTTTATTTGTTTGGCTGTGCCTGGTCTTAGCTGTGGCACACAGCATCTTCCATCTTCATTGTGGTGTGCTGGATCTTTAGTTGCAGCATTCAGGATCTTTTACCATTGGGAATGTGAACTTTTTAGTCACTGGATCACTAGGGAAGTCTCAAGTGAAGTATTTTAAACGAGAAATAGGAACAGGCATGCGTTTTAGAAGCAGGGAGGCTAAGTTAGGAGGCTGTTGCAAGAGTCCAAATGAGAAAATAAGGAGGGGCTGGGGGCCTGTGTTGCCTTATGGTTAGAGTATAAGGGTTGTTGAAGTCTGTGCTGACAGCTTAAGTAACCTAGCAGCAGCAGCATCCTTCCCCACCATTCCAGAGACTGAAAGGAGATGAATCTTCTGTCTGAGGCGGCCGTGTCATGTCTCTGGAGCCACTGGATGCAGCTGGGGAAGCAAGAAGGGAAGGTAGACAGAGGAGCAGATGGAACTTGGGACCAGAGAGCATTTTCAGGTGTGAAGGGCATCTGGGAATGAAAAACATAAAAGATAGCAGAGGTTTTCAGGGACCCTAGGGAACAGACTAGCATTTAGATTAAGAGAGGGTGAATGTGGAATAGTAAGCACCAGGGCTTTACGAGGCTGCCTGTTGCACATCTCAGCCATGCTGACCTGGCCTCAGTGTACCTCCGTCCCTGCCACTCGTCCAGCCAGATCAGATTCTGCCTCTTTCCACCCCATTCTGATGGGGAGGATTATTTACTCCACCTACTCATGTCTTTCTCATTTTCAAGAGTTGATTTAAGCACTATTTCTTTTTTTCATTCAACAGATTTTTGTTGAGCACTTGTTATAACCCAGGGACTTTATTAACCTCCATGAGTGATACTGAGATATTGATAATAAAAAAAGGATCATATCTTTAAGTGAGAGGAGAAATTAACTAACATTTATTGAAGATTGCTAGGTACCAAGCCAGGGCTACTGTTATTTACTTAATCTTTATAGCAGCCTTGATTTGAATCACTCTCCACTGTGCCTAGCCTACACTCTATTTTTATTAAAGAAGAAAGCCCTTCCTAGCAACTTCCTAACAGATTTCCCCTTAAGTCTCATTCGGTCATTTGCCACACTTAAACCATTCACCAGCAATTTGATCCTTGGGGCTGCGTATACCCAACTGTATTGAGATCTGTTAACGAGAGGGAAGGGAGAGAATAGCCCTTTGGGAAGTAACCAACCATGGCTGTCATAGGAGATAATAATACCTTATTGGAGATTACTTCATCTGTGTGGTATTCATACTGTAAACTAAAGCAAAAGCCCAGTGTAATCTCTTTATGAAATCTCTAGGCCATGTTCTCTTTCATGTGATCTTTTTCCTTTTCTGGTTCTATCTCTCTCTTTTTTTTTCTCCCTTAAATTTTTTTTTTTTTAAATCTTTCGACCATACTGCAAAGCTTGCAGGATCTCAGTTCTCCAACCAGGGATCGAACCTGTACCCTTTGCACTGGGAGCACAGTCTTAACCACTGGACGACCCGGGAAGTCCCTGGCGCTACCTCTTTATTGAATATGAATCTTTAGTCCTCCTCTCTCAACAGTGTTTCTCTGCACTGATCTCTTCTTTCTTCTCCCTTCTCTGGGCTATGATCCTAGCATCCCTTTCCCAAAGGACAAATAGCCACACGACTTAACCCTCTTTGGTTCTTTTTCTACACATCTAATTAATCTCTCCCAGAATCTAAATCCTCACTTTTCGCCCAGGCACCTTCCTATTTACATAATTAAGAATCCTGCTCTCTTCCTTGCGTTGGATGCTGATTTTGTATATTCCCAGGTTTCTTACTCATCGCCTTCTGTTCCTTTTTTTAAATGTTTTTATAAAATATTGAGTAGATATGAAAGAATTTTTATAAAATATATGTAAAGTATAAAGAATCACATTATTATTAATAGCACCTTGTTTAAGAAAAGGAATATTTCCATGACTGTTAGAACTCCTGTCTGTCCTTCCCTGATTCTGTCTTCTTCTCCAGAGTTAACCTTTGCCCCGAATTTAAGATTTATTATTTACTTGCTTTTCTTTATAATTTTACCAGTATGTATCCTTAAATGATACATATTTTACTTTTACATGTTTGAATGTTACATAAATGGAGCCATACAGTATTTATTATGTGACTTACCTTTTTTGCTCAGTATGTTCCTTAGTCATTCATGTTGATACATGTAATATATTTATTTTCACTGTATTTCAAAAGACTATACCACAAGTTGTCTATTTTATTGATATTGGTGGGCATTTGGTTTGTTTCTAGGTTTGAGCTATTACAAACACTGCTGCTATGAACATTCTTTTTAAAATACTTATTATTTTTGGCTATACTGGATATTAGTTGCTGCGTGCAGGCTTTCTCTAGTTGCGGCAAGCAGGGTCACTCTTCTTTGTGGTGCATAAGCTTCTCATTGCAGTGGCTTCTCTTGCAGTGGAGCATGGGCTTTAGGGGTTGGGCTCAGTAGTTGCGGCTCTCAGGCTCTGCTGGGCTCACCAATTGTGATGCATGGGCTCTGCTGCCCAGCAGCATATGGAATCTTCCTGGACCAGGGATCAAACTTGTGTCCCCTACATTGGCAGGCAGATTCCTAACCACTGAACCAACAGGTAAGTCCTGGACACTCTTGAACATATCTCTTGGTGCGCATATGCTTGAGTTTCACCAGGTGGTGTGCTCCGAGGATATAGGCACACAGTCATCCTTACTGCTATTTTGCATGCAGATAATGCCAAGATGATATTTCTCTTGTTACTAGGGAGGTTGAGGATCTTTTTACAGGTTTCCCTACTGAAGTTCCTATTCAGGCCTTCTGCCCATTTTTCTTTTTGATTGTCTGGTTATTCTTGTGTTTCTGTTGTAATTGGCCCTTAGATACATAGAATCAGGTTAATTGTTATTCTTGGCTTATGAACTTCCAAAGAAGATTCATGCTTGGCCATCTTTTTTTAAAAATTTACTTCGGGGACTTCCCTGGTGGTCCACTGGCTAAGACTCCACACTCCCAAAGCAGGGGCCCTGGGTTTGATCCCTAGTCAGGGAATTAGATCCCACATGCCACAACTAAGACCCAGCATAGTCAAGTAAATATTTTAAAAAAAAGTTTAACAACAACAACAAAAAAGTTTACTTCATTTATTCATTCAGTTTACTTAAATATTTTAATAATGCAATGAGCATCCATATTCCTGCAACCCAATCATCTTCTAAATTTTGTGATTACTATTCTTTTGCTTATCGTATTATTATGTTTATTGTGTATATATGTGCCTAAACAATATATTGAATTTTTTAAAAAAGGTAGTGTGCTATGTGTAGTTTTCTGGGACTTGCTTTTGTCTCACAATATATATAATTACTAAAATCTATACAACTTGTTGCATATAGCTATAATTCTTTCATTTTTCTCTGCTGAATAATATTTTATCATTTCGGCATGTTGTAATTTATCCATTCTCCCATAATCTTAATTTGTGTCTCTTTTTTTTAAATGAATGCATTGTTCTGGCTGTGCTGGGTTCTCATTGCTGCGTGTGGACTTCCCGCAGTTGCTGTGAGCAGGGGCTACTCTTCATTGTGGTGTATGGACTTGTTGCAGGGCACAGGCTCTAGGTGCCCGGGCTTCACTAGTTGTGGCATAGGGGCTTAGTTGCCCCTCAGCATGTGGGGTCTTCCCAGGCCAGGGATTAAACCCATGTCCCCTGCCTTGGCAGGCAGACTCTACCACTGGACTACCAGGTAAGTCCTGTATCTAGGTTTTTAATGTTAGGACCAGTTTTTCTGTGATACTCTTATACATGTCTCTAAGTGTGTAAGTGCAAAATTTTCTTATGGCTCTTTATCCGGGGGCAGAATTTCTGGACTATAGGATTTGTGAATATTAAATACCAAGTTGTTTTTCAGTGTGGTTGAATGAACTGGCAATATATAAGAGATACCTTGATTTACATCCTCTCTTATGCTTGGAGTTAGACTTTAAATTTTGCCAATCAAATGGGTGAAAAAAAAACCCTATAATTATGGTCTTGATTTGGTTTTGGGGCTGTACCACATGGCACGTGGGATCCTAGTTCCCCAACTCCCTGACCAGGAATTGAACTTGTGTTCCCTGCATTGGAAGCATAGAATCTTAACCTTTGGACTGCTAGAAGTCCCAGTCTTGATTTGCATTTTGCTAGTGACCAGTAAAACTGTATATTCTCTACTATGAGATAGCTTTTCATTTCTTTTGCCCATTTTCCTCTTGGGTCTTTTGGCTTTCTTTTTCTTACCAATTTATAGTAGTTTTACCTCTCTGATTCTTTTTTATTTTTGGATCACGTGGCACGTGGGATCTTAGTTCCTCCGCTAGGGATAACTTAAGCCCTATGAATTGAAAGTAGGGGATCTTAATCACTGCACCTTTTCTACCAGGAAAGTCCCCTATAGTAGTTTCTTGTTTTTTCAGTGTATTTTGGTATATGTAGTTTATTCTCAGTGTACTGTTATAAATATTTTCTACTCTGGTTTTGCTTTTTCAATCTAATGTATCCTTAATAAACAGATTCTTAATTGTAACATAGTCATATTTATTGTTTCTTTTTAAAGTACTTTTTATGTCTTAAGAAATGCTTCCCAACCCTTAAGACGTTCTCTTTATGTTAATTTTTTAAAAATCTTTATAGGTTTGCCTTTCACATACAGATATTCACTTATCTAGAGTTGAATTTTAACATGGTTTGAAGTAAAGAAACCACTGAAATTTTCCCCCCATATTGTCCAGCTATTGATTGAAAAGTCTGTTGTTTCTCCACTGAGCTAAGTGCCACCACTTTTATGTCTGAAATGTCAATATTTATTAATTTATTCCACAAATACTTATTAAGCACCTACTTTGTGCCAGTTACTGTGTTGGAGTCTGTTTCTAGGCCCTCTGTTCTCTTGACTTTGGCTGTTTATTGCCCTGGCCAGGCTCCTCTGTCCATGGGATTTCCCAGGCAAGAATGCTGGAATGGGTAGCCATTGCCTTCTCCAGGATGCTGTTACTACAGTGGCTTAATTATAATAGCTTTTTATGAAGTCTTGATATCCAGTGTTAAGTCCTCCCACTTTGTTACTCTTTTTTTTAAAAGTGACTTGCTGGGAATTCCCTGGTGGTCCAGTGGCTAAGACTCTGTGCTCCTGATACAGGGGGCCTGGGTTCGATCCCTGGTCAGGGAACTAGATCCCACATGCCACAACTAAAGCTCTATGCAGCCAAATAAATAAAAATAAATGTTTTAAAAAATAAACAAATAAATAAAAGTGACTTGCCACTTGCTTTTTGTACTCTGAATAAATTTTAGATACCTGGGTTTGGTCAGATCCCCCAACCAAGTGGGAATGGCAGCCCACTCCAGTATTCTTTCCTGGAGAATTCCTTGGACAAAAGAGCCTGGATTGCAAAGAGTCGGACACAACCGAGCAACTGACATTTCTCTTTCACTTGTCCTAAATTTTAGAATTAACTCATCAATGGTACAAAAAAAATCTCCTAGGATTTTGGTTGAAATTTCAGTAACTCTGTGCATCAGTTTAGGGAGAATTGATATCTTGAGAATATTAAGTTTTTGAATCCATGAACATTGTATATATCTCCATTTAATTGCGTCTTTTTAAATGTCTTATATAAAGATTTCCTTTAACTTCTTTATTGTGAAGTATTAACACAGAAAACTGCATAAAACAAATATGCAATTTAACAAATTGATGTAAACATTCACATGAACACCGGCTAGTTCAAGAAATAATAAACATTGCCAGTACCTCAGAAACCTGCATGTGTCCCTTCCTGATTGTAGCCTCTTCTCTTCCCCCAGAGGTAACTTGAATTCTGACTTTTCTGTTAACTGCTCCCTTGCTGTTGGTCATAATTCAGCTACCTGATTATCCATTTTTAAATAATGTAGTTTAAATTTTGCTGAATTTAATATAAATGGAATTACACAATATGTATTTTTTGTGTGTAGTTGTAGCTTGTTCATATTAATTACTGTATAGTAATTATCCATTTATCCATTCCACTGTTGAGGGGGAGTTGAGAATTTGGCTATCAATATAAAGTTTTATAATTTTCTCCATAAAGGTGATGTACCTCTTTTACTAGATTTTTTCCCCATTACTTCATTTTTTTAATGCTATCATAAACTATATATCTTTTGAACTTTTTATTTATTTATTTTTAGAATTTAACACATGACTTTTCCTTTTATTCATAAGTTCTGAGCATACATTTTGGTGTCACAAATTGAACCTTTTTTTTTTTTTTAAATTGTTTACTGGTCTATAGTAGCTCAGCTGGTAGAGAGTCCACCTGCAATGCAGGAGACCCTGGTTCTGGGTCGATTCCTGGGTCGGGAAGATCCTCTGGAGAAGGGATAGGTTGCCCACTTCCATATTCTTGGGCTTCCCTGGTGGCTCAGACTGTAAAGAATTCACCTGCAATGCAGGAGCCATGTGTTCAGTCCCGGGTTGGAAAGATCCCCTGGAGAAGGGAATGGCAAGCTCCTTCAGTATTCTTGCTGGAGAATTCCATGGATTGAGAAGCCCGGCAGGTTACAGACCATGGGGTTGCAAAGAGTCAGACATGACTGAGTGACTTTCACTTCACTTCACATAAAAATTCAATCTTTTTTTTTCTGTTTAAATTATTATTAATTATTATTGTTTTGGCCACACCCCATAGAATGCAGGATCTTAGATCCCTGATACGGGATCTGACCTGTACCCCCTGCAATGGAAGTGCTGGAGCCCTAACCACTGAACTGCCAGGGAATTCTCAATGCTGTTCTTTTTTATCTAAACATGTCCAAGGTCCCTGAGGATATGATTCTGTTATTAGTTGATTCTATGACTTCTTACCTGTGGTGCTTTGTTTTCTTGTGTGTTTTGTGATTTTTTTTTTTTAATATTTATTTATTTGGCTGCATTAGGTCTTTGTTGCAGCATTCAGAATCTTTTGTTTTGGTGCACAGACTCTCTAGTTGTGGCATGTGGGCTCAATGGTTGTGGTATGTGAGGTTAGTTGCTCCGTGGCATGTGGAGTATTAAGTCCCTAACCAGGGATTGAACCCGCATCCCCTGCATTTCAAGGGGGATTCTTAACCATTGGACTGCCATGGAAGTCCTTTTTTGTGATTTTTGATTATGAGGTCATATTCCTTGAAACTTTGTGGCCTGGGATGAAGATGGATTCTTAGGCTGAGATTTGCTTTTACTTTGTAAAAGAGGCAGCTTTTGAGATTGCCTTCGGCCTTCAGAGGTATGGGATAGGGATGAATTTCAAATAGTAGAAAGGCTTAATCAGAGTCACTGGTGGGAAGCTCTGTAGGTCTTGTTGAGGAAGAGTTATTTTCTGGAGGATTATGTTTATGAAAGAGGGAGGATTAGATTGGAAAAGGAACCTTGTAAAATTCCTTGATTACTGTTGTTGTTCAGTCGCTCAGTCACATCTGATTCTCTGTGACCCCATGGACTGCAGCACACCACACCCTGTCCTTCAGCATCTCCTGAACCTTGCTGAAACTCATGCCCATTGAGCCAGTGATGCCGTCCAACCATCTCGTCCTGTCATCCCCTTCTCCTCCTATGCTAGACTTTAAAATTGAGTTTACAGTCCCCTTGATTACTATGCTAGACTTTAAAATCTTTTCTTTTGTCATTAAATGTTCTAGAAGAGGGCATTGACTTTTTAAAAGATTTTTGTGACACCATTATGGAAGATGGATTGGAAGAGGGTTAGACTGGATATAAATGGAACTGCTTAGGAGACCAAAAAATAATCCAAATGAGAGTTAATTTATTATGACAACAGATTTTTATTGAGCACTTGCACAAGCTGCATGGGGTCTCAGTTTCCCGACCAGGGATTGAACTTGGGTCATGGCAGTGAAAGCTTGGAATCCTAACCCCTAGGTCACCTGTGAACTCCTCCCCTGTCCTGTTTTCTTAGAATACATACAGACAGACCTGCTTCTGGCCTCCCAGAGTTAAATAAGCAGCACGATTTCTATACAGGTTGAATGTGATGACAAGGAAGTACAGGGTTCCCAGGAGAGCACTTCAGAGCGTTACTTAACTGAGACTCTGGGGGTCAAGGACAGCTTTCTGGGGAAATTAACTTTTCAATTGCAACCTAAAGGTTGCATGGAGGATGGGAAGAGGACAGTATTCTAGGCCATAGCAAGTGCAAAGGCCTAAAGATGAAAGAGAATTTCCTTAAGAGAATTGCTAGTAAAGTTGTGCTCAGCAGATTGGTACAGTCAATTCATGAGAAAAATTCAGCCCAACAAACATTCTTGTTTAAATCACAAAGTATTTTTAAGAACTTTATGTTAGTATCCAACCTTTGAAATAAATGGAATTTAATCCAGAAGACCCTGGCATTTAGGCCCAGATTCCCTCACTAGTTTTTATTTATTTGTTTGCTTGAAGCACCAAGTTAGCTAAACTGCCTGACTCTTACAAGTGCTTTGAATTTGGTGTTCCCTAGGCTAGAGCATAAAATATTTTAGGAGGATTCTAGAGAGGTGAGCAGGGACCCAATTATTTTGGTTTTTCAACCCAAACTAACGAGTTTGAGCTTGATCTTGTGAATAATGAAGCCACTGAAGGGTTTTTAGAGGGGAGTGACGTGATTCAGTTTGAATTTTAGACATTACTCTGACTGTACAATTGAGAATAGATTCACAATTATTAAGGTTAAGGGTGTGATACCAGTTAGAAGATTATTGCCACTATCCAAGCTAAAAATGTGTGACCTGGGGATGGAAGTGGACAGGCTTGACAGAGACATTGGCAGTAGTTTCAAGAGAAGTTGAATGTAGCAGATGAGGAGTCAAGGGTAATGCTCTGACTTGTCTGGAGCAACTTAGTGGATGGTGGGGAGAGTAGGAAACCTGGGAAAGAGGAGCATAGGAGAAATAAGGTGGTGGATGCAGTCAGTATTATGGGGGGGCGGGGACCATTGTGGAGGTATAATGAAAGGGATTGGCAATGGATTGAAATGGAAGGCAAGAAGGAGAGAGTTAAAGATGACACTTCACTAACAAAAACAGCATAAGAGAAGTTCTGGAAGTTAAATTTGAACACCTGTAGGCTCTTAACAAGTTGTTATGTCCAGTAGAATTTGAAGTGCCTGTAGGATTTGTGAGCGGAATTGGCTGGGAAGCTATTGGAATTGTGAATCTGAAGCTTAGAACATCAAGATGCAGTGAAAGTCTGGGCAGTCACCTATCTAGAAGGGATTGCCAAAGCAGAGCTTTGAAAGGGCTTAGTATAGTGAAAACAACTTGGTATTTGGAACTAGTACTTGCTTTTTTCACTATGGGTTTTTTTTTTCCCCCAATAAAACAGTATCTGTGTTTTTCTAAGATTTATTTATTTATGTCTGAGCTTGGTCTTCCCTGCTGCTTGTGGGCTTTCTCTAGTTGAGGTGAGCAGGGACTACTCTTCATTGCAGTGCACAGGCTTCTCATTGTGGTGACTTCCTATGTTGCTGAGCACAGCCCTAGGCTCGAAGGCTTCAGTAGCCGTGGAGCTCGAGCTTAATTGCTTTGTGGCATGTGGGATCTTCGTGGACCAGGGATCGAACCTGAGTCCTCTGCATTGGAAGCAGATTCTTAACTATTGGACCACCAGGGAAGCCCCTGTTTTTCATTCTTAATATTCCTCAATAAATGAGGATTAAATGAGAGTCAGATAGTACCTAGAGCCAGACCTCTGGGTTCTTATTCCAGCTTACTAGCTGTGTAACCTTAGGCAAATTATATTTAACCCCTCTCTGCTGTAGTTTCCTTACTGCAGAGTGAAAATAATAATAGTATGAACTTTAAAAGGTTGTCTCATACTGGATAGCATATAAAGTGCCTGAAATAGTGGCTGGCACAGAGTAAACAATTACTGTTAGCTGTATTGAAAATGCTTTATAAACTGTAAAAATATGGGTCATTAGAAAAGAGGGTTGTCTTTGAAGGAGACCCACCTTTAAGGGATGAGAGGAAGAGAACCTTTATTTTTTATTAAATTTTTTGACTGCACCAACATAGCATGTGTAACTTCCCCAACCAGGGGTTGAACCCATGCCCCCTGCAGTGGAAATTCAGAATCTTAACCATTGGACCACCAGGGAAGTCTTTTTTTTTTTTTTTTTTTTTAATTAAAAATTTCTTTGGGAGAATTTTTAAAAAGAGGACAGGCTGAATTAGAATCCTGGGATAACCAGGAAATTACTATGTCAAAGGAATTTTGTGTTTTTTTTAATATTTATTTATTTGGCCTCACCTGGGCCCAGTTTGCCTTGTGGCAGGTAGGATCTTTAGTTCAGGCATGCGAACTCTAGTTGCAGCATGTGGGATCTAGTTCCCCGACCGGGGATTGAACCTAGGTCCCATGTCTTGGGAACAGAGTCTTAGCCACTGGACCCCCAGGAAAGTCCCTCAAGGAAGTTTTTATGGGGAGGATGTGATCAGAATTATTGGTGTGATGATGATTTATAAAGGATTTGCTATCTATATCAGTCAGTACTAGTCATCCCTTCTTCTTGAACTCTTAGAGCCGTTTGGTCCATAGTTGTATATTGTTACATTTAATATTGAAGTAATAATTTGTAAAACAGTTTACAAGGAGGTTTAATAATCTCATCTACTTCTCACAGCTTTCTTGTGAAGTAGATGTTATCATCTCTATTTGGTAAATGAGGAAATTGAGGCCCAAGCGATAGACTTGCCACCACAGTTAAAAATTTAAAACAGTTCTTTAGATTTAAAAAATGGTAAAAGAAATAGACTTACCTAAGCGGTAGAGCTTGAGTTGCAGTCTAGGTTGTGAAATACTGAATATCTTTTGATAATCTTGTTTGCTTAACTAGATTGTGAGTATCCTGAGGGCTGAATCTAATCAGTAATTTCTTTTTATCCTGTGTAGCTCACTGCTGAGTGAAGATTGGCCATGGTCAAGAATAACATGCTCTTTCTCCCCTCTGTCCTCTAGCGCCCTCACAAAGCCAATGCTGAGGAGATGACCAAGTATCACAGTGATGACTACATTAAATTCTTACGCTCCATCCGCCCAGATAACATGTCTGAGTACAGCAAGCAGATGCAGAGATGTAAGTGCATTCTCTTCCCTCTCTACTTTCAAGCCCCCGTTAGGTCTCCCTTCTAGTTGGAGAGACTCACCCTCCCTTCACTTGTATCCCCCAGTCAGGTGACACCCTTCAGGTGATACCCCTGCTTCCTAAGGGTACCACAGTGCTTCTTTTGTCTCAGACTGGCTTTGTTTCCTGATTGTGAGGAATAGAGACTGAGCGTTGTCCAGTTAGGTTCTCAACACCATCCCCTCCAAACCATAATTGTAATGGAGAAAGCAGTGGTCTGGAAGAGGGAGACAGGTGATACAGGTCCCAGCTCTGACTCTTAACTGACTGGGCAAGTTACTTCTTAGATTTTTCTTTTGTAAAGTGGACTGGATGGCATCCCATGCAGCTGTAACTGCTCTCACTATGTGAGTGTTAGTTGAGAATTTAGCAGCTACTTAGGACAGACTCTAGATGATGTCATCTTTGAGTTGAGGTGATTCTGCCCCTGCCCCCTGGAACTTGAAACCAGAACAGGTTTCATTTCAGAAGCCACACTCAGCTTGTAGGAATTATGGTGATTGTTTTAGTTGTGCGGAAAAATATGTTCAGATTTGGGAAGAAACTATCATATGTGATTTCTCACTTGTGTTATTTTAGAAATTATCCTGTAGCACCTAAGATCTCATAATAAAACAGTGTAATGATATTGTCTAGAAGAAGTTTTGAGTAGTTTATGATAGTTTATTTTGGAATACCAGGAAATCTGTGACACTTTTCTTGTTACTGCTGGCCTCAAGGTAGTCTGATTCCTAAGGCAGAAATTTATTTGTTACAATAATTGTGCACTGCTAATGATTACAGAACTACAGAGACCTTTTTAGAAGCATTAAGCTTCTTTGCCACCCTCAACTCCAGGACCAGCTGCCCCATCTAAGGTATTTACTGTCTAAATTGGCAGGGTCTTATTTCATTTCAGTCTGTCTCAAGGTGAGACAGATTCATTCCTTTGCTCTCGATGCCTTTAGGGGGTTCTGAAACTTATTTAGGCCAGTGATCAGGCTCTGCTCTCAGCAGAGAGGCTCTCATTAGTGAAGCAGCTTGGTATTGCAGCAAAAGAATGAGCTCTGATGTCTTAGTTTGAAATCTGTAGCTCTGCCACTTAGCTATGTGTTCTTGAGGAAGTCCGCTAGCCTCTTTGAGCCTCGTTTTCTCCTCTTTAAAGGGAAGACGGTAGTGCCTATTTTATAATGGGGTTTGGGGGGATAAGTAAGATAATGTATTTAAAGCACTAACTGTCAGTGAAAGTGAATAGTCGCTTTTGCTCTTATGACTTACTGCTTTTGTTATTTTCAAATCTTCCAAGGCAGACAACATAGTAGGCCCTTGGGTGTGCACTAGTTTGGTTCTGGCTCCCAGTTTGCTCCAGTTTTCCAAAAACCAGCATTCTAAAGTTGTACGTTAAAAAATTAGGTCTGAGATGTTCTATCATTGAAAGTGGAGGTAAGAAGGATGAGGCTTTCTAAGGACTTCAGGGTACTTACTGACATGAGTCAGAGAGATGTCACTTAGTGCAGTGCTTTATAACCAGGGGTGTCTACAGAGATAACATCAGGGATGGAGAGCCAAGCTCTTTTTCAGTATTTACTAACACCTAACCTAGGAAGTTGGGCTTTCCTGGTGGCTCAGTGGTAAAGAACCCCCTGCCAACACAGGGGATCTGGGGTTCAGTCCTTAGGTTGGGAAGATCCCTTGAGAAGGAAATGGCTGCCCACTCCAGTATTCTCACCAGGGAAATGCCAAGGACAGGGGAGCCTGGAGGACTACAGTCCATGGGGTCACAAGAGTCCAACACGACTTAGCAGATAAACCATCACCCTGAACCTGAGAAGTTATACCTCTAATAAGACCAAATGCGTCAGATTTCCTTGCTCTTGGCTAGAATGTAATTTAAACGCTTTGTGTTCACTTTGAGACTGAGAATCTAAATTAGAAGTTCTGATCTAATATTTAATAATGGGAACATAAATAAATGCATTTTGGTGGGGGGCAGATAGTCTATCAAACCATGAGGCCCACGGTAGAAACATGATAAAAGGAACTTGTGCTAATAAAATGTGGAGGCAAGCTTTTCCATTTTATAAACCTACAGAGGTGAAATGACTTTCCAAGCAAGACAGTGGTAGAATGGAGAATGGAACTCTAGTTTCCTGACTCTGGAGTATTTTATTTATTTATTTTGGCTGCGCTGTACGGCATGTGGGTGGCACTTTAGTTCTCGGACCAGGGGTCGAACCCACGTCCTCCACATTGGAAGCATGGAGTCTTAACAGTTGGATGCCAGGGAAGTCCCTGGAATATTTTAAAATATGTTGCAAATAAAATATTTCAGACACACAAAAAAAGGATAAAAATAATGTAATGAACATCCATGTTCCTATAATCAGCCTAAGAGAGAAAATATTACCAATACAGTTGAAGCCCCCTGGGCATCTCTATTTGATCACATGCCCTTTTTCTTCTACTCCCCTCTCCACCCCGTTTCCACCAGCACCGCCACCCAGGAGTAAGCACTATCCTGAAGTCCATGTTTAATCCCATACATCTCTCTCTGCAGTATGATTTTTACTGCCCTCTCAACATACATCTCTCCCATATCTCTCACCCAGTATTGCTCCCCATCAGTCTAAAGCCAGGCTAAGAATGAGAAAAGTATTTATAGTGGGAAGAGAGAAAACCCATAGAAAAGTCCTCCCTAGTCTCACAGATTAGTCCAGGTGAGGGTCTGCTCTCCCAGTTTACCCCTTTTCTGTCTGTAATCACACAGCTCCTGGGAATAATGGACTGGCCATTTGAGCTGCATGTTGATGTGGGGCCTGAAGGAATGTATTTTTTCTTGTTTCTAAAATACCAGTTTCTTTCCATGGGGTCTCCACATCAAACAGGACTATAAGCAAAGCGTTAGAAACCCAGACAGGCCAAACCCACCGAAGGAGGAAGCCGCCAGAGAGGGAAATCAATTGCCAATGAATAAATAAGTAGCCTGGCCTCAGGGATCAAAGTTCTTATTGACACAGCCTCCCAATGTTTACCTGGGAAGTGAGGGAGAGGGCCACCTTATGCCTGCCCCCTTCTGCACACCATCCTTCCTCATAGCACTGTTCTTGGCAGGGCTCCAGATCAGAGCACCCTCCCGAGTTTAGAGCAGTACTGGGGTTGGTAACTCTTGTGGCTGATGCAAAGCTTGAGCTTCAGCTGTGTCTCAACAGGTCACCACAGTCTAAGCTGGACTTTCCTACCCTCCTCATCCTAGGGCTCCGCCTCTTTGCTCCATTTTATTGATAATAGTGCAGTGTGAAGGCTGAGGCAAGAGAACATGGATTTAGCCCCAGCCCTGCCTCTAACTTCTGGGTATCATTGATATCTTAGCAGTTTCCTTTTTTGTGAGAGGAGACTTGGAGCTGTAAAGTTCCTCTCTAGCTCTGAGTCTGTAGACTTCAAATGTGCTTCCCTTCCTGTCTTTTTCATTTTATTTGCATTATTGTTTGCATGTGTTTCCACATTATGTGTTAGTTTGTACTTTTACCCTTTTAAGCCTGAAATAACTTTCCTCCAGTTGTCACTTGTAGTAGAAAGAGTACTGAACTGTGGGAGTCAAGACACCTGGACTCTGGTTCTACCACTGCCTGGTTGTATAGCCTTGGGCAAGTCCGTTAACTTCACATCTGTTTGTTCCTCTGCACAGTGGGGTTGATATGGGTCCCTATCCATCTTTTATGGAGTTGTTATGCAGATTCAATGAGATTGTGTATGTGAAATTACTGGGGAAAAGGCCAGAATATATTTTCGTGGGCTTTTAGGACAGACAGACCAATCCTTGAATACTGCCTCTGCCATTTACCTCTTTGAGCCTGTTTCCCCACTTATAAAACAGGAGCAAATCCTACCTCAGAAAGTTGTGTGAGCATAAATGACACCAGGTATTTAAAGCACTTAGCATGGTGTCTGGCATGTTGTTAAGCATCAGTGGATGATAATAAAGGTCTCTGTTCTTTGCTTCCTTGTTGACCAGCTGGAGTGAGATCCAGGAACAAACCCAGGCTGGAGTAAGAGGCTAAATTTTTCTCCCTCAGGAATGAAACAACATTTTCCAAGTACTTACTTGCTGAATGCTTCCCCATGTAAGGTTTCTATTAATCTTCTCAAGAATTAGATGAGGTGGATATCATTATTGCTTGTTAAAGATAATAAGCCAAAGCTCAAGGAAGTTAAATGACTGGACCCAGTCCCACAGCGAGTAAGCAGGACGGCCTGGACAAGAACCCAAGCCTTCTGAATCCAAATGCTGTGTTTTTTCCATCAGCTCATAAATATGTAAACAAAACCAAAAGGAAATTGTGGAAACTAACCTTTTCGTGTTTTTTCAAGTCAACGTTGGTGAGGACTGTCCAGTATTTGATGGCCTGTTTGAGTTCTGTCAGCTGTCTACTGGTGGCTCTGTGGGTAAGGAATATATACCCTTCATTAAGGACTGTTGTGGGTTGTACCAGTGAGGTCTGTCTTTTAGGCCACTTCCCAGTGAGGCTGACCTGTGACATGTAAAATGGTCCTGTTGGTTTTTACATTAGGTCCTTAAAATGTTACTCTGCTTCAGTCTGAGCCCAGGTTCAATCTGACATGGTACAGATATGTATCCTTGCCTGTCCTTTCCTACTAAGACATCTTGTATACAGGAACTCCCTGCAGACCTCATGGGGTTGTTGAGATGCTGAACATAAAAGTAATTTGTGAACTGCAAAGTACTGTAAAAATGGGAAGTATCATCATCTGTGTCTTACAAAAGAGCATGGTAATTACGTTTAGAGGTCAGAAACACTCCCCACGTATATCCCACTTCCATTAGTAATATCTATGTTATCTCTGGGAACACCCAACCATTTCTTAACAAATATTTATTTTTCTGTGATCATTTGTTTTTCTCTGCCCCTTTGCCCACCACCTCCCAATATAATCTCAGAAAACAAAGAAGTATACAGAGAAAAAAAATTGACTACAATCACACTATCCATGGATAACCGTCATTATTACCATTTTGGTATTTGTACATCCATGCTTTTTTCTTTGTGCACATATCTGGACAAAGCATATATTCATCTATATCTTACAATTTGTTGTATATATATATAGTTTTGTGCCTCCCTCCTACGTTTTTTACTTATTAAATCTGGTTTTTATTTTTTATTTTTGGTCATGTCATGTGGCTTGCAGGATCTTAGTTCCTGGACTAGGGATTGAACTTGGGCCTGTGGCAGTGAAAGTGCTGAGTCTAACCACTGGACTGCCAGGGAAGTCCCTACTTAGTAAATCTTTTTTTTTTTTTCCTACTTAGTAAATCTTTAAAAATTTATCTGTAATAAAGTTTAGCATGATATCTAGTGGCTGCATGATTATTCTATGTTATGGACCAACTTCACTTGATATAATTGGTCCACTCAAGTTGCTCTGTGTTGGTGTTTTTTTTTTTTCCACACCATGTAGCTTGAAGGATCTATCTTAGTTCCCTGGCCAGGGATTGAACTTGACCCTTTGGCAGTGGAAACGTGTAGTCCTAACCACCAGATTGCCAGGGGATTTCCTTATGTTTTTGTTGCTGTCAAAGTCATACTGCCACAAAGGCACTTGTGCACATGGTGTGTATTTTTCTCTCACTTCTTCTTGGATCTATTTGTACTTCAAGCCTCTGTCTACTACATTTGGTATCTTCAAAATATTTTGACCATGAACCACAGTAAGAAATACATTTATAGTTAAAATCCAGGTTATAGACGCACTCACGCACACACATCCTCTTGCTCTGCAGCTAGTTTCACAAAAGAGTGGTTACCTTTACCGTTATTCTAATATTTTTATTCTGTAGTCTGTCTCATTTAAAATATATATATATATATACAGTAACCATAGCCCACTAAATCAATTTTAAGACCTACTAGTGAGTTTTACCACTTTCAGTTTGGAAAACAGTTTTTTTAGAGTAGCCAATATTGTGTTTATTCCCATTGGAGTAGGCAGAGGGAGAGGGCTAGCTGGTGAATTGTACAGTTCAGCTGTTAAATAGCCAGATCCTACCTCTCACTGGGTTCCCATGGTTTTTGGGGGAAAGGGGAGAGAGAGCCAAAAAAGAAAAAAAAGCGGGGGGAGGGAGAGACTTTGTGACAGGCTTGTGTTCTTTCTTCCGGTGCCCAGCAAGTGCCGTGAAACTTAATAAGCAGCAGACGGACATCGCTGTGAATTGGGCTGGGGGCCTACACCATGCAAAGAAGTCCGAGGCATCTGGCTTCTGTTACGTCAATGATATCGTCCTGGCCATCCTGGAACTGCTAAAGTATGCCTGCCTGGCCTTGTCTCTTGGAGGAGCACCTTAGGCCAGGTTCCCACTCCCCTCTCCCCCGGGCTTGCCTCCCTAGTTTGCTTTTCCTAGCGGCGTGCTGGCTAGGATGTGTTTGGTGAGTGTCTCTGGCCATCCTCTCCTTGACGAGGCCTTGATTTGATCTGAGCCCACGGCAAGATCAGGGGCAGGTGCTGCTCAGATCCCGCCTCCAGAATGTCCTTGTGTGGCTGGAGTTGACCCTGGCTGTAGAGTAGGAAGATCGGACTTGGTCGGCTTGGTCAGGCCTCTGGAGACACCCTGCCGCTCTTCCACCTTCCTTCAGCCAGTTTCCACGTCTCTGGTGCTTAGAGATACCTGAGGGAGGCAGCCAGCCCGGTAAGCTGGGACCTGGCGCCCTTGGCGCGTCCCACTCCCAAAGAGCCCCCAGAACCCCCTGACCCCCTTCTGATCCTAGGTATCACCAGAGGGTGCTGTATATTGACATTGATATTCACCACGGCGATGGCGTGGAAGAGGCCTTCTATACCACAGACCGAGTCATGACTGTGTCCTTTCATAAATATGGAGAGTACTTCCCAGGAACTGGGGACCTACGGGTGAGAACTCCCTTCAGGGGCCAACCAGCTCACCCTCAGCTGCCAGCTCTAACTCTCCTATCTCATGTCACCAAAAACCACTTCCTGCCTCTTCTGCCATTCAGAGACCACACACCTGCAACAGTCTCTTTCCCTCTCTTGTTCTGGAGGAAGGGAATGATGGAACATACAGGTTGTGAGGGATGGGGGCCTCCTGACTCTTTGCATTTCCCTCCTGGCCACAGCTGAGTTGCATTACACTGTTCAGATGTCCCGGACAGCTTGAATTTTAGGCTAGAAACATCAGGTTCTCTCCCACGGGCTAGGAATTGGGAACTTTGTGAACCAACTTAAGGGTTCTTAGTACTTTTAGGTTACCTTCCCCTTTGACCATCTGACTGAAACCTGCTCTCTCCCCAGAAATGTACATAAAATTTTACATTTGATACTGAATAGTTAATAGACACCTCCTCCTACTGAAGCCCATCCATGGACCTCAGGATAAGAATCCTGGAAGCTAATTCGTTAAAGTCTTCTGCTTGTGTTAGCATGGATACAATGAAACCACCCACTTTGCCATGCCAGTGGCCCTTGGGTGAAAAAATGGCATTAAGTCAGTTTGCTATGGCAAGCATTAGAATAACTGAACATTTACAATTTTGAAGAATTCTTCTTCGCTTTCTGCTTTCCTTCCCCGCCTCCCTAGAGTTGAGGGTGGGGGAGTTAGAGGAGTGAGCAGTGAAGCATTCTGGAAAAGGGTTGCTGTAGGCTGGGTGTTAATTCTGTGGTCCAGCCCCAGCCACCCTTAACCCAGTCCAGAGGAAGAGGTCTCACGCTGTGGGGGTGGGATATTCAGTCTCTGGCCCCATAAATGGTTCTCAGCCTGGGTGCAGACTCTGGTTTATCCAGAGACGTGAGCTAGAGTTGTCCTGCCAGTGAGGGGAATGATGCTAACTTGCTCTGTCCCTGGCCCACCTCATGGACCCAGCTTCTCTCTCTGAGAACCGCTGCCTCTTTCCTTAGCATTCCAGCCCCTACCCTTGCACTTCCTCCTAGCTTCATCTTTCAGTTCTACTTTAATGTCTTCTTGATTAGGATATTGGAGCTGGCAAAGGCAAGTATTATGCTGTTAACTACCCTCTCCGAGATGGGATTGACGACGAGTCCTATGAGGCCATTTTCAAGCCGGTAAGTGGCGTTTCCACCACTGGGCTGTAAATGGGATTGGTCTAAGGGAAGGGTAGCAAAAGCATCTCGGGATCTCTCCCCACCGAGAGGCTGGCTGGAAATGAGATGGGTGAACCCTGGATTGCATGCTGTACGACTAGTTTGGAGAACAGAATTCCTCCAAGTATATATCTGAATCTGTTATCAACACTGTTGTTATACAGAAATGTCTAAGGCATGATCTGTGTCCTTGAAGACCTCACAGTCCATGGTGTAGTCCATGGTGTGGGAGGCAGGCACATCCCCAACAGCATGTGGTCAGTGCTGTTTTTGAGGGATGAACAGAGGAACGAGAGAAACTGCTGCCTGAGCTGGGGAAAGGGTAGTCAGAGGTGATTTCACAAGAGGTGGTGACATTTGAGCAGGACTGAGAAATGAGGAGTTACTCGTGTGAAGAAGGCGGGGGCTGGAGGGGAGGAGTGGCAGAGGGAACAGCACCAGCAGAGGCACAGAGGTGCCAAAATGTAGCATGTAGGCCTGTATGATGCGGGGAGGGGTGTTGAAAGATGTGGTAGAAAATATTTGTTGGAGAAAAAAAAAAAAGAAAGTATTTGTCGGGTTAGTATTTCTTTTTGGGGGGGGGGGTTAGTATTTCAAAGGGAGCTTTGAAGGCCATGCTGAAGAGTTAAATCTTCACCTGTGAGCAGCAAGGAACCAACCATTACTAGAGTAGTAACCTAGTTAGGTCAGGTAGTAGTTTGGCAAACACCAGGTGCCTACTATTAATACATAACTAACAGCAAGGGTGACAGAGAAGCCTGAGTTACAGTCTCCGTCGGCAGTCACATTGGAATCTAGTTGTGAGAATGAGATATACGAAAGTGAGGCAGCTCCTTATAGTGTGAGGCTCAAAGTCTGCAGGACCTAATGCACAGAGCAGATGCAGCTCAGGGTCAGAAGAGCTTCTTGGAGCCGGTGGTCCTGGACCTGGAGAGCAGGGAAGGATGTGGGGAATTGATAAGGAGGCTGTTTTAGGCTCAGCATTACTAGAGCTAGAAGGCTCCTGGAAAACTGAACAAAGGAGGGAAATGGGAAGCCCAGATTGGTGCTCCCTTTTCTCTACTCCTCAGCCCGGGGGAGAGTAAAAAGGTAGGAGTGGTTAATAAGGAACAGAAGAAAGTGCTGTACCCACACTTTTCAGCCTGAACCCGATAGGTTTTCTTGAGGCTGGTGGTGACCAGCTTGTGTCCTTTCAGGTCATGTCCAAAGTAATGGAGATGTTCCAGCCCAGTGCAGTTGTCTTGCAGTGTGGCTCTGACTCCCTGTCTGGGGATCGCTTAGGCTGCTTCAATTTGACCATCAAAGGTGAGTCCAGGTAGCATAGGGATGGGCAGGCAGGGTCCTGCTGGGTGCTTCTGTAACTTGGCACCCCTTCTCCCACCAAAGGGCATGCCAAATGTGTGGAATTTGTGAAGAGCTTCAACCTGCCTATGCTGATGCTGGGAGGAGGCGGCTATACCATCCGTAATGTCGCCCGGTGCTGGACATATGAGACAGCTGTGGCCCTGGACACGGAGATCCCTAATGGTAATGGCTCCGGGCCAGACTGGGCCTGGCAGTGCTGGAACTCCTGTGTCCTCGAGCTCACACCCCCTTCCCGTTGGCTCTGCAGCGTCTTCCTCTTCAGATTCTGATTCTCTTGCTAGCCTCTTGTGATTTTCAGACCATAGCCAACAGTTTTTTTCTGAGTCCTTTAGCTGCCCCTGTCCATTCTCCCTTGACTTCTGAATTATCAGTAGTTGTTTATAGCTTTGGAATTCATACTCTATAGGGTAATTGGGGTAGTGAGTGAGGGAGTACTCTCAATAAATACTGCCTAAATTTTTCTAAACCAGGGGCTTCAGCCTTCTCCTTATACACAGGCACTCATACACACACACAGACACCACTGGTGTGGACACTGGAGAATGGCTGTGGCTTTTAAACAGTTGAAATTCTATAGGTACCCAAGTCTCACCCCATCCTGAAGGCATGCTTCTGTTTGATAATTGGGCTGACAGGCACAGATAAACCTGCAAATGCTTTTTCAGGGTTCCATGGTGGCCAGATCTCTTAACTCTCTCACCCCCCCCCCCCCCAATTAGAGCTTCCATACAACGACTACTTCGAATACTTTGGACCAGATTTCAAACTTCATATCAGTCCTTCCAATATGACTAACCAGAACACTAATGAGTACCTGGAAAAGATCAAGTGAGTATACCCCCGCCCCACACACCCCTAATTGAACATTTCAAGCTCAGGTCAGTCCCTGACCAGAGCCCAGCCCAACCTCTGTACCATTGGCCATAGACAGCGACTGTTTGAGAACCTGAGAATGCTGCCCCACGCACCTGGGGTCCAAATGCAGGCCATCCCCGAGGACGCCATTCCAGAGGAGAGTGGCGATGAGGATGAAGAAGACCCTGACAAGCGCATCTCAAGTAAGACCCAGACCCCAGGGGCCTCTACTTTCCTACTCTGTAGGCTCTTCTTACTTTCCTCCACTGTTCCTGGCTCCACGTTCTCTCAAGCTGCCCAGCTGTTGAGAACCCCAAGTGCTCGTACCTGTAGGGATAATTTAATTTAGAGTCCAGGTCCCCTTCCCTCAGTGTCTTTTGTGGAAACATGCAGAAAAGCAGTCTTTTCTGAGAGAGAGAATCTGCTCTCTCACTGGAATGTTCCATTACCTCCCAGTCTGTTCCTCGGACAAACGAATTGCCTGTGAGGAAGAGTTCTCCGACTCTGATGAGGAGGGAGAAGGTGGGCGCAAGAACTCTTCCAACTTCAAGAAAGCCAAGAGAGTCAAAACAGAAGATGAAAAGGAGAAAGATCCAGAAGAGAAGAAAGGTGAGTTTGGGTTAGGCCGGGACTTGGGTCTTGAGCCCCAGGCCCTGGAAGATGAATTTATGTAGGGCAATGGGGGGTGGGGGGGGAAGCTGACTTGGCACTGTCAGCCCCTTGGGGTACTCCTTTCTGTGGTTCCCAGAAGTGGCCCACAGAAGAAGGAAACTCCATTCGTCATCCTCACTGGCTGATTGAGCCCTGCCAGGTTCCAGAGCCAGGGACATGCCTGGGCTCCCCTTGGTCAGGCACGGCTCTCATATACCACCCCAGCCCTTTCCCAGTGCTTCACCCGTTTCCCAGGGGGCTGCCTCCACCCACTGCATTTAGGCTCTAGCAGGCTGGGAAACCGGTCCAACCTGTTTGTTCTCTACAGGTCTAGTTGGGAGGGCTTGGGATGTACTTTTCTCTTTTGTATGTCTACTGAGCTGTGATGTTGGGAAGGGGTTTCAGCGTAAGTGGAGATCCTATGGGTCTTTCAGAGGGGCTGCCCTTGACCATCCCTGCATTCTTATGTTCTAGAAGTCACAGAAGAGGAGAAAACCAAGGAAGAGAAGCAAGAAGCCAAAGGGTGAGGAAAGAACTGCCTGTCTTCTCACTGGCATTGGAGCACCGGCCCCTTTGTCCCAGCACACCAAGAGGGACAGCTGGTCCAGCTTACAAAGGCCTCTTTCAGGGACCAGTCTGTCGTTTCTGCAGTTCTAGGCAGAGCTAGGAAGCCCCAGCCTTCAGCAGTCACCTGGGCAGCCAGGGGCCTGAGGAAGTCATTGTACCCTTCCTTTTTCCAAGGCCTCTAGGGTGGGTTATCTAATGCCAGTCTCTGTTCTCTCCACAGGGTCAAGGAAGAGGTCAAGTTGGCCTGAAGAGACCTCTCCAGTTCTGGCTTCTTGCCAAATCCCCACCTTTATCCCACAACCCTTCAGATTTTATATTTTCTATTTCTCTGTGTATTTATATAAAAATATATTAAATATAAATATCCCCAGGGACTAGAAAGGAACCAGGGCCCTGAGGTCAGGGCACACATTAGGTGAGCTTTTCTAGTAGCTGCCTTGCAACCCATCCCTCCCAAACTCTTGAACCCTAATGGGTACTGGGTAAAAGGGATCTGCTTAAGCAGCCATAGGACAAAATCTTGAAGTGCCTGCTTCGTAGCTTTGAAAAGGTGCCCTTACTGAGCATTTGAGAAGGGGTAGCTGGGTCTTCAGGGACTTCCTGTTGTTTTTAGGCTCTTAAGGTAACATTGGCCAGTTTTAGATTGGTTCTGTTCTCATGCCTGCCCTCTCTGTCTTCCCCCAATTCTGCAGGTGAATATTGGTAGTCTAGTTTCCTTTTTGAGATACTATATTCATTTTTGTGAGAATCTTTGTAATAAAATGGTACATTTCTATACTCTCTTAAGCTCATCTCTACTCTTTAGTATCCCCTGGGTTCACATCTCTGCCTTCCGGTGTCCATGAGAACCTGGGCAAGCCTTCAGCGAAACCCCAGACTTACCTGTCTTGATCCCCCCATCAAAGCTTGAGGTTGACCAGTCTTCTCACCTTCACCCCCAGAAGACCACTCATGAAAAAGCACCACTAAAGGGACAACATTTATTCCTTTTCCAAATGTTACAGTAAAACCAGGTGGAAGAGAATGGTTTTAGCAGTTAGAAAAAAAAAAAAAAAGTACAAATCTGGGGTTTGGCCATTAAAAGTTATTTACAACAATGGGAGGGGGAAAAAAGACAACAAGAAGTTGTTTCACATTACAGACCTCCCGCCCACCCCAAAGCTTAATACTTGCTTACCAAGTCAAAAAAGGAGACACGGGTTGATTCACAAGCTGGAGGTTTGAACTTGAGTAAGACATTTATAAAAACCTAGACAGGGGCAGTGTTCTCCCCAGCCCAGGTGCCACTAGGCACAGCACAGAGACTAAAAACTCAACAGGGGAAGGCTGGACACTCAGGGTTTGGGGGTGTAGGCACCCCCACATCTGGCTCAGGGATTTGGGGAGTAAACAAAACCTACTTGGAAAAGAACTGGGTAAGAAAACCAGCAAATGCCTTCGGCACAGGTGGGGACAGGGAAAGAGGTAGGGCCAAGGGCAGGAGCATTTCACATCACTAACCTAACTTGGGAAAACTGCAAGGGACCATCTTCAACTGGCCTTAAGAGGAAGACCAGATGGATGATGGGAGAATCCACAGGAGGGAGAGAAGGAGAGGGAACGTGGCTAGGGGGCAACAGCCCCTTCCTTTCTGGGCACAGGAAGGCAGCCAGGGCACCAGGTCCAGGCAGTGACCTCACAAGGACAGCACAGTTTTTGCAGCTTAGAGATCACCCACCTGCCCCCACCCAGCTACTCATTCTGCTCGCTGGCCGGTGCAGGGTCACTCTCTGGCCCCGAGGGAGTGGATGGCTCTGCGGCCTGGGGCCCTGCCTCTTCTGCGTCTCCTCCCTTGGCGGCAGCGCTGGCCTCTGCCCCTTTGGCCTGGGGCTCCTGGCTCTCGGGGGTGGCAGCAGCCTTCCCTTCCTGGGCAGTGCCCTCCTCGCCGCAGGCACTGATCTCCCCCTGCTCCTGCTCTTCCTCTGTGGGTGAGGAGGCAGACGAATCACCCCCACCCTCCTTCCGATTTCTCTTGAAGGACAGGCCGCTCAATTTGAAAGGCTTCTTGAAAGAGAATTTCTTCTTCTTCTTGGGGGTCTCCTTGGGGGGGACCTCCCCCTTAGCCTCAGCGCCCTGGCTAGGGGGTGCTGGCTCGATGGCATCACCAGTGGCCCCCGCTGCCTCCTCTGTTCCGTTCACGGGGGGCGATTCCCCTTCACCTTTGGGGGATAAGTCTCCATTGCTTTTCACGTGGCCGTTCTCCTGCAGGGCAGAGAAGACCGCAATGAGGGTCGGGGCTCTAACTCCCCTCACCCAGCCCACCCAGACAGCGGGGTCCCCAGTCATTCCACCGCACCCCCAGAGCCTGGTTGTAGCCTCACCCCAGGGGCATCCAGTCAAACCTCTCTCTCCTGCCCCGCACAGGGATACAGAGGCCGCGGCCGGCAGGAGGCGCTGGGGTCTCGGGGCCCCCCACCCACCTCTCCTGGGGCGCGCGCTCTATTCCGCGTAGGACCGCCCGAGGCAGCGGATCCCGGACGGGCGGGGGAGCCGTGCAGCCGATATTGGGCGGGAAGCCGCCCCGGGGCGCTGTTCCCTGCACCTGGACGGCCTATTTTCCCAGCCGCCGGCTTTGTGTAAAAGGCCCCCACCCACCGCAGGCTCTCCTCACATCGCGGCTCCTCCCTTAAAAAAGGCATTGGGATATTGAGGTCGGGTCTGCGGGGGGAGTGCCCTCGCCTCCGGGCACCCACCCCGCGGCCCCCGGGCGCCCCCTTGGCGCGGCCCAGCAGCGCCTTTGTTCCCCGCGCGGCACTCGGGGCGGCCAGGGGGCAGCGCCGGGGACCGGGGCCGCGAACAAAGAAGGCGGCGGGGCCCGGCCGGCGCCCCCTCCCCGCCCCTCCCCTCGCTTCGCCCGCGGGGGCTGCGGCGCCGAGAACAAAGGGACCGGGCGGGGGAGGGGGCGCCGCGTGTCCCGGGCCGGACAAAGCGCGCGGCCCCGGACCGGGGCCCTAGAGGGGGCGAGGTACGAGAGGAGGGGGCCAGGTCGGGCCGTGCCGAGCGCACCCACCTGTCCGTTGACCTTGGCGGGGGAAGCGCCTGCTGCCTCCTCGGCGGTCACGTCGCCCCGGGGAGCCTTGGAGCTCTGGCTGCCCATGGTGGGGGGTTCTGCTGGGGGGGCGCCCGGAGCCGCCCCGGGCTCGCGCCGCAGGGGATAGTTCGGTCGGGTGGGCCTGGCCGGCGGAGGGGTGGGGCTCGCGTCTGAGGGGGAGGGGTGTCGGGGGGAAACCAAGCTGCACCCCCGCTCCGCGCCCGACCCGCTAGCTGCGCCCACCGCCGCTCCGCTCCGCTCCGCGCCAGAATGCCGCCTGCCGCCCGCCGAGCCTCCTATATATATGCGCCCGGAGCTCGGGGCGGGGCCGGACATTTAAATGAGCGCCCAATCGAGGGGCGGAGGCGGACCCAGGCCGCGGGCCCCACTTGAACGGTGGGCGACGCTGGCGGTCTGGTCCCCCAACCCACTCGGCTCCCGGGGGCAGGTGGGGTTCAGGGCGGGAAGCAGGGAGGCGGGTCCCTACGCGAGCTGGGCAGAAAGGGGGCTCCTAGAGGAAAGAGAAGGGAGCAGTCATCCCCTTCTCTCACTGCCCACCTCTCAGGGTAGACGCCCTAGCTCCTGGAGTGGCCCCCATCTTCTTAGTCCCGCATTGCCAAGCCCTGTCAGTCTCCCCCTAGAACTGGTCGAAGGACTCACATGCCCAGACTCGTCAGCCGGCGGGCTCCAGAGAATGTGGTCATGGCAGCCGCAGGGCCCTAGCTGGGTTCTGTGCCCCCTCAGGCCTGGAGATGGGTCCGAGGTCCCGCCCACGTGCTCCCTGCCCCACCAGCCCGGGAGGTCTGCCCGGTCGCAGGGTGAGTCTGGTGAGTCTGGTGAGGTTGTCCCTGTCCCTCCTGTCAGTCCCTCGGTGGCCAGTCACACTGAGCCCCAACAGACAAACTCATCTTTGGTCCATCTTCTCCCCGACCCATGACAAAGTCCCCCCTGGGGGATCTTAGTAGGTATTTCCATCCCCATTAGAAAGCTGAGGAGCCTGAGGCTCAGAGACCTGGACATCACCTGTCTGACTTCAGCACTCCCAGTCACATCCGCTCCCCTACATCAGGGTTCCCCCCAAGACAGCAGAGGGAGCCCAGGAAGGGGCTCAACAACCCTTAAAACACTCCAGCTCCTCAGGAGGAGAGGCCTTGGGTGGTCCCTTGAGCCAGCCCCCAAGCTGCCCAGTCCAGCCTTCATTCAGCCCTGCCTGAGTAGGGGACCCTGGAGACAGGGGCCGGGTGGAGGAGGCTGGAAACTGCAGCTGGAGCCTCCTGCCGCTAGTCCAGGCCAGGGGGAACCCCAGAGTCCTGGCTGGCCCCTGATGTGTGCGTCCGGCTGCTGCCCTCAGCCCCCAGGAGGAAGGAGATGGGGGCTGGCGGAAGCCAAGTGTTGCAAAAGCAAGGCTGTGTGTCCTGGACAGCTCAGCACGGCCCTCGCTTGTTCCCTCCCTCCTACAAGTAAGGTCTCCTGGGAGGCCTGAGGCTCTGAGGTGTGGAAACACCCCAGGGCCTGAGAAATCAGGAACTCCCACAGATCTGAGGACAGGGCTGCGATGACTTCTACCTGCAGCGCTCACTCCTGTAGCCTCTACCCCCACCCCTACTCAGAGACTACAGAATATTCTCGGCTTCATTAACGCCGTTTTTCAGAGTGGACACAGATTCGGAAAGGGAAAATGACATGTCCAATGGTACACAGCAGATACCAGTAACTGAGGGTAAGACAGAGTTTGGAGAGACCTGTAAAAAGGGGCTGTGAACTATAAGGAAAGTCCTGGAAGCAGTCTCTCTTGAGATCTGGGGCTGCCTGGTCAGAGTGGGAGGCAAGAAGAGCCAGCTCTTGGGACGGGAAGGCTCACCATGCCCTACGGCAACTCACTGACAGGACAGTGACTTCTCCACCCCTGCCAGTAAGGGATGGACATCGTGACCCGCATTTCTGTCTTGACCACAATAGGGAACCCACAATGCTGCCAGGCGCTGCCAGCTCTGGCTGGCAGGGCTCAGATGAAGGCTGTGTGAGTCCTGGAGGGGTTGGAGTCAGAGGTTAAGATCCCAAGGTCCCCAATTTCCAGGCTCTGCTCTGGTGGGGATGAGTGGCGCATCGTTAGGATGATCCCAGGAGGAGAGGGGAGCCATCGAGGGCCAAAGGATCCCAAGTCCCCAGAGCCCCAGAAGGAGGCTGGTTCACAAGGGAGCCCTGCATCCCCCACCAGACATGGAAGGAGGCTGAGGAGGGGGCACCTGAGAGCTGAATCCCTCAGCAAATCCAGGTCCCAGCTGAATTCAGCTTCTGGAAGGGGGAAGAGGCTTGGGATGCTGCGGGGGTGAGTGGGGGTGGTAGAGCAGCCCCCACAGCCCCCTCCATCCACACTGCGGCTCCTTTCTCCCCAGCTGCTGCCAGCCCAGACAATGCGCCCATTGTTCTGTATCTCCAGGGGCCTGTGTGCAACTGTGTGTGTCTGTTTCTCTCTGTGTGTGACTGTGTATTGCTCTGTATCTGTCTGTGTGTGAGAGAGACTTTGTGACTCTGTGTATATGTGTGTGTGTGTGTGTGACCAGGTGTGTACTTTTGTAGTTGTGTGAGTTTGCATCTTTGTTTGGCAGTGTGTATTAAGGGTGAGAGAGACAGGCTTGGTGACTCTTGATGACTTTCTGAGACTTTCTGGGTGTGTGTGCCTGTCTGTCCTTGAGGTTGGGTTGGTGACTGGCTGTGACTGGGTGTGTGACTATGAGTGTATGTGCATAGGAGAGTGGCTACTTTGTGTTTGTGTGAGTGGCTGTGTGTGCCTCTGCGGGTCAGATCGTGGTGATCAGGACCTTTGAGATGTGAGCTTTTGCCAGGACAGAGTGGCAGGGGCAGGAAGAGTGGGGACTCTGAGATGGACAGGGGAAGGGAAGCTGAGAGACTAAAATTTTCCCACATCTTCCATCTGTCCCAGTTCTCCCATAAAGGCTCAGACCCTGGTCCTGGCCTGAGATGCTCCTAGTTCCCATGGACAGAAGGGAATGAATGGGACCCCAGGAGAGCCCTAAAGGAGCGGGGAGGGCAAAAGAGAACACCACCTCATAAAGAAGGCTGTGGGGGCATGGGAGGCCTCTGAGGAGGGTCCTGTGATGGAGATCAGGTTAGATGCTAGGTGAGTGGGCAGGATCTTATCAGGAATGGAGGACGGGACTTCCAAGGGGAGGGACCAGCATATGCCAAGGCCTGGAGAGGGGAAGAGACACCAGAGGACCGCTAGGTCCCAGTGGAGACCTCAAGAATGGTGACTTGGAGCAGCCCATTTCCCAGCCCCACGGTCCCCATCTCCTTCCAGGGAGGATCACTTGGACCCAGAGACTCTGTAGTTCTAGCCCCAGCTCTGCCTTCCTTTAATTGTAAGCCAGTTCTCACTCCTCTCAGACCTCAGTTTGCTCATCTCTACAGTGACAGCTTGGCCTCTGTGATTCAAGTGCACAGAGTAGAGTTCCTCCTTCTGCTCCTACGTGGCAGAGTGTCAGCTGTGAGTCACGCCGGGCCCCTGCCCGCAGGGATTTCCCATTGGGGAGGCTGGCAATGCCTTAAGAGGAGAAGAGAGAGCTAGAGCAGGGTCAGATGAGAGACCTGTGGGTTGCATGGAGGAGGGCCCTGTGGGAGGGCCAAGGGTTGGAGGAAAAGCTTCCAATAGAACAAGGGAACAGCAAAGGGTCTGTGTGGAGTGGGGATGAAGGCAGAAGCTTGTTCTAGAGCAAAGTTAAAGAGACAGGGTTCTAGGATCTGAGGACTGGCTGGTACAGGGATGGGGTGAGGACATGGGAGTGAAGATTTCTGAGTTTTCTGTTTGGGGTCCATGATCCCATGACTGAGATAGGGAATCAGAGGAAAAATAAAGCTGGCAGGGGGTTGTGGACTTTAACCTTGTTGAGTCTGAGGAGCCCAGAGAAAATTCAGGGGGCCATCCAGGAGGCAGCCTGTATGCTTCAGCACATAGGCATGTGATCATGTTTCCTGAGCCAAAGGCCAAGCCCCAAAGGCCAGACTCTGGCTAGTGACCTTAAAGGGATAACAGACAGAAGGTTTTAAGTCAGAAGTGACCCCAGGAAATCTGGATCTCTGGTTGCTGCTAGTAAGAGGGTGACTGGAGCCAAGCAGTGCATGAGGTCACCCAGGAAGTCCTGGGGCAGTGGGAGCTCTGCCATTAGCCAGGCCAGCAGCAGGAGAGGGCCCCAGGGAGGGAGTCAATAGGAGTGGAAGAACAAACCCTAGAGCACAGACGCATGGGGATCCTTGACCACTCGGGAGAGTTTTGAAAAGGTAGGAATGACCAACGGTAATAATCATAGCTGCTACCAATACATGCCTGTTACACCATGTTACTGCGTGACCCAGTGTTCCCCTTTATAGAGGTAGACGCTGAAGCCCAGCCAGGTGGAGTGTTCATTAAGCAGAAGAGGAGGAGGTCAGGTCTAAGAGAAAGTGGTTTCCAGGCCCTCTGAGGAGCAGCCTCCACAAAGGGTCCCGCTGCTTCTGGTTTGGGAGGAGCCATTAAGGATGTCAGCAGGGAGAGCATGGCAGCTGCAGGACCGGGATCCCTGGAACTGGACTCCCCAGCACCCTGGGTACGCTGGGTTCTGGCTGGGTTGTCAGCTGGCCAGTCCTGGGCCTGGAACCTGAGTCTGGATACTGGGTACCTCAGGGACCCTTCCCTGACCACCATCTTACCAGTCACCACATCACAGAGACAAGGGATCTGGAAAGTTTGTTTTCAGGATTTTAGGCCACTCAGCCCTTTTATTTCTCCCTTTCGCTCCCTCTTCCCCTGGGGTGTGTGTGTGTGTGTGTGTGTGTGTGTGTGTGTGTGTGTGTGTGGGCAGTGGTTGTGCAAACTGGACAAGATCCAGCCACTATCTAATAGAGCTGTCTCTCTGGGGCTCAATTTCTCCAATAGCTAAGAGGTGTGTAATCCCAGCTCACCTGCCTATCTCCCTCAGGCTCAATGAGGTCACCAGAAATTCAACCCAGTTCTGGGCTGCTCTCGGCCTCTCCCTTGCCCCTGCCCCACCCTTTTCCCAACTTTCAGTTTCTTTTCAGATCCTCAGGTGCCTTTGTGGCGAAGAGGTGGCCAAACCAGTGGAATTTGGATTGCTAACAAATTTCCAGCCAAAATCCCCCATTTAGGGGAAGTCCCTTTAAAAGGGAAACTGAAACTCTCTCCTAGTCCAGTCCCAAGTCCCACCCCTTCCTCTCCACACTGCTCAGATCTTGCCCCATCACCTCTTCCATTCAGCCTCCTCCCCCAAATGATCTGGATCCAAGCTCCAACCACCTTCCCGCTTTGTGACTGTGGACAAATCCCTTCCCCTTACTGAGCCTCAAAATGCCCACTCCATACAGCAAGGACATCTGGCACCACTTTGGGTTGTGGCAAGGGTTCAGTCTCTGACTAGATGAACCTTCAAAGTCGACAAAGTGGTGTTGGAGAAGACTCTTGAGAGTCCCTTGGACTGCAAGGAGATCCAACCAGTCCATCCTAAAGGAAATCAGTCCTGAATATTAATTGGAAGGACTGATGCTGAAGCTGAAACTCCAACACTTTGGCCACCTGATGCAAAGAACTGACTCATTGGAAAAGACCCTGATGCTGGGAAAGGTTGAAGGCAGGAGGAGAAGGGGATGACAAAGGATGAGATGGTTGGATCGCATCACCGACTTGATGGACATGAATTTGAGCAAACTCGGGGAGTTGGTGATGGACAGGAAAGCCTGGCGTGCTGCAGTCCATGGAATCTCGAAGAGTCAGACACAACTGAGCAACTGAACTGAACTGAAAGGTTCAGTAGGTATTGTTGTGTTGAGGCAATGGTAGTGGTAAAGAACTGGCTCCATCATCTCCCAGCTATGTGGCTTTAGGCCTGCTCTGAGCCTTAGTCTCCATATCTGTAAAATAGGAATGATGATTTTACCCCCTTCTCAGGGTTATTGTGAGATGAACGACCTAGTATCATGACATAGAGCCCTAAGAACTAAGCACCTGAAGTGCGCAGCACGTGGGAAAAGTTGACAATGTTCCTAAGTGTGATTATGTGAAATCCTGGGCCAGGGCCATTCTCTTCCCTTCCTACCCTAGAGATAGGAGGTGGGTGTCTAGGGCCACCCTGGGATAACCTTGTATTCCCTCCATCAACTTTCTTCCTGGGCAGGTGGTAGAGGGACTGTTCTAAGGATGCTGAAGTGTTCAGAGGGAAATTTACTGGGCTCAATCAGTTCCTTAAAAGGGAAAGGAATCTGCCTCTCCCCAGAACCCTGAGGATTCTCTTCCTTTTCTCTCACACTCCAGAAGTATCCCCCGGGGACCTTCTTTTAGTGATTTTTCCCAGAAAAGACATACTGTGGACACCCCTTGACGTGCACATCATCTGTCTCCTCCCAGCTCCTCCTTACATTCTCCTTCCCTCCCATCTCTCTGCATAGGGAGGTCTGGCATCTCTGGGGACCAGCCTGCAATGCTCCAGGTTGTGCCTCAGAGACGGGACTCCCAGCCTCACTTCCCTCCTCTTTCTTCTTGGCCTATTGATCTTCAACTCTCTTGGCTTTTTAGGTCCTCAGGGCTGATCTTCTCCTACCTCAGGGCCTTTGAACAGTCTGTTCCCTCCACCTACAATGCCTCTTTCCACTTCTTTACTTGCTGGATTCCTACTTTTCTCTTTTTTCTCTCTCTCTTTTTTTGCCATGTGGCATGTGGGATCTTAGTTCCCCTGACCAGGGATGGAACCTGTGCCTCCTGCAGTGGAAGCATGGGGTCTTATTACCCACTGGACTGCCAGGGAAGTCCCTCTGCTTTCTCTTAATCCACCCCCAAGGACTTTCCAGATTCTCCAGGAGGAAGAGATGGCTCCCCCACCACATACTCCACACCCCTGGGCCGAGGGTTCCCACCACTCAGCTGCCCAAACCAGGAACCCGTGCTGCATAACCAGGCCACCCTCATCAGCTCATCCTCCCCTGTCTCCATCTCCACGACTGGCCTTTCTCACCTGGACCTGGGCCATTTCATCAGCCTTCTCATTTGTCTCTCTGCACAAGTCCAGCCCCTCCATTCATTCTCCTCTGCCTGAGAATTACTTTCCAATAGGGGGTGCTCAATGAATAATCTGTTGACAGATGGAGTAAATGAGTGAAGGAATGAATGAAAGAAATGTAGAATCAAACACATCCCCCTTGGCTTCAAACCTTTCTGTGGCTCCCTACTGCCCTCAGAACAAAGTCTGTGCCTTACATTTATGAGATCCTCACTGATTCCCCATAGCACACTCTGGGCTTTCCCCCAAACCCTAGCCTGCTCTCCTTCCTGTATTCACGTGCAATTGTCTTTCTTCTCTGCTATGCAAGAAGCGATGTTGAAATAATCCATGATGGGAAGAGATGGTAGGAACCTAACTAAGGAGAGCAGGGAGAGTGAGCCAACACCAACACTTCCTGGATTAGACTAGACTCTGTTCTCGGGGCTGGGGACTACGAGCAGGGCCTGGAAGCTTCAGTTTGAGATGCCTATTAGCATCCCCGTGGAGACATCAGGCTGGCAGTTAATAGATCTATGAGCCTGGACTCCAGAGGAGACCTTTGGAGGCCTCCCAAATTTGAAGTCACAGGACTGGATGGGATTCACTGAGAGAAGTGGCTCAAGAAGACACTGCCGGGGCCTCTCCAGCATTGAGGCTCTGGATGGGGAGCCAGCAGGTGGGTTCAGCTCATGGGAAGAGAAAGGAGGAGAACTAGGAGCAGGGTATCCTGAAGACTGAAGGAGGAAATGGCTTCTAGAAGGAATGTGTGATCTGCCAGCTTAGATGCTGCTGAAGGTGGAGGAAGACAGAGGAGGAGAGGTATAGGAGGGGATTGGGGGGCAGAAGTGACAAGTCTTAACAGAAGACAGGATGATGGGAGTCAGGAGGGAGGGCCAAGGATGGTGCCTGAGGGTCTGGCTTGGGAAATGGGGGGAAAGAGGTGCCAAGTCGCACACAGGAGATCTAGAGGAGGAGCAGTGGAGCACCACAGAAATGGAGAGGTCAGCTTTGGACAGGTTAAGTCGAGGTGCCTTTGGAATGTTGTTGGAATCTAGACATCTGGAATGAAATCTGTGTTGGAGAGAAGATCCCTGTATGTGTGTGTCTGTCTGTCTCTAACTCTTCTCTGTCCTTCTCTATGTGTATCTATAGGAGAATCTGTATGCTGACCATTATGAAATCTCTGTCTTCAGCCCAGATCTCTCCATTACTCTGGCTGCCCTTGGAGACCACCCCGGATATGCTACAGGGACCTACAAGACACAGAACAACAGGCTCAGGACACAGATCAAAAAGGACAGAGTTGGAGGCAAGATAAACCAAGGAAGAGTTGGTCAGACTGGTCCAGACAACAGTGAAGGTGGCCTGAACTAGGCGAGGGCGGAGGGCAGAGGTGGAGATGAAGTGCAGAGACATTCAGGCAGTGGAGAGCACCAGAGATGGGGGCGAGGTTCCATTGGAGGGAGGGGGGCTAGAGGAGGAAGGGAGCTGACTCTGGGGGTCCGCTGGGTGTGGGGAGTGGGGGTTGCTGTCTTGCATTTACCTGTTAATGTGACAGAGAGACCCCCCCCAAAAGGACAGGGGATGGGTTACAAGTGGCTCTTATGGAGGGGGAGGGCGAGGCTGTTGACCACAGAGCGGTTGAGTCAGGGTACCTGCCCAAAGATGGCTCAAGCCATCAGCCCCCTCTGCCGGATCCCTGCAGGAAAGCTTGAGCTGATCCACTCCCAGCCTCGGTCCCAGGTAAGACCTGCAAGAGTGTATAAAGGGGACAGCGACAGGTGCCCAGGGCCTTGGACCTAGTTGAGGGCTGGAGACCACTCATTGCCCACCAGAGTAGACTCTGAGACCCTGCGAGGGCTGTAGGCCTAGAGATGCCATGAGGGGATCATGTCCCTCCCTTGCTTTAAACCTGTCCATGGCTCTCTACTTCCTCCTGGAGCATGTCCAACCCCTTGTCCTGGCTTTCAAGGTCCTTGAAGCGCCAGGCTCAGCTAGCTCCACCTTAGGCAAAGAGCCCTGGCTGCCAATCTCATGGTTCCCTCAGCGGGATGACAGCTTCAACGATACCACTGCAGCCTGCAAATCACCAAACCTTTCTCTATGCTGCCAGTTCTGCTTGGATTGCTACTTCCCATATAGCTGCACCCAGGGCCTGCCCATCTGTGGAGACTCAACACAAGGAAATCCTCCAGAAGTCTTTCCTGGGGGACTTCCCTGGCCGCCTGGTGGTTAAGACTTGGAGCTTCCACGGCAGGGGGCATGGGTTTGAGCCCTGATCTCTGGTCAGGGAACTACTACCCCACATGTCATGTGGTGTGGTTAAAAAAAGGAGGGGTGGGGGTTTCCTGACCTTGCAGAGGAGTCACTATGCCTCCCCAAATTAATGTCACCCTCCTTTGGCACCTTACTGAGCTGGCGTATGCCTTTCTCTTTCTATGACCTGTGAGAGTCTGGGGAGCTGGAGCACTTTGAGTTCACCCAGTGTATCCCATGGGGGGGTCATGGGTGCAGTAGGACATTCCAGGGTGGCTGCAAAGGTCTTCCCAGCTCTGTGGGTTCAGTCTAACTCAGTGTGTGTAGCTGGGGAGGACACAGGTAGGGAGAGCCAGTGAGCAGTGAAAGCTGCTTTATTTGGGCAGTGAAGGGCGGGAACACGGAGACCCCAGGAGAAAGGGCGAAGGGACAATCTTCACCCACAGAAAGGGGACAGAGGGCTGTGCAGTGCTCCCGGGTCATCTTCCGACTCATCCTGGCTTGGCACAAGTTAGCCTCGGGACAGTGATGTGATGAACCTGAAGCTGTTTCCCCCAATTCCTGGAAAACAGACATCAGTGACACTCTTCCGGGACCTGGGGCACAGAGCGTGCCACTGAGCACACCAGACTGTCCTGGCTCCTGCGCAGCTCTGCTGTGAACTTGGGGGCGTCCTTGGACAAGTCACTTCATGGCTCTGAGCCTCAGTTTCCTTATATGAGGATAATGGAAACATCAATGGTACCTACGTCAAGGGTTGTGATGAAGCATGCAAAGTTTTAGCATAATAACTGGCCGAAAGTAAATGTGGAATAAATATTAGGTGTTATAACTGTTTTATCAAGAGACCTGGGTTGTGATCCCAGTTCTGCCACGTTTTCCTCTCCGGACCTGCCTGAGTTTCCATCTATAAAATGGAATGTTGAAGGATTAAATGAAATAATGGATGTGGCAGAGGCTTGTCAGATGCATGATCGTCTTTGCCCCTCTGAGGTTCCTTCCTGGAGTTGCAGAGGAGTGGTCACCTCCACTCTGTCAGGTCTTTGCTGGGCTCTCTGTCCAGGCAGGATCTGCTGCCACAGCGCCAGCCCTTCTCCTCCCCTCTGTCCGTGGGGCAGAATGAGAGGAAAGGGCTGTGGTTGCCCCAGCAGGGACTGTGGTTACACAGGACGAAGGACTTCCTTCCGGACTGCAGGATGCTATCCTGGGAAGGAGCCAGAGATCGTGGGACTGAGGCTGCCGAGGGGAGGGGTTGCTTCCAGGGGAATATCCAGACCAGGCAGGTTAGGCCAGAGTGGGCCAGTGGAGTGAATCAACTCAGCAGTGACCTCACTTCCAGAGATCTTGGAGGGCTCTGTTGAAACCCATCTCATCCCCACCCCACTACCCCCCGCCCACCACCCCCAAGATCAGAGAGACAACAGAAAGGAACAGAGACATAGCCAAAGGGGTATTACAAGATAGATAGCTAAAGGCAAAGGGCCATGCATGAGACAAGCATGCAGGCTGTTCCCTCCAGCCAGACTCTTCCCAGAGTCTGGAGTGGCTGCTCTCTCACCCTTAAAGCCTTGATCTACAGTTACCTCCTCAGACAGGACCTCCTGGCCAACCCATCCATTCAACACCCTTTAGTGAGCCCCCGCTATGAGTCAGATCTGTGAACAAGACACAGGCTGTGCCCTCTCCACACAACATAGCACTTGGCCCACTTTATCCTTCTCAAACACAGAACACTGTTTATCTCTGACTTCTCTTTATTGTTGTCTCCCCACCAGAATGTAAGCTCCATGAGGGAGCCTCAACTATTCTTTTCACCAATTTGAACTCAGTGACTCAGAATATACATCTGAAACAACCCTCTAAAATAGGCCCTGAAAAATACTTGCTGAATAACCGAATGGACACAGAAACCAGGGACAGACAGACACACAGAGAAACAGAACCATGTTCAGAGGTGATGCAACATTCAGAGATGCCCCCAAATGTGAAGCACACACAGACACACATGGGAGAGTGTCCTTCAAGCAGACCGATTCACTTAGTTCATTCAGCTTGGTCACCAAGCCTGGGGCTGGGGTCACTCTGGTCCTGAAACTGACCCAGTTGGTGACTAAGGCCATGATCTATTCTGGTTTCCACACTCCCTGCGCCAGGCTCAACTTGGCACTGTGTTTGAAGAGCCCTCTTTGAAACTCTATTCTACCCTTTTAGTTGTCTTTTGATGAACAGAACTTTTAATAGAGACGAATCTATCAATCTCCTAAAAAAATGTTTGTGGTGGTTTGAAAAGAGGAGGAATGAATAACCCCGCAGAAACCCACGCCCAGCCCGCGGGGCCTTTCTCACTGCGGCTCATCCCCTCTGGGTCCTCGCGCCCGGAAGGCAAGGCGGCCTGACCTCATGCCCCAGGTATCACCCTTCCCCACCCCAACCTCCGCCAGGTCCCGCCCCTAGGCCCGCCCCTCCGAGGTCGCGCCCTCTGCGGGCCCCGCCCTTCACCGGCTCTCGGGGGTGCCGGGGAGCTAGATCTCTTTTCCTCCTGCCCAGGTATTGGTAGTTAATATTCTGCCACCGCTACTTCCACCTAGGGAGGGAAAACTGGGCCGCCAGGACGGGGGCAAATCCGACTCGCTCTGGGATTACTCCCACTGCCTTCCGTGGACGGTCGCTTCAGGCCCCGCCCTTAACCACCCAGTTCCGCTCCCTCTTCCCCCTCCCAGCCTCAGTCAAGCCAGCCTATCCAACCCCTGACCGACGCTCGGGTCTGGGGATCCGCCTCTTCCACAGACCCCGCCCCTGCCGTAGGCCCCGCCCCTCCCCGAGGCCCTCCGCGGGCCTCCGCCCCTCCCCTCTCAGAGCCTCCGCCCCTCCAACCCGGGCCTCCGCCCCGCCCTCCCGGGGGCCTCCGCCTGCGCCCCGCCCCGCCCCGCGCGCTCACAGGAGGGGCGGGCGCGCGCCGTAGCAGCTGGGCACCGCACCGAGGGCGCGTCCGCCACCCGGGTGGCCCCCGGCTGCAGTAGCAGGTTGCGCGCGGGCCAGCGCCAGGCGGTGCCCGGCGAGCGGCTGCGCTGCGGGCTCACCCAGTAGTCGCCCAGGCTTCGGCGGTCGGCGGGCGCCCGCAAGACCGGGCTCCGGCAGCCCTAGAAACATAACTCCTAGTCCAGGCGGTGCGGGGGCGTGGCCCGGGGGCCCCCGGAGGGGAAACAGGGCAGCGGTCCCCCCACGAGGCGCGACTCGCTGGGAGGAGGCGGCCTCCTCGGATCTGACGCCGCGGGGCGAGGGTCGGGATCACTCCTGGCCCAAGCTGGGGAGGAGGGAGATTGGAGGCCCCTCTCGGGGTCTTCCCAAGGACCTGCGCTCCTCCTCCCCGCTTGCTGCCAGGCCCGGGGCCTTTATCTCGCCGGCACCCTCCTCTGGACCCCTTCACCGGGACAGAAGGAAATTCACCACCAAGTGGGCAGTCTCGGTGAATAGCATAGTGTCCAGGCCGCCTGGTCCTCTTCGGCCTCTTTTAATAACTGCTGGGACGTGGAGGGGGAGGCCTGAAAGCCCATATTCCCCTCGGGCCCCGCTGTTTTTAGCAGGAGGCCTCAGCTGCCGGAGCCGGGTGGGGCAGCACCAGACCCTCTGGCGGGGTCTAGTCGGTGGTCTTTCTTCACCAGCCGCTTCAGGGTGAGGGGGTTGGTCACCACCGCTGGGGGATTCCCTGGAACGCTAGTCCCGCAGGGTCAGGGACAGAAAGACAAGGACAGAGGCAGCAAGAGGGGCCCAGGAAAGGTCAGCTGCTGTTTGGATCAACCCTTCCTTTTATTTCAACCAGGGGCCTCCATCTTCTGCTTACACACTCGTGATGATGTGCTCAGGAAGACGCCACACCTCAAAAGGCCTCACTGTTTCCAGGCTTCAGAGCTTCCCACCTCTGCCCCCCTGGCCCTTGCAGGAGCCTTTTCCTTGCTCCAGGAAACCCTTAAATCAGAGGTGGAAGGCTCCTCAGCCAACTCTAGTTCAGATATATCTGGAAGCCAGGGATGAATCTGTGGGTCTTCACTAAACTGTCTGCCAAGTTCAAATACACATATATTTCTGGAAGCAATCTAGAAATCTAGAAAGGGTCCCTGACACCTGTCCCACCCTCCCGCCAAAAATTAAAAAAAAAAGTTAAAAACCCTAACGTAAGTTTTTTTGCAGAAAGGGAAATAGATTCAGAGAGGGACAGCAAAAAGCCAGTTTACCCTGCCTGCCCCTACAAAGGGTAAGACAACTTCCGTGTGCCCTTGTCCTGCTCAGGGCATGGGGTTCAGGGCTCATAGCCCAGGCTGGGCCCTGCTCCCCCACCCCCTGGGGAACTTGTTGGCCCTGTGCCCTTTTCTATACTGCCAGTTTGGGCTGTTTCCCCCAGTGACTCACACTGGCTGCTGGGAAGAGTGGGCAGCCATTCGGAGTCCCCGGAGCTCTGTACGGGCTTGCCCCCCACCCCAGTTGTGTGGCCATATTTGGGGATTTCACCTTCTCTTTTCTCTCCTTGGGGAATTTCCCTCCTCTCATCCCTTCCTCCTTTCCCTGTCTCCAACCTCTGACTCCCTGATGGCTGTTTCCCAGCAGCAAACAAACAGGCTCTAGTCCTTCCTATCTTTGAAAAAGAAGAAAGCCTTCCTTCGGCCCTGGGTCCTTCTCCAGCTCCCCTTCACAGCCAAGATTCTTGAAAGACTTGTGTGCACGTGTTGTTTCCACTTCCTCACCCTACCCCTGCAATCTGGCCCCCTCCCTCACCATTCCACGGGAACAGAAACAGTTCCTCAAGGTCACCACTGACCTCCTTGTTGCTAAATCCCAGGGATGCTCATGAGTCATTATCTGACTTGACCCTTTAGCAGTGACCGACTTTGACACAAACACTCTTTCCTATTTGAAATATTTTTGGGCCTTTGTTTTTCTAAACACTGCAGTCTTGACTTATTTACTATCTCACCGGTTGCCGCCACGTGGCAAATTTCTCATTTGTTGCTCACTGCCTAATCATGGGTGTTCTTGGGCCTTGTAGTATGTCCCGGGGATCTTGTCGGTTCCTGTGTCTTTAATGCCCACCTTTGTCAGAGACTCACTTCTGTCTCTCAGCCCAGACCCCTCTTCCCTGCCCATGACCTGTCTCCTGGCCCCCTTCTTCTGGATGTCCCACTTTACAGCAGACATGCCCCATACCTGTCCCTCCGATGTTCCCCAGCTTGGCTGTTTCCTCCGTTGCCTGAACTGGAAATCTGGGCTTGGTTCTAGACTCTTCCCTGTCTCTCCATTTTCATAGTCAAGCAGTTACAAAATCCTGTCCTCTCCAGGATGTCCAAAATACAGTTGCTTTTCTCCATTTCCACTGTTCACACCTGGTCCAAGGCCCCATCGCCTTTCACCTGGGAGGCTGCAGCAGCTTTCTGAATGATCTCTCTCCTGCTCCTTGCCATCTCTTCCATGGTCTGTTTTTATAGAGCAGCCAGGGCTGTCTTTCCAAGACTTGAATGTTTCCCCCTTCACAATGTCATCAGCACCATGTTCATCGTGGCACAGACCAGTCTCGGGACTGGGGATATTTCCCACCGCCCTGTCCTTGTGTGGGTGACCGCTTCTCGTTTTAGTTTCAGGGTCAGTTCCTTAGGGAGGCCATTGCAGATCCCCCAACTGCCTCTGCTGTTCCTTCACCTCGCCGCGCTCGGCCTTCCCTCTGTGGACCCATCCAGCCGTTGTTCAGTAGCCAGCCTAATCGACAGACATTCTACCAACTCCTGAGCCCTTCCGTTCTCAGCCCCAGGATGTCAGGGTGAATATGACACAGCCTCCGCCCTCGGTGAGTCTGTAGTGTAATGGGGTGAATAGGCATTCAACAGGGATCTGGGAAGAGGTGAGGACACGGTGGGACAAGCAGGTGCTCTGGGAGGGAACGGACAGGTGGTCAGAGGAGCCTTCTTTGAGGACTGACAATTGGTGGAGATCTGAGGGGTAAGGGGGGTGGGAGGAGGCTATTCTAGGCAGAAGGAACAGTGTGCTGAGAGGTGGAAAGAAGGTTTTGTGAACTCAAGGGTGTCCTCGTGGTTGGGCAAGTGACATAAAGGAGCCATTGATGAGATTTAAATAGGAGAATTACATGGCTGGGTTGTGGTCTTTATAGAATAATTCGGGGCTGGAGGAATCAAGCAGGGAAGGAAGTACAAGACCATAAGACCAGTTAGGAGGAGACTTCCTTGCAGAGGCTGCGGGTTTGATCCCTGGTTGGGGAACCAAGATCCCACAGGCTTCGGAGCAGCTGAGCCTCTGTGCCACAATGAAAGATCTCACATGACACAGTGAGGATCCCAGGGGCCACAATGAAGACCCAACTCAGTCAAACAAATCAATAAAAAGTATTTTGAAAATTAAAAAAAGAAATAAAAAGAAAAAACAGGTTGGGGGGCCGCTGGAGTCATCCAGATGAATAGCAGTTGGAGTCTGATTCGGGGCAATATGGTGGAATTAGAGAATTGACTGTGGGCGTCTGGACTGGGGCCTGGGGAAAAGAGAGGGAGTGAGAATGATTCCAGTGTCTTCACCCCAAGGGAGGGTGGGAAGAAGCCCGTGGATCCCTGTGGGGTCCAACCCACTGATCTACCTGGTGTCAGAGTGCCTTATGTCTCCCCATGGCCCTCATCCATGCTTTTTCCTAGAGGAGCAGATGGAGTCTTGAGAGGTAGATGGCTGCTAAGAAGGCCTAGGAGGAGGAGGCAGATGGGAGGAGGAAGGGGAAGTTGGGTCAGGGTTTGGATGTGATGAGGTTCCAAGGAAAGCGGCATCCGGAGTTTCCTCAGATTCCGGAAATTCCACTGTCTCTGGATTCACCTCCCCCATTCCTTCTTTAATTAATTAATATTTACTTTTGTTGCTCTGGGTCTTTGTTGCTGCATGTGGGTTTTCTCTAGTTGCTGTACACGGGCTTCTCATTGTGGAGCTTGTCTTGTGGAGCACAGGCTTTAGGGTGTGTGGGCTTCAGTAGTTGTGTTCAGGCTTAATTGCTCTGTGGCATGTATTGGGATCGTCCCAGACCAGGGCTTGAACCCATGTCCTCTGCACTGGCAGATGGATTCTTATCCACTGGCCCACCAAGGAAATACCCCACCCCCCGCCAGTTCTGAGATGCTCAAACTCGGCCAGTCCTTAGGAATCCTGGAAGCCTTTTAGGGGCTGTGAGTCTATATCTGAAAAGCCACAATGCCCTGACAGGTCCCCGGGACTCTAGAGAGTCACTAACTTCAATGTGTACTTCCCATGAACTGGCCCAGTGCCTGTCACCTGCATGATCCCCTGCAGTCCTCACATTAACCCTTGGAGGCATGTGGCTTTCTATCCCCATTGTACATACCAGTCTTCCAGGGTTAAGGGACTTGCTCACATTCAAACATCCAAAACCATGCAAAAAGAGGATTTGAACCAAGGTTTGACTGACATCAGAGTCTGTGCTTTTAACTCCTGTGCTATATTAAGCCTGTCGACCCCTTGGTTGATTGGCTCAGTAAAGGGAGGAGGCTTTGTGGGGGATTTGCTTGTGGTTGGGGTGGCTGCCCCCCTCTCATATCAAGCGATGGGAAAGGGTAGCGCTGACGTCAATTGTTGCCATGGCAATACAGCAACCCTTTCCCTGCCATCTCCATGGTAACGGGGGGGGGGTCCATCTGTACTTCGCCCCCTCCTTCTAAAAGAGGGTCCCTTAGGGAGGGGCTGGCTAATAAGGTGTTTGAGAGAGAAGTCGGGGAAGGCAGGGATTTGAGTATCCTTCTTTGACTGGGCCCCTCCCCATTCCTCAGGCAGAAAATGAAGCTGGGATGTGGGGGTCCTGCTTTGGGGTCTGCATGCATGTTAAGTCACTTCAGTCGTGTCTAACTCTTTGGAACCCCATGGACTGTAGCCCACCAGGATCCTCTGTCCACTGGGATTCTCCAGGCAAGAATACTGGAGTGTGTTGTCATTCCTTTCTCCAGGAGATCTTCCAGACCCAGGGATCGAACTCAACGTCTCTTACATCTCCTGCATTGGCAGATGCGTTCTTTACCACTAGCGCCACCTGGGTAGCTTTGGGGTCTGGGGACAGCTTGATCCTCTAAGGTGAGGAAGGCAGTTCTGCTTTTCCTACCTGGGGATTCCCCTGAAAATGCCCCCTGCCCCCAAGTTCCTTAGCTCCTGAGCAGGACTGATAGGAACTTGACAAAGGAAGGCAAGAGAGAGTCCAGATACCCAGCCCTTGGGGACATGGCTAGCTGGCTCTCTGCTGCCCCTTGAAGCCAAAGGCAGCATCCTCTTTCGCTCAGTGCTAGCTGTGCCTGAGATTCCTGCCTGGTGCATGACTTTACTGAAACCTTCCACCAGATGTCATTAGCCCCATTTTACAGATTTGGAAATAGAGACTCAGAGAGGCTAAGTAATTAGCCCAAGGTTGCACAGCTAGTAAATGACAATCAGGACTCAAATCTAGGACTAGAGTTTAGGCCACTGACTTTTCCTGGGGGGAAAAGGAAGAAGCAACAGAGAACATGATGGAAAAGGAAAAGAAAAATAGAGTCAAGTGACCCAGGGTGGAGCCTGTCACTCTCCCCGTCACCTACAGAACAAGTTCAAACACATGGTCTCCCTGATCCAGCTTCTCTTCTGTTAACTCATCCCTGGGTCCCTTGAATTCTGAGCTCTCCGACAGGGACCTGCCACCACCTGGTATGGCCCAGATAGGTGTTGGTGAAAGTTGATTGAACTGAATTCCTTAAACTTCCCTGCCTCCAGGCTTTTGCCCACTGTGTTCCTTCCACCTGGAATGCCCTTTCCTCTTGCTCCTGGCCATTCTAGAGCTGTCTAGCTCCAGGGTCTGGGACATTGGCAAGGTGTTTGTCCATATTTTTTGTTATCCCTCACTAATCAAACATATGAAAGCGGCAGTAAGTTTTTTATTTTCCCTTTTCTTTTTTGGCCATGTCTCACAGCTTGTGAGATCTCAGTTCCCTAACCAGGGATTGAACCCGGGCCATGGGAATGAAATCCCGTTATCCTAACCACTAAGTCACCAGGAAACTCCCAGGCAGTAAATCTTTTCTTTCTTTTTTTTTTGAAGGAAAGGAGGGTTCCAGAAGCTTAGAGAAAGGAAATGAGGGAAGATAAGAGAGAAAGGAAGAATGGGAAGAATTCTGCATCTGTGGGCTGGGAAGGTCCATAGAGATCAGCTGGTGCTTTTCTTTTTTTTAAGCTAGTGAGGAAATGGACCAGAAGGAAGGGACCTGCCTCCTAGCAGGTCATTGCCAGGCCATGTGAGTTTCATGAGAGTTAAGGCCCATGCTTGTCAGTTTCATTGCTGACATTGTCCTGCACAGGCCTGGCTAGTAGACCTGTATTGACTGAGACAGGGACAAAACCTGAAAGAGAACCCAGTGGCCTGACTCCTGGTCGAACTTTCCAAGGCTCCTCATTGCCATGGAGCTGTATTGTTCCCTGGCCCCTATCAAACTCAATCCGCTTTTTTTCAGGCTTCTTTTCCTCCCAGGGGTAGTTGATCATTGCATAAGTGGTCTCTGCTCCTGGAATGTTTTTTCTTCATCATTACCTGTTATTTTGTAGTGATGCTGTCAATCACTTGACTGTGCTTGCACCTCAAGGGTAGGCTTACCTGTGGCTTAGCTTGGTCAATTGTAGTCTTCCATCTCCCTGACAGTGGTAACTGGCCCAAAGAACATGCTTGTGATTTTAAAACGGGTCAATCATTGCCCTCCAGGAATAGGTATATCGAGTTGGGGGAAGCAGCTCTCCCCTCCTGGGATTTATTTTTAGGTGGTGGGGGGCTGTGTTGTGTGGCATTTGGGATCTTTGTTCCCCACTCAGGTATTGAACTTGGGCCCCCTGCAGTGGAAGTGCAGAGCCCTAACCAGGGAATCCTGACTTCCCGGGACTTCAAAGCTGAGGCAGCCATGTTCACTGCCCAGAGGAGATAATCAGGGATGTATGTGAGTGTGTGCATGCTCAGTCACTTCAGTCGCGTCCAACTCTTTGCAACCCTATGGACTGTAGCCTGCCAGGGTCCTCTGTCCATGGGATTCTCCAGGCAAGGATACTGGAGTGGGTTGCCATGCCCTCCCTGACCCAGGGATCCAACGTGCATCTCCTGCATTGGCAGGTGGATTCCTTACCACTAGCGCCACCTGGGAAACCCCATGTTGAGTCAAGTGTCCTTAAATCTCAGGGGACAGGAGACTGAGGCTGACCTTTGGGTTACATATATTTTTTTCTGATACTAAAATAATGCAGGTTCATTAAAGCAAAATTGGAAACTGGGAAATACTCATTCAGCTTCCAGGCAGCCCTCCTGTCATGGGCCCCTCCTAGGGATGCATTTTGCTGCCTGAAGTCTGAGGACAGTGAAGAGTGCACCTGCCACCTGGGGGGCCCCGGCGAAGGGGCCAAGTGGCTTAAGGCTCAGTTCTCTCACCTGTAAAATAGGAATAAGAAATCAGTTTTTCAAATGACTTCTTCCCCCATCTTTATCTGACCCCACCAGTCCTTAGGAGAAACCAGGGGTTGAGATGGTGGGGGCAGCCCCTAATCCCTCCAACAAAGCCAGAGAGGCCCAGGGTCACAAAATAGAAGTCAGCAAAACCAAGCTCCATCTTTGGAGAATTAAATGGGGCCGGGGTGGGTGGCCATTCTCTTTATTCTGAGTTGTCTGTCCATCTCCTTGTCTCAAGCTTTTCTGGGCCCGCAGAGTCCAGCACAGTAATGCTGATTTTCCTGGAGAGACAAGGGGAGTGTCGGGGAGAAGGATGAGGGCAGCGCCCATGCAGAAGCACGGCCCTGGAGCGGGTCGTGACCAGTGGGAAAAAAATGAGGGGAGGGTTTGGTGACCAGCCAGAAGCTAGCAGACCCGGAGGGAAGGGCGGGCCCCTGGAGCAGACGGAAAAGGTGATATTGGATGGGGCGGAGCAGCCGGCGGGCCCGAGCCGACGGGATAAGATAGACACGGCCAGCCGGAGTGGAAAGAACAGTTTATGCTGTGCTTTATTAAAATGTGCATCATTCTTTTATTTTAAAATGTGCATCATTGTCTCGTGCTCGGCGCGCTCGCGACCTCAGCGTGGTGGCCCGCGGCGGGCCCCGTCCCCGCCCGGCTCCCGCGGAGCCGCCGTGCGCAGGCGCACTCAGGTGGCGCGGGCCCGGGGGCTCCCGCCCATGGCCAGGTAGACGTCGATGGGCACGTGCAGCAGCGTCAGGCAGTGGCAGCCGGGGCAGCGTCGAAGCGGCCTGCGGAAAGCGGGGCGCGACAGGGGGCGCTGAGGCGGCGGCCGGCCCCATCCTGTAGGGGGCGCATCAGTCTCAGAGGTTCGGGCGTGGGTGCGGGTTGGTCCGGGAACGGAAAGTGGGCAGGGGTGGGGCCGCGGACAGGGGCGCTGGCCTCACCTGACTGGGTTGTGCTCCGTAGCTACCGGCTCCGGGCTGTCCTGGGACTCGGGGGCGGCGGCAAGGCCAGGGGAGTCTCCGGCCTCAATGGGGAATCTCCGACCCTGCGGGGGCTCCTGGGCACTCATGTCCAGGACCCGGGGCGCTCTGCGCGGGGAGTGGCGGTCAGGCCGCTCCCGGGCCGCCGGGCGCCCCCTCCCAGCGCCCGCCCCCCGGGCCGTTGCTCACCTGCCGGAGGCCGAGGCCGAAGCCGGTCCCAGGCTGGAAGCAGCTGCCCGAGCCCTGGCCGCGGGAGGACGCTCCGGTCCAGGCGGAGCCGGGCAGGTGTCTGCAGCGCGTTCCGGCCCGGGCGTCGAGGGGGAGGGCTGCATTGTGACCCGGGCCGTGGCGCGCTGACCTCACAGAACCCGTTCCTCCAGCCGGGGAACCCCACGCCGCCCGGGCACTTAGCGCGGCGGTGAGCCGGGAGTTGGAGGGCTGTGGCCATGGGTCGCTCAGACCCCCTGCTGCCCGATGGGGGCTTCCACGGAACAGAGCTTGGCATCCCGGGCCGAGCGCAGACGTCGGCGGCAACCCTTACAGGCGGGGCTACAACTCACTGCCTGGCGCAGGGGCGGGGCACGGAGGTGACTTAACCCGTGCTGGGTTTTGCGGTGGTGGTGGTGGTGGTGGTGTTGGTGGTGGTGAGGGCAGATGGGGCATTGCCCATTTTGGCCCAGGGTCACACAGCATTTACATCACAATTGGGCCAGAGTTTTAAAATGTCTGACCCTCTCCCTCCCCACCACCCGCGGCTCCTGTGTCCAGACAGAGAATGTTGTAGCGCTGGGGGCAGCTGCGGATGAAGTCCTTGGGGGGAAAAGAAGCGGGCCGAGGGCGATGGTGGAGTAGAGCTGCCTCGCAGAGGCAGCATGAGCTGAGAGGGTGATAGGAAGGAAGGAGGTGCTAGACAGCATGGAGGACTTTCTGCTCTCCAATGGGTACCAGCTGGGCAAGACCATTGGGGAAGGGACCTACTCAAAAGTCAAAGAAGCGGTTTCCAAAAAACACCAAAGAAAAGTGGCAATTAAAATTATAGACAAGATGGGAGGGCCAGAAGGTGAGCTGGGGCCCCTTTGGAGGAAGGGAGGGCTGGCTGAGGTGGGCGGATGCTTCCTCCAGTCAGAAGGATCAATTCCCTGCTCCCCTTTAGTCGGGAACTAAAGAAAGCAAGCAGTCTGTGGCTCTGGGGTCAGTCAGCAGGGAACAGAGGGAGTCCAGGAAAATTACACCTTCCAAAAGTCCAAGATCAATGTGGCAGGTGGTGAAGGACCCTCAGAAGCAGAGTCAGAGCCTACCAGGCCTTTCTTATTCTAAGTGGTCAAGCGATTGGCCAGGCCATGGTCAGGGCTAGCAGAGGGCAGGAGCTGGTGCAAGGGAGAGAAATGGGGAAAAGACAGGGCTCATGGGAAGAACTGTGGGTCAGGGGGCACAGGTGAGAGGGGCTAGCTTACCACGCTGTGGGCAAATCAGGCCTCATAACTGAGTTCAATAGATTTGTCTAAAAGTTCCCAAAGCGCTTTGCTATCCATGGTCTCACAGGCTGCTCACAACAGTCCCTGAGGCTGACGGACTAGTAATATATTAATTACAAAAACAACAGAGGTTAAAACTCCTTGCAGTGTCCAAGCAGCTCGACGCTAAAGGATGTTAAAGGGAACCAAGGCCCACGACCCAGACATGGTGGGCAGACAGAAGTTGGAAGGCAGGAGACAGAGGGAGGAGTTAGGCTCTTCCGGACTTGATTCTCCATCTCTTTGTTTCCTTAAGAGTTTATCCAGAGATTCCTGCCTCGGGAGCTCCAGATTGTCCGTACCCTGGACCACAAGAACATCATCCAAGTGTATGAGATGCTGGAGTCTGCCGACGGGAAAATCTACCTGGTGATGGAGCTGGCTGAAGGAGGGGATGTCTTTGACTGTGTGCTGAATGGGGGGCCACTGCCCGAGAGCCAGGCCAAGGCCCTCTTCCGTCAGATGGTCGAGGCCATCCGCTACTGCCATGGCTGTGGCGTGGCCCACCGGGACCTCAAGTGTGAGAACGCCTTGTTGCAGGGCTTCAACCTGAAGCTGACAGACTTTGGCTTTGCCAAGGTGTTGCCCAAATCACGCCGGGAGCTGAGCCAGACCTTCTGCGGCAGCACCGCCTACGCCGCCCCCGAGGTGCTGCAGGGTATTCCGCATGACAGCAAGAAGGGTGACATCTGGAGCATGGGAGTGGTCCTGTACGTCATGCTCTGTGCCAGCCTACCTTTTGACGACACAGACATCCCCAAGATGCTGTGGCAGCAGCAGAAGGGGGTGTCCTTCCCCACTCATCTGGGCATCTCGGCCGAATGCCAGGACTTGCTCAAGCGGCTCCTGGAACCAGACATGATTCTCCGGCCTTCAATTGAAGAAGTTAGTTGGCATCCATGGCTAGCAAGCACTTCATAAAAGCAATGGCAAGTCCTCCCCAATAAAGTAGGGGGAGAAAGCAAACCCAAAAACCCGCTTCTAAAATGGTGATATATATATTTTACATTTTAAGTTTACTTATCCTAAACTTACCTACACCCTCCCCAGCCTTACTTCTCTTTCCCTTTAAAGATCTTCATGGAACCAGAGGGCCTCATTCAGACGTCCCTTTTATTATGGCTGACAAGTGATTTTCATACAGGTGTTTAACTAAAGTTACTTAAAAATAGACCCCAGAATCATACACATACAGGGGGAGGAGAGAAAAACGAGCAAGAACAATCAGAACCACTGTTGTTGCATCTTCCTTTCCAAATAAAAGCAGAAGCGTTGGGAATGCAGAAACGGCCTCTTGACTCCTTGTCTTGGTGAGAGGCCTTCTGGGGGCCCTGTCCCCTCCTCACCCCAAAAGCCAAGGTGAGTCTGGGATGAAGACAAGGGACTTCCTTGGAACCCAGGCTACCACCTCCCACCCTGACCCCTCCCCCAGGCTCCAAGCAGGAGGGCACCTGCGCACTGTCTTGCCCTGGCTCTGGGGCAGCTGCTGCAGGGGACAAGAACAGAGCCCCAGACACCTTCCAGCTTCTGTTGAATCTCTTTAATAGCTGTTAACGGCAAGTCTGGAAAAGGTTCAGGACAAAGTTCTTTTTTCTTTCTTTTTTAATTACAAAACTAACAGCTGTTAGAGTCTTTTTTTTTTTTTTTTTTTTCCTTTTTTCTTATCCCGGCTACAAAATACTCTGGGGAGATACATTATAATTTAAAATATATAATATTGCACAAACAACCAACAGGTTAATTAAACTAAAGAAATAATTACAAAGAGAAAATCCCCATCCCGTGAAAAAGAAAAAAAAAGATTCAGCATTCTCTCCATCCCACCCCCTCATTGAAGGTTTGAAGTGGAAGTGACCACCACTCTCTTGGCGTCCCTCACCACGATCCCTTTAAATCACTGGTGCACACACCAGATTATGTACAAGAATCACCAGAGCAGCATCGTGAAGCACCAGGGTCTCCAGGCATTCCTGCAGCCCCTTGTCCCCCCAAGAGAGGTGCAGCTTTACCAGCGCGGAGGGTGAGAGCCACCAAGACTGGATCTGACTTCAGGAGGAAGAGCTTTTGCAGAAGCCTGTCAAGAATCTCAAGCAGCTCACCCCCAGCGTATCCCTCCAAGAGGCAGAAGGGTTGAGGCGGAGAAATTGGGCTTACCAGAGTTGTAAGTACTCGGCTTTGATCACTGCTCTGTACCGCTGGTAGCTGGCTTGTGTCCTAAGCTACGGGGGGATCAAAGTGGGTGGCTGGCTGGACAAGGTACCCCGCCAGGCAACACACGGAAGGGCCTGAAGTGGCCCCCTCCCTTCTTGGGGAGGGGAAGAAGGGCAAGAGCAGACTCTTGCAGGTGGCACAGCTGGGCTAAGGACTCGGGTGCATCCGACATGAAGACGGCTTGGGAAAGGCGCTGGGGACATACCAGCCTGGACTGGGGGAAAGGAGGGAGTTTGGTCTCTAGATTCTGAACCACAAGGAGCCCTTCCAGGAATGGAAAATGCCTGGGAGGGACAGATTCCTAAGGGAGGCAGATTTCCCAGAAATGAACGGCTCTTACCTACTGGGATAGGAACCAAAGTGTGTCTGCTAGCCCTGTCAAGCCAAGGGCAGGTGGCACGGCCTTCCCTGCTGGCTCATGGGTGACAGAGTGTTGTTTCGGCATCCTCTATGAGACCGGTGGTTTAGCCTCTGTCTAACACAGGCACATGGGCGAGGGCTATCCCTTGGGACTCCTCAGCAAGAGTCCCCAGGAACAGTGGGTATTCAGCAGAGAAATGTAGGCTCTTCCAGTGGGGGGTGGGGTGGGTGCGGGAAGTTTTCTCCTCTCAGGTCATCCTATGGTTGGCACAAGTCAGAGGTCCTGGTTTGGATTTAGCGAGCCCCTTCCCAGACGTGAGCAGAGGCCCAAAGGGCCAACAAGGAACAACCCAGAATCTGCCGAGAGCTCTGGTTGACAGAAGTCATGTGGGGGACATTCTTAGTCAGTGTCTTCCGGGGCCAGGCTGAGACGGGCGAGGGAGGTGGGAAGTGCTGTGGGTGGGGGAGCTGCTTGCTCTGGCTCCCCTCAGTCCCAGTCCTCCCACTCTACGTCTTCCAGCTGCAAAGGGGCGACAATGGAGATAATGGAGAGCACGAACACATATTTACTCCTCTGAGTCAAGTACAGATCCAAGCTCCCCCGCTGCCTCATTTCAGGATAGCCCTCCCTGCAACCCCAAGCCCCATTCTCCCGGGCTGGACCCTGCCTATGAGAATGAACCACTAGCCTCAAGGGGGTGTCTGGGGAGCAGAGCTGCCCTCTGCCTAAGGGGTGGGTCTGATGGTTCTAGACTCAAAGGAAATGCTTCTACCAGCCAACCCTGGACACCACAAGGGGATGCCCTGCCTGCAACAACCCTGTCAGTCAGTCCCTTAAGGAGAACTTGTCTCCTGCTGAGCAGAGATAACACAGCTCCAAGAGGCAGAACTTGAGAGTGGCACTCTGATCAGAAGCCAGTGCGGCACAGGACTAGAGGGGCTCACCGGGCCTTCACTGGGGGCTCTAGCACCCTAATCCCCTGCTGAAGTCTCCCAGGCAACTCTCTCTCGGCCTGCTGTCAGTGGATCCCCTGGTATAATGGGTTATAGAATGACTCTGTTCAGGTATGTTTTATGTCAGGTTTTAAAGAGGGCTACAAAGACACCAAAGCCATGATGGCCCCGTGGCGTGAAAGGGCACCATGAGCCTTCTTTCCTCTGGGTATGGTGAGGCCACAGGGGTAAAATACTCTTGGGTAGGTCACTCTGGCCCCCAGCCTTCAGTCTCCCAATATGAAAAACAAGGCCCTTCCCATCTCTCGAATCCGTTCCCTCTATATAGCAGGCTCCCTGAGCTATGTGATGGAAGGAATCATGGGGTTCTTGTGTGACAGTTCTTGACAGAACGCTGATGTGAATCAGAGGTGTGGGCTGGAGCCTAAGTCCTGTCGCTTACTAGCTGTGAGAGCTTTTTGCCCAGCCTCTCCTTCATATCATTTTTCATTTGGAGAGGTAGTGAAGAATAAGAGTAATAGGCCTCTAAGCTTCTATTTTGTGGTGGTTTCAGGAACTTCTATCAGTGCTCCCATGTCCCAGGCACTGTGCCTAACCGGAGCACATGCATCACCTACCACAGCGTGTGAGGTTATAATGACCAATGCCATGTTTAGATGGGACAGCAGGGGCTCAGGTCAAGTGATCCCACTGTCTTTTGTCTCCAAGGCTAGGGTCTTAAGATCCCACACCTGGTGAGCATGAGTCACAAGATCTGGGGCAGGGTCTGGCGTCTCTATTTTTTTGGTGGTTCCTCAGGTGATTCTGATAGGAACTAATGTCAAGAACTGCCCCCCATCCACCACTCTGGAACTCAGGGGAAGCAGAGCCTGAGCCTGCTGATGACCACTGTTGAGGGCCTAAGCGGGAGGCCTTGGCTCCCTTCCCGCAGCTGGCCACCTCAGATGGGAAGGGATCCACCGTGAGGGGACAGTAGGACTTGGTGGGGAGAGTCCTCAGACCTGGGATCATTGGGCTTGCTTCCCTGTGGCCCACCATCAGCAGGCCCACTCACCTCACCGGAGGCATCCACTTTGGAGAGTGCCATCTGTACTTCTTCTTCAGTCATGTCCAAATCAAAGTCCTTCTCCCAGTCCTCACTGATGTCTGTGCTCGAGCCTAGAACCATGATCCACAGTGTGAAAGACAGGAAGGGCATGTGAAGAGGCTGCAGCTGGGGGTGATGGAACTCTTTAGAAGGGCCTGACAAATACACACCAAAGGGCTTACATCCTGCTATCTCTGTCTCAGTGATCCCACTTTTAGGAATCTATTTTAAGGAAAAATCCTGGATTCAGTAAAAAAAATTTAACCAAAAGGATGTTTACTATAGTGTTGTTACAGTGATAAAAACTTAAAAAACCACCTAAAAGTCCTCTGCTAGGGAATTATAAAAATAAAGGGTATAGTCCTATGGTGGAATGTTATGTGGCTTTTAAAGGTTAGGTTATAGAACATTTGTATGCATGGCAAAATAATCTTACACTATTAAGTGAGAAAAAGTAAGTTACTGAGTAGTGGAGAAATACTTTGGTCTAGAAACTCCCTGGGAGCCATGGAAATCTCTCAGAAAAAACAATCAATGAACCTCTTCCTCCTTAGTCACTCCATTCTACCTACACTGATCCTGCTGCTCCTGAATCATATCAGGCACATTCCTACCTAAGGCCTTTCCAAGGACTGTTTCCTGTACCTTGAACTCTTCATTAGATACCCACAGGCCAACCTGCTCACTTCCTTCACACCTTTGCTCATATCTGACCATCTAAATGTGGCCTGCCCCGATCGTCCTATTTCCAGTTGCAACCCTATCCCCCTCACTCTGCTCCTGACGGTCTTTTCCACTGTATTTATCACTTTCTAGTGTATTACATAGTCAGGTTCTCTGTGCTTGTTGTCTAATAATAGAGAAACTAGAACGTGAGCTCCTGGAGGACAGGGATCTTCTATTTTCTTATGTATTCCAAGTGACTAGAACAAATAGTTTGTACTCAATATAACATCCATGGACTCTTTCTCTAAATCAGGGGTTGGCAAACTATGGCCTGTGGACCAAATCCAGCCTACCATCTGCTTTTGGAAATAAAATTTTGGAACATAGCCATGGCCATTTGTTGACATATCACCTATGATTGCTTTCATGTTGAAAAGACAAGAATTGAGAAGCTGGGACAGAAACTATGTCCCCCGAAGCCTAAATATTTGTGACCTGGCTCTGTACAGAAAACATTTGCTCCTCCCTGTTCTAGGTGATTCTGATGCCTGCTAAGGTTTGACAGCCACTGCTCCAAACATGTATATTCGGGTATGCCTTCTTACAGGCAATATAAAAACTAGTACATATGAAAGTTATTACTGAGAAGAATATGACAAAAGTAGTTCCTGTAAAAAAATACATGCAGTATGATTTCATTTAAAAAAATATGCTCACAGATGCAGGCACACACACAGAAAGGAAGAGCAAAATACCCATAAGAATCCAACAATGGTTATCGCTAGGTGATGAGGCCATGGTGTAATTTTTTTCTTTTTTAAATGATATATTACTTTCTAATCATTATTTTAAAAGCCTCTTTTAAAAAAGTAGGCTCTGATCCCCCAAGGGCACCACCTGTAAATACCTTGTTTCTTCTTGTCTAGCTTGCTCCTCACCATACACCCAGGCTCTGAGACCTCCCCAAGCCTGGGCCCCACATTCCTTATGAGGGTTCTTGCCCTGTTCTCTCCAGTCACCCATCTAGCCACAAGCAGTGTGGTAGTGTCTCTGGGCTTCTCTGGTGGCTCAGATGGTGAAGAATCTGCCTACAATGCAGGAGACGGAGGTTCGATCCCTGGGAATAGCAACCCACTCCAGTATTCTTGCCTTAAGAATACCCATGGACAGAGGAGCCTGGTGGGCTGTAGTCCATGGGGTTGCAAAGAGTCGGACACAACTGGGTGACTAAGCACACAGGACACAGTATCTCTGGAGTCAAGCAAACCTGGGTGGAACTCTCTTTTTTCTACTGTGTGGTCTTGGGCAAATTATTCTGGGCTTCAGTTTATTTATACTGATAAAATAAGAATAAAACCATCCTCTTTGCAGAGAACCACCAGAGGAGCTTATTAGCAGATTCCTCCCTGCCCATTCCCCTCATTCAGATTTAGCAGGTGTAGGTGGTGGCCCAGAATTCTGGATGATTCTGTATAGATCTTGGCCTGCAGTTTGAGATACAACAGTGTTACAAATAGCAGCATCATGTAAAGTGCTTGTAACATACATCAGTTCAGTTCAGTTGCTCAGTCGTGTCCAACTCTTTGAGACCCCATGGACTGCAGCACGCCAGTCCTCCCTGTCCATCACCAACTCCCGTTTACTCAAACTCATGTCCATTGAGTTGGTTGTAACATACAGATACAGTGGATATTCAACAAATGGACCTGTTAAAGGCTGGTCCTACAGTTAAGTAATTTTGCACATGGTCCCTCAGCCAGTCAGGATCAGATCTCAAACAAACACCCAGTTCTTCTGACTCCACGTTTAAGGTTCCCTGTGCTTTCAGGACACTCTGGTGGCTCATGCCTGGTTCTCTGTCAGTGCAGGCTTCCTGGGGGTGAGAAGCCAGACTCCGGGCTGATTTCTCCCTTCAGAGCTGTGGCTGTGGTCATGACAGCTCTTCCTAACCTCAGGTTTCCCACCAGGGATTTGAAACTCTTCAGGGCTGAAATGCTAGGGCAAACCCGTCGGGCAGAAGAGAGTCTCAGCTAACATTTGTGGAGCACTTCATATCTGTCTCAGAGGGTGGATGTGAACAGTCCCAGTTTACAGATGAGGAGACAAAGGCTTCGAGTGGCAGAGAGGTGAATCTGGGCTTTCTCTGCCACCTGCCTCCTCCCACCATCCTGTCCTGTCACACAAGAGTACAGGTAAGATGGCCATTACACTGGGCACGTGGCAGAGAACTGATCTATGCAACGACTTAAGACGTCACCATGGAGTGTTACTGTTTTCTTTTGTTTGTAAGGAACGGGGAGTTTTCGGGTGATTACTAACATCATAGTGCTGTCACTCACAGCACATTTTATTCTGCTGAATTGGATCTTTGCTTCTCCAAAGAAGAAATGGAGGCCAAAGTCCCTCCCAGGTGGTCAGTCAGTGGTGAAGCAGGGCCGTAAGCCCAAGGCTCTTTCCAGTCCACAGTCCACAGGGCCTGCCCCAATCTCCCCTCCCTTCTCCCTGCTGTGGGCGCCTGAGCATGCTGTTTAGTCTCCTCAATCAAATGGATCTTGGCACAAAATGCAGGTGGGAAACAGCTCTGCAATGACAGGCATCACCCTGGGACCTCAGGAGTCCCTTAGGCTCGGCCACCCCAGAGACTGCTGTACCCAGAGACCAAGCCTCCCTCATGTCATCTTTGGATGTGGACATAAGAAGGAAAGGAGTCACTCTGTCTCCAGGACAAAAAACCTATTCTTTGAAGGTTTTACTCTCTACTCTGTTGCCACTGTCCCCTCCCAATCCAAGACCCCAGCTTTGCCCCCATTAAGTGTGTGAGAGGCAGTAGAGAGCACATGGTTAAGAGCTTATGCTGCATCTTCTCCATAATCTCATTTCTTCCAGTCTCTACCCATCACATTCTTCAGTAGTCCATTTCCAAATGGAACCAATAAATCTTAAACCTTCCAACTGTGTCACTGTTATCCCCACCCTTACCCAGCTTAGAGTCTATGAGCCATCATTCTGATCACTTCCTGCATACACTAGACTTTTGTCCTTTTGAGTTCACCTGGATAAACTTAAACCCTGCTTCAGTCCAACTTCCCACCTGCTCTGTGCCTGCACCTGAGCAACTGAATGTGGTGGGACAAAAGTACCACAGTGCTGACTGGTCTCTCTCAAAATTCATGACCATTATCACAAATGGATCCTTCGAACCATCCACCCAGCAACCCCACAGCACCTGCTGAATCTATCACCTACTCTTCACTCTCCTAAAGGCTATTTCACATTTATCTAAATACCTACTGTGTGGGTGATTGATCTTAGTTTCCCACCAGTAAAAAAGAAAAGGAAAAAAAAAGAAAATCTCACAGTTCTCATAGAGTTTTTGGTGAGGATTGAGTGATATGCATATCAAGTGCTCAGCACAGACCTATATAAATATACAGGAAGTGTCCAGAGACTGGTTGGTACCTCTTACTATCTTCATCATCTCCCCGAAGCAGGGCTCTACCTCAATTTCTTCCCTGACTGAGGATCTATCATGAAACAATGACTCTCAACTTATACAGAAAATGGAAGCTTACAGAAAATCAGTAACATTTCTGAAGTCACATGGCTTATGAGCAAAGTTGGGATTTGAACCCAGTCCTGTCTGAACCCCCAAGGCTGAGCCCTTAGCTTAGCCTCTACGTGTAAAGCCCCTAGTACAGGCTGGGCATGTAATACAAGCAGCACGACCTGCTGCTCTGTGGCACCACGTCCAACTTTCTGAATTTGGCTTAAGATTTTAAGTTCTATATCTGAGCTAACCCCACCTCCCTTCTTATTCCTCCCTCTCCTGTGAACAATACAGAAAAGTGGGCTTTGGTCATCCCCTTCAACATGCCCCATGCCCTCTTCTTTCTGGATTCTGTAGGACCCTGCAGCCTGGACTACTGCTCCCCCGCCCGCACCTGCCCCAAACTCTCCAACCCACCTATACAATGGCTGTCTCCTCCTTGAAACACCTGCTGATGCCCAGGCGTTCCTTCTTTCTCTGAACTCCTCTGGTACCAAGCCTGACCCGTACTGCTTCGTGCTTCATCATAAAAGACTATAGCCTTTGCCCCTCCCTTCTCAGTGTCTCATAAAGAGTAGGTAGGAGCTCAATGGATGACCTCACTGAATCAGTCAGAAGGAAAGCACTGTGGTGGAAACTAGAAATCTTGCAGTTTCCATCAGGGAGCAGAGCAGGGTGTGAGAGGCCCGTTCCCACCCACAGCAGCAAGCCGGTCTCTCACTGCCAGCAGGCCAGTGCGCACCTGCTGGGCAAGCTGGGTGGCTGATTGGTGCCGAGTATGGGCAGACAGGATGCCTGTGGGTGAGGAGCCGAGGGGAGGTCTTGCTGACAATCGGCTGCCTCTGCAGAGGTATTCTGGATGTGACAAAACAAGCTGACACCACCGCTACCACTGTTCTTTAACTGCAGGAGTTAAGAGAGGTTCCCCCCGTCACAAAGTCAAAGTGTCTCCTGTCTAAAATTTCACTAAGCAGATAAGAAACTAAAGCTCTGTTACTTAAGCTAGGTCACTGCAAGTTCATGAGTATTCATTTTATTCTTTACACTGTACACATAAGCTTTGTTCATGTATTGTATAATAATAATTAAAGAAGGCCTTGGGAAGCTAAAGGACTTTCCTGAGGTCATCCAAGGGAGAAGACCCTTGGCAGTAATCAGTGTCACAGGAGTTCCCACCCCAAAACTGAACTGTCCAAAAGGACAGGAACTGGCACAGTATGGGAGTTAAGGGCATGGGTTTCAGGTCAGACAGACCTAGGTCTGAATCTGGGCTTGCTACTCTCTGGCTGTGTGAATTTGAACAAGTTACTTAACATCTGAGGCTCACTTTCTTCAACTATAAAATGAGGACAGTAATATAGGGAAATGAGATGTAAATTAGAAATTAACAAGCTCCCCTGGTAACTGAGAAATTAACTGCAATATTACATCCTTAACCCATGATCTGACATAAATCTTATTTTGTCGACTCTAAGACTCCAACAGTTATAAGATGCATCCTAAGTTCAGAGAATAATGCATGTTGGAATTGATGGAATACAGTAATAAACACTCAACCTATAGTAGCTGTCATCATTATCAGTATCATAAACGAAGGCCATCTCTCCTACACAAGGGACAAGGAGACAAGTCTGCCTTGTGAGGTGGCAACTCTCACCTGCCCTGCCCCCGCATGCTCCCTGGGCTTTGGCCCTGACTTACCTTTTTTCCCATTGTTGGAGGGTGTAGACTTCCCACTGTCCGAGTTCAGCTCAAACACCCGTAAGTCTGTGAGGACCTCTTCCCTGAGAGTCTCTACTCTGGCTGGAGGCCGGGGCTCTGGACCGCTGGGGCGGCCAGCGGGGGTGTGGGGCTTGGACTGAGCTCGGGGTGGGGGTCCAGTCTCACTCGTATCCACAGCCAGGTCCTGCTCCTCCAAAGATGCCTCTAGAAGCTTCTGGGACAGGTCCTTGGGCAGCGCTGGGGCCTCAGAGGCAGGGGGAGGTTTGGCAATCTGGGTCACCAGGGAGACGCTCTCACTGCTCTCCGAGGGGGTCACCTCTGTTGGAGGCTCGACGGGGGTCACCAGATTCTCTTCACAAGGGCTCTGGGGACCAGGTCCTCCTTCAGGGGATGTGGAAGGTCTGGCCACAGGAACCTTTGCCTCTTTTAGGGACGTGGGTGAAATGCCCGCAAGCTCCTCTGTCAAGAGAGAAAGGAAGAAGAAGAGAGTGATGTACTCTGGTCAGCCCGAAGACCATCATGGAGACCACCAGACAGACCTCAGGTCCTCATCAAAGTCTGCTCTAGTCAAACTTGCTGGAGTCGGTTTCCTCACCCCCTCTCCATGGAAATTCTGTAGGTACTCCCTGCTGGTCAAAGTATCTCCTACCCGTGAGGCCTAGTACATGTCTGGTAGGCACTCAGCTTCTAGAAGTGCAGCCCAAGGTAACATGACAGCTTAGAAAGTCAAGACCTGAAAGTCAGTCAGGATGAGGTTCAGGTTGAGCTCCACTACATCCCTGATGCATGATCTCGGGCAAGTCACTTAACTCTCCTTTAACCTACTTGCCTCATTTGCAAAAGAGGGATAATAAAGTTGTGGTAAGGCCCATACATGTAGAGCTTTTAGTATGGGTTAGGCATATAATATAAGCACTTAGTAACTGTGTTAACATATCATACAGGTGGCTCCAAGACACTCCTAATAAGCTGAGCTACGAGGCAGAGGAAGCTCAGCTCTGTCCCTAAGCCAACGCTTCCCAAGTCTGGCTGGGCATTAACATTACCAGCAGGGCTTGTTAAAAATACAAGTCTGGGATGTCCCTGGAGGTCCAATCGTTAAGACTCCATGCTTCCACTGTAGGGGGGTGTGCATGTTTGGTCCCTGGTTGGGGAATGAAGATTCCCCCCAGGCTGCATGCTGTGGTCAAAAATTAATTTTAAAAATTTAAAAAATATATAAGTTTGGCCACATGCCCCGAGTTTTAGTTAGAAGAAGAAGGAAATCTAGAATTTCAATAAGCACCCCCTACTCTGAAGCAGCTGGTCCATGGGCTCGAACTGACACATACAATCTCTGTAACCTAGACCTGGGGTCCACCAGCCTTGGTAAACACCCCCTTGTTAGCTCAGACTATCCTTGGCACCTGCAAACACTGTATTCAATCCCTCCTCTTTCCTGAGGTGCCGTGTCCCTCCAGACTTCTGAGAGAATGGCCCAGACAGCCCCCAACAGGCAGGACTTGGTACTTGCTCATCGCCTCTCAATACCTCTTACCTTCTTCCTCCTCCCAGTCAGGCTCTTCAGAGATGCTCTGTTCGGCCCGCTGCTTCAGGGCATCCCTCCGGGCCTGCTCCTGAAAGTGGGGGAGGAGTAGATGGCCAGGAGCAGTCAGGAAACCCCCTTTCCCAGACTCTGGTTCTGACTCCAGAACTCTTGGTACCCTCTGTCCCCTTCTTCCCTCAACAAAACCCAGCCCCCTACCCCAAGGCTGCGTGGAGTACCTCCCCTGCTTAGACCAGCATACCTGCTCCAGTTGATGGACTTTATAGAAATACCGATGCCAGAATTCTGAATGGGAAACAGCTGCAGGTACCTGGAGGGAGGGGACAGTGGAGATGGGACTTCAGAAGTGGTTGTGTGGGGTCCATGTCCCCAGCCTTATCAGCCAGCTCCCAGTCATTCTGGATTTCAGAGGGTCTAAGCGGCTGAGCTGTAATTCTTACAGCACTTCCAACCCCCAGACCCACATTCCTGGCCCAGGAGGTAGAAGAGAACTCCCATCAGGCTTTGTTGGCCCTTCCATTTCTCACCGTGATTGCCAGAAGCCTGGTGACTTAGATTCCCCCACCTGGATTCTTGGCTCAGGAGCTGGCTGGTGAGGCTCTAGGCCAGAGGACTCCACAATGACTCTGGACATGTCCCTCCCACCTCCCCACACCTTCAGCCAGGAGCCGGCAAGGCCCTCACCATCTTGGTGTAGAGGGCACGGATGGAGGGGCTGCCTACAAGGAGCTCTGAGACCTCCCCCTTCTTCTCCTCCAAGCAGAACTCGGAAAGCCAGGTGTCAAACAACTCTGGAGGCCCTGCAGAGGGACGGATACTGATGGTCAGTTCTGTGGGGCTGGAGAAAGAACCCTGGGCTTAGAGAAAACACACCGAAGCCTGGACATGGACAATGACGAAAGCGTAAGGTTTCTTCCAAAGCCATGTGGCCCAAGGTAGGGGATCAGGCAGGGTGAAGGGGTGGGTGGGCCTACTATCAGGGCATGGCCCCTCAGTGATCTCTGGGGGGCTGCAGTCTCCTGTCTCTCCAGGGCCTGCGTGGTTTGTAGCTCCTTACACTTGGCTACCAAAGCCTCTCCTCTCTGCAACAGCTGCTCTCACGTCACCAGTGACACCCTGCTGCCAGATCCAACGGCAGCTTCTCTGTCCTTGGTCATGTGACCACCCTACAGCTTCTGCCCTGGGAATCACTACCTTCCTCTTGAAGCCCTCTTCTCTCCTGGCTTCTCATTCTTGAGGGTACTTCTTCCCACTGCTCTAGGAGTTCCACCTGAGTCTTTGGTGGGCTCCTCTTTTTCCTTTCCTGATCTCTTCTCATTCTCCATTTTCTCCCAAGATGACCTCCACTAGGCCCCGAGTTTTGACCTCCCCTCCCACTGACAGTTTGTCAGTCTGGCAGCTGAAGCTACCTCCTGGGCTCCAGATCCAGATCCCGGTGCCACGACACCGCCGCCTGCACAGATGCTGCAAACCCAACATGCGCGCCCCTTCTCCCCTCCCGCACCTGCCCCACCCAGCTACCCACCGGCGACCTGGCGGCCCTCCCAGGCTCCTTCCTTATGCAGTCACTCTGGATCCCACTTCCTCAGGGTCTCTTTTTTTTTTCCTCAGTGTCTCTTAAATGCACACCTTCCTCTCCAGTCTACCTGGCCCTTCCCTGTTTCTGGCTTTACCTCTGACTTGAGGATTCCTACCCAGCTTCCTAACTGGTCTTCCTGTCTTGTTTCTCCCTCTCGGTTTCATCCTTAACAAAACACTGCCTGAAGGCTCTTTTATAAAATGCAAAATCTAATCACATCAGGTCTTAAGGCTCTTCAACAGTTCTCTACAGTATGGCTTTTTAGACTATGGTCCAAGGATAGGCTTCAAAGGGTTAAAGAATTCCCATACTACATATACAATTCTATTGAAAGAGGGCTTATGATTTTCAACAGAGTTTTAAAGGTCTTTGTGACTCAAAAAAAGGTTAAGACCCACTACCTTGAGTCTTTCAGGACAAAATTCCAATTTCTTAGTCTGGTACCCAAAGCCTTTCAGTCCAGTGCCCCTGGCAGCTCTCACTGCCCTCATTTCCTCACACATACTCTCTGTCTGGTGTTCTCGAATGCCTAGGTTTTTCTAGACCTTCAAATGTCCCCGTTGTCATGCTTCAGCATTGTTCCCCCACTTCTACAAGTAAAATTAGTTTACTTCTAATTCATTGTTAAAACCTCAATTCAGGTGTCACATCCTAGGTTTCCCAGGCTGGGTTATGTGCCATCCTCTGGGTTCCCACTGCTCCCTTCTTCTGTGGAAGCAGTCACTCCATCTCTAGCTATCTTTGCTTTATTCCGTTTCTCTCTCCTAAAGGCAGGCAGGTTCCTGGAGGTCTGGACAGAGTTGATTCAGAGTTTCACTCATTTCTGGTGTCTAGTTCCCAGCCTAGACACCAGCTCCCCTCTCTAGATGTGGGGTGTGCTGTACATCGGAAGCTTAGTGAACAGGCCAGAGGGAAGGCAGGCAGGGCAGCAGGGCAGGGAGGGAGCCTGAGTGAAGACGAGGGATGAGAGGAGCAAAGCCTCTGTAGATGGGGATGAAGACAGTCTGAGTTCAGGGAGGAAAGGCAACCATCAAGCCATCCCACCAGATGCGGGGTTCAAAGTAGCCCCCGCTCTGGTCCCTTACACAGAGGATACCCGGCCACTGCTACAGAGACAAACAGGGCATACCATCCAGACCCCCTTGGCCTCCCTGCCCAGCAAGCCTGCCCCCTCACCACTACCCCCTCACCATCTGGTTCATTGCAGTAGGTTGCTGGGTCTGACTGCAGGCTATAGAGGCGAGCCTATAAAAAAGAGAAAAAAGAAGAGAGATTCTGGGGTGCCGGGGACAGAAAGCAATGCCTCTCTGCCAATCAACCACGACCCAACTTCTCCCCTGCTGGCTACCATACCGACATGGCACTTGGTAATTAACAGTGTGGGTTATGAGTGGAGCACTGAGCTAGGAATCTAAAACTGGGGCTCCTAGAAAAATGATCTTTCACCCAGTATTCCACCCCTGGAAACTAAGAAAATAAAGTAAGCCGGCTACAAAATCATACATATAAAATAGTTTTGAATTATATGATATAGAAATCATATAAAATCTATATGATATAGATTAGTGCACATATATTAATAAAGTCCAAAATTCACTGGCAAATTTTGAAATATTTAACTCAAGTTAAAACAATTCATCAAGAATTTTAATTTCATAGCCAGTCTGCCAAATGAACTGCAAGTTGTGCTCCCATTAGGGCCCCAGGAGTCGTGAACTTTAGCTGGTACATGCAAAGCTCCTCCTTCCTTCCTCATTGTTACAGGAAGCATGGGTGGGCTGCATCAGAACTTTAGCAAATGGTTTTGGTTGATTCACTGTTATAATTTAAAATTCTGTAATTAAAAAAATTTCACAATCCACTTAAATGTGTACTAACTGGCGGTGCTAATACTAGTGCTGAAAAACATGCTTGAAAAATCATGCTTGGGGTGGAAATTCAATGTGGTAAAATGCTGGCCAAACTGCTGTGACACCACACCGCGAATGTGGGAGAAAAAAACTCCAGGGAATGTGAGAAATAATGATGAGAAAATAAAATGCAGTAGAAATACACTACTGCTGCTTCTGCTAAGTTGCTTCAGTCGTGTCCAACTCTGTGCAACCCCACAGACGGCAGCCCACCAGGCTCCCCCGTCCCTGGGATTCTCCAGGCAAGAACACTGGAGTGGGTTGCCATTTCATTCTCCAATGCATCAAAGTGAAAAGTGAAGGTGAAGTCGCTCAGTTGTGTCCGACTCTTAGCAACCCCATGGACTGCAGCCCACCAGGCTCCTCCATCCATGGGATTTTCCAAGCAAGAGTACTGGAGTGGGGTGCCATTGCATTCTCCGAGAAATACACTACTGTTGTTGATATAATTGCTTTGAAGACATACTCCTTCTGTACATTTATTCCAATTAAAAATTAGTCTTAAACAACACAAATGTGGAACTCATGCCTGTAAAGACGCTCTGGAGCACTTCTTGTTATGGATGAAAGTTGAAAGGAATCTAAATGTGCAATACTAGAGAAATGACTGAATAAATTATGCTATATACACCTGCAAGAATTTAAAAACATTAAAAATGATGGTGATAAGGAAAGATCAGGTGGGAAGCTAGAGCCCGGGGCTGCTAGTGAATACCTTGGTGCCATCATAGGGCTCAGCGGTGCCAGAAGGTGTGCCCATCAGGGTGATGACGTCGCAGTCGATGGTTTTGTCTGGTGAGGGAGCAAAGGTATCAGAGATCACCCCCAGGAAGTCAGACAGCCCTTTCTTCATTTTCTCTGTCGCTCCAGAAGAGCCTTCAGTCTGCAGAGAGAAGCCAACAGAGGAAGTAAGTGGCTCAGGAGCAGGCTGCGATCTGGGGTACGGGGTAGAAAGGGGTGAAGCATCAGGGGTCAAAGTGTACTGTGTAGGGGCACCAGGGAAATGTTCACAACTGTTCACCCCATCTCTGGGGCTGGAGACGGACAGAGGGGCAGCCAGGGTCCCCACCCCCCAGATGGGGATGCAGATTAGGGCCACAGTAGGCCTGTGTAGGTCAAAGCAGAGCTCCTTGACTGGCCAAAATTTCAAGGCCAGTGAAGCTGATCAAAGATTGACAGGAGAGGATTCATGGCACAGACATTCAGCAGGGAAGAGGACTTAGAAGGAGAGAGATGGGAAAGGTACCAGCTTTCGGGTCAATCTGGGATTTGAATCCCAGCTCTACTACTTGTTAGTAATGAGACCCAAACCTCTCAGAATCTGTTTCCTTATCTATAAAATGCAGATAAATATACTTCCTGCAGGGGTTACTTTGGAGATCTTTTAAGAGATAAGGCATGTACAATGTCTGGCGCATAGCAAACATTTAATGACCAGCAGTACTGTGACATTACAGTCTCAGCATCACTGCTCAGGAGGTATTTTGTATGAAAGGCTGAGGAAATACGGGCAGGATGAGGAACAGACAGCCTTGCCTAGAGACAAGCCTGGGACCAGCTGAGGGCCAATGCATGGACCCTCTAGAAGGGGCAAGTGGGGCACCCATCTGAAGCCATGCTGGTCAGAATGCCCTTGAGCAAGAAGGGACGCTGTGCTGGGAGACAGGACCAGGCTCCACAAACCCTGCAGCAAAGTGTCATATTTACTCCGATAAGGCTGCCCAGGCATTTTAAACATTGAGCCTATCAACTGTGCCTGGCACATGTTGGCACAGGTATATAATTGTATTTGTTGAATGAAAAAAGGAATAAATAAATGAAGGAAACAAGTCGTGTCTCTGCTACTGGCTGTAATGCAGCAGTTCAGCTGGGTGACTACTTGTCATTCATGCTCATCAGTGGCTGTGGTCAGCAGGCAGACAGTATTTTCTAAGATTCAACAAAAGAAGCTTGGCTAAAAACACTCCCCAATATGTTTTTCATAACATGGTCTCTAATTACAAGGCGACTGATTCCGCTGGTGATCAAAGAAACTGAAGTCTGTTCCACTACTAAAGGGGAAGTTGTAATACAAAACCAGCACCCTTTACTTTCTCAGAAATTTGAGATCTGTGGGGGTATCTCTGACTGTACACAATTTTCAATTTTCATGCTGACTTGAGAATCTAACTCCTATCTCAGAGGAGAATTCCAGTATACATCTCTGATTGGTAAAACCTGGACCAGTAAAAATACAAGCTGGCAAAAACTTTTTGGAGGTAGCTCTACAGAAGACATTAAAAGGTCTAAAACTATATTCATCTTGTATCCTTTTCAATACCTTATTTGGAAGAAATATTAAAGGCAAAGATTAAGCGATCAGAATGTTGACTGTAGCTCTGCTTATAATATTGGAGAAAACTGAATCAGGAAACTAGGAACTGGTCAAATCCACGTAATAGAATACCATGCCGTGGGCTTCCCTGGTGGCACAATGGTGAAGACTGCCTGCCTATGCAGCAGACACAGGTTCAATCCCTGGTCCAGGAAAATCCCACATGTGGCAGGGCAACTAAGCAGTGCACCACAGCTCCTGGGCCTGTGCTCCAGAGCCTGGGAGCAGCAACTGCTGAAGCCTGCACGCCCCAGAGCCTGTGCTCCTAGACAAGAGAAGCCACCACCACGGGAAGCCCAGGCACCACAGCTAGAGAGGAGTCCCCGCTCACTGCCGCTAGAGAAAAGCCTGAGCAGCAGCGAAGACCCAGCACAGTCAAAAAGAAAAATAAATAAATAAAATGTCAAAAGAGAAAAAAAGAATACCATGCCATTTCTGATGCTGTAGAACCGGGCCTGCAATTTATGAAACATGGCGTTCAGGCGATGGGGGGCAGTCCCTGGGAGGGAGGAGGTGGTACTCACAGTCAGCTTCTCCTTGACCACGCTGGCGGTGGCCGCAATGGTGCAGGCTGTGTCGTGCTGCACCACCTGGGTGAACTCCGTCAGGTCCCGCTTCATGAACTCCAGGGCTTCGGAGGACTAAGGGAAGAGACAAAGGAATGACAGCCGGCAGCTCCCCCTCCCTTTGTTTCTGTTTCCTGAGCCTCAGTGCCAGACAGAAACATGGCGAGCCACTGACATGGGAAGCCTGAGCTCAGAAACAATGCTCACTTGTCCCAATTCCACGACCTGGGATTACTCAACAGCAGAGAGCACAGAACTCCCTGCTGCTCTGAGAACGGGGGACTGAGCTCAGCCCAGGTACTTGTAAGCTCTGTGGCCAGGAGGAACTCTCATCAAGTCCTCGGTTTTCTCCTAGGTAACGAGGGAGGTGGACTAGAGCAGTGGTTCTCATGAGCAGGCTGGGCTAGAGCGCACGTGTAGTCTGAAAACAAGACAGACTTTGCATCACATCTCTATGCTGTAAGCCATGACCTTTGTCTCAATTTCAAACATGAAGAGAAATAATTTTTTTGAATCAAAGAAAAGTGTTCTCTATTTTTACTTCTTTTTTTTGTTACAAGGAAATTCAGTTGAAATATGAGACTGCAGGTGAAAATATTTGTGTGAAAGGTTTCACAAATTTCACAAACAGGTTGTATTGGTAACTGCAATAGTTTAGAAAGCTTTTATGAGCAATTTTTGACAATACCAGTAAAAAGGTGTGTCATTTTTTTATATTCAACAAGAGGGGTGTTAAGAGAAATATTGGATTAGATTCTCTCCTAGACTGCCTTGGTTCTACCACTTCAAAGTTCTGTTCATCCATAGAGCTCCTTCGGGCAGAACTGATACTTGCTTCTGTCGGACAGTTTTCCTCTCACTCTGCACTCAGACCCAGTGGGCGACAGCAGCCCTTCAGCTCTTGTTTAAGTCTTACCTTGTCTTCATCCTCACCCACTCTAAGACATCTTCCTGGACTATCTCTGTGCTCACCTCTGCAAGCCCTTTCATTTTATAAGGGATAGTTATCTGCATTTTTAAAGTGTCTTTTTGAGTGTTCTGGTGATTTTTTTCCTTTGGGGAAAGGTCTGCCTTGTTCTCACCAGCTTGGGAAGTCTCATCTATCACCCAGAGGCTTCTTTGCGAGTGGGAATGCTTCCATTTCAGATCTGGGACTCCTTAACTGGACCGGAAGAGTCATTTTTATTAATTCTCTCTCCATGCACACCACCACCACCACCTTAGTCCAGGCTAACCTGCTCTTTCATCTGGACTCTTCTCCCAGGTTGCATGAAAGTGAAATTCGCTCAGTTGTGTCCAACTCTTTGTGACCCCATGGAATTCTCCAGGCCAGAATAGTGGAGTGGGTAGCCTTTCCCTTTTCCAGGGGATCCTCCCAATCCAGGGATTGAACCCAGGTCTCCTGGGTTGTAGGCGGATTCTTTACCAGCTGAGCCACCAGGGAAGCCCAAGAATACAGGAGTGTGTAGCCTATTCCTTCTCCAGGGGATCTTCCCGACCTAGGAATTGAACCAGGGTCTTCTGCACTGCAGGTGGATTCTTTACCAACTGAGCTATGAGGGAGGCCCCCCAGGTTGCATAAGATGCCTCTAATATCTTTTCCTCATGGCAACAGGGGGACCTCTGTAAGTCAGAGCAGATCGAGATGCCCTGTTTTACAGTCTTCAGTGGCTACACGGTATCCCATGGCAAGTATAAAAATATAAAATCTTTCCCTTCGCTTACAAGGTCCATATAATCTCGTCTCTGGGAGACTCTCCCACTATGCCCCTCACTGAGCTCCAGGTGGCCGTGCTCAAAATTTCCCAAATGTTCCAGTATCTTTCCTACCTCAGGGTGTCTGAATACATCATTCCCTCTCCTTGACACAGTTCTAACTCTTCAAGACAAGCGAACAAACACAATGAACAAACCCCCTCAACCGGATAACTCCTGTTCCTCCTTCAGAGCTGCGCCTACATGTCACTCCCCTGGGGAGCTTCCCTGATGCCACCTTAGACCAGGCTGGCTCTTCAGCTCACGGCACCTGCGTGTTCTCTTCTTTAACATTTCCTCTACTTTAGATTTCTGATACCTGTTCACTGTCTATCTTCCTGGGTAAACAGCGAGTTCTGTGAACACAAAGCCTTTGTTTTTTACTCATTGATACTCTCCCAGTGTCTGACATAGAGCCTCCCATAGAGTTAGACTGGCATGCACCAGGGCAGTTTTAATTATTAACCATTTATATGATTATCTGACGAATGGCTGTCTCCCTCACTTGACTGTGAGCTGAGAGAACCAATATGAATAGACATGGTACCAGTCTTCTGGAAGGTCACAGTTTCCTGGGGAAAATGCTCATATAACAGTGCTGAGGTGCAAGGGCAGAGCAGTGACCAGTGTATTGTGGAGAGGCTGGAGCGACTTGGTGAAGGGAAGCCTGGACGGAGCCTTAAAGAATGAGTAGGAGTTACTAAGGAAAACTGGGCATGGTGGCACCTGGAGTTTACTGAGGCCTACAAGCATTTCGGTCCTGGGAGAAATGAAAATAGAGAGCAAAGCAGAAGTGGTGAGGGATAAACCTTGAGAGGGTGACCATGGGGGGCCTGGTCAGCCCTGATGGTGATGGGAAACCACCAAAGTCTTCAGGAGGTAGGACATGATGAGGTTTGTGTTTTTGACATGTCACTCCTAAGACTGGGATGGACGACAGGTCCAAGACTTGAGTAGACTAGAAATGGAGGAAGACCAGTCAGAAGGCTGGTGCAATAGTCCAGGAGAGAAAACAGAAGAATATGAATAAGGACAGTGCTGGTAAGGATGACAGGATGGAACTGGTTCAAGAAATATTAGGCAAAAGAGATAGATTTGGTGATTAAATAGATGTGTTGATTGAGGGAAACAGAGTCAGGAAGAGCTACTGGCAACTAAACTAGCTGACTGGGTGGTTGCAGTGCTGCTAGCCAAGGGAGGAAATGCTGAAAGGGGAGCAAGTTTAGAGAGAAGCTATATAGTATATATAGCTATATAAATATATTCTATAGTCTATATATTTTGGAAGCTATATAGTGTCTGTAGTGACTGGGGGATATTTGGGTCAATTGTCCAGCAGGAACTATTCTCAAACACTAAAGCTCTGAGAAAAGGACTAGGAGTCACCCTAAAATGAAAACGGAAGAGCTCACCCAGGAAGAGTCCATTGAGTGAACACAGCAAGGCACTGAGGACCAGGTTCCTCAAACACCACCTTTAAGAGGCAGGCAGAGGAAGAGGAACTCGTGAAACAGGAAAGCCTGGAGAAGGAGGTGGAGAACTGAGAGAGAATCATGCCATAAAAGCCAAGGGAGTATACTTTCAAGAAAGAGAGAGCGACTGCTAGTGTCTAATGTAGCAGAATGGTCCAGGAAGATAAGGGCTGAAAAACACCCACTGGATTTGGCAAGTGGTAGGTGAAGCCGAGTGTTTATAAAGATAAGTCTACATGTAGTGGCTTCAGGGGTGGGGACAGAGTCAAGAGACATGATGTTATTGACTTCAAATTTTAAAAAGGAGGAGGTGAGGCTGTCAACTCGAAGTAAAAAAGGAAGTGGTTGGACAGGGAATGTGAGGGGAGAGTTAGGTTTGGGGAAAGCTACTAAAGGCAAGAGGAGGAGCAAATATGAGACTGAAAACACTTGCTAGGGTAGGGGGTGGAGGCTGAGAGGCCCAAGACCAGGCCCAGATGAGTCTGGGGAATCCGTGGTAGAGGCAAAGAGCGACGTGACTTTTCCCACCAGTGTTCATGGGCAAGTGCAAACACACACACACACACACACACACACACGGAAGTAAGAGGAAGAGGAATGCAGATTTCCCACCAGTGTTCATGGGCAAGTGCAAACACACACACACACACACACACACACACAAGGAAGTAAGAGGAAGAGGAATGCAGATTTCCCACCAGTGTTCATGGGCAAGTGCAAACACACACACACACACACACACACACAGAGAAGGAAGTAAGAGGAAGAGGAATGCAGATTATATCACCATATCAAAGCTGTAGTTTCCGGGGCCCACCAGTGTTCATGGGCAAGTGCAAACACACACACACACACACACACACACACACACACACACACAGAAGGAAGTAAGAGGAAGAGGAATGCAGATTATATCACCATATCAAAGCTGTAGTTTCCGGGGCAGTATATGCTATGGGGTGCAAGAAAATTGGGGGGGGTGTGGCTGGGAACTGAGTGGTCCAGACGGAGCCAGGATAGTGAGGGAAGGAAAGCACTGAAAGACCACGAACAAAATTAATAGAAAATGGTAGCTGGTATTTAAAAGGTTTCCCCATCACTCTCAGTACTTAAAAAAAAAAAGGACTTATTTAATATTTATTGTGTGCTAGATACTGTTTTGGTGCTTTACATATAGCATCATTTAATCATGACAACAATTTTATCAAGTAGGTATTAGTAGTCCCACTTTACAGATGAGGAACTGGGGCTTTAAGAGGTTAAGTATCTTGCCAAAGTTCATATAAGTGTAGGAAATTAAGTCTTTTCTTTTCAAATGGGGAACTGTCAAAGACAAAAACAATACCCCCTCCCTGTGCTTCAAATGAGAGAACAAACATGGAAGGCTAATTGACTACCTATTTTTTTGGGTTATGGGAAGACCAACCTTCACAGTAACACATAGGAGGCCCTCACACAACATTTGCTAAACAAATGTCAGGCTCTCCTTCCAGAAGACTGCTCAACAAGAAGCAAGCTACTCTTAGGTCCCTTCTATTAGAACTCAGTTTGAAATTCTCCGAGTCTTCATTAACAACATAAACAGCTCAGGTCATTCTCAGGTTTTCTGGGCTGTAGTTGAAAGGCTAGTATGCAGGCCAGCGAGGATAAAAATGCTCACACAGTAGAGCATTGATTTAACTGAAGCCAGAAGCCTCCTGGAGTTGCCCTGAAGCAGGACTCACCCCAGATGCTTGAGGTTAAATAGTAATTAACTTTTTCCAGAATTCAGATGAGTTGGTTTTGACAAACCAGCATGGAATGAAACAGGAACACACACTAGCATTGTCCACGGGCAGAGCCAAGCCTCACTCACCCCACAGAGATTGCTGTCTCCTCACTAGACCATGAGTTTGGGGAGGCCCAAGACTGCATCTGTTGGGCTAATGTCGGTATCCTGAGGACCAAAGAGTCTGAGAGTGCGCAAGCATACACTCATACATTCCACTATTTGCATGACTATAGGAGTAAGTTTCTATCGCTAGAATCCTTTTTCTTCAAGGCCTAGATCAAATGTTCTCTTTTAGGAAACTGTGAATTTCCCAAGTGGGAATACATCGCTCCTTCCCACGGATTCCAACGACATGGTAGCTCCAGTCTTTAAGACCATCTTTGTTTCACTGTAGCTAGAGTCACACTGGTCTGAGTCGGGGGTCTGTCCTCCCGGAGGGCCCAAGTCAGCCCGGTCCCCGAGGCCCGGAACCCACAAGGTTCAGCGGGACAGGCTCGGAACAGGGTGCAGGGAGATGGCTTGGGGCCCTACCGGAGAAAGGGCGCTGGCCCAGCTTACCTTCTCCTTGACTGCCTGGTAGCTCTGCTGCAGCCAGCTCCGCCACCATCCCACGTCCTCCCTGTGGAAGACAGACACATCTGGCGGCCCCGCGGTGCTACTGTGGCCCGCGCAATGATCGGGTCTCAGTTCCCCTCTCAGATGTGGCCTGTGGGCTGGGGCATCGCAGGCAGCTTCCCCACCCCCTCACGCTGCGATTCCACCCCGCCCTTTCAGCTCCGTTCAGGCCCGCGCTGGCCTCCCGTTCCCCCGGGGGACTCTGGCCCAGCACCCCAGCCCTGGGGAGAATTCGGGGCCCAACGCCCGCAGAACTGGATGACGGGCTCACCCTTCCGCCATCTTGCCCGCATGACATCACCACTATTTACTGACCTTTGACATCCGACACGGCACCGCCCCCTCAAGCACCACCCCGGAGCGCGCGGCCCAATCCCGGCGCCGACATCGTCCTCAGCCCCATCTCCGCCCGGCTCCATCATTAGACTCCGCCTCCTTAAACTCGGTCCAGGCTCGATCCAGGGTTCGGACTTAAAACTCCGCTCCTGAAAGCTCGGTCCAATCCTTACTCAAGATTGTCTCCAGGCCCCACCCCCAAATGTTAGCCCCGCCCCCACAACGTCGAACGCCTGTCGGTATCCGCTGACATCGGATACGGTGGCCGCTTTGGGTCAAGGTCGGCCGTGTGGCTGGGGGCTCGGGTTGTAAAACGGGTAGAGAGGAGGCAGGGAGCGAGCCAGCCTGGAGCTCGAACGTCTGTGGCCCTGAGCGCAGGGCTAGGACCGCCCCCCTTTATGAAACTTGCCGCGTAGCCGCAGCCTGGGGTCTCTTCGGGCCAATTGAGCAAGCGCAGTCCGTGGAGCTCTGGGTGGGGGTTTGGAGGAAAATTCAGAGATGTCTTCGATGCAACCTCTCGGGGAGGCGCTCTCAGGAGATTGGGGAGACAGACACATTTAGTTAGCTCAATTTTTGGCGACCCAGTTCAAAACTACGTGAACTGGATGTGGTCTGGAGAAATCCGGAGACAGTCTGGAGGAGAAAGACTGTGTGTGTGTGTGTGTGTGTGTGTGTATGTGGTGTGAAATCCGGAGACAGTCTGGAGGAGAAAGACTGTGTGTGTGTTTGTGTGTGTGTGTGTCTGGAGGAGGAAGATTTTGTGTGTGTGTGGTAACTTTCCGAATGAGGCCTCCGTTTCACTTACCGCCTCATCTGCTACCTGCCTGCATCTGCGCTCTCATACTTTGGCCTAGATCCCGTCCTCTCTTTAATTTTTAAAATTTTTTACTGGAGTGTAGTTGATTTATAATCTTGTGTTAGTTTCCGCTGTACCGCAGAGTGAATAAGTTATACATTTGTGTTCAGTTGCTCAGTCGTGTGACCCCATGGAATGTAGCCTGCCAGGGTGTTCTGTCCATGAAATGTTCCAGGCAAGAATGGGCTGGGATCCAACCCACATCTCCTAGGTCTCCTGCACTGGCAGGTGGATTCTTTACCATTATGCCACCTGGAAGACCTCATATATATACATATATATCCACTCTTTTGGGGATTCTTTTCCTATATGGGTCATTTCAGAGTACTGAGTAGAGTTCCGTGTGCTCTTCAGTAGGTGCCTGGATAGTTATCTATCCATTGTCTCTTGTCTATGGGTGTAGCTATAATAATTCTTTCCCCCCACTCCATTTTATTTCCCTTTTTCCAAGATTATTTCTGTCATCATGCATGCTATTATTTCTTCCATCTTCATAGCAAGCAAACAAAAAACTAACCCTCTCTTGACCCATCACCATTTCCCTACTCCCCTTTACAGCAAAACTCCTGGAAGCATTCCCTATATTCACATGTCCCCATTTTCTCTTGATCTCACTTCAGTGAAGTTTTTGCCTCTCCACAGTCATTTGAATTAATGTTAGGGTACCAAGAGCAGCAGCCAATTTGCAATTCTTATCTCATTTGAACCATTGGTATCTTGTTTAACACAATTGATCACTTTCATTCTTCAGACATTTTCTTTACATGCTTCTAGGACACCTTGCCCTTCTGAATTTCCTCCTACTTCTTTGGTGTCTCCTTCTCGGTGTTCTTTGCTGTTTTGTTTTCACACCTACTTCTTGTCCCTAGAATGTCCTAGGGCTCAGTCCTGGACCCTCTCCTTTTCGATCTCTGTCATCATTTCCCCAGATGATGTCATCAGGCCACATGATTTTAAATGCCATTTATACACTGACAATTCTCTGAATTTTCTCTTCAACCCACATGTATTCTCTGAATACCAGGATCGTTATCTGTATATGGTTGTATGATAGATATATTAACTTAACTTGTTCCCAAACTCCTGATGTATCTGCCTGCAAACTTCTCCAAAGTTGTAAACAGCAACTGTATCCCTCTACTTGCTCAAAAGTAGACCTGGGAGACAATTTGATTCCTCACTTTTTTTAATACTCAAAAGATAATTCCTTGGCAAATCTAGTTGGTGCTACCTTTAAATCAAAATAAAAATCCAGTAGCCTCTCAGCACCTCCATTGCCACTATGTAGATCCAAATCACTGTCATCTTGCACCTGGATTACCAGTATCTCTGTGTCCACTCTTGCCTTCTATTAGTCTAGTCTTAGTTCATCCTGAAGGCAGTCTTTTAAAAAGCATATGACAGTGGTCATGTAAAGTGGTGCAGCTACTGTGGAAAACAGTATGGTGATTCTGCAAAAAATTAAACAGAACTACCATGTGATCTAGCAATTCCATTTCTAGGTATATATCCCAGAGAATTGAAAGCAGAAATTCAAGCAGATACTTGTACGCCCATGTTCACAGCTGTATTATTCACAATAGCCAAGAAGTGAAAGCAACCCAAGTGTTGCTTGGCATATAAATGTATAAACAAGATGTGGTATACACATATACATGTTGGAGTATTATTTAGCTTTAAAAAGGAAGGAAATTCTGACACATGCTATAACATGTAAGAACCATGAAGACGTTATACCAAATGAAATAAGCCAGTCACAAAAGGACAAATATTGTAATATTCTACTTATATGAGATGATTCGAATAGTCAAATTCATAGAGACAGATTATAGAATGGTGGTTACCAGGGGCCAGGGGGAGATGGGAATGGGATGTTATTGTTTAATGGATTCAGAGTTTGAATCTGAAAAGGCCACAGTCTTTTGCTCAGAAATCTCCAATGTATTCTTATTTCACTCAGAGGAAAAGCCGCTACAGCCTCACAATTTCCTTGAAGTTGATCTGATCTTGATCTACTAGGCCTCTCATTCCCTCTACTCCAGCTACAGTGGCCTTGAAAATTTCCAGCACTCTCCTGACTCAGGGCCTTTGAACTTGCTGTTTCCTCTGCTTAGAATGCTCTTCCCCCAGATATTCATGTACCTGGAACAGTGCCTGGAATGGAATATTGGTAGGGCAAGTGAAATAGAACATGTAAGGAGAATAAAGACAAAGACAAGTCTAATTGGGAGCAAGCTGGACTGGTTAAAAAGAAAATTGAAAAGAGAAGATGGAGATGAGGTTGTAAAGATCATTAACTCCTTTACTCCTGAGAACCTTGGATGAAGAACTAAAAATTCAAACCTCATCCATGGATAGAGAGGAGAGTTACCAGAGCTTTTAAAATTTAGTTCTATTAAGTGTTTAAAAAATTTTTTTTGACCATACCATGCAGCCTGTGGGACCTTAACTCCCCCACCAGGGATCAAACGGGCATCCCCTGCAGTGGGAGCATGGATTATTAACCACTAGGCCACCAGGGATGTCCCCACCAGAGGTTTTAGAATGAGGAAATGACTTGTGCTGTGAAGGCAATGTGATCTAGTGACCACATACTAATGGTGCTATTTATTAATCAGGTGATCATCTTACACAGTGTTCCTTGTGTTATCTTCCCAATTGTCCTATGAGGTAGGAAATATTTTTGATCTCTGTTTTGTAGTGGAAGAAGATGAGGTTCAGAGAGATGGAGTGAGATGAACTTTCCCCCAGGTCACACAGCTGGGAAATGGCAGAACTCTGATTTGAACCCAAGGCTTTTTGATAAAATCAGGTTTCTACCCATAGCATATTCCTTCACTTCGTCCAGGCTCATTTCTTGCCTCCCCACCCAGCCACGAGCTGCAGACAGACGGGGGCTGTGTCTTCTACTCCCACCCTACCATCCCCAGGCCTAGCACAGCACTCGCGCGTGAGGTCCTCTGTGTGTGTGGACTGAGTGGGACCTTCTTGGATCTCTTTGGTCTTCCCCATCTGTCCTTCCCTGAGCCTTGGCTCCCTTGAATGACTTCAAGCAGATCTGGATTCAAATCCCAGCCCAGTCACTTCCCAGCAACATGGCCTTGGGCAAGTTAACTTCCCTTCGCTTTAGTGCCTTCATTATTAAAATGTAGATACAACTCCTGGTTGTTGTGAGAATTAAGTAAAATAAGTAAAATACAGGGAATCCCCTGCCAGTCCAGTGTTTAGGACTCTGTACTATCACTACTGTAGGGCTCTGTTTCAACCCCTGGTTGGGGAACTAAGTTCCCACAAGCCTTGAGGCCTGGCTGAAAAAACAAAACCAAACCATAAAAACAAAACAAAAAAAGCCCCTAACATATCATATGAAACTCCTTAATATGGTAGTTATTATTGTCTTAGTCCTTCACCCTTCTCCTAGGCACGGTTAGAGGACTCATAAGCATCTGTTGAACTAAATGGTATGTTAAAGATCGCTAGATTGAGATCCAGGAGAAGTAGATTTTAATCCTGGGTTATGAGCAATGGTCACTTTTCCCTTTTTGGCATTGTTTTTTCATCATTTTAGGGACATCTGAGTTTTCTTCTCATTCTAAGGTGAAGTATGAATGCATCATTTCACCCTGTCACTGACCCTCAGAGCCTCGTTTGACCCACGTCTCCTCTCCTGCCCTGCTAGATCCTTCTCGGTGGACAATTCTTGTCCCAGGAGCCTCCCAGCGTTGGCTCCCAGGGAGCCCTAACACACAGCTGCCACCAGATGGTGCTGTGGACTCATTCAAGTGAAGTTGGCTTTCTGTCTCCAGCAGGGCTGACGGGAGTGGTACTAGGATGCCTTTCTGGTTGGTTCCTCTAGGCAGTCTGGGCTTCCCCAGTGGAAGGGAGCCAGGCCCAGGATGATCCTTGGAAGTGAAGTTTCCAAAGCCTGCCCTGGTTCTGTTGTGGAAATCCAGCATAGAGTTGGCTGCAGGACTAGCTGCATAAATTGTAGGACCCAGTGCAAAATGAAAATGCTTAAGCTGCTGGTCGACTTCCCTGGTGGCTCAGATGGTAAAGCGTCTGCCTACAATGCGGGAGACCTGGGCTCAATTCCTGGGTCGGGAAGATCTCCTGCAGAAGGAAATGGCTACCCACTCCAGTACTCTTGCTTGGAAAATCGCATGGATGGAGGAACCTGGTAGGCTACAGTCCATGGGTCACAGAGAGTCGGACACGATGGAGCGACTTCACTTTCACTTCACTTTCAAGCTGCTGGTGGAAGCAGCACAGGGCATGTCTAAAAGCCAGCAGAAAGTTTCTGGTTTAGCCTTCTAGTGCTGAGTATGCTGGTTGTTGAACACAGCCATGGTTGTTGTTTAGTCACCACGTGATGTCTGACTGTTTGCGACCTCATGGACTGTAGCTCGTCAGACTCCTCTGTCCATGGGATTTCCCAGACAAGAGTCCAGGGTTGCCATTTCCTTCTCCAGGGGATCTCCCCAACCCAGGGGTTGGATCTGCATCTCCTGCATTGGTAGATGGATTCTTTACCACTGAGCCCGAACACAGCCATTACAAAAATGTAAATTACAGAAACTGAAAATTAAATAAATGATATAAAAACAATACTAAAATGATATAAAAACAAGGCAATAAATACCTCAAACATATTTTTATACATTTTGCTATCATCTATGCCTTTGAAATAACTTACATTTTTTATATCTATGTGGAGAAAATGCCAAGTAATGGTGTGTGACTTACTGTAATCTCTTCCCAACTCTGCATTACGTGATATCACATTGGTAGTTTAAAATCAACGAAGGTGGGAGTGTTTACATCATCAAATCTACAGACATTACAAACTATGTGCCCTGCCCCCAAGTCAGTTGTTAAACTTTTCTGGGTACACCTCTGGTCTTAGTTGTACTCCTAACATGTTGTGTTGTGTGATCTTGGGCAGAACCCTGTTCCTTCCAGCCTCTGATAAGTCTATGCATCACTTTAAAATTTACAAAAGGAGACTTCCCTTGTGGTCCAGTGGTTAAGAATCTGCCTGCCAATGCAGGAGACAAGGGTTTGATCCCTGGTCTGGGAAGATTTCACATGCCTTGGGACAACTAAGCCCATGTGCCACAACTATTGAGCCTGTGCTCTCGAACCCAGGAATTACAACTACTGAACCCTTGCACCACAGCTGCTGCAACCTGGTTCTCTAGAGCCCACACTGCAACAAGAGAAGCCACTGCAATGAGAAGCCTGCATACTACAACTAGAGAGTAGCCCCCACTTGCCTACAGTTAGAGAAAGCCCTCGCTCAGCAACCAAGACCCAAGCAACAAAAAATAGATAAATAAAATCAATTTTTAGAAAGTAAATTAAAAGAAACAAACCAACCAGCCAGGGCAAATGATGTTTCTGCAAAAGAGCAGATGACTTTGGCTACCAGGGTGGTTGTCACCAAGGCTTCCAGAAGGTGGCGCTGTGGACTGACTCAGGGAAGCAAGCCAGCTTACCTTTCTGTGCCCTTTTCTGGTGTTGAAAAAACAATAGCAGTAATAATATATTCCAACTGCTTTCAGCACTGTTCTTGGGACTTGGTGCATCATAAACTTGCTCCATGGCTGTATCTGAGAGTGGGCAGACGAAAGAGCTAGCCTGCTCTACTTCTGTAGAAGGACACAGCAGTGGGAGGTGAGAACTAGCATTTCCTCCCTACCGTGACTGTAACAGACATTGAGGGTTTTTCCCCAAATGGAGACTGGGGTTGCATGCTGAAGGAGTTCAGGAAATGTCAACCTAAAATATGTTGCCTTGGAATATTGATTATTTTGCATTGAAGGCACTTGAAAAATGACAGATTCAGGAAAAAGCTCTCTGAACTTCATCAGCTTAAGGACAAATCCTCCTAAAGGAACTCAGTTTTCATAAATCCCAGGGAAGAGACTAGAAGTTGGCCCCACTCCCAGACAGACTGTCACAAACTGTCACATCTGTTGTATCATATATTCTTCTGAGGGCCCATTCATCTTTTCCCCCAAATCATCTACTTTCTCCCCGAAGTGTCTCCTTATTAAGTGAGTGTATAATATTTTTAAGTTTTCTTTTTTTTTATTTTTGGCTGTGCTGGGTCATCGTTGCTGCACAGGCTTTTCTCCAGTAGCGGCGAGTGGGGGCTACACTCTATTGTGGTGCACGGGCTTCTCATTGCAGTGGCTTCTCTTGTGGAGCACTGACTCTAGGGTGTGTGGGCTTCAGAAGTTGAGGCACGTGGGCTCAGCAGTTGCAGCTCCCAGGCTCTGGAGCACAGGTTCAGTAGTTGTGGCACACAGGTTTACTTGCTCCACGGCGTGTAGGATCTTCCCCGATCAGCAATTGAACCAGTGTCTCTTCTGCATTGACAGGTGGATTCTTTACCACTGAGCCACTGGGAAAGCCCTAAGTCAGTGTATAATCTTTAAATTCCCACCCCCCCTTTTTTTTCTTTTGGTATTTACTATTTTCCCCCCTGCTATGTTCCATGTACCCAATATTAAAAATGAATAAATTTGTATGCCTTTTCTCCTGTTAATCCACCTGTTATCAGTTTATTTCATAGACCCAGCTATGGAACCTGGGAGGTAGAGGGAGTCTTTTCCTCTCTACAGTGTGGATGGCTCAAACATTAACTGTCTATGTACCCCATTTGCTGCCAAACATATATCTCTGCATCCCAAACTGGGAACTTGCTCCCCAAGGAGTAGAAAGCGGTTGTTATTCCTGTAATTCAAAACACTCTTAACCCTCCAGGAAAGGCATCCCAATGCCTTGATGTCCCCCCTCTAGCTTTTTCTCAATCCCTTCTTGAAAATCTGTGATATATGACTGCATGGTGAAGGTAGTCTCAATATACAATCATAAAGAGACAGACGTGGGGAAAAGAGAGAAGCAAGAAGAAAATGTATGTAAAAATGTTAAATATGTACACTGAGGAAGGAAGATCAAGTAGAGGCTATAATCTTCACCTCCTCGATTAACTTATTAGTAGTATTATTTTTGGCTATGCTGTGCTGTACATGGAATCTTAGTTCTCCGGCCAGGAATGGAACATGCGCCCCTGCCTTGGAAGCGCAAAGTCTTAACCACTGGGCCACTGGGGAAGTCCCTCTTTGACTTATTCAAAAGTTGATCTTGTATTTATGATTTTCCTTCTTAACTGTTCCAGGTTCCTTCTGCCTTTGGTCAGCAATATAGTCAAGTTCTGTGCCCACAGACCAGACAGATTCTCTTGTGTAGAGCTGCAGCGGTCTTGCAGTAACTTCGATCACAGGCTTGTAGTAGGAATAGGATTCTCAGAGAGTACAGGTGTCTGTCCCTAAGCCTCTGGCCCTATTGTGTGGTAACAACTTATTTCCTCTTGATAGCCAGAGTTCTGAACCCTACAAAATACCTTGATTTCTTTTTCTGCTTGTCTGTTCAGCAGTATGAGGTACTCACAGTGGTTGAGTCAGGACTTCCCTGGTGGTCTAGTGGTTAAGAAACCCACCTTCCAATGCAGGAAGTGTGGGTTCGATCCCTGGTGGAGATCACGCCCCACATGGTGCAGGGCAATCAGCCCACAAGCCACAACGACTACCTCAACTAGAGAGAAGCCTCTGAGCACACCTGCCTCAACTAGAGAGAAGTCCACAAGCTGCAGCTAAGACCTGACACAGTCAATAATTAAATAAAAATAAATATTTAAAAAATTATTTTAAAATGGCTGAGTGGCAGTTTCAGCTTCCAGTTTGGGGGGAAAAATTGTGTCACTTGGTGGACGCATTCCCCTCCTTGGACTCTAGAAGCTTTTAACATACCTTGCTTCCCTGCAATCATGAGGTCAAGAAATAGATCATTTTTAAAATAATTTTATTTGTTTATTGCTGGCTGCGCTGGGTCTTCGTTGCTGCTCGGGCTTTTCTCTAGTTGTGGTGAGAGGGGGCTACTCGCTAGTTGCGGTGGGAAGACGTCTCACTACGGTGCCTTCTCTTGTGGCAGAACACAGGCTCTGGGTGGGTGTGGGCTCAGTAGTTGCAGCACGTGGGGTCAGTAGTTGCATCTCCCTGCCTCCAGAGCACAGGCTCAGTAGTTGTCGCACATAAGCTCAGTTGCTCCTCAGTGTATGGGATCTTCCTGGATCGGGTATTGAACTTGTGTCTCCTGCATTGGCAGGCAGATTCTTTACCACTGAGCCACCAGGGAAGCCCAAGAAACAGATAATTTTTGAGTGAGGAAAAGATTTCATTGTTCGAAGAAGCCACTCCTGCATCCAGCCCCTTGGTTCTCGGACTCTGTGGCTGGCTACAGGAGAGACAGTACCCTAGTTCAGAGGATTACTCTATCTTGCAGATGGTACTCTACCTCCCCAAATGTAGTCTAACAGTTGGTACTTTATCTGGGCCTTTAATAGGCCTTTCTACCATTCTAGGCTGGCTAATGAAGCACACAGCAAGGCCAGTGAATCCTGTCTCATTTCTTTTTTTGTGAAGTGAGTTCCATGGTCAGAAACAATACTCTATGGGATATCAAGACTGCATTTAGTCCACAGGTGGAGGTTCTGGCAGAGGCGTTTGAGGCAAGGAAAGCAGATCCATATCCAGAATCAGTGCTTCTTCTCGTGAGACAAATTCCTGCCTCCATCACGGAGTCCTCTGTAATCAATCTGCCCAAGTAGTTGGCTGCTCCCCTTAAGGTCTGATACTAGTTCAAGGGTCCAGGTGGTGCTAGAGGTAAAGAACCCGCCTGCCAGTGCTGGAGATATAAGAGATGCGGTTTTGATCCCTGGGCCGGGAAGATGCCCTGGAGAAGGAAATGGCAACCCACTCCAGTATTCTTTCCTGGAGAATCCCATGGACAGAGGCGCCTGGCAGGCTACAGTCCATGGGGTTGCAAAGAGTTGGACATGACTGAAGTGACTTACCATGCATGTATGCAAGGGTCCAGGGCTGTTAGCTGCTTTGTGCAAACTGGACATCAGTCCTGTTGGTTGCCTGACCACCCTTGGTGAGGGATATCCCTATCCTTGAGCCCATGGCTAATCTCCACCCCTGTCATCATGGTCCTTTGTGTGTGAACCCATTGAACAAGATCTGGACTGGCTGGGGGAAAAGGTCATCAGTTAACATCCAGTTAATACTCACAGAGCATCCTATTTTCTGGTTATTAAAAACTTCCCCCCACTGGGGGCCCATGGTGAGTATTCATATGGCATACTCCTGTATTATGATTTTGGATATTCGTAGAAATCTATCTTTTGCAAACTTCTTTCTCATGAACTTCTAATTTTTAAAACTTAGAGCTACTCACATCATTAGTCCATGACCTGGTATAGATCCTGAGCTCAGGTCTTCTCTCCCTCCAGGCAAAGGGGACAATGAGACATACTTCTTATAGTTCTACCTGGGGAGAGATTTTCTTCTCCACTAGACTTTGGGGCCACATAGCCATTTCTATAAAACCATTTCTTGCTCTTTCACAGTCTGCCATCTGAAAGCCAACCTCTAAGTTTTTCCTGTATAGGGAGCCTTGTTGCAATCACACCCACAACTGTGAACATATGGTCTGGGCCTATTTCAGCAGGTCTATCCTTATTCCTCTGTCCCCAGCTTTTGTTCCCAAGACTCTCATTTTGTTTTCTTCAGTAGCCATCACCTGGGATTCAGTGTCGATCCTGATTTCAGGCCATCTCTCCTTCGAGTTGTGGTTGTTGTTCAGTTGCTAAGTTGTGTCTGACTCTTTGAGACTCCATGGGCTGCAGCACGCCAGGCTTCCCTGTCCTTCACTATCTCCCAGAGTTTGCTCAAATTCATGTGCATTGTCAGTGATGCTGTCTGACCATCTCATTCTCTGCAGCCATCCTCTCCTTTTGCCTTCAATCCCTCCCAGCATCAGGGTCTTTTCCAATGAGTCAGCTCTTTGCATCAGGTGGCCAAAGTATTGGAGCTTCAGTTACAGCATCAGTCCTTCTAATGAATATCCAGAATTGATTTCCTTTAAGATTGATTGCTTCGATCGCCTTGCTGTCCAAGGGGCTTTCAAGGGTCTTGTCCTGCACCACAATTCAAAAGCATCAATTCTTTGGTGCTCAGCCTTCTTTATGGGCCAACTTTGTCTCACAAAGTAGAAACAACCACACGCTCTACTCCATGTTCTGCCACCAGGACAATTTCCTTCCTCTGCTCTCCTTCAGGGTCATCTTGAATGGGGTGCCCCAGCCACAGCAGTCTACATTTCTGGCTGATACCGGCACATTGTACACAGCCATGCATAAAGCAGTTCTACATTTTTCCTTCTCAATCTCCTGGGTTGAAGTTGTCATAACAATGTGGCTGGAATGGGTACACTGGGAGGGGGATGACCTACACATTGCCCCTTCAGGTCTGTTTGGGCCAGGTTTTACATGGACCATTTCCCCTGAAGCATTGCAGGCCTAAGAATTAATTAGAGAACATCCAGTTCACAATGGGCAGCTCAGGTCACAAGGTCATCTGGAGTCCTGTGGTCAGGGCTGTCTATCAGAGCCCATTAAAACTTTAGGAGCTAGCTCACAAGAGAGAAATACTCTCTGATGAATAAAGCATGTTGTTGTTTAGTCGCTTAGTCGATGGCAGTTTCCAGGCTAGAATACTAGAGTGGGTTGCCATTTCCTTCTCTAGGGGATCTTCCTGACCCAGGGATTGAACCCGCGTCTCCTGAATTGCAGGTGGGTTTTTCTTTATTTTACCACTGAACCACTAGGGTAGCCCGGAAGAAACATGGCTTTACCTCTAAACCCTAAGGATCTGGCTACACAGTTTCCTCTATCATTGTTTGCAATTAGAGCATCCTAATTTACCTGGTACTTTGAGCTGTTGATCTGTTTGGTCATCAGGATGAAAAGACTGAACTACTTACACTGCAGCCTGAATCAACTGGAGAGACCGCTCTTATTTTGCTTTCTCTGTGCCTTCCTCAAAGCTGGAAACTGGTAGACGGGTAGGAATAGTTTCCCAGTCATGCTGTATGTTGTTGTTGTTTAGTTGCACGGTCGTGTCTGACTCTTTGCTACCCCCATGGACTGCAGCACGCCAGGCTTTCCTGCCTCTCACCATCTCCCGGAGTTTGCCCAAGTTCATATCCATTGCATCGGTGATGCCACCCAGCCATCTCATCCTCTGATGCCCTCTTCTTCTTCTGCCTTCAATTTTTCCCAGCATCAGGGACTTTTCCAATGAGTCAGCTGTTTGCATCAGGTGATCAAAATACTGGAGCTTCAGTTTCAGCATCAGTCCTTCCAGTGAATATTCAGGGTTGATTTCCTTTAAGATTGACTGGTTTGATCTCGCTGTCCAAGGTACTCTTAAGAGTCTTCAACACCACAGTTCGAAGGCATCAATTCATTGGTGCTCTGTCTTCTTTATGGTCCAGCTCTCACAGCCATACGTGACCATTGGGAAGAACATAGCCCTGACTATTCGGACCTTCATCAGCATGAATCATGATGTATGTTTCCTCCCAAATCCAAAGAGACCCATCAAGTACTGGGCTCCTTCTATGAGGAAAGAAGTCTAAAGTGCAGCAACCTTGGCCTTTGCTTTGGAGTAAATGTCCTGATGTGTTCAGGCCATATACTCTAGGATTTTAATGTAGTGTCAGGCTATTACATTTTCACTGGATTCATCTCACACCCTTTGGCACCTGCTCTTTTCCATGTTTTGTGTTCTGTCCATATGGGGCCTCGAGCATGGCTGCCTGTGGGATGAAGTGACAGATACGTGGATTGACTCTTGATATCTATGCCATCATCTTTCTACCTGAGGAGCTGTAAAGCTAAAAAGGTTTCCCAGACTCCCTTGCAGCTAAGGTTCTAGATGAGATTTAGGAAAACAGAAGTGAGGCAGAAGGCATTTTTCTGCAGCAGTGGCTATGGGCAAGCAAGATCTGCTTGAAATACCTGGAGTGATTTCTGTTTCCTGCACTGGAGTGCATAATCCAGATGGTAACAGAGTAAAAATGTAAAAATTCCTGCAGACTACATTAGGGTATAGAGCAGAAGGGTTGGCTTTTCTTTGGGGCAAGATTATAAAGCTAACTGCTTCTTTTATTCTCTGCCACAATGGAAAAAAATACATGTTTTTTTCCGATGAAGTTTGGGGGGTTGTGCTGGTATACTTTCCCCCCCAAAACCACATCTGGAACAGCTTTTGCAATTGGAGTCACTATCTGATTAAGTTTAAGATATTTATTCCAATTACACAAATGAGGACAAAAACTAGCACGTGCCTAGATCGGTCCTTAAATGGACTTTGATCAAAACTCCATTTATGGCCTATTTTCCTATACTTCATATTATCTCTTAGTCTCTTAGTCTCTCATCTGTTCTTTTGTCATCTCCTTTGTACTCCCAGGGCTAGAGGCCTGCAAACTGTATTTCCCAGATTCCTTTGCTAGCTGGGTTCCCGTTAGTTTCTGCCAATGGGAGACAACTAGTTATGTTTTTTTGTTAATAGATATTTTCTAATCTCCACATGTATTGCAAACATCTTCTCCCATTCTATGTTTGCCTTTTTTCTTTCTTTCTTTTTTTTTAGATTGTACTCCATTTATTTTTTTTTTTTTTTAATTTTTTTTTTTATTAGTTGGAGGCTAATTACTTCACAACATTTAAGTGGGTTTTGTCATACATTGACATGAGTTTTTCTTTATTTATTTAAAATTTTTATTTATTTATTTTTGGTTGTACTGGGTCTTGCTGCTCGTGGGCTTTCTTTAGTTGCATTGCACAGGGGCTACTCTAGTTGTGGTTCTTGGGTTTCTTATTGTGTTGGCTTCTCATTGCAGAGCACGGACTCCAGGGCATGTTGGCTTCAGTCGTTGCAGCAGATGGGCTCAACAGTTGTGGCACTTGGGCTTAGTTGCCCCACAGTACATAGAATCTTCCTGGGCCAGGAATCAAACCCATGTCTCCTGCATTAGCAGGTGGATTCTTAACCACTGGACCACCAGGAAAGTCCACTTGGTTATATTTGAAGGTGGAAGGGAGAAAGTCTTCTGCTTCAGGAGGTGCCTTATCTTTGGCAGCAGCGGTACTCTGGCATCATCAGTAGTGAGTGTGGGGTTGGGCATCAGCCTAAGAGTGAAAGCAGCTTCCTGGGTTCCAGAGACTTCCGTCTTTCGCCACTAGCTTCCAGCATTTCCAATATCTTTGTCACCAATCCATGCATTAAATTCTCTGTGCTTGAAATATGTAGGGTGGTGTCTGTTTTCCAACTGGTACTGATTCACACATTTCCATAAACCCACACTCTTTTGCAGCACAGGGGAATTATAGGTGCCTAGAAAAAAGTGTGGCCAGTGTCTGAGCACAAGTTCTTTGGATCAGGCAGGAAAAAGACTCACCGTAAGATCTTATGGTATTTTTGTTGTATCTCTCCTTAAGGGCCCTTGATTTTCTTTTTCCTTAGTGGTCAGAGCATTTGTAAATTGATTTGGATATGGGGATTGGATGAAAGCTCAAATTTGTTTATTATGTCAGTAGAAGCCTTTGTTCACTGGACACAGAAGTGCTTTTTTTCTTGTTATTGTTATAAAAACTAAATGGGAGAAAAAATCTAAATGGGAACTGTTAATGATTACTCAGTTGCTTTCAAAGACTTCTGTGGATCAAACCACTGTGATTTCATGCCAACTCTGCTTCTTATTGATAACCCTTCCCATTTTATATTTGATGGGTAGTTGCTCCCACCTGACTCCACCACCCCAGAATCCTCCCATCCTCCCTGAGATGAGTCTATTTCAATTGTAGACCCGATTACCACCATTCCTGACTTACAGAGGATGGTCGGAAGAGTGCTTTTTAATGATTTTGGCACGTCCCTCATCAATTGTCCTTCAGCTTTGTTGCTGCTGCTGCTGCTGCTAAGTTGCTTCAGTCGTGTCCAACTCTGTGGGACCCCATAGACGGCAGCCCACCAGGCTCCCCCATCTCTGGGATTTTCCAGGCAAGAACACTGGAGTGGGTTGCCATTTCCTTCTCCAATGCATGAAAGTGAAAAGTGAAAGTGAAGTCGCTCAGTCGTGTCTGACTCTGTGAGACCGCATGGACCGCAGCCTACCAGGCTCCTTTGTCCATAGGATTTTCCAGGCGAGAGTACTGGAGTGGGATGCCTTTGCCTTCTCCTCAGCTTTGTCAAAGGAGGTAAATTTTGGATCTTTTCAAAGAATATAATAAACGCTTGGTCAGCAAGATGCATATATATAGATTTAATTAATCATCCTGCCTCTTGAAATCTTTCAATTTCTTCCTCTGGTTTATGCCAAGAGATTTTGACTGTCATACACATTAATGATGGGTCAGTATTGTATCCACATTTGCATAAACTAACACTTCAAATTGCTAGAATAACAGCTGCCAGCTGTCAGAGGGAGCATACTGAATGCAGAATCTCCAGTAAGCACACTCAGATCGATACATTCATTTTGATCTGAAATTACATTCAGGCTTTCCTTAAGTACCCTCCAAATCCCCCTCACAAATAGTCTCCTGCTTTTCCATTATATAAAATAGCAAATTGCTGCAATTTTTTTCTTTCAGCAGACCTCCTCTTGCCCCCCCCCCCTTTTTTTTTTGTCTGCATTTTATCCTGTAAGATATGCTAGGTTTGAACTCTGGTTCTGGCTTGGACTTGGTTCTGGGGGCAAGAAAGGACTTAAATTTTCTCCAGCAACGGGGGTTCAGCCTTACCGATTAAGAGGATCAAAATCTTCAGACAAGGGAGGAGAGAACACTTCCTTATGGCTTAGTAGACGACCTTCTACGCTCTTGCTAAGAAATTTAGTTCGGTCTTACTACGTGAGTTAAACATATTAGAAGAATCTCTCTTAATTGACATACACTTAACTGATTTGCTTGAGTAACTATACTGTCCATGATCACTTTTTTCCTCCACTCTTTTGTTATTGTTTATTTTACAAAGTTACTTTTAATACTTTGGGGTGAGCCTCGCAGGAATAAAAAGCACTGGTAACCCCCCGGAGTGGCCCAGGGGGAGAGAGGCTACCCGAGGGGTAGGAAGCACAGACGGGACCCGCCGCAGACTCGGGGCGAAGGGCGTGCTGTCGGCGCCGGACCCGTGAGCCCACAGGAGAAGCCGCGAGCGTGATGGGGCCGGCTCCAGGCACACGCGCGGAGGGCGAGAGGGTTGGACACGAAGCCACAAAGCTACCTGGGCCTCTCCTTCTCCTTTGCCTTTTTCTGCTTCTGCTGCATGATCTCCGAGTCCCTCTGCTTGCCGGCGGCAGCAGGACGCCCGTCATCTCGGCGATTTCCCTTAACCGAGTCGCTCTGCTTTTTCACATTTTTCTGGCGGGCGAGCTCGCGCTGGCTGTGGCAACGGCTCTGGCCTGCCTCCGTTGCGTCCCCTCGTTCAGTACCACGTTACAGGCCCCCCTCCACGCTTTTAAACAAAGTTGGGGTGCTCAACATTTGCTCATTCTTAGAGAAATGCAAATCAAAACCACAATGAGGTATCGTCTCACACCAGTCAGAATGTCCATAATCAAAAAGCCTACAAACAATAAATTCTGGAGAGGGTATGGAGAAAAGGGAGCCCTCTTACACTGTTGGTAGGAATGCAAACTGATCCAACCACTATGGTGAACAGTATGGAGATTCCTTAAAAATCTAGGAATAAAACTAGCATACGATCCAGTAATCTCACTACTGGGCATGTACCCTGAGGAACCAGAATTGAAAAAGACATGTATACTCCAACGTTCACTGCAGCACTATTTACAATAGCTGGGACATGGAAGTAACCTAGAAGTCCACCGGCAGATGAATGGATAAGGAAGCTGTGGTACATAAACACAATGGAATATTAGTCAGTTACAAAAAGGAATGCATTTGAGTCAGTTCTGATGAGGTGGATGAACCTAGAGCCTATTATATAGAGTGAAGTAAGTCAGAACGAGAAAGACAAATACCGTATATTAATGCATTTGTATGGAATCTAGAAAGATGGTATCGACGATCCTATGTGCATGGCAGCAAAGGAGACACAGACATAAAGAACAGATTTCTGGACTCACTGGGAGAAGGAAAGGGTGGGATGATTTGAGAGAATAGCATTGAAGCATATACATATGTAAAATATAACTATACATATGTAAAATAGATAACCCGTGTGAGTTTGATGTATGACACAGGGCACCCAAAACCGGTGGTCTATGACAACCTAGAGTGCTAGAGTGAGAAGGGAGGTGGGAGGGGGCTTCAGGATGGAGGGGACACATGTCTACCTATGGCTGATTCATATTGATGTGTGGCAAAAACAATCACAATATTGTAATTATCCTTCAATTAAAATAAATAAATAAATTTTAAAATTTGAGGTAAAATTCATCTAGCATACCATTCACCATTTAAAAGTATATAATTTAAGGACTTCCCTGGTATTCCGGTGGCTAAGAATCCTCCTTGCAGTGCAGGGGACACGAGTTCCATTTCTGCTCCGGGAACTAAGATCCCACATGCTGTGGAGCCACTAAGCCTGAGAGCCGTAACTACTGAGCCTGTACCACATTGAAAGGTCCCTCATGACATAACAACTAAGACCTGATGCAGTCCAAACAAATTTTTTAAAGTTTTTTTTTTTTAGTATATATTAGTGTCATTTAGTGTTTGCACAATATTGTACAACTACCATTTCTCTAGTTTTCTACTTTTTTTTTAATCACTCCAGAAAATTACCTCATATTCTTATTTTCCCCTCCCCCTTTCCCTGGTTACTACTAACCTACTTTCTGTATCTATTGGTTTGTCTATTCTGGGTATGTTATATAAAAGGAATAAACAAAATATGGCCTTTTGTGTCTAGCTTTTTCACTTGACATGTTTTTGAGATTCATGCAACTTGTAGCATATATCAATACTTTGATCTTTTTTATGCTTGAATAATATTCCATTGAGTGTTTATACCACATTTTGCTTATCCATGTATCTGTTGAGGGACTTCATGTTTTTTTCTAACTTTTGTCCATTATGAATAGGGCTGATAAATATATTTGTGGTTAAGTTTCTCTGTGAATATATGTTTTCATTTTCTTGGGTATATACCTGAGAGTAAATATATCACTATATTTCTAGGTCATATTGTAATCCTATCCAACTTTAAGGAACTTATCAAAACTTTCCATAGTAGATGTATCATTTTACCTTCTTGTCAGCAATGTACAAGAGTTTCTATCTCTCCATAGCCTTGTGATCTTTGTTATTATATTATCTTTTAGAATAAAGCCATATTAGTGGATGTAAAGTGGTATCTCATTGTAGTTTTGATTTGCATTTCCTTAATTACCAATGATGTTGAGCATCTTTCATGTATGTGAGAGAGTCATTTCCTAGGTAGGTTGATAAGAAGTCTAGGGGTCCCCAAGGAGAGAGGTCTGGAATAGTCAAGGAGGAAGAAAGGACAAACTTTTTACTTTTTTTCCTCTACATTCCTTAGGATTATATAATAATAATGTATCCTGCCTGAGGACAGTCTCTGGATTAAACCTTCTGGCTAATTCTGTTATCTTAAAACATAAATTATGGGAGTAGGTCTGGACTTCCCTGGTGGCTCAGACGGTAAAGCGTCTGTCTACAATGCGGGAGACCTGGGTTTGATCCCTGGGTTGGGAAGATTTCCTGGAGAAGGAAATGGCAACCCACTCCAGTACTCTTGCCTAAAAAATCCCATGGACCGAGGAGCTTGGTGCAGGCTACTGTCCATGGGGTCGCAAAGAGTCGGGCACGACTGAGCAACTTCACTTCACATCCTGCCTGAGGACAGTCTCTGGATTAAACCTTCTGGCTAATTCTGTTATCTTAAAATGTAAATTTATGGGAGTAGGTCTGGTGAGGTCTTTACAACCTTCAGACATTCTTTGGATTCATTGAAGAGTATATAACTCCATTGCTGACACTAGCAAGGGGGTATTCTTTCTACCCCCTTCTGATGTCTACGTCAGAAGCTTCCTCTATCTCCTTTATACTTTAATAAAACTTTATTACACAAAAGCTCTGAGCGATCCAGCCTCACCTCTGGCCCTGGATTGAATTCTTCTCCTCCGGAGGCCAAGAACCCCAGCGTCTTTGCGTGATTCAGCAACAACCTTTCATATGTACTGGACATGTGCATATCTTCTTTGAAGAAACATCTATTCAAGTCCTTTGCTCATTTTAAATTGGGTTGTTTGTCTATTGTTGAGTTGTAAGAGTTCTTTATATATTCTGAAACTTTATTAGATATACAATTTAGACATATTTTCTCTAATTCTGTAAACTGCTTTCACATCTTTGAGAAAACAAAATTTTTAATTTTTTGAAGTCCAAATTATCTATTTTCTCTTTTGTTTGGCCTTTTGTTGTGAAATCAAAGAATTCATTGCCAAATGTGAGGTTGTGAAGATTTACCTCTATGTTTTTTTTCTAAGGATTTTATAGTTTTAGATCTTATACTTAGGTCAATGATTCATTTTCATTAACTTCTGTATATGGGTTGAGGTAGGGATCCAACTTCCTTCTTCTGTACATGGTTATCCAGTTGTTCAAGTACCATTTATTGAAAAGACTATTCTTCCCTTATTGGTCTTGGCTTACTGAAAGTCAGTAGATGTTTGGGTTTATTTCTGGACTCTCAATTCTATTCCTTGGTCTATATATCTATTCTTATACCAGTACCACACTGTATTGATGATTGTAGCTTTGTAGTAAGTTTTGAAATCAGAAAGTCTGAGTTTTCTAGCTCTATTTTTCTTTTTCAATATTGCTTTGGCTATTCAGAGTCCCTTGCAGTTCCACATGAATTTGAGAATCAGTTTTTCTATTTCTGAAAGAAAAAAAAAGGGCCATTGGAGTTTTAGTAGGGATTGTGTTGAATCTGTAGATTGCTGAGGGAAGTATTGTTATCTTAATAATATTGTCTTCTAATCTGCAAACATGAAATGTCTTCCCATTTATTTAGATCTTTTTAAATTTCAGCAATGTTTTCTAGTTTTCAGTACACAAGTTTTTTACCTCCTTGATTACATTCCTAGGTATTTTATTCTCTTGCATTCTATTGTAAATGGAATTGTTTTCTTGGTTTCCTTTTCAGATTATTCATTGCTGAAATATAGAATCAAAACTGATTTTTGTGTGTTGTCCAGTCTCTCTTTAAATATACTGACTGATGTCCACAGCCTGTGGGATGCTCATGGCTAATTGGTTACACTCTAACCCATGCTGATCCAAACAGCTAAAATGTACTTACCAAGATTTATAACCCACTTTCTTATAAACATAATCCTGAGACAGCAATATTCCCAGCTAAGAAATTACATTCTCTTATAGGCAAGAGTGGTCATGTGACTACATTCTGGCTAACAAAATGTAAGTAGGAATTATTGGGTAGGGCTTCCAGGAAAGCTCTTTAAAAAGATGAGCTGATTCAGTTGGTATATATCTTTTGCCCTTTTATGTTCCCCTTCTTCCTTCCTGGAGCTTGACTTTAATGACTGGAGCTCCAGTAGTTATCCTATGACCCAGAAAGAATCTTAAATACGAAAGCTGTGTACTAGATGACAGACAGGATAACAAAAGGATAACGTAAGTCCCTGATGATTTTATGGAATGACACAGCCCTGGCTGCCTACCTCTGGACTTCTCATTTCATTAGAAAACTTAAATCCAGAATTTAAGTTGTAGGTTTTTCAGGTCTCTATCACTTAAAATTCCTACTTTAATCAGAATTTCTGTTTCTGCAGACAACAAAATCAACCTTAAAGAGGGTAGATTCATGGAGGAGGTAGGGTCTGGGGCAATGAAGAAGCAGATTTTTGCAGGCTGGAAAACAGGTGAGCCTTTTATTACAGAAGTGAAATACACACACACACACACACACACGCTGCTCAGTCACTTCAGTCATGTCTGACTCTGCGACTCCATGGACTGTAGTCCACCAGGATCCTCTGTCCATGGGATTTCTCAGGCTGTGGGTTGCCATGCCTTCCTCCAGGGCATCTTCCTTGACTCAGGGATTGAACTCACATTTCCTGTGTCTTCTGAACAGTGCAGGGCGATTCTTTACCACTGAGCCATGGGGGAAGTCCCATACGTACATATGACCAAATCATTTTGTTGTATAGAAGAAATTAATACAACATAACGTTGTAAATGAACTATACTTCAATAAAATAAAAAATAAAGTAACAAGTGAAATATTTATTCCCAATGTTGTCTGTCTTATCTTGGTAAAGCAGGTCACAGGGACTTCCCTGGTGGTCCAGTGGTTAAGAATTCATCTTGCATTGCAGGGGATGAGGGTTCAATCCCTGGTAGGGGAACTAAGATGCCACATGTCCCAGGGCAACTAGGCCCCTCCCTGAAACTATTGAGCTCATGTGCTGCAACTAGAGAGTCTATGCGCCACAAGGAAAGATCCCGCCTGACTTAATGAAAATCCCGCATGCTGCAACTAAGACCTAACACAGCCAAATAAACTATTTTTTTTAAAAGAAGAAAGCAGGTCATAAAACAACTGAGGCACTAGCTTTAGGGGCAGGGGTAGGAAAATTCGGATTGTTGGTTCATGCTGGCTCCTTCTTGCTACATTTAGTAAAGTCCTTTGATGGAAAGATGCCCTACTCACAGTAGGGCAAGCCAGATTGCAAGAAGAGATGATTGGAGCATAGCTTTACTAAGGAAGGAACTCTGCTTAAACCCTGAGATCTAAATTGACTAGAACCTCATAATTTGGTCTCTTGCACAACTGAAAAAGCCACCTGCTTCTGTTTCCCAAACTGGACAGGCCATTCCTGGTGCCAGCAAAGTGGCTGCCTTGAAAGAAGATAAGACTGTGGTTGTGGGACCTTTTAAAAATATCTTTCACCTGCCAGTGCTCGGGTGTAGGCTCAGTCCTTCAGTTGTGTCCAACTCTTTGCTACCCCATGGACTGTAGCCCGCCAGGCTTCTCTGTCCATGGGATTCTCCAGGCAAGAATACTGGAGTGGATTCCCATTCCCTTCTCCAGGGGATGTTCCTGACCCAGGGATCGAACCCGCCTTTTGCACCTCCTGCATTGCAGGAGGATTCTTTACCTTCTGAGCCACTGGGTAAGTTCTTGGGGGATTGTATTTGAGGCCATTTCTGGGCCCTGGAATCCATATCACCAAGAAATGGGCTGTGCTGCTCTATCAGTCAGGAGCCAATCAAGAAACAGAAAATGTATCAGTTGTTTTAAGAGAGAGCATTTAATACAAATAATTGGTAAGCAGATGTTGGAGAATGAAAAAGGCCAAGAGCGAAATGAAAGTGTCATAAAGAGAGTAACTGCAAGAAGCTGTTACCACCCCTATCTCTGGGGCATCATAGGGAAGACGGTGGAATCATTTCAATTTAGATATTTATTTCTTTGGCTGTGCCGGGTCTTAGTTGCAGCATGTGGTATCTTAGATCTTTATTGTGGCATGGGGACTCTTAGTTGTAGCATGTGGGATCTAGTTCCCTGACCAGAGATCAAACTCAGGCCCCCTGCATTGGGGGTGAGTAGTCTTAGCCATGGACCACCAGGGAAGTCCTGGAATCATTTCAGTTTAGAAGCTCAAACTAGATTTACAAAGAAAAAAATTGGACACCAGTTAAATCTGAATTTCAAATAAATGATGAGCTATTTTATACGTAAATAGGTCCAAATGTCACAGGGGACATACATATACTAAAAAAATTATTCATAGTTTATCTGAAATTCAAATTTAACTGGTGGTGTTGTTTTTCTTTGCGAAATTTAGCAAATGTAGCTGGAACCTAGACCTCTGAGAAGAGGAGGCAGCTTGCAATCCCTGGTATCTCTCAGGGGGACACAGTGAAATAGATTCTATGAATGTTAGAAAAGTACAAACCAAAATCAACCGTCGCTTCTGGAATAAACCGAAGTTACCAGAGTCAAAATCATTGCCAAAATGATGCTGAGGGAACGGGAGTAAACAGGAAGAAGGATACACTTTCACCCTCTTCCAGAAATGCAATCTCCCTCTGGGGTCCCCTCCTGGCAGCTGGCAAAAAAAGAACTGTGATTTCCCAGAGTCTCAGCTCTGGCATCACAAAGTGGAGCATTGAGGGTGGTTTTGAAGCTGAGAGACAATAATCAGAACAGTCCGGCAGCTGCCAAGAAGGACGTTTTCTCCAGTGCCACCTCGGATGTGGACACAGAAAACGATGGACTAAGAAGATCCTTCCAGAGAAGACATCCAGGGGCTGCCTGGCTCCCAAGAATTTACAATATTGACTGGGCAGGAAATCCTCACTATTCCTGCCCCAGAGGTTTTAATAATTGTGTTGCACAATTGCCATGACTTCTAGGGGTTCACACTCCCTACTGTAGCTTTTTTTTGAATTGCAGGTTTCTTTTTTCTTCTTTATCTTTGTATATTGGGAGTATTGAATGACAGGCAGGTAGTGTTTTCCACATTTGGACTTGATAGAGAAGACTGCACATCACAGACAGACTTTCAGTGAGATGTAGTAACTGGATGGGATTTTACATGGCCTGTCAGGGAGGAGATAAGCATGTTTGATGTTTAGGAAAAAATGCATGTGGATATGGGTGTCCAAAGAAGCAGACTGTGCAGAGAGGGAGTAAATACCATCCTACACAAGTTCTTCCAGGGAAGAGAAAAAGTGGGAACATTCTTCAAGGCATTTTATGAATTTGACACTACCATGAAACCAAACCTGAGGATAGGACAAGCATAAAAATTAAAGACCCATCCCAATCATAAATATGAATGCAAAAACCCTAAATAAGATAGTAGCAAGTCAAGTCCAGCAGTTTATGAAAAAGGTAAGAATTCTTGACCAAGTTAATTTTATCCTAGGAATGCAACATTCATTTGACAATTTAAAAAATCCATTAACTATGTTAATCCACTGTATTTGTAAATTAAACGAGAAAAATCATGCATTCACCTCAATAAAGGCAGAAAAAGTGCTTGTAAAATTCAACATCTATTCATGATTTAAAAAAAAACAAAAGGAACAGTAATAAGAGGAACTGAACTTTTGAATTAGACTCACGTAAGTCATAGCTCTTACCCTATACTAGACTAGTAAAGGAAAAAGGCAATCACAAAACACAGGTAAAGTATTTTTCCCTTGGAGAAGTCCAATACTGTCAGATGGAGCTCCCCATTTAGAGAGCGTGTCCTTGCATTCTAACAATAAGATGTGTTCTAGGGACCTCCCTGGTCACCCAGTGACTAAGACTCCGAGCTACCAATGCAGGGTGTGTGTGCTAAGTTGATTTAGTCGTGTTAGAGTCTTTGCAACCCCATGGACTGTAGCCCACCAGGCTCCTCTGTCCATGGGATTCTCCTGGCAAGAATACTGGAGTGGGTTGCCATGCCCTCCTCCAGGGATCTTCCTGACTCAGGGATTGAACCTGTGTCTGTTATACCTCCTGCGTTGGCAGGCAGGTTCTTTACCACTAGCGCCACCTGGGATGGATACCAATGCAGGATGCTTGGGTTCTATCCCTGGTCCAGAAACTAGGGTCCCACACGCCAAAGGCAACTAAGCCCCCACATGGCAATTAGATAAGCCTGCACACCACAGAGAGAAGCCACTGCACAGAGAAACTAGAGGAAGCCAGTGCGCCACAATGAAGACCAAGTGCAGCCAAAATAAAAATAGATAAATTGAATTAAATAAAAATAAAAGATCCAAAATGTCACAACTAAAGATCCAACATGCTGCAAAGAAGACGGAACATCCTGTATGCTGCAACTAAGACCCAGCACAGCTAAATAAATAAATACATATTACAAAAAAGAAAAGAAGGATGTGTCTTAGTTTCAGATTTAACAGGTGAGGTGTGTTTTGAGCAACATGTAGGAAGCCATTGCTTCCTTTTGGTTGTGAAACATCTCTATCTTTTATCTGACTAATTACACTGCTTATATTCCCCATTCTCTGCTTAGCCATGCTCTCCATAAATCCATAAAATTCAGGATTATTTACAGTAAGCAGTTTAAACAGGGCAGGTGTATCCTATTAAAAACATTTCATAGATAAGGATTTTCTGTTACTTTTCTGCTAGTAAGTATATAATCTTATTGTGTTTACCAAGAGCATGGCTTATTAGTGTGTATGTAAGATTTGACCAGGGATATTTTTTTCCCCTTTCATCTCAGGAGAAAGAGGGAGTGAGTTGCAAGCCTGCTATTAACTCTTTTCTTCCTATTAGGGAACTTCCTTAATCCCCTATGGCATATTTACAATAAATGTACTTTGTATATTAAAATTCTCCAGAGAATTCCCTGGAGGTTCAGTGGTTAGGACCCCACACGGTCACTGCCGAGGGCCCAGGTTCAATTCCTGATTGAGGAACTAAGATTCCACAAGTCTTGTGGTGTGGAAAACACATTCTCAAAAATAAAAAGTAAAATCAACAAGACTGAGCAACAATAAAAGCAACAAGATTGAGCTGCTCATAGCAGAGGATCATTCGTGTGCCTTCCAGGGTGCCAAAAAGTCCACCTAACCATTCTCGATGAGGTCAGGGTTTCAACTGGGAGTAAAATACGGACTGAGGTGCCATTTGGGATGTGACCCAGGAGTTAGCACTCAACCCTGGGAAAAATTCAGTGTCTCACCCAAGGGAAAATGTGTTCACTTAAGAATAAGGCTGGCTGCTCACATTGGCAGGTCAACCCAGAGTTGCTGTTGAGTTAAAATGACATGTATTAAAAAATATCCTGACTTCCACTGAGGATTAGCATATTTGGTGGTGACCACTTCCTGATTCCCCCGAGATGAAGAGAAATGACGATCCAGCACCTGGAGATGCAGAGCAGGTGGCATGCCAGGGGGTGACTTTGCCCTGGATATCAACTGTTGGGGAGAGGGCAGGTGGGACACGCATTAGTGCAGTGCACAATATTCACAGTCTGGTCTATTGTTCAGGACAAATCAGATGTCTCCTGACAGTGTGCGACTCTGTCCTTGCATACTGTTGGAAATTGTGCAGCTGCTCCTGACTCCACTGTTAAGTTACTTTACACAGGCACTCTCAGTGGGAACCTTGGGAAACCCTCAAGAAGAGATGAATTATCTGTTGTTCCTCAAGTGGTTCTCTTTGGAGAGAAACGATCTCATTGTTCCAGGTGCTCCTCACTAGAACAGATGCTGATTGGGGCCACAGTAAATGCAGAGGTTATACTGGAAAGAAGATGATTGTCAGTGTTTTTAGGTTCAGCACTGGAGCAGCTGCCATGACCTCTGTCTCATAAATGGCCCTGTCATAGGCCACATGGGACTTCCCAGGTGGGCTCAGCGGTCAAGAATCTGCCTGCTAATGCAGGAGACGCAGGAGATGCGGGTTTGGTCCCTGGGTCAGGAAGATCCCCTGGAGGAGGAAAATGACAGTCCGCTCCACTGTTCTTGCCTGGAGAATCCCATGGACAAAGGAGCCTGGCGGGCTACGGTCTATAGTGTCACAAAGAGTTGGACATGACTGAGGGACTGAGAATGCATGCCCCCAATAGGTCACATACATGTCAGATCCTGGGGCGCCAGTATTGTGGTTGCCCAACGAGTGACTGGGTATCATAAGTTCTTGCCCTTTGCCAAGGCTGCTAAATAATGACTTGCAGAGGCTTTAAAAAAATATTGATATCTGTTTATTTATTCGGTTGCACCAGGTTTTAGTTGCAGCATGCAGGATCTTTCATCTTCATTGTGACATGTGGGATCTTTTCATTCTGGGGTGAAAACTTTTGGTTGCAGCATGAATACAGTTCCATGTACCATACAGTGGGTCCTTGTTGTTTATCTGTTTTATACATACTACCATATATCTGGTTTTTCAAATTTATTTTATTGAAGTATAGTTGATTTTGCAATATTTTCATTTCAGCTGTACAGCAAAGTGATTCAGTTATACACAGATATACTTTCTTTTTCATATGCTTTTCCATTATGGTTTATCCCAGAATATTGAATATAGTTCCCTGTGCTATACAGGAGGAGCTTGTTGTTTATTCATTCTCTATATAAGTTTGTCTCTGCTAATCCCAAACTCCCAATCCATCCCTTCCCCACCCTCCACTCCCTTTGGCAACCACAAGTCTGTTCTCTATTATCTGTGAGTCTTTTTTTTTTTTTTTCTGTAGATAAATTCATTTGTGTCATATTTTAGATTCCACATACAAGTGATACCATATGGTATTTGTCTTTCTCTTCCTGACTTACGTCATTTAGTATGATAATCTCTAGGACTATCCATGTTATTGCAAATGGCATGATTGTGTTCTTTTTATATATGTACCACAACTTCTTTATCCATTCATCTGTCAGAGGACATTTCAGTTGTTCTAATGTCTTGGCTATTGTGAATAGTGCTACTATGAACATAGGGATGCATGCATCTTTTTGAATTATAGTTTTGTCTTAATGTATGCTCAGAAGTGGGGTTGCTAGATCAAATGGCAATTCTATTTTTAGTTTTTTGAGGAACCTCCAGACTGTTTTCCATAGTGGCTGCACCAATTTACAGTCCCACCAAGAACACAAGAAGGTTTCCTTTTCTCTACACCCTCTCTCCAGCATTTGTTATTTGTACATTTTTAAATGATGGCCATTCTGACCAGTGTGAGGTGTACCTCACTGTAGTTCTGGTTTGCATTTCTCTGATAATTAGCAATGCTGAGCATCTTTTCATGTGCCTGTTGGGCAGCTGAATGTCTTCTCTGGAGAAATGTCTATTTAGACCTTCTGCCCATTTTTTGATTGGGTTGGGTTTTTCAGTTGTTTTTGAGTTGTATGTGTTGTTTGCATATTTTGGATTAAGTCCTTGTCGGTCATATCATTTTCAAGTATTTTCTCCTAGTCTGTAGGTCATCTTTTCATTTTGTTTATGGTTTCCTTTGCTGTACAAATGCTTATAAGTTTGATTAGCCTCCTTTTGTTTATTTTTGCTTTTATTTCTATTAGTAGTATGTATCTGTTGATTCCAAATTCCTAATTTATCACTCCCTGCCTTTCCCCTTTGGTAACCATAAGTTTGTTTTCTATGTCTGTGAGTCTACTCCTGTTTTGTAAATAAGTTCATTTGTAGTGTATTTTTTAGATTACACATATAAGTGATGTCCTATGGTATTTGTCTTTGTCTGACTTACTTCACTTAGTATAATAATATCTAGGTCCATCCATGTTGCTGCAAATAGCATTATTTCATTTTTTTCTAGTGGCTGAGTAGAATTCTATTGTATATATGCCAAATCTTCTTTATCCATTCATATCTTGAGGGACATTTAGGTTGCTTCCATGTCTTAAAAGCCCCTCTGTTGTAGCAGCCTGGAATATTTCTATCATCTGGCACAGAGCATATAGATCACAGCAATAAAATTTGATACCTTAAATTCAGATCCTGGATCCAGGAGCTGCAGAATTAATAACACAGGGTGTTAATTAATGTTATTAATTACACATATGTACATATGTGTTAATTACATATATGGCTGTAATTAAGGTTAAGGCACCAATGACATGACTTCTCAGGTTAAACGATGTGAGAGGCTGAGCTTGGAGATGCCTCCCTTCCAATGACTCTTCCACTGCCATGGGATCAAATGTCCTTGGGTCCTGAGCTGGTCATTGGGAACTGTGTGGCAAGGAGAGCCACCAGAGAGTAAAGATATGCTGCTGTTCTTCTCTGGGCATCTAGCTTTGCAAGAGATAAACAAACTGCTTTTCTCTGATGAATTGTACAATGGTGCTTGACTGACATTTCATCTTTTAAATTATTTTTATTTAAATTGTCTAAGTTGTCTTTAGAGTGAGCTGAAGTTTAATTGTTGACAAGCTCTACAATATATTGTGAACCAGCCCTCTATCTCTTCCATCTACCCTAACCCCAGCTATCAGCATCTTTTACTGGGACCACTTATTATCAGATCATCTCTCTCCACTGCTTAAGATCCTTCAAAGGTATCTCACCCCATGTAAAACATACCACAAAAAATCCAGCCTACAATTCTCTACATGATCTGACTTCTGCTCCTTTATCCATTCACATTTCCTGTCACCTGGACTGGCTATATACTTTGTGGGACCCAGTAAAAAATGAAATTACAGGGCTCCTAGTTAAAAAATTATTAAGAATTGCAAGAGAGCAATTAGACCAACAGAGCCTTAAAGCAATTCTCATTCAGAGGTCATCCTCTTGTTTCTGTTTTAGAGCTTTTGTACTAACTCTTCCTTGGCATGGAATGCTCTTCTGTTTAACGTTAGCATGGTTCACTTCTCCTAGTTAGGGTCTCAGTTGCAACATCACCAGCTGAGAGAGGCCATCCAGGACCCTCAACTGAACCTAGCCACTGAGAACCTAGTTCCTTTTTAAAAGCCATCTATCTATTATTGGCCATCTCTCCCTGTTATGGGTTGAATTGTACCCCTCATCTCACCACTGCAATTCTTATATTGAAATCCTAACCCCCAGTATCTCATAATGTGATCTGATTTGGAAGTAGGGTTGTTGCAGATGCAAGTAGTTAAGATGAGTTTGTACTGGTGTAGAAGTGAAGTGAAGTCGCTCAGTTGTGTCCGACTCTTTGCGACCCCATGGACTGTAGCCCAACAGGCTCCTCAGTCCATGGAATTCTCCAGGCAAGAATACTGGAGTGGGTTGCCATTTCCTTCTCCAGGAGATCTTCCCGACCCAGGGATCGAACCCGGGTCTCCTGCATTGTAGGCAGACACTTTACCATCTGAGCTACCAGGGAAGCTGGTGTAGGGTGAACTCCTAATCTAATACAACGTGCATGCTTAGTCACTCAGCCATGTCCAACTCTTTGTGACCGTATGGACTGTAGTCTGCCAGGCTCCTCAGTCCATGGGACTCTCCAGGTAAGAATACTGGAGTGGGTTGCCATTTCCTCCTCCAGGGAGTCTTCCCAACCCAGGGAGTGAGCCCACATAGCCTCCTGCGTTGCAGGTGGATTCTTTACCCACACGGCCGTTGGGGAAGCCTAATTCAATACGGCTGTCTTATAAAAAGGGGGAATCTGAACACAGAAATGTATTTAGGGAGAGCACCATGGGAACATGAACATGAAGATGGCCAAGAAAAGAGCCCTGGACCAGATTTTTCCTTTACAAGGAACTAACCCTGCCTACACCTGGATTTTGGACTTCAATAGTCTCCAGATCTGTGAGACAATCAATTTCTGCTGTTTAAGCCAGTCTATAGTACTTTGTTACAGCAGCTCTCTGCGAATGAGTATACCCTCCGTTAGAACTAAGCTGAGAGCATTAACCTGGTTTGTCTATTTCACAGCCGTCTCAGAACGTGCCTGTACTGTTACTTAGAACACATCAGTACTGCTGTTTAACGATTTCACTTGAATATATAAACCTGAAAGCCTTTCAAGGGAAGAGAGTGTTGCAGGTGTTCATGAAAAACCTGTTGAGTAGACTAAATCATGTCACTCATTTCCAGATTTTTTGCGGAGAGCGCCGGCAGTTGTGTGCGGACTGACAGATCATAGCTCTTATTCCGTAGACTTTATTAACATGCACGACGTGCTTTTAGCTCTCCGGACAAAGAGACTGATACTTCGCAGGTCCGTTAAGTGGGACTCAGAAGACCGATCGGAGCTCTAGCCTTTTACAAGCGCTGGTCCTTGCTCCTTTTGGCATCTTGGTACTTGTAGTTTTGTTCTCTGTAGCTTTGCCCGAGAAATGAACTGTGAGACCACAACTCCCATCATTCCGCGAGCACTGGAGCCTTCAGAGCGCATCCTCTGCAGGGGGCGCCGAAGCCATTGAGCAACCTTCTGGTTCAAGGGCCCGCCTTCCTGAACCCAGAAGCACCCGTGATTGGTCGGCTGCCCCGCCTCTCAGCGGAGGGCGACAGGTGAATGAAAGGGGGGCGTGTCTGTGCGCGTAGCTCGGCGGCGGCGCGGCTGGAAGGAACTAGCTGGAAGGTGAGAGCAGAGAAGCGGGTTCACGCTGCCGCTTTCATTGGCTTGGGGAGGATTCGGGGCTCTGTGGGGGCGGGATGGGCCACGGACAGGGACGTTCCGCGTCGGTCGGCCTCTCTCGAACCGCCCGGCCCTGGCTGATCCCCGGACCCCAGCCGGGCGAAGCCGCACTCAGTGACGGACCCTCTCGCTCCCCTCCAGAGTGGGGAGGGCCGTGCGGCGGCCGTTTCCCCGCTCCTCCCAGACACTGGGTTGCCCCCTATGCCCGGAGTCGTCCCGCGGGTGGTATGGGCGCACGCTGATTCTGATGGTCCCAGGGCGCAAGTGTTCGGCCAGACTGGGTCAGTTGGCAGTGACGGTCACTTTGTTCGGGAGAGGCCATGGGAGGGGCAAGGCCTCGGTTCTCACCTTCTGGACCCAAAGACTGTATCCAGTAACGGATTCTGGTGACTTCTGCAGGGTTGTCTGCCTCCGGGCGGGGGAGGATCCCCTTGACTTGTGATCAATTTAGCAGTTGGATCAAAGATGCAGTTGACCCAGAAATACTTTCTGTGAAAGTGCAAACTCTTCTTCTGAGTCGTTTCCCTCCACTCCGTGCGTTTGGGAAAGGAATGAATGACTTCCCCAGCCTTTCTCACGGTTTCCTGGAGGGTTAGGGAAGTCAGGTTGGCATAAGTGGGTAAGGATGTCAGCTCTGGATTCGAACCAAGCTCGATGCCAGTCCTAGCCTGAGCGTGTTATATGTAAACTTGAACCTCAGTTTCCTCCTCTGAAAAAGAGGAAGTAATGATTTTATCTATTGTACTGGGTTCTTGGGAGGTTAACACTAGTTTATGCTTGTAAAATATTGATACTTTTTACAGTGCTTCATGAGAAGTAGTTCTCATTAAATGCTAACGATTGAGGAGCAGATTTTCATTATTCTCCGGTTGGTGAAACTGCAGGAGTGTTGTCAGAAAGAGTGGGTGGATTTCAAAGCTGCTTTTGACACTGGAATAAAGACATTCTCTCAGGGGAATGTGGGAGTTTGTTGCTGACATTAGTGTTGGCATCTGCCCTCTCCTGGAAGACATGAGATGTTCTGGGTTTACTTTTCTATTCTTGGCCTCTTCCTTGTGTCAGGCACTGCTTGTAGCCAGTAACTGTTGAATTGAATTGGAACCATGGGAAGGTTGGGAGGGTCCCTGCCGGAGTGTGGATAAATGTGCTTCTGGAAGCCGTGTACCCTACAAGCTCCTTTTCCAGGAGAAGTGGTGATCCTCGGTTTGTGCCAGGGATGCAGAGCACCGAAGGCAAGTGGAATTGATGTGAATAAACATTTCCACGTTGTATGCCAAATGCAGTTGGAGAATGGTTTGAAGAAAATATGTGGATAGATTTTTGCAAAGTCAAGGGAGTATTTCCATGATCTAGTAGAATCTAGAATATTTGCAGATAGAAAGCCAAAGGAAATAGGTTTTGAGTGTTATTGCTAGAAAGGCGCATCTTCTAGTGAAAAATACAAGTGCCTGGGAGAGGGGCTCTGTAGATAAGACCATTCTACATGTTAAGAAGTATTGGGCCTGGGACTTCCCTGGTGATCCAGGGGCTAAGACTCCATACTCCCAGTACAGGGGACTCGGGTTCTATCCCTAGTCAGGGAACTAGATCTCACATGCTGCAACGAACACCTGGCTCAGCCAGATAAATAAATGAATACTTCTTAAAAAAGAGTTGGGCCTATTTAATAATCTCCCTAATTTACCAATTCCTTATCCCTCTGTCCCTCCTCCTTTTTCTTCTTTGCTAAAAAGGAAAGAGGGGGAAAAAAAAAAAGCAATATATGCGCACAGTAAAAGATCCTAACAGTATGGAAAGCTTATAAATGAAAAATGAAAGTCGTTCCAAAAACAACCTACCTCTAGTCCCTCTTCTCAAGGTTTAGTTCAGTTCAGTTCAGTTGCTCAGTTGTGTCTGACTCTTTGTGACCCCACGGACTGCAGCACGCCAGGCCTCCCTGTCCATCACCAGCTTCCAGGGATTACTCAAACTCATGTCCATCAAGTCGGTGATGCCATCCAGCCATCTCATCTTCTGTCGTCCCCTTCTCCTCCCACCTTCAATCTTTCCCAGCATCAGGGTCTTTTCCAAGGAGTCAGTTCTTTGCATCAAGTGGCCAAAGTATTGGAGCTTCAGCTTCAGCATCAGTTTTTCCAATGAATATTCAGGACTGATTTCCTTTAGGATGGACTGGTTGAATCTGCTTGCAGTCCAAGGGATTCTCAAGAGTCTTCTCCAACACCACAGTTCAAAAGCATCAATTCTTTGGTGTTCAGCCTTCTTTATGGTCCAACTCTCACATCTATACATGACTACTGGAAAAACCATAGCTTTGACTATATATGAACATTTATTGGCAAAGTAATGTCTCTGCTTTTTTATATGCTGTCTAGGTTTGTCATAGTCTTTTAATTTCATGGCTGCAGTAAACATCTGCAATGATTTTGGAGCCCAAGAAAATAAAGTCTGTCACTGTTTCCATTGTTTCCCCATCTATTTGCCATGAAGTGATGGGACTGAATGCCATGATCTTTGTTTTTTGAATGTTGAGTTTTAAACCAGCTTTTTCACTCTCCTCTTTCACTTTCATCAAGAGGCTCTTTAGTTCCTTTTCTCTTTCTGCCATAAGGGTGGTATCTTCTGCATATCTAAGGTTTGATATTTCTTCTGGAAATCTTGATTCCAGCTTGGGCTTCATCCAGCCTGGCATTTCACATAATGTACTTTGCAAGTAAGTTAAATAAGCAAGGTGACAACATGCAGCCTTGACATACTCCTTTCCCGATTTGGAACCAGTCTGTTCCATGTCCAGTTCTAACTGTTGCTTCTTGACCTGCATACAGATTTCTCAGGAGGCAGGTAAGGTGGTCTGGTATTCCCATCTCTTTAAGAATTTTCCACAGTTTGTTATGATCCACACAGTCAAAGGCTTTGGCATGGTTAATGAAGCAGAAGTAGATGTTTTTCTGGAACTCTCTTGCTTTTTCTGTGATCCAACAGATGCTGGCAATTTGATCTCTGGTTCCTCTGCCTTTTCTAAATCCAGCTTGAACATCTGAAAGTTCTCAGTTCATGTACTGTTGAGGTTATCTGCTATTAACTCTTGGTTATCTGCTGTTAACTCTTGCTCATATAACCTTCCAGAAAAAAATTCTTACATATACTAACAAAAATATATACATAGATGGGATAATTCTGTACATTTTGTTTTGCATCTTATATTTTCCCTTAATCTATCTTGGTGAGTTTTTTATATGAGCATACAGAATTTGGGAGCAAAAGATGTGTAATTTTTATAGGGGGCACCACACCATACCTCATTCAGGGATCTTAGTTTCCTGACCAGGAATTGAACCTGCGCTCCCTGCAGTGGAAGTGCAGTCTTAACCCACTGAACCACCAGGAAAATCCCAAAAGATGTGTACATTTTAAATTTTGATGAATATTGGCAAATTCCCCTCTAAAATGGTGTTCCCAATGATATTTCTGTCAACAGTGGATATTATTCCTTTGAAAATTTTTTTACTAGTCTGATCGGTTTTCTTTCAGTTCTGAGGAAGAACAGAATTTGATATATAAATGTAGCATTCTCCTGTATCTTGTTTTCCCCTTAATATGATTGCCAAAAGGAGGAAGGTTTGGCTGGAAAATTTAGAAGAGGTAAGAATGACCAGGAACTCTTAATCCTGTGAAAACTTTCAGGGTTGATTTATTCAGAAGGAGATGAGTTTTTTGAATATCAGACAGTTCTCTTCCTTTCTGAATCAAAATGTTAATTTTAACTACTTTGGATGAAAAAACATTCCCCAAATTATAACCTCCTGGAGTTTAAGATGAATATAAAAAGAATCATCTTGATGACTTAGGCCCATCCATCATAGCCCTGGGGTATAATTTAGTGATGTCCTTAGGCCATTTTGAATATGTAGGAGCATTTAATACCCTTAGCTAAGTGGCCTCAGGCTGATATTTTGAAAAAATTCCTGAGTCTGTTTTTGATAACTTTTTTTACCTTTTCCTAGGTGTCAATTCTCACTTTTAAACTTGTCAGTTTACTTAGAGAGGCTCCTTTACTTCTTTTTAGTTTCTAAACTTAATGTGTCACTTATAAATGTGTAGAAAGTAGGTGTAAACTGCCATTTAATGAGGTTGTTGTTGGTCTTTTATGAGTACGGTCTGTTAGGCTAACACACAGGCCTTGAGGGATCTCTTGGCAGTGGAAAGACTATGTGAGTAGAGGTTCCTCATTTCTCTTGGGTGGGGTAAATGTTGTGTTCCACTTGTAGAAAAGAAGAGTGCTGAAGAGTTATTAGCTGTGGTTGGCAGCTTTCACTAGGCCTTTTGGGATTCCAATAGAAGAAGATATAGGAACTTCTCTGAGCTCAATGGGTCAGTAAATAAAAGGGGTAAGTTGATCGATGGCTCTGTGGTTTGTGTGATGGGAAAAGATAGAGAGGCGAGCTCAGGGGAGGTCAGCTTCTGTCTTCCTCACTTGCAGAAGGATTTTAAACTTGATTTATGCTTTATATTTGTCCTGGGGACTTCCCTGGTGGCTCAGATGGTAAAGAATCTGCCTGCAATGTAGGAGACCTGGGTTCAATCCCTGAGTCAGGAAGATCCCTGGAGAAGGGAATGGCTACCCACTCCAGTATTCTTGCTTGGCGGGCTCCTCTGTCCATGGGCTCGGAAGAGTCAGACACGAGTGAGCAATTAACTGTTGTATTTGTTACATACTTGTTCTACTTGGCAGGTAAGAGAGGAGTATTCTTTTGTATTCAGCTAACCTACTTTGTCCAAAGCACTGCCAAATGCTGTCAAAGTGTTAGTCTCTCTGTCGTGTCCGACTCTTTGTGATCCCATGGACTGTCGCCTGCCAGGCTCCTCTGTCCATGAAATCCTCCAAGAATACTGGCAAGAATACTAGAGTGGGTAGCCATTCCCTTCTCCAGGGGATCTTCCTGACCCAGAGATGGAACCTGGTTCTCCCGCATTATAGGCAGATTCTTTATCATCTGAGTCACCAGGGAAGCCCTGCCAGGTGCTTTATGGGAAATCAAATGAAATAAGACATGGCTCATGCCTTCTAAGGGCTTATAGTCCAGTGACAGAGAAGGACCGGGACATAAAAAATACAGAGGAGAGAATGAAGGGTTGTGGAGTCAATCAATTGGGAATATCTCAGTTGCACTGAGAAAATCCAACCAAAGCAAAAAGGGACTTAATGTTTTCTGGCACAGCATGAGCTGGGGCTCAGATGGTGTCCCTGGCCTCCATCTGTTGCTCCTGTTTGAACTGGGCTGTCATCTGTGTTAGGCTGGTTTCCCTTGTGGTGTGGCAGCAGCATCCCTCATATCCCACATGCCCACAGAGCAGAGAGCCATTCTTTTCTTGGATCCCACAGCAAATGTTTCCTTGCTTTTCATTGGCTCTGACCTAGTCACATGGCCATCTCTGAGCCAATCACTGTGGTCAGCGGTAAGTTGTGTTGATGGGTTTAGCCTATGTTACAGCTTACACATCTGGAGCTTGGGCATGGTGCTAGCTTTATGCAAAGCACTTTGGCTGTGGATGGGGCAAGGATGATTCCATCAAAGCCAAAAAGGACAGTAAAATCATAAGATTGGAGAATGCATTCTGGCTAGCCCACGCATCCACCAAGTGTTCCCACAAACATGGTAATGACTGTGAGCTGAGACTAGACATGCCAGTCCCTAAGTTCTGTTCTGGGACACTGGAGACTGAACTGGAGACTGCAATTCTTAGATTCAGGTATTATTTATATTTTGAGCCTTAAAGAAAGTCAAATGTTATTTATAAGAGCATGAACTCTGGAGGTTTTGAGTCCTGACTCTGTTGCAGCTGGATCATCTCCTATCCTATGAGCCTTAAAAGTACAATATTGTAAGTATAATATTAGTCCTTACTCATAGGGTTGTTATAAAAGCTCACAGAAAGAATCTATGTAAAATACTAAGTACTGCACCCACATACAGTTAGCTATAGTTACTTTTACTGTTTCTCATTAGTTAACCCAGTTAGACAATCTTTTATTTTTGTTAGCCCGTATTATAAAGATATTACTTAACTGGGTTTTGGGGAAGAATTTAAAAAAACAAACAAAAAAGAACATCTTATTTGTAAGGTTGACATTTGTGAACCGAAAACAACAACAACAACAAAATCTTGGCAGAGATCCAGGCTCCTCTTGAGCGGCAGCAGCTGGTGGAGAAATGGAGATGCAATCCTATTATGCCAAGCTCCTGGGGGAGCTGAATGAACAGCGGCAGAGGGACTTCTTCTGCGACTGCAGCATCATAGTGGAAGGGCGGATCTTCAAGGCCCACAGGAACATCTTGTTTGCCAACAGCGGCTACTTCCGTGCCCTGCTGGTTCACTACATCCAGGACAGCGGGCGGCACAGCACCGCCTCCCTGGACATCGTCACCTCCGATGCCTTCTCCACCATCTTAGACTTCCTCTATTCTGGGAAGTTGGATTTGTGTGGGGAGAACGTGATTGAAGTTATGTCGGCTGCCAGCTACCTGCAGATGAACGACGTGGTGAACTTCTGCAAGACATACATCAGATCCTCCCTTGACATCTGCAGAAAGATGGAGAAGGAGGCTGCGGTGGCGGCCGCAGTGGCCGCAGCAGCAGCAGCCGCGGCAGCAGCCGCAGCGGCCGCCGCAGCTCATCAGGTGGACAGTGGAAGCCCCAAGAAAGGGACCGCCGGTGAGACCAAGAGCTTGGTCTCTCCAGCCGAGGGGGAGGAGAGTGTGGACAGACAAAGAGAGCCCCCCAGTGGTGACTGCAGAGGCTGCTGCCCTCTGGAACTGGTGGGGAAAGGCAGCCAGGGCAGTGGCTGGGCCGACAGTGACCGCTCCACTCGGCCGGAACAGATGGAGCCCAAGGTGGAGTTGGGTGCTGCGGAGGTGGAGGTGGAGATGGATGGACAGCTGCAGCCTCCTGCCACCCCACTGAGCCTGGCCCACCGGGAGGAAGGTTTGCCCCGTGGCCAGGCTATCGACTTGGCTTACAGTAACTACCATGTTAAGCAGTTCCTGGAGGCACTCCTGCGCAACAGTGCCGTCCAGAGCAAAGAGGATGTGGACCATCACTTTTCTCGGAGTTTGGAGGGAAGACCAGATGGTGCAGGAGTAGCAGCCATGAGTTCCATGATGGATGTGCAGACTGACTGGTATGGAGAGGACTCAGGTGAGCTCCATGAGCCTCCATCATCTCTGCCACTCATTTCGCACACGCTTATGTGACTTCTGGTCTCCCACCACCGTCTGCTATCATTGTCATTGTCACTACCATCATCATTACCACCATCAGCGTCCCTGTCATCACCATCTCCACCGTTATCTCCACATTATCGCTGCCACCACCGCCAGTAGCATTAATTGAGCACCTGCTGTGTCCAGGGCATTGCCTCTTCATGTATTTATTTATTTTTTTTAACTTCTACAACTAGAGTATAAGTGTGTTGAATGCAGTTTGGAGACATGGAAAGAACCCACTCTCTTCTGCTAACCACAAGGGGGACTTAGGGTAAATTCATGAAATTTCTTTGAACCCTATTTTTTTTTTCAGGAGATAATCACTCCCACCTTGCCTTCTTACAGAGTTGAGGACCAAATGAAAAGGTTTTCAGAACTTTTTTTCTCACATATGAGAACATGTTCTGTACAGGTAGGAAATTTATCCTTCTTTGTGTCAACCATGGTGCCTGGCCGATGTATTCAGTTAACATGTCGTGGCTGATAGTGTGATGTCCTAGAGAATATTTGAGAGTTGAATTCGGCTTCATGTGGGTAAATTTCTTGTATCCTTTGGTAGGATTTTGTGTTTTAAGAGAACTTAGTTTTTTGCCGAAACAGTTCTGAGAGATGGGATAATATGGTTAACTCTTCTTACAGATGAGGTAATTGTGTTGTAAACTGTCTTGTTGGAGATAGAAATAGACATGGCTGTCTCCTTACTGATGAAAGTACCCTTGGCTTCTTTTCAAGCCAAGAAATTAATGAGTCACATTTCTAATTCACACTTCAGTACGGTGCAGTGAAAGTTGACTAAGTAAGGGGAGGTGATCTGCTCTTATTCATTACTAAATGACTATTTCGAGACTTTAAAAAAAAATAACACATACACGTGGGGTTGTGAAAGAGTTGAACATGACTTAGTGACTAAACAACACCACACAGGAGAAACCCAGGAAAACTGAGTCTGTCTGGAGACTTTTAAATTTCTTTTTTTTTTTATTTTAACATTTTTTAATGAAAAATTACTTCATCCCCGCATCAAAATTTCATTTTTTAAAAAAAAAATCAAGAATGCTCTGTATGTCTGACCTAATCTAGACTTGAAAAAATAGAAGATATGGTTTCTGGTCATCAGAGACACTGACTTAACTAGCATGTAAACGTTAGTGGTTGTTTTTAGTGATTACCCTATGGGAACTTGTTGAAATCTAATTTCTTTGTAAAAACTTAATTAATTTTTGGCTGCACTAGGTCTTCATTGCTGCACGTGGGGTTTCTCTAGGTGTGGGAGCAGGGGCTACTCTTCACTGTGGTGCACGGGCTCCTCATTGCGGTGGCTTCTCTTGTTGCGGAGCACAGGCTTCAGGTATGAAGACTTCAGTAGTTGCAGCATGCAGGCTCAGTAGTTTCAGCATGCGGTAGTTTAGTTGCCCTGCAGCATGTGGAATCTTCCCAGACCAGGGATGGACTGGGTGTCCCCTGCATTGGCAGGCAGATTCTTAACTATTGGAGCACCCGGGACTTCCAAAACCTAATTTCTGTGTAAGAGTAGCACTTCACAGTCTACGTTCCCCTTTTCCATCCATCAGCCCCTCGTAGTGCCATGTAAATTAGGTGGAGGAAGTATGGAGAAACTGAGACCCAGAGGGTTTGGTGAGTTCCTTAAGAATATAGAACTGGCACATGTCACCACTAATGCTATTTGATAGCAACCCAAACCCAGGCTGGCTTCATTTCACTCGTGAAACAAACTGTGAAGGCAGCACAGATGGTTAGAGGATTTCAGTGCACTGATTTCATCTCTCAACCCCTCTGCCTGTATCACAAGTATCAAGAAATAGAAATTCAGGTCTACGCCACCTTCATTCAAATCCATCTGTCCATCTATAACGTCAGCTTTCCAACTCATCCTGTGGCAAGAGAGTCTCCTGGCTTCTTGCCATGCCTGTTGTCTGCCAGGTTTTGATTCCGTTTGCATGGCTCCAGGGTACATTTACTCCAAGTGCCAAGGGACAGGGTAGGACTGATTTGTTTGTTTTTTCATATATTTGCTCAAATACTTGAGCACCTTCCTTGTGAAGACACAAAGATAAGTCAGATATGGCTCCAGCTCTCAAAAAATTGATGGCTTCTTATAGAAGCTAAGCTGTGTGAAAGTGGCACCATGTGGTACAAAGGTACTAGGGCTGGAAGACAGATGGAGGTGTGAATTTCACAGCGGTCCAGAAGCAGAACTGGCTTCCACCTGTTAGGTTAGAGAGGCATTATGAAAGTGGCATCTGAGTGCTCACTACTGTATATAAAATCGATAAGTAGTGACTTATTGTATAGCACAGGGAACTATATTCATTATCTTGCTGTAATATATTAATATAATGCAAAAGAATCTGGAAAATAATATGTATATGTGTAACAATCACCTTGCTATATACCTGAAACTAACACAATATGGCAAATCAACTATGTTTCCTTTTTTTTTTTTTAAGTGGCATTTGAGGGTAAGAAGAGAAAACATAGGGAGAAATTTTAGTCAATCATGGAAAGCCTTAAATGGTAAGAGGCAAGTTTCTATCTATAGGCAGGAGAATTTTTGGTAGTTTCTGAGCTTGGGAGTAGACAGGAAAGATTAATTTGGCCTCAGCATAAGGTAGTGAAGAAATGGGAGACCAGGGCAGGGAGATGGTGAGGAGGCAGTTATAGCACTTGTGTGTTCACTCATCTCTGACACTAGCAGACACTGTCAAAGCACATGGTCCTCCTATAATCTCTTCTCCCGTGGACCTCCCAGCGCCAGCCTCACTATCTCCTGTTGTTTCCTGAAAAGTCCATCTATATCGGCCACTTCTACTGTTTTACCTCCCATTCTTTTCTCAGCCCACTGTGAGTAAAGACCCCCACCCCACACCCCACCTGCTTCATGAGGTCAGCTGTACGTTTCCAGAGCTGATCCAGTGAGTAGTTTTCAGATGTTATCTTTCTGACCACTCTCAGTAGTTAACTCTGATCTTTCCTTCTTGAAATTCTTCCTCTGGCTTCTGACACCTTGAGTACCCATCGCTGTTACCTTTGTCCATTTTTTTGCAGCCTCATCATGGGATTGTTTAAAGTCAGTGTGTCCAGCATTCCATCATGGCCTTGCTTCTTTAACCTCTTATCATTCCTGTTCATTTATTCATTTAACAAATATTTATTGAGCACTTCCTGTATGCCAGGCACTGTTTATAACAGTGAACAAAAGACAGTCCTTGTCCTCATGGAGCTAACATTCTAGCATTGTGAGCCAGACAGTAAACACAGAAGTACCTGTATAATAGGAAGGAGAACTAAAGCAGGGACATAGTTGATTGAGAGTGAAGGGATGCTGTTTTATTTACTGTTGACCAGGACTTGCTAACAGGTTGCCTTTACGCAAAGACCTGAAGTGAGTAAGAGAGCAAACTGCAGAGATATCAGGGGGAACATTCCAGGCAGAGAGAAGAGCATGTGCAAAGGCCCAGGTGTAGGATCACATTTGGCAAGACAGAAGGAACAGCCAGGATGTTGGTGTGGCTGGAGTGGAGTGACCAAGGCAGAGAGTGTTGGGGGATAAGGTCAGAGAGGTTGAATAAGGGTGGACCAGGTAGGCCCTTGAAGGTGATGAGAAGGTCTTTGAGTATTGCTCAGCAGAGAGTGACTTGAGATGACATATATTAAAAGGATCCTTCTGAGTACTGTGGGCAGTTACCTTCTAAGTGGGCCTCTTGCTTCCACTCTTGCTTTCCTATGGGCTACAGGGGCGCATAGGCCACGGGGGAGCATAGACTATAAGGAAGGATGTGGGGGTAGGAGGACCACTTAGGAGGTGACTGCAATAACTCAGGTGAGGCGTGTATGCTTTCTTCTTTTTCTATTTTTTTTTAAACATTTTATTTATTTCGTCTTATTTATTTATTTATTTGGCTGCACCAAATGGCATGTAACTCTTAGTTACAGCACATAAGCTCTCAGTTATGGCATGCGGTTCTAGGTCCCTGACCAGGGATTGAACCTGGACCCCCTGCGTTGAGAGCACAGTGTTAATCTCTGGACTACCTGGGAAGTCCCCTTTTTCTATTTTTTAAAATTTTATTTTATTGCTGGGGTATAATTGCTTTACAAGGTTGTATTTCTGCTGCACAACAAAGTGAATCAGCTATTGGTGTATACATAGCCCCTCCCTCTTGCACCTCTCTCCACCCCACGCTCCTTGAATCGGTGTGGTAGCAGTAGACAGGTGAGAAGTGATTGGGTTAGGACTGTGCTGACTCTGAAAGATAGAGCTGACCAGTTTCTAATGGCTATATGAGTGTTATGAGAAAAAGAAGCATTAAAGATGGCCTTAATGTTTTTACCTTGAGCGATTGATTTAAATGTTATGTTTGTGGTGCCTGTTGCATATCCCAGTGAAGATGTGCAGTAAGCAATTACATCTATAAGTCAGAGCTGAGATATAAATCTAGGGGTCATTGTTGGGTCCGAGCAATTTAAATCCTGTATATTCCATAGATCTAGAAGGAGAAGATAAGAGAGCTAAGGACTGAACCCTGGGATGCTCCAACATTGAGAGGTCAGGAAAATAAGGGAGCCAGTGAAGGAAACTGAGAAGGGGCAGTCCGTGAGGTAGCAGAGAATCAAGAAAGAGTGTTGTTGTACTTCCCTGGTGGTCCAGTGGTTAAGACTCTGTGCTTCCAATGCGGAGGGTGCAGGTTTGATCCCTGGTGGGGAAAGTAAGATCCCACATGCTGCATGACACAACCAAGGAGGAAGGAAGAGAGAGTGGTGAATATCAAGAGAGAAACCCTTTCAAGATAAAGGAGAAATCAACAACGTCCAGTACTATGTGTAGGCAGATTGAGAACTGATCATTGGGTTTAATAATGGAGAGGTCGTGGGTGAGCAGTATGAATGAAGTGGTGGGCAGAAGACCAAATGGAGTAGGCTTAAATGAGGACACAGAGACTCCCCTGGCACTCCAGTGGTTAAGATTTCCCCTTCCAGTGCAAGGGGTGCAGATTTGACTCCTGATCAGGGAGCAAAGATTCCACTTGCCTTAGGACCAAAAAAAAATCAAAACATGAGACAGAAGCAATATTGTAACAAATTCAGTAAAGACTTAAAAAATGGGAGGGGCAACATCAAATAGGATGCCTAAAACTTAAAGAAAAATTAAAATAGATAAGCAACAAAGATATATTGTATAGCACAGTGAATTGTAATCATTTTCTTGTAAGGGAACATAAATTGTAAAAATACCGAATCACTATGCTATACACCTGAAACTTACATAATATTGTAAATAAACTATACTTCAATAAAAATAATCACATAAAATGGTGATTATGGTGATTATTGGAATATTAGAATAAAACACTAAGCCCAGAGACCCCAGAAATAAAACAACAAAAACTTCAAATGTAGATGTGAAGATGGTATAGTACTTCTTTTAAGAAATTTACTTTGAAGGGAACAAAGAAATGCTTCCATGGCTGGAAGGGGATGTGAGGTTAAGGTCTCCTGCATTGCAGGTGGATTCTTTACTCTCTGAGCCACCAGGGAAACCCAAGTTTCAGCTTAGGTAGGAGAAAAATTCGGGAGATGGATGATGGTGAGAGTTGCAGAACCATGTGAATGTACTTAGTGCTACTGAGCTTTACAGTTAAATATGGTTAAAATAGTCTGTTTTATATTATGTGACCTTCACCACATAAAAAAACATTTAAAAAATGTGATGCTTGGGTCCCACCCCGCCCATTAGCTTGGGATGGAGATTGGGCATTAGTATTGTTTTTCATTTTAAGCTGCATTTTAATATGCAGGCAAAGTTGAGAGCTCTTCGTCTAGGATTGGGTGGCTGAGGCGGATTGGAGGACAAGGTCTCTGGAAGAAAGGACATCCAGGAACAGAGAGGCCAGGGCATTGGAAGGATCATTTTTGGTATTCACACCAAGAATTTTTCCAGGAGTCGAGTCTGAAGGCAATGTGATCAAATCGCCAAGGAGTGAGATGAGCTGGGCTTCCTAGATGACTGTAACAAGGATGAGCATCGGTATCATCTGATGGGATGACCTTCAAAACATCTTAGGTTTTTGCTCTGGAGATGACAGTGAAGCCCAAGGAAGACCCACCCTCCCTTGATCCAGGGTGTCAAGGCCATGGGTTAACGGAATCAGGGTGCTTAGGGGAGAGCCAGGCCTCAGTTAAATCAACCCTTCAATCTACTGAGGACTCACAACTGTATTCTTCACTTCTTTCCCCAAGCTCCAGATTGATCTGTCTAACCCAAGTATTCCCTGATGGATGCACTGAGCCTGCCTCAAACCTGATAAAATCCCTACTGACCTCATTCATCCTGCACCTGCTTTTCCTCCTGTGTTCTCTGCCTTGGTTTATTCCACCATCACCTATTACATCAGCTAACCTAGAATCAGTGTCATTTAGAATCTTCTCTTTCCTCTGCTCTGTCCTCTCCACTGAGGTCATCATGTGCTGTAAATTTTATTTCTCTGTCCTCTCTCCTCCTCTCCACTTCCACAGTCTATAATTCTATGTCATCTCTCATCCCCTCCCACCTGGACTTCCTGCCTTTAATCTTGCCTCTCTTAAATCCTTCCCCTGTATTATCCCCAGGGGAATCCTTTAAAAGTCATATCACCTTGTACCTTCCTTGCTTAAAACCCTACCTGCTTAAAGGATAAAGTCTGAGTTCATTAACATGCTAGTGTCACAGAGGCAGGGATTTTTGTCTTTTCCGATCATACTGTATCCCCAGGGCCTAGAACATAGCCTGGCACATTGTAGGTGCTCAGGATAAATTTGCTGAGTGAATTCATAAATGTGACCTTGGACCTTCCCAAGAAGTTCTCGCCCCTTTCCTTGGCTTCATTCCTCATTCTTCTCCACCCTGCTTTGTATTCCCTATTCTCATTTACCTCTGTGCCTCAACTTGTGCTGTTTCCCTGCCTGAGATATCCTTTCTCTTTCTCGAACTCCCAGTGAACTCCTATTCATCCTTCAAAACCTTGCTCAAAGGTCACCTGTCCTGTGAGATCATCACTGAACTCCAGGAGAGAATTCATTACTTTTCACTATCTTTCTTTCTTCTTTTTAAAAATTTTTTATTAGAGTACAGTTGTTTTCCAATTTTGTGTTAGTTTCTGCTGTACAGAAAAATGAGTGAGTTACATGTGCTGTGCTGTATTTAGTTACTCAGTCGTGTCCGACTCTTTGCGACCCCTTTGGACTGCAGCCTGTCAGGCTCCTCTGTCCTTGGGGATTCTCCAGGCAAGAATACTGGGGTGGGTTGCCATGCCCTCCTCCAGGGGAATCTTCTCAACCCAGGGATCGAACCCAGGTCTCCCGCATTGCAGGCAGATTCTTTATCGACCAAGCCATCAGGGAAGCCCAGGTATACATATATCCCCTCTTTTTTAGATTTCCTTCCCATTTAGGTCACCATAGAACTACGCTGGTGGCTCAGATGGTAAAGAATCCCCCTGCAATGCAGGAGACCCAGGTTCGATCTCGCGGTTGGGAAGATCCCTTGGAAAAGGGAATGGCAACCCACTCCAGTATTCTTATCTGGAGAATCCCATGGACAGAGGAGACTGGAGGGCTATAATCCATTGAGTCACAAAGAGTCAGACATGACTGAGTGACTAAGCACAGTAGCACAGGGCGTTGAGTAGAATTCTCTGTTATACAATAGATTCTCATTAGTTATCTACTTTATACACACTAGTGTATATGTGTCAGTCCAAACTCCCAATTCATCCCACCGCCACCCTTGTCTACATTTCTTCATCACTTTGAACTTTGCATCTGTTGCATTATATTGTATGAATTTGTTTACCTGTCTTTCTCTCCTGCTAGACTTATCTTCTCGGGTGAAGAAACAAGTATCTTGATGAAAATGCATCTTGACACAGTGCCTCATGTGTAATAGGCATTCAAGTGAACTGTTCTTCTGGGGGAATCAGATCATGAGAGAGAAAGAAAATGTTGCAATAATTCATACTTTTCTGATGGAGATACAGTTAATGGTTTTTTCCCCCAAGGTCTAACAGTGGACCCATTTCACTTAATGTTTTTGTAGATAATCGGGAAGAAGATGATAGCACAATGCCAGGCTGATGGGGATAAATATTGGGAAGAGTCCACAGTGCCAGGGGAGTGAGCAGGAAACTGGTATCTCAGAACCAGTATAGGCAGTGAGAAGTAAATAATCCAACATGTATATGCAATGCTGAGCCATGAGCTGCTGCTTTTATTCTGGGAGACAGATTTTGGAGTCATTATTGTTCAGTTGCTCAGTCATGTCCAACTCTTTGCAACCCTATGGACTGCAGCACGCCTGGCTTCCCTGTCCTTCACCATCTCCCAGAGTTTGCTGAAACTCATGTCCATTGAGCTGATGATGCCATTCAACCATCTCATCCTCTGTTGCCCCTTTCTCTTCCTTCCCTCAATCTTTCCCAGCATCAGAGTCTTCTCCAATGAGTCGGCTCTTCACATCAGGTGGCCAAAGTATTGGAGCTTCAGCTTCAGCATCAGTCCTTCTGATAAATACTCAGGGTTGATTTCCTTTGGGATTGACTGGTTTGATCTCCTTCATTATAGATTATGCAAAATGTTAGACATTATCAACATGGGAACTAGAAGCTAAAGAGGATAATCTCCACCCTTACATAGAATGATGTTGGGTACTCATTTGACATTCAGCTTGCCATACTTTTGGAAGCACCTCAGGAAAGGTAAAGCCCAGGTAGGTGTCTTGAGAAGGTCTCAGAGAAAAGGAGTTACTCCTGTGATGAGAGAGACCACAGGAGCCTGGCCAGCTTCATCAGGAAAGAAACACTTAGATGATGACGATGTGAAAAAAATGGCTGACATTTATGAGAGCTTATTATGTGCCAGGTGTGCTGTGTTTTAGGTATTCCCTCACTTCATTCTTGCCACAATCCTGTGAGGTGGGAATTATTATCATCCCTATTTTACAGATGAGTAAAATGAAGCACAGAGAAGTCAAGTGAGATGTCCAAGGTCACACAGCTTGTAATGGTAGAGCCAGAACGTGACTCCTAATTTCTGTGCCTGGAAAACTTGAGTTATTGTGTTATTATAACTTGAGTTATTAGTGCCTCCACATATATGATGTGATAAAATTCTGTAAAATCGGGAATTCCCTGGTGGTCCAGTGGCTAAGACTCTGCGCTCCTGATACAGGGGGGCTGGGTTCGATCCCTGGTTAGGGAACTAGATCCCACATGCCACAGCTAAGACTCTATGCAGCCAAATAAATAAAAGTAAATGTTTAAAAAAAAAATTCTGTAAAATCCTGAAGGGCATGGATAGAGGAAATGAATCTCCTCTATCTGCCAATGAATACTGCCAATAGGGTAACTCAGGAAACTTGAAAGGGTAGGTCTCTGTACATGTGGGTGATAATCATGTCACCCTAACAGCTGCATGAACAGGTGGAAAAAAAAAGGGAAAAAAATTTAAATGAATTTTTAGATATTTGATGATCTCATATATACAGAGTTAATATAAATTCCAAACACTGTGGGGGCTGCTTTATAGCAAACCTCTTCTACACATGCCTGAAAGCTATTCCAGGAGCTGTTGTAAAGAAAGCATGAGTCCTGATCTAGAGGTCTGATCCATCATAATAGTTTCCCCCCCACACACAAACTTTTGAGGGTCATTATATCAGCTCAGGAGGTTTGCATTAGTCAACTCAGGCAGCCAAAACAGAGTATCACAGGCTGAGTAGTTTTATCAACAGAAATTTATTATCTCACAGTTTTGGAGGCTCAGAGTCCAAGATCGAGCTGCCAACACGGTTGGTTTCTGGTGAGAGCTCTCTTCCTGGCTTGCAGACAACTACCTTTTTGCTGGTCCTTGTCCTCTGTGCAAGAGTAGAGAGAGAAAGCCACCTCTGGCGTTGTTCCTCTTCTCATAAGGAGCCCAGTCCTTTCAGATAAGAGCGCTACCCTTACGACCTCATTTAACCTTAATTACCTCCTTAAAGGCCCTGTCTTCACATACAAGCGGCCCTGGAGGTTATGACTTTAAGATAGGAATTTGTGGGGAGGGATGCAATTCATTCTATAACAGGGTCTCGATCATTGTTTTCCTAAAATGAAATCAAGGGGAATAGACATTATGAGTGAGTATTATTTTGGGAAGCGTTTCAAGCTGTCCACATGAGGATACGTGTGTTCTCAGGCTGTAACATAAGCGCTGTTTCTAACTCGGAGCCACAGAGAAGTTTGAAAGCCGATGCCTCACAGCATTCCTTGCAGTTTTCTATCAGAGGCCCGTTTCCCTCTCTGGCTGACCCGAACAGAGTCGGGGTCTGCAGACCGCGTCTTGCTGTTGGCTGCTGGTGGAGTTGGGATTCTCCGTCTCGAACTGGGCTGGTGGAGTTCTGCCCTGATTCCATCCGTCGGAGGGCAGCCAGTCCCGCTGCTGCTCATGGTACCGTTTGCTCCCCAGGTGACGTGCTGGTGGTGCCCATCAAGCTGCACAAGTGTCCTTTCTGCCCCTACACCGCCAAACAGAAGGGCATCCTTAAGCGGCACATCCGCTCGCACACGGGGGAGCGGCCCTATCCTTGTGAGACCTGTGGCAAGAGGTTCACTCGACAGGAGCATCTGCGGAGTCACGCGCTCAGTGTAAGTGTCGCAGATGGCGGCTCCCTCAGGATGGGGAGAACGGCGGGGCGTGGAGGGTGGTTCGTGAAATGTGTTTAATGCAAAGGTGAAGCCCCTCTTTCACTTCTCTGTCCGCCGGGGTATTGTCAGAGAATTTTAAACATGTATTTCTGCTACTAAATTATAGCTGGGTTAGTGGCACTTAGAAAAAGTGAAAACTTATATGGTGACAGACTACTTTTCCTAGGAGGAAAGTTAAGAAATTTCAGATCCTAGTTTGAGGATGGTTGTCAGAAGGCAGAGAACACTGGAGCTTAGACAGGGGACTGGGGGTCTGTTCCCTTCAGGATGATGCCAAGGATAAGCTGCAGCAACGGTTTCCCACCCAACCTTAGCACCCCGGGGTGGGGAAGAGGTATAACACCATTTATAGGGCTTCTTGTGAGCAGCAAAGAGGATCCCCGCCCAAGTGGCCCTCCCCTTCCGCTGGCTGCTGCCTAGGATTCTGTCTTCCATGTAAGTGGATGAGTCCCAGCTGCTAAAAAGCAAACCATTTAGAAAGGCATTGCATTTAAGGTCATCTTTGAGCAAGGCAGCCACTGGGGGCTTCCCTGGTGGCTCAGATGGTAAAGAACCCACCTGCAATACAGGACACCTGGGTTTGATCCCTGGTTTGGGAAGATCCCCTGGAGAAGGGAATGGCTACCCCCTCCAGCATTCTTGCCTGGAGAATTGCATAGACAGAGGAGCCTGGCGGGCTACATTCCATGGGGTTGCAGAGTCAGACACAGCTGAGCCACTAACAGTTGAGCAAGGCCATCAGTCTTTGGAAACGCCAACATAAAAATGATTTGGATTTCAAAAGACACTCTCAAGAATGTGAAAAGACAACCCACAAAATGGGAGTGGTGCCACTTCACACAAACTGGGATTGCTATAATAAAAAATTTATAACAACACAGTGCTGGTGAGGATGTGGAGAAACTGGAATCCTCATATACTGCTAATGGGAACACAAAATGGCGCAGCCACTGTAGAAGACAGTTTAGTGTTTCCTCCAAAGGTTAGGCATAAAGTTACCACTGTGATTAGTCACTCAGTCGTGTCTGACTTCTCAGCGACTGCATGGACTGTGGCCCGCCAGGCTCTTCTGTCCTTGGGATTCTCCAGGCAAGAATACTGGAGTGAGTAGCCATTGCCTTCTCCAGGGGATCTTCCCAATCCAGGGATCGAACCTGGGTCTCCTGCATTGCAGGCAGAGCTTTACCATCTGAGCCACCTGGGAAGCCCAAAGTTACCATTAGGACCCAGCAATTCTATGTCTAGGTATATACCCAAGAGAATGGAAAACAGGCATTCACACAAAGACTTGCACACAGATGTTCATGCCAGCATTATTATTATTTATTATGAGTAACAGCCAAATTATTTATTATGAATAAGAATAATAATAGCCCCCAAAGTAGAAACAATCCAAATACTCATCAGCTGATGAATGAATAAACAGAATGTGGTGTATCCCTATAATGGACTATTGTTTAGCCATAAAATGAGATGAAGTCTTGATACACACTACAGCATGAAATAACCTTGAAAGCATTAGGCTCTGTGAAAGAAGCAAGTCACCAAAGGCCATCTATTATGTGATTCCATTTATATGAAATATACAGGAGAAGGAAATGGCAACCCACTCCAGTATTCTTGCCTGGAGAACTTCCATGGACAGAGGAGCCTGGCAGGCTATAGCAAAGAGTTGGACACAGTCGAGCAACTAAGAGCAGTATAGCTCATCCCAAATAAGCCCATTTTGCTGGAGAAATACCTGGCCGTCTATTTGCTTCAAATCAAAACAACTCTCTTTAGAGCCAATTAAAGAAGGAGACATTTAAGGGGAGGTGATGGTGACAAATGTTTCAGTTCTCTTTTACCCAAAAGATAAATTATCAGGAAAAATTCTGATTAGAAAATGACATTGTAAATATTCTATGACAGTCTTTTTCCAACTAGAATTTTCCTTGGTTATTTACTGTTTGAGTAAAAGGACTGAAACAACTTATTTTTGTCTTGTAAGTCTGGTCATCTAGGCATTACTGATCTGGGTTTAGTCTGGCTGATCACAGTCTGAGTCTCTCAGACATCTATCTCTAGTCAGTTCTGAGGAGCTCTGAGGGGCTGATTGGAGTAGGATGGTCTGCATAGGGAGCATAGTGATGACACAGCTCTCCTCCAGGTGTTCCTCACAATTTCCTGGCAAGCTCACCCAGGGATGTTCTCATGGTTCTGGAGAAGGAGCAAGGGCAGTAAGAGAGTGAGTCCCAATGCACAAGAATTTTTCTCACCTCTGACTGTGTCCTGGTTGATAACATTTCAGTGGCCAATCAAAGTATTGTATCTAGCTCAGAGTGAAAGAGTGGAGCAGAATGCCCTACCTTCAATAGGAAGAGTAAAGAATTGGGGCCATCAATGCAATCAGTCAAACACACATTCATACAGGTTTATACTACTCTTTGATAGCTCTCCTGAGTATTATGTACTATAATTTGCTTAATAATTTCTGTATTTATAGATGTTCAAATTAATCCATTTGAACATCCATAAGTAGAGAAATTATTTCTTTGCTATTACAGTCAGTGCTGCTGCAGTAATGGAAACAAAAACAAACAAACAAAAAAACTAAAAAAAAAAAAAAAGAAAGAAATATACAAAGTGGGCAGACCCATGGAGATAGACAGTAGATTAGTGGTTGAGGCCTGTGGGGATGGCAGAGACAAGGCCATTAATGGGCACAGGTTTTCTTTATGGAGTGATGAAAATGTCCTAAAATTAGATGGCGGTGATAGCTGTACACCCTTATGAGTGTACTGAAAACCACTGAATTGTACACTTTAAACAGGTGAACTTTATGATATGTGAATTACAGTTTTGATAGAATCTAGACTTAGATACATTCAAGGTGACTGACTGCCTTTCCTCAGAGTTGGACCCAGCACATTTGTCTGACAATGGCCTTATCCCAAGATGTTAAGTTTTTTTTTGGCCCTTTTTTTTTTTTCTTCAAGTTATATCTCCAATCCATCTTGGCAAAAATCAGTCCCTGGGTGCCTCTTAAGATGTTTCATTGGTTGGAATCCCCATTCCACTCTGTACTAGGTCCAGTCTACTATTCAAAGGCTCCATCAGGCTGCAGGGGTCACAAACACACTCAGGTTGACTCAGGAAACCTCATGGGAAGCCAGACATGTAAGGGCAGCTCCAGCAACCCAAGTATTGTTATTGGCCCTTCTCCTGCATCAGCCTCTCTGTCTGTCTCACCTCTTGTGTGTGTCCTTCATCCACAGCCCTCTGTAAGGGAGGCTGTCATTCGTTCACAGATCCCCAGTTGGCTGGAGTTCCTCAAGAGTGCACACTTTAGATAGCCCCTTATACAAAGAGGGCTGCTGCCTTCATGAGGAGTTGCATGGGGTAGGAGATCAAGTTCTCTTTTCTAGTATGCAAAGCTCTTTTTGTATGTAAGGAACACATTTATCAACAAAAAAGTCAAGGCTGAGGCATTCGCTGGCATGTTTGGGAAATAGGCTGTTTGGCAAATCTGCCTTCTTAATAACTAAACATTCCAAAGTACTTAAGAAGCCATGCCTAAAATCTGAATTGGTTCACTGATTGCCCTTCTATGCCAGGCACTAGGGGTACAGTAACAGCTGTGACCCAGAGGACAGAGAACATGGGTGAAGCTAGTCCATGACCTCGTGGAGCTTATAATCTATCAATTTCTATAGATCTATAATTTAGTAAATTATAAATCTATAACCTAGTAAATTTTACCAATGATTTGTTAGACGTGAAGGGAGAAGTACAGGTGAGACTGTATAGCTGGGAGATCTAGTCTGGCCTGGAGCATCAGAAAAGACTTCCTTGAAAGGCATTAGTGGGAATTCCTTGACAATCCAGGGGTGAGGACGCCATGCTTTCACTGCCAAGGTGCAGGTTTCATCACTGGTCAGGGATCTAAGATCCTATAAGCCTGTGGCACAGCCAAAAAAAAAACAAAAGGAGTTTAGTAAGAGGGGAGGGGGGCAATGGGGAGGAGGACTGGCTCCATGCACATCCAGTGGCCCTGGGCTGGAAAGGATCTTGGTGAGGCTGAGATGGTGTCAGAAAAAGCCAAGAGGAGAGTGGTGAGAAATGCAGCTGGAGAGTCACTCAGGGGCCATATCGCATGGGACCCCGAAGGCCATGGCTCGTTCTCTTTTCTCTGACATTCACTGTGCTGGTGATTTTAGGTTCATAGATCCAACCGTCCAATCATCTGCAAGGGCTGCAGAAGAACCTTCACGAGTCACCTGTCGCCGGGGCTGCGGCGCTTCGGGCTGTGTGACAGCTGCACCTGCGTTACAGACACGCAGGACGACGATGACGAATTGATGCCCATCAACCTCAGCCTGGTGGAGGCGTCGTTCGAGAGCCAGGAAAAGAGTGACACAGACAATGACTGGCCGATCTATGTGGAGTCTGGGGAGGAAAATGACCCCGCCGGAGAGGATTCTGATGACAGACCCCAAATTCAGCCCAACTTATCTGGTGGAGAGACACTTACGTAGCAGTAACTTGGTGGAGGAGAGGGTTTAGAATTTGTTCTTGCTGATTCTGTGAGTGAAAGCCACCCTTCATCTGATGTCGTGGAACCCTCAGAGGAACATTTTTTCACTGCCAATTATTTACATTTCTGTTAGGCTGCACAGTGGAGGTTGGATTCTGTGACTCAGAGGGCTAATGAATTTTTAGTGGTGCCCCTGGTTTCCAAAAGCTTTCTGAGTAAATCAAGGTTGGCCCTGAGGCTTGCTGGTTGTTTTTTTTTTTCCCCCCAGAGCTGTGCATCCAAACTCTGCTTTGGAGGAAGATAAGAAAACCTCTGTACTGGTTTTTGTAGTTTCTCAGTCTTCTGCATTCCTGTGTCGTCATCCTCTTTCTCTGAAAAGGTGGGCAAGGGTATACTAAATTTCGAGATCAGTCTTACCTCTGCCAAGCCTCTCCTGATCAATTCTGTACTTTAACTTTCTGGTGAAGTATTAAGGAGAAAGCTTACTTGATTTAAGGTAGGCAGGGCTGTCTGGCATTATGATTGTAAAAGGTACTTTCTAAATCTAAGATTGCAGTTTTAGAGGCTGAGGATATTTATGTGCAGACAAACATGGATATGAGCTGAAAGGCTCCTTATGGCGCTGTGACTTGCCCCATCGAATTACATTTTAAGCTAGCCCCAGGAAGAGAGCCTGAGAGCCCAGGTCTGGGTGGTTTCCCTGTCTGGCTTGGTGTTTGACGATTGTGTGCACACAAATAACCTGTTTTACCATCATAAAGCAAGTCATTTGGGCAAAACTCAAAATGCTCCTCTGCGTTTTCCAGCCGTTTCTGAGAGCCACCACTGTAACCTGGCAATGCAGCCTTCACTGACATTCTTTTACTTTATGAATAGAACTGTAATTGAAGGGAAAGGGTAAGCCTACATAAGCAAGTTGTATTTCCAAATTGTTTACCTTTAAAAGATCATCTGGAGGGAAAGGGAAGGTTAGTAGAAGAACAGGTTTTAAAACCAGTCTGTTCTTTATTCACTTTGCAGCCATACAATTATTCTAACAAAAGAATCTGTATTTCTTTAAAAGGCTAAAGAACAAGAAGTATTATGGATTAAAGATATTTCAGGCACTTCCATAATTTTGCCTTATGTTTAAGTATCCAAAATGGATTTTAAAAGAAATTCCTTTTCTTCCTTTAATTTTTTGGGACCCCATGGACTGTAACCCTCCAGGTTCCTCTGTCCATGGGATTCTCCAGACCAGAATATTGGAGTGGGTTGTCCTTTCCTTTTCCAGGGGATCTTCCCAACCCAGGGATTGAACCTGGTTCTCCCACATTATAGGCAGATTCTTTACCGTGCCACCAGGGAAGCCCTCCTTTAATTTTACTATAATTTCAAAAGGTAGTAAAAAATATCACTTTCTACCTCTGAACAAAAAGAGATAACCAAAAAAATATAAATTTGCTTGTAAATAAATGTTAGCATTGAAGGGTTCAGAAAGCGTTTAGACCATGCTTCTTAACAGAAGTTGGAACCCCAGGACAGTGCTGCTCAAACTGTGGCCTGAAACAGCTGCAGCTCCATGGATTCTTGGATCCCAGTCCACACAGTAGGGCCATACCTTGGTCTGCAGTTGATTGGAAATCTAAAAATGGGTCTTTTGGGAATTCCCTGAAGTCCGGCGGTTAGGACTCCATGCTTCTGCTGCAGGGGTCCTGGGTTCCATCCCTGGTCGGGGGACTGAGCTCCCTGGAAAACACACAGTGCCCAGCAAACAAAAAAACCCAACAGCAAAAAAAATGGTCTTTTATCATAGGTAGTTGGAAAATTATTGTTCCAGGTCAAGAGTTACACAGGGAAAATTATCAAGGATCAGAAATACTTTTCTTACCAGAAATGAGACTATTAGTGTTGTTTTAAAAGAGGGACCTTAGCAAGAGGGAAACCTAAATGGAGGTGTAAAAGATATACTTTGCAAGGAGTTTTGTTATCTTTTGCTTTCTCTGTCTAAAGTATTTCTTTTTTTTGTTTGTTTGTTTGAAGTATTTCTGATGTTTTAATTTGACTTTTCTATCTCTCAGTTCAGCTCTCACCTGCTTTCTCCAGTGAGCAGTGATCCTCTTTGGTGATCCCATGATCTATTCATATCCCTGGATGCAGGATAAAACATTTTGCATTAGAGATTTCACTCTAAGACAGTGATTTGCAACTGGGGGTGATTTTGTTCCCCAGAGGACCTGTATTCGGCAGTGTCTGGAGACCCTCTCGGGTGTCATAGCTCGGGGTGGGGTGATGCTGGCATCCAGTGGGTGGAGGCAGGGATGCTGTTAAATGCCCTACAAGGTATAGGACGGTCCCTACAGCAAAGATGAATGGAGTCCACAATGTCAGGAGTACCAAGGTTGAGAAACCAGCTGTAAGATAAAGCAGGCTTTTAAAAAATGATATCTTTAATGAACTTAATTTTGTTGTACATTTTAGGCTACTTTTACCTTCATAATATTTATTAGGTCCTTATGCTTCTCTGGTAGCTCAGATGGTAAAGAATCTGCCTGCAGTGCAGAAGACCTGGGTTCCGTTCCTAGATTGGGAAGATCCCCTGGAGAAGGGAATGGCAACCTACTCTAGTATTCTTGCCTGGAGAATCCCATGGACAGAGGAGCTTGGCAGTCTATAGTTCATGGGGTTGCAAAAAGTCGGACACAACTGAGCGACTTACACTTTGACTTACGCTCCCACAAGTTTTGGAAAATAGTGGATTCATAAAATGAAGGCACTGAGGCCAGATGATAGATGGTCCATGACTTGCCCGAGATCTGACTAGGTTTGTGATGTGTAAACTTGGAAATTCTGATCTGATTCGTACTGCTAGAACCATTACTGGGCCCTGACTTTAAAGTAGCAAAATCATTGAGAGGAAAATGGAATATGAAGCTTAGTATTTAAACAATTCTCTTTCTCCCTAATGTCTCAGATTGTTACATTCCTGGTTGGCTGTTTGGAGTTTGTGTGTTGGCATTGGTAGTAACTGGATTTGGTAGTTGAATTCTGTTACATTTAAGGGAGATAATTCCTCTGTGTGGACTATCAGATCATAAACTGCCCTCAGTTTTAAATTTATGTTCACATTTGGTGGTCAGTATTTTTAACATACACAGTGTTTCTGAGGTTTAATTTGTGGAGTTGGTGATATTTTCATAAGTAGATTCACAGTTGGTCCAATGCAGACCATTCATGATCTAGTTTATATTTGGCATCTTTCTGGCACATTCAATCCAGGTCTTTTTGTCTTCTGTTACATATATTGAATGGATGGGAACAAGATTCTTACTTGTAATGGAGTTTTAAAATGGCATCCTTGGAAAGTTGTTTCTCTTGGGAAAAGGGAACAGGCTTTCAAGGCAAGAGTTGGAAAGGAATGAAAATAAGGTGTGTTACCTGTAATACATTGAGAAATCATCATCATGGCTTCTTGTCATTTGGTGGAAAGATGCCATTCTGATGTAAATATTTTGGTGGTCACTAGACTTTGAATATTCTTTAAGAAAGCTATTGACTTAGTGGTCTGCAAAATATTGTGAAATTGAGTATTCTGGAGGATATATAGTTCAGAATACAACAAAGGGTTTTTTTTTTTTAATTTTGTTGTTGTTAATTGATGTTGTGATAAACCCCATGGAGAGAAAGCAACTGGTTGGACTACAAGTGCTGATTCTGAAGGCGGTGGGAAGACAGGAGTGGCCTTCGGTCACCTGAATTACTACTGTTTAATTTGGACTTCTAAGTTGTTCTTGTGTGTCCTTTGTGCATTGACAATATAATTATCTCTGTGAAGTCTAGTATAGTGGGGCAGGGAGGGGCAAGGGGTTGGGGTGGGTGAGAAGTTCCTTTCACACTGTTTTGAGCATCACCTCTGTATTTCCTGCTGTTTGTCCCTTGAAGCTGCTTTGTGCTTTCACATGGTCACACTATCTTCTAACTCAAAAATGAGGTGCTTTATTCAGTTGCTTATGATAGGCAGTGTTTTCATTGATTTTTATTCAATATTTCCACCAAATATTGCTGTGTTCCTCACACCTCTCATTAAAGCTCCGACAATTTGAATTCTTTTCTTCAAATAATGCTTCTGTAGAGATAAATGGAAAGTTGTTTGTTTGGCAGGGGTGGCTTGATTAGTTTCTAATATGTTCCTAGTTTTCAAAGGTGACACTAACTCACACCGTTGTGATCAGATGATATGGAGTCTTCATAACTTGAAGAGGACATTTAGCATCTGTTCTGACCCTCCAGATGGATAATTTTACTACTGTCAATTCTTCATGGGCAATTTTGGTTTGGGGAAGCAATTTGTGTATCCATCATTTGATTTTTTTTTTTTTTTTTGGTCCTCTCTCAGTAGCATCTTAAAAATCAGTGGGGGTTAGGATTGGGGTTATGTACTTAGATGAAGAAAGTTTAGCATAAACTAGCTTGGGGATTTTAAAGGTAGGTGTCAATATGAGATAAATGCCTGGATGACATGTAATAGATATGGGTTATATGTCATGCAGACTGTGAAGGGCATAATTAGGATTTTTTAAGAAGCAGAACATGCCAAACAGTTTCACATCTTTCTACTACCCATAGTCTCTGTGGAGCTTCTTCTGCCACCAGAAACAGCAAGCAAATAGTAATAAGGTGCCTTCCAGGAGGCTACTTGGGCTCAACTCGATGTTTAGAAACAGTCAAACTCATAAACCATCACATCAGATTCACTAAGAAGGAGATAGGATGGTGGACTTCCCCTGGTGGTCCAGTGGTTAAGGATCTGCCTTCTAATGCAGGAGATGCCGGTTTGATCCCTGGTTGGGGAACTAAGATCCCACATCCCGCAGAGTGCCTGAGTGCCACAACTGGAAAGTCCGTGTGCTATAAATAAGACCCGACAGCCAAATAAATAAATATTTTTTTAAGAAGGAAGGTTATAGGATGGGAAGCACGGCTCACCAACAGGGCAGAGCCAGATATTACTCTTCATCAGAGTCCCCTTATCTGTCTCTGTGACTCAGGTGCAAGGAGATAGACACACATCCCGCAGGTATGGAAGCTATTCTGGCTTAAAAGCTTCTTGTTCCGTGGTAGCAAGTATCTCTTTTAACAACTCCACTGAAATATCTTCCCCACAAGAGACATGTCTCTTCTAAGAGTCACTAGAGTTAGGGAAGCCTAGAGCTGTGGCTTCCTATCACGCATTTAATAGTTCTCCCAGTTTACAGTTTACCAACTTGGGGTCATTTCTACCATATGGGATGTTGCCTAGCAACGTGGTTGATATACTACTCTTCATTAGGTTGCCAGGGGAACAGAGCTGGAAAATTAACCCAAGGTTAAATTCTCACACAGAAGGGGAAAATGTTTTGTTAATCCTTTGCCAAATGGTATGCTGAGCAATTATACAACAGATACTGCACATATTTCCTATAAAATATAGCCAGAGAAATTTCCTATGAAGAGACGGCCTACACCAACTTATTTTTCCTTCCTTGAAGAGTGTTCATTCTTTGTACTTAGTTACTTGTGATTAATATACTCTGCGAATTTTGCTGAGGTGTGTTTAAGAGTTGGATAAATGGTCCCATCAAAATGTCTTGTATCCTTTTGTGCTACTCAGCATAGGTGGGTATAGTGTGACATCCTATAGGGACACCATTAAATGGAAATTTCTGGGGATTCCATCATTCACACTTTGATAGGAACCTGCATCCACCTGGCAACCACCAAACACCAGGGTTTTGATAATGGTGCCTCTTATCATTGGATCATGTGGTGCTACCCTTGCCTGCTTCTGTTGCTCCTGGCAGATCAATAAATGAGGACAGCTGGTTATTTATTCAGCAGGTATTCAGTAATTATATATGGAGTCCTTGTTGTTTGTCAGACACTAGGGGTACCTGTGGGATACATCAATGAACAAGCACAATCCCTGTCCTCAAGGAACTTGCAGTGTATAATCAGGGAGGCTAACTGTTAAACCATACAGTTTGGGGTGGATTAGAGGCAGGAACAGGGTGTTCTGAGAGTGCCTGGGCAGAATGTCCAGCCCAATCTTAGAGCCTTTGGGAAGGCTTTCTTGTCTCTTGTCCAATAAACTCCTACCTTTGGGATACAATTTATAAACAACTCAATTTCTGATATTTCTTACCATTTTCAAACATGGTAGCTTTGAACATTAACAGTATTTAAATTACATGTTTTATTCAATTATATAAAACTACTACAAACATTTCAGAACATCCTAGTCTTTGGCAAATATGCATCAGGTGCTATGATTTTCTTATTTAAGAAACAACAACGACAAAGAACTTCCCATCATCACCACCCCCTGTAATAAGTTAGAAGAAAGGTATTGTTACTGTGACAGATGGAGGAACCCCATTGTATATGGATTGAGTCTTTGTTGGCCATGTAAACTAGTTAACTCCCCAACCAAATAGATACAGAACAGAACCATTAAATCAAAGGACTGGAGATAGTCTCCTCCAAAGAGATTTTATGGAGAGTGGAAACGACTAGTATTTAGTTCCCACACAACTAGTTAGGATCAGAAGCCAGATCCTGCCAGGCCAATGCTGATAACAACAAACATGTCTGGGCAGGCAGCAAGGACCATCTGTAGACAGCATTTGTTTCCTTGGGTACCCATCAGACTAAAATTACAGCAGAGGAAAATACTGTTTTAGCCTCATGTGGCTTTGTGTGATCCTGGCCTGAATTCTTGTAATGCTTAGACAGGGAAGGGAAAGTCACATGTTGAACATTAGGGAGTTAATTTCTTTTCCTATAATACCCACACATATTTGAAACAACATATAAACTACCATCAACACACAGCAGATCAAAATTTTATTGTCCACTTATTTAATATGTATCAGGTATTTGATATTAATGTATTCACTTTGTAAAAACTTTGAAATTAAAAAAAATTATGAATTAAAAAATTTACAACATTATCTTGAAATTACTTTTGCCAACCTCTCTAGCTGATTTTTGAAATATAAATCGGGTATGATTCAGAGAAGGTGACAAGGATAATCATATTTGAAACAAAAACCCACGTATTTCAAAGACAGCAACCCATATAATATGATATTGAGTGAAAATGTATTTTAGGTATTTCTTGACTCAGTGGATTTTAATAAATCTATTATTAAGAGCTAATTTTATTTAAAGCTGTGTGATAATATATGAAAGTTCAAAGTAAAACAGATTAACCACTTGATGACCTGAAAATACCGTGAAGCAGTGATCCTGGTTGTTAATGAAATAACAAGTTTGGGATTAAAATGAATGCAAATCATCTTTAACTTGGTTACATCAACCTGGGGGTAAACAGGAAATAGTCTTAAACTAAATTTTTGTTTTGATTTCCAAAAAGTCATATTAAGACACCCTAATGACAAATTGGGAATAGAAACGGTATTATCCAAGTTCAAGGAAAAGTCTTTTGTTCCTTTATTGCTCATTTTGTCTTCAGAAACAAGTGTAATTCAACTGGCTTTTCAGGGCATTTATTTTACATGAAATTTTATGAATATAAGTTAAGAAAGAAAACTCACAAAATAAAGAAAACTATTAAATAGAGCTCTAAGCTCAAGAAGCTTCCATCAAAGTCTTTTCCCACCTCTCTGTCCGCTGATGTTAGGACCATTACTTCCTTATATTAGACAATTTCTGGACAGAGTATTCCAAGCCAGGACGTTTTAGATTCTGTGACAGAAGACTGACCACCCCTTGAAGAGTGGGTGATACGGGATGCAAAATAAACAAAAACTATGGCAGATAACACAAAACTCAAAAGAGGCACAGCCATTCTAAGTGCTTAGCTCTACAAGCATACACTTTTCAACAACTCTTAGAAATAAAAACAGAAACTGACTTTATTTTTAATCCACAAGTTTCTAAGTAGATTAATTCCTCTAACACAGGCACTTGTCAATACTGCTATCAAAAAAGAAAAAAAAGACAAAGTTGGAAATGATCCTGATCATTAAAACAATAGCAACTGACTTCTCTTTTTTAAGGAGTGGGAAACTTTCTGCTTTTTGGAATGGAATTGGTCTTTATGTTATAGTGGTTATGTATCAGATATGTTTATACGATTCAGTGTCGTCCACATTGTGTGTTGGTTTGCTATTTTTACTTTTTATTTATAAAGAACTAAAAATAAGACAGAATGAAGTAATAAATTGGTGGATATATAATCTATATAATCTAGATCTGACCTCATTTCTGTTGTTTTGGCATTCCATTTTTAAGATAAATCTTTAAGTCGTGTGCATATTTTTGTTTTAAAAATTATTTCTGCTTAAACAGTTTCAAATATTTATCTTCTAAAGACAGGAAGTTGATTCAGTGTTAGCAACGTATTGCTATAATTTTACATTTTAAAAAATGTTGAGGCAGGTTTATTTAAGATTGGCTGGGCTCACTGCCAGCTCTTGAGAAAAGCATTTATAGCTTATAGACTTTAAAAAAAGTTCTGCATAGTAATATAGAACTACTAACACTAAGTACACTTTACATCTGTTTGAAGACTCAATTTCATTTAGTAACAGGCAAAAAAAGTTACTGTCTAGAGCACAGGTTGGGTCAAAGCTGCTAGCTGCTTGGTTTTGGCAAATAAAGTTTTATTAAAACACAAGTTCACCCATTCTTTCCCATATTGTATATGCCAGCTTTTGCACTATGGTGGCAAAGTTGAGTGGTTGCAACAGACTTTTCATCCACAAAGCCCAAAATATTTGCTATCTGGCTCTAGATAGAGAGTTTGCCCACCTGTGATCTAGAATGTGGGACAGGATGTGAAATCTGTTATTCCTTATGTAGAAATGATGACGGCAAGGTAAGTTCTATCGATCTGGTGAGCATAACCAGAATTTAAACCAATGTGTGAACATCAGTAGGATCTAAACAAGCCTGGTATGTATGAGAAGCAGTGGAGGTTCACAGCTGATGTATATGAAGCGTTGGGGGGGGATGTCGCTGGAAGGATCTGACCAGGAGAAAACAAGTCATTTGTCTCAGCTCCAACGAAGTATGCCTGAGCCTTCAATGTGAGAGCTACAGGCAGAAACTAAATGAGCATGATGCAAGACCTTAGTGAGATGCTAGTTTAAACTTCACTGCTTTGAACATCTGATGCCCAAAGCTTGAGACCAAGTTGGAGGACAGGAACACTGACTGCTCTGCACTTCTGTAACTCTGCACTTCCTTGATGTATTCTCAGCGGGCTTCCCTCATAGCTCATTTGGTAAAGAATCCGCCTGCAATGCCGGAGACCCCAGTTCGATTCCTGGCTTGGGAAGATCCCATGGGGGAAGGGATAGGCTACCCACTCCAGTATTCTCAGCACAGCTGTGGCTCACAGGCAGTAGCAAGACAGGTTAAATCCAGCTGGTTAGGGAATTCCCTGGTGGTCTAGGGAACTGGTTAGGACTCTGTGCTTCCACTGCAGGGGGCATGGGTTCGATTCCTGGTTGGGGAACTAAGATCCTGCAAGCTGCGTGGTGCAGCCAAATCAATCATCCAGCTGGACAGCCTGTAATGGTGAGCACTGGAATCAGGTGGGATGTCAGCTTCCCCAGGCACGCATGAATTCAGCAGCAGCAGCTGCTCTTTCTGGTCAGGGCACTTTTGGTTTCAAGGAACAGGCACTCAAGCAAGCTTAAGACAATGGTTCTCAAAGTATGGTTCTAGTCCTAGCAACATCGGCAGCATTCCTAGAGGCATTTGGATGCAAACTAAAGCTTGAGAACAGTTTTTTTTTTTTTGAGAACAGTTTTAAGAGCATTTATTTCAAGAGAAAAATGAGTGACATTATGACTGTCCTAGGAGAGCAAGTCAGCAAATCATCCGAAATTCGAAAGTCAGGAGTGAGGCTGTTGTTCATGCTCTTTGTCTGCCTCGCTATGCCTGTGTGAGGCTCCCCAGCTGTTCTCACTTCCACAACCATTCATCAGTTCTAAATGACTGCTCCAGCGCCTACTTGTCCTTAAAATCCTCCAAAGGTGGGGCTTCCCTGGTGGCTCAGTGGTGAAGCATCTGCCTGCCAATGTAGGATGACACAGGTTCGATTCCCGATCTGGGCAGATCCTACATACCACAGAGCACCTAAGCCTGTGCCCCACAACTACTGAGCCTGTGCTCTAGAGCCTGGAAAACAACAACTATTGAACCCACCTGCCAGCAACTACCGAAGCCTGCATGCCCTAGAACCTGTACTCCACAACAAGAGAAACTACTGCAATGTGAAGCCTGCAGAGTGACCCAACCACAGAGTGGCCCCCGCTCTCTGCAACTAGTGAAAGCCTGAATGCAGCAGTGAAGACCCAGCACAGCCAAAAAGAAATAAAATTATTTTTAAAAAACTATTTTAAAAGTCCTCCAAAGGAAAACACCCCAGTTTCTGCCCAGCAAAGTATAGGTTCCCTCAGGTCAATCGTAATTCGGGCAGAAGAGGGCTCAAGCTGGAGATGAGGGGTGGAGGGGTGGAGGGGTTAGGGAATGTTACTTAGAAATTTAAGGTGGGCGATGAGAGGGGATGAGGCAAATCCCCTGAGAAGCAGCACTGGGGAGGGCAGGTGCATTGATATATATGTCTCCTATACCAAGAATATCAAAAGAAAGACAGGAAAATTTTGGGGAGCATGCCTTATACATGCTCCCCAAACTCTGAGAATCAATGGCAGAATTGTACATGGCTGTAGCGGTTTCCTTTAAAAGTGGAGCAAAATATTTAGTTATATACCGCAAAGAATTGAATTTGAAAACAGGTGTTCCAACAAAAACTCGTATGCAAACATTCTTAGCAGATCTATTCATAATAGCCAAAAGGTGGAAACACCCAAGTAACCATGACCAGATGAAAGGATAAACAAAATCTGGTGTATGCATACAACAGAATATTATTCATCCATTAAAAGGAATGAAGTTCTGATGCATGCTACAACTTGGATAAACCTTGAGAACATTAAGTTCAGCTAGAGAAGCAGGTCACAAAAGACACCGGTATAGAACAATTCCATTTATAGAAAATACTCAGAATAGGCAAATCCATAGACACAGAAAAGCAGAGTGGTGGTTGCTAGCAGCTGGGTGGGGAGGAGGGAATGGATGCTAATGCGTGGTTTCCTTTTGAGGTGATGAAAAAGTTCTGGCACTAAACAGCAGTGATGATTGTATAAACCCTGTAAATGTACTTGATGTACTTGATGTCACTGAATTGTACTTCAAAATAATAAATTTTATACTATATGCATTTTACAATTATATGTATATATACACAATACACGTACACACACACATATATATACACACACAATATACTCTCAGTTCAGTCGCTCAGTCGTGTCCGACTCTTTGCGACCCCGTGAATCGCAGCACGCCAGGCCTCCCTGTCCATCATATATACAATTATACATATATAGTCCCACTATATATATATACATGGGACTCCCCTAGGTATTCGCCGAAGGGCAGGCTGGCGTCGTGGCAGCTGAGGACCGGCCCGCGAGCCTCAGTGAGGGCGCAGGCGCCCCGGGCGGGGTGCCCCGAGGCGTCCCCGGACCGGGAGAGCGGCGGCGGGAGGCGCAGAGGCGAGCGGGCGCCATTTGCAGCCCCGGGCTCAGCGGCGGTGGCGCGCCGGCTCCGAGGCGCTGGAGACGGTCACAAAGGAGGCGCGGCCGGGCGGCCGGCGCCGAGGACCTGGCGTTGGGCGGCGGCTGGGCGCACCGGTTCCCGGACTGCGCGCCCGCCTCGCCTTGCTGACCGCGCCCGTCTGGCCGCAGGGCCAGGCCGCTCCGGCCGCGGCGCAGGAAAGGCGGGAAGGCGCGCGGAGCCTCCTGGCGGCGGCGGGAAGGCGGCGCGGCGCCGGTGCCCGGCGCGTCTGGAGTCGTCGGGCGCCGCGAACTCCCAGAGGGTCGGCGGCCGCCCGGGCTCCGGCTGCGCAGCGCGGATGGGGCGGCCTGGTGGGGGCAGCCAGCCAATTGGTAGACTCTCCATTTTTTTGTGTGCCTCATCTCACAGAGATTGTGTGTCTCCTCTCACTAGACTGAGGCTATGCGTTCCGGCAGGACTTACCGCAGAAGAGCTGCTGCGTTCTGCTCAAAGCATCACATCACTGGCCGCCTGTCAATCTGTCAGGTTGCCTCCTTACTGACGATGTGCATGTTGATCCTTGATTAAAATGACGCCTGACAAGCTTTTCCACTGTGAAGTTAGACTTTTATTACTTGTAAAGTATTACTTAGTGTTAGTCACTCAGTCCGACACTTTGTGACCCCATGAACTGTAGCCCACCAGGGTCCTCTGTCCACGGAATTTTCCAGGTAAGAATCCTGGAGTGGGTTGCCATTCCCTTTTCAGGGGATCTTCCCAACCCAGGGATCCAACCCAGGTCTCCTGCATTGCAGGCAGATTCTTTTACAGTCTGAGTCACCAGGGAAGCCAGGAGGTATTAAATACTTTGAAACTCCATAAATCGCTCATTTCTCATCAAAGTGCTAAAATTTTATTTATTATTTTATCCTCTAGTTGTATTCAGATATAATTGACATACAGCACTGTATATGTTTAAGGTGTATAGCATATTGCTTTGACTAATAGACATCATGAAATGGTTAGCACAGTAAGTTTAGTGAATATAGATCACCTCATATAGATATAAAATTAAAGAAATAGAAAAAATATTTTTCCTTGTGATGAGAACTCTTAGGATTTACTCTGAACAATTTACTCTCATATATAACATACAGAAGTATAAGTAATGTTTATCATGTTGTACATTACATCCCTAGTACCTATTTATCTTGTAAGCAGATGTTTGTCCATTTTGACTTTGTTGTTTAGTCACTCAGTCGTGTCTCTTTGTGACCCCATGGACTGCAGCACGCCAGGCTTCCCTGTCCTTCACCAACTCCTGGGGCTTGCCCAAACTTATGTCCATGGAATTGGTGATGCCGTCCAACCATCTCATCCTCTGTCGTCCCCTTTTCCTCCTACCTTCAATATTTCCCAGGATCAGGGTCTTTTCCAATGGGTTGGCTCTTTCCATCAGGTGACCAAAGTATTGACACTTCAGCTTCAGCATCAGTCCTTCCAGTGAATATTCAGGATTGCTTTCTTTGAGGATTGACTGGTTTAATTGCCTTGCAGTCCAAGGGACTCTCAAGAGTCTTTTCCAACACCACAGTTCAAAAGCATCCATTCTTCGGCATTCAGCCTTCTTTATGGTCCAACTCTTACCTCCATACACAGCTATTGGAAAAACCACAGCTTTGACTAGATGGATGTTTGTTGGCAAAATAATCTCTCTGATTTTAATACGCTGTCTAGGTTTGTCATAGCTTTTATTTACACAAATAGCTGATTAGATATTTATAAATGTTTTAGAATGAAAACCATGATAAGTCTGGTTATGATCGTCACCATACAAATACATTACATAATTATTGGCTATATCTCCCCACTCTGTGCCTTTCATACACAGGACTCATTTAGTTTTGCAACTGGAAGTTTGTACCTCTTAATCTCCCTCACCTATTTACTTATTAAGTTATATGGGATCATGGTTTTCTGTTTTATTTATTGAGCTGTAATCTACGGCTGTCATTTATTTTAATATTCAAACTGTCCCAGATTTGGCCAGTGAAAGCCCATTCAGGTCGACTTTTGTGTCCATTGGATTTCATATGGTTATTTGAGCACTTTATTCATTTCTTACACGAGATGTTCCAGGCTCTTTGTGGTCGTCTTTGTTGTTGTCCTCTTTTGGGACCCCATGGACACCAGGCTCCTCTGTCCATGGGATTTTCCAGGCAAGAATACTGGAGTAGGTTGCCATTTCCTTATCCAGGGGATCTTGACCACCCAGGGATCTAACTCTCATCTCTTACATTGGCATCCAAGTTCATTGTGTCTTTTTCCCCTGCCCCAGCCCCCAAATCACATACTTCTCTAAAAAGCTTTGGTTCGTTTTCGTGAAGAACCATTATTTAGAAATCAAGATCTGGGGACTTACCTGGTAGTCCAGTGGTTAAGAATCTGCCTTCCAGTGGATTTGAGTCAGTTCTAAGGAGGTGGATGAACCTAGAGCCTGTTATACAGAGTGAAGTAAGTCAGAAAGAGAAAGACAAATACTGTATATTAACCCATATGTATGAAATCTAGAAAAACGGTACTGATGATTCTATTTGCAGGACAGGAATAGAGACGCAGACGTAGAGAACAGACTTGTGGACACAGCAGGGGAAGGAGAGAGTGGGACATATTGACAGAGTAGCATTGAAACATACACATCACCATGTGTAAATAGATAGCCAGTGGGAATTTGCTGTGTAACACAGTCAGCCCAAACTGTTGCTCTGTGACAACCTAGAGGGATGCAATGGGGTTGGGAGTGGGACAAAGGTTCAAGAGGGAGGGGATATATGAATACTTATAGCTGAATCTCATTGTGGTCTGGCAGAAACCACACAATATTGTAAAGCACTTCTCCTCCAAAAAAAAAAAAAAAACTTCCTTCCAATGCAGGGGACTCGGGTTCAATCCCTGTTGTGGAGGAACTAAGATCGCACATGCTGTGGGGCAAGTAAGTCTGCGCTGAAACTATTGAGCCCTGCGCTACAGTGCAGTAAAATAAATAATTTTTTTTGTTTTAAAGAAACTAAGACCTGGATGCCAGGTGTGCTCATTGCTTATGAAGAGTTGTTTTCAGGACCTCTCAGTGGACATTTCCTTGGATATACTGATAAATAGATAGATTGACATAGATAGGTAACACGAATTCCAGTCCAGCACCACAGAATTCATTCAGATTTTCTCCTTGTTCTTGATTTTTGGTATATGTACTGTTAAGGGGAAATATGACTACATTTATTCTTTCAAAAACTTCTATTTCCATCCTTCAGGTAAAATATTCCAATCTATAAAATCTGAAACTACCAAAAACCACATGAGGAACATCAACCATAATCTCAGCATTAAAAACAAAAAACATGTTTTGTAAGTGTATTTTCAGCCTTTTCTTTATATGTAGGTCTCCTCCTTTAAGTAGGAAATCGTACCATGAGTATAATTCTGTACCCTCCTTTTTTCATTTAACTTTGCAGGAGTAGCCAAATTACAGCCCACAGGCCAAACCTGGCCCACTGCCTGTTCTTTTCCCATGAATTCAGATTGGTTTTTAAATTTGAAGTGATTGAAACAAAATCAAAAGAGGAATACTGTTCTGTGACATGTGAAAATTGGATAAAATTCAAATGTAAGTGTCCATAAGTTGTTTCATTGGAACACAGTCATCCATATCTATTTATAAATTGCCCATGGCTGCTTTTCCCTAGGACAGCAGAGTTGAACGATTGTCAAAGAGCTGTATCGCCCACAAAGTATAAATTAAAGTACTATTTGGCCCTTTACAGAAAAGTTTGCCAACCCCTGAAATATTATATATTAATCATGTTCTTAAATTATCTGCTAAATCTGTGTTTTGAAACATTATGGGAATGACAACAATAATACTTAGCACATTTTAGGTGCTTACTAAGGGAATTTCTTCCCAATAATTCAGGAAGATAAGGAAATAGGAGGAGGAAAAGGAAAAAGAATAATGGTTGTTAGATTTGTCTCTTTTCAGGTGTTTGCTAAACTTATTATTTCCAACTACTAGAAAAGATGTCTTTGCCCTAGTCATTAAACAAGATGTCTGTTATCAATCTTTCATGACTAAAATAATAAAGTCCTTTGAAAAAATTATTTGGGGCCCAAATAATCTTGTTGTTACCAAATTGGTAATATGTTTAATTTTAGCTAGATTTTCCCCTTTATGGGAGCTTAGGTGAATCATAAAAATTGCTCTATAAGACTCACAGATGTAGAGAACAAGCTAGTGGTTACCAGTGGGGAGAGGGAAGGGAAGAGGGGCAGCATGGGGGTAGGGGGAGAAGGGTTATTATGGGATTATATGAAATTATGTGTGTGAAGCTTTTGAAAATTGTAAAGCACTGTAGAAATGAATGTTTCATTCAATGAAAAAAATTCAAGGGAATTCCCTGGCAGTTCAGTGGTTAGGACTCTGTGCTTCTACTGCAGGGGGCACGGAGTTCCATCCCTGGCTGGAGAGCTGAGATCATACAAGTTGCTGGGCAGGTAGCCAGCAACAACAACTACAAATAACAATAGTAATAAAACCCTGGCTCTATAACAAATGTGGGACGATGGTGGGGCGCTGAAGAGGCCTCTCCTACCTTTCTTCCCCCACCTCTAGCCACATGGTCTGAGCAGGATAAATACTGAGAAACCTTCTGTTTAGATCTCTTTGACTGAAGAAGAGTCATGAGTTTATTATTTTTATTATTTATGTCTGTAGTTTTCAAAGTAGCAGTTAATTATTTCAATACTTATTGAGAGGTGAGGTTTTTATACTCTCCTCTCGAATCTAGGTGGGTTTGTGACTGCTCTACGATGTAGTATATGGCAGAAGTGATGTTTGGAGGCTAGGAAAGGCCTTATACTTTCCACCTAGCTTTCTTGGAATGCTGACTCTTGGGATACTCCCTCTGGGTTTGCTGCCCCAGAGAACCCAGACACCATGCAGTGAAAAGCCAAGCCATATGGAGAGGCCATGTGCTTAAGTGCTCTGCTTAATAGTTCCAGTGGAGCCCAGCCTTCAGCCTTTCCAGACCAGGCTCAGCCAAGTGAATGAAGAAGCCATTTGAACTCCTAGCTGTTAAGTCACCAGTTGAAGCCTGGAACAGCATGGAGCAGAGAAGAAGAGCCCCCACTGTGCCCTCTGAGAATTCATAACCCAACCCACAAAATCAATTGCCCAATAAAATGGTGGTTGCTTTATAGCACCAAGTTTGGGGTGGATGTTGTACAGCAAAAATAACTAAAACAACACTATCTCAATATGGACCTCACATTAAACTGTAAAATAAGTATAAGCAATGAAAAGTCATGGAGGGTGGAAGATAATTAAAGCTAAAGATTGTTAGTATAACTGAATATTAAATATAGTTCTGAGTTTTCTTGCAGGCAAAATTGTAAACAGAGAGATTGCTAAGTGTAATGGTTCTCATTGTATAATAATAGGAAAATAGCTATTTCTCAGGAGGAAAGTTTTTCTGGCACTAAAGTCTAAAAGGAATTTATTAAACGGTTTCCTCTAAAACGGATATTGAAAAAATATCATGGTCAAATTCTTTACTGAGGGTTTTTACAGAATTCACAAAGGCTGTTTCTAATATGGACCTTCAATAAGCCCCAAGTACACAACACTAAATCATAAACTTATACTGTCTAGCTTGATGTGGAGACTGAGCTCACAAAATCCAGAGGAACAAATAGTTAGCACATTCCTTTGACCCTCTGAGCAACCATACAAACCAGACTTTTGATAAGGGCTTGTCAGCAGCCAATCATTAAAAGATAACTTTTCTGGTCAATATCTCGGTTGCAGGAATTCTGTGATGTTGATTGATGATCCCTTATTCTCTTTAAAACATAAGAAGACAAAGTTGCAGTGCTCACAACTCATCATGAAGGCAGAGCTACAGAACAGAGATTGGGCTGAAGTTTTCCTTAAAAAATATTCTTGAGTGACTTCCCTGGCAATTCAGTGGTTAAGACCCCATCCTTCCACTGCAAGGGCATGGGTTCAATCCCTGATCAGGAGACTAGGATCACACATGCCTCCCAGTGTGGCCAATAATAATAATATTCATTTAATAATATTTTTTGTTTAACTTTATATATTCAAAATATTATAATTTCAATATGTAATCAATATAAGATATTATAAATGAGATACTTTGCCTTCTTCATACTAAGTCTCAGGAATTTGTAGCTTACACTTACTAGGAAATCTAATTCGGAGCAACCAAATTTCAAGTGCTCAATAGCCACTTGTGACTAGAGACTACCATATCAGACTGTACAGGTCTAGATCATGATCTGAAAAAAGGTAAAAGTGTTAAGTAAGTAGGATATTTTCACCAAGTAGAATATATTACTTAAAATGATCAGACTTAAAAAAAAATAAAAACAAACCGTGAAGAGTTATAAAAATATTAACTCAAAGGAGTCATAGTTTTGCTAATTCATCCAAACTGGCATCATTTTCAAAGGTGACCTCACGCTCCCCCTTGCATCATCTGCGGTACTCCCTGAAAACACCACTCCCTTTCATGTTGCTCTTGCTCTCATTTTCTTCTGCTCTCTTATCTCTTCCTCACTCCACACACCCTATACACTTCACTCTGGTGAAAATTTACTTCTCCTTTTAGACCAAGTCCTAGTGGACTTCCTTTTCTCCAAATTCCTGCTCCAGGAGGGCAAGAACCAAGCCTTGTTTGTTGCAATTTTGATACCAATTCACATGTATGGGGTTTCCAGCCCCACAAAGCAAATTCTCCACCACCAAATAGTTGGGTGTCCTACAATTCAACTCAGTTCTGACACTACCTGGAGACAACATCAGATCAGTCCTCCAAGATTGACCCCCACTCCTGCCCACTTAAAAGGCCAATCTCAAGTGTAGATTGTCACTTGTGCTTCTGACCTCCTGGCTATACACTGGAGGTTCCGATGACTTTCTCCTTCTCCCCTTACTCACTGGGGCTTCCCAGGTGGCACAGTGGTAAAGAATCCACCTGCCAGCGCAGGGGATGCAAGAGAAGTGGGTTCGATTCCTAGGTTGGAAATATCTCCTGGAGTACAAAATGGCAACCCACTCCAGTATTCTTGCCTGGAAAATTCCATGGACAGAGGAGCCTGGAGGGCTACAGTCCATGGGGTCACAAAGAGTCTGAGTGACTAAGCACACACACAAGCCTTACTCACTAAATTACAGGTTTATTATAAAAGAATGTGACTCAGAAACAGCCAGATGGAAGAGATGCATAGAGCTAGGTATGTGGAAAGGGGCGCGGAGCTTCCATGCTTTCTCTGAATGTGTCAGTACTTCCAGATCTCCAGGTGTCCACCAACCTGTGTCAATGAAAAATTAATCAGTCAATCTAAGAAAGAATTGGAAAATTTTATTCAAGCCAAATTTAAAGACTATAACCTGGGAAGAGTATCTCAGAAATCTCTGAGACCTGTTCCATCTGCTAGAAGTCATGACATAGTCTTTCTAAATTTTTTGAGACAGAGGGCTCATTAAATAGCATATTTTTTGACAGTTTACATAATCTAGATTTAAACACCATCACAGGGGAGATCATGTGACCTTTTACAAGACCAAGAAGGAATGTAGTCTTTTAAAGAGTTGTCTTGTTGATACTGGAAGAATGTTGCTATCTATGATTGAACAGGTGTTCCTGCTGATCGGAGAGGTTTGGTCAACGTAAAATGCAGGCATGCAAGGCACAGTGGGGAGAGAGGGGAGGCCAAAGGGAAAGGAAAAATTTTAAAAAAATTGTTTGTTTATTTTTGGCTGCCCTGGATCTTTGTTGCAGTTCAAGGGCTTTCTCTAGTTGTGTCGTGAGGGCTTCTCTTTGTGGTGGCTTCTCTTATTGCAGATGAGGAACGAGGGCTCTGGAGCTCACGGGCTGTAGTAGTTGCAGCTCCTGGGTTTAATTGCCTCTTGGCATATTGAATCTTCCTGCACCAGGGATCGAGCCCATTGTCTCCTGCATTGGCAGGCAGATTCTTAACCACTGGACCACCAGGGAAGTTTGGAGAGAAAATTTTTTATGTCTAAATTTTTCTTGTCTTGCCATAAACATGAATTTTATTTCACATACAGAAGGTCTCCAAACCCCATTCTTTGGGACTTTATGGAGGCTTCATTATATAAGGACAATTGATTAGATCATTGGCCTTTGTCAACTGAGTCCAACTCCAGCCTCTCTTCCTTCCTCTGAGGTCTGGGGGCTGGGACTAAAAGTTCCAAACGTCTAATCACACGGTTGCTTCCCCTGGTAACCAGTCCCCACCTAGTCACCTCATTAAGATAAACTCAGGGGAGTTTGTTATAAGTATCAAGACACCTCTTGAGCTCTCATCACTTAGGAAATTCCAAGAGTTTTAGGGGCTCTGTGCCAGGAACAATTACAAGATAGCACATACACTTTAATGACCCTCACCACTGTTCTTTCTTCTAATATTTGTTGAGTACCTCTAGGCGCTGGGGATACTGAAGCTGAGTCTGGCCTATTTATCCCAACACTGAATTAAATCTCAGAGACAGTGTTAGGTGAAATAGAAAAGTATAGCTTTATTCCTTTGCCAAGCAAAGGGGGCCACAGCTAATGCCCTCAAAACTGTGTATCCCAACGAGGAGGAGGGTGGTGGTGGGAGATTGTGAGGAGTTATATAGTCAAGGCGAAGGGTTGCTAATAAGGATCAAGGAGCATGCAGGGCCTACATTCCTTCAGTCTAGAGAACATCTGGTCACAAGTGATGATGGGTGAATTGTGACCTTCTCTGGAATGAAAATGCTTCACCAAGTAGTTAACCTCTTCCATTTGGTTAGGGTTTTAGTTCTGCAGAAGAGCTCAAAGATGTTGTTATGTGTATCCCTTGAGAGGGAGCCAGGAAGCTGCCCCCAAGGCTACACTTCTTTTTTCTTAAAAAAATTTTTTTAATATATTTATTAATTGAAAAAATATTGTGGCTGCCCCGGGTCTTCATTGCTGCATGTGGGCCCTCTCCAGCTGCGGAGTGCAGGGACCACTCTCCAACTGTGGTTCAAGGGCCTCTCACTGGGGTGGCTTCCCCTGTTGCAGGGCATTGGCTCTAGAGCATTTGAGCTTCAGAAGTAGGAGCACTCGGGCTTAGAAACTGCAGCTCTGGGGCTCTGGAGCGAGGGCTCAGTAGCACAAGTGGGCCTTGTGGTACATGGGCCCCGTTGCCCTTAGCCAGATGGAATCTTCACAAACCAGGGATCGAACCCATGTCCTCCACACCGGTAGGTAGATTCTCAGCCACTGGATAGCCAGGGAAGTCCTGCGTTATTGTTTCTTAACTGCTCCTTCCTTGTCCCTGCATCCCCTGCCTTCTTGATTAGCAGCTATTTGAAACTGCCGTTTGGTACTCAAGGAAGGGAACACAAATCCTTTTGTGCCTGGGAGCGCCACAGCGTTCTGCTCCGTCTCAATACCTGGGTGAATGAGACACAGCCTGCCTCCAAGTATCTTGTGGTCTTGGGGGGATGACCAACAAATTAATGAGGCACTTTAATGCAGTTAGATACGTGCCAAAGCACAGTGCTTGGGAGCACCTAGGAGGGGAACCAAGCCTGGTGCTCGGGCAGCCAGACTTTTCTGCCCAACTTCTCAGGTACTCCCTTCCGATTTTCCTTTAAGGGGTCACTGAAGGACTGCTTACCGAGTGTCTGTTGATTGACTAGGAGACCTCAGCACAGAGCTGAGAAGAGTGACGTGCAGACCTGGAGAGATGTGCCACTGAGATCTCCGTTTACGAAAGAACTTGCTGACAGCCTCCTGCGGTTAGTGCCTTCGAGTGCTTCAGCTTTCCAGAAGCCCAGCCAAAATCTGGGACTCCTCCGTCATGCAGTGTTTGCTCTAGAGATTCCCAATGGGCTGGCAGAAACGCTGTCACTAACTGATCTCTTTTCTCAAGCCTGCTTTTCTGCTCCTTTTCCTTCACAGATGTTTCTCCCTGTTAATCCTACATTCCCAACTCAAACTCAGCATCTACTTCCCAGAAAACCCAACCTGTGACTTTGGTCTTAAACCCATTCATTCTAGACTAGTATGAAAAGCCCACAAAATTGTGGCAATAAGCCAAAGTTGATTGACTGCATAGGAGGTAATAACAATAACAAATATTTTCTTAGTGCTTTTTTTGGCCATGCTGTGTAGCTTTTAGTTCCCCCAACTAGGGATTGAACCTGGACCCCTGAAGTCGAAACACAAAGTCTTAACTACTGGACTGCCAGGGACATCCTCTTGTACAAGGTTACTTGCTAAAATTATACATTAAATTTTTTAAATTTTATATCAGAGTATAGTTGACTTGGGCTTTTCAGGTGGTTCGGTGGTAAAGAATTGACCAACCAATGCAGGAGACAGGTTCAGTCCCTGGGTTGAGAAGATTCTCTTGGAGAAGGAAATGGCAACCCACTCCAGTATTCTTGCCTGGGAAATCCCATGAACAGAGGAGCCTGGTGGGCTAAGGTCTGTGAGGTCACAAAAGACTTGGACATGACTTAATGACTAAACAGCAATAACAATAATTGATTTATCATGTTGTATTAGTTTTCAATATACAGCAAAATGATTTAGTTATACATATACTAGGTTGGTGCAAACATAATTGCAGTTTTGGTCCGTGAATTTTAAATCATTATAGCTATTCTCAAGCTCATCTTTATTAGTCAAAATAGGAGCCATTACAGTCAATGCATTTTTGCCAGCAAGAAATAAATTTGTTTATTCCTGTAGTGTAAAAATCCATGCTTCAGGATTTGACAAACTCATTTTTTTCCTCCTGCTGGTTGTGGAAACACTTACCCTGCAAAAAGTCGTTTAGATGCTTAAAAATGTGGTAGTCAGTTGGTGAGAGGTCAGGTGAATATGGCAGATGGGACAAAACTTTATAGCCAAATTTGTTCAACTTTTGAAGCATTGGTTGTGTGATGTGTGGTCAAGTGTTGTGTGGAGAATTGGGCCCATTCTGTTGACCAATGCCAGCTGCAGGCATTGCAGTTTTCAATGCACCTCATCAATTTGCTGAGCATACTTCTCAGAGGTAGTGGTTTCACCAGAACTCAGAAAGCAGTAGTGGATCAGACCGGCAACAAACCACCAAACAGTGTCCGTGACCTTTTTGTAATGCAGGTTTGCCTTTGGGAAGTGCTTTAGAGATTCATTCTGGTCCAGCGACTGAGCTGGTCATCACTGTTTGTCGTATAAAATCCACTTTTGTTGCACATCATAATCTGATAGAGAAATGGTTCATTGTGTAAAATAAGAAGACGACACTTCAAAATTGATGATTTTTAAGATTTCTGGTCAGCTCATGAGCCACTCATTTATTGAGCTTTTTCACCTTTCCAATTTGTTTCAAATGCCGAATGAGAGGGGCTTCCCAGGTGGTGCTAGAGGTAAAGAACCCACCTGCCAATGCAGGAGAAGTAAGAGATGCGGGTTCGATCCCTGGGTTGGGGAGATCCTCTGGAGTAGGGCATGGCAACTGTCAACACGAATTGGCACTTACCAAGGGCATTGCCAACGACTGAACAACAAAGGCATTTGCCATCTGCCTCTACCGAGATCGAACCCCATGCTGCCATGGCTGTTGACCTTCACGAACCCCTGAGGGAGTTCAGGGTGGAGCAAGACACTCTGCTCCAGGGAATCTGGTGGGACAGGTCTTTAGATAGTTGGATGTTTTTAGGAACAGATTTTATTATCTCAATCCTTGCATCTCCTCATATCTAGAGAAGCTCTAAATTCCTTCATGGTGACATCAGAGCCTCATGACTAACAAAAAATCTTTTGTAAAATGAGTACTTCATGGTATTGAACTCCCCTTTCACCAAAACCTTATATACTGACTTTCCCCCCACTGCGGCTTTGGAACAGTCTCTCAGAGCTATCTGAGATGCTGCCTCCCGGGCTGCAGTCCTCATTTGCCCCAAATAAAACTTAACTTGCAACTATATTTATTTTTAGTTGACAGTTATGGCGACCACGAAGGGACCCAGAGTGGACTTCCTTCCTTTGGCTGGACTCCAAGAGGAACCAGAGCTTTGGTACCAGCAGTGGCCCCTTGCGCCCATTCGCCTCCTTGGGGAGTGCAGATGAATTTGGGTAAGTCTCTCCTGGTTCTCGAATTTGGGGCTTGGTTGAATGACACTGAAAAATACCCACCCAGTCAAAAGATAGTGGGTGGGGGGCTGGCTGAAAGATGCCAGGAGAATTGCCCACCTAGTGGAAAGATACTGGATAGGGGGCTCAACTGGGAAAAAATTGAGGAATACCCAGGGCTCAGCAGAAAGATGCCAGGGTTGCTCCGTTGTAGGGAACTGAATGGTCTTGGCTGAATGGTTAAGTAAGAGGCTGATCTGACACTTTCCCTCAATTTGACTGTCATTATAGAATTTGTCAGGATAAAAATGAGGAAAATACATGAGAGCTTTGCTCTGAAGAAAAGAGACAAGGCTCCTCCTGGCCGGTTTCAGTTTTCTCAGGTCACTGAGAAATTTATGGGAGTGGTGGAGGCCTAGTCCTCATACCTTACAGTGGTCCTATAGGGAAACCCACTCATTAATTAAAATACTTGTTCGTCCAGGAGTCGCACATAAGAACTGGCCGTTCAGCGACCTGAGTAGCCTCGGTGGTCTTAGATTGCAGCAGGCAGAATCTGAGACACATAAAATGAGCTGAAACGACTCTGGGGTGACTCCTGGAGGAGATAAGCTCTCAAATAGCACATGGGCCCACTACCCAAGTTCACTAGTGATTTTTATCACTGACAAATTCAGCTCAAGATGGGAAATGGAATCTCTCAAAAACAGAAACAAAGGGGTGTGAGAAACCCAGCCTCTGACCAACACTCCAGCGAGATTCATGTACAATATATATGGAGCACATACTTGCAAGTACCTAGTTAATTGGAGAAATTACACTAATAGAGATCTTAACCTAAAATGGCCAAATTGGGGTTCTTTTGATATTTCAAAATTGGTATTTTTGCACACACAGTTAGAAATGACTGGCCATGCTTTGACTGGTATCTAGAAGCTTCTAAAACAGGAAATGATAGAGTAACTTCTTCACAGGAAACCAACAAGAAATTGCTCGAAACTGTATCAGAACTAAAACAGGCTGCTAGCACTGACTTTGCCAGGTCACAGGTCTCGTGGAAGTGGGAAGTCACATTTGGCATTTATGCCGTTTGGCTTTTGATTTCTGGACATCTCTGCCTTTTGTTTCATTCGTAGTGTGATTTCTGGCTGGTGAAGTTCTGGTTTGGTTTGGTTTTGTTGCTTTGGTTTGAGTGCACAGACATCTGGTACAAACTGCTCGAGTTAATATGGGAATTGCTCACTCTAAGATTCCACACTCCACGTGGGAACCCCTTGGAGGAAAAAAAAAATGTTGTTGTTGTTGTTGTTGTTTTTTACTGGTCAATCTATAGCTGTGATCCAATGACAAGAAAAATGGCCTAAAAATACTAGATCTTTATTGACATAGGATTGGAAAATGGACTGAAGTTCCCTTATGTCCAGGACTTCCTCCTGTAATCAACAGCCTGGGGCTGATCGAACTAAGACCCCTACTTCCCCAGAGGGACAATCCCTGCTGGGACCAATCTGCCCTTGTTATCATGGGCCAAGTTGAGCACTACCTGGTCTAAATTTTGGCTATAAAACTATGGTCACAGAAAAATACAATTTTTGACAATGTGGTCACAATACTGTTTAGACTCCAGAGGAAGCTTGAAAAAAAATTCTCCAAGAATTCTTGCCCTGAGGAAATAACTCCTCCTATACCTTTAGACCAGAGCTCTCTGGATCACTTATCTAAACCATTTCTAACTCCTTAAACCAAAAGGAAAAAAAGAAAAAGAGGAACAAAACCTTTAAAAACCTTATTCCAACCATTTTTTTTCTTCATAACTAAGTTTGGAAAACAAAGCTATAGTATCTCTTGTGTTTATTTGGATATATGTATGTCTCAGTGTGTGTCTTTGTTTTTTTGGATAATATTGCTGATGCTAAGATCAGTTTGTAAATGAGCTCTAATCTAATTGGCCTTTAAAAAAAAAGTAAGTACTTACAAATCAAATAATTCTAAATACAAGAGAAATTAACCTAAATGAATTTCAGGTTCCTGTGAACTGGGAAATATTCAGTATTAAATACCTGATATCAGTGTTTGTTTGTTGATCTAACTAATGTAGACATGTCTAAGAGTAATTAACATTAAGCAGAATATTTTCATTGTACCTAGATTTAATATAAGTTAAATATTATTATATCTGTTGCAAGTTTGTCAGCAAGGAAATTACCTCAAGTGAAGAAACGTCTAAAAAATGTAAATGAGATATGAGCCTATAGATAGATTCTTTTAAAAATAATTATGCTTTTTAGGAATATGTGTCTAAAATAGTCTCTCCAGATTGGGATAACTTGAACTTCTAAGGGTTGTGCTAAACTAAGTATTGAATAGCTAAGTCATTTCCAAATAAAATAAGATCTTGAAACAGTTATTGCTACTAAACACTAATTTCCTCTTACAGAGAAACTAAAGAGATTTGGGATTAAAAATAAATGATGTTTGGTGCCATCCTAAAATGTTCTCTCTAAAAAAGCAAGACTCTTGAGAGTCCCTTGGACTGCAAGGAGATCCAACCAGTCCATCCTAAATTAGGAGATCAGTTCTGAGTGTTCATTGGAAGGACTGATGTTGAAGCTGAAACTCCAATACTTTGACCACCTGACGCGAAGAGTTGACTCATTTGGAAAGACCCTGATGATGGGAAAGATTGAAGGCGGGAGGAAAAGGGGATAACAGAGGATGAGATGGTTGGATGGCATCACCGACTCAATGGAGATGAGTTTTGAGTAAACTCCAGGAGTTGGTGATGGACAGGGAGGCCTGGCGTGCTGTGGTCCATGGGGTCATGAAGAGTCGGATATGACTGAGCAACTGAACTGAACTGAAGAAAACAAAGGTTTTAGAAATTATCACTGGTATTTATGCTCACCAATCTATAAAATTCTAATATAAAAGTCAGTTCTTGGTGGCTTAAGGGAAGTAGGAAGTGTGTTTTTGGTAAAGAAGTTATGAGGAATGAAATTGCATTTTGTGAAAGGAAAAGGAAGTAAGCCTGACTCACAGGTGGCTTTTTAGGATGGGTACAGAAAGTGAACCATTAGGAAAGAGTTTTGTACGTGGTTAGGGCTAAGTTTGGATTAGGACTAAGCAGATTAGTTGTGGCTCAGACGTAAAGCATCTGTCTACAATGCAGGAGACTTGGGTTCGATCCCTGGGTCAGGAAGATTCCCTGGAGAAGGAAATGGCAACCCACCCCAGCACTCTTGCCTAGAAAATTCCATGGATGGAGGAGCCTGGTGCAGGCTACTGTCCATGGGGTCACAAAGGGTCGGACATGACTGAGCGACTTCACTTCAGGACTAAGTTTAAAATAAAGTTAATTAAGTTTACCTTTTAAATAAAGTAAATTGGTGCAAAAACTTGAATTTACCTTTTCTCTCTGAGAGGACCTTTTTCTTCAGATATTGAACTGCCTTTGATAATAGATTTAAGTTTCTTTATCTCTTAAATGATCTGTTCTGACATCCCTTATTGTTACTTTGGCTAAGTGAATAGTTATTGTTTCACAATGACCCATAATCCTATCTGACTGAGTGTTCTAAACCTTTTTGATATTAGTTGACAAAACTTCCTAAATCATTCTAATGAAGAAGATTTCTAGGTAACTTTGGGATGCTTCAGTGGGCCCCTGAAACATCCAAAAGAGAGATATTACACTAATAAGGTTCATTCTGTATACAGAATTGATATATAGCTCAAATGGATTTCTATCACCTCAACTAGCTTTGTTCATAGTGATGCTTCCTAAGGCCCACTTGACTTCACATTCCAGGGTGTCTGGCTCTAGGTGACTAATCACATCACCGTGATTATCTGGGTCATGAAGATCTTTTTTGTATAGTTCTTCTGTGTATTCTTGCCACACTACAAAGCTAGTGGAGGTGATGGAATTCCAGTTGAGTTATCTCAAATCCTAAAAGATGATGCTGTGAAAGTGCTGCACTCAATATGCCAGCAAATTTGGAAAACTCAGCAGTGGCCACAGGACTAGAAAAGGTCAGTTTTCATTTCAATCGCAAAGAAAGGCAATGCCAAAGAATGCTCAAACTACCGCACAGTTGTACTCATCTCACATGCTAGCAAAGTAATGCTCAAAATTCTCCAAGCCAGGCTTCAACAATACATGAACCATAAAATTCCAGATGTTCAAGCTGGATTTAGAAATGGCAGATGAACCAGAGATCAAGTTGCCAAAATCCACTGGATAATAGAGAAAGCAAGAGAGTTCCAGAAAAACATCTACTTCTGCTTTATTGACTATCCCAAAGACTTTGACTATGTGGGTCACAATAAACTGTGGAAAATTCTGAAAGACCATCTTACCTGCCTCCTGAGAAATCTGTATGCAGGTCAAGAAGCAACAGTTAGAACCAGACATGGAACAACAGACTGGTTCCAAACTTGGGAAGGGGTACATCAAGACTGTGTATTGTCACCCCACTTATTTAACTTATATGGAGAGTACATCATGAGAAATGCTGGACTGGATGAATCACAAACTGAAATCAAGATTGCCGGGAAAAAGATCAATAACCTCAGATATGCAGATGACACTACCCTTATGGCAGAAAGTGAAGAAGAACTAAAGAGCCTCTTGATGAAAGTGAAAGAGGAGAGTGAAAAAGTTGGCTTAAAACTTAACATTCAGAAAACTAAGATCATGGCATCTGGTCCCATCACTTCATGGCAAATAGATGGGGAAACAATGGCAACTGACAGACTTTATTTTGGGGGGCTCCAAAATCACTGCAGATGGTGACTGCAGCCATAAAATTAAAAGACGCTTGCTCCTTGGAAGAAAAGTTATGATCAACCTAGACCGCATATTAAAAAGCAGAGACATTACTTTGCCAACAAAGATCCATCTAGTCAAAGCTTTTGTTTTTCTAGTAGTCATGTATGAATGTGAGAGTTGGACTATAAAGAAAGCTGAGTGCCGAAGAATTGATACTTTTGAACTGTGGTGCTGGTGAAGACTCTTGAGAGTCCCTTGGACCGCAAGGAGATCCAACCAGTTCATCCTAAAGGAAATTAGTCCTGAATATTCATTGGAAGGACTGATGCTGAAGCTGAAACTCCAATACTTTGGCCACCTGATGCAAAGAACTGACTCATTTGAAAGGACCCTGATGCTGGGAATGATTGAAGGAGGGAGGAGAAGGGGACGATAGAGGATGAGATGGTTGGATGGGACACTGATTCGATGGCCATGAGTTTGAGTAAGCTCTGGGAGTTGGTGATGGACAGGGAAGCCTGGTGTGCTGCAGAGCATGGGGTTGCAAAGAGATGGATACAACTGAGCAACTGAACTGAACTGAACTGAACTGTATACAGAATTACATGGGGAGTATTGTCAAGTGAGTAATAAGTGTCAGGTTATATTGTATGGTAAATTTTACTAATATAGATATCTTAGAAACTGTATGGAGTTCCTAAAATTCTGATACGTTTGGGTAAAATGTTATCAGACATAATTCTGTCTCAAAATATTATCATAGCACTAACCAAGTTTCGCAAAAATGCTTTCTCTTCAAGAAGATTTATAAAAAGGGACTTTTGGATAAATACCAGTTTCTGAACTGGGTAAGGATTCTAATGGAAAACTTGATGACTTCACAGAGATTAACAAAAGGACTAAATGAACTGGTGAATATGCTTATAACTTTTATGGTTTCTATCTGAAAAATTACTGATTTGAATATGTGTTTTCCAGGTGTAAGAAAAAAAAAAAACCTTCCCCTCAAACTAATTATGATAGTAATTTGGTAAAATTATATTCTATAAACAAATCGAAACATTTATCTTTTCTCTCTATCTGAACCCTCCAGAGATTGGAAGCTCTTAGTTTCTAGTAACTTTATCAGATAAGTTAGGAAGGTTATCTCGATAACAGGTACAGAAATCTCAAGGAATTTTGGAGAACATGAGAAGGGAGGAATTTACTGACATCTGTTAGGCAAAATATATGATACACCTTTGGCATGACTTTCCTAGCCCTGAAAGGTTTCATTTTAAAAGTTCAGTCTAATGGGGAATTCGTGTAACTCTATGGCTGATTCACATCAATGTATGACAAAACCCACTGAAAAATAAAAAAAATAAAAAATAAAAAAGTTCAGTCTATAAGACTCTATAAGAGTCTCAGCAAAGCAAAAAAGTCTATAATCAATTATGGTTATATAAATCATCAGGCCAAGTTTATTGAGACCAGACCTGTATTACAAACAAGTCTTAATTTGGTTATATTTGGTAAAAATTACAGTGATTTTAGGGAGAAAAAGATGTTTCAATGAATGTTAAATCCCAGGTTGTTAATGGAGGTCTGTATCTAGTAAGACTCATTTCCTGGATAGTTCTTTGATGTTAGGGTATATTAATGTAAAATTTAATTAAATTATTAAAGGACACTCTAAGATTGTTTCTGAAGCTTATCTCAGTAACCTGTCTTTGGATGAAGATCAGATGCCTCACATATGATCAGCAACCAAGACTGGAAGAAGACATAATTTAAGGAACTGTCTACAACCTGAATGGAAGGACCTTTCTATCAGGTACTCTTAACTAGCTCATGCCCAGTGAAATTGAAGGGAAATTGACTCTTGGGTTAACTCCCGCTTCCAAAGGCCCTAAACTGGGCTCCTCTATAGAGAGGCCTGCTGACCTCAAACTCACCTTAAAACAATGCTCAGAGGAAACTACACTATACTAGAACAAGAAGACGACGACATCAGAAGTAGACAGTTTGCCCAAGGTGCTGATCTGACTTGTATGATCATTTATGATGTTTTCTTGATTCCTTGGACCTATGCCTATCAATCAAATGTTTTCTATCATGGACATGATTCTATGATAGTTGAAAGCTCAATCCAATTGTTGGGTTGTGGCCAATTACCTGTGTCTAGTACTCCTGGGTTACCATGGTGGATTTCTGTTCTCTAGGGCTCTGATTGGATACCCGCTAGGAAATTTATTTTAGGCGAAGGTTCAGTCCTGTTCTATCTATTCATGATATTACCAGATGGGATCCTCTCACCTGGCCAATTAATAACACTTGCTCTGATGCAGGCCATAAATTTAAGTTTTCTCTTAGGGTCATTCAAACTCAGAGTGATGAGCTAAGTCTCAATGAAAAAATTAACCTCTCATTTATTAAATGGAAAACTCCCACAATTATGGCATGGATCTACATGGTTAACACCAGGCTATGGTCCTTTAGGGCTTCCCTGGTGGCTCAGAGGGTAAAGCGTCTGCCTGCAATGCTGGAGACCTGGGTTTGATCCCTGGGTGGGGAAGATCCCCTGCAGAAGGAAATAGCAACCCACTGCAGTATTCTTTTCCTGGAAAACCTCATGGATGGAGAAGCCTGGTAGGCTACAGTCCATGGGGTCACAAAGAGTTGGACACTACTGAGCGACTTCACTTTCACTTTGTGGTCCTTTAAGTTTAAAAGCTCCTCTATGTTGGGAAGGGTTAAATCAAGCTAAAAATGATCAACCTGGTAATTACAAGACAAGGCTGGGTGCTTTATGAATTATGTCAATTATTACCCTTAGAGAAAGTGATTGGTATGGAACTCAGTGGATTTGTGGCATTAGTTGATGGCCTTCATATCTACAGCAATGGATAGGAAGGTGTAGCCTGGGGTTCTCATGAATTTAAGGTCATACATGTTAACAAATTAGAGGTAACCCCAACCAGTCTACCACTGGTATGATCCCAGTGGGTCAAGGATCTGTATTCTACTGGTATGACCATTTAGCAGCTTTTTTGTGTGTGCCTTCAATGGGGTTAGAAGATGTAATTGGCCATATTGAAGCCTTAATAACTTTCATAAGCTTTAAATGATAGTAACCAGGCCATTAGCCTATTGAATTCTGAGATCTCTATGATGAGAAAGACAGTGCTACACAACTGCAAGGCCCTTGACACTTGACAGCATCTCAGGGAGATATCTGTGCTTTAATTCCAAGTGAATGCTATATTTTCGTACCTGATAAATCCTTTAATGTAACACATTTGATGAACCACATGGAAAATCAGATTTCTGCTTTAAGTGACCCATACCCTAGTCTTGATGATCTTTAAAAAAAAAAAAAAACTGGTTTGGTGTGGGAGGCTCATGGTTAAAATATTTGCTTTAGATTCCACTAATGTTATTAACTATACCATTTGTATTTTGCTTATTTCACAAGATTATTATTTCTTTTATTACCAACTGTATGACTGAGCCTCCAATGAAAATGATGACTAGACTTGAAGCAGTTGATCAAATGTATATATAGCTCGATATATGATCAATGATTATAACAGTGTAACTCTAGATATGGGAAGATACAACAAAAGGGAATACTTTCCTGGACCATAACTAGAAGACAGGTGTCCAGAAACCTTTGACTATTAAGACCTAGTCCAGAAATAGCACATTGAGTGGCCTATTAACAAAAACCTTCCTCAGAGCTGGGAACAAGGCTTCCCAGCAATGTGAGACAAAATGGTCATGAAATGCCCCCCAGAGCATGGTCAGATTTATAACCACATGGGGGCTGTGTCAGCTACAAACTGACACTTACCAAGAGCATGGCCAACAACTGAACAACAAAAGCATTCGCCACCTGCCTCTACCGAGATTGAACCCCATGCTGCTATAGCTGTTGACCTTCACCAACCCTTGAGGGAGTTCAGGGTGGAGTGAGACACTCTGTGCTAAATCCCTTCATGGTGACATCAGAGCCTCATGACCAACAAAAAACCCTTTGTAAAATGAGTGCTTCATGGTATTGAACTCCCCCTTCACCAAAACCTTATATATTGACTTTCCCCCACTGCGGCTTTGGAGCAGTCTCTCAGAGCTATCTGAGATGCTGCCTCCCGGGCTACAGTCCTCATTTTGCCCCAAATAAAACTTAACTCGCAACTACATCTTTTTTTAGCCTATATAACCCACTTCGGTATTCTTGCCTGGAGAATCCCCACGGACAGAGAAGCCTGGCAGGCTACAGTGAATAGGATCACAGAGTCGGACATGACTGAAGCGACTTAGCAGACACGCACACACGCCGAACGATAAAATGGCAACTTCTCACGTAGTTGTAAGAGGAACAGCTTCAATGATTCTCTCAAAGGGTCGTTGTCAACTTCCAATGGCCAGCTACTGCACTCCTCACCTTCAAGGCTCTCATCTACTTTGCAAAACTTCTTGAACCAACATTGCACTGTAAATCGTTAACAGTTCCTGGGCCAAATGCATTGTTGATGTTGCAAGTTGTTGCTGATACTTTATGAACCATTTTGATCTCGAATAAGAAAATTGCTTGAATTTGCTTTTAGTCTAACATCATTTCCATAGTCTAAAATAAATATAAAGTAAGTGGCAGGTAAGTCATGAGAAGAAACATAAAGTGAGAAATATGCATTTAAATGATGTATAACATATCCACATTTACTTAAGAATGAATTCCAATATCAAACAGCAAATTTCAACAGTGCAAAACTGCAATTACTTTTGCACCAACCTAATAGCTATTCTTTTTCAGATTCTTTTCCCATATAGCTTATTACAGAGTATTAAGTAGAGTTCCCTGTGCTATATAGCAGGTCTTTGTTGATTATTTATTTTATACATAAATATATATAGGTTAATGCTATTTTTAGTGTAAAAACGAGCATGAAAGTGGCCAGAAAAGGAAATGTACCATCAGTCAGTTCAGTCGCTCAGTTGTGTCTGACTCTTTGCGACCCCATGAATTGCAGCACGCCAGGCCTCCCTGTCCATCACCAACTCCCGGAGTCCACCCAAACCCATGTCCATTGAGTCGGTGATGCCATCCAGTCATCTCATCCTCTGTTGTCCCCTTCTCCTCCTGCCCCCAATCTTTCCCAGCATAAGGTCTTTTCCAATGAGTCAACTCTTCGCATGAGGTGGCCAAAGTACTGGAGTTTCAGCTTCAATATCAGTCCTTCCAATGAACACCCAGGACTGATTTCCTTTAGGATGGACTGATTGGATCTTCTTGCAGTCCAAGGGACTCTCAAGAGTCTTCTTCAATACCACAGTTCAAAAGCATCAATTTTTCAGCGCTCAGCTTTCTTCACAGTCCAACTCTCACATCCATACATGACTACTGGAAAAACCATAGCCTTGACTAGACAGACCTTTGTTGGCAAAGTAATGTCTCTGCTTTTAACTATACTATCCAGGTTGGTCATAACTTTCCTTCCAAGGAGTAAGTATCTTTTAATTTCATGGCTGCAGTCACCATCTGCAGTGATTTTGGAGCCGCAAAAAATAAAGTCTGACACTATTTCTCCATCGATTTCCCATGAAGTGATGGGACCAGATGCCATGATCTTAGTTTTCTGAATGTTGAGCTTTAAGCCAACTTTTTCTACTCTCCTCCTTCACTTTCATCAAGAGGCTTTTTAGTTCCTCTTCACTTTCTGCCATAAGGGTGGTGTCATCTGCATATCTGAGGTTACTGATATTTCTTCTGGCAATCTTAATTCCAGCTTGTGCTTCTTCCAGCCCAGTGTTTCTCATGATGTACTCTGCATATAAGTTAAATAAGCAGGGTGACAACATACAGCCTTGACTTACTCCTTTTCCTATTTGGAACCAGTCTGTTGTTCCATGTCCAGTTCTTTAAGCCTTAATAAAAAGGTCATTTCACTTAAAATTAATGTTGGAAAATTTAACACAAAGCTACAATAATCGAATCAGTATGATGGTGCATCAATGTATAATAGATGAATGGGACAGAGTATCACATCCAAAAAAAAGACTCTTGAATATATGTAAATTTAATATCTGATAAAAGCAACTTTTTAAAGCCATAAGGAAAGGACAACATTTATATAAATACCATTGGGACAACTGTATAGGTGTATTGGAAAAAAGAAGTAGATCCTATACATCAAAACAAAATTTAGATGGATTTCTAAACATAGAAAGACAAAGTTATAAGAGTATTAAGGGGCTTCCCAGGTTGCCTGCCTGCGAATGCAGAAGACATAAGAGACTTGGTCAGAGGGTAACAGGCAGGAAGGCTAGGGGTCCTCAAGCAGAGGAATCAAACTGTTAGGGGAAGCACACTGATTGAAACCGCCCACCCTGGCCAGGCACCATAGTATCCATTTGCATGAGTTGTTTTATGGCAGGAGATCCTGATAAGGAATACGGAACTAATAAGCCACCACCAGCCGGAAGAGTTCGGGAAAGATCGAAAGGAGACACTACCTGTCCGTCCACTTCCCAGAATCCTTCTTGCTAGCATCCACCTTGGCTGAGCGATGCGTGCGCCACCAGGAAAGACTCTGAATTAGAATGATGGGCCAAAGACTACCCGGAAATGAATCCCATCACCATAAAACCCAAGACTGCAAGCCACGCGGCAGAGCAGTTCTCCTGGGTTCCCTTACCCTCCAGCTCTCCACCCGGGTGCCCTTTCCCAATAAAATCTCTTGCTTTGTCAGCATGTGTCTCCTCGGACAATTCATTTCCGAGTGTTAGACAAGAGCCCAGTTTCGGGCCCTGGAAGGGGTCCCCCTTCCTGCAACAAAACCACAAGTGTCACACTGTTTTTCTCCCTTCTCTGTACACATTTATTTTTTTCCCCATTTATTTTTATTAGTTGGAGGCGAATTACTTTACCATATTGTAGTAGTTTTTGCCATACATTGACATGAATCAGTAATGGATTTACATGTGTTCCCCTTCCCGATCCCCCCTCCCTCTCTATACACATTTTAAAAGTTTCTTTTAAAACTCTCTGTTGCCATGACAACATCTGGTTCCACCTGAACTTAACTTTTCTCAAACCTTGAGCTAACCAATGCATTTTTCTTATGGAAATGTTTTTCTTAAACTATGTTAATGAACTATGTATTTACCTTAGAATCTGCCTTTCTTCAAGTTGGTTCTGCCCAAGACTCAGAACCGATAATGGCTCAACAAACCAGTATGTTTTACTCATGGAAATGTTCTCTTAATCTATGTTAATGAAACTATCTATTTACTTGGAAATCTGCCTTCCTTCAAGGTTCATGTCAATTGTTTTATAGCCCAGGATGACTCACCTTGCCCCAATGCTATCTCAAAATGCATGCTGTGGATAAGGGGCCTGATGCCATTCTGTGAGTTTTCAGACGTTTCCTTTCTCTAATTGCTGTAGCCACGCCTTCCGGGAAACAAACTCACTCAGGACAATGCAGAGAGTGGAGTGCAGTTTATTACACCGGCGGGCCCAAGGCAGAGTCTCCTCTTAGCCAAGGACCCCAACCAGCATTTGCGAAAATCTTTTATACCCCATGTGTACGTGTCCAAACCCACCACCCCAATTTCCGAGACTTATGTAAACAAAGGAAGGGTAAATACAATCCCAATAACCCCATCATTCATGTGCCTCGTGCTTAGACAGTTAAACAATTAGCCAATAATCAATAAGCCCGAGGTTACACTCCGATAGGTACAGAAAATTTATGGCCTCTCTGGAGGAAGGGGTGATTAGTGTATGTGTTCTGTTAGGCGAGGAGTAACCTGGATATGATCTTCAAGGTTCCCCTGTCTGGAGGGGGTCTTATCCTTCTGTTGTCATTTCCATATGCACTAAACACAGAATTCAGAGTCCACTGGAGAGGTGGCCGAGCGTGATCAGCATGAACAGGCCTAAGGTAGAGTCCAGGCCCTATGAATTCCTTCTTCATAATTAGCAGCGTATTAATAGGTATATTAACAACAACACAAGAGAAGACTCTACACATGGACATCACCAGATGGCCAACACTGAAATCAGATTGATTCTATTCTTTGCAGCCAAAGATGTAGAAGCTCTATACAGTCAGCAAAAACAAGGCTAGGAGCTGACTGTGGCTCAGATCATGAACTCCTTATTGCCAAATTCAGACTTACAGTGAAGAAAGTAGGGGAAACCACTAGGTCATTCAGGTATGACCTAAATCAAATCCCTTATGATTATACAGTGGAAGTAAAAAATAGATTTAAGGAACTAGATCTGATAGAGTGACTGATGAACTATGGACGGAGGTTCGTGACATTGTACAGGAGACAGGGATCAAGCCCAACCCCCAAAAAAGAAATGTAAAAAAGCAAAATGGCTATCTGAGGAGGCCTTACAAATAGCTGTGAAAAGAAGAAAAGCAAAAAGCAAAGGCGAAAAGGAAAGATATACCTATTTGAATGCAGAGTTCCAAAGAATAGCAAGGAGAGATAAGAAAGCCTTCTTCAGCATTCAGTGCAAAGAAATAGAGGAAAACAATAGACTGGGAAAGACTAGAGATCTCTTCAAGAAAATTAGAGATACCAAGGGAATATTTCTTGCAAAGATGAGCTCAATAAAGGACAGAAATGGTATGGACCTAACAGAAGCAGAAGATATTAAGAAGAGGTGGCAAGAATACATTGAAGATCTATACAAAAAAGATCTTCACAACCCAGATAATCACGATGGTGTGATCACTCACCTGAGCCAGACATCCTGGAATGTGAAGTCAAGTGGGCCTTAGGAAGCATCACTACGAACAAAGCTAGTGGAGGTGATGGAATTCCAGTTGAGCTATTTCAAATCCTAAAAGATGATGCTGTGAAAGTGCTGCACTCAAAATGCCAGCAAATTTGGAAAACTCAGGAGTAGCCACAGGACTGGAAAAGGTGAGTTTTCATTCCAATCTCTAAGAAAGGCAATGCCAAAGAATGCTCAAACTACCGCACAATTCTACTCATCTCACATGCTAGTAAAGTAATGCTCAAAATTCTCCAAGCCAGGCTTCAGCAATAAGTGAACTGTGAACTTCCAGATGTTCAAGCTGGCTTTAGAAAAGGTAGAGGAACCAGAGATCAAGTCGCCAACATCTGCCGGATCATTGAAAACGCAAGAAAGTTCCAGAAAAACATCTACTTCTGCTTTATTGACTATGCCAAAGCCTTTGACTATGTAGATCACAACAAACTGTGGAAAATTCTGAGAGAGATGGGAATACCAGACCACCTGACCTGACACCTGAGAAACCTAAAAGCAGGTCAGGAAGCAACAATTAGAACCAGACATGGAACAACAGATTGGTTCCAAACTGGGAAAGAAGTACGTCAAGGCTGTATATTGTCACCCTGCTTATTTAACTTACATGCAGAGTACATCATGAGAAATGCTGGACTGGATGAATCACAAACTGAAATCAAGATTGCCAGGAGAAAGATCAATAACCTCAGATATGCAGATGACACCACCCTTATGGCAGAAAGTGAAGAAGAACTAAAGAGCCTCTTGATAAAAGTGAAAGAGGAGAGCGAAAATATTGGCTTAAAGCTCAACATTCAGAAAACTAAGATCACGGCACCCGGTCCCGTCACTTCATGGCAAATAGATAGGGAAACAGTGGAAACAGTGACAGAATTTATTTTTTGCGGCTCCAAAATCACTGCAGATGGTGACTGCAGCCACGAAATTAAAAGACGCTTACTCCTTGGAAGGAAAGTTATGACCAACCTTCGAAGGAACCAACCAACTCCTTGGAAGGAAAGTTATGACAGCATATTAAAAAGCAGAGACATTACTTTGCCAACAAAGGTCCATCTAGTCAAGGCTTTGGTTTTTCCAGTAGTCATGTATGGATGTGAAAGTTGGACTATAAAGAAAGCTGAGTGCCGAAGAATTGATGCTTTTGAACTGTGGTGCTGGAGAAGACTCTTGAGGGTCCCTTGGACTGCAAAGAGATCCAACCAGTCCATCCTAAAGGAGATCAGTTCTGAGTGTTCATTGGAAGGACTGATGTTGAAGCTGAAACTCCAGTACTTTGGCCACCTGATGTGAAGAGCTGACTCATTTGAAAAGACCCTGATGCTGGGAAAGATTGAAGGCGGCAGGAGAAGGGGACGATAGAGAATGAGATGGTTGGATGGCATCACCGACTCAATGGACATGAGTTTGGCTAAACTCCAGGAGTTGGTGATGGACAGGGAGGCCTGGCATGCTGTGGTCCACGAGGTTACAAAGAATTGGACACGACTGAGCGATTGAACTGAACTGAACTGAATAGGTATATAACTTTTTGCCAAAAACTAGCAAGGGGGGCATTCTTTCTGTCCCCTTCTGATGTCTATGTCAGAAACTTTCTCTATTTCTTTTATACTTTAATAAAACTTTATTACAAAAAGCTCTGAGTGATCAAACCTCATCACTGGCCCAATTGAATTCCTCTCCTCCTAAGGCCAAAAATCCCTGTGTTGTTCATGGGTGGTAGCAACAGCTTTTCATCGGGTTCTATCCTTGGGTTGGGAAGGTCCTCTGGAGGAGGGCATGGTAACCCACTCCAATATTCTTGCCTGGAGAACCCCACGGACAGAGGAGCCTCGTGAGTTACACCCCATAGAGTCGCAAAGAGTAAGTCATGACTGAAGCAACTTAGCACACAGCATGCAAAGGATATTTATAATCTTTATGTGAGAAAATTTTATCTAAGGAAGAACAGAGAACTCAGAGATGATAAAAGTAAAAGATAGACAGTTTTTACTACATCAAAAATTTTTGTGAAGTGAAAGATATTACAAGCAAAGTTAAAAGGTAAGGAAGATTAGAATGATGTATTTGCCAAACATATAACAGAGAAAGAATTAATATCTATAATACATAAAGAACTCCATGAAAGAAAGCCCATATATCTCAACAGAAAAAAAGACAGGAATTTACAGAAGAAAGGTAATACCAATATCATATGAAAAGAAGTTCAGCCTCATTGATCAGCAGAACTGCAGCTTTAAACAATAGACAGTTATTTTTAATCAATCAAACTGACAATGATTAAAATGATTCATAATAATCCAGCTTGGTTTTCTGGAAAATGAGCACCCTGATACACCATTTGTAAGAATACAATTGGTAGAGTCTTTTGAAGGGCAGTTTGTCACTATGTCTAAACGTTAATAGGCTGAAGTTTGATTTAGCAATTCTAATTCTGGGGAATCTATTTTACAGAAATGCAGGCAGGCAGTGTGAAAGCGAATATGGAGGTAAGTTGAGATCAGGAGCAGACTCGGCCCGAAAGAAAGAGCTAGCATCCCACAAGGATGGAATGGAACCCATGTCAGTTTTCACTGCTTCCAGTCTTGCAGATGCAGGCATCCTGCCAGAGCCAGAGCCTTTGTCACAGAGCAAAATACGTGCAACTGGCCCAGGAGTTGGGAAAGTTGAAAGAGGATCCAGGTGAAGGTAGAGAAGTTGCAGTTTCAACTGCTACTTCACTTCCAAGGTGGTTAATTAGCAAATCACCAACAATGTTTATGAACTACAAAATGCCTGCTGCTTTCCTTCTGTCCCTCAAATCTCACTTGTGGTCCACTCTAAAGGAAGCATACAGGAAAAGAAATTCTGGGAAATGTAGTTTAGCCCAACCAAGAAAACAACTCTAATGTCTATTGGTAAGTAATAGTTAAGAAAGTTAAGGTATACCATGAAATACTATGCAGCCCTTAAAGAGAATATCACCACAATGCTATATCACTACACACCCACCAGAATGTCTAACATGAATAAGACTGACAACACCAAATTTTGGCATGGATGTGCAGTAACCAGTTCTTACATACTTTGTTTTTGTAAGCGTAAAGTGGTATAGCCACTTTGGAAAAAAAGTAGGGCAGGTTTTTTTTTTTTTTCCAATAAAACTTAACAAATTTCTATCCTATAAACCATCAGTCCCACTCCTTGATTCTTACTCAAGAGAAATAAAAATTTATGTGCATAAAAAGACTTCTATAGGAATGTGTATAGCAGCTCTATTCATCATGGCCCAAAACCTGGAAATAGACCAAGAGTCCAACAGGAGAACAGATACATAAATACATCTATTCATACAATGGAGTAGTACTCAGTAATTATGATAAATAAGGGTGAATCCCCAAATCATTACACCTAATGAAATAACTATTACACAAAAGAACACATATTTTATACTTCCATTTATATGAGAATCTAGAACAGGTAAGACTAAACTTTGATGTAATAAAATTAGAACAGTGGTTGCAATGTTAAGGGCAGAACTTGACCTGGAGAAAAACATGAGGGAATCTACTACAGTGATGATAATGTTTTATGTCTTCATATGGGTTTTGATTACACAAGTGTATGAATTTTTAAATATCAGCCAAAGCAGGCTTAAGGTTTGTGTATTCCATTGTATGTACATTTTACCTGGAACAAAAAATGAAGTATAAACACTACACTGTAATTAATGATATTTATACTGATTTTTTTAGGAGGAGGTATACTGATGTCTGAAATTTACTTAGGAATGCATCAAAAAGCAAAATGAATGGATGAATAGATGGTATGGATAGATACAAAATAAAGCAAATCTAGTAAAATATTAATGGAAGGGTCTATGTGGTGTGTATATGGGTATTCACTGTAAAATTCTTTCAACTTTGCTATATGATTGAAATTTTTCATAATAAAAGATTGGGGGAATAAAAGAATGAGATAAATTTTGTGTTTACAGACATGGTGAGATATCCAAACCACACTGTTACAAACAAGCCATGGGGGGACTTCCTGGTGGTTCAGTGGTTAAGACTCGCATTTCCAACACAGGGGATTTGGGTTTTATCATTAGTAGGGAGGGCTTCCCTTGTGGCTCAGCTGGTAAACAATTCTCCTGCAATCCGGGAGACCTGGGTTCAATCCCCGGGTTGGGAAGATCCCCTAGGGAAGGGAAAGGCTACCCACTCCAGTATTCTGGCCTGGAGAATTCCATGGACTGTATAGTCCATGGGGTCGCAAAGAGTCGGACACAACTGAATGACTTTCACTTCACTTCACTTCATTAGTTGGGAAGCTAAGATCCCATATACCTCTTGGCCAAAGAAAACAAAGTGTAAAACAGAAACAATATTGTAACAAATTTGATAAATATTTTTTAAATGGTCCACATAAAAAAGAAAAATCTTAAAAAAAATAACAATCTCAGGGGTAAAGTGTAGTAGGATATCATGGGCATAAAACAACTAAATAGGCCTTCCCTGATGGTTCAGTGGTTAAGAATCTGCCTGCCAATGCAGGGGAGCAGTTCGATCTCTGGTCCAGGAAGATTCCACATGCAGAAGGGCAAATAAGCCTGTGAGCCACAACTACTGAAGCTGGCTTGCCCCAGAGCCTGTGCTCCACAGCAAGAGAAGCCACCACGATGAGAAGCCCATGCACTGCCACTAGAGAGTAGCCCCCATGCAGCAACAAAGATCTGGCACAGCCAAAAGTAAATAAACAAGTAAAAATTAAAAAAAAATTTTAAACTAATGAGACTCAACTAAACAATACCAACCTCACTTATGTGAGTCAATTAATAGAGGATCTGTATTAAACTGTTAACAATAGTAACCTTTGGGGGTAGAAAGTAGAATGAGAGCTTTGGTGTTTTAGCCTAGTTTTCTAGAAAGCAGAGCCTGAGACAAAAGCTTATGGGTTAACTCTTTGGGGAAAGGTGCAGTCCCAGGGAAGCAGGAGTAAGGGAGAAAGGTGAGTAAAGCAGGGAAGGAATTCAGTAAAATAGGGGCTTCCCTCTTAGCTCAGTTGGTAAAGAATCCACCTGCAATTCAGGAGACACTGGTTCAATTCCTGGGTCGGGAAGATCCACTGGAGAAGGGATAGACTACCCATTCCAGTATTCTTGGGCTTCCTCTGTGTCTCAGATGGTAAAGAATCCATCTGCAATGTGGGAGACCTGGATTCGGTCCCTGGGTTGGAAAGATCCTCTGGAGAAGGGAAAGGCTACCCACTCCAGTATTCTAGCCTAGATAATTCCATGGACTATGGGCTATAGTCCATGGGGTCACAAAGAATCCGACACAACTGAGTGACCTTCACTTCACTTCACATACATGCATTACTATGCTGCCCACAGCTTCATACCAAGAACAGGTGATGGGTCTCTGAGGGTGTCATCAGGAAGGCTGTATGAAACTAGCACATCCCCTAACTCTCCATGGTGGGGAGGAAGGGAGAAGAATGTATCTGCTGCTTTCTGTATCTCACTAGACAAAGTGTACCCCCCAAAAGCATCAACTCCCTCAAATTTCTGGAACCAGCATGGGTGCTGAGTGGATCTTGCAGAACATTTTTGTCTCAGCACCACCCGATGAGCCCCAGGGCTAGTTCTCAGGCTTAAGAGTGGGTACTGTCTGTGAGCAACCTGGGAGGCCAAGATTAGTCCCCACAGTAGACCCTTCTGGACAGCTGGGGGAGTGCAAGACGATATCGCCTCTGCCTTCAGAGCTTGGCCAGCCCCCCTCCTGCATCCTAGAGGAATGTGCTTACTACCAAGCAATCCTTCTGGGGGAGTCTTTAACAGCACTGTGAGAAAAGTTCACTGAGCAAATCTGGGTCTAGCACTGATCTCGGTAAACCAGGACTTTTCCTCTGGGTAACATTTTGTAGCTAATAGTTTAGGGAGATAGAATAAATTATGGAAATGCTAGCTTAATATTACATTAACAAAAAATGTTGAGATACTATTTTGGATAAAGCAACACATTATTATTACTTTATTATTATTAATGGCTGCACTGTGTGGCTTGTGGGATCTTTGTTCCCTGACCAGGGATTAAACCCCAGGTCTTAGGCAATGAAAGTGTGGAGTCCTAACCACTGGGTGTAAAGCAATATGTTACATGAAACGAAGTGAGATTTAATTTTTATTCCCTTTGTTAATGGTTTCATGAAAATTAATTCAAAAATTGGAAAATAGTCTGTTGTGATAATGTGTTCTGGGCTGTGGCATGCGACTGAATTTATGGTGCCTGGAATAAGCATACAGAATTGCTGTTGTTGTTTAGTTGCTAAGTCGTGTCCAACTCTTTGCAATGATGTGGACTGTATGTAGCATTCCAGGCTTCTTCTGTCCATGGGATTTCTCAGGCAAGAATACTGGAGTGGGTTGCCATTTCCTTCTCCAGGGCATATTCCTGACCCAGGGATTGAACCTGTGTCTTCTGTTCTGGCAGGCAGATTCTTTACCACTGAGCCACCATGAAAGCTCCAAGCCCATAGAGTGAGGTTTCTCTATCCATGGGATTCTCCAGGCAAGAATACTGGAGTGAGTTGCCATTCCCTTCTCCAGGGGATCTTCCTGACCCAGGGAACAAACCCAGGTCTCCCTCATTGCAGGTGGATTCTTTACCATCTGAGTCATGAGGAAAGCCTTAATTCTGGAAAGAGGATAATTTTTTTAAAGAGCTGGTAACAAATTACTTTTGTTAAAGTTATGACCAACCTAGACAGCATATTATAAAGCAGAGATATTACTCTGCCAACAAAGGTCTGTCTAGTCAAAGCTATGGTTTTTCCAGTGGTCATGTATGGATGTGAGAGTTGGACTATAAAGAAAGCCGAGCACCAAAGAATTGATGTTTTTGGACTGTGGTGTTGGAGAAGACTCTTGAGAGTCCCTTGGACTACAAGGAGATCCAACCAGTCCATCCTAAAGGAGATCAGTCCTGAATATTCATTGGAGGGACTGATGCTGAGGCTGAAACTCCAATACTTTGGCCATTGGAAAAGACCCTGATGCTGGGGAAGATTGAGAGCAGGAGGAGAAGGGAACGATGGAGGATGAGATGGTTGGATGGCATCACCGACTTGATGGACATGAGTTTGAGTAGACTCCGGGAGTTGGTGATGGACAGGAAGGCCTGGCGTGCTGCAGTCCATGGGGTCTGCAAAGAGTCGGACCCCTTGAGTGACTGAAGTGAAAGAGCTGGTACACCTTCACAGGTATCTGACCCATCTGGGTGTCCTCTTAATATTTTGTCTCTTATCTCCTTGGTCATTATGATCCTGTCTTATAGCCTGTATCTCCCTTTTCTTCCATTGAAGAGCCCCACTCTCTTCATTAAATTTAAAAAATGTTCTTATTTGATTATCTCGGACTACATATGACCCTTCTAGTTAGTTACAGTTTTGGGTGATGAAGACATTTATTTATTCCTCAACTGTAGCAAGTTATCAATTTATTGTCACTTAGCTCCAAATCTACCCTTCTTTGCCCTGTTTTGTTAAATGAGTTGGACCCTATAGACAAATCTTTTTTGTCAGCTGGGGCAATGTGAAGCCTAGTTAATAGAGGACACTGGAGGGACACTACACAAACAGAGGCAGGGGCTTCTTGTTCTGGTCCCAGTGGACCTTTTTTCTTGGCCTTACATGACAGCTGCCAGGGTGGTAGTGTTCACATTCTGGTAACTTACTGGCATCCTCGTAACTGACCTCTGACCCTCCAGTCCAGGTTTGTGACACCTCAGTGAACTTCACCATCCAGTGGACTAAAGATACACAGTCATCGGAGTCTCAACCTTGTCACGGGATGAGGAAGAATGTGGAGCCTTGCAAATTTGTTCCTTTCTCAAGTACTCCCCTTCAAACCTAGAGATGTTAGCTTGTATTTGCCATTTGCGACACTTGCTACTCCTGTTTTCTTTGAAGTTTTCTTTTACTCTTTTAGTAGATGACCACCTGATGATCAATTTTATGTGTCAACTTAGAGGGTGTTTTTGAAAGAGATTAACATTTCAAAGATATGGTTTTTCCAGTAGTCAAGTATGGATGTGAGAGTTGGGTCATAAGAAGACTAAGTGCCAAAGAATTAAGGTTTTTGAATTGTGGTGCTGCAGAAGACTCTTGAGAGTCCCTTGGACTGCAAGGAGATCAAACCAGTCAATCCTAAAGGAAATCAACCCTGAATATTCACTGGAAGGACTGATGCTGAAGCTGAAGCTCCAATACTTTGGCTACCTGAGGCAAAGAGCCTACTCATTGGAAAAGACCCTGATACTGGGAAAGATTGAAGGCAGAAGGAGAAGGGGACAACAGAGAATGAGATGGTTGGATGGCATCACTGACTCAATGGACCTGAGTTTGAGCAAACTCTGGGAGATGGTGAAGGACAGGGAACCCTGGTGTGTGCTGTAGTCCATAGGGTTGCAAAGAATAGGACACGACTTAGTGACTAAACTGAACATTTAAATTGGTGAACCTTGGGTGAAACAGATTGCCCTCCATAATGTGGGTGGGCCTCAGCCAATCAGCTGAAGGCATGAATAGAACAAAAAGACTGGCTTCCATGAGTAACAGGGAACTCACCAACAGACTGCCTTTGGATTGGAACTGAAACACTGGCCCTCCTGGGTCTCAAGCCTTTTGGCCCATGTTGCAGATATGGACTTGCCTGCCTCCATAATCACATAATCCTTATAATATATCTATCTATTTATCTATTTATATTATCTATCTACCTACCTATCTGTATCATTTAGTAGTTAATAATTCTTATTTTTGGCCATAGGGCTTGCAGGATCTTAGTTCTCCAACCAGGGACTGAACTTGTGCCCCTGCAGTGGAAGCACTCAGTCCTAACCACTGGACCACCAGGGAATTCCCAGTTGACAATTCTTTATATTAAATTTGTGCTGTGTTTTTTGTCTCCTGAGCAGGCACTGATTGACATCAGCAGTGAATATGATACAGGGCACGTACATGGAGATTATGTAGTAAAATAAAATGAAATGCTTGCCCTCAGTAGTTGAAAGAAACAGATCAAGGAAAAGTCAGGAAAACTTTTAATAAGGATAGTAATGGAGGTGTTTGTCTAGAGCCACAGAGAAGCAGAGAAGAGGGACCACTTACCTCTAGAGGTATCAGAGAGCTGCACAGGACAGGTGATGTCTCAGCTGAGTCTTAAAGGAAAATAGGACTGTTCCAGGCAAATGGAGGTGGTGAGTAGTAAAATTCAGATGGAGGAAAGAAAGTATGTTCAGAGGAAGCACATTACGTTTGGGGGAGTGTAAGTGAGGTTGCTCCACAGGCTGGGGGAGAGGAGGCTGGAGGAGATGGTAAGGAATGTCAAAGGTCCTGCAACTCACTGTAAGGAGCTGGCTTTGGGGCTCTAGGACAGAGATTTTCAACTATTTTGCACCAAGACACACATAACAGCTGGTGTTCACATTCATGTTAGTTCCTTATCTAAGCCAGGTTTTTGCTGAAACAACCCTCCCTTAATTTGAGAGTGTAACAAAGCATATATAATTCAAAGCTGCTGTAACTATCAATGGAGCCTCAGTAATAGTTGCTCATTACCATCTATGGCATAGATAAAATAGGCTCTGCGTACTGCTGCCTCGAACTCATTCTCTTCCACTTAAGAAAACAAATCAGAATGCATACATTCTCCTCCACCTTCAACTCTCTGCTGGGACAGCTGAGCCTCTCAGTAACTGACCAACTGTTGGAGTCTGGAGGAGATCTCAGGTACTTCCAAGAGCCTGAGTTCCTGAGAAGAATTTGCAAAATGAAGCAGAGCTCAAGAGAGGTCAAAGGATGCAAGGTTAGAAGACAGAATTAGAAGACAGAATTTCCTCCCAGAAGGCAGCTGGGGCAATGATCCTGAGGTCTACTTGCTGCCTATTGTATTGCTCAGATGCAGGCAGCATCGGGGAAGCTGCCATGCTGGGCTCCAGCAAACAAATAGGACACGTCCACATAACTCAAGACAGAGATCCCAGCTCGCCAAATGTTTGCTCTAAGCCCACTGGAGAAAAACACACACTCTATTCCACTGTCACTCATTTTTTCAACAAACACTTCCTAAGACTTGTCCGATAGGCTAAGAATACAATAGTAATCAAGATACACAAGGCATGAACCATACATTTTAATTTGGGAAGACAGACAATAACAAAACACATGTAACATAATTTTCAGATGGTGATAAGGTTAGAGAACTAGGATAGAGACTTATTGGGTGGGGGAGTGCTGCTGAGGCAGGAATTGGCTTGTCAGACTGAGGTGGTTGAAGTTGAATGCTTGAGGGAGAGAGTAGAAAGAGGCAAATGAAAGAAGAGCCACATCTAGCCCAATCCTAGTGAAATTTTTGAACTCCAAGGATCAAAGAAAATTTTACAAGCTTCTAGATAGAAAGAATAGCTTTCTTATCAAGAAAAGGGAAATGATCTGGCATCAAACAACTCATTAGCAAAACTGGAATTAAGAAGACAATGTAACATTACAGGCCTTCGTAAGAGGAGTGATCTGAAAGTTCTACGTTCAACCAAGATACTATTCATATGTGAAGGCTCATGCCTTACCTTGCTCCTAGTCTGTTCCAAAACCCTTATTTATACCATTTCCACCATTTGAACTAGGTTCCCCTGGCTTAACCTTGGGTTGTCTCCAAGGATTTGGCTTGGAAATCAACTTTGACTCTCCGTAGCTCTCTTGGGTGGAACGACCTCTCATAACTCTGGATCCTGAAGCCCAACCACAGGCATCACCATTCCTGTTTGGAGGTCTGGCTAGCCCTCCACTGAGGTTTTCCTACAACTAGTTAGTTATACTGTGTAATGTAGTCACACGAGCTGTCTGCTACATCAGTGATGGCATTGAAGTAGGAGGACCTGGTGAAGAGAAAGAACAAGTATCCAGATACATTAGTCAAACATAGACAGGCAAGAGGATACAAGGTAAACTCCCATGATGACTCAGGGGCCTGCCATCTTGGGGAACTTTCTAGGTTCCAATGGCCTAAGGCAAGGAAGGATAGAGAGCTCCTTCAAGTAAAAGCAAGTTGCTGCACTTTCCAACTAACAATTATGAAGTACACTTGTAATATTGTATGCCAACTCTACTGCAATGAAGAAGTGAAAGGGAGGCTCAAGAGGGAGGGGATATATGCATACACACAACTGGTTCACACTGCTGTACAGCAGAAACAAACACAACACTAAAAAGCAATTATACTCCAATTAAAAAATAAATTAAAAAAACAGTAAATATGTTAACAAGTAACAAATGTAAGTTGTTTTCAGTTTCCTGCTGAACCTGAAATTCAGGTAATAGATGTGCTTTTAAATAGAAAAAAAAGGAGAATAAGAAAAAGGAAGGGGAGGAGGATAAGAGAGAGGATGGGGAGGGAAGGAAAAGGAGAAGAAGAAGGGGCTGAGGCTCACTTGTATGTATGAATTTTGGAGGCAACATGTAGCACATGTGGATGGATGTTGCTCTGATCCTTTTGCCAAGTAACGCAAAGGACCATAAACTTTGAGTTGGGCCCAGAAAAATAAAGGTATTTTTAACAAGAGCAGGCTGCAGTGCAAAGAGCAAGAATCCAGGCTATAGACAGACTAATATCAAGTGCCAAGGCAGTGCCACGTTCTGCTGGGAGATCAGAGATGGTAGCTCGGGCTGACTCCAGCAGGAGGGTATTCTCCCTGCTGGTCTGTATTCCAAATACCCAAGGCTAAGGAATTACAAGCTAAGAGACCACTTCATGCCAGTGCTGCTTCTCTGGAAGAGCGGCAAGGTAAAAGCTCAGAAGGGCTGCATGTCCACCGCGACAGCACATGGGAATGATCCAGAGTAGCTCAGTGGTGCCTGGCATTCCCTTCTCCAGAGCTACTCCCCTCTCTCCCCTGAAACTCTACTTGACTATATTAGTCATTTTTGCTGAGGTTACAACCAACTTCAATATCTCTGTAGCTTACAACAGAGGCTGGAAAACTTTCTGTGTGAAGGGCTGGACAGTCAATGTTTTGGACTTTGTGGGACATAGGGTCTCAGTTGCAGCTCCTCAGCTCTGCCCTTGTGGCATTTAAGCAGCCAGAGACATGTAGATGGATGTGTGACTGTGTTCTGACAATATTATACAAACACTAAAGTTTGAACTTCATATAGCTTTCACATGTCACAAAATATTTGTCTTCTTTTGATTACTTTTTTTTGAGATACAATTGACATATAATATAATGTTAGAGTATACAACATAATGATTTGATATTTGTATATACTGTGAAAGGATCATCCCAATAAGCCTAGTTAATATCCATCACCACGCATAGCTAGACAAATTTTTTCTCTTGTGGTGAGAATGTTTAAGATCTACTTTCTTAGCCACTTTCAAATGTACAACACAGTATTGTTAACTATAGTCACCATACTGTCATTACATCCTCGTGACTTATTTATTTTATAATTGGAAGCTTGGACCTCTGGGGTAGTGGTGGTTTAATCGATAAGTCGTGTCTGACTCTTGCGATCCTGTGGACTATAGCTTTCCAGGCTCCTCTTTCCGTGGGATTCTCCAGGCAAGAATACTGGAGTGGGTTGCCATTTCCTTCTCCAAGGGATCTTCCCAACCCAGGAATTGAACCTGGGTCTCCTGCATTGCAGGCAGATGATTTACCAACTGAGCTATGAGGAAAGCCCGGACCTCTGGCGGGGGGCGGGGGGGGTGTCACCTATTTTGCCCATTCCCCACCTCCCTGTCTGTGGAAACCACCAATCTGTTCTGTGTCTGTGAGTTCATTCGTTTTGTTTTGGTTTGCTTAGATTCCACATATAAGTGAGGTCATACGGTATTTACATATCCTCTGACTTATTTCACTTAGCATGATGATGCCCTCAGGGTCATCCATATTGTTGCAAATGGCAAAATTTTATTCTTTTTGTGACCAAATAATATTCCCTTGTATGTGTACACTATGTTTTCTTTTTTCTCTTTTTTTAAGTGAAATGTATGCGTAGTGTTCAACTCTTTGTGACCCCATGGACTGTAGCCTGCCAGGCTCCTCTCACCATGTTTTCCAGGCAAGAATACTGGAGCAGGTTGCCATTTCCTACTCCGGGGTCTCCCAACCCAGGGATCGAACCTATGTCTCCTGCATTGGCAGGCAGATTCTTCACCACTGTGCCACCTGGGGAATCCTTAAAGTTGAATACTTCTTTTTATTTTATTTATTTTGGCTTTCTCTAGTTGCAGAGAGTGGGGGCTACTCTGTTGTGGTTCGCAGGCTTCTCATTGCGGCAGTTTCTCTTGTGAGGAGCACTGGCTTCAGAACACGGGCTCAGTAGATGTGGTACATGGGCTTACTTGCCCTGTGGCATATGAATCTGCCCAGACCAGGGATTGAACACGTGTCACCTGCATTGCCAGGAAGACTCTTAACCACTGGGCCACCAGAGAAGTCCCTACATTTTCTTTTATTCATTCATCCATAGATAAACACTTAGTTTGCTTCCATGTCTTGACTATTGTAAATAATGCAGCAAATGAACATGAGGGTGCATGTGTCTTTTGTCTAGTGTTTCTGTTTCCTTCAGATACTGGATTATATGGTAGTACTATTTTTAATTTTTTGAGGAGCTGCCATATTGTTTTCCATAATGGGTAGACCAATTTACATTCCCACTAACAGCATATAATAGATCCCTTTTCTCTACATCCTCACCCAAACTCATCTCTTATCTTTTTGAGAGCAGCCATTCTAACAGATGTAAGTTTTGATTTGCATTTCCCCGATGATAGTGATGCTGAGCACCTTTTCATATACAGTTGACCATTTGTGTGTCTTCTTTTTAAAAATGTATATTCAGATCCTCTGCCCATTTTAAAATCAGATTGTTCATTTTTTTGCTATTCGGTTGTCGGACTTCTTTCTATATTTTGGATATTAACCTCTTATCAGATAAATGATATGCAAATATTTTCCCCCATTCAGTAGGTTGCCTTTTCATTTTGTTAATTGTTTCCTCTGCTATGCAGAAATTTTTAGTTTGATGTGGTCCCATTTGTTGAGTTTTGCTTTTGTTGCCTTTGCTTTTGGTGTCAAATCCAAAAAGTCATCACCAAGACCTATGTCAAGGAGCTTACTGCCCAAGAGTTTTCTTCTAGGAATTTTATGGTGTCAGTTCTTACATTCAAGTCTTTAATTCATTTTGAGCTGATTTTTGTGTATGGTATAAGATAGTGGTCTATTATCTTTTCTTTTCTTTTCTTTTCTTTTTTTTTTTGCATGTGGCTGTCCAGTTTTCCTAACACCATTTATTAAAGAGACAGTCCTTTCTCCAGTTTATATTCTTGACTCCTTTGTCATAAATTAATTGACCACATATACATGTTTTGACTACTTTTCAACCTTTCAAAAAATGAAGAAAAAATCTAAGCCTTACAAAGACAAGAGACTGGATTTGGCCCATGGATTGTAGTTTGCCAACACATGGTTTACAACAACCAACAAGTATTTTATTGCTTATTATATGTTGGTGATTGCAAGTCAGCTTCTGTGGGTCTATGTGTTTCATTCTAAGGCATAGGCTTGGCTGTAAGAATAGGCCCTATTTGGGTCACACTAGTCTTGCAGGCTTTTCATACTGTTCATGGGAATCTCAAGGCAAAAATGCTGAAGTTGTTTGCCATTCCCTTCTTCAGTGGACCACATTTTGTCAGAACTCACTACCATGACCTGTCCGTCTTGGGTGGCCCTACACAGTATGGCTCATAGTTTCATTGAGTTAGACAAGACTGTGATCCATGTGATCAATTTGGTTAGTTTTCTGTGATTGTGGTTTTCATTCTGTCTGCCCTCTGATGGATGAGGATAGAAGGCTTGTGGAAGCTTCCTGATGGGAGGGACTGGCTATGGGGAAAACTGGGTCTTGCTCTGGTGGGCAAGGCCATGCTCAGTAAATTTTTATCTAGTTTTCTGCTGATGGGTAGAGCTGTGCTCCCTCCTTGTAGTTGGGCCTATGGTCAAACTATGGTAGGAGTAATGGTGACCTCCTCCAAAAGGACTCATACCAGCTGCCTCGTCTCCCAGGACTGCAGTCAGTGTCCCTAACCCTGCGCAGGCCACTGTTGATCCACGCCTCCGCAGGAGACTCCTGAGCACTCACAGGCAAGTCTGTCTCAGTCTCTGGTGGGGTCACTGCTCCTTTCTCCTGGGTCCTAGTGCACATAAGGATTGTTTGTGCCTCCCCCCCCAAGGAGTCTCTGTTTCCCCAGTCCTGGGGGAGTTCTGTAGTCAAATCCCACTGGCCTTCAAAGTCAAATTCCCTGGGGTTTCTCAGTTGGATTCCCAGGTTAGGAAATCTGTTGTGGGCCCTATAACTTTTGCAACAGTGCAAGGACTTCTTTGGTATAATTGTTCTCTAGTTTGTGGGTCACCTGCTCGGTGGCTCTATGGGGGGCTAATGGTGACCTCCTCCAAGAGGACTTATGCCACACACTGCACCTCCCAGGACCGCTGCTGCCAGAGCCCCTGTCCCCAGGTCATTAGGTGTCCAATATGCTACTAGAGAAGAGCAGAGAAATAGCTCCAGAAGGAATGAAAAGGCTGAGCCAAAGCAGAAACAATGCTCAGTTGTGGATGCATCTGGTGGTGAAAGTAAAGTCCGATGCTGTGAAACAATATCACATAGAAACCTGGAATGTTAGGTCCATGAATCAAGGCAAATTGGAAGTGGTCAAACAGGAGATGGCAAGAGTGAATATCGACATTTTAGGGATCAGTGAACTACAATGGACGAAAATGGGAGAATTTAATTCAGATGACCATTATATCTACTACTCTGGGCAAGAATTCCTCAGAAGAAATAGAGTAGACCTCCTAGTCAACAAAAGAGTCCGAAATGCAGTATTTGGATGCAACCTCAAAGTCAACAGAATGATCTTGGTTCATCTCCAAGGCAAACCATTCAAGTAATCCAAGTCTATGCCTCAACCACTAATGTGGAAGAAGGTGAAGCTGGATGGTTCTATGAAAACCTACAAGACCTTATAGAACTAACACCAAAAAAAGATGTCCTTTTCATCACAGGGGACTGGAATGCAAAAGTAGGAAGTCAAGAGATACTTGGCATAACAGGCAAGTTTGGCCTTGGAGTACAAAATGAAACAAAGGCTAACAGAGTTTTGCCAAGAGAATGCACTGGTCATAGCAAACATCTTCTTCCAACAACACAAGAGACGATGACTGTACACACATGGACATCACCAATAGTCAGTACCAAAATCAGATTGATCATATTCTTTGCAGTCGAAGATGAAGAAGTTCTATACAGTCAGCAAAAACAAGACAGGAAGCTGATTGGGGCTCAGATCATGAACTCCTCATTGACAAATTCATATTTAAAAAGAAGAAAGTAGGGAAAACCACTAGGCCATTCAGGTATGACCTAAATCAAATCCCTTATGATTATATAGTGAAAGAGACAAATAGATTCAAGGGATTAGATCTGATAGACAGAGGGCCTGAAGAACTATGGACGGAAGTTGGTAACATTGTACAGGAGGCAGTGATCAAAACCATCCCCAAGAAAAAGAAATGCAAAAAGGCAAAATGGTCGTCTGAGGAGTTCTTACAAATAGCTAAGAAAAGAAGAGAAGCAAAAGGCAAAAGAGAAAAGGTAAGATGTGTCCATCTGAATCAGAGTTCCAAAGAATAGCAAGGAGAGATAAGAAAACCTTCCTAAGTGAACAATGCAAATAGAGGAAAACAATAGAATGGGAAAGACTAGAGTTCTCTTCAAGCAAATTAGAGATACTAAGGGAACATTTCATGCAAAGATGGGCACAATAAAGAAAAGAAATGGTATGCACCTAACAGAAGCAGAAGATAGTAAGAAGAGCTGGCAAGAATACACAGAAGAACTAAACAAAAGAGCTCTTAACAACCCGGATAACCACGATGGTGTGATCACTCACCTAGAGTCAGACATCCTGCAAGTGTGAAATCAAGTGGGCCTTAGGAAGCATCACTACAAAGATAGTGGAGGTGATGGAATTCCAGTTGAGCTATTTCAAATCCTAAAAGATGATGCTGTGAAAGTGCTGCACTCAATATGCCAGCAAATTTGGAAAACTCAGCAGTGATCACAGGACTAGAAAAGGTCAGTTTTCATTCCAATCCAAAAGAAGAGCAATGCCAAGAATGTTCAAACTACCACACAATTGCACTCATTTCACATGCTAGCAAGGTCATGCTCAAAATTCTCCAAGCTAGGCTTCAACGGTATGTGAACCAAGAATTTCCAGATATACAAGCTGGATTTAGTAAAGGCAGAGGAACCAGAGATCAAATTGCCAAAATCCACTGGATCATAGAATAAGCAAGGGAACTCCAGAAAAACATCTACTCCTGCTTCATTGACTATGCTAAAGTCTTTGACTGTGTGGATCACAACAAACTGTGGAAAACTCTGAAAGCGATGGGAATACCAAACCACCTTACCTGCCTTCTGAGAAACCTGTATGCAGCTCAAGAAGCAATAGTTAGAACCAGACATGGAACAATGGACTGATTCCAAATTGGGAAAGGAGTACATCAAGGCTGAATATTATCACTCTGCTTATTTAACTTTTATGCAGAGTACATCATGCAAAATGCCAGGCTGAATGAATCACAAGCTGGAATCAAGATCGCCAGGAAAAATATCAACAACCTCAGATATGCAGAGGACACCACCGTTATGGCAGAAAGTGAAGGGAAACTGAAGAGCCTCTTGATGAAGCTGAAAGAGGAGAGTGAAAAAGCTGGCTTAAAACTCAACATTCAAAAAACAAAGATTGTGGCATTCGGTCCCATACCTTCATGGCAAATACACGGGGAAACAATGGAAGCAGTGACAGACTTTATTTTCTTGGGTTCCAAAATCACTCCAGATGGTGACTTTAAAAGGTGAAATTAAAAGATGCTTGCTCCTTGAAAGAAAAGCTATGACGAACCCAGACAGTGTATTAAAACCCAAAGACATTACTTTAAACCAACAAACGTCTGTATAGTCAGAGCTATGGTTTTTCCAACAGTCATGTATGAATGTCAGAGATGGACCATAAGGAAAGCTGAGCACCAAAGAATTGATGCTTTTGAACTGTGATGTTGGAGAAGACTCTTGAGAAGCCCTTGGACAGCAAGGAGATCCAACCAGTCAATCCTAAAGGAAATCAGTCCTGAATATTTATTGGAAGGACTGATGCTGAAGCTGAACCTTCAACACTTTGGCCATCATTCAAACGCCAACTCATTGGAAAAGACACCGATGTTGGAAAAGTGTGAAGGAAGGAAGAAAAGGGGATGACAGAGGATGAGATGATTGGATGGCATCACTGACTCAATGGACATGAGTTTGAGCAAGCTCCCGGAGATGCTGAAGGACAGGGAAGCCTGGCGTGCTGCAGTCAAAGGGGTTGCAGAGTCGGACATGACTGAGTAACTGAACAACGAATCTTGCAGCAGAGTGGAAGAATAAGAAAGTTGGTGGAAACATAAGATGCCTCTTAAAGCTCCTACTCACAGCTATAAATAAATAAAACATAAAATAATATGACAGTAAACAGCAAAGTTGTATTGTATACCATAGGAAACCATATTCAATATCCTATAATAAACTATGATGGAAATGAATTTTTAAAATGACAGAAGCAAATCCTAATTTAAATGTAAATACAATAAATGCAATTGCATTAAATTCAAAAGTAAAAGGCCCAAACTCTCAGACCAGTTAAAAATCCAACAATATGATTTACCAAGGCATATTATTTTTTTTTTTAAGGAATGGTTTAAAATAAGATAGGAAAATCTATGACAGGTATTTTTGAACTAAAAGAATTCAGAAGATAGTAATCCCTAATATCCAATGTAATAGATTTAAGGAAAAAAAGATTGTAAGAGACAAAAGATATTATGACATATGAAACACAGAATAGAGAATAGATGAAAGAAATTATAAATGTTAACTACTGCCTCATGACAGTTTCAGAAATAAGGATTGTATTAACTATACCCATTTTCTTTCTTGATTACAGAAAATCGTATTATGACTGTGCAGATAAGATATGAACGTTTCCCAGGGACTGATGAAGTTCCTGATGAGACACTGGGTATTCCCCTTCACAGACAAGGTGAGAAATTTTTTTCCTATAATGACAAGTGAGTTATATTAAGTGAGAACATTTCATTGCTATTGGTGTTTTTTTAAGCATGGAAAGGTTGTATGAATAACTAGTATACAAAATGATGGAATGTGTATTGGTTCACTAATTTCCAATCCCCTTCTAGTGTGCCTTCTTATACTGCATAGGCTGGAATGCTAAAGACTACATTTCTCTGACTCCCCTGAAGCTATATAGTTCAAACAGATGCATCCACATGAGTCTGGAAAGGAGGAAATGAGAAATGTGAGGCAGAAGATATGCCCATGGGTAAATCAGCTCTTCTTGCAAGCAGTCTGAAGGCACTTGGTTCTTCTGGGGCAGCTCTGGTAGTGACTGTCATTTCTATTTCTAATGTCATAGTATCAGGAAGCGGCAGCACTGAGAATTCTACGACTATAGCCAGGTGATGTAGCTGGCAGTTTCCCCTGGTTACTAATGTACTAAACTTGCAGCAACTAAACATGATTCCCTGGACCACCTAGAGATTCATCAGTCATCTAATGTTGTCTAATAATGTCCCTTCTTTTTAAACTACTCAGAGTGGATTCTATTCTCTACAAGTAACAATATTGATTATAGAAGACTATTATCTGTCATTCACTACTTTTTCTCCCTTCCTTCTTTGGTAATAGAATGTGTAGCTATACACATGACTATCTTATTTAACGGGCTTCCCTGGTAGCTCAGCTGGTAAAGAATCTGCCTGCAATGCAGGAGACCCCAGTTTGATTCCTGGGTTGAGAAGATCCCCTGAAGAAGGGCTAGGATACCCACTCCAGTATTCTTGCCTGGAGAATTTCATAGATAGAGGAGTCTGGCGAGTTACAGTCCATGGGATCACAAAGAGTCGGATACAACAGAGTGACACACACACACACACACACACACACACACACACACACACACACACACACACACAGTAGCCAGCAGACTGCAGCCACTCCCTATGCTGAGCCCTGAGGAAACTCAGGGTGTGAAAATATAGGATGCTGACTCCAGATAGCTGTGGTGAATATCAAAGGAATAATTTCAGTTAGCCCAGACTCTTGCATCTTCCCATATATGGATAAGCACTAAATTCCTTAACTTGACAGATCTGGTTTCTTTAATTAACAGTAATCTTTGGATGTTTCTGACTACCTGCCCTTTTGTTAGAAAACTCCTATATATCCTAGCTCCTCCTCTTGTCTCCTCAACGCAGTTTCTCAGAGTTATCTGAAACGCTGTCTTCTGGGTTGCAGTCCTCATTTTCCCCCATGTGAAACTTGAGACTCTCATGGTGTGCATTTATTTTAAAGTCAGCATTAGCTCAGTAAGTAAAGAATCTGCCTGCAGTGCAGGAGACCCAGGTTCAATCCCTGGATTGGGAAGATCCCCTGCCTGGAGAAGGAATTGGCAAAGCCCTCCAGTATCCTTGCCTGGAAAATCCCATGGACAGAAAAGCCTGGTGGGCTGCAGTCCATGGGGTCACAAAGAGTTGGACATGACTGAGTGACTAACATACACTATAGAACTCCTCACTATCCCTTCCAGGTTCAGGACATACAGTTTTGAGGGCATTTTCCCTCTGTGGTCCCTTTTGCCTAGCAAAGCAATAAAGTCTGTTCTTTTATAACTTTACCCAACATTTTGTCTCTAAGATTCAACTCAGTATCAGGGTATAGAGGCCGAATTTTGGCTACACCAGCCTGGGTAGTAGATCTGTGAATGAAGAAACCTCCAGATGATTCCAGTTTCCAGCAGTTCAAATCACTCTCAGCCACAAGAGTCTTCCCAGTTAGACTCCAGACACTGTAGAACAGAAACAAGCCATCTCTGCGGTGACTAGTCAAATTCTTGACCCACGGAATCCACAAGCATAATCAAAGTCTTCTGATATATGCCTCAATGTTTGGGCTGGCATGTTACACAGCAATAGTAATTGGAATATTTTGTAACCAAATCTCTCAAGAGCTGTCTATTTTCACCATCTCAATTTCTCCATCCCCACATAGTCCAATCATCTGGAATTTGCTCCCTTAAATCAAGCTTAACAGTGTTCTCTGAAATCAATGATTTCCAAATTGTTAAGTCTAATAGAGACGTATTGAACACTAATGTTCAGTTCTTCCTTCTTGAATTACTCTTTTAGTTTTTACAATACCACACTATCCCACATCTCTTCCTTTCACTTTAGTTACTTCTTATAGACTCAATCACAGTTTCACCTTCCTCTAGTCAGCCACTAGATGATGAAGTTGGTGATGGCTTGGTTCTGAGTTTCTCCTCTCCTTATTTCATATTCTTTTTCTCCATCTATATCTATGGTTTTAATTCCCACCTATATAACAGGATGACATTTTAACCTCCAACAATTTCATCTATTGTAAAAAGCTATAGGGCTATATGTCCAAATGCCTTTTCATATTTTGTACAAGGTAGGGTTCTTAGTTGCACAAAGACTGGCCTTGGCTGATTTAAACAGAAGTGAGTTATTAAAAGTCCACAGATTCACAGGAAGAGCAAAGCGCCGGGGCTGGAGCCTATGCTAACCAGGCAGAAACAACAGCCAAGGCATAACTTAGAACTGGCCTGGTGAGGATACCAACATTTCTCCGTGGCGGCTGGCCCCACTGATAGCCCTGGCACTGGACCCCTTGGAGATCCTGTCTTGCTGCAACTGTCACCACGGCTAGAAAAGATTCTTTGAGTTTTCCTGCTTCTTACAGATCCCTCTTCAAAGTCCCTGGAGGGTGCATCTGACTATCAAAGTGTAGACCATGGCCATTGTCTTAACCACAAAGGATTCTGGGAAGGCAAACCTCTGGCATGTCCAGATTCTGTTGCAGATGGCCAAGTCTACCTCCCACCAGTTACTCATAATGAAAGGAATTCTCCAACTATATAAAAGAGTTTCAGAAGCTAGAGGGGGAAGTTGAGGGAAAAAACTATTATCTCTTCCTTGCAACAAAGAGTTTATCACTAATTTGATGTGCTCTGCTGAGGAAGAAGTTTGTAGAACTCTTTTGCTTGTTTCAATTAAAGCTAAAAACAAAAAACAAACCTTTTGCTATAACAATGTCCAGGTCTTTCTGGGAGAATTATCAATGCGGATGCTAGTAAAATAGTCTGAGTACATCCAACATTCCTGATACCGAATGGTTTTCAAACACATTTTTAATGATCTGTGCAGGATGATGTGAGGAAATGGAACTAAATAGCAAAATAACTGGAGAGTAATACAGAAGTGACACTAAGAGATAGTTGTCTTTTGTATCCTATGAACTGTAGCCCGACAGGCTGCCCTATCCATGGGATTGCCTAGGCAAGAATACCGGAGTGGGTTGTCATTTCCTTCTCTAGGCTATCTTCCCCACCCAGGGATCAAAACTGCATCCCCTGCATTGGTAGGCATATTCTTTACCACTGAGCCACTAGGGAAGCCCTTCTAGTAGAGAATATGGTCCTCAAAGCATCTAATTAATTATGATGAAACCAAAGTTACAAACTTTGTCCAGTATAACTGAATATGACATAAAAGAGAAGTCCATCAAAGACTAAATATTTTGAAATTCTGAGTCTTTTTTGTTTGTTTGTTTTACTATATCACAGAACTTTTCAGTACTTTACTCCAACATAAGGAACTAGAAAACTAATTTATAAAATTGTTTCTATAGTAACAATGAAAATTCAGTGATTATAAAGATTTTAGCAAATACATAATCTGACGTCTGAACTCTGAATATTAGGGACATAAATATGTCAGAAGAAAGACTTGATGTACAATGAATTTTTGTATTTGAAAACACAAAACCTGCTATTTTTACTAGTTTTTATTTTCTCTGAACTTAACCAAGAATTATTTTCTCTTATCTCAGCTTCTTGGATTAGCCTCTTCAAAGAAAACGCAATGCTTGTGACCTGTAGAGATTTAGAAAAGGTATCCCCGACTAAAACGAGTGCCTCAATAAAAGGAAAAATTCTGTACAGATCTCTTCCATTTGACGCTGCTAAACTTAAGTACAATAATGTCACATGTACTTATACAGTAATTGTGGGCACGCCTAAGTCCCTCCCTCTTTCCTAAACCAAATTCCCCAGATCCTAGAAATCCAGCCCTTCTGCCCTCCGGAGGCGCCTTTCTCAACGTAAAGTACAATTTAAAATTTAAACTCCTGACTAAATAATGATTCCGTAGTCAACTGCTCGGGGATCTGGGCACCCTAGTGCCTCTGGAGCGTGCAGCGGGGTGTAGGGAAGGGCAGGGGGAGTGGGCGAAGCTGCTGGTTGGTGCCTGAAATCTGTGCGTTGCCCCTTTAATTGTGTCCCCAGCCCTCGGGCGTTTCTGTCCAACGCCCACGTCAGCAAATACCTTTTGTTTCTCTCACGTTGGGGCTACTTGTTTTAGGGCGCAAAGGAACGGCTTCAAAAGGGGCAATTTCCCCCGCCGAGAACCGGGAATCTTCCCCCAGCCCGCGCGCGCGACCCGCCGTTGCGCCGCGGCCCGCGGTAAGTGGCAGCGCGCCGCGCGGGCGGAGGGCGGGCGGGGCGTCGGGGCAGCCTCGCATGGGCCCGCAAGCCTCGCTGCGGGCGGAGGCGCCGCGGGCTTTGCCCCCCGGGCGGCGGCGGCGGCGGGTTGTGGCCCGGGCGCTGCGCCCCCAGACGTCCCCGGGCTGGGAGAGCAGCGGGAGGCGCAGAGGCAAGCGGGCGCCATTTGCAGCCCCGGGCACAGCGGCGGTGGCGCGCCGGCTCTGAGGGGCTGGAGACGGTCACAAAGGAGGCGCGGCCGGGCGGCCGGCGCCGAGGACCTGGCCTCGCGGCGGTGGCCGGCGAGGAGAGGCGGGCGGCGGCGGCGGCGGCCGGGCGCACCGGTTCCCGGACTGCGCGGCCGCCGCGCCCGCCCTGCCGCCCGGCCCTGCCCGTCTGCACGCCCGGGAGGGGCTGCGGGACAATGGCCGCGCCGTCGCCGCCCGCGCCCGCCCGACCGCCCCCGCCGCGCGCCTCGCCCGCCTGGCCGCCCGGCCCGGCCCGGCAGTGGCGCGGGGAAAGGCGGGAAGGCGCGCGGAGCCTCCTGGCGGCGGTGGCGGGAAGGCGGCGCGGGGCCGGTGCCGGGCGTGTCTGGAGCCGTCGGGCGCCGCGGACTCCCGGAGGGTCGGCGGCCGGCGGGGCTCGGGCGGCGCGGCCAGTGATGGGTGGCCCGCCGGATGGGGCGGCCGAGGTCTGGGGCTTGTCACTTGCGGCCAGGAGTCCGAGTTTCTCTGTACATCTTCCATCCTTTGGTTTTATATCGTGACGCGACAGATCCAGGCTTAGAACCCAAGCAGACTTACTATACCTAACTAATATCGTTTTGTAATTACTGTTTTATGACGGACTCACACATACGCACCTTCTGCCTATGTAGACGGCATCTTTTGTAAGTTAATAGAGGTTTGGCACCTTCGCCTTCAAATGCGCTTATTTATTATTGATTGTGCCAGTGGCCAGATTCTGTATCTTTCAAAGGCGGTTCCCCCCCGCCGCCGCCCCCCCCCCCCGCTTTCGTTTTTCTTTTTAAATTGAAATATAGTAGACATATAACCTTATGTTGGCTTGGTCCAAAACGCGTTTGCAAGCGGTACAGTCTCACCTATTGGGCTTTTAAACGACACACATCAGTATTACTTCTGTTCTTAATAAACATTTATATTTGCAGAACTTTAGTAAATGGAGTGCTTTCGCCTATATGAATTATTTCAGTTATTTTCACATAAAACAACCATCCAGTCAGGCCGGTGGTTTTTCCACTTTATAGGTGAGGAATCATTAAGCATTTAAACGTTAAGCCAAGAGGTGAACAGTGGCAGGCTTCTAGCGCCCTTGCCTCCTGTTCTTGCTCTTCATTTCCTCCTAAAGTCACCTCCAGAGTCTTTAAGTAAGCAAGTCATATCGTTCCCATGCTCTAAAAACCTTAACCGATCTTATCAGAAACAAGTCTTAAAATCCTCAGCAGAATAAACCTCAGGCTCAAAACTCTAATCTTCCCTGAGCCTCAGATAAGGTTTGAGTTTGTGGGACCCCTGGAGCAAGAGTCCTTCCCTGAAGGGCTGTCAGGCAGACTATAACCAGGAATCAGATACCTTTATTCCCTGGAGTACCCCTCGCCACACAAATGGTAAATGGGAAATGAGAATCTAACCTGCCACCCTCGGCCAAATGGGCATGTCTGGGTTAGGCTGTGAAATATTAGACCGAGGTATCATGAGTACCTTGACTTCTTTCCAGTCATAAATTTCTGACCCCATGAAAGAGGGCACTCTGCCAGAACTTCTTTCGTAGCCTTGAAATCACCAGCTCTGCTGTTGATAATGATTTGAGCCCCCAAACTTTGTAAGATAGGGTAATACTTGATTCATCCTGTATCATTTAAATCTTATTTTCTAGATAAAATGGAGTTTATGTCTAATAGGCTCAACCTTTTCAGTGACCTAACTGTTTATAATAATTAAAGGATTTGATGCGAGTTTTTTGATCCCCTTGAGGAAAGTTCTTGTCACTTTTTTGCTTGGAATTGGTCAGTGGCTCCTCATCTTCAGTGGCTCCCCGTTTTACTCAGACCAAAAGCCCAAGCCCCTAAAGAGTCTACCAAGTCCTACAGGAACTGGTCCCATGATGTCCTGTGAAAGTTGCTCAGTCATGTCCAACTCGTTGCGACCCCGTGGACTCTACTGTCCTTGGAATTTTCCAGGCCAGCATACTGGAGTGGGTAGCCTTTCCCTTCTCCAGGGGATCTTCCCAACCCAGGGACTGAACCCGGGTCTCCCGCATTGCAGGGAGATTCTTTACCAGCTGAGCCACAAGGGAAGCCCCATGATGTCCTATTGCCCACAATCTATTGTTCCTTTCTGACTCCATCTTTCATTACTCTCCCCAGCCCTCCATTTTCTAAATTTCTTTTAGCTCCCCAACTCGGGATCCAACCCATACCCCCTACATTGGGAGCGCTGAGTCTTAACCATAGGACTGCCAGGGAAGTCCTCCCCAGCTCTTGATGTTTCTGCAGCCTCCCTGCCTGCTTCTCCTCAGAGCCTTTGCATTTGCTGTTCCATCTGCCTGGTACACCCTTCCTCCAGATACCTGAATAACTCTCTCACCATCTTTGGACTTTACTTTAAATGCCATCTTCTCATTGAGACTTTCCTCAAATATGATTTTTATTTTCATAACATTTTTATATTTAATTCTGACTCCAATTTCTTAATTCTAATTTACAGGGTTAAAAGATATGTATCCATACAATTACCACGCCAGTTTGCTGAAGTTTCTCATGGCCCAGGGATTTATCTCAAGGAGATTAAACTTTGTATTTGTGACATTTGTATTAGTGATACATTAAATTCTTAATTAATAGCTATGTACCTTTAAAAGGGGGCTTCCCTGGTGTTTCAGTAGTAAAGAACACACTTACCAATGCCCGGGACACATGAGATGCAGGTTCAATCCCTGGAGGAGGAAATGGCATCTCACTCCAATATTCTTACCAATGTTCCATGGACAGAGGAGCCTGGCAGCCATAGTCCGTGGGGTCACAAAGAGTCAGAAATAACTGAGCAGACATGCACCTTTAAAAAGGAGCCCACAACCCAGGTCTAGCCCACAACCGTAGTAAGAGTTATATCTGTTACCTAAATCTTTGCTTTACTTGTGGAAATGCTATGTCTTTTCCTTCTATTCCAAAGACTTTTTAACTTAATGATTCCTAAAATATGTATATTGTCTTTTTCATCCACCTTTAAAGATCATGAACTTGGTGGGAATCATTAATTCTTTAATATTCTTAGGACTATTATAGATTAAACTCTTACAGATATTTAAAATGTTTCTAATTTAACTTGTATGTATTTATTTTTGGCTGTGCTGGGTCTTTGTTGCTGTGTGCGAGTTTTCTGTAATTGTGGCAAGTGAGGGCTACTCTCTAGTTGTATGGGGAATCTCCCCTGGCCAGAGACTGAACCCACGTCCCCTGCGTTGGCAGGCAAATTCCCAACCACTGGACCACCATGGAAGTCCTCAATTGAATTTTGACTGTCTGTATGAACTAATATAACTAGCTGTTTCAACTTAAAAGGTCAATCTACTGAAAAGAAAATTTGAAACATATTACCCATTTCCATGACTTAATAACATACTTTGAGAATAACCTAAACCTTTCCTGATGACTCAAGAATACAATTATGGCTCTTTCCCTCTGAGAAGACATCAGAGGCAGACTATACCATGGCCAAGATAAAGGCTCAAGAACTTCGTGGCAAGAAAAATGAGGAGCTGCTGAAAAAGTTGGAAGACCTGAAGGTGGAGCTATCCCAGCTGTGGGTGGCTAAAGTGACAGGCGGTGGTGAGGCTTCCAAACTCTCCAAGATTCTCGTTTGCAAATCCATCGCCAGTGTACTCACCGTCATTAACCAGACTCAGAAGGAGAACCTCAGGAAATCTGTAAGGGCAAGAAGCCCCTGATGTGTGACCCGAGAAAACACGAGCCATGCACCAAGCTTGAACAGAACCTGAAGACCAAGAAGCAGCTGTCAAAGAGTGGCCGTTCCCACTCCGGGAATATGCGGTCAAGGCCTGAGCATCCAGGCATCAATAAAACAAGCAAACTGGCAAAAAAAAAAAAAAGTGCAATTATGAGTGCAAGTTACATTAATGCTTTGTAGGTGTAAATATTAGTATATCGAGTTGTAACTACCCCCATTTATAGGACAGTTCCTATTTTCTTGGAAAAATTCCTGTATATCACTTCTGTTTTTTGGTCTGTATGCCTTAATTTAGTTCCTCACCATTTCTTTCTTTGACAACTTCATTAAGCCTTTAAATTAATCTCCCTGGCCCTGCCTCTCCCACTATTTCTCCATGCTGTTTTGGGTTTTTTTTCAGGGTATACAAACTGGCTCATCGTAACAATAATACCTAATAATTATTGAGCCCTAACTGCATGCTGAGCCACTAGGATTTTAAAAAGCAAAGATATCACTTTGCTGACAAAGGTCCGTCTAGTCAAAGCTATGGTTCTTCCAGTAGTCATGTATGGATGCGAGAGCTGGACCGTAAAGAAAACAGAGCGCCAAAGAATTGATGCTTTCAAACTGTCATGCTGAAGAAGACTCTTGAGAGTCCCCTGGACAGCAAGGAGATCAAACTAGTCAATCTTAAAGGAAATCAACCCTGAATACAATATACATTGCAAGGACTGATGCTGAAGCTGAAGTTCCAATACTTTGACCACCTGATGTGAAAAGCCGACTCGTTGGAAAAGACCTTGATGCTGGGAAAGGTTGAAGGCAGAGGGAGAAGAGGGTGACAGAGGATGGGATGGTTGGATGGCATCATTGATTCAATTGTCATGAACTTGGGCAAACTCCGGGAGGTGGCGAGGGACAGGGAAACCTGGCGCCCTGCAGTCCATGGGGTCACGAAGAGTCAGACACGACTTGGCGACTAAACAACAAATGGCATGCTAGGCTTCCCAGGTGGTGCTAATGGTAAAGAAATAATGCCTCTCTTGCCAGTTCAGGAGAGACAAGAGACACTGGTTCCATCCCTGGGTTGGAAAGATCACCTGGAGAAGGAAATAGCAACCCACTCCAGTTTTCTTGCCTGGGAAATCCCATGGACAGAGTAACCTGATCTATGGCGTTTCAAAGAGTTGGACATAAATGAACACACACACGCCCACCTGCTTGCTAGGCATTTTGCGTACATTATGGTCAGAAAAAAAGTGCGGGACTTAAAAGAGTGCTGATTTGGGGTCAGTCAGCCTAAATTCCAATCTCTGTTCACTTGCTTCATGTGCAGTCTTGGAGATTTTCATTTTATTCCTCTGTGCCTCTGTTTCTTGATCTATATCATGTGAATCACAGTAGCACTTATTTCATGAGGCTGTTGTGAGGACTGAAATAAGATAATGGGGGTAAAATGCTTACTACTGTGCTTAGTAAACCTTCAAATATTAGCTCTTTACTTTTTTTAAGATATAACTCAGATACCATAAAATTCACCTTTAAAGTGTACAATTCAGTGTTTTTTAGTGTATTCACAAAGTTATGCACCCATCACTACCTTCTAATTATAGAACACTTTTACTACTACATAAAGAAACCCCACATCCATTAATAGCCCCTTACAACACTAACCTACTCTCTGTCTCTCACCTGCCCATGCTGGATATTTCATATAAATGAAATCATAAAATATATGGTGTTTTATGACTGGCTTCTTTCACTTAGCTTGAGGTTTTTAAGTTTCTTCCATGTGGTAGCAAATGGAAAATCAGTTTTTCATTCCTTTTTAATGGCTGAATAACTTTCCATTGTATGGATCTACCACATTTTGTTTGTCCATTTTCCCAAATGTTGATGGACATTTCACTGTTACAAATCATGCTGCTATAAACATTTGTATATGAATTTCTATGGGCATATTTAGTTTCATTTCTCTTAAACATAAACATAAACCTAGGAGTGGAATTGCAGAGTCTTGTGGTAACTCTATGTTTAATCATTTAGAAACTACAAGACTGTTTTCCAAAATGGTGTACCATTTTACATTCCAACCAGCGGTACGTGAAGGTTCTGATTTGTACGCATCCTGGCCAACACTTGTTATTTTCCTCTGTGTGTGTGTGTGTGTGTGTTTGTAGTAGTCAGCCTAATGGATGTGAAGTCATATCTCACTATGACTTTTACTTGCATTTCCTTAATGACTCCTGATGCTAAACATATCTTCATGTGCTCATTGTTGTTTGACTTTATTTCTTAATCCTGTTAATCTTATTTATCTTAGGTATTATCTTACTTAATCCTCTCAACAGACTTCCTTAGAGCCTCTTTAACAGTCAATATCTCCATTTTACAAAAAGGAAACTGGTGCTTAGGGTTAAGTAACTTGACTAAGTCACATAGCTAGTCATTGGTAGACCTATAACCATGTCAGTCTTCTTAAAATCCTTCAAAAGTGTCCAGACCTACAGCAGTGGAGGGGTTTCAGGGTCTGGCACCAACACACTGTTCTCTGTTGATCTTCCACTGTCCCTTCACGGACTCTGAGTCTGTAGCCATAGCAAACTTTTTCGAAGAGGTCATGCTTTTTAATACTTGCCTTTGCCCTTGGGGATTCTGTCTAGAATGCCCTTTGTCCTCTTCTCCATTATGAACTTTTATTCATCCTTCAAGACTCGACTGTTACTACCTTTTGGAAGCTTTTATGGACTTGCTTCTCAGGTGGCACTAGTAATAAAGAACCCTCCTGCCAATGCAGGAGACTTAAGAGACATGGGTTCAATCCCTGGGTCAGGAAGATCTCCTGGAGAAGGGCATCGCAACCCACTCCAGTATTCTTGCCTGGAGAATCCCGTGGACAGAGGAGCCTGACAGGCTACAGTCCATACGGTCGCAAAGAGTTGGACATGACTGAGGTGGCTTGGCACGCATGCATGTGGACACTGCTAGGCAAAGTCATTTGCTTCCCTGGTTTTATAGTTTCCTTCTCCTACGAGTACTTTCTTTCTCTTTCTTTCTCTCGCTCTCTGCTGATAGACATTGAGGTGTTCTAGAGCACTGATCTTTGATGTGGCATCAGGTTTGTATTCCCAGGGCCAGGGATCGCCTGGCATTGAGCAGGTGCTCAATAAATAGATATTGAGTGAATACATTTTACATTTCAGAATATCTGTTCTCATTAAAATAAAATAAAAGATTTTTTTCTTTTAAAAAAGGGAAAGAGAGACTTGCCTGGTGGTCCAGTGGCTAAGACTCTGCACACTCAATGCAGGGGACCCAAGTTCCATCCCTGCCCAGGGCACTAGATCCCACATGCCACAACTAAGAGTTTTCATGCCAAAACTAAAGATCCCAAGTGTTGCAGCTCAGACCTGACACAGCCAAAAAAATAATAATAGTTTTTTTAAAAAAAGAACAAAATATATATGACAGTGAAAGTTGCTCTGTCATGTCCAACTCTTTGTGGGCCCCATGGACTATACAGCCCATGGAATTCTCCAGAATACTGGAGTGGGTAGCCATTTCCTTCTCCAGGGGATCTTCCCAACCCAAAGATAGAACCGGGGTCTCCTGCATTGCAGGTGGATTCTTTACCAACCAAACTATCAGGGAAGCCCGAAAATATATATAGCTGTATGATTTTTAGATCAGCGTGTAAAAGTAGTTATTGAATCAAAGCATGAAGTTTCTTTCTTTCCATTGTTTTTCTAACTCTTCAGTAAATCTCCATTGCTCTGAGTCCTGGACTTTCTGCAGCATCTGAACTGTTGAGGGTACAGCAAACACCTTTGTATTGGCTTCAGAGCCCTCTGTCTCACTGGTGTTGTTGGATAAGGTGAAACACAAGGTTCTTATAATTTCAGCATATTGTGGGGGGAGCTTTATTCCAAAATCTACAATGTATTTTTTTTATCATCAGAATACACTTTTTTTTTTTTTACACAAAATACACTTTTGCACACCAAACCAGGACATAATTTTATCTAAGACCTTCTTAACAAGTACATTAGAATAGCATTCTGAGCCTAAACATTAAAAATTTAAACTTCCAATTTGCAAATCTTACAGAGTGCTGATCTCATTCTCATGAAGTCTCCTCTCTGATAATATTTTAAAAACAATGTAAGTTTAAATAAGTGTCTTAAGTGTCTGTTAATGGACTAATGGATAAATAAAATGTGGTTTATATATAATGGGATAATATTCAATCATGACAAAAAAGAAATCCTGTCATGTGTGACAACATGGATGGACCTAAAAGATAATATGCTAAGTGAATTAAGCCGGGTGGAGAAAGACAAATGCTGCCTGTTTTCACTTATATGTGAAATCTGAAAAAAAAAGTCCAACTCATAGAAATAGAGTAGAAAAGTAGTCATGGACTGGAGGGTGGGGAAAATAGGGTGAGGTTGCTAAAAAGGCACAAAATTTTCAGCTATAAGATGAATAAGTTCTGAGGATCTAATGTGTAACATAGAGACTATAGTTGATAACACTGTATTGTATAATTGAAATTTGCTAAGGGAACAGAACTTAAATGTTCTCACCAAAAAGAAAAAAAGGTAAAGGTGGCAGAGTGGTCAAGAATCTGCCTGTCAGCGCAGGAGATGCAAGACATACAGGTTCTATCCCTGGGTCGGGAAGATCCCCTGAAGAAGAAAATGGCAATCCACTCCAATATTCTTGCCTGGAAAATCCCATGAACAGAGGAGCCAGGTGGGCTGCAGTTCATGGGGTCACAAAGAGTCAGACACAACTCAGCAAATCAGCACGTATTAATTAACTAGGTAGGAGGAATCCTTTCACAGTGTATATGTATATCAGATACCATAATGTACACTTTAATATCTTACAGTTTTATTTGTCAGTTCTATCTTAATGAAACTGAAAAAAAAAATCTGAATAACACACACCCTGGTTTATCAGTTCAGTTCAGTAGCTCAGTTGTGTCTGACTCTTTGTGACCCCATGGACTGCAGCACGCCAGGCTTCCCTGTCCATCACCAACTCCTGGAGTTTACCCAAACTCATGTCCATTGAGTCGGTGATGCTATCCAACCATCTCATCCTCTGTCGTCCCCTTCTCTTCCCTCCTTCAATCTTTCCCAGCATCAGGGTCTTTTCAGATGAGTCAGCTCTTCGCATCAGGTGGCCAAAGTATTGGAGTTTCAGCTTCAACATCAGCCCTTCCAATGAATACTCAGGACTGATCTCCTAATTTAGGATGGACTGGTTGGATCTCCTTGCAGTCCAAGGGACTCTCAAGAATCTTCTCCAGCACCATAGTTCAAAAGCATCAATTCTTTGGCTTTCTTTACAGTCCAGCTCTCACATCCACACATGACTACTGGAAAAACCACAGCTTTGACTAAGTGGACCTTTGTTGGCAAAATAATGTCGGCTTTTTAATATGCTGTCTAGGTTGGTCATAACTTTCCTTCCAAGGAGTAAGCGTCTTAATTTCATGGCTGCAGTCACCATCTGCAGTGATTTTGGAGCCCCCCCCCAAAAAGTCAGAGCATAATTAATGAGGTAGTATTTGTAATGGGAAAATGGCAAAAATTGTTTCTAGAAAATAACTCTTCCTTAGGGTGAGACCCACAATAACTAGTTAGAGTAACTAATTAGTTGCCTAGTTTGCTATCCTCAGGTACACTGTGGTTCTGAAATGGTCACTCTCTCTGGGTATACATATATAATGAAACCAGTCAAATTTTTTTGTGACCATTTGTATGTAAGTTAAAATCCTTGAGGTCACAATAAAATGTGTGGTAACAAAATTCTAAAATGTTTACATTTTCTACTCAATTGAAGCAGTGTTTTGAAGTGGTCTGCATAACTAGTAATATTATTACTGTGGTAATATTTAACATCTCTCAGGGGCCTTTTCTAAGACAGTCACTGTTATAAGCACTTTCAGTTCAGTTCAGTTGCTCAGTCATGTCCGACTCTTTGCGACCCCATGGACTGCAGCATGCCAGGCTTCCCTGTCCATCACCAACTCCCAGAGCTTACTCAAACTCATGTCCATAGAGTTGGCAGTGCCATCCAACTATCTCATCCTCTGTCGTCCCCTTCTCCTGCCTTCAATCTCTCCCAGCATTAGGGTCTTTTCCAGTGAGTCAGTTCTTTGCATCAGGTGGTCAAAGTATTGGAGTTTCAGCTTCAGCATCAGTCCTTCCAATGAATATTCAGGACTGATTTCCTTTAGACTTGACTGTTTTGATCTCCTTGCAGTCCATGGGACTCTTCAAAAGCATCAATTTTTGGCACTCAGCTTTATAGTCCAACTCTCACATCCATACATGACTACTGGAAAAACCAGTACTTTACTTAGATTATCTTTTCTTTTACTGTGTCCCATAACTCTGGAAGATATTATTGCTAGTCCCATTTTACAGATGAAAAAACTAAGGTACAGGGACGTTAACGTCCCTGGAAGGTTGATGTATGGCAGAGCCAGAATTTGCACCGAGGCAGTCTGGTTCCAGAGCATGTGTCGCCAAGCACACTGCTCGGCACTGCAGCTCGCAGACAGACCAGTCACCCTTCTGCTTATATATTGAGGCAACTGATGTGCTAATATGTCACGTGGGCCCAGCTGCAGGAAAGAGAAACCACTCTAGCATTTTAGTCTGTTTGCAGAATCAGTGGAAGGGCTGGGAGGTGTGGGCCTTCAGAAATTATCCCCAGCCCCAGACTACTTATCAGGCCCTCCAGGGGAGGGCCACCACAGCCACATCTGAGTTCCAGATGACATTTCTCGCTGCAGTTCAAGGGTCAGGAAATTGCTATTCTGAAACTGCCCCTCAACACGCACCAAACTTGTCTCTTGACAGCTGTGAGGTTTGGGATGCTGGAACACTGCAGAAAAACCCAAATGTTTCCATAAATGTGCTTGCCAGCATTAACAGCCAGAAAGAGCAGAAAGATGGCTCCCGCCCCATTTCTGCCTTCCAAATCTCACGAAACAGCTGATGGATAGACCCCATTTCACATGGGGAAACATAACTGTAGAGGAGTCTGGGAAATGGACATTTTGATTTTCCACAAGGAAGTTAGAAAGGTTGCTGAGGGTTAATATGCAAATTTACTCAGATAATTTTCTGCTAGAGTAGAATTTGGTGGTTATCACTAAAGATGACATTTCATCAGTATATATAAACTTTCGGGTACAGACTATGTTCAAAAATCAGTTCTCTTTAAAAAAGTCCCAGAATTAACTTTACTTGCCTCTGTACAGACCCAGTATAGTGGACAGTGCTAGTTAGTTTTCTTAAATAACGTTGTTGAGATAGTTAAAGCTAAATAGTTATAGCTATTAAAGCTGTCAAAGTGAATACCCTTTACTGAGTGCTCTTCTCACTGGGGCTAGGAGTGGACGAGCTTTAAGGGTTGGGAGGAGTTGTCTTCAAAAGTTATTGGGCTTCCCTGGTGGCTCAGTGGTAAAGAATCCTCCTGCCAGTGCAGGAAGCAGAGGTTCGATCCCTGGTCCAGGAATATCCAACGTGCCACGAAGCAAGTAAGCTTATGCACCACAGCTGCTGAGCCTGTGCTCTAGAACCTGGAAGCCACAACTGCTGAAGCCTGCACCCTGGAGAGTTCATTCTGCAGGAGAAGCCACTGCAAGGAGAGTAGCCTCCGCTTGTTGCAACTAGAAAAAGGCCCATGCAGCAACAAGTACTCAGCACAGCCAAAAGAAAATTAAAAAGGTTATTTATTTTGTTCCCCCAACTACAGAGTCCTAGTTTACCTCTGAATTAGACCCTGCTGTTTTAATGATGGGTGTTTCTTAAAATCCTTTTCACAGCCAATTCTATTCTTTGCTGTTCTTCAAATGTAAACACATAAAAGGTGTTGATAATCCATCTCCACAGGTTTGCTGCTTCCTGGCTCCCTCACCTTTTGCTCTCAGTTTGTTTTTTGTCCCTTTATTTAAAAAATTTTTTAAAAAGTCTCCCATTCTTCCCAGCTGTAGAGACTGTGGGAATTTTTTTTTTTTTTATAAACTTTGCCAATCATAAGAGGAAATCACACTGCACTTTATGGAATACTCAGGTCATCTTGGCTCTTTTCTCTTTTGGTTGCTGCTCAAAATTTTTTTGTTGTTGTTAACTTCCAGGTCAGTGTTTTGAACAGCAGTGTTTTTTTTTGTTTTTTTTTTTTTTGAACAGCAGTGTTTTGAATGCTTTAATTTGCCAGAATTCAGACCTCCTCATGAGTGGGTAACTGATGTGTTAACTAAAGTGTATTTTGAGCAGTTATCTTTTGTCTGGCGGTGTTTTCAGGATGTTTATTTAGAGTTATTTCATCTCAAAAAAGAAAGTTATTTCATTTCATTTTCTTCTTTATAATTACTTATATTTTAAAATTTTTTCTAAAAGTATATAATGCTTTTATTTTCTTTTTAAATTTAATTTATTTATTTTTGACTGTGCTGGGTCTTCATTGCTGTGCGAAGGCTAGTCTCATTGCAGTGGCTTCTCTTGTTGCGGAGCACAGGTTGTAGGGAGCGTGGGCTTCAGTAGTTGCAGCACTCAGGCTCCGTAGTGGTGGCATACGGACTTAGTTGCTTTGTGGCACGTGGGATCTTCCCGGATCAGGGATTAAACGTGTGTCCCCTGCATTGACAGATGAATTCTTTACCCCTGAGTCACCAAGGAAGCCCTATAATACCTTTTTAAAATCAGAAATAACCTGTATTATTTTTAAAATTATTTCATTAATTTAGTCATGATTATTTTGATGGGAATTCTTAGCTTAATTGATTGATTTAAAAAGCATTTAATTCATTTTTCCACTGCCTATGAACATAAAGCCTTAACAGTCTCTACATTAACAAAACTTCATCAATGAGCAAAATAGTTGGACAGATTTTTTTTTTGGTAATGAGAAAGGTTTGGATTAGAGTAGGAATGCACGGGCTCCGTTATTTTATGGCATGTACCGTACCAGGGATTGAACAGGTGTCCCATGCATTGCAAGTGGACCATCAGGGAAGCCCAAAACTGAAACATTTTTAATACAAGAATTCTTACAGCTGCTCCTGCAAATTGAGATACACTGGTTCAATCTGGCAAACAAATGAAAGATCTGGGTGACTGTAATGGGACTTTGTGAACATATGTAGTAGGACTTTTTCTTCCACTTTCCTCTTAACCATAGAGTTTTAAAGAAATGTTTAACTTTGTAAGTTGAATCTTTAAAGCTATTCTGTTTGGTTTTCTTGCAAATCATATTGATGTCATTTGTAGGAAAAGGGTAATAGAACATATGTTGCTGTCTTGGTATTTCATCTGTTGGCCTGCCTTTGAACAGCTGTTGTCTTAAAAAGTTTATTTTATTCTTAAAGTTGAAAAGTATGTTTGCTTTCAGTCTGCCATAATATATTTTAATTTTGGAAATCTTTATTACAGACTTTAATATTAAGAGGTTCAGGATTCCCATTAACTAATATTCTGTGCTAGATGATCTGTTTTTACATTCTAAAGAAATGATACTTGATAAATGCTCCTATATAATTTATTTCCATAAATATTTATGTACCTTAGCAGTCATTTCTGTCTCTTATTACAAATGTTTATTATAAATAGCTCTTTTCTCTCTCTACAGGACAATCCTTCATATACAGACTGCGTCACTTGGACTCTTCCATTTTTATTCTATTCAACCAGCTTAGCAGGGTTTCAAGAACAGTATTTATAAATTTCCAGGTATGAAAAATTTTAATTGTTGATATTATACCTAACTGAAATATATAGATAAAAAGAGTTTTTCAATTATAGATTTTATATATCAGACTATGGGTTTATTGCTTGAAAATTCACTATGTAAAACATTCAGCATTCTGATCTTGGCCAGGTCTCCCTGCTCACTTATGACTAAATTTTCAGTTCATTGCCCATCTTATGTGTATATATCTCTACCATGCTGCCTTTTTTAAAAAAATTATTTATTTATTTGTCTGTGTTGAGTCTTAGTTGTGGCACATTGATTCTCTAGTTGTGGCCCATGCACTCCAGAGTTCACGGGCTCAGTAGTTGCAGTTCATGTGGGATCTTAGTTCCCCAGTCAGGGATCAAATCCAAGTCCCCTGCATTGTAAGGTGGATTCTCAACTGCTGGACTGCCAGGGAAGTCCCTCTTCCACTCGGCTTTAATCAAAACCTCATTACATAAGAGCTAAGATTATCTAGACCAATCCCCTCAATTTGCAGAGAAGGAAATGAAACCTAGAAAGGTGAAGTTGCTTGTCCCTGCACATATAGCTAATTTAGTGGCAGAACTCTGATCTCCCAGCTCTCCCAAGACCACCATGAAGGACTATAGCTTACCAGTTACATCCTGCAGCTTTGAAGTCACTTTCTGAATTAATATCGCCCCCACTTTTTTTTTCTCTAGGCTTCACTGCAGCTTAGGGGATTTTAGTTCCTTGACCAGGGATTGAACCCCCAGCCCTCAGCAGTGAAAGCTTAGAGTCCTAACCACTGGACCACCAGGGAATTCCCTGGGTTAATATTCTTTTCTGTAAAATGGAGCTAACAATACTGTCTACCTTCTAGGTTGTTGTGTGTCAGGATTCATTGCTATTATTATTGCCGTGGCTCTTTCATTTCTCAATGTGTAGACCCCTTCACTGCTTCCTAAAGCTCCTCACCCTCGGTGTACATGTCACATGCTCTCCTGATTCTTCTTGTATTTCTCTGTCTGTATCTCTGCCTTCTCTTCCCCATTCTGCTCCACAGTCAGGGCAGTACTCCAGCTTCTCCTCTCTGCCCGTATTTCCTCTGAGCCTCTTCTTCTCTATTTGCAGATCTCTCCCACATCACCACCTTCAAGTCTGACGCCCCCTCTGAACTTCATACTAGGATTTCCAGTAGCCCTCTGGCCACGGCTACCTGATTTCCCACTTGTATCAGACACCATGTACTTAAAACCTAATTCATTGCTTTTTCCCTAACTTGGCTTTTTTCCTTCTGGCTTTCTAAGTTCTGTTAGTGATAACTGCTAAGCACAAAATCACTGGATTCTCTTTCTTTCTTTCTAGCCTTCCACAGCCAATTACAAATCATGGTACACTTTGGTACAATTAGGCAAGTCGAATAAGAGTTAGAAAAGCTCTGGAGACTGCAGTGGGGCTCTCTGAACATACACAGTAGAATTTTTCAATCAGCCATCAAGACCCGTGGATTTATTTCCCATTCAGTTCATTTGTATCTTTTCCTTCCTTCCCATTCCTGCCATCATCACTGTGTTCAGACCAGTAAGCAGATTGACAATTGCAATAGTATAGCTGTTTGTTCACCTGACACTCACTTGGTTTGTTCTTTCTCCCAAGAAATATAACCTCTTGATATTTCATAATGGAATGTGATCTTGTCACTTGTTCATGTGGCACATAAATCTTGACATAAGTAGACACAAAATATCATTACTCTGTGAGCTCCCAAGATATCTTAATCATGAATTACAACCTAGATCTGAATACATGTGAGACTGATAGTTAATATTTCACCCACTTGACACACTTAAAAAAATTTTAATATATATTCATATGATTCCAAACTCAGAATATTAAAAAAGTATACCATATAACGTCTCCTCTCCATCTTTGCTTCTGTCTCCCAGATCCCACCTTGCCTCCAGTTAGCAACCACCATCCTGGTTTTCCAGAGTTTCCACTTTTTTCCCTTATATTTTGTGTGTGTGTGTGTTCCTTGCTTTTTAAAAAGACTTAACTGTGTGTATCATGTGTCATGTTTGTATCTTAGCCATCTTCTGTATGACTTTCCTCCCCTACCGATGGACGTTTTTCTGGTCTTTAGCTATTCTAGACGGCGCTGCAGTGAGTAACTATGCGCATGTGTCACTTTGATCGTGTACCAGTATGCTAGAGCTGGTGCTTCGTTGCTGAGTCGTGTCCGACTCTTTGCGACCCCATGGACTATATAGCCCGCCAGGCTCCTCTGTCAATGGAATTTCCCAAGCAAGAATACTGGCCTGGGTTGCCATTTCTTCCTCCAGCGAATCTTCCTGACCCAGGGATTAAACCCATATCTCTTGCGTCTCCTGCATTGGCAGGCGAATTCTTTACTCCTTTGCCACCTGGGAAGCCCCATGTACTAGTATACCTGTAGGATAAATTCCCAGGAGTGAAGTTGCTTGGTCAGAGAATATATGCATTCATAATTTTGAAAACTGTTGCCAAATTGCCCTCCATGGAGTGACACCAATTTATATTCCTACCAGTCAAGATTAAAAGTGCTTACTTTCCCACAGTCTTATCAATATTATCAAATGTTTGGATTTTGTTGCTCATTTGAGAGAGGAAAAATGAAACATCAATATAGTTTTGATTTGCATTTATATTTTTATGACTGAGGTTGAACATCCCTTCATCTGATATTTGTATTTCTTTTTCTGTGAACTGTCCTTTGCCTTATTTTTTCTTAGGTTCATTCTTTTCTAGTCAATTTCTTAGAAGCTTAGTGTATATTATGGAGATTGCCATTTCTCTAATAGATGTTTTTGCCGTGTTGTCATTTGTCTTTCGCCTTTTTGTAGTATATTTTGTCATACAGAATTTTGTTTTATCTTTATGTCGTCACACGTATCAGTCATTTATGGCTTTTGTATTTTGAGTCATGGTTATAAAGGCCTTTCCCAGTTTGAGTTTATAAACCTTCTATATATTTTCTTAGCACTTTTATGGACTTATTTTCACACCTAAGTCTTTGATCCATATGGCATTCATCCTGGTATGAGATGGAGGTGTAAATCCAGCTTATTTTTTTTTTCCAGAAGGCTAAAAGTTGTCCCAATGTCACTTAGTAAATTGCTCATCTTTTTACCACAGGTTCATCATATGTTAAATTCCTGCAGATAATGGGGTACTTTTCTGGATTTCCTAGTATACTCCACTGGTCTGTCTTTGTCTTTATCATCAGCATCACAGTTTTATTTATTGATGAAGTATATAATATAACTGAATGTCTGTTGGTGCTAATTCTTTCTCTTCATTCTTTTTCAAAATTTAACTGGCTGTTGTATATTTATTTTTCCATAAAACTTTAGCATCAACTTGTATTGATCTTAAAATGACCTACTGGTATTTTTATTATGATCATGTTATATTATAAAATGACTTAGGAAGAATTGGCATCGTAATATGTTGAGCGTTCTTATTCAAAGAGTTTGATTTTCTGTAGTCTTCTCTTATGTCCTTAGTTTTTTTCATGAGTCTTATGCATTTCTTGTTAAATTTATTCCTCCGTATTTTGTATTTTTAATGTTGTTGAAAACCGGAGTCCTTTATTTCATTATATTTCTTACCTGGTATGGTTTTTTTTGCACATATATACATATATATATAAGTTAATGATAATGATTTCTAATATGAATTTCATAATCTCCTACTCCCTGTTAATACTCTTATTGTTTGTGGTAATTTTACAGTTGATTCTCTATCATTTTCCAAGTATACAGGCATATCCATAAACAGTGATAATTTCACCTCGTACTTTCTAGTTCTCCTTTCTCTAGTTTCTTTCTCAAGTCTTATTGCATTGGCTAATGTCTCCAGAATGATGTTAAATAATATGTAGTGGGAATAGATGGCATCCTTGTTCTGTTGCTGACTTTACTGGGTAACTTCTATTAAATGCTAGGTTTGGGGCTATAATAGATATATTTTTATCAGGAACAAACTTTTAATAGATTATAGACCAGACTCTGTGCCATAAAATGGAGATTAAAAAAATAAAATGAATATGACTATACCTGCCTTCAAAGAGTTTATAGGAAAAGATAGGTACAAAAATTAGTGTGAAAGGTGTCACAGTAAAGTTATGTGTAGTTCACAATGGGGACACACAAAAAAGGTGATAACTAATCAGCTTGAACCCCATGTCAAGAGAAAATTCTAAAGAACAGCGTACTCAAAACGTATTGGCTTAGTTTGCCTTTGAAATGTTTTCATTGAAGTAATTATAGAATGTCCTTGACTTTAAAGTCAGGATATAGGGAAAGTCATGTAAATAACCTTTGTTATTCCTGCCCTGCAAGTAGGTTCATTATTACCATTTTTCTAGATTCTATATATATGCATTAATATACATATTTGTTTTTTTCTTTTTGACTTCACTCAGTGTAACAGGCTCTAGTATAACATCCACCTCACTAGAACCGGCTCAAATTTGTTCCTTTGTATGGCTGAGTAATATTCCATTGTATGTGTGCGGGGCAGTAATAGAGACGTATAGATATGGCAGGGGGTGGCAAAGGGTGGGACAAATTGAGAGAGTAACATTGAAACATATACATTACCGTATGTAAAATAGCAGGAGGTTGCTATATAACACAGGGAGCTCATGACAACCTAGAAGGGTGGAATGAGATGCGGGGTGGAAGGGAGGTTTGAGAGGGAGGGGATATATGTCTACTTATAGCTGGTTCGCACTGTTGTACAGCAGAAACCAGCTCAACATTGTAAAGCAATTATCTTCCACTTAAAAGTAAATTAAAAAAAAAGAACCTTGTTAGTTCAGTAAAGACATTAGTGAAGATATTTATTGAATGTCTCAAACATTAAATCAAGGCTGGGCTTCCCTGGTGGCTCAGTTGGTAAAGAATCCATCTGCAATGCAGGAGACCCAGATTCAGTCCTTGGGTGGGGAAGATCCCCTGGAGAAGGAAATGGCTACCCACTCCAGTATTCTTGCCTGGAAAATCCCATGGACGGAGGAGCCTGGCTGGCTACAGTCCATGGGTCGCAAAGAGTCGGGCACAACTGAGCGACTAAATCACCACCACCATACACATAGACGTGGTCTCTCCTCGTATGATTATTACAGTGTAGAAGGGAAACACATATCCAGGCAGGCAAATAAAATGCATCCCAGCAATTGCCATGGCGTACATGTACACAGTGCAGTGGGTCCTGGAAGAAATAGCAATTAGCATGAACCCAGGAAAGTCAAGGAAAGCTTCCCAAACGATGCTGTGTTTGAGCTGACTCTGAAGGAAGAGTAAGAGCTTCTCAGACTGAGAAGGGTGGTTTTATTGTAGCATAGGAACAATATATAAAAAGCTTGGCAGCGTGAAGGGTATAATGTGCCTGGGAATGGCATAGATCTTCAGAGTGGGAGGTAGGTAGCTGGAAGATGAGCATACAGAGATTGGCAGAAGTTGGGTCCCAAGGGGTATTAAATCCATTTGTAGAAATATGGACTCTATCAAGGAGGCAGGAAGGAGCACTAAAGAATTTTAAACAGGAGAATCTGGAAAGATCACATACTTCAGGATGGATTGAAGGGTAAAAGATAAAAGGCAAGGAGACCAGTTAGGAAGTTTATTGTATTGGTCCAAATATTCTGTATAATGACATTTAATGCCCTCAGAAGAATTCACATACAGATTCCTCCTAGAAGTTAGCGCCAGAAAAATGCTCATTTCATAGTGGGCAAATGTTGCAAGTATTATATAAATTGTTTGTACTTTTCCGTTTTGTTTTGTTTTTTGCCTTGGATTACAGTACAAATGGTGTTCAGTGTTAACCTACAGAAACCATCTCATCTCCATTTTAAATTTCTATTGTAAAGTATGTTTCATATATATATATATATAAAACTACTTTTAAAAGGATGTACGATGATTTTGGAAAATATACACAAATGTAATAAAAAAATATAAATTCCTAACATCATCTAGTGCCACCGCTCCCCAAGTGTTTCCATCCTAAATCAATGACATTCTACCTCCATCTCAACTGCAAATAGAACTCGTTACTTTGCAAGGGGGCAAATTCTGTGTTGAGCAGCGTAACCTGGTATTACTCAAAACAGTTTTTTTTTTTCTTTTTTTACCAAAACAGTAAGAAATACTACATTTTACATCTTGACCAGGACTTACCTGGTAAAGAATCTGCCTACAATGCAGGAGACCCTGGTTCAATTCTTGGGTCAGGAAGATCCCCTGGAGAAGGGATAGGCTACACACTCCAGTATTCTTGGGCTTCCCTGGTGGCTCAGCTGGTAAAGAATTGGCCTGGACACCTGGGTTTGATCCCTGGGTTGGGAAGACCCCCTGGAGGAGGGCATGACAACTCACTCCAGTGTTTTTGCCTGGAGAATTCCCATGGACTGAGGAGACCGGCAGGCTACAGTCCATGGGATCCCAAAGAGTTGGACACGACTGAGCGACTAAACACAGCACATGTTGACCTAATACACACCTGGGATTCTGTATATTAATCTATCTCTCTATCTGAAACAGAAAATTCATGTAAAAATTCATGTAGTAGTAGTAAATTCATGTAAAAAAATTCATGTAAATTCTTATTACTTGCAATAAGCTCTAATATTTTAAATTCTATTTTGTGTTCTTTAAAATCCTACTTGTACACAATAAATTGATTTCACAGCCCACTAGTGGACTGAGATAAGCAGTAAAATAACCACCGACTTAAGACTTTCCAAACCTTAGTTTCAGTTCAGTTCAGTTCAGTTCAGTTGCTCAGTCATGTCCAGTTCTTTGCGACCCCATGGACTGCAGCACGCCAGGCCTCCCTGTCCATCACCAACTCCCGGAGTCCACCCAAACCCATGTCCATTGAGTTGGTGATGCCATCCAACCATCTCATCCTCTGTCGTCCCCTTCTCCTCCTGCCCTTAATCTTTCCCAGCATCAGGGTCTTTTCCAATGAGTCAGCTCTTCGCATCAGGTGGCCAAAGTATTGGAGTTTCAGCTTCAAAATCAGTCCTGCCAATGAACACCCAGGACTGATCTCCTTTAGGATGGACTGGTTGCATCTCCTTGCAGTCCAAGGGACTCTCAAGAGTCTTCTCCAACACCACAGTTCAAAAGCATCAATTCTTCAGTGCTCAGCTTTCTTTATGGTCCAACTCTCACATCCATACATCACCACTGGAAAAACTGGACCTTTGTTGACAAAGTAATGTCTCTGCTTTTTATTATGCTGTGTAGGTTGGTCATAACTTTCCTTCCAACGAGTCAGCGTCTTTTAATTTCATGGCTGCAATCACCATCTGCAGTGATTTTGGAGCCCAGAAAAATAAAGTCAGCCACTGTTTCCACTGTTTCCCCATCTATTTGCCATGAAGTGATGGGACCATGTTGCCATGATCTTAGTTTTCTGAATGTTGAGCTTTAAGCCAACTTTTTCACTCTCCTCTTTCACTTTCATCAAGAGGTTCTTTAGTTCTTCTTCACTTTCTGCCATAAGGTTGGAGTCATCTGCATATCTGAGGTTATTGATACTTCTCCCAGAAATCTTGATTCCAGCTTGTGCTTCCTCCAGCCCAGCGTTTCTCATGATGTACTCTGCATATAAGTTAGATAAGCAGGGTGACAATATACAGCCTTGACGTACTCCTTTTCCTATTTGGAACCAGTCTGTTGTTCCATGTCCAGTTCTAACTGTTGCTTCCTGACCTGCATACAGGTTTCTCAACAGGCAGGTCAGGTGGTCTGGTATTCCCATCTCTTTCAGAATTTTCCACAGTTTATTGTGATCCACACAGTCAAAGGCTTTGGCATAGTTAATAAAGCAGAAATAGATGTTTTTCTGGAACTCTTTTGTTTGCTTGCATATAAATATGAAGGCACTAGATCAAGACACCTGAGTTCAAAAAATCCCATCAAGTTCTCATTTTTAAGAAACTGTTCTTCATCTTGAGTTAACATCTGCCTCCTTTTAGTCCTATCCATTGGTCCATTTTTGCTTTTCAGAACCACATGAAAACATTTATTCGACAAATATGACTGAGCACCAGTGTGCCAGACATGCTCTGTGTTAAGGATGCTAAACAGTCAGGCCTTGTGGAACTTAATGTTCTAGTGATCAGGCCAGAGGACTCGCCTACCGGAGCTTCTAGAAGAATAATTCCTCTTCTAGAGGAAGAGCTTCCTCTTCCACGTAGTTCTTCTTCAATATCAGAAGACAACTATCATTTTTCACTTTTATCTTTTCTCCTGGTTTCTAAACTATGACATAGTTTCTATGACAACAGCTGTTGAGTCATAGTGATCAACTGAAACTTCCCATACTAAAGATGAACTTGCCAAGGTAACCTCTAATAGTGATTTTGAAGCAAAGATTTGTTTAAAGTTGGGGAACAAGTTATGTGAAGATCTGGGTGAGGAAGGTTCCTGACACAAGGACTATCAGGAGTGCATTGGCACATTGGGAAACATCAAAACCATTGAGGCTAGAGCTAGGGGCAGGTAGAGGATGGGAGGAAGGATCTTGCAGTCCTTTTAGATGAGGGTCATGATTTTGGAATTCTTTCTGAAAAGAAAACTTCTGGAAGTGTTGAGAAGAGGAATGATACAACATGACTTATATTTTAGCAGATCCCTCTGGTAAAAGCAGAGCCAGAAAGTTAAGGCATTAGTCTGTTATTCAAGTGTTCTTTTATGACCCTCCTTATAGAGTTTTATCATATGCTTCTTAAACTTCCTGCATATTTCTTAAGATATTTAATTTAAACAATTTTGCAAGAACCTTCCATTGCATTGGATAGCTAGCTACTCATTTTTGTGTGTTCACTTTGTGTGTTTTATACTGGATATCTTCACATATTCTCTTGTTCCTAGGAGTTGTTTTTTTTTTTTAACTTTATTAAAGTATAGTTTACATACAATAAGCGGTACTGTGTTTAAGTGTACAAGTTCAATGGGTTTTGATATGTATTCATGTGTAACAGTCACCATAAAGAAGATAGAACATGTCTATCACCCAGAACTTCCCTCTTATCTTCTCCACCCCACCACCCAATGCCTTTTATCAGTCTCCTTTCTGTCACTCTACATTAGTCTTGCCTGTTTCTAGAATTTTATGTGACTGGAATCACACACTATTGACTCTTTTGTATCTAGCTTTTTTTGTTGAGGCTAATGCTTTTGAGATTCATTCATGTCATTTTGTATATCAGAGGTTTGTTCTTTTCTGTTGCTCACTGCTATTCTTTGGTATGGATGTACCACCATTTATCTATTCACCAGTTGATGGACATTTCTTTCTAAATGAGGACGAATGTGAGTGAAGCTGCTCTAAATTCTTATACTAACTTCTTTGTGGACATATATTTTCATTTCTCTAGGATAAATACTTAGGAATGGAATTCTTGGGTCCTGGAGTAGGTTTAACTTTACTGGAACTGCTAAACAGTTTTCCAAAGTAATTGTACCATTTTATATTCCCACCAGCAGTGTATGTGGTCCAGTTTCCCCACATCCTTGTCAACAGTTGGTACTGTCAATCTTTTTAGTTTTAGCCATTACAGTGGGTGTATAATGACATTTCATTGTTCATTGTGTGTTTCCCTAGTGGTTAATGATATTGAACATTTTTTCATATGCTAATTTGTGTATCTTTTAGTGAAATATCAGTTCAACTCATTTGCCAATGAGTTGTTTGTCCTATTATTGAGTTTTTTGAAGTCTTTATATATTCTAGATACAAGTCTTTTAAAAAATATTTATTTATTTATGGCTGTGCTGAGTCTTCATTGCTGTGTGAGGACTTTCTCTAGTGCAGAGAGTAGGGGCTACTCTCTAGTTGCAGTGCATGGGCTTCTCATTCTGGTGGTTTCTCCTGTTGTGGAGCATGAGCTTTAGGGTGCATGGGCTTCAGTAGCTGCTGCATATGAGCTCAGTAGTTGCGGTTTGCAGGCTCCAGAGCACAGGCTCAGTAGTTGTGGCTCATGGGCTTAGTTGCCCTGAGGCATCTGGGATCTTTCTGGGCCAGAGATCAAACCCACATCCCATGCATTGACAGGCAGATTCTTAACCACTGGACCCCCAGGGAAGTCCTATCTTTCACTTTAGATTGGACTGATCCCAACATGTCCCAGATTATTTGACCACTGAAAATGTCGATGAGGAGGCAAAACTCTGTCTTCATGGTGTTTGTCTCCTACCTTCTAGCACACATTTTTCTTACTAAAGTATCCAAGATACTTGCTGCTTTCTTCTCATTATGTCCAATCAGCATTATAATATCAATGTAGTGAACTGTTGCCCCTGACAGGTGAAAACAAACTGCTACTTGTGTTTCTTGCTGATCCATGTAGAGACGAAACATCTCTTAAGTCAATGACTATATTCCAAGGGCCTGGTACCATGTTGATTTGCTTCAATAGAAAGATCACATCTGGAACAACAGCTACAATCAGAATTACCCAGTGACTAAGCATACTAATGGAGAAGGAAATGGCAACCCACTCTAGTATTCTTGCCTGGAAAATTCCATGGACAGAGGAGCCTGGTGGGCTACAGTTCATGCAGTCACAAAAAGATGAACACGACTGAAGGACGAACAAGCATACTAAAATCTACAGTCAGTACCCAAGACCTGTCCACCTTCTGCAGAGGCCGGAGAGGCAGATTAAATGCCAAAGTGATAGGAATCACTATCCTAATATCTTTGAAGCCTTTGATGGTGGCAGTAATCTCTGTATATTTCCAAGGGATTTAGTGTTGGTTTTGGTTTATGCTGGTAGGAAAGGAAAGTTAAGAATTTTTGTTTGTTCCAAAGTCTCTGAGTTGTGTCTGACTGTTTGCAACCCCAGGGACTGTAGCCCCCCAGGCTTCTCTGTCCATGGAATTCTCCAGGCAAAAATACTGGAGTGGGTAGCCATTCCCTTCTCCAGGGGATCTTCCCAACCTAGGGATTGAACCCTGGTCTCCCACATTGCAAGTGGATTCTTTACCTCTGAGCCACCAGGGAAGCCCAAGAATACTGGAATGGATAGGCTATTCCTTCTCCAGTGGATCTTCCCAACCCAGGAGTCAAACTGGGATCTCCTACACTGCAGGTGGATTCTTTACCAGCTGAGTTACCAGGGAAGCCCCTTATCATAGTAACCCCTATACCATGATCAGGGAGCTACAGTGGGGCTTTTGCCAGTTGCTAATTAGGGCTTTTGGAAATGTACTTCAAAAATAGGAAAAATAACCATAGGGTGAGATAGACACAGGCCAGAACTCCATTAACACTGCCTCAATAAATGCCTACTTTGATTGGTGGATCACAATGGCGTTTTGGATACCCGGGGATTAATGCCCATTCAGAACCAGTATCTCGCAGTCCCTGAAAGATCTAGATAGTTCCTTTCTCCTAGTGTTCAGTCATCCTCATAAATGGCTTCACTTGCATTCATTTAGCAATGCCCTACTAGGACATTATTTCAGGTCCCTTGAGGAAGACTTGGAGGAGATTTTTAATATGTACTTGTGGGAATATAGTGTCCTTCTTTAATCAAATGTTCTATAAATCCAGTTCTCTAAAGCAGCTTAGGTCTGAGGTATGGATGGCAGGCTATCATACTCCAATATGGCAAACCAAGTCAGAGTCCTGCTCAGTAGACCTAGAGTTTCTGTTTGGTGGTTGGTTGGTTTTTTGTTATATAGACCAAGTTAATACTTTAGTAAGCTGTTTGTTTAGACAGTTCCCAGAGATGACAAGATCAGTTAGCCATCACTAAAGATCCATCCCTGCTGTTGTTTAGTCACTAAGTCATGTCCGACTCTTTGTGACCCCATGGACTGCAGCATGCGAGGCTTCTCTGTCCTCCACTATCTCTCAGAGTTTGCTCAGATTTATATCCATTGAGTCAGTGATACTATCTAACCATCTCGTCCTCTGCCAGTTCCTTCTTCTTTTACCTTCAGTCTTTCCCAGCATGAAGGTCTTTTCCAGTGAGTCAGCTCTTTGCTTCAGGTGGCCAAAGTACTGGAGCTTCAGCTTCAGCATCAGTCCTTCCAATGAATATTCAGTGTTGATTTTCTTTAGGATTGACTGGTTTGATCTCCTTGCTGTCCAAGGAACTCTCAAGAGTCTTCTCCAGTACCACAGTTGGAAAGCATCAGTTCTTCAGTGCTCAGCTTTTTTTATGGTCCAACTCTCACATCCATACATGACTACTGGAAATAGCATGGCTTTGCTTATATGGATCTTTATCAGCAAAGTGATGTCTCTGCTTTTCAGTACGCTGTTCTAACTTTTCTTGTCACAGCTTTCCTTCCAAGGAGCAAGCATCTTTTAATTTCATGGCTGCAGTCACCATCCACAGTGGTTTTGGAGCCCAGGAAAATAAAATCTGCTACTATTTCCACTTTTTCCCTTTCTATTTGCCATGAAGTGATGGGACTGGATGCCATGATCTTAGTTTTTTTAATCTTGAGTTTCAAGCCACCTTTTTTACTCTCGTCTTTCACCCCCATCAAGAGTCTCTTTAGTTTCTCCTCACTTTCTGCCTAGTATTCTTGCCAGAATTCCTTGGACAGAAGAGGCTGGTGGGCCACAGTCCATGGGGTTGCAAAGAGTTGGACACGACTGAGCGACTACACTTTCACTTTTTCACTTCCTGCCATTAGAGTGATATCATCTGCATGTCTGAGGTTATTGATATTTCTCCTGGTGATCTTGACTCCAGCTTGTGATTCATCCAGCCTGGCATTTCACATGATGTACTCTGTATATAAGTTAAATAAGCCAGGGTGACAGTATATAGCCTTGATGTACTCTTTTCACACACAAAGACTTTAGTGTAATAGTGAAGCAAAAGTAGGTGTTTTTCTGGAACTCTTTTGCTTTCTCCATGATCCAGTGAATGTTGGCAATTTGATCCCTGCTGTATATTATGGTAATCATATGCACGTCGTTGCCAGCATTTAACCACTGTCACTTGACCTTTACCACTCTGTGATCTTATCATCCCATTTCAGTGAGGACTTTTTCTCCTGTCATCCTCATCCTACAGATGATAACGTCTATATCTAAGTGAAGGAAGTGTCCTCTGGACATTTGGGTTTCTTCCTCTACATTCCAGAATTTTTGGCGTCTCAACTTCATTGAATATAGTTCACTCTTGAGTTCAAGTTGTGGTCAGCCAGTGAAACATTTTCAGAGACTTTCCTAAGTGCTTTAACTCACTAACAACTCTTCCTGCATGATAATTTTACATTATCCTCCCTGGGAAATACTGGGATCTGACTCTGGCCATGGTCTGGTGGTAGTGAGAAGTGGGGAGGTGTGTCTGGAGGAAAATTGGTATCTCCTTGCAAGGTAGTTGTCTCAGGTGAGTTTCTGTCTTCAAGAAAAGGAAGGCTGGTCTCTTCAGGCTAGGAGGGACAGGCAGCTTCCTTGGTGAGGGAGGCTCTTGGGAATTTAGAGGTTCAAGGTTCTCAGATTGCCTGAATCTATTCAGATGTTCCCATTCCAAGCCTTAGGGTCTCTCTCACCATCAGTGCCTGTCACATCAGAGACTTGGTCAGGATGTTAAAACAACCTGTGTTGTTATTTTGCAACCCACACATTTGGGGTCTAATATTTAGCTATATGCACCATGTGACTTCACAGAGAGCTTCGTTTAGGGTCATCGTCAAAGTTCTTTGATTCTCTGATGGTGAATTGAGTTTAAAGACTGGAACTTATTGTTTCCTCTCTGTGAGTGCTTCAATACAGTCAGAAGCAGATGGCCTCCCAAGTCCTTGTGGTCATCATTACTATCATGATGGTCAAATGCAGCAGCCACTTGGTCTCCCAAAGCATTGCCTTTGATAGGACTTTGTCCTAAGCAAACATGAGTGATGAGGTAGGTAATCATAATGCCACTACATTTCCATTTTCCATCAACAGTAAGCCCATCACTCTGTTCAAGCTCAAATAATCAGCAAACCAATCCTCAAATCCTATTTCGGAGGGCCTATTTCCTGGGACCTTTTCTGTTGTTAAGATTGTATAGTAAGAGTCTTATCCAGAAAATGGAAGTTATTCCAGATATTCCAAACAGAGATAATATGCTACAGGAAATTGCAAGGGTGTGGGAAGGCCTGGAAGAGCATAAATGAGGATGGAGGCTGGAGGAACAAAAAAGAAGAAGGAAATGATACTCAGAGATCACAAGGGCTTAAGAGTTCACAAGCCCTTAAAGCTGAACCCACAAGCGTGTGCTGCCCTTCTGAAGACACAGTCAGTCTTGGATCTGCTGAAGAATTGCCACCTCAATCAGAACTTGAATCACCAAAAAGATTCTGTATCTGCCTCAGCTGCTGTCCAGAATCATCCCATCCTGCTACTATTATAGCAACTGTGAGAGCTAGAAGCTGGAAATTTCTCTCTTTCTCTGGTCTTCTGTTTCCATCATGACCCATTTAGCATATCTTACAGGAAATTAGCTGATGAAAGATCCTGGGTCATGAGATTTCAGACTCTCAGCCCCAGACTCTACTTATCAGAACATAGCGGAGTACAAAAGGGCAGTTGTTTGGCTTAAATAGGTATGCAATAGGTAAAAATGGTCAGTACAGAAACCAAAATCTGTTGCCTTAGTTACGAAAACCTGGCAAGAGCAAAGAACAAACTTACTCAACCCTAGATGGGTAGGTTAGGAAAAACAGCACTTTCTCCTGCCTGTCAGTTGCTATAGTCTAGCAATGCAACAGTTTCACCAATACAAATCCACTGAATATTTATTATTTACTATGGGTTAAGCTCAGGTTATGTTGTGATACTTTAATCTTGTGATTTGAGTGAAAAGTATAAATCAGAGTAGATTAAAAATCAGATAAACATTTTTATATTTAATGACTGTAATTCTACTGTATTACCCCATCCTCATCATTTTCACAAATAGTGATATTTACTTAGAGACCAAAGGCATTGGTAATGAGCTCCATGCTACTCCCTTCTCAGGTATCTGTACACTTTGTCGCTTTCTCTTCCTATTGCAAAGAGGGCATCTACTCCCATCCCTCACTGATCCTTTCTAATAGTAACCATTTTAATGTGTTCTCAATCTCTTCCTGCTTCATCTGGAAGTTTATTTCTTCAGTTATCTTTTTTTTTCTTTCCAAAATATTCAAATTCTTCTTCAACCTTGACCCCACTTGCCCTTACTATCACTTCCTCCCTGATTCTCTTTCCCTTTACAGCAAAACTCGTTGAAAAGAGTTGTGTGTGCTGGTTTCTCTCATCCCATTCTCCCTTAAACCCACCCTAACACACATATATACACACACTCATCGCTGATAAATCCAGTGGTCAACCCTTAGTCCTCATCTTACCAAAACTAACACAGTTGATCTACCTTTTCTTCCTTGAAACACTTTCTTCCCCTCCAGGGTATTTCTTTCTATCTTTCTGGCTTTCCTCTCAGGTATCTTTGCTCGGTCCTCTTCATCTCTGTATTCTCTAAATGTTAAGAGTGCCAAGGACTTGTATCTGTTCTATGTAGTCTCCTCCTTTGTAATCACATTTAATTTCATGACTAAATGGTTGAGTAAATACCATCTATATGCTGATGGTTCCCAATCTTATATCCCCAGCCTGGACCTAAATTCTTAACTCTATTTATGTGCACAGCTGCCCACTCTTCATCTCTTATTAGATGAATAACGGGACACGTTAAACTTAACATGTCCAAAATTGAGCTCCAGGTACCAGCCCCTACCACCTGTTTCTCACCTAGTCTTTCCCATTTCAACAAATGGCAAGTCCCTTTTGCCAGTACTCAGGCCATAAAACTTGGACTCATCCATGATGGTTCTCTTTCTCTTTCCTGCGGTATGTTTGTTACCTAGTTGTGTGTGTGTGTGAATTACCTCCTTCCTTTTATCTATTGGATTCTTTTCATTAAGCCCCTGGAACTCAGTCTCCATCCTGTCTTGAAAGTATAATTTTCTTTTCAGGACTGGAGTACATAGCTCTAGGAGTTCGTCTGCCAACTTGAGGTGTTTCACTTTAGGGAAGAGTCACGTGACTGCCCTTTGACACAGTCTGTTGCTAAAATCATTCCTGCAGCTCTCAGCCTTTTCAGAGGTCCTCTGTTCTTTCTTCTGCTTTTCAAAACAGTGTTCAAGTCTCTGTAGTCAGGAGAAGATAATTTTCCACTTTACTTTCACTGTTAACATCCTCCCACTCCCCATCAACTCTCAGTGAGGAGCCTGTTTAAATTTGTACACAGTGACTACTGTTTGCAACTCTTAACAATACTGATGCTCACTTTGAATGTCTACAAATTGCCTGCATAGCAAATTCTTGTTGAAACTTAGACTGAAAAAGAAAATCTGTTTCTCCCCCAAGGAATTAACTTTTATTAAATCTTTTAAGAATAGAATTAGTGTTTATATAAGACATGTCTGAAAAAGAACTGGCAATGACTTGGTCATCAATTTATCTTTCCTCTGTGAAACCAACTTTGATTCCTTTCAGGGTTAAGAATGGATTTTAAAGAATAGTTACACTAATAGTTAGATGAAAGTTAACGAAGAATTCAGAATCTTCAGATATAACATAAGTTGAGATTATTTGGTTACAAGTTAAAAGGAAAACCACCTCTAATTAACTTAAGGAAAAGGACATTTATTGGCTCAAGTAACTTAAAAGTTCAAGGATCCATATAGCTTACTGTATGACTAGGGCTGGGGTCAACGAAAGGAGCCTGTGTCTGATTTTGTTTGGTTTTTGGCCACATTGCACAGCATGTTGGATCTTAGTTCCGGACCAGAGGTTGAACCCGAGCCCCCTGTGTTGTAAGTGTGGAGTCTTAACCACTGGACTGCAAAGGAAGTCCCCTGTCTGTGTCTGTTTTTGTAAATAAAGCTTTATTGGAACACAACCATGCCCATTCCTTCTCATATTGTCTAGATGTTTTTATGCTCTGAATTGAACAACATAGTGGTGAAGCTGAATAGTTGTAAAAGAGATCTATGAACCACTATGATTTGTGGGGGTTTCCCCCAAACCAAGCAATTTTCCCAACACTAACTCAACTCAATTCTGGCACTGTCTACCTGTGGATAGCATCAAATTCCACAGGTTAAGAGCTCAGTCCCACAAGAGTGCCCCTATTTCAGATGCTAATCACAAATCAGATTGTTCCCTATGCTTCTGACCAACTGGCTATAAATCAGAGGTTCCCAGTACCCCCTCCTTGATTAACCTGCAAGAGTGGATCACAGAATTCAGAAAACTAGTTAACTTACTGGTTCATTACAAAGGGTCATGAAGCAACAACTGGGTGAAGAGAGACAATAGGACAAGATGCTGAAACCAGGAGCTTCTGTCCTGTGGAGTTTGGAGCTGGCAAGTGGGTGAGTTCTGGCTCACCAGCCTGCAAGTTCAGAACCCTATCCTTGGTTTTCTTGGAGGCTTCATCACCTAGGCGTGATTGATTAAATCATTGGCCATTGGTGATTGATTCAACCTCCAGTCCCTCTCTCCTCTTCAGAGGTCATGAAGTGGGACTGTTAATCCACTAATTGTTCTCCCTGGCAATCCCCCATTCTTTAGGGGACTTCCAAAAGTCACCTTATTGGGACTTCCCTGGTGGTCCAGTGGTTAAGACCCGGCACTCCCAATACAGGGGGCCTAAGTTTGATCTCTGGTCAGTGAACTTGATCCCGAATGCTACATCTAAGATTCAGTGCAGCCAAATAAATAGTCAAAAAAATGTCACCTTATTAACATAAACCCAGTTATGGTTGAAAGGGACTTGTTATAAGTAACAAGATACCCATTTCGCCTTCATGGCTCTGATATAATTTCAGATATTATAACGCCAGATGCTCCCATTGCTCTCACCGCTTAGAAAATTCCAGGGGTTTGGAAAACTCTGAGCCAGGAACCATGGACAAAGTCCAAAATACATATTTTTTTTCCAAGATACATATTTATTATAAATCACATTTTCACACCCACAAACCCTGAAATATTTCCCATCTGGCCCTTTACAGAAATGAATGACCAGCCTCTGGTCTAGAGAAAAATGATGTCGATTGGATCTGGTCTTTCTATTTCTCTACTCTGCTTTCCCCAGTGTTGATCCCGTCTCATGTAGGTTCCCTTATGGTGGCAGAAAATCTGCATAGCTCCAGGCTCACATCCTTATATCTAGATTGGTCTTCTTTCCTAGTTGCTCCAATAAAAAATGCTAAGACTTGCTTTGATTTAACCTCCTTTTGTGGCCTTGTTTGATATGTCCATCCCCAAACCAATAACTGACCATGGGAATGCAGTACTCTGATTTGCCAGGTCAAGGTCACAAGTTGCCCTCTAGAGTGATGAGTCGAGTGAGTATCTTCCAGACCCATAAGAACTGAAGAAGTGAAAGGTTGATCCTCTGAAGAAAAGTTGAGGAGCTGTTTCCACAAAAAGGTATTAAATGAGTAGGTGGAGCAGTAGGAATAGAATAATGAGTAAACAGAAGGGAAATGATATAACAGACTGGTAACCAAAAGTGCCGTTTGAAACAGAATAGCAACTTTTAAATAGCTACAGCTTCTTATGTTAATATGGAAACAAATACTTTCCCTTTTCACCAATTCATTTACTTTTTTAAAAGATATTTATTTATTTATTTGGCTGTGCTGGGTCTTAGCTGTGGCACATGAGATCTTCAATCTCGGTTGCCACATGCAGGATCTTTAGTTGCAGCATGCAAACTCTTAGTTGCAACATGTGAGATCTAGTTCCCTGACCAAGGATCAAACTTGGGACCCCTGCACTGGCAACATAGAGTCAACTACTGGACCACTAGGGAAGTCCCTCACCAATTCATTTTAAATCAAGATTTAGGTCAACTAAGTGAAATTACTGTTTTTATTTATTACAGTTTGATATTGGCAATTTCGTGCAGTTTGTATTAGCTTCCTAGGGTGGGCTACAACAAAGCACCACAAAGTGGGTGGCTTAAAACAACTGAAATTTATTCTCTCAGTCTGGAGATTGGAAGTCAGAAACCAAAGTGTCAGCAGGGCCACACTCCCTCCAAAGGCTCCAGGGAAAATCCTTCCAGCTTCTGGTGGTTGCAGGTATTCCTTGACTTGTAGTTGTGTAACTCCAATCTCTACCTCTTCATGTGGCTTTCTTTCTTGTGTGTATTTATGCATCCTCTCTTCTTGGTGTAAGGACACCAGTCATTGAACTTAGGGCCCACCCTAATCCAGTATGGGCTTCCCAGGTGGTGCTAGTGGTAAAGAACACGCCTGCCAGTGCAGGAGACATAAAAGATATGGGTTTGATCCCTGGGTCAGGAAGATCCTCTGGAGGAGGGCATGGCACCCACTCCATTATTCTTGCCTGGAGAATCCCGTGGACAGAGGAGCCTGGAGAGCTACAGTCCGTGGGGTCACAAAGAGTCGGACATGACTGAAGTGACTTAGAACACACACTGTAATCCAGTATGAGTTCATCCTAATTATATCTGCAGAGACATTCTTTCCAACAAGGTTACATTCTGAGGTTCCAGGTAGACATGAATTTTGAGGGACAGTATTCAACCCACTACTCAGTTTAGCCATATACTATTGGAGAATTGAAAAAGCAGAAGATTTATCTTTTCAGCTTCTAAATAAGTATAAAAATAAAGATTGGGTTAGTGTGTATTCCGGGAATGCAAAGATGATTCAATATCCAAAAAATCCATTAGTGTAATGTATCATTTTAATAGATTGCTATGGGTTGAATTGTGTTCCCCCTAAAAAGATATATTGAAGTCCAAACCTACAGTACCTTTTTTGAAAACAGGGTTGTTACAGGTGTAATTAATTCAGATGAGGTCATACTCGAGTATGGCTCTTTCATTCAAAATGACTAGGGTCCCTATAAGAAGACATTGTGACGATACAGGAGAGATCTTCCTGCGGAGACACAGAGACACACAGGGAGAAGAAAGCCCTGTGAGGATGGAGCAAAGATTGAGGTTCTGCAGCCACAACCTGAGGAGCACTTGAGGCCATCAGAAGACAGAGAAAAGCAAAGGATTCCTCTCTTAAAGGTTTCAGAGGGAGCCTGGCCCTGCCGGCTTTGATTTCAGATCTCTAGACTGCAGACCGTGAGACAGTTTGTTTCTGTTGTTTTAAGTCACCCAGTTGATGGTATTTTGTTGCAGCAGCCCTAGGAATGGCCATGCCCTCCTCCATTGAACTTCCCTGGCGGCTCAAATGGTAAAGCGTCTGCCTACAGTGCAGGAGACCTGGGTTCAATCCCTGGGTTGGGAGGATCTTCTGGAGAAGGAAATGGCAACCCACTCCAGTACTCTTGCCTGGAAAACCCCATGGACGGAGGAGCCTGGTAGGCTACAGTCCTTGGGGTCGCAAAGAGTCGGTCACGACTGAACAACTTCACACTCAGCCCTAGGAAACCAATAGCCAGATTAAGAGGAAAAAAGCATATAAATACAGACTACGCATTTAATACAAGTTAGCACTCATTTATGACCCCAGTTTTTAATTAATTCATTTGTTTCTTTATTTTTGGCTGTGCTGGGTCTTTGTTGCTGCTTGGGCTTTTCTCTAGTTGTGATGAGCAGGGGCTTCTCTCTACTTGCGGTGCACGGGCTTCTCACTGTGGTGGCTTCCCTTGTTGTGGAACACGGGCCCTAGGACTGATGGGCTTCAGTAGTTGCTGCCCGTGGGCTCAGTAGTTGCAATTCCGTGGCTGTCGAACACAGGCTTAATAGTTGTGCACAGGCTTAGCTGCTCTATGGCACGTGGGATCCCCCTGGACCAAGGATCAAACCCGTCTTCTATATTGGCAGGTGGATTTTTTTACCACTGAACCACCAGAGAAGCCCCTAAACATCATTCTTAATGGCAAGATTTTAGCAACATGTCCACTCAGCCCATGAAGCCTACTAGCCCATTCACTATAGCAAGAAAACCTATAAGCAACAGAAATAAATCTTAACAAAAAACATTCAAGGTCATAAAGAAAATAAGGAAACATTACTGAAGAATGTGAGAGAAGACCTAAATGAGTGGTGAATTATACCATATTCATGGATAATAAAACAGTATTAGAGGTATTTCCCTGGTGGTCCAGTGATTGACTCCATGTTTCCACTGCAGGGGGCACAGGTTCAATCTCTAGTTGGGGAAGTTCCACATGCTATGAAGTGTGGCCAAGAAAAAAAAAGAATATTTTCTTAAGAAAAAGACTCAGTATTATAAAGATGTATGGTCTCACATAAATTAATCTCTAAATTCAATTCCAGAAATAATCCCTATAGGATATTTTTAAAGTAAAATATGATACGCTTATCATAATTTTTATATAGAAGAACAAGAGGCAATCATATTTTTTAATGTTATTTGAAGGAGCCTTATGAGGGAGAGTTTTAGTTTTAGTTTTCTCAATTGAGTTTAAATTTAGAGTTTAAATTTAAACTCAATTTAGAGTTTTAGTAATTAAAGCTGTGCAGTATTGGGGGAGAGAAATAGATGAATTGAACCAAAAAGGGAGCTTAGAAATAGACCCATGAATTTATGGAAACTAGATGTATAACAGAAGTAGCATTACAAATTAGCAGGGAAAGGATTTTCTGTTCAATAAATAGTGCCAGAAAGATTGGTATCTTTATGAAAAATATTAGAATACCATATGCAAAATCAACAGTAGGTTAAAACCCTAAAAGTGAGAAACAGAACTTTATTAATTAAAAAACCTCAATGTCCTTGAGATAGGGATTTCTTAAACAAGATAGAGAAAGCACATTAACAGACTGATACATTTGACCATATTAACACTAAAAGCTGCTGTTTAATAAAAACTCTACCTTTAAGGAGTTAAAAAGACAGACCACAGATGGGAGAAGATATCTGCAAGACTTATAACTGATAAAGGATTAGTTTGTTGGATATATAAAGGATACCTATAAATCAATAAGAAAAAGATAACCCAGTTTAAAAAATAAGAAAGGATATTGTGTAGACAGCATATATAAAGGATACCTATAAATCAATAAGAAAAAGATAACCCAGTTTAAAAAATAAGAAAGGATATTGTGTAGACCCCTACCAACATTCATACCCTTTGCTGTATGACTTTGCAGTTCTTCCCACTAACAGACCAGAAGATATTTCTTCTCCTCTGTACTTTTGATTTGGCCATGTGATTTGCTTTAGTCTGTTAGGATGTGGTACATATGACACTGTGGCAGCTAACAAGCCTTAGTCTTAAGAGACCTCATGTAGTTCCACTTGGGTTTATCTCCTTTAGCCATTGTCGTGAGAAGAAATTGTCCAGGCTGGCCTGCTAGTCCCAGGAGGAAGATGTAAGACCATGTACTAACACAGCCACTTCAGACAAGCTGCCCCGTCTAACCCACAAGCACTTGAGCTATATAAATACTTAATTATTGTATAACACTGTTTTGGTGGTTAGTTGTTATGCAGAGGTACTTAGCAACATTGTAATGAGCAAGGAAATTCAGTTAATCATGGTCAACAGACATTAAAAGTTGTTCAGTCCATTCAAATAAAAGCAATAGCATACCATTGTATGCCCATAAGATTGGCAGAATTTTAAAAGTCTGATGACATTAAGTGTTGGCAAAAATTGAGAAGTAGAAATTGATATATACCATTAGTGAAAGTGCACACCTAAAGACTAGGTGACATGATTCAAGCCATTGAGTTGCAAGTTCCCTGAATGTGGCATCTGGAAAAACCTTTTTTTTTCCCCAATAAAAAAAAAAAAAGATAAAAATTGCCTGGTAATCGCCTTTTGTCTTTTCATCTTCTTTCTGCCAGGAATATGAATGTGAAGTTGCAAATGGGGCACTCATCTTGCAGTATGAGGTGTTTTAATTTCATTACTTATATTTTTCATATGTTGATTTGATTCCTCTTCAAACCTACCTCTTCTTTTTTTCCCCATTCTTGTGGATAATAATGATAAAGTAAAAGGAGAATAGCTAAAGTAGTACTTCACAAATAACTGCATTTGTGAAGTACTTACTACATACCAAGCACTGTTTCAAGTGCTGTAGATATTGGGTTGGCCAAAAAGTTCGTTTGGATTTTTCCAGCCGATGTTACAGAAAAACCTGAAAGAATTTTTGGCCAACCCAGTCCATCAACTCATTCAATCCTTACAGTAATCCTATGAAATAAATGCTATTTCTGCTTCTGTTTTACAGATAGAGAAACAGCGTTACAAAGGTTAAATATTAATACATTGCTCAGGTTCACATAGCTAAAACATAGCTAGAATGAAAGCGCTAGAATTTCAGTCAAGCTACCTGGTTCTAGAGTCTGTGCTCATAACTATATGCTAGTGTACATCACCTTTTATCTTTGATCATTTTAAACACACTTATTTGATAGCCTATTAGATTTTTATTCTGTTTTACTCAAATTTGGGGGTTCTAATTCCCTGCTTGTCATGCCTGCTAGTTCTTTATAACGAACAATTTCCTTATATCTTTTAATATTTTTGACTCTTTCATTCAACAGCATTGATTAAGCATCTGTTGTGCGCTCAAGTGCTGTTCAGGGACCTGGGAATATAAGTAAACAAAACAGGTAAACTCTCTGCTCTCGAGGACCTTAAGTTCTAGGAGGAGGAAACAGAGAGTAATCAAATAATAAGAGGATAAAGAGTAGGGGAGGTGCATAGAATGATAAAGGAAAGCGTCTCTGATAAGGTGACATTTGAGCAGAGATCAGAAAATGTGAGAATGGGAGCTATGTGTATATATGGGGGAAGAATTTCCAAGCAGAGGGAATAGTACCACAAGGCTTCATGGCAGGAACTTGCCTTAAATGTTTGGGAATGAGCATTGGAGCTGGAATGCTGTGTGTGAGGACTAGAGCAAAGGATATGCGGGCAGAGGGGTACTCCGAGGGAACAGGACGCGGATGGTGTAGGGCCTTGCAGGTCCGGAGAGGCACTTGGGATTGAATGGGGAACTTTGGAGGATTTCGTGCAGAGGAGTGACTTGATTTCACTTACGTTGTGGAAAGGTCGCTCTGACTGCTGTACTCAGATTAGACACTCCACACATTCATTCCGGGAGAGAAAAGTGTTGTGTAAGACATGAAGTGCTATTTAAAAAATTGCATCTTAAATATAATGGTTATTTTGGTTTGTTTGTTTGTTTGTTTTGAACTTTTTCTTTTGTATCGGGGTATAGCGGATTAACAGCGTCGTGATAGTTTTAGGTGAACAGTGAAGGGACTCAGCCATACCTGTATCTGTGCTCGTGTGCAGACTCAGTCACTCAGCCGCGTCCAACTCTTTTTGACCTGATGGACTGTAGCCCGCCAGGCTACATAGAATTTTCCAGGCAAGAGTACTGGAGTGGGTTGCTATTTCCTACTCCAGGGGATCTTCCCAACCCAGGGATCGAACCTGCGTCTCTTGTGTCTCCTGCATTGGCAGGCAGATTCTTTGCCACGTCACAACCTGGGAACCCTCCATGCTGTGCCATGCTAAGTCGCTTCAGACTCTGTGACCCTATGGACTGTAACCTGCCAGGCTCCTCTGTCCATGGGATTTGGGATTCTCCAGGCAAGAATACCGGAGCGGTTTTCATGTCCTCTTCCATGGGATCTTCCCAGCCCAGGGATTGAACCTGCATCTCCTAAGTCTCCTGCATTGGCAGGCGGGTTCTTTACCTCCACGTGTATCCATTCTTCCCAAACCCCCTCCCATCCAGGATGTCACATAACATTGAGTAGAGTTCTATGGGCTATATACATTATTAGATCCTGTTGGTTATCCATTTTAAATATAGCAGTGTGTACATGACCTTTCCAAACTCCCTAACTATCCCTTCCCCCATGCTACTGCTAAGTCACTTCAGTTGTGTCCGACTCTATGTGATCCCATAGATGGCAGCCCACCAGGCTCCCCCGTCCCTGGGATTCTCCAGGCAAGAACACTGGAGTGGGTTGCCATTTCCGTCTCCAATGCATGAAAGCGAAGAGTGAAAGTGAAGTTGCTCAGTCATGTTCGACTCTTAGCGACCCCATGGACTGCAGCCCACCAGGCTCCTCCATCCATGGGATTTTCCAGGCAAGAGTACTGGAGTGGGGTGCCATTGCCTTCTCCAAATAGCCCGGTTACTATCATTTAAAGCTTACGAAAGTTGTCAAGGCTTAGATATGGTCAATTACATCCTCCAACCCCATTGAAGGCACACACACACAAGCTGCTAAATGGTCATACCAGTAGAATACAGATCTGTGACCCACTGGGATCATACCAATGGTAGATTGGTTGGGGTTACCTGTAATTTGTTAACATGTATGACCTTAAATTCATGGGAATCCCAGACTGCACCTTCGTATCATTCCTGTAGATGTCAAGGCCATAAATTAGTGCCACAAATCCACTGAGTCCCATACCAATCACTCTCTCTAAGGGTAATAAGAGGCATAGTTCATAAAGCACCCAGCCTTGTCTCATAATTACCAGGTTGATAATTTTTAGCATGATTTAACCATTCCCAACATAGAGGAGCCTTTAAACTTAAATGACCATAGCCTGGTGTTAACCATGTAGATCCTCCCCATAATTGTAGGAGTTTTCCTTTTAATAGATGAGAAGTTAATTTTTTATTGAGACTTAGCTCATCACTCCGATTGAGTTTAAATGACCCTAAGAGAAAACTTAAATCTATGGCCAGTCTCAGAGCAGGTATTTTTAATTGGCCAGGTGAGAGGATCCCATCTAGAATTATTATGAATAGATAGAACAGGATAGAACACTCATCTAAAACAAATTTCCTAGGGGGTATCCAATCAGAGCCCTAAAGAACAGAAATCCACCAAGGTAACCCAGAAGTAATAGGCACAGGCAGTTGGCCACAACCCAACAATTGGATTGAGTTTTAAACTAGCATAGAATCATGTCCATGATAGAAAACATGTGATTGATAGGCATAGGTCCAAGGAATCAAGAATACATAAATGATCATAAAAGTCAGATTGGCATCTTGGGCTAACTGTCTACTTCTGATGTCATCTTCTTCTCATCCTAGAGTAGTGTAGTTTCCTCTGTTTGCGCATTGTTTTAAGGTGAGTTTGAGGTCAGCAGGCCTCTCTATGGACCAGTCCAGCGTAGGGGCCTTTGGAAGTGGGATTTAACTGAAGAGTCAATTTCCCTTCAATTTCACTGGGCATGAGCTAGTTAAGAGTACCTGATAGAAAGGTCCTTCCATCCAGGTCGGAGACAGTTCCTTAAATTATGTCTTCTTCCAGTCTTGACTGAAGGTCATGTGTAAGGCATCTGATCTTCATCCAAAGAAAGATTACTGCGATAAGCTTCAGAAACAACCCCGGAGTGTCCCAAATTTGTCTGTACTCCCCAAGGAAGCGAATGGGTACACGGGGCCGCTGCTGGTTCCAAAGCTCTGGTTCCTCGTGGAGTCCAGTTGAAGGAAGGAAGTCCACTCTGAGTCCCTTCATGGTTGCCATAAGTGTCAACTAAAAAGATGTACAACTTGAGAGTTGTGAGTTAAGTTTTAATATGGGGCAAAATGAGGACTGCAGCCCAGGAGGCAGTATCTCAGATGGCTCTAGCAACCATAAATTCGTTCTATAAGTCTGTGCGTCTCTTTCTGTTTTGTAAGTAAATTCATTTGTATCATTTCTTTCTAGATTCCACATATAAGGGATATCATACGATATTTCTCTTTGTCTGACTGACTTCACTCAGTATGACACTCACTAGGTCCATCCGTGTCACTGCAAATGGCATTATTTCTTTGTTTTTAATGAAAAGAAGACTGAGTAATATTCCATTGTATATTTGTACCATATCTTCTTTATCCATTCCTCTGTCCATGGACATTTAGGTTGCTTCTATGTCTTGGCTATTATAAACAGTGCTGCAATGAACATAGATGTATGTGTATCTTTTGGATCATGTTTATCTGCAGATATATGCCCAGGAGTTGGATTGCAGGGTCATTTGGTAGCTCTATTTTTAGTGTTTTTAGGAACCTTCATACTGTTCTCCATAGTGACTGTACCAATTTACATTCCCACCAACAGTGTAGGAGGGTTCCCTTCTCTCCACAACCTCTCCAGCACTTACTGTTTGTGAATTTTTTGATGATAGCCATTCTGAGTGGCTTAAAGAGATGTCTTGTAGTTTTGATTTCTATTTCTTTAGTAATTAGTGATGTTGAATATCTTTTCATGTGCCTGTTGGCCATCTGTTTGTCTTCTTTAGCTCAGCTAGTAAAGAATTTGCCTTCAATGCAGAAAGTCCAGTTCAATTCCTGGGTTGGGAAGATCTGCTGGAGAAGGGATAGGCTACCCACTCCAGTATTCTTGGGCTTCCCTTGTGCTCAGCTGGTAAAGAATCCTCCTGCAATGCGGGAGACCTGGGTTCAGTCCCTGGGTTGGGAAGATTCTCTGGAGAAGGGAACAGCTACCCACTCCATTATTCTGGCCTGGAGAATTTCATGGACTGGATGTATAGTCCATGGCATCGGAAAGAGTCGGACACTGAGTGACTTTCACTTTCATGTCTTCTTTGGAGAAGAGATGTATACCGGTCTTTTACCCATTTTTTATAGGGCTGTTTGTTTTGATGCTGTTAAGTGTCATAAACTGTAAATTTTGGAGACTAATCCCGTATCAGTCACATCATTTGCAAATATTAATATTTCCTCCCAATTTGTGTGTTGTCTTTTCATTTTGTTCATTGTTTCCTTTGCTGTGCAATAGGTTTTGAGTTTAAGTGGGTCCCACTTGTTTATTTTTGTTTTTATTTCCATTATTCTGGAAGATAGATCAAAAAAGATATTGCCGTGATTTATGTCAGAGAGTGTTCTGCCTATGTTTTCCTCTAGAAGTTTTATATTAAAAGTGTCCAGTCTCACATTTAGGTCTTTAATCCATGGCTATTTTTTAACATGATAACTATGGCATAAGCATAATTTGAGTATTATGCAGCCTGGAGAAAATCTGCACTTTATGAAGGATGATTCCGTGACATCAAGGTTAACTCTAAGGAGGACAAGAAGAAAGCAACTTCTTGAAGACAACACTCAACAAGAAAACCTTGAAGATGCTGACACCCCAGGTCTTTCCAGTGCCCAAATGAAGCTGCATGGTCAACAAATGCCTAAATTGGTATTTATGGCACCAGAATTTATATCAGGTTTTCTTTACCTAGCTTAGGGAAACTTCTTATGCAAAGATGTCCCATTGTTTTTTAAGGATATCCTCATTTTTAAGATTTGGGGATTCTGATTCTTCAAGTGGTTCCTCTTACTAACAAATGACCAATATTTGTTAAATGTTTATTTGTATGTACCAAAAAGTATTTAAAATTCTGCCAATTTCACTTCATATCAGTTACTTCTACCTATTACTCAGTCCTAACTTGACTACTTATTTATTCATTATTTCAACCAACACATCTTGACCACCTACCATATGCAGTTTGGAGGCTATTGATTATAGGTGACAGACTGAAGCGGTATCTGCAGTAGTGGACAGAAGTGGTAGGATTTTGGATTTATTTTGAAGGTAAAGCTGACAACACAGAATCAAAGATGACTCTTAATGCTTTGGGTCTAAATAAGTGGGATGAAGTTACCATTTTCTGGGATGGATAAGACCGTAGAAAAGGCAGGTTTAAGATGAGGATGAATGAAGAGTATGGTTTTGGATATGTTGAGCTCAGGATGCCTATTAAATATCTAAGTGGTGATGCACATAAATATATAAGTCTGGGGCTCAGGGAAGAGGTTGGGGCTAGATGTATAAATTTGTGAGTTGTAAGCTCAAAGATGGTATTTAAAACTATGAGCCTGGATGAGATCACGTAGGGAATGATATAAGTAGAGGAAAGGTCTGAGCCTGAGGCCAAGGACATTCCAGCTATAGAGGAGAAAAAATTTTCCTTGACCTTCTTCCTCGCCTCTATCTGAAAATTAAAGTGACAGATTAGCAGGAGAAATGTATACGAATTTACTCAAAGTAAGTTTTACATGACACAGGAGGCTTCATAAGGAAATGAAGACCCAAAGAGACAGATCTGTGTGTTTTTTGCTAGGCTTGATGAAGCGTGGACAGTCATGGGAAAGAATGTGGTAGATAAGGAGTAAGAGGTAAACTCAGTGAACTGGGACACTCAGTATAGCCTGTTTGTTCAGATTCTTCTCAGCATCCCTTCATTTCCTGAGATAAAGAGGCTCCTTTCCTCTGAGTCTAGGGAGGACACCTCTCACCTGGGATTTGTGATCTGATGCAGCAGAGAAGGGAGGGGATGTCAGAGTGACCTTCCTGCTTCTGCGTATTTACTCAGACTCCTTCAGTTCATAATGTTCACTGCCAAGGTGCCATATTTGGGGGTAGCATGTCCTGAATCGCATAGCACTTAGAGATTAGACAAGGAAGAACCAGGAGAGGAGACTGAGAAGTGGGCAATAGGAGAAGAACCATGAAGGAGTGGTATCCTGGCAGCCAAGTAAGTGAAACAAGGGTTTCAGGTTGAAAAGAATGACCCACTGTTGTCAGTGAAACGAGGACAAAGAAGTGACCGTTGGATCTGACAACATGCAAGTTACTAATAATGATCTTTCCAAATGGGTCTTGATGGATGGGCATGAAAACCTGATGAGAATAGAAGTGAAGCTAGCAAATGAAAAAAAACCTAGACAAAAACTCTTTCTATGCATTTTGTGTAAGGCAAGCAGAGAAATGGAGTAGCAACCAGAAATAGATGTGAAGTCAGTGAGAGTTTTATTATGTTTTTGTAGTTTTTTATTTGGCTGTACTGGATCTTCACTGCTTTATGTGAACTTTCTGTAGCAGCGACTAGTGGAGTCTACTCTTGGCCGCGCACGGCTTCTTGTTGTGGCGGCTTCTCTTGTTGCGGAGCCCTAGAGCACGGTGGCTCAGTAGTGATGCACGGGTACAGTTGCTCCAAAGCATGTGAAATCTTCCTGGTCCTGGAATCAAACTTGCATTGGCAGGCGGATTCTTAACCACTGGACCATCAAGGAAGTCCCATCAAGGGAAGTTTTTATGGTAGGAGATATTAGACATCATGGTGGTACAACATTGGAAATGAGCCAGCCACACTATATAGAGAATGACTTTGAGTTCAGTTTAAGCAGAGCTTATTTTCCACCTGGTTCAGTATCCTTGCCTGGAGAACTCTGTGGACAGAGGAACCTGGCGGGCTACAGTCCATGGGGTCCCAAAGAGTCAGACATGACTGAGTGACTAACACTTTTACTTTTTTCGGGTTCTGAGAGCTTCCCTCCTAAATAGTTTGGTATTTGCTTCTGCAAGGTGTCCCCACGGACACACCAGCCCGAGACTCATTCTCATGTTAATTTTTCAGCTTGAGGTTTTCCACACCAAGCAAGCAAAATAAATTTGGACTCCAAAACTTCACAAAGCACAACCTTGGGTTTGATATCTCACCTAGGGACTTTTTTTCCCTCAGCCAAGGCCCTACAAAGACAAACTTTCTTTGCCTTTTCTCTGGACTTAGGGGCAAAGTTTACTATTCCATTTTCAATAACCCTTAGAGGGTTCCAATTTCTGTTACTGATAAAAACCAGAGCCCATGTTGCTGCCCCAGCAACTCAGCCATACCTTTAAAGTTTTGACTGAATTTTAGCCAGCATCTCTAGAGATTTGTGACCAGAAGTTTCAGTACTTTCTAGACCACCATTTTGCTGTAATCAGAAATCATCTCCCTTCATTCTTCACCTGGCTAATTCCTAATTGCCTTTGAGGTCTCAACTTAAATGTGACTTCTCGGAGAGGTATTCCCTAACACACTCCATCCCAATCTAAACTAGTTTATACTTTTATACCAAGAGCACCCTCCTTCTGTCTTAGCACTTGTCATTTATAACTCCACATGAATATTTGTTTAATGCTGATACTCCCTTTAGGTTAAAAACTACATAGAGGCAAGAAAGAAGCCTATTAGTTTACCATATAGCAGAAGGTCTGATTTATAGAAGATGCTCAATCCAGGTTCTGTGACTGAACAAACGATTGTCTAAAAATCAAACAACTAAGAGTAGAATTAACTACCCTTCCCTGGTGGCTCAGCTGGTAAAGAATCTGCCTGCAATGAGGGAGACCTGGGTTCGATCCCTGGATTGGGAACATTCCCCTGGAGAAGAGAACGGCTATCTACTCCAGTATTCTGGCCTGAAGAATTCCATGGACTGTATAGTCCATGGGATCGCAAAGAGTCAGAGGACTTCCCAGGTGGCTCAGTGGTAAAGAATCTGCCTGTTAATGCAAGAGACGCAGGAGATGCCAGTTCCATCCCTGGGTCAGGAAGATCCCCTGGAGAAGGAAATGGCAACCCACTCCAGTATTCTTGCCTGGAAAATCCCATGGACACAGGAACCTGGCGGGCTTCAGTCCATGGAGTCTCAAAGAGTCAGACACAATTGAGCCCTTACGCACAAGAGTAGAGTAGGGACTTCGCTGCCTGTCCATTGGTTAAGACTCTACATTTCCACTGCCAGGGGCACGGGTTCGATCCCTGGTCAGGGAACTAAGTTTCCACATAAAAAGAGTATTACATGGTATCCTGAAACCTATTATCTTCTGTGTCTTGGAGATGATATTCTCTAAGGAGAAAGTATTTTTAATGGAAAAAGGACAGCCGTTTCTGTCATTTCACTTGGCTCGTCTTAGAGAAGCCGTGTTACTCCAGTATTGGTAACCACTGTGTCTTTTCCTCTCTAGAATGGAGATCTCCTCTCATCAGTCTCACCTCCTGCAACAACTGAATGAGCAGCGCAGGCAGGATGTATTTTGTGACTGCAGTATCCTGGTTGAAGGGAAGGTCTTCAAAGCCCATCGAAATGTCTTATTTGCTAGTAGCGGCTACTTTAAAATGCTTCTTTCTCAGAACTCCAAGGAGACAAGTCAGCCAACCACAGCGACATTTCAGGCCTTCTCCCCTGACACTTTTACAGTTATCCTGGACTTTGTCTATTCCGGCAAGCTCTCTCTCACGGGTCAGAATGTCATAGAAGTGATGTCGGCTGCTAGCTTCCTTCAGATGACTGATGTCATCAGTGTATGTAAGACCTTTATTAAATCTTCGTTAGACATTAGTGAGAAAGAAAAGGATCGCTATTTCAGCCTCTCTGATAAAGATGCCAATTCTAATGGTATAGAACGCTCCTCTTTTTATAGCAGTGGCTGGCAAGATGAAAGCAGTTCCCCTCGTTCTCACCTAAGCCCAGATCAAGGAACAGGTATAATAAGCGGGAAATCTTGGAGTAAGTATAATTACCATCCAGCCTCCCAAAGGAATACTCAACAGCCTCTGGCCAAGCATGAACAAAGGAAAGATTCCATTAAAAAGTCCAAACATTTGAGGTTGTCACAGCCTTCTGAAATGGCTCATTATAAGTCAAGCAAACGAGAAGCACGGACATCTGATTCTTCCAGCCACGTTTCCCAGTCTGAAGAACAGGCACAGATGAATGTGGAAATGGACTCTACTCCTGTTAGCTATCAGTATGGTCAAGGATCTGATGTCACGTCAAGAAGTTTTCCAGGTACCCAAAAAGAGAATCAGTCCTCAGTCAGGTTCCAGGACTCCAGTGTAAATCAATCCTATCTCAACATGCCCTTGCTTTTAAGGCAGTTGAACCAAGTGTGTTTTTTTCCCCCTTTTTAAAAGGTCATACTTCTCTAATGAAATCTATACATAAAAGGTAAATTTTTAAAATTAAAATATTGGATAAATCTGGTAAGTCAAAACAATAGAGTTCTGAGGGTCAGAAACCCATGATTTTCCAGACCTGCTTTTCTGTAGATGATTAGATTACTGTTAGATGTTTAAAGCTCTTTTGCAAATGGCTCAGTCCTAACATATATTCGGTTTCTTTTTAAAAGTTTTATATTGTAGTACAGCTGATTAACAATGTTGTGTTAGTCTCAGATGTACAGCAAAGTGATTCAGTTATACACCACACTTTAAATAGTTTATTTTTTTTTTCTGAGTATTCACTCAGGAGGAGTATTTTTATATGGAAAAATTAAATAGAGCAATCATGCATATTGGCAAAGGTTCACAGCCCTAATACCTAAAATAAATTAAATCTGATTTTATTAAGATATAAATGCATAATTTTTAAAAACATAACATTGATACTGTAACTCTGTGTGAAACACCATGAGATATCTCATTTCTATGATAGTAAAATGCAGAGAAATTATGTAGGCTGATAGTTTCAAAGTAGAGAACAAGGATTAGAAATGCATATCATCTAGTCCTCCCAATTAATCAGTTAGCAGATTTGCTTAGTAGTTTGAAAAGTGAAAGTGAAAGTTGCTCAGTTGTGTCCAAGTCTTTGGGATCCCATAGACTATACAGTCCATGGAATTCTCCAGGCCAGAATACTGGAGTGAGTAGCCTTTCCCTTCTCCAAGGGATCTTCCCAACCCAGGGATCCAACCCAGGTCTCCTGCATTGCAGGCAGATTCTTTACCAGCTGAGCTATAAGGAAAGCCCAAGCATACTGGAGTGGGTAGCCTACCCCTTCTCCAGCCGATCATCCCAACCCAGGAATTGAACTGGGGTCTCCTGCATTGCAGGCGGATTCTTTACTAACTGAGCTATCAGAGAAGCCACGCTTAATAGTTTACATGTGAATTTAAAGGAAAATTGTGATAAAATTAAACTGCAGAGCATAATATTTAGAAAAAATTCCAAATATATATATATAGAAGTACAGAGAATAGTATAATTAACCCCTTGCACCTATTATTACCCAGTCCCACTCATGACCAGTCTTGTACCTCTGCCCTTGACTCTTTCCCCTTGTTAATAATTTTTATTGTACATAGGATATTCAGAATACAAACAATTTTTATGTACATTATTTGAAAACAGCATCCACTGTATCTCTGCTCTGCTCTGTTCAGTCATGTCCAACTCTTTGTGACCCTTTGGTTCCACCAGGCTCCTCTGTCCATGGGATTTTTCAGGTAAGAATACTGGAGTGGCTTACCATTTCCTCCTCCAAATCTTCCCCCTTTTAAGTAAATCTCAGACATCATATGCCTTCATCTGTAAATATTTCAGAATGTGTCCCTAAAATATAAACTTAAAAAAACTATAATACCATTATTATCATATGTAAATAAAATTGACAAGTCCTTAATATCACTAAAAGCCAGTCAATATTCACATTTCCCTGGTTGTGATATAAATTTTAGAAAATAATCTTGTTGCAGATAGCATATTTAAAAACAATAGCCACCCCAACTGACTTTTACTAATCACATTTTCCTGTAGGATACTCACATGAAAATACTTAAGATTGTATGATATTGCAAAGCTTATTGAAAATCCGGAGGAGCTCTACCACTGACCAAGGCAAACAGAAATAACAGAGTAAACATGGGAAATCTTCGTCTCATTTTATTTTATTTTTATAATTTTATTTATTTATGATTTGGCTGCACTGGGTCTTAGTTGTGCCTCATAGGATCTAGTTCCTTGACCAGGGACTGAACCCTGGCCCGCTTCATTGGGAGCTTGGAGTCTTAGCCGCTGGACCACCAGGGAAGTCCCCTTTGTCGCATTTTAAAACAGCAAAAAAGTTATCCTTTCTTGGGCTTTGCACTTTTATAATTCTAAGTTATTGAAATCTAACTTCAATAATGAACAGTTGAGGGACTCCCTTGGTGGTTCAGTTGCTCAGACTCTGCACTTCCAGTGCAAGGAGCATGAGTTCAATCCCTAGTGGTGGAACTAAGATCCCACATGTCATACAGCACAGCCAAAAAATAAAAACAAATAACAGTAAGAATAATAAATTTAATAATAATAAATTAAAAAAAATAAATGACAGCTGAATTTAACTATTAAATTGGTGATGTTTGCCTCCAACTATAAGTGACATTTTGAATCCATATGAGTTTTAAAACTAAAGGTTAAAATATCCTTGAAACTTTTTCACCTTTGAAAGAAAAGCAGTACAACTGTATGACAAGTAAGAGCAGGGGGGATAAATATGTATAAATAAAATAAGTTACTTAAAAACATAAACAGTGAACACTTTAACTTTTGGAGTGTGTCTACAGTTTTAAAATTGTAAAGAATCCACCTGCTGATGCAGGAGACACAGGCTCGACTGCTGGGGAGGGAAAAATCCCCTGTGCCGGGCCAGCCGGCTAATGAACAGGTCGAGGACACAATCACCAGAGCACTTGAGAAATGAAAGACTAGGAAAGATGGGGTTGAGAGGGACGGAGTCAGCTCGTGACTGATTCCGACAACTTTATTGAGGGGTAACATACATATATATGCTCACAGGACTCACCAAATTTTAGATCAAAGACATGCATACGTGCAGAACTGCAGACACTAGTTTTAGCTCATGAATTTTATCTCAACTCTTTGAGACTAGCAGAGAATGGCACTGGTGTCTTACAATCAGTTAAAGATTCACAGGAGCTTGATAATCTTGTCAGAGTCAGGAGAATGGGCAAATGGTGGCTGCAGCAATTTCCTTGAGGGAGGTGAGAAAGGCCAATTTGCACTTTAATAAATCAGGGGTGGTGGGACAGAGAGAGACCCTTTTGATCTCTCTCAGGGCCGAGAAGGGGCCTGAGCAGTCAGGCCGGCTCCCCGCACCCCTGGAGAAGGAAATGGCAACGCCAACTCCAGTATTCTTGCCTGGAAAATCTTACGGACAGAGAAGCCTGGTGGGCTACAGTCCATGGGGTCGTAAAGAGTCGGACACAATTGAACGATTAAACAAACAACTACCACTTTACTTTTCAAATCTAGTGACTCTAAGACATTAAATAAAAAGATAAATGGGACTGTGTAAATTACCCAGACTTTGTAAATAAATCAGATCCTGAAGTTATAGTTCTGTACTTAGGATAACATCAACAATCTAATCTTTGTAAAATGTCTTCCTTCTCCTTTTTACCAACCTCTGTGAGACTGGACTCGCCAGCCCCTTTTGGATTCTTGACGTTATTAGAATTGTGGTGACGAACTTTCCGGTAATTTGATCAAACTGTCTCTGACAGATGACCTGCCCAGGATGAGGTTCAAGTGTCCATACTGCACACACGTGGTGAAGCGGAAGGCAGACCTCAAGCGCCATCTTCGTTGTCACACTGGAGAAAGACCCTACCCCTGTCAAGCTTGTGGGAAAAGATTTAGCCGGCTCGACCATCTAAGTAGCCATTTTCGAACAGTATGTATAGGTTTTTCATTGTTTCACTTTTAGGAAATAGATGCATTTATCTGCCTTAGGATAATGGAGTTTGCTAGGAAAATCTTTTCATATAACTCTACAATATTTTTTTAAATTTCCAATTTAATGTTTTTACTTTGCACGTAATGCATTATCTTATTTGTTGATTTTATTTCTTGGCTGCTCAGGATCTTTGTTGCTGCATGAAGGCTTTCGCTAGTTGGGGCAATCAGGGGCTCCTCTCTAGTTGTGGTGTGCTGGCTTCTTATTGTGGTGGCTTCTCTTGTGGAACACGGGCTCTAGAGGACAGGCTTCAGTAGTTGTGGCGCACAGGCTTAGTTGACCCCCAATATGTGGGATCTTCTTGGACCAGGGATTGAACCCCTGTCCCCTTCATTGGCAGGGGTATCCTTAACCACTGGACCACCAGGGAAGTCCCTATATATTTTTAAAAACAGATTTTTTTAGTCTCCTTTGAAACCTTGAAGTAAGGAATGTTCTTTTTTTTTAAAGCTCTTATTTATTTTTGGCTGCGCTGAATCTTCGTTGCTGCGAGCAGACTTTGTCTAGTTGTGAGAGGGGGCTACGTTTGTTACGGTGTGTGGGGCTCTACTTGCGGTGGCTTCTCTTGTTGTGGAGCAGGGGCTCTAGAGCACAGATTCAGTAGTTGTGCACAGGCCTAGTCACCCCCTGGCATGTGGAATCTTCCTGGACTAGGAACTGAACCTGTGTCCCCTGCATTGGTAGGCAGACTCTGGACATTGGACCACCAGGAAAGTCCAAGCGACATTCTTTTGAATATCCATCTCAATTCACTTAAAATCTAACGTGTTTTTATATGCCAGTCATTTCAGTGCCGAAGATAATGTAAATTATAAAAATGTGTAGGTCAGAATCACTGCTGCAGATACTCAGTGTCCACTAGTGATTCATGAATCCTTGTCTGGTAGGCTGTCAGTCTGGTTTCTGCTGACTGACGTCCACACTACACCCTCTTCGTCATGCCTCTCCAGTTTCTCTAGTCTCCTCAAGGAAGGGAATAAGAAGGATTAGAGAGCGACTCTCAATCAGGGAGTGGGCTGTCAACAATCAGAAAGATCTCAGGGAATTTTCTGTTCAGTGCTTTGGTGGTTTAATAAGGTAGTGACATAGGATTTATTCTGCTGTTCATCTTGCAGCAAGAATTTTTTACAAAATCTGTGAAGTATTACTCATACTTTTATTCCACTTATACAAACTCCTTTTAATTTTGAAGGGCATTGGATCACTTGGTGCATTACTTTATAGTTATTTATTCAACAAATATATATTGAGCATACTGTGGGCCAGACCCTTTTCTACATGCTAGGTATACGGCAGTGAGCAAAACAAACTCTGCCTTCCTTAATTTCTGAAGCTAAATTTTTTAAAATTAAAATAACCTTTTATTATTCCAAAAGCAATAAATATGCATTATAAAAAGCAAGAAAATAAATAGAAGTAAGAATAAGAAAATAAAAATATCATATTTACCACCTAGATAGTACCATTCTTAACACTTTATCATGAGGCTTCCCTGGTGGTTCAGTGGTAAAGAATGTGCCTGAGACACGGGTTTGATCCCTGGTCTGGGAATGTTACTGAGCCAGTTGTTTTACAAAACATCCTACATCTGGGTTTCTCTGCTTGCTTCTACATGGTGTCATTTAGCTTGTCCTTCTATCCCCTCTGCATTTTCCAAAAACTAGACATTTAGTCTAAAGGCTTAATGAATTCAAGTAAAATACTTTCATCAAGGAAGAAATTGTGTATTTCTTGTTGTATCACCTTAGGAGGGGCTTCCCTGGTAGCTGAGCTGGTAAAGAATCCACCTGCAATGCAGGAGACTCTGTTTTTGATCCCTGGGTTGGGAAGATCCCCTGGAGGAAGGCATTGCAACCCACTCCAGTATTCTTGCCTGGAGAAGCCCCATGGACAAGAGAAGCCTGGTGGGCTCCAGTCCGTGGGGTCGCTGTGAGTCAGAAATGACTGAGCAGCTAAGCACAGCACATCAGGAGACACAGAATATCTGGTGGGCCCATCATTCGTGTTACGATTGATCTCTGGATTAGGGTGATGATACCATTGCATTATAATTAGAAAAAGAATCTCTGTGGAACTATTTTGGTATTATATGACTATTTCCCCATCAATATTAATTTAATAATATTAATACCAATTGGTAATCTCTGTCCAAATTATTAATTTTACTTGGAGTTGTGAAATGATTTACTGATTTTATCCTTCCTTCTGTATTACTAGCTGGAATTCTATAAAGTAAAGCTTTCCTTCATCACCTGGGGCTATTTGGTTACTTTGAAATAGGGTTCCTACGGGAAAAGCAATATAAATGTTTATTTCCCTTTAATTAGCAATTTTCAGAGTAAGGAGTTGATTTAATAGTAGGCTCAAATGATATATGAGTTTCTTCTGGCTTTATTTTTTTTTTAATAACATACGGTCTCATGAATTTTCATTGATTTATTGTGTTTGGATCCATAACAGTTATTCTTTTTGATACTCAGATTTTCAAATATGTGCAGTGGGGACCCTTGCAGCTGGCTTACAACCCATTAAATTTTCAAAGTGTCTTCGTTTTCTGGCTTTAAAAGAGCCCTAGGCCCGTCTTGTACTTCCCCAGACACAAAACTGGAATCAGCCTTTTCTCAAAGGAGCTGTGGTACATTTCAGTGGGGGATGAAATTAGAAACCAACATTTGAACACCCGGGGCACTCACTGTTATTAGGGCATTCTTTTTATATTCTTTCTGAGCTGATGGTGGTTTAGTCGCTAAGTCATGTCCGACTCTTACAACTCCATGAACTGTAGCCCACCAGGCTCCTCTATCTGTGGGATTCTCTAGGCGAGAATACTAGAGTGGATTGCCATTTCCTTCTCCAGGGGATCTTCCAGACCCAGGAATCGAACCCAGGTCTTCTGCATGGCAGGCAGATTCTTTACCGACTGAGCTATGAGGGAAGCCCCTTTCTGAGCTAGAAGATGCATAATTTTAAAGTAATGGGTTCATGATAATATTTTCAATTTTAACATTCCAGTGTCTCACTTAATTTCTTTGTCTTCTTAATTGTGTTGGATTTGAAGGGGGATGAACATGAATCTGTGTCAGAACTTTGTAACAAGAACAATGCCTCATATGATAACCATAATACTGCTACTGTCTCAGGAGAAATAAAGATACACTTAAAATTACATACTTTCATGGGGAGGGAGGTGGGAGGGGGCTTCAGGATGGGGAACACATGTAAATCCATGGCTGATTCATGTCTATGTATGGCAAAAACCACTATAATATTGTAAAGTAATTAGCCTCCAACTAATAAAACTAATTGGGGGAAAAAAATTTACATACTTTCAGCATTTACTGAGTAATATGTCAATGGTTAAGCAGAAGATAGTAAGTGTATTGAGTGTTAGTCCCATACATATTCTTAGCTATGTTACCAGACTGCATTAGTTTTCTTGGGTTTTTTGATTACTTTGTATTTGGTGGCCTACTTCATAGCATTCCAACTTTTTCTGAAGGAAGATGCCATAGACATTAATATAGCTTTATATATGTAATATATATATGTAATAACTTTTAGGTTAAAATCTATAATCTACTGCTCTGATAGCTATGGAACAAAGTTAGTTATTACTAACTATAATATATAATTATTCATCAATTATAACCTCTTCCCAGAGCATTTCACACATATTAACTCATTTGGTCCACACAACCTGAAGTGTATCCCTATTGGTAATAAGGGAGCAATTAGGAATGATAATAGACCAATATGTAGCAGAACCACCATCTTGGTTGTTTGTAACTAGTATCCATTCTGGTCATCAGGCTTCTATTCTGTTTGCGTGGTACCCATACCAGAGAAGGCAATGGCACCCCACTCCAGTACTCTTGCCTGGAAAATCCCATGGACGGAGGAGCCTGGTAGGCTGCAGTCCATGGGGTCGCTATGAATCAGACACGACCGAGCGACTTCACTTTCACTTTCACACATTGGAGAAGGAAATGGCAACCCACTCCAGTGTTCTTGCCTGGAGAATCCCAGGGACGGGGGAGCCTGGTGGGCGGCCGTCTATGGGGTCGCACAGAGTCGGACACGACTGAAGTGACTTAGCAGCAGCAGCAGCTTACCTTACCAGTTGTTAAATACTTTGACAGTCACCCTGGAGGCAGGTTTCTGTTTTAACTGACTTGCTTCACTATACATGGTTAGTAAATGACAAGATTAGAAAATGACAGAAGCAGAACTAGTACCTAAGCCTTCCAGTTCCTTGACTAGTCTTCTTTCTACTACCTCTTTCATTAATAAAAGTGGCAATAATCCTTACATCAAAAAATATTCTTTTATAAATTTACATTTGGGACATTATTTTTTCTTCCTCAAGCAAAATAACAAAATAGTTTTTTCTCCTGAATTAAGACTTTTAAAGTCCTTAGAATAGTATATGACAGATATTAAGTGTTTGCAATTATTATTATTCTGGGAATATGTCCCATGTTACCTCAGATATAAAAATACTATTGGATTAAGGGATATGTGAAATTATTAAGTATGTAATATTAACCTGAAAACATAATAAACATTATTTAGAGAAAGCTAGTGTTTGATATTTCTGTGACATTACTTTATTACCAAAACCTGTGACCTTTTTCTAATAAACTAGATGTTAATTTAATATCATTGCTTGACTTTGACATGTTAAATTTATGAACTGGTACTTAGAATATCAAACTATTCTGCTTTTGAAAAATCTTTTTTTTAATCACTATTTAATTCTCTATACAGATTCACCAGGCATGCAAACTTATCTGCAGAAAATGCAAGCGCCATGTGACTGATCTAACAGGCCAAGTGGTACAGGAAGGAACCAGGCGCTATAGACTCTGCAATGAGTGCCTTGCTGAAGTTGGCATAGACAGCCTCCCCATTGATCTGGAAGCTGAACAGCACCTTATGTCCCCATCAGATGGAGATAAGGATTCCAGATGGCACATGGGTGAAGATGAGAACAGATCCTACGTGGAGATAGTCGAGGATGGGTCTGCCGATCTGGTCATACAACAGGTGGATGATAGTGAAGAAGAAGAAGAAAAGGAAATAAAGCCCAACATCAGATAGGTGGAATGTGAACCAACAGAGCCTACAGCTTACACTGACGTTCTTGTGTCACTCTTTCCACAGTCAGAGTCTAATCAACAAGTTATCAGATCAACTTAAAAGTAATGACCCGACACCACTTGCATGCTTTCTGAACAGGCCATTGTATCCATTCTGAACTTTACCGCCCTAAAATCTGTTGCTGCACTAGAAAGAAAGACCTAGCTTGAGGTGACACGCTGGATGAACAATTAATCGTCTTACTTTTATTGTGTTACAGAAATACCTTTTTTTAAAAAATATTGAAAAATCTACTTAGGGAACTTTTTTCAAAGAAAATATTTTCAATAAATTCACCACAACCAAACTTTATATAAAATAATTTCAAAGTGTTTCAAAAATATGTAAACTACCACTATTGAATTTTCACAGGGAACTAGGTCAGAGCACATTTAAGGGTCTGGAAACCTACCTGACTTAACTAATTAGACTTTCTGTTAACTTCGGATCTAAAACGACCTATCATTATTCCATTATCCTAAGTGTTTTAGAATTATGGCAGAAGGCAAGTCTAAAATGTTTGAAGTCGTTCATATTTGAAATTTTTGTCATTAAATTAGAAGTTACTCTTATGTAGTCAGTATTTAAAAAAAAAAAAATGGAAGCTGACCAGAGCTTATATATAGTCATCATTTTTTTAAAGCAGGAACCTAATATTGTCAACGTAGTTTTTGAAGACTGGTCAATATAGCTATCTTCCTCTCTAAAGAAAAAAAGGAAAATGAAAACTGGAGGTTCTTACCAGTTCTTAAGAGTAATTTCCTACATTTATATACTGCTCTATTATTTATAAAGTGCTCTTTCTTGCATTTCCCCACCTATCAGCAAGGTAGATAGCACTGTCTCTGATGTACAAATAAGGAAATTAAGGTCAGAAAGTGTAAGTGGTGGGACCAGAGATTGGACAGGTTTTGATTTTAAATAGTCCTCTTTGAACTGTCTCTCCTTGAATTGTCAAACCTCACCAATCTGCAATAATTATAAAAGAAGCCTATGAGAATGAGAACGTATGAAAGAAGAGGAATTTAATCATCTTCGACAACATATAATACCTTGCACTAGAGCTATTCCAGAAGTGTCGAGCAATGTCCCTACAGTATCTATTGACATGTTTTTATGTTATTTATATGTAAAATTTATATATAAAACTATTTGAACAAGTTATTCTCCTAAGTTCTTTAAGATCTTTGCTTGTTTATGTAATTTTTCAAGACAAACTTTCTACTAGGATACAAAATGAAGTTTTAACTCCTCCCCTATATGAATTATAAAACATTCCAAAATTACAGTCAAAGTGAAGAAGCATTATTTTAGTTGTAAAGATTAAATACTAGAAGTAAAGAACTATCCTTCATAAAAGTCTTGGCAAGTTATCCCAATTAAGCTTGTTTTAATTTAATTTTGATAGAGGCTCCATGTATTACTCTGTATTTTTAACTGCCATGACATACCTCAAGATAGTTTTTATGTTATTATTTTCTCTTATTCTTTAATTAACGATTGTCCTTAATACCAATTTGCGGGCTAAAGTGGTTAATTTCTTTCATTTTTTTTATTAATAGGTGATAACCACTTTGTTTTATGGTACTTAATTCTGATTTTTTTCAAGATTCTCCTGATGGTAAATTTCCAGTTGCTTCAAGACTGGATAGTGTGCATTGCATTTTTTATCTCCCAATATGACCATTCCTGAATCAGGAGTCTTAACAATTAAACTGTTATAAATGAGAGAGGGAACATAAGTATAATATGATTCTGAACCATTGGAGCCAATAAGAAAAATGACAGATTTGAGCTTTATTTATAGAAATGAAGTCATGCTTGCATGTGTATACTTTAACGCACTTTAGTCTATGACCTAAATGTTCTTTAATGCTACTATCTTCTGCATGCAAACATCAGCATGAATGTCAGCAAAGTCCACTGAACAAAGTGCCACCAGCACTTGTAGAGCCTTATCAGAGATATGCTTTCTCATAATTGTTTATAACAAGCATCGAGCAACCCCACAAAACAGCTATCAGATTCACCAGACTAGCACATCTGTTCTGTTATTTTAGTATATGAAAGAACATTTGTGACATGTTTGTAAGTTGTAAATAATAGCTACAGTATCACATCATATTTATCTAAGACTTTAGAGACCAATTCTTTTCTAGAGTGAAACTGTCGATTAATGGTTTCTAAGAAAACTGAATTCTTTGGCTCTTAAATGTGGGAAAATGTTACATAGGGGTATAATCTGTTAATATAAACTTTATTTATGCCAAGATTTTTTTTAACATTAGGAAAATAATGGAAGTTGGTTAGACCAAAGTTTGCTGTTATAAGAATGCTGTTTGTCAGCTTCTGAATACCCTTGTAAGTCTGTCTATGGTCCTCAAGAGTATCTGATTGATGGGATGAAGTTTTGCAAAAATGAAGCAGCACTGCAGTCATGCCTAGTGTCTGGACAAAGCAAAATATACTAGGTCGGTGGTTTAAAAGGGTTTTTTTTTAACTCAAGAAACCCTTTTTTCAAGTAAATTTTTTCATAGAGAAGTTCAGCATTTAAAGGAAACTAATAACAAAGCTGCTCTGGTTAAAGCTCCTTGCAAGCCTTTCCCCACACACTTGTGCAGAGCTCAGGAGTCCAACACTGAAAACCTTGGACTGGATCACTTTTTAAATTCCCTTTGGCATTACAGTCTCACTTTATTATTCCTGCTACTCCCGGCAGTTATAAGCTGGTAACCATAGAATCTCTTAGAGCAGCAAATCACATCTTTACAAGGTTTCTTCTATAGTTATCACATCTTAAGACCTTTTTCAGAACAAATTTTTCAATATTGTATGTTTGAGTGATGAAATCAGACATGGTTACTGCTTTTATGTGGCCAAGTTACCACTTAATGGATAAAAAGTTTAGTGTTTCAGTTACTTATGAGCTCAGAACTCAACTCATTAAAGTTATTTTGCCAAGTCTTGCTAAGATGTATTGAAATTTCCATGCGTACTAGTTATATGTATTTGGAGTCCTAAACTTGATACTATGGGAAAAAATCACTAAAAAAAATATAGCATAAGATGTCTTTAACTGGGAAGCTTGATATTAGTAGGTACTGGAGGACCAAACTTTATAAATGGAAAGTTGTATGTTATTTTATATTAGAGTGGATCAGTATTACTATTTATCATTTATATAGCATTTTATATTTGCAAAGTATTTAATAATTTTTATGTTATTCTTTAAGTATCTATGAAATAGGATGTTTATCACATGAAAGGTAAAGAAATTAAGGCACAGAACAATAAAGCAACCTACCTAAGACAACCCAGTGAAACAATGCAGAAATTGGAATTAGAATGATCAGATTTTCTGAACATCCTAGAATAACTTAAATCAACTTAAATCACTGAGGTGTGTTGTGTATTACTCTGTTTTATAAGATGAGTTTATACAAATAACAATTGTTTTAAAGCTGACGTCATTGTATGTGGATAATAAATCCTATACAGAATAAATATCATGTAAAGGATGTGACTTTGGTTACAAGAGTTTCAAAGATAAAAGATTCAGATTGTTACACCAGTGGCATTATTTAGCCAGCTGCTTTATATATTGTAAAGTATAATTAATATTTTATTTTGATACAGGAGTTTCTTAACTATTGACGCTAATTGTGCCATGAAGAGACCAGAAAAATGAAATCCACAGAGAATCTCAAAACTTCATTTTCTAACTTGTCAGCCTTCTCCATAAAATATTAGTGCCAACAAAAAGTGAAATATATTAATAAGACAGACAGGAGAAGCCAAAGGACTAACTTTTAAAGGCAAATTTTTAAATTATTTTTGCAGTGGAAAATTTATTTTAGTATATTTTACTTTATTTTGGCCATACTGACCAGCAGCAGAATCTAAACTCCCCAACCAGGGACTGAAACCCGTGCCCCCTGCAGTGGAAGCACTGAGTCCTAACCACTGGACTGCCAAAGTGAAAGGTGAAAGTCATTCAGTTGTCTCCAACTCTTTGGGACCCCATGGACATAGTCTATAGAATTCTCCAGGCCAGAATACTGGAGTGGGTAGCCTTTCCTTTCTCCAAGGAATCTTCCCAACCCAGAGATTGAACCCAGGTCTCCTGCATTGTGGGCAGATTCTTTATCAGCTGAGCCACAAGGGAAGCCCAAGAAAACTGGAGTGGGTAGCCTATCCCTTCTCCAGCGGATCTTCCTGACCCAGGAATCGAACTGAGGTCTCCTGCATTGCAGGTGGTCTCTTAACCAACTGTGTTATCAGGGAAACCCTGGACTGTCAAGGAATTCCCCAAAGGCAAAACATTTTGAAATGTACTTACTTAAAAGCATGATAAACACTTTTCCTCATCTCTTTTTGTTTTCTTCACACCAGCAAAAACCATTGCATATTTCATCACTTTTAGATAGGAAGCCAGTAACCAGGGTAATGCCCCTCATGTCTTTACCTTTGAGTTTGATTTGATTATTTGCAAACATTACATTAAAAACAGCTTGTCAAGTATGTCTAAGAGCTGATTATACTTTATTTCACTCTTTCAGATTTCTAAATGCACAGATCCATTATACAGTTTCTTGATTTGCTCATTGGGAAAATCTTTTTAATTCCTTATTGATATTATTAACAACTGTTTAATTCTTTTATTAACTTATTCAGCCCATAAGGGAAAAAATTTTTACCTAGATCAGTAGTTCTCAATCTTGACTGCACTTTAGAATCACTTGTGGAGCTTTTAAAAACACAGATGCCCAATTAAAGCAGAATCTCTGGCAGATAGGGCCTGCGTATAAATTTTTTTTTTAATATTCCTAGTGGTTCTTTATGTGCCAAATAGGTTCCCTAGTCAAAGTTTCCCTTTGTCCCCCCCACCGATAGATGCTAAGGATGGGCAGTAGAACCATTTCACCGTCCAGTCCACTGGTTTTGAACCCTATAATTAATGGGGGAGAATTTAAATATGGATGCTGAGTTCAAGAAAACATTTTTTGTGAAGTTTCAAGATACTGTGCATGTTCCCTTATCTAAAGTTTTTATTAGGATCAAATAATATGCACACTAAATTAGTGGGTAATCTTAAAATAACCCATTTTTACTTTGGGATATATTTGCATTCTTATTTTATTTTCAGTACCTATTGCAGCCTGAGAATTCACACAGTACTTCAGAGTAATAAAAGAACTATATTAGGATTATGTGACTGAAATACTATGTCCTGGAATTTTGCAAGCTTTAATGTTTCTTCACTTTTTATAAAGAAACCAGAATACTCTCCAAGTACTGTGAAACTTAATTGTTACACATTAATATTCCATCAATGAACTGAATTGATCCATTTTTATTCAAGTTAAATGTCATACCAGAGAAATAGACTTGAAAGCAAGATGTCTTATTTAAAGAAGGCTTCAGATTAATTTGGAAACAAAAATAAATGTCTTTGCTTTATTTACTTCAAGTATTGCCATTAAACTTTTTTTTTTAATAACTTGGAATGATTTTTTACTTAGAGCATCATCGTCATTCTCACTGTTGAGGTTATGTTTGCAATTCAAACGAGACGAGTGTATCTGTTAAGTAGTAGTGTGTATTGCAGACGCCACTGCTTAATCCTTTACCAAAAGAAAAAGTTAATCCAATAACGAAGTGGCACTTCCTTGCAGAATTCAAAAAGGTTAAATGCTGAAATAAAAGAGATAGTGTGCCTTTTTTTGCATATTTGAATTGATTTAAAGCTTTTTTTTCCCCTGGGGGGAAAAATTCGCAAGGAATACAGCATTGGAAAACGGAGCCTATAAGCATTGGTAACAGATACTCCAGTATTTGGGGGCCGTGTTAAAAAAAATGAAAGCCCCATGTTTCTCCCTGACCACCAGCAATACTTATTCACGCTCAGACGGATGGCCAGGTGGCTTCATATTCTTATTTTCGGGGAAGACTACACCAGTGAGGGACTGAAGAGTAAGAACCTTTCTTTTCCTTTTCAGTCCTATTTCCCCTACTGGAAAGCTATCAGAGAGTCTGACAGTGAGACTCCCAAAGAGGGCCCCAACCTACTAGACACACCTAGAGCTAGATTCTGGGATAGTGAATAGCAGGATAGTGAATAGAAAATGCTGTATTGTGCGTAGTGGGCACCTGATAAAGAGTCTCAGTTAGCCAGGTCTTTACTAGATCGAATGCCTCTGAGCTAGGCACTTACTGCTCCCAATTTAAAAACAGGAGTAAACTGAAGCTTAAGAACTGACCACAAAGTCATCACAAGTCTAGCCCGCACAGTGGGTTGCCTCAGTTAAGATCAGTTCAGTCATTCAGTCATGTCCGACTCTTTGCGACCCCATGGGCTGCAGCACGCCAGGCCTCCCTGTCCATCACCAGCTCCTGGAGTTTACTCGAACTCATGTCCATAGAGTCAGTGATGCCATTCAACCATCTCATCCTCCGTTGTCCCCTTCTCCTGCCTTCAATCTTTCCCAGCATCAGAGTCTCTTCTAGTGAATCAGTTCTTCACATCAGGTGACCAAAGTATTGGAGTTTCAGCTTCAGCATCAGCCCTTCCAATGAATAGTCAGGACTGATTTCATTTAGGATAGACTGCTTGGGTCTCCTTACAGTCTAAGGGACTCTCAAGAGTCTTCTCCAGCACCACAGTTCAAAAGCATCAATTCCTTGGCGCTCAGCTTTCTTTGTAGTCCAACTCACATCCATACATGACTACTGGAAAAACCATAGCTTTGACAAGACAGACGTTTGTTGGCAAAGTAATGTCTCTGCTTTTTAGTTGTGTCTGACCCTTTGAGACCCCATGGACTGTAGCCTACCAGGCTCTTCAATCCATGGAATTTTCCAGGCAAGAGTACTGGAGTGGACTGCCATTCCCTTCTCCAATGTCTCTGCTTTTTAATATGCTGTCTAGGTTGATCATAGCTTTTCTTCCAAGGAGCAAGTGTCTTTAAATTTCATGGTTGCAGTCTCCATCTGCAGTGATATTGGAGTCCCAAAAATAAAGTCTGTCACTGTTTCCATTGTTTCCCCGTCTATTTGCCATTAAGTGATGGGACCGGATGCCATGATCTTAGTTTTCTGAATGCTGAGTTTTAAGCCAACTTTTTCACTCTCCTCTTTCACTTTCACCAAGAGGCTCTTTAGCTCTTCTTTTTTTTTTTTTTTTTTTTTCCTTTAGCTCTTCTTTGCTTTCTGCCATAAGGATGGTGTCATCTGCATATCTGAGGTCATCGATATTTCTCCTGGCAATCTTGATTCCAGCTTATGCTTCACCCAGTCCAGCATTTCTCATGATGTACTCTGCATTTAAGTTAAATAAGCAGGGTGACAACATGCAGCCTTGACGTACTGCTTTCCCGATTTGGAACCAGTTTGTTGTTCCATGTGCGGTTCTAATTGTTGCTTCTTGACCTGCATAAAGATTTCTCAGGAGGCAGGTCAGGTGGTCTGGTATTCCCATCTCTTGAAGAATTTTCCACAGTTTGTTGTGACCCACCCAGTCAAAGGCTTTAGTAGTCAATGAAGCACAAGTAGATGTATTTCTGGAATATTCTTGCTTTTTCAATAATCCAATGGATGTTGGCAATTTGATCTCTGGTTCCTCTGCCTTTTCTAAGTCCAGCTTGAACATCTGGAAGTTCATGGTTCACATACTGTTGAAGCCTGGCTTGGAGAATTTTGAGCATTACTTTGCTAGCATGTGAGATGAGTGCAGTTGTGCGGTAGTTTGAGCATTCTTTGGCATTGCCTTTCTTTGGGATAGGAATGAAAACTGACCTTTTCCAGTCCTGTGGCCACTGCTGAGTTTTCCAAACTTGCTGACATACTGAGTGCAGCACTTTCACAGCATCATCTTTTAGGATTTGAAATAGCTCAACTGGAATTCCATCACCTCCATTAGCTTTGCTTGTAGTGATGCTTCTTATGGCCCATTTGACTTCGCATTCCAGGATGTCTGGCTCTCAGTGAGTGATCACACCATCATGGTTATCTGGGTCATGAAGATCTTTTTTGTACAGTTCTATGTATTCTTGCCACCTGTTAATATATTCTGCTTCTGTTAGATCCGTACCATTTTTTTCCTTTATTGTGCCCGTCTTTGCACAGGCTTTAACATCTACTTGTGCTCATTGACTACACCAAAGCCTTTGACTGGGTGGGTCACAACAAACTGTGGAAAATTCTTCAAGAGATGGGAATACCAGACCACCTGACCTGCCTCCTGAGAAATCTTTATGCAGGTCAAGAAGCAACAATTAGAACCGCACATGGAACAACAAACTGGTTCCAAATCGGGAAAGCAGTACGTCAAGGCTGCATGTTGTCACCCTGCTTATTTAACTTAAATGCAGAGTACATCATGAGAAATGCTGGACTGGGTGAAGCATAAGCTGGAATCAAGATTGCCAGGAGAAATATCGATGACCTCAGATATGCAGATGACACCATCCTTATGGCAGAAAGCAAAGAAGAGCTAAAGAGCCTCTTGGTGAAAGTGAAAGAGGAGAGTGAAAAAGTTGGCTTAAAACTCAGCATTCAGAAAACTAAGATCATGGCATCCGGTTCCATCACTTAATGGCAAATAGATGGGAAAACAATGGAAACAGTGACAGACTTTATTTTGGGGGGCTCCAATATCACTGCAGATGGAGACTGCAGCCATGAAATTTAAAGACACTTGCTCCTTGGAAGAAAAGCTATGATAGGAAGAAAACCTAGACAGCATATTAAAAAGCAGAGACATTACTTTGCTGACAAAGGTCCATCTAGTCAAAGCTATGGTTTCTCCAGTAGTCATGTATGGATGTGAGAGTTGGACTATACAGAAAGCTGAGCGCCAAGGAATTGATGCTTTTGAACTGTGGTGCTGGAGAAGACTCTTGAGAGTCCCTTAGACTACAAGGAGACCCAAAGCAGTCTATTCTAAATGAAATCAGTCCTGAATATTCATTGGAAGGACTGATGCTGAAGCTGAAACTCCAATACTTTGGTCACCTGATGTGAAGAACTGACTCACCAGAAGAGTCTCTGATGTTGGGAAAGATTGAAGGCAGGAGGAGAAGGGAACGACAGAGAATGAGATGTTGGATGGCATCACTGACTTTATGGACATGAGTTCGAGCAAACTCCAGGAGTTGGTGATGGACAGCGAGGCCTGGCGTGCTGCAGTCCATGGGGTCCCAAAGAATCGGACACTACTGAGCAACCGAACTGAACTGAACTTGCATGAAATGTTTTCTTGGTATCTCTAGTTTTCTGGAAGAGATCTCTAGTCTTTCCCATTCTATTGTTTTCCTTTATTTCTTTGCACTGATCACTGAGGAAGGCTTTCTTATCTCTCCTTCCTATTCTTTGGAACTCTGCAGTCAAATGGGTATATCTTTCCTTTTCTCTTTTGCCTTTTGCTCTCTTCTTTTCTCAGCTATTTGTAAGGCCTCTTCAGACAACCATTTTGCCTTGTTGTATTTCTTTTTCTTGGGGATGGTCTTGATCACTGCTTCCTGTACAATGTCATGAACGTCTGCCCATAGTTCTTCAGGCACTCTGTCTATCAGATCTAATCCCTTGAATCTATTTGTCATTTCTACTGTATATTCATAATTGATTTTATTTAGTATTTGATTTAGGTCATACCTGAATGGTCTGGTGGTTTTCCCTACTTTCTTCAATTTTAGCCTGAATTTGGCAATAAGGAGTTCATGATCTGAGCCACATTCAGCTCCCAGTCTTGTTTTTGCTGATTGTATAGAGCCTCTCCATCTTTGGCTGCAAAGAATATAATCAATCTGATTTTGATATTGACCATCTGGGGATGTCCATGTGTAGAGTGATCTCTTGTGTTGTTGAAAGAGGGTGTTTGCTATGACCAGTGCATTCTCTTGGCAAAACTCTGTTAGTCTTTGCCCTGCTTCATTTTGTATTCCAAGGCCACATTTGCCTGTTGAACTTTCTGTTCAAATCTTAACTTTCTACTTTTACATTCCAGTCCCCTATAATGAAAAAGACATCTTTTTGGGGTGTTAGTTCTAGAAGGTCTTGCAGGTGTTTCTAGAACCGTCCAACTTCAGTTTCTTCAGCATTACTGACTGGGGCATAGACTTGGATTACTGTGATATTGAATGGTTTGCCTTGGAAATCAAAAGAGATCATTCCGTCGTGTTTGAGTTTAACAAAACGTCGTTTCTGCCGTTTTGGCCCAATACCGCCAGGGGGAGCTGGTGTGCTTTACCCTGACTTTCCGTTCCCTTATTGCGGTCTGTGGATCACAGCGCATCAGTGCCTTGGGCGCCCCTGCCCCTTGCGCGCCCGACCCCGCGCCGGTAGCGGACTGAGCGCTTGGCCTCGTCGCTCGCTGGGAGAGGTTGGGGTCATAACTCTTTAAGAGAAACTTTGAACAACAAATGTTTTAGCCTGACGGCCAGGTGAGGTAGGTTAATATGGCAGATGAAGAAACTGAGGCCTAGAATGCTGAAAAGTCTCGGCCAACTTAAAAAAGTTAGGATGTTTCAAGAAGGAAACTGGAAGCAGAGGCCTTGAGTCCTACCTCAGTTGTGTTGGACCCTTTGCCACCACATGGACTTAGCCCACCAGGCTCCTCTGTCCATGGAATTTTCCAGGCAAGAATACTGGAGTGTGTTGCCATTTCTTTCTCCAGGAGATCTTCCTGACCCAGGGAACAAACTCGCTTCTCCTGCATTGGCAGGTGGATTCTTTACCACTGAGCCACCTGGGAAGCCATAGATATAAATATCCACATATTGGAAGATGAGGCAATCACCAAGTAATCTACTTTCTGTTCTGCAAATCACATGCAAGTGCATGTCCTGGAAGAACTTTACATTCCAGAGAGACATATATATATATGGTCAATGATGGTGTGTGATAGAAAGTACCAAGTGCCTGAGGTACATCCATTTATTCAACCACTGTCTCAGTATCTACCATCTGCTGTTTCTTCCAAGCTCTCAGATTCCTAGGTGGAATTCAGACAAAGAATTTAGGTGGGGAGAGTATCACATTTATTAATTTTGTTTTTACTCAAAAACAAACATAGATAACAAAAATGGTATTTAACGCCAATATGAAAAATAACACTGCTATATTTGAAAGAAAAAAAAAGATGACTTTGAAACTACACTTTAAATAATGGAAAGAACATCCAATTAGGAAATACAAGGGAAGGACAAGAGAAATGACCTATAACTAAGGAAAACTAGCAAATAGCTGAGCACAGGGGATGGAAATGTAAGAGGAGTTCAAGAAAATGCCAATGTGAGCTGTGGGGGGATAAGGGCACTGCTGATAAAAGAAGAACGAATTTGGGTATGAAAACACACTAAAGATCTCTCCCTAAGAAGCATATCACCAACGGCTTTGGAATCAGGAAGAACTGGAAGCATCACTGAAACAGACCATTAAAAGACGGAAGGTACAAAAAACAATCAGAAGCCAGTTCTCTTGCCCCTTAAGGTGCTTGCAACATAGAAAGGGAGTTGACTACTACATATATTAACTGACTTAAGGAACTTTATGAAGTTTGTATTCATAGTTTAAAATGTCTGAGGATTTCACTGGGCTTCCCTGATAGCTCAGTTGGTGAAGAATCCACCTGCAATGCAGGAGACCCCGGTTCGATTCCTGGCTTGGGAAGATCTATTAGAGAAGGGATAGACCACCCGCTCCAGTATTCCTGGACTTCCCTTGTGGATCAGTTTGTAAAGAATCTCCCACCAGTGTGGGAGACCTGGGTTGGGAAGATCTCCTGGAGAAAAGAAAGGCTGCCCACTCCAGGATTCTGGCCTGGAAAATTCCATGGACTGATAGTCCATGGGGTCGCAAAGAGTTGGACACGACTGAGCCACTTTCACTTTCAAGTATTTCACTGGAAATAAGAGGACTCAGAGAGTGGTGAAAGTGTTATAAAAACAAAAAGAATCTGGACAAGAATTCAAAGGTAGGAACTGATGAGTTGTGTGGTATGAACTTTGGTTGGATGGGCTGCACTGGTACTGAGAGAAGGCTGAGTGAGCCCTTGGGAACATCCATAAAAAAGAAAAGATACCCTGTAATCCATTCATCTTTCTTCTCACTGTGACACAGCCCTTGAGTGGTTAAATCTGCAAACTGCAAGGAAATCCGGAAGGGACAATCAGTGGAAGGGAGTCCTGTAGAAGGCACCTAGCTTGGCTTAAAGGGACAGGCAGAGCTTTTGAAAACAGCTCAACTCAGATATGGAAGAAAGAAAACTAAAAAAGTGGAAGAGAGAAGGCAGGAGGAAAGACAGAAGGGAGTAGTTTTGTTTTCCCTTCTTAATTAACAGACTCTGGAATGGTACTGGCTGACCAGACTTAGCCTGGTCACACCCCCTAACCAAGCACTGTTTTTTTTTTTTTTTTTTTTCTCTTTTTTTCTGTTCTGGACTTCCAAAAAAATTAAGGTGAAAAAGAAAGGGGGCTGTTAGCATTTAGGCTTGTCCCAGTAATAGTACTAGCCCTCACTTAGCGTTACTATGTGTCAGGCACTGTCTTGAGCTTTATGTGTATCAGTTTAGCTCAGTTCAGTCGCTCAGTCGTGTTCGACTCTTTGTGACCCCATGGACTGCAGCACACCAGGCTTCCCTGTCCATCACCAACTCCTGGAGTTTACTCAAACTCATGCCCATTGAGCCAGTGATGCTATCCAGCCATCTCATCCTCTGTCGTCCCCTTCTCCTCCTGCCCTAAACCTTTCCCAGCATCAGGGTCTTTTCAAAAGGGTCCATTCTTCTTTATGTGTGTACATTCATTTAATTCTCTCAACAACCCTTCACCAGTTACAGTTTGGAAAGTAAAGCAGACAGAGGTTCACCAGCATGCGCCAAGTCAGACAGTGAGTGGAGGAACCAGCACTTGCACCCCTGTGATTTGGCCCATTTGTGCTGTTAACCACTGCACTCCCAAAATCCTCAAAATAAAAATGTTACCACAGCAGTGTTTAAATTCCAGAGCTCCAAGTATAACTCCAAAATGACTCCCCTTCTCTTCTTTTACAAAATAAGGTTCTTTTTAAAAAATATTTATTTTTGGCCGTGCTGGGTCTTCTTTGCTGAGCAGAATTTTCTCTAGTGGTGAGGGGGGCTACTCTCTAGTTGCAGTTCATGGGCTTCTCATTGCGGCGGCTTCTCCTGTTGTGGAGCACAGGCTCTAGAGCGCTCAGGCTTTAGTAGTTGTGGCTCGTGGGAGTAGTTGGCCCACAGCATGTGAAATCTTCCCAGACCAGAGATTGAACCTGTGTCCCCTTCACTAGTAAGTGGCTTAACCACTGGACTACCAGGGAAGTCCACAAAATAGGATTCTTCACTATGGTAGCAAAGCTGGGGGTACCTGATCCATGAGTGGTCACTATCTCCACTTCAGAGTTAAACTGAGCCTTGGAGAGGTTCAAGACATTTCCCAAAGTCATACAGCTAGCAAGTGACAGGGTTAGGATGTGAATTCATGACTCTAATGTTCAAGCTTATATTTGGAGGTAGTTTAAAAAACACACGTGTGCTAAGTCACTTCAGTTGTGTCCAACTCTGCAACCCCGTGGACTGTAACCCCACCAGGCTCATCTGTCCATGGGATTCTCCAGGCAAGGATGCTGGAGTGGGTTGCCATGCCCTTCTCCAGGGGATCTTCCCGAGCCAGAGATAGAACACACAGTGGTGTATTTATTTGGCGGTGGGAAAAAATATATATATATAAACCCACTATTTTCTACTGTCTTATTCTGATATTAGATTTGTCAAAATATTATTACTAAATAACATTTAGTTTTGGAACTTTTAGAGTACGTGTCAAAGAAAATGAGACAGCCGTTGTCTATCATCTATTTTTGAGTTCCTCCTTACAAACACTGCCCAAGTGTGAAGTGGTTCCTTATATGGAAAAAGTGAGAAATAGTTATTGTACTAACCTCACAGGGCTACCACCTGGATCATAAGCATAGAACATATGACCTGTTATATATTAAAAGATATTGTATAATGACAATGAATAGTTTCTGAAGTCCCCAGTCTGCCTCTACTAGCTAGGGGGTTTTAGGTGTCATTAATCTCTTTATTTGTAAAGTGTAGGGCAATTGTACTACGCATAGAATTGGTAACAAATGGTAACATACTAAAAGCATCTGGAAAAATGTTTTGTACAGAGAAGACCTAAATATGTGTTTATGACAAAATAAATATGTTGGCCCTAAGAGGACTTTCTTGCATGTCCAGAATTCAACATTAAGTACTTGTTCATTTCACAGGTAACAAAACAAAATACAGAGGGTGTTATATGGGAAATATTATAACTGATCAATTACTACAGTCACTAAATTCTGAATAAGTTTATTCTGTAAGCTTTCAGAGAGTATCTTTTTCAGTTTCCTGGTTTTTTAGATGAAGAAACTCAATTCTCAGTCTCAATCTGGAATTTCCCAAACCTTTTTAAGCTCAGACTTCAGAAATGGGCAGAATTCTAGTCTACATGGGGCACTTCCCCAACTTCCAGGAGGGTATAAACTATTTTCCCACCCTTTCTTCTTGAACATTCTTTGTCAGAGCCCACATGGTAATAGCAAGGTGGAAAGAGAACTGACAAGAGTGGCTGTAGGGACATGTAACCACTTAGCCAAAGCATCAGTGAGAAAAAGTCATCACATCACTACTGTCACTTTCCTGAAGTCGCTGCCGTCATGTTACACACCACTGTACCCATGACAGTGCCTGTCTGACTAGTAGCAGACCCAGATGGTGTGATTTGGACCTTTTAGGCTAAACGACTCTTCCAATAACAGGTATCTTCTCTTCCTCAGCTCAGTTGTTTAAAATATATTACTAGATCACAGACATTTAAAATTGGAAAGAAACTGAGGAATCACTAAAGCACACCTTTCACACACAGATGAGGAAATAGGCTCACGGTCAAGCAGAACAAAGGCTAGGAACTGAAGCTCGTGACCGGCAGCTCCAGTGTTCTTATAGATGTGCTCAAGCAGCCGATGTGCAGTCTCTGCTCAAGTGATAGCGCTCTAAGAGACTTAGGCCACTGACCACCGAATAGTAACATGTATTATGTGTTATCTGACTAGTGAACATTAAACAAGTAAAACTGAATAAGCCTGCAAATCTTTGTTGCTGTTGTTTAGTCACTAAGCTGTGTCTGACTCTTTTGTGACCTCATGGACTGTAGCCCGTCAGACTCCTCTGGGATTTCCCAGGCAAGAATATTGGAGTGGGTTGCCATTTCCTTCTCCAGGGGATCTTCCCGACCCAGGGATCAAACCCAAATTTCCTGCTTCACCTGCACTGACAGGCGACTTTTTTTTTAACCACTGAGCCAACTGGGAAGCCCAAACCTTTAAAGCTAAGTAGAGAAGCTTAAGTTCAGAGACCCCTGAACCCTGAGTAGTTAGGGAGGCAGCGTGGAAGTGACTTGAGCTAGAATGAACTAAGATCCCGAAAGCCGCTTGGGGAGGTCAATCAATCAATAAACATACAAAATGTGCCTGAGACTAAGAAAGGTGAAGGAGTGCTACCCTGGTGATCCTTGAAGAGCTAACTATCCAAACCATAGGCTCTTGCCCTTGTCTTTGTGCTAAATCCCTGGGGAAAAATAAGGTGGTGCTCAGACAGAACACTTAGAAAGCTTACAGACAAGCTTTTTAGATCAAGTTCAGCACATTGTAATATTTGTCACCACCCAGTGGTAATCTTTTCTCACTAACATGTGAATAAATAGCAACTTTGCAAGGAAGAATACCTCAATCCATGAACAGAGAATGGAATAATGTTGCAAGTCAAATGAAAGCAGTTTGATTTTTTTCAAAGTTATCTACTTCGAAAAGTTCAGATCATTTTAAAGTTGTTTTCCTGGCCTCTTGCCGTCTTAGAAATGAAGAGCTTAGGTAATTTTTAAAAACCAAAGAAACTTTAAAAAATTCTCCTTTTCTCTAATGGTATAAATATATTGGCTTTAATATAAAATTGTATGTTAGAAAGAAGGGCCCATTTGTATATGCATCATGTTTTATCTTATGGGAAAAAGTGTCAATATATCAGTGCTAAAAAAAAAAAGTGAAAGTAAATCAGGACTGTTTCTAGAAAAGCCTTCCAATTGTTCAAATATAATTATTTCATCTAAGAAAACCAACTAGAGTACAGGATTGGGCTCTGTCCCACAGCAATCCAAAACACAACCTCTTTTAATGTACATATAGAAAATATATGTGTTAACCACATTGGAAGAAAAGCAAAATATTGGCTCTAGGATTTCTCAAATTACATTTTTTCCAAGGTGCATTCAGTAAGAGTACTGGGGCTTCAGTGTTTCTCGGGCTGCTCTCACATCAGTGATCGCTCTTGGGACCAGGCGGGAGGATTTGCATTCCGCTGGAAAGGTGTAAGGCACCTGCTGCTACAAAGGGGAATTAATGAAGGAGGAGCCATACTTGCCACTTAAAGAATTATTTAAAGTTTGATTATTTGGGTAACAAAGACCAAGGCTATACCTTGATTTTTCATTTCTGAAAGTCACACTTTAAGTCAAAAAAATTTTTGTTCTGCAAAACTCCATATGTAAATTCTCCATGCAGAGTTTATATCATGGTATCTTGCTAAAAGGAAGAGAAAAAAACAGTTCTTCATAGGAATCTCTCTCTCTCTTTTTTTTTTTTTTGTATCTTAAATGTCAATGATCACAAAAACTTCTGGCTTCTCTTCATTATAGACCTGCATTGCTGAGTACGTTATTGCTTTGACTTCAGTTCCCTAAAGTTGGGGTTAAAGAAAAAAAAAAAAACATTGAAATTAGAACCATTAACTCTAGTAATAATTGGCAGAAAGGCAAACTTTTAATGTTATTCTGAAAAACTCATATGAAACAATCATTTATCAAATGAGTATAGTATTATCCACTGAACCAGTAAAAATGAGACACAAATGTGCACAGAAGAAAAAGCACTTACCCAGACTTAGGAGATGGAGCATACGATAGTCCTGGCTTGTTTGCACCTTGACTAGAAGCTGTCTGACCCCTGGGCATCAGCCTTTACATTTACCAAACGGGCTGAATCCAAGAACACAAAGCTTTTCTATTGTTTGGGTCAGGGCTCCTTCTTAAAGCTTCCTCTTCTGTACTGTCTAGCCTGGGCCCTGGGAACTCAGCCTATTCCCTTCTCTGAATGGCAGCCATCCTACAGACAAATGCCTACTGTTATCCAATATCTCCATGTAGATATCTAATAGGCATCTCAAACATAATATATTCAAAAGAAAATGCTGCTGTAATTTATATTATAAAAATAACTTGTTTTCAATCTACATGCTCCACCTCTACTGGTTTCTATTCTTCTTAAGCTTCTCTGCCCCAAGGCTCCTTCACAAAGCTTCATTACTACAGCTACTGGAAGCTACTACATGATTTCTCAGTCAACTCCAATGATTTAAGACTCCTTGACCTAAACACAGGGGTCAGCAAACTACAAATTAAATTCAAATTGGCCTACCGCCTATTTTTGTACAGCCCCACAAACTAAGAATGACTTTTACATTTCTAAATAGTGGCCAGAAAATAAATAATTAAATAGTAGTCGGGGGAGGGGAGTGAACAAAAACACTTTACTGGAACACATTCACATTCATTCATTTAGGTGTTGTCATGGCTGTTTCGCACTACAAATGAGTAGAATAGTTGCTCTTCTCTTGTTATCAGTCCACAAAGCACAAAACATTAGGAAAAATACTGCCTACCCCTGTTCAAACAGATTGAACGAGTACACAGTGAAGCCAAATACATTGGCAAATACTGAATCTGGAGAAGCACAAAAGAGAACACCTTTCTCTTAGGCTTTCTAGTATCCAAAACATTGGATGTTTAGAGAACATCCAATCCAACACCTTCATTACTGGGAAAGATATGAAAGCTTGAAAAGGGAAAGGGACTCTTAGGCCCCAAAATACTCTGCAATAAACCTGATCCTACAGCCCAAGGCAGACTCCTAATCTTCCAAATCAGAAATTGCAGGGTTTTAACATAACATGTCCAGACAGGTCATATTAGTCTGGGAAAAATTTAGGAGTTTATACCAACTTATGAGAACTAGTAAGTTACCTGTAACGTATACTGATTTTTTTATGGTAAGGTCAAATAAAATATTTTTAATGGCTGGATTTAAAAACATACCTGAGGGTGCTTGGACAATGAGAATTCTTCTCCCCACCTTAAGAAAAAGTAAAGCATGATTAAGATTTCCAGGATTTAACATTTATTCTCTCTTTCTACATTTTAAGATAAGCCTTATAAATGTGGTTAAGATATGGGCTTCCCAGGTGGCTCAGTGTTAAAGAAACCACCTGCCAATGCAGGTGATGCAGGAGATGTGGGTTTGATCCCTGGGTCAGGAAGATCCCCGGAGGACAAAATGGCAACCCATCCCAGTAATTTTACACGGAAAATTCCATGGACAAAGGAGCCTGGCAGGCTTCATACCATCAGATCACAAAGAATTGGACACAACTGAGCACGCACACATAAGATACTAGAAAGCCTAAAGGAATGAAGGGAGAAAGGAGCTATAAATTTCAGTTTGATGGTCGGCAGATATAGCTACTGAACTTGTACAATATCCTTTTCAACAAGGTTGATAATGTCATAGTACAGTATACACAGGTAGATTCTCAATAACATTGTTTAATGAATACTGGCTTCTAATAGAGGAGCAAGTTCAAAATTTTCACTGTACTCAGGGCTATAGAACTAATTAAATAATATCTTCATTGGAGAAAGCAGGTCTGAGCACCATAAAGGCAAAATACAAGATTCCGTAATATGATCTGAACTTAATTGTATTTTATGACTTTTCAAAAAATGGCCATGGTGTGTACCTGGAAAGCCCTAGAAGGGTACTCTCCTAGAACTTGAGATGAGTATCCTCTCTCCCTTCAACACTAAAGTGGCTGAAGATCACAGTAGTAAAAGCAGTAGCAGTACCAGAAAGAGCAAAGTTTTAAAACTCTGTTCAACTATTTATTAGCTAATTACCCTTGGACAACTCTGTTTTCTTATTCATTAAAAAAAAGGGAGGTGGAGATAATAAAAGATCTCACTTTACAAAACAAATGTAAAAAGTTCAACATAAAATGGAAAAGATAAGTTTTATGTAAAAGTAACCTAAAAGATATCACTAGATGACTGAAGAAACTTGGAAAACACCAAATCCAATCAAAGTGCCCTAATCAAGCGTTTGCAAATTCGGGAAGGAAAAGTGTAACTTGTTAATAAAAGGAAATGGTTTGAATGGAGTCTAGGTGTGAGGATCTATAACAAAGGCTACATCAGCATTTCTCATCACCAAGCTAGATTGTACACAAATATCTGCGCCATCCATCAATGATAGATTTTTTGTGTGTTAAAAATCAACAAATTGGGAATTCTGTTTACCAATCCAAATCACCTGTGTTCTGACAAGTTTCTGGTCCTCCAAAGCTGAGGTGAAAAAAAAAAAAAAGAAAAAACAAAGCTGAGGTGAACCCTTGCTCCTAGGTGGTTCACCAAGCTTAACCTGCAAAGCCCTACTGGGATGCAACTGGTCTCCTGATTTAATGTTTCTATTTGTCTTCCTGCTCTCTGAGTACACTGAAGACTGTAACTTAACATTTTACATGACCTGTATCTTAAAAGGTTTTCAAAACTTACCCAATTGACCGTATTTTGAAATTTCTTTGGTCGATATTAAGTACTTTGACTTCCTAAAGAAGAAAACAGTTTTCTTTTAATTTTAATAGAAGTTCATAACAGACCATCTACTAAAACATATCAAGGTTATCACTTTTCCAAGATAACAGCATACAACTTCTCTGAAGCAAAGAAAATTAAAATGTTAACAACAAGCTATGTATTTCAAGAAAATATGGTTTTTTCTTACCTATTCAAGGGAGGTATTCTTGAAAATGTACAATTTAAAGTATAAGTCACAAGAATTTTTCTGTAAGATACATAGTGGAGGATGACCTAGGATTTCAATCACTCTGGGGGTTTTTCAGCTTTATATATTTAGAGGTGATATTATAGGCTCTTGAACTCTGTAGGACAAACGACCCAGTTAGAAGAATATATGTAGTGGAGCTGGTAAGGGAGTGAATGGAGGAATTATGGAGCAAAGACGGCCAGGTGTGTTAGAAACAATGAGGTTGGAGAGGTGTTCCCTTCTGGAGGTTGATGGCAAAAAGCAACCTCCATTTAGCTTTTCCTTTTTCACATTAAGGAAACCAAAAGCACCATTTTACTTTTTTTCTGGCTGTACTGCACAGCTTGCAGAATCTCAGTTCCCCAGCTAGGGGGCCATCAGCAGTGAAAGTACAGAGTCCTAACCAGTGGACCACCAGGGAAGTCCCTAAAAGTGCCAATGGCTCAGGGGTAAAGAATAGCCTACATTGCAAGAGACACAAGTTTGATCCCTGGGTCAGGAAGATCCCCTGGAAAAGGAAATGGCAACCCACTCCAGTATTCTTGCCTGGGAAATCCCACGGACAGAAGAGCATGGTGGGCTACTTTTTTGAGAGAAAAGTCAGACACCACTGAATGACTAAATAATAACAACATAGTAGACCTGCTAAATATCAAATGGGATAAAAGGAACTTATGGACGAACATTTAAAAAGTTCAAACTTGAGAGACATAAAACATGCTGACAGAGAAGAGAGTATGTGCATTCTTCTGACTCAAGATACAGTGAGTGACAAGTGTATGAGATCTAAATACAAGATGCACATACATAGGCAAACTCAGGTTAACCAAGAAGAGCCTATGGTCACCATAATTTCTGCACGTCATCATCTTACATATCTGAATGGTTTCATTTTCCATCATATATTCTATTTTAAATAGAATGTTCTGTTTTAAATCACTAGTTTTATTCTAAAATATGAACTCAAAATGCATTTTCTTAGTAAAAAAGAAAAACTTGCTTACCCGGGGTATGAAGAATTCATCAGCACTGAATTTATAAAGCCACTCATCCAAAAAGTGAAACAGAAGAGACTGTAAGTCATCGCCTACACAGGGTCAGAAAGAAGCATAAAGAACGGTGTTTAATAATTCTCATCTCTCAAAACTTGTTTGAATTTTACAGTGCAATAAATTTCTTCGGCTCGTTGAAAGAACAAGCTCATAATCAACTTTGTTGTACCTCCTGTAAGTGTATACTGAAATTATATAGCATCTGAATACCTGTATAACAATTTCTTCCTTGTGAACAAACTGATTACCTTGGGTTTCTACTTCTATTGTTTGCAGGGGCTCCACAGTCCCAGTATCTGTCATGTAACCAAACATGGCCATTGCACATTGTTCAAAAGCTTCCTCCAGAGTGTCTCCCCAAGCATGTAACCTAAAGAAATGCATTCGTGCCTTGTGTAATAGGATTCACTGCAAGACAGAAAACTCGACAGCAAAGTCAAAGTAAAATCAACACTGTAAATGCAAAAGCAAAGGTCTCAATCAATTTAATGACACTGAAACCAGGTGCTTTCGAACCATCATTTTCATGTTCTAAAGAAACCAAAACAGAGGGGAAAAATTAAAACTAGGGACTGCAAGATTAAAAGATCAGTCTTCCTGTGTTAAGCACATGATTTCAAAGGCATAAACTCCAGCTCTACTCACTGGACATCAGCTGTATGATCCAAATCTGAGGGAGAGAGGAAAAAACACTAATAAGTAACTAGACTTGACTTGCAAATCACAAGAAAATGACTCTAGATTATTATTAAGAACATCATTCTTGAAGAACAAGAAAATGCGGGTTGACCATCCACCTTTTACTAACCATTTACACAAAAGTTGTCATTGTTATGGGTTACTTTTTAAAATTTCTAAGCATTTACAGCTATATTCTATTAATATTAAATAAATGAACTAATATTAAGTAACAGAATAGTTATATAACAGCATATTTATGATAAAGGGTTATTTCTTTTAAAATCAAGATTTATATTTAAATGAATGATGAGAATTCCCTGGCAGTCCAGTAGTTATTTGGCCTCCACACATAGGTTCAATCTCTGGTTGAGGAACTAAGATCCCACATGACCTGCAGCAAGGCCAAAAAAACTAAAAAATAAATAAATAACGGAATGATAGTTTTTGGAAGGTAGCAAGGCCATGGTCTTCGAGGTGATCCAAAAAGTGTCTACTACAGCATGTGTATATGCTTGTGCCCAGTCATGTTCGACTCTTTGCAATCCCATGGACTGTAGCCCACCAGGCTCCTCTGTCCATGGAATTTTCCAGGCAAGAATACTGGAGTGGGTTGCCATTTCCTACTCCACTAATACATCATAGGTTTTCAGTAAACAAATGCCATTTCCTGCTGTTAGTTACATTCCCCAACAAAACAAATCAATATCTTTCCTAATATCTACTTGTGTGTGTCAGTGCTCAGTCATGTCTGACTCTTTGCAACCCCATAAACTGTAGCCTGCCAGGCTCCTCTGTTCATGAATGACCAAAATTCTAGAAACTAAGTCATTAAAGATATAAAATTCCAGATTTCCCAGTCTCACCTTTTCGTGAACAGCTAGCCAAACCCCAGATAAAAAACTCTTGTTATTTTTAACAAGAGTCAAGTTTTATATTTGTTAATTTCTTGCATTTGAAGGAATCCTCATGATAGCCTTGGTCAATAAAAGTTTTGAAAAGTAAACTCCACAATATGTATTACAAGCTTTTTCCTGATAGTCCCACAGCAACACCAGGAAGTAACAACTGTGACTGTAGTAAGTTACCATTGGATCTGTTATTTTAATATTTCAGAGTCTATTCTTCACTCTTAACCCTGACTTCCATCAATTCTTCCTACTTAGGATCACAGAATATTCAAGCTAGAATGAGAGATCATGTAACAGAAATCCTTCAAGTACAAGAAGAAACTTGAAATCCTGAGAGATTGTATAACTTGTTTAGGACTACACTGCTGATTAGAGTTGGGACTAGAACTGAGATTTTCTGACTCCCAGTTTAGTGCCCTTTACATCATAACACATCTTCTTCTGGTGACACTCAGGGTTTAAGCTCACCTCTGATTTACTCAAAATATTACTGAGGCCTCAGTACATTTTAGACACTAATGGGCTCAATGACCAGCAGAGATGACAGACAAGTTAAAGGAAAGCATGTGGCCACAAAAGGCCATAGCAGAATGTTCACAGCAATTTTACTCCCCCAAATTAAAAACCCAATGTTTGTGAAGAGAATGTGTTGTGAGGAATACTATGCCACACTGCTCAGCAATAAAGAAGCATGAACTAGTGATATGTGCACTAACAATAGTCTCAAAAACATCAAGTGAAAACTGCAGAAGTCTCACACACATATCTCCATCCAAACCCCCTGCACTGAGACACATGACCAACTTTATCGTGGCTTCTAGCAGCTTAAGCCTGTGCACCCGGGATCATCATGGCCCCACTGTTACAATGCCTGCCTGAGAAAGCTCTACACTGTAGGAGAATTTATTGCTTGTTCCCAGACAACCCCTGACAATAGGTCCTTGACCTCCCTTTCTCAGAGCATTCACTAAAAAGGGCTTACGACTGTGAATATTTATCTCTTGCAACTCAGAAGTATCTTTCCCATTCCTCTGAAATGTAATCATCAGGAAGAACTCCCAGGCTCTGTGGGAGAGAATTCTAACTTGATAACTGCCAGCTAGCAAACACTGCTGCTCCAACGACATTTACACTGACCACGTTTTTGTAATTTTTCATTTCTAGTCTCTGCCGAACCCCTGCTCTCCCCATCTCTCCTTCTTCTTTTAAAAAGTCCAATCTCCTCTGCACAAACCCAAGGAGATCTCAGTCCTTTCCCCTGCTGTCCATAATTACTGAATAAAGTCCACTCACCACTTTAATGTCTAACATTTATCAGTGATACTCAGTGAAGACGCCATCGATATAAAAGAATGTGTACTGTGTGATTCCACTTATACAAAACTCTAAAACAAACAAAAGTAAACTATGGTGAATGAAATCACAGGGTGTGACGACAGAGGCACACATACAATGCTAGTGAGTATAAATTGGGGAAACTTCAACGACAGAGAGTTCGCAATAATTACTGAAGTTTAAAATGCAGCTACAGAAAGAATGTATATATATGTATAACCAAATCATTTGACTGTACAGCAGAAATGAACCAACACTGTAAATACCTAGGGGCTTTTCACATGGCACACTGGTAAAGAATCCATCTGCCAGTGCAGGAGACCCAAGAGATTCGGGTTTAATCCCTGGGTCGGGAAGGTCCCCTGGAGGAGGAAATGGTAATCCACTCCAGGATTCTTGCCTGGAGAATCCCATGAACAGAGGAGCCTAGAGGGTTACATTCCATGGTGTTGCAGAGGTGGACATGATTCAGCAACTGAGCAAAGCACACACAGTACATCAACTATACTCCAATTTTTTAAAATACTGAAAAAAATGCAGATATCCTTTACCAAAGTAATGTAACTTCTGGAAATTTATTCTACAGATACACTTGCACATGTGCCAAACAATGGATGTACGGGTGTATTCACTGCTGCATTATTTCTAATAGCAAACAAGTACAAATATAAATGTCCACCAACTAGAAACTGAATAAATTAAAGTACATCTTTGCATGTACACATATGAAAATGTTATGACTGGCTGATCTAGAAAGCAAGACTAAGGGGTCTGGAATCAGAGCTGACTTTTCACTGCATACCTGTCATACTTTTTGAATTTTGAATCATAGGTAATTTTTTAAAAACTAAGAGAAAAATGAAGGGAATACCAGACCACCTTACCTGCCTCCTGAGAAATCTGTATGCAGGTCAAGAAGCAATGGTTAGAACCGGACATGGAACAATGGACTGGTTCAAAACTGGGAGAGGAGTACTTCAAGGCTATATACTGTCACCCTGCTTATTTAACTTATATGCAGAGTACATCATGTGAAATGCTAGGCTGGATGAAGCACAAGGTGGACTCAAGATTGCCGGGAGAAATATCAATAACCTCAGACACCAGTGAAGCCTGGTGGAACTGACTGAGTGATTGAATTGATTGAAGAGAAAAATGAGCTAGGGAGACATGCAGGGTCTAGAAAGTACAGAGCCTAGTATGCTATGATAAATAGTTGTACTCTATACAGAGGACCTTCCCAGGTGGCTCAGTGATAAAAGAATCTGCCTGCCAAGCAGGAGACATGGGTTTGATACCCGGGCTGGGAAGATCCCCCGGAGAAGGAAATGTCAACCCACTCCAGTATTTTTCCTTGGGAAACCCATGGACAGAGGAGCCTGGTGGGCTGTAGTCCATGGGGTCACAAAGAGTTGGAGACAACTTAGCAACTAAACAGCAGCATACAGAGAACAATGTGAAATAAATGAAAGAACATTAGGGGGGAAATAAGAGCCAGATTTGTGCTCCCCAAACCACAACCACCTTTAGGGCTAACAATTTAACATTTATATAGACTAACTAGAGTCTGCACTATATTTTCACATTTATTATTATCTCATTTAGCCCTCACAGGAAGGAACAGAATGCAAAAAGAGGTTATGTGATTTGCCTAAAGTCACTAAGCTACAAATGACAAAACCAGGCCCTTTTACTAACACACGATACAAGTAAGACATCAAGTTAGTAATCCTCTACTTATAACTTCCTGAGTCCTCCACCCTAGCCACATTCTAACTACAGGACTGTTGGAGATAGGTGGGGATGGGGGTGGTTACATGAAACACTTGAAAACACAGCTATCTTCACAATGAATACACCAGTAAAACTCCCTCAAAGGTCTGTGTAGACAAAGCTACAGTTTTTCCAGCAGTCTTGTACGGATGTGGGGCTTTCCTGGTGGCTCAGATAATAAAGAACCCGCCTGCAATGTGGCAGACCTGGGTTCAATCTGGGTTGGGAAGATCCCCTGGAAGAGGGCATGGCAACCCACTCCAGAATTCTTGCCTGGAGAATCCCCATGGACAGAGGAGCATGATGGGCTACAGTCCATGGGGTTGCAAAGAGTCGACACGACTGAGCGACTATGCACACACAGGGACGGATGTGAACGCTGGACCATAAAGGCTGAGCGCGGGTGAATTGATGCTTTTGAATTGTGGTGCCAGAGAAGGTCTTGGGAGTCCCTTGGCCTGCAAGGAGATCAAACCAGTCAATTCTAAACGACATTAACTCTGAATATCCACTGGAAGGGCTATAGTTGAAGCTGAAGCTCCAATACTTTGGCCACTTGATGCAAACAGCCAACTCACTGGAAAAAACCCTGATGCTTCCTGCTGGCTCAGCTGGTAAAGAATCCGCCTGCATTGAGGGAGACCTGGGGTCCATCCCTGGGTTCGGAAGATTTCCTGGAGAAGTGAAAGGCTACCCACTCCAGTATCCTGGCCAGGAGAACTTCATGGACTGTATAATCCATGGGGTCATAATCAGTCCGACACGACTGAGCGACTTTCACTGATGATGGGAAAATTGAAGGCAAAAGGAAATCGGGGGCGGCAAAGGATAAGATTGTTCCATAGCATCGCCGACTGAATGGACATAAATTTGAACAAATTCCAGGAGATGGGGGGAAAGGGGGCTGGCGAGCAGCAGTCCCTGAGGTAGCAGAATTTGACAGGACTTAGCGACTAAACAACAAAAATTTCCATAAGATAAATGTGATTAGGCATATACAAGAAGAGTTCAAGATACTGTATATGTGGGAGCCCAGGTTTCCTGATTCTCAGACCAGGTGTCTTTATTCTTCAGCATTTCAGCTTTCCCGGGATTAGTTCAGAAGAGCATTCACACAGGGCGAAATGGGAATGCCTGAGCCACCCTATGAGGCAAAGTGGAAGAGGAAGCCAGAGCCCTCCCGCAAGGAGAGAAGTGAGCCACCTACTCACACTCGTACTTCCGACTGACTGGAGGATACTTGGCCTTGATCGCCTTCTGCTCCTCAGTCAAATTGTAATCTCTTACATCTTCCCCTTCCTGCGCCATGATTGCGGGTTTGGACCCAAACTCAACTTCCGCCCTTCATCAGCCAGACTTCAGCCCGGACCTCCAACATCCGCCCAAGACTCCGCCCCTAGACAGACACCCTTAAAGGGCTAGGACGCCATCCTCGAGGACTTAATCCCCTAAACCTTAATCTCTGGAGACTTCCGTTCTAGGTCTCACCGCTTGGAGTTCTTTAAAAGTCCAAGGACCCATTTTCTGGACGTGCTTCATCAATAGTCCTGAGAAGTAAAGGAACAAATATATTGGAGGACCTAGGAATAGGACAACACTTGAATTAGATATCTCGAGGTATAATAAAGGCCTTTCTTTCCAGTTTATCTCTAGAGTGGACAACTAGACCCGAAAACATCCTAGATTTCTCTTTCAAAGCCCTACTTTGAAGGGCTAGCTGAACACTTCAAGAAAATGGCTGCCCCCCAGGAGCTTGCGGCCTAAACCTCTCACGTGACCTCGGGCGGCTCACTCTCACCAACCCGCGCGCGCGCAAGCGAAGGAAGTCGGCTCGGGGCCGTGTGGGGGCAGGGGCGGAGCGCGCGCCTCGGCCCCGCGGCTAGAGACTCTACGCGTCTGGATAGGTTGCGAACGCTACTTCCCCGCCCACCTTGCCGCTCGGCGCACTCCGATTGGCCGGTGTTGGCGCGAAGGTGCGCGAGTCATCCCTCACGCAGGGGCAGCAGGAAACAATAGAGGCCGCGCGCGCAGAGCGAGCGCCCGCAGGCTCCCCGCCCCTCCCGCAACGTTCAACCCCGGGATCCCCGCCGGCTTGCCTACCCGCCATGGCCGACAAGGAAGGTGAGGGTTCCGGGGCGGCCCCAGGAGAGTGGGGGATGCCGGGTTGCGTAGCGGCCTCGAAACGGCCTAACAGTGAGGACAGGCCAGACTCAACTGAGTGCCGTCCCCGCCATCGCAGGCGTGAGGAGAATCGCCCCGCGGGGCGGGTTAACGGCGCACCAGCTCCTCCGGAGCAGAGGCCCGGCGCAGCGGCTTGAAGCAGACATTTGGGTCCCCGGCTGGTGTTTGGTCCTTCTCCGCACGCCTTGTCGGTCTGCTCGCCTCTCTCCGGGTCCTCCCTTCAGTGCTTGCTATCCGCAAGGGCTGGTGCTCCGGCCTCCCCGCCGGTTCTGTGCTCCTCCCGACGCCGTCGCCCGAGCGGCTAACGGCATTTGGCAGCGATGAGCCCAGCAGTTAAAGCCCCGTCAGGCTGGAGAGCGGCGTTGGTGGCTGTGCCTCGGGGAGATTTAGATAGATCTCCATTTCAGAATCGGGATTTAAGAGTGCCGGTGGCTTTGGAAGTGTTTACTCGGTTTCCATCTGTGGTCACTAACTTAATTTGTTTTTTATTTTTTAGCAGCCTTTGATGACGCAGTAGAAGAACGTGTGATCAACGAAGAATACAAAATATGGAAAAAGAACACCCCTTTTCTTTACGATTTGGTGATGACCCATGCTCTGGAGTGGCCTAGCCTAACTGCACAGTGGCTTCCAGATGTAACCAGGTGATAAGAATCCGTTGAATGTTATTTTGTTGTGTTCTCAGTGTAGATTTCTCACATTGATTATCCCTGTTTTCCTTTCTCCAGTCACCCGAAGCGGACACGTGATCAGAACCTATTGGGGACATTTTTTTTCTAGGCCAAAAAAGACAAAATGTGAAACTACTTTGCAGTTTACCTGATAAGGGAAAACATGTTGATGTCTTCTTTTTCTGATAACTGAATTGAATAGGCGTATTATAACTGTAGTTGATCAAACAGTAGTGTAAAATTTGTCAGCTTTCAAAAAGTGATTATGATGAATGCAGTTCTTTAAACAAAAAAAATTTTGAATCTCACAGTCATTTGTACTATCTGGTTAATGCAAAAATGAATGTGACATGATAACCTGCCACTCAGAACAACCTTTAAAAATTACATGTGTACTGAGTAAGTACATTTCTTCAAAATTCAGGACTTTAGAAGTCAAGATATTTGTGAATTGTGGTTATTTGACTATGTTTCTGCTCAAAAAATAATTGACAATTTATGCAAATATTATTAATAGCAATATGAGCCTGCTACTCTCCCATTGGCACTTAAAAGGGGGGGGGGGGGAATCTGTCCTAAGTATTTTTTTTAATTAATTTCTTTTTAGTTGGATGATAATTGCTTCACAGTATTATATTAGTTTTGCTGTACATCAGATGAAGTAGCAATAAGTATACTTACGTCCCCTCCCTTTTGAACCTCCCTCCTTGTCCTAAGTATGTGAATTAGAAGTTCCCACATTCAGTTGATTATCAGAATTACTTGAGTTCAGGGTAAGAGGAGTGGTTTGTGTTAGGAGTTGTCAGTAGTTCAGACCACTTAGGAACTTGTGACAGGATACTTAAAAGTAGTTTAAGTAGTAATTCTAGATTTACTATAGTCAGGTGCTAAATTATATTGGACCAAAAGATCCCAAATATTGGCCACCCCGTCCTTACTAAATCATTCTGGAAAAGCTTTCCATGTAGTGTGATTAGCTAGGTTTGGAAAACAGTAAGACTGAATAACCCAAGGCTGAAATCTGTGCTTTCCTCTTAGTAGCTTTCTGCTTCACAGATGTAGATGAATAAGCCTTTGTGCAGGAGTAGAAGTTGGTCCAAATACCCTTCCTTTATTTTGATATTGTACTTGTATAACAGTGTTATTTTCTTAGGATGGGATTACTTACAACAACTCTCCCTAATGTCTGTTTAATGTGTTTGTGTGTTTATTTATATTCTGTTTCTTAGAAAGAAAGAATGAGAATAGTTGTAGTTTTGTAATCTTCTTCACTCCCGCACTTCCTTTAGTTGTTTAACTTTGTAAATACAAGTATCCCCAGCTTTATGTTGGCAGCCGTCTTATATTTCCTTCTCTTTTTCCACATAGGGTATCTGAAACTGCAGAGGAATTTCTGTTGGTTATCTCTAAACCCAGCTTCTGAGCTCTACCTGAATTTCCAACTGCCTGTTATTATTCGTGTCTTTTCTGGAGTATCTTATTAGCTTCCCCAACATGATGTATTCCAAACTAAGTGTATTTTTTCTATGGAGATATCAATCTGGCTTTCTGCTGTTGTTCCTATTTCTCCTTTTCACAGTTGACTTTGGTTTGACATTTCTTAGGTCTCTCCCCTCCCCTTAGCCCTTTCTTGACTTGACAATCTGTTTATAAGCCCTGATGAATTCTTGTGTAGCATCTTTCCCATTTAGACTGGGGTTCTCAAACTTATAACAGGCATCATAATCAGCTGAAGGAATTGGAAAACTTTTTTTTTTTTAACACTGGCCATGCCATGAAGCTTGCAGAATCTTAGTTCACCAACCAGAAATTGAGGAAGCATTGAGTCCTAACCACTGGACTGCCAGGAAATTACCTGTAGAACAGATTGTTAAGCACCACAAATCATCCCCCCTGAATTTCTCATTGAATATGTCTATAATGGATTTGAGAATTTGCATGTGGGAGTTCCCAGATAATGTTGATGCTTTTGTTCCCCATACCACACTTGAAGAACCTCTGCTTTATGCTTTACATTGAATTAATCCTTCTGACAGAACTCAAATTATGGTACATCCCTTATAAATTTTCCATAGTTCTTTGTTCCTTTCAGTAGAGAGTTCAGAATACCTTAAGCAAACATTCAGTACCCTAGAGTCTGATTTCAATCTGCTTTTTGACCTTCTCTCCCACTGTTTTCCCACATTCAAAGTCAGATTTAGACTTCAGTCCTAGTTCTGTTACATAGTTGGTTAATCTTAGGCCACCCCATGGGCTGTGGCCTGCCAGACTCCTCTGTCCATGGAATTCTCCAGGCAAGAATACTGGACTGGGTAGCCGTTCCCTTCTCCAGTTGATCTTCCTGATTCAGTGATTGAACCCAGGTCTCCTGCATTGCAAGCGGATCCTTAACTGTCTGAGCCACCAAGAAAGTCAATTTTCCAAAACCATCTTTAAATTAGAATATTACTTCATAGTGTTGTAACCTGCGTCTTTGCTTACCTCTCTTGGAATACTGTCTTTCAAAGCTCTTGTCCCCCTCTTCTGGGTTTTATCTCATTTTGAGACATTAGCTTACTTGATGTCAGTTCCTTTCCATTTTAATGAAGTTAACCTAATGAAGTAACCGGAAGTGTTCATATGCCCAACAATTGGTTTTTTTTCTCTCCATCTCCTTGTAAAGAATGAATAATTAATTTTTATTTTATTCCGTCAGACTCTTTCCTCAAAGGTAATTGTAAATATTTGGCCAAGTTAAGAAATAATTAACGAAATTAAGTGGTATGTGGTACCTGCCCTCAGCTCTATGGAAGATATGTTAAAAGTAAGGAAATATAGCTCTTAATGACTTCTTTCTCTCAAATCCTGTTTGTAATAGTGCCTTGTGTATACATGTATGTCACTGACTTTGTGGTCTCTCTTAGTTTACTAAATTGAATATTGACCATATGTCACTATTACAGACCAGAAGGGAAAGATTTCAGTATTCATCGACTTGTCCTGGGGACACACACGTCAGATGAACAAAACCACCTTGTGATAGCCAGCGTGCAGCTCCCTAATGATGATGCTCAGTTTGATGCTTCACACTACGACAGTGAAAAAGGAGGTAGGAGTCTTAATTAAAGGTGAAGGAAGGAATGATACTTATTTTGGTTGTATTTTCATATCTCTGAATTATCATTAAAAAGTGTGTACAGTTTGATAACGTAGTCTCTCAAGTTAGGAACAAGATATTAAGCTTTGTAAAGCCTGATTTTTGGTGTAGTTATTAGATGTCAAAGACATGTAACATGTACTTGGTTCTGTACTTTTTCTATAAACTTTCTTCAACTAAATTTGGTGGTAGGGGAATTTCAAGAAGCTAAAATCCACCATATATTATTGCCGTGTGTGCTTGCATTCGCATCATAGAAGATACTGCCCCTGGGGAACTGAAAATTAATTCTCAGAGCGGGGTAAGTGTGAAAACAGTCTTATTCTTTGAGCTGTTTCAAGCACAGATATACATAGCATGCATAAACAAATACACAGGTTATCTGTGGTGTTAGAATTTCATCGAGGTGTCAAAATATCTTATAGGGCAATAATGGGGGGGATGATTGAAAAGCACTGGTTAAATTACCCTTTCCAGGTTTAACTGGTAGAAAAGACTTAACTATGGCATTTGCTGTATAGTATATAAAAATTAACTAAGTGTTTAATTATATCCTATTTTTAGGTGATAACCTTAGGGCTTAACTATTCATGAATTATTTTTTTCCCTTTCAGAAGAGATAGAAATGAGTGGGTTGCCTTTATTGTTGTCCTTGAACTCAAAATTATTACCAAAGGTAGAAGATAGACTTTCAGTATTGAGATTTGTGGCCCCCCAAAATGAATGTGTAATGTTTTCTTATTTTAGATTTCTCCTGGTTGATTGAATCCATTGCTTTAAGTTATTTTGAGTTCCAGTTATTTGCCAAGATTGTAATGTGCAGTTATTCTTTTGATCATTCCATATTTAGCTTAGCAGAATGCAAAATAAGTTCTTAGGATAAGGGCCAGCAAACGTGATTTTGCATCACTAACCTGTGTGTGTGAACAATAGGATATGGTAACTGCAGAGATAGTCTCTGGGTAGGCGTTAGTAGTGATGGAGGGGTCTACACTTAAACTGCAAGGGGCATAGGTTCAATCCCTGGTTGGGGAACTAAGATTCCACATGCTGCACAGCCGAAAATAGCGATTTTTTGTTGTTGTTGGAAATAAAAGAATCAGAAAACTAGGGCTTGGGACCCTGTTGTGCTGCTCACTAGCTGTGTAGTTTAAGAATAAATCATTTAGCCTCCCTGAGCTTGTTTTCTTTTTATTAAGCCAAACTATCTTTAAATAGGATTTTTAGTTACTTAGACATAAAGCAAATATTCTGATTGGTAATTCAATAAATCATCTTTAAAAATTGAAGCAGGGCTTTCCCTAGTGGTCCAGTGGTTTGGACTCCATGCTTTCACTGTGGAGTTGGGGAGGGGGCTTGTTCGATTCCAGGTCTGGGAAATAAGATCTCACAAGCCCACGTAGTGCAGACCAAAAAAAAAAAAAATCAACTATAATGTGAACCTCTCACCACATAAATCTGTCCTTTATGGATCACTGTTAAATTGATAGTTTTCTGAATGATTTATCCCAATTGGAACACTCACTCAACAAATATGTTAAGTACTTCAGTTAGGCAGTTTTTCTTTGTACTGGGAAAATAGCATAAAATATACTTCCTGGCCTCATGTATCCCAGCCATCTTTTCTGTTAGCATATGGGAATGTACCTCCTTTTGATGGCTGCATAGTATGCTGTAGTTAACCATCCCTCAATTAACATTTAAGTGGTTTCCAATCTTTTGGCTTCAAAAATAGTTCTTGTGCAGATGTCTTGCATAGTTTTGCTGTAGAACAATTATCTAAATGGAATGTTGATCAGTTGGCAAGAACATTTTCAAGTATATTGGTATTGCTAAGTTGCCCTCCAAAAAAGATTCTCAATTTCACCAGTAGCAAATGTGTTGATGTCTGTTTCTGCATGCCTTTACCAACACTGAATGCTACGCTCTCATTTTACTTTGTTGTTGGAGGGGTGTTGTTTTTTCTTTCTTGGTTTTGGTTTTTATTGTGATTTGGTTTTTTAATGGCTGCTCCACAGGGCTTTCAGAATCTTAGTTCCCCCACCAGGAATCACACCAACACCTTTGACAGTGAAAGTACAGAGTCCTTACCACTAGACCCCCAGGAATTTCCTACCTTGCTTTTTAAGTTATCTGTGATGTTGGACTTATTTTAAAATATTTATCTTTTATCTGTCTCTTAAGCTGCCTATTTATGTGTGTTCCTCATTTTTTTTCTTTTGAGTTAACTGTATATGTAATGTTAGTTATCCCTAACTAACAGGTTATAGAGATTTTTTTCCCTCTTTATTTTGTAATCTTGAATCCTATTTATTTAAATTTATTTATGACTGTGCTGGATCCTTGCTGCTGGGCAGGTTTTTCTCTGGTTATGGCAAGGAAGGCTTCCTTGTGGTGCACTGGCTTCTCTAATCGCAGTGGGTTCTCTTGTTGCAGAGCACAGGCTCTGGGGTGTATGGGCTTCAGTGGCTGTGGCTCCTGGGCTCTAGAGCACAGGCTCAATAGTTCTGGCACATGGGCCTAGTTGCTTTGCAGCATGTGGGATCTTCTCAGATCAAGGCTGGAACCCTGTCTCCTGCATTGGCAGGTGGATTCTTGACCACTGAACCACAGCTATTTAGTTGTGTTCTTTACCACTGAGTCTCCTGTTTACTTTAGAAGCTGTGAATTTTTAATTATCCAACTTTCCTCTGGGGTCCTTCAGATTTTGTCATTCTTTGAAAGGCCTTTATCACTTCAAAGTTTTAAACTAGTTATCTGTTTTCTGGTACTTCTCTGTCTTGACCATTAAAATTAAAAATAGTTGATTTACAATGTTATTTCAGATGTTCAACATAATGATTCATTGGGTGTTTTGTTTTACCCATATTTCATTAAGGCTACCACAACATTGGGTATAATTCCTTATGTTGTTTAATCGATAAGTCTGTCCTATTCTTTGCATGCCCATGGACTGCAGTACACCAGGCTTCCCTGTCCTTCACTATCTCCCAGAGTTTGCTCAAACTCATGTCCATTGAGTCAGTGATGCTCTCTAACCATCTCATCCTTTGCAGCCCCCTTCTCCATTTGCCTTCAGTCTTTCCCAGCATCTTCATATCTGAAGTTGTTGATATTTCTCCCTCAATCTTGATTCCAGCTTGTGATTCATCTAGCCAGGCATTTCACATGATGAACTCTACATATAAGTTAAATAAGAAGGGTGACCATATACAGCCTTGATGTACGTACTTCTTCCCCAATTTGGAATCAGTCTGTTGTTCCATGTCTGGTTCTAACTGTTGGCTTCTTGACCTGCATACAGGTTTCTCAGACAGGGAAGGTAGTCTGGTATTCCCATCTCTTTAAGAATTTTCCACAGTTTGTTGTGCCACACAGTCAGAGGCTTTAGTGTAGTCAGTGAAGCAGAGAATTAGATGTTTTTCTGAAATTCTCTTGCTTTATCTCTGGTTCCTCTGCCTTTTCTAAACCTAGCTTGTACATCTGGAAGTTCTAAATTCTTGTTGATTATCTATTTTGTTTTTTGAGTGGCATCAAACCAATTTGCTTTTCTGATGATACCTTTATCCCCCAAATACTTAACTCTAGAGAAACTATAAAATAAAAGAATATACATGATATATTTGTATGACTGTATAGATCCCCCTATTTTAATCTTCACAAGAAAACCAGGTAACTTCCCCTAAGGTTACATAGCATATTGGCTCCCATTCCTTCCTTTTCTCTTCCTTTTCCCTCTCCTTCTTCCTTCAAATCACTCAGGTGGCTGGACACGCTTGGTGCTTAAAGGGGAGCACGTGCCCTCTCCATATGGTCTCAACAATGGTGGAAGTAGATACATACTAATGTCTCTTAAAGCTTAAGTGGTTGTTACATAGATCGATTCCTAGTCCTTCCTTGCTCTCAGATGAAGTGTCCTGGACTCTGAGATCGAACTATTAAAATTGATTACCATCTGCTTAACCCCATTTGATTTGAGGTAGTTGGTGACAGATAGCTTCAAAAGATCATTGAACTTTCAACATGAAAGAACATAAAATTGGCTTAGGCTTGTTTTGACTTAAAAAAGAATTTGTGTATTTGTATTACATTCAGCCCAGCTATGGTCACATTTGAAGCCCTGGGAATAGATTAGGTTTGAAATTTTACTTCAGACTCTGTTACCAAGATCTTTAAATATCAATGAGTTTATTTTTAGCAACTTATTGGGGAATTGGTTTTGGGGGGGGGTGTTTGTTTTTAAATTACCTTTAGTCTTCTACTTCAGTTATATGTAATAAACTAGTATTAAGTCATGATGAAATAATTGGAATATTTGACTCAAGATGTTGCAACTTATTCTTAGTTTCAAAATGTTTACGGACTACAAAAAATGGCGAAGTGGTAGAAATTAGAGTGCTGGTTATCTAGTTTGTCCAGCAGTATTAGTTGGGAGGGATACAGAAGTGCCTTGTGGGAGGATGAGAGGGCTAGAGATGTCCCATGTTTTTATCTGGGTGGTAACTCCCCTGGTGTATGCATATGTAAAAATTCATCAGGCTACACACTTTAAGCATATTGTTATATCTCAGTCTTTTTAAATAGTATTTTCCAAACAAAATAGGAATGTAATTAGACCTTGGTAATCATTCATTTTATTGTACATTGATATCTCAGTCTTTCTTCCCTACATCAGATTTGGTGTTTTTGCTCTCACCTTGAATTTGGGCAGTCCCTGATTGTTTGTTAAATAGATGAATCCTCATCTTCATAAATCTCAGTTGTGAATCCTCTAAGCTGGTTTTTTTTTAAACATGTGCACACTGATATAGTTACTCATTTATTTATCTATTTTTGACTGCACTGGTTCTTTATTGCTGCGTGCGGGCTTTGTCACTTGGAGAGAATGGAGGCTGCTTTCTCGTTTCAGAGCACAGGCTCTAGGCGCATGGGCTTCAGTGGTTGCGCCACAGGGGCTCATTAGTTGTAGCTTGCAGGCCCTAGAGCATGCAGACTTCAGTAGTTGTGGCATACAGGCTTAGTTGCTCTGTGGCATGTGGAATCTTCCTGGACCAGGGACTGAATCCAAGTTCCCTGCATTGGCAGGCGGATTCTTATCCACTGTGCCACCAAGAAAAGTCCTAAGCTGAGTTCTTACTATTGTACTTTAACTGCAGGTAGCAGGGGAAAGGGTGCCTCTGATTAGTAATATGTTGTTGTTGTTTAGCTGTTAAGTCTTATCTTGACTCTTTTGCAAGCCCATGGACTATAGCCCACCAGTATCCTCCATCTATGGGATTTCCCTGGCAAGAAATACTGGAGTGGATTGCCATTTTCTTCTTAGGGGGATCTTCCCTACCCAGGGATCAAACCTATGTCTCCTGCATTGGCAGGCAGATTCTTTACCACTGAGGCACCAGGAAAGCCCTAGTAGTATATAGCTGATAAACTGTGTGCTTACCTCCTTGTCTTTGGACTGAAAGTTCTTTGAGATCACATATCCTAATCATGCCTTCTTTTTGCAATGTGGGTATTTGTGGTTTAGAGTTCCGGAGAGATTTTTGTTTAATGTTTTTCTTTCCCCCCTCTTTAAGAATCTGTTTTGAACTGTTTTTGGCTTTTAGCTTGTTTGAACCACTGCTTTTCAATGTATAAAGTTATTTTGAGGTTGAATGTTATCTGCTAATCATATTACCCAACTTACCAAACCTGTGTCTCCTGCATTGGCAGGTAGATTCTTTATACCATTGAGCCACCAAGGAAACCCTTGCCAAGGTTTATATAATGACAAATTATATTCTTAAACATTTTATAATGGTACTTGGGAAAACTCTGTAAGTGCATACAGTAGTCAAATGTGAATAAAATATGTTTTTGTCTAGTCCTTGCCTACCTGGTTTATTTCAGCCAAGGACTCTGGTTGGCAAGTGTAAGTGGGGGGTCAGGAAAATTGAACCAGCTGTTGTGGCTCTGTTTTTCCTCACTGATATGAGGAAAGATGTCAGTATTTCAAAAAGGTTACCCCAAACTGGAGATTCAAATAGTCAAGAGGAGAGACTCTTTAGTACCTAGCACACTATGTATGTACTTGATATTCATTAAAATAGTAACTTAAGATTTTATTTATTTTTTAAAAAAAAAGATTTTATTTATTTAGCATAGTTTGTTTTTTTCTTTTTGATTAAGTGAGGCTTGAAAGCCACTTAGTGAGAATCTTTGAAGTGGAGTCAGTAGTGTTTCTTACTTTTAGATAGTGATATACTTATTAGGTATATAATTACCAAAATCATTTTAGGCATAGCTGAAAGAGTATCATAGCCGAAATGGATCAGAAAAAGGGGGATTCGTTTTAGGTTCTGCTGTAGTCACGTCACCATGAGCAAATTAATGTAGATCCTCTTTTTCCCATGTGAAATATTTGGAGATAATTCTTCCCTACTCTGTAGAGTTATGGTAAGAAATCAATGAAATAAGGAGTGTGCTCTTATATTGCTAATAAATATTGATACTGCTTCTAGTATTATACCAGTTCATTTATTAAAAGCCTTGCCTCTGTGAAACTTTGAGTGACATAGAGAACTTCTTGCTTTGTCCTCATTTGCAATTAACATCTTATTTACAGAATTTGGAGGTTTTGGCTCGGTTAGTGGAAAAATTGAAATAGAAATCAAGATCAACCATGAAGGAGAGGTAAACAGGGCACGCTATATGCCCCAGAATCCTTGCATCATTGCAACAAAGACTCCATCCAGTGATGTTCTTGTTTTTGACTATACAAAACATCCTTCTAAACCAGGTATCTTCTCTCTTCTATTCAAATACAAATGATATATCACTACAGGAATACATTGCTTCTCTCAGTTTTAATTGCTAACTTATTCTTTGTGTATCTTAACATCCTGTGAATTATGTTGGTATGTGTGGGTACTACCTCTTCATCCTTCTTCCCTACATCTGGAAAAAGAAATTGTTTTTTTATATAGAACAGAATGTACCGCTTTTAAATATTATCTGTTTGGTCATAGTCTGTATTTCTTATAAAAAATAAGAGCTTTAGACCTCTTGATAAAAATTTCATTATGCTAAGTAGGTCCAGTGAGGCAGTGGACTGGATAGTCTTGATGTGTCTGTCACTTTGTAGACCCTTCTGGAGAGTGCAACCCAGACTTGCGTCTCCGTGGACATCAGAAGGAAGGCTACGGGCTTTCTTGGAACCCAAATCTCAGTGGGCACTTACTGAGTGCTTCAGATGACCACGTGCGTATCCTTGCCAGTGTGAAGCACATCTGGGCTAGTTGTATCAGTGTTTTTCCTCTGGGGTATATGAGGAAGTGAGACTCTTTCTTTTATATAATAGTTCATTTTTCTCATTTAAGACCATCTGCCTGTGGGACATAAGTGCTGTTCCAAAGGAAGGGAAGGTTGTGGATGCGAAGACCATCTTCACAGGGCACACGGCGGTAGTAGAGGATGTCTCCTGGCATCTGCTCCATGAGTCCCTCTTTGGGTCGGTTGCTGATGATCAGAAACTCATGATGTGAGTTGAATCCATCTTTTTCTCAATATATTATCTAAGTTATATAATATTTGACTATCCATTTCAAGCTTTTTTTTCCCCCTGTTTTTTTTTTCTTTCACTGAAGCTGGGATACTCGTTCAAACAATACTTCCAAACCAAGCCACTCAGTTGATGCTCACACTGCTGAAGTGAACTGCCTTTCTTTCAATCCTTATAGTGAGTTCATTCTTGCCACAGGATCAGCTGACAAGGTTAGTGTGATTTACTTTTACAAAAAGACATAGGGTGGATTTCTCTGGCTTCTTTTGAATGCACAAAGATCTTTTAGTTGTGGATTTTCTTTTTCTCATTAAAAAAAATTTTTATTGATTACTCTTGCTTTCCTTTTTTGTACATAAGACTGTTGCCCTGTGGGATCTGAGAAATCTGAAACTTAAGTTGCATTCCTTTGAATCACATAAGGATGAAATATTCCAGGTAAGAGAAACTAATGCTCCTAGTGTTTTTAATCAACCTTATGCCTGACGTGTGTCTCTTCCCTTATTTCCATTCGTTTGTAACTTGCCATATCTATTATAGTTTCACAGTTCAGTCCTAAAGTACCGACTCCCAAGTTTTCTGCCTAATCAGTTTAATTAAGCTCCTTTCTTAATATGCAGAGCCCTCTGACTCAGTTCAAGAAATATTTGTTACATTATGTTCAAAACTGAATGCACAGGCACTGCCTGTAATACTGAAAGTACTTGGGTAAATTGTGTGGGTGAGCTGTACTTTAGTTCTTAGGTCAGTGTTGGATAACGTTTGGCATTTATTTGTTTGTTTTGGCTGCGTCAGCTTGCCATTGCAGGCTTCTTCTGTTGCATTGCACAGGCTTCTCTAATTGTGGCTTGTGGGTTTTTGTTGCCCTGTGGTATGTAGGATCTTAGTCCTTGATCAGGGATCAAACATTTGTCCCCTACATTGTAGGGGGGGCGGTTTAACCAATGGACCACCAGGGAACTCCCCTCTCCTTAGTTTTCTAATTGATAGATTTTTTTTCTTAACCTATAGGTTCAGTGGTCACCTCACAATGAGACCATTTTGGCTTCCAGTGGTACTGATCGTAGACTGAATGTCTGGGATTTAAGGTATGTCTTGTTAAATTACTCTTTGTGAAGTTCTTTTTTTATACTTTCCAGAATTACTCAAGGTAAATTTAACTTAAAAAAAAAAACTTTTTTGTGCTAGTAAAATTGGAGAGGAACAATCCCCAGAAGATGCAGAAGATGGGCCACCAGAGTTGTTGGTATGTTACAGATATTGAGCACAACTGAAATAGTTCATGATTTATTGTCCTCTTATCTGCTTTTCATCTCTGTTTTCCTCCCTCTTTAAGTTTATTCATGGTGGTCACACTGCCAAGATATCTGATTTCTCCTGGAATCCCAACGAACCTTGGGTGATTTGTTCTGTATCAGAAGACAATATCATGCAAGTGTGGCAAATGGTAAGTGTTTAGATAAATGAAACCTAGTATTATTGTGTTTATATATACGTCAGTACAATTGGCAGCTCTGTTCAGTTTACTCCCACCATGTGACTTCACCTGTACATGATTAAGTGGCTACTCTTATCTGGTTGTCCCAGTGTCAACATCAAAGAGAACCATTTCTCCATGAAGCTTGCCTAGATTACAAAAACATTCCCTGCCATTTTATGCCCCAGTTGAAGGTGATCACCCTGCTTTGAATTTTCAGGGCACTTGGGATTTAATAAAAATAATTGTAATGTCTGATAATGTTGCAATCCAAGAAATGATTACCTTCTGGACATGAATGGTGGTGATATTTGCATACACAATGTGAATGGACTTAATGCCACTGAACTATACAGTTAAAAATGGTTACGATGATAAACTATGTTATATGTCTTTTACTACAGTTTAAAAAACAATAGCATGACTTTTAAATGACAGTGGCTGAATAAATGAAAATTATTCTAAAGAAATATTTAAATTGTCTCAGAGTAGATCTAGAACCAGGAAGAAGCAAGTGCCAGAGGTGAGATTTTCGCTCAGCATGAGGAAAAGCATTCTGATATTCAGAGCTTTCCTATTAACGCTATTAATCAAAAATAAGTAAGATGGGAGTATTTGTGTCCTATGAGATTAACACATGTTCTGCATCCATACTTTGGAATATTATGTATCAAAAAGAAGTGTACTAGTTTTGTACACTATTCATGATACACTGATAAGCTGGAAAAAAGCAGATTGTAGAACAGCATGATAGAATTTCCTCATTAAAATTTGGGTTTCTAGTCTTATGTTTAATTATATGTAACTATTTGATAGAAGGCTATTTACCAAAATGTGGTTGGTATGTTTAGGGAATGCTTGTACTCTTGAGATTTCCTGAGTAGCAGAAGTCTCTATTGCTATTTATAAGTAGCCCCTTGTGCCCAAACTGGGGCAGAGGGGGGCGGCAAGGTTGTGAGAAAATTTACAGCCAAGTGGGACAAAGTGCTTGGGTAGCCTGAGCTATCAGAGCTTGACACTGGCCTCTGAAGTCTTGTGGGCGTGAGCCCTTGGTCACAGATCTGCCTCCGGGTGGTCAACATCAGGATTGAACTGTTCGACACCCCATTGGTGTCAGGGGAAAAGATACCACACAACTGTTGTCAGACTGCTCACACAATTGTATACATTCTTTGTCCCTGTAGTCTAGTTATAAGCTACGACTATCCCATCCTCTGCAGCATCTGTCCTAGTGGTTTGTGCATAGTAGATACTAAGAACAGCCAAGTAGTACATGTAGAGTTTACTTTATGCAAGAACAGTTTCTCTTTTAAAAATATTTATAAATTGAGATTTGATTTTGAAACATGGTTTTTTTGCGGCCTGGGGATTCTTTTCTTCCCCCATGTACAATTCAGCGAATTTTAGTGTAGTCACAGCATTGTGCAACCATCACTACAGTTAGTTACCCCAGAAACCACCCCCATACCCAGTAGTCATCCCTCCTGTTTGCCTCTAGTCCACCCAGTACTAGGCAGCCATCACCCTACTTTTATTTATCCATTCATCAGTTGATGGACATTTATGTTTTTACTTATTATTATGATTAATGTCTGATTAAAAGATTCAAGGTTAAAAAAAAAGATTCAAGGTTGATTATCAAGACAAACAGTAACCATACTTCAGTTTGGGGGGAATATCTTAATGGGGAGGTGGTTGGCGTATGGCCAACTGCCTGTTTTTATTAGCCCACAACTATACTCATCCATTTGCAGGTGTCTATGTCTGCTTTTAGCAAACCACTGCAGAGTTGAATAGTTAAAACAGACTATATACCCCACAGACTGTCTTCCTGGCCTCATCTATTTTCAGCCTTAACTTCAAGAAGTAGCCTTCATGTTTCCTCAGTACCCTTTTCTCTTTGTTTTTGGCAGGCAGAGAACATTTATAATGATGAAGACCCTGAAGGAAGTGTGGATCCGGAAGGACAAGGATCTTAGATCATGTCTGCACTTGTGATTTTTAGACTCCCCTTTTCTTCCTCTCAACTCTGAGATTGATTTAACACTGGTTTTGAGACACAGACTTTGTTTGGTTATCCCTCTATAATAAGTTCTGTCAACAATGTTATTAGTCCAAACAGAAGGTGTTTTCTAAATATTAACTGGGGGCTTCTTGATTCAGCAAAGCCACAGACTTATATTTAAATTTTCTTTAGAAATTTTCTAGTAACAGAGGTCTAAAAGTAGCCACAAAAGGGGGAATATTGTGTGTGGTTATTTTTCTTTTTATGCTATATCCCCAAGTTTTTCAGACTCATTTAAGTAAAGGCTAGAGTGAGTAAGAAATAGAGCCAAGTGAGGTAGGTGTCTGAGCCATGAAGTATAAATACTACAAGATGTTGTTTTTATTCAGGAAATAGGGGAGATTCAAGTCATACAAATTCCTACACGCCGAACTTTCCAGGATGCACATTTCCTTACATAGACCAGTCTCCTCTCAGTTTATTCAGTTAAGTCAAAACAATGTGTTCCCTCTTCCCCATATATTTTTGCTTGTTAGTGTATTTCTTGAGCTGTTTTCATATTATTTCTTTCCTTTCTGTGAAATGGTTTTTAAAAAAACTTGGGACCACCAAGTTGTAAAGCTGTACGTTTTACCCGGCAGTTACCCCGCAGGCAGGCTGTCCAGCTAAGACGAGAAGAGTGAATCAATAGCTTGTATTTGTTTTTAAAATTAAATTAATCCTGGATAAGAGTTGCTTTTTTTTTTTTTTAAGGAGTTAGTCCTTGACCACTAGTTTGATACCATCTCTATTTTGGGTGACCTGTTTCACCAGCAGGCCTGTTACTCTCCTTGACTAACTGTGTAAGTGCTTATAATGGAATAAATTGCTTTTCTACATAACCCCATGCTGATGGGTTTTATTTAGTGTACAACATTCATCAAACACCAGTCTCTGGCTTCGAGAAGAGTTGTTCAAATGACAGTTATTTTCTGTGGTCTTTGACTACCAAGAGCAGAATTAAATATAGTAGACCCAGAGGTATAGAAAAGAGCTTTACTCCTTCCCCAGGGAAGCGAAAGACTAAAACCCTGCATCAGGTGTACAGATGAGGCTTTGGTAAAATAACATCCTTTTGAAATCTTATCTCTAGAGAACCACATGAACTTTCAAGAATGTTAGAGGCAGTGTGGCAGAGAGAATTTAAGGCAGAATTTAAATTTTGAAAAGGTGTTTGACCTTTTCTCATAGAGGTTGAATCTCCTCAGTGTATTTCACTGGGGCCTGTACTTAGAGGTTAAAAAAGTAGGCTCTTGAAAGCCAAGTACCATAACCAGATAAAATGCTTGGTTCTTTGCCAAATACCCAGTCTAACTGAATAGATCACTCTCACCCAAAATCATTTTCATAAGGTAAGATATTTTAGGAAAGCTGGATTGGTTCTTTTTTGTTTTTTTTTTTTAAGTGAGTAGTTCTTCTAGAGTGTAGTGAAAATACCTTGACACAAGAGTAAACCTACATGAATCAGCATAGATTTAAAAACTTTGTAAAGGAATTCAGTTAAAGTATAACACGGCACAAAAGGATCCAGATTGTAAACCATATACGGTTTACCCTTGAACAACGTGGGTTTGAAGTGCACAGGTCCACTTAACACAGATATTCTTCAATAGTAAATAACAATCCACAGAGGTGAAGGAATCTTTGATACAGAGGGCCAACTAAGTTATGTGCAGATTAAGCCCCACATTGTTCAAGAGTCAACTGTAATGAAAATGAGGGTGCCTTTTTTACTTCACCTGTGTTCCTGAAAAACTTTCTGGTTTGGGTCAACACAAGGCAAGGTACATTTTTCACAATACTAGAGTGTGTCCATACATTCATCCTTTACTCCGTGTGCCTGTGGAAGGTTGCTGATGGCTGACAGGAGACTCATTTTTCCGTTCCTTAGTGCACTGACATCAGTATCAGTAACATGAAATAGAATACAGCTGAGTGGACTGACAGTATTCTGCTTCCAGCCAGCCCTAGAATCTTTTTAAACAGGTCAGCCAGTATTTGTAACTTTCCCAGAGAGAACTGCTTGCCAAATCCATGACACTCCCTTCTCTGTTTAGAAAAAAGTATGTCCAGAGGGTACTTAGTGATCCTTTGCTAAGAAGTTTTTTTTGTTTCTTGGTTACAGATTCGGCAGTATGTTTCTAAACAGCCCCTGTAAGGTTGAGAGAAAAAAGGATAAGTTTAAACTTTGCAACTTAAAATAATACAGTATATAATAAAGTTTTTGTGGATTTTTTTTTTTGGCTGCGCTGTGTGGCTTGCAGGATCTCAGTTCCCTGACCAAGGATTGACCAGGCCCGGGAGCATTGAGTCCTAACCACTGAACCACCATGGGAATTCCCAGTATAAAGTTTTTAACAATAAATTTCTGAAGTTTAGTGCAGATATGTTAGGGAGAGCTTACTAGAGTGATTTGCATCTAATCAGGGATGACTTTGGTAGGGGCTTGCTAAAAATTTCATCTGCCCACATTAACTTTACCACAGGTATTACAAGATCAGAAATTCTGTAGTTTTGATTCTTTGGATTAATCATTGCCTTCTCCCAGTTGTACTCTTCATCTGATCCACACAAAGGTGTTTAACAGCTTGTTTTCTTCACTTACAGGGTTCTAGTAATCTCAAACAATAAGCATGGTCTGTTACACCTGGATAAAACACGGTAGAAGAAAATTCTAGTATGGGAGTTCCCTGGTGGTCTAGTTGTTAAGATTCGGTGCTTTCACTGCCGTGACTGGGGTTCAGTCCTTAGTCAGGAACTCTTGCAAACTGCAGAGGAGCAAAAAAAAAACCCTAGTAATTTAGGAAAAGCATCAGTTACAATAGTTAATTTGTATCCAAGATGTAGGATTAACTAGGAAACTAGTAAAAACTTACGGACTTAATCTAGTACCCAGTTTCATCTTTTTTAATCTTTAGTGTCTTGATCTAAGAGAAACTAGGACTTTATAAAGAATATGAGGACATATTGGAATGTAAAGAATCACTGGATAGGTATGTTGCTTGTTTCACAGACTAAGCAATATCATGTCCTTTGGTCTATAAACAACACCCTCTTCAGCTTTTTCAATGACTTGTTAACATGTTACTTTAGCCTTCTTGGCCTTCTTAGTCATAGTCTGAATTAGATGTCCTAACTGCCCTCTCTGCTAAAAACTTTATAAATAGCAGATGGGGTCAGGTAGGGTGAGGAAAGTAAGAATGCATAGAGCCTAGATGTTTTCTCCGGTTCCGGATTTCCTGGTGACGATCGGCATGTTTTAAGTCCTACTAGAAATTGAAACATTGCAAAGGAAGCCTGAATACTTAAACCAGGCAATTTGGAGGTATGTGTCCTCCTGTTATTCCTAAATGATGTAATTTGTTATTAGACACAATTCTTTTTTGAAGCATTAGTCTTGTTAGGAAAGCGACAGCAAGGCAGACTTGTAACCGCAAGTATCACCTTGAGACTGTGTCTCAATTCCACCTGTCTCAGAAGTGGGAGCATTAGCCTGTTCCAGGCTCTTAGGTAGCATAGCCCTTCAAAAAAAAAAAAAAAAAAAACAAAACCATTTTCCTTCTGTTCATGGATGAGCACAATTTGACAGTTTCCCCCAATTTTTTTTTTCTTCTTTTCACTGTCAAGAGAAATTTCTCATGAGCAGCATCTGCCCTCCCCACCATTCCCTCAACCAGTGTTGGTTGAGATTTGGGGAGCAGCAAAAACTGACTTGTAAGTTGCGAGCTCTTCAGCAAGGCTGACTCTTAGCTGCTCCATCTCTTTGTTCTTCTGTTGCTGGAGTTGCACCCCGCTTCTTAGCTGCCTCTGTCTTTCTTCCATTTCTTCCAGCTGTTCCTGCATGAGGGTCAAGCACATCTCTAATGAGCCAAACAATAAAAACCTGATGTCCATTATTATAAAGCATTTCTTTACACACTATTTAATTTCCATAGCAGTGTTGAGATTGAGAAAATGAGATTCAGAGAACGTGTTTTGATGTTTTTGAAAATGGTGACCCAAAAGCAGTCTTGCCTGAAGTACTGGGGAGGATTTTGACCACCTAATTGGTGAACTAAGAATTTTTATAGACCCTTAATGTGAAGTTTGTTTCCATTAAGATAATCAGTTTTTATAGTACCCTACAACTGTAAGCAGGTATCTTTGAATAACTGTATTTGAAGCTCCTTGAAGTCAGACATAGCTTTACTTAGTACTTAACCACAACATGACATGCAGGTAGATGCTATATTAATGAGGGTATCATAGTTGTTAATTTCCTGTATCCTTTGCTTCTTATATCAGGGCAATTTGTTCTAAAGTGCTAATTTGGAAAATGAAGGTGCTATGCCCTGGAGGCCCTTGAGTCTCAGATAACTTTCCCGTTATGGCAAAACCAGGCGGGATCATTCTACAAATTTTCTCTGCAGATTAATGTCTGCAGAATGACATTAAGGAAGATGTCAGCAAGTCAGTCTGTGGCTTGGCTGCTAGCTGGCGTGGATCCTCAGAAAGCATGGGGGAGTTGGGAAGGAAAGGGAGTGCTGAAATTGGAAGGCATATTTTTAAGGGGCAGTAACTTCATTTCAGATTTTGAAGAATAGTAAACTTGGAATCCAGTTCAGGCGCATACTCTTGATGGTGGTTGCTCAGTTGTGTCCAACTCTTTGCAACCCCATGGACTCTGTAGCGCACCAGGCTGCTCTGTCCATGGGACTTTCCAGGCAAGAATACTGGAGTGGGTTGCCACTTCCTTCTCCAAGGGATCTTCCCCACCCAGGGATTGAACCTGCGTCTCCTGCATTGCAGGGGGTTTCTTTACCAACTGAGCCAACAGGGAAGCATGTTCTAAATAGAATGATCTAAATAATTTGTTCTCTGAGTCATCCTTGGTATACCTCAGGCATGTCAGTCTGCAGTGTTTGATACTGTAGCTGAATCTCCGCTTTCATCATACATTGTTCAAAGGTCTTTTTTTAGGGCCTAGTCAGGTGGCACAGTAGTAAAGAATCCACCTGCCTCTGCAGAAGACTCAGAAACTCGGGTTTGATCCCTGGGTTGGGAAGATCTGGAGTAGGAAATAGCAACTCACTCCAGTATTCTTGCTTGGGAAATCCCATGGACAGAGGAGCTTGGCAGACTATAGTCCATGGGGTCACTAGAGTCAAATATGACTGAGCTCCATCCAACACATAACCATACTTTGGCACCAGGCAGAGATGGGGCCTTACCATCTAAGCATATTATCTAAAAGCATTTGCATACCTCTGTGCCCCAGTTTCCCAAGCCTTGCTATCTAGTAAACCTGTCATTTGCTGGATGTACAAAAGAACATGCTTGTAAAGACAATCTGTACTGTCACTGATAAGCTCTTGACAGGGAGACGCTGTCACAGAATGAAGTATTACTACAGTGACAGAAATGAAGGACAGTCTCCATTCTTAATCCTATGTAGCATCATTGGGTTAGTTTTAAAAACTGCTTTATCAGGACTTCCCTGGTGGTCTAGTGGTTAAGACTGCTTCTACTGCAGAGGGGCACGAGTTTAATCTCTGGTCAGGAAACTAAGGTCCCACATGGCCAAAAAAAATACCACCCCACATTTTATCATTCAGTCTTTCATAGGCTTTCTTTAGTCTGTCATTCAGACTCCTCCTAGTTTGACCCTTACTTCTAACTAGGACCTCCATTACTCCTCTAGTCTACACTGTCCAGTATGGAAGTCACTGGCTACACGTGGCTTTTGTTTTGTTCTTATGGCCACGCTGCCTGGCATGTGGGATCTTTAACTCCCAATCAGACTGTAGGTTCTTAGATCTTAGTATGTCTGGCACCCTCCATATAATGCTTATTGATGTGAAGCATGCAGATAGTAAGCATATTCCATCTTTTGGCGCTAGAAGTCTTCCAACTTCAAGGTAAAAACTTGATCACTCTCAGGAAACTTACCCCACCCCCTGCAACCAGTCACCAAATTCTGCCCATTTTACCTCACATCTCTCTCCTCTCCCACTAAGTGGTCTTTCCAGGCTCTTTCAATCTGCCCTCCACACTGCCACTTAGAGTGCACCATTAGAAGTGGTTTACAGATACTATGAACAAGCTCATTCATTGCAGTAGACCCATTAATCCCATTTCACATGTGAAGGAGCTGAACCACAGGTTAGTAATTTGTCCAAGGTTTCCCAGTTAGTGGTAGAGCCAGGATTTGCCATTAACTTAGAGCTTATACTCTAACAGTTGCCTTATTGCCTTCACATAAATAGATAAAAAAGCAGAGATAATATAGATGCATGGGTGCTAAGTTGCTTCAGTAGCGTGCGACCCTATGGATTGTAGCCTGCCAGGTTCCTCTGTCCATGGGATTCTCCAGGCAAGAATACTGGAGTGGGTTGCCATGCCCTCCTCCAGGGGATTTTCCTGACCCAGGGATTGAATCCACGTCTTTTAACATCTACATTGCTAGGCGAATTCTTTACTACTAACTCCACCTGGGAAGTCCAGATACATAGATAGGCGGACTCTTAAATGGTCTTCAAACTTTTCCATGAAACCCCAGGAGGAGGCTGGAGTGTACATGTCACTCTTTAGTTAGTAGCTCTACTTTTACCTGTTTTTTTTTTTTATGTTTACATGTTGCCATTCCATATAACATTGTTTTGGGGAGTCTGTGGCTTTGAAGAAAACCTTTTTAGGAAAACCACTGACCTAAAGAATACATAAAGCCCTTTACAATCTGGTCCCATGCTACTTCTCCAGCCTCATCCACTTCTCAGATTTGTTATGGTCCAGCCACACTTCCCATAACATGTCTGTTTTCATGCTTTATTAGCTGTTCCCTTGGCCTAGAATGGTCTTTGTCCCTTGTTGACACAGTGAATTCATTCTTTAAGACTCAGCTCAAACACCTTGTAGTGTGAACTTGAATTGTATTCCCCAGGGTTACATCCCACCTCCATCCCTTCCTAGCTGTGTAACCCTGGACAAATGACTTCTCTGACTCACCTGTTTACTTGTTTCTCAAATGGTGACAATAGTTATACCTATCTCAGAGATAAGAATTAAATGAATTATTACATGTAAAGAACTTCAGTTATACACTAGCTATTTTTAATCCTCGTATGAAATTTCCCCCTTATTTCCCTAAGGGTAATTATACCTGCTTCATCAGTACAATGTTTTGTTCCTACAACTATTACATTGTCTATCACATTGAAGCATGTTAATTATTTCATTGATTTTAAAACTCACTTTACATACTTAGATCAGAGGTCTTAGATTTTAGGAAGTTTTATCTCATATCCTTCCTGTACTATAAACTTTTTTATCATTAATTTTTTCTTTTTGGTTCTTTTTCTGTTTTTTTTTTTTTAATTTCTTTTTGTTTATTTATTATTATTTTTTAATTGAACTATAAACTTTTTGAGGACCATGACTGTCTGCCACCCCTACCCCTTACCACTAGTTTGCATCTCTTGCCAGCACATAGCTCATTGCCTGGCACAAAAAAAAAAATTGGCTAAATATTTGTTGAATGAATGGGTGATAGTGATGAAAGCAAATTTAAAGTCACCAGTGTGAGGTGTACCCTTGAAAAGTAATCAGAAGCCATACATGGCCTTTGGCAAACAGCTTAGGAAGAAGTCATTTCGGAAAGAAGAATTATCTCTTTCAGACCTTTTTTCCTACTTTAATTGTGGTATAGAAATAGACTTTCATCAGGGTTGTTTCTCATAGAGTGATCTTTGGAAAGCTGCACAGATAATCAAATCTGAAACAAATCCAGTATAGTGATGCAAATCACTGGGGAAACAGTTCTAGAATTCTAACACTATATAAGGAAATTCTGATCCCAAGGATTCTCTACTTAGTGCATCACCATGTGAGTTAGCCTTGTCTGAAATCTAAGCATCCTCTGATTTCTCACCTCTCTGCCCCGCTCGTTCTGTAGTCAAAACTATTCTATGTTCATTCTCGCTTCCCTTCCTTTTATTTTGCTACCATTGTTTCCTCTTACCTGTAGTAGTTCCTAATCAGTCTCCCTTGCCTCTCATCTCTAACCCATTTTACACACTGCCACCAATAATGTTTCTAAAAGGAGAGCGAGGGGGACTTCCTGGTGGTCAAGTAGTTAAGATTTTGCCTACCCTGGTCCAGGAAGATTCCACATGCTCGGAGCAACTGTCCCCATGGCCATAACTCCTGAGCCCTGCTCTAGAGCCCAAGAGCCGTAACTACTGAAGCCCTTGGGCCTAGAGCCTGCGCTCCCAAACGAGAAGCCACGACAAGGATCTCGTGCACCACAATTTAGAGTCGCCCCTGCTCACTACAACTAGAGAAAGCCTACACGCAGCACCGAACACCCAGTGTAGCCAAAAGTAAATACATTTTTTAACTAAAAAAATAAAAGAGCGAGGATCATGTTAATCCCTTGATTAAATATCTTTAAGGAGCCAACTGACCACTGAATAAAGTCCAAACTCCCTAGGCTGGATTTTAAAGTCTAATAGGATCTGCCCTGACCTACCTTCACAGTTCAACTCACTCTCAGTTTTTCACCTTTCGCCTGCAGCCAAGTTACTAATTATATTTTTATATCTATTGGATTAAATAATATGTTAGGGACTTCCCTGGTGGTCCAGTGGTTAAGACTCTGAGCTCCCAATGCATGTGGCCTGGGTTCAACCCCTGGTCAGGGAACTAGATCCCACATGCCACAGCTAAAGAACCTGCATGCTTCAGTGAAGACAGAAATCACACATGCTGCAACTAAGACCTGGCAAAACAAATAAATAAATTAATTTAAAATAAATAAATAATATGTTAAAATTACCTTCACCTATTTCTCTTTTATGTGGCTATTAGAAAATTTAAAATGATATTTGAGGCTTGCATTATATTTATGTTGGACAGCACTAGTCTAGATCTTGCCTATACTTCAGTACTTAAATAACACTGTCTTCTGTTACAGGTTCTCTGATTTAATCCATGGCTAAAAATAATCTCATCCCATAGCACTCTTATCTGTACCTCTCTTAAATCACATGGGTGATTTAATCTACCCTGGGTTACAGTTATTAAAGTAACATCTGATTGAGTATCAGCTGTTAAGAATAGTATTTGTTTATGCAAAAATAATTAGCACCCTTTCACTAGATTATGACCCCGAAACAGTGCAGTGGAGGTGGGGGTCAGTGTTGGGTGAGTAAATATGTATAGTTTGAAGGCATTCAATACTATGACCCCAAAACTCTATTGTTTTCATAATATAAGCTATAGAAAGCTTGACAAAATCTTCAGTGAAGTGAATGCAGCCATTTTCAACAGAGGACATCTTCCTTATGGATAAGTCAAAATCTCTGGGATTTTTAAGTTCATCCAAAAAAATGTGTGTTTCAAAAGACAAAAATACTGCTGTGAAAAGCACCACAGTGTGGTCTTATGGCGCCCAGCAGCAAGGAAGTCAGCACTTAACTGATGCATACTCTTGAGCCTGGTGGCAGAAATAAGTAAAACATACTCCCTACCTTCTGAAAGCTCGGTCTGTGGGGGAGAGAACTGTTTATGCACTTAGTGTTTAGATCCCATTTTGTTCTAAAAGGGATTAGGACTGGCTCACAATCAGAAATAGCTTGAATACGATTGAAATGGTGACAAATGCACAAAAAAGGAAAAGGAGGGATAGAGGTTTATAGATTTCATCCCAGCTTTTTAAGACTGGAAAACTTCAAAACAGAGATCAGATAGGTGGGACTTGAGAGTGAATACCGGGGAGGGGAGAGAATGAATTCTATCTGGCCTCATTCCCTTCTGCTCTATCTAAACCCAAGGGCGATTCACTCAGAATCGGAAAATGGTGCTGTGGAAAGAGCACTTAAATATTTGGGGTTGGTCAGACTAGAGTTCAAATTACTCCGACTCACTGGGCCTCAGTTTCCTCATCTAGGAAAAATGATAATAGTTGACATGGAGGATTAAAGAAGATCATTGGTGTAAAAGTGTCATGGAAACTAAGAGTGCAGGTAACTGTCAGCCCTAGCAGGCCTGAATGAATGAAATGGAAAATGGCTTAAAGAAGCGAGTGACTGGCCCATGGAACAAATTGCTCTTCTCACATATGCTAGCCTGGTGACTCAGATGGTAAAGCGTCTGCCTGCAATGCCGGAGACCCGGGCTCGATCCCTGGGTCGGGAACATCCCCTGGAGAAGGAAATGGTACTCCAGTACTCTTGCCTGGAAAATTCCATGGACAGAGGAACCTTGTAGGCTACAGTCCATGGGGTCGCGAAGAGTTGGACACGACTAAGCGACTTCACTTCACATATGCTAGCATCCTTCAGCCCACAGACATTTGGCCCGGTCCCCTTTTCCTCCCTAAACTAAAAGACTGGCCTTCCTCCCATGCCCAGTGGGCCTACCCGGTACTGCTGCACCTCCTCGTCCCGTTTTTGCCTCACAAGGGTGATCTGGTCCTCCAGGTTCCTGTTTTGCAGGTGGAGTTGCTGGGCTTGTGTCTGCAGTGGTCTCAGGGCCTCCTTCATCTCCTGGATCTCGGCCTGGGTTTTCTGCAGAGCTTTGGCCGCGGCTTCTTTCCTCTCTAGGAGCCGCAGCAGCTGAGGCTCGTACTCCTCTTCCAGGCCCTGGCGGCTCTCTGCCATGAGGCTCTCGAACCGGGCAGAGAGCCGCCGGCTCTCCTGGAGAAAGTGCCCATCCCTCTGACTCGGAGGTGCTTCGAGCTGTTGCCGTAACTGCTGCTCCTGCTTCTGATAGGCCTCCCGGAGCTGGATTAGCTCCTCTGAGAGCTGGGCCGCCCGGGTGGTCAGCGCTTCCCGGAAATCGGCAAACTGGGCCACGTCCTGCCGGCGGCACTCCAGCTGGTACTGGTAGGCCACGCACTCCTTGGTCACCTTGAACAACTTCTGCTTGACCAGTCGGATCTCCTCCCTCAGCCCATCCCTCTCGAGCTCTGCCTGGGCATGCAGTTTGTAGGCGGCCAGGATATCCCGGTGGACCTGCTGCACCTCCTGCAGGGCGGGCTCCCGGAGCAACACAAGCTCATGGATGAGTTGATCCCTTTCCTCTTCCAGCTGGGCCACGGCTTCAATGCACTGCTGGAAACGCCCCTCCAGCAATTCCAGGTCCTCTATGCTCAGGCTCCCCTCTGTGCTGGGACTCGGCCCGGCTCGGAGGCTCTCCTTGGGGTTAGACTTCTCCTCGCTCAGGACCGTGTCTCCCCCATAAACTATCTGCTCTGGGCTTGCTGTCTTCACAGGCTCTTCCACATTTAACACCCCCTCCGGCTTCACCGGCTCTTCCACATATAAAGCCTCCTCCGGCCTCACTGGCTCCTCCAGGTACAGGGCCTCATCCGGCGTCCTGGTTTCCTCAATGTGCAGCGTCTCCTCCTGCGGTTCAGTTTCTTCCACGTACAGAGCCTCATCAAGGTCACCTGTGTCCCCCAGGTAGAGAATGTCCTCTAAGTTCAAGGTCCCCTCCAAAGACAGAGTAACTTCTGGGTTCCAGGTCCCCAGCTCATACAGGGATGGAGAGTTCTCCTCTTGAAGAGGAGACATGACCTCTGGTCTTGTTTCCCTGCAAGAGAAACGACAAGGTGAGAGGGCAGTCACAGTCCTGGGAGGGTTTGTGACAAGCCGCCAGGACACACAAGCCTAGCTTGTAGCAAATTCTCACATCTCGGAGGGCAGCTGTCTGCCCCCTCCCTCCATCAGTCCACCACAACACAGCCCATTGCTTAGATCTGACACCATCCCCACGAGGTGAGTGTTGAGTCTCTGCTTACAAATCATCAAAGGACAGGAAACCACACCTGAGCCACTCTGGGTTCCATTACCAGAAGAAAATTCTAGTGTTGAGGTAAAATCTTCCCCATGGTTTTCACCTGGACTTGATTCTTCTTTCTAGGATCAGACACTAATTTCTTTTCCATGTCAGTTCTTTGAACACTTAGAGATAATTTAGTCCTACTGTATAGCATAAGGAACTATATTCAATATCTTGTGATAAACTATAATGGAAAAGAATATGAAAAAGTATATATATATGTGTGTGTGTGTATATATATATGTATATATATATATATATATATATATATACATATAAAACTGAATCACTTGGCTGTGCAGTAGAAATTAACACAACAATGCAAATCAACTACTCTTCAATAAAATAAATACTTAAAAAATAAAGAGGGGCTACAACTACTGGTGGTCCAGTGGTTAAGAATCCATCTGCCAATGCAGGGGATGCGGGTTCAATCCCTGGTCCACATGCCACGCCACAACTACTGAAACCTGCTGCAATGAGAAACCCACACACCTCAACTAGAGAGTAGCCCCCGCTTGCCACAACTAGAGAAAGTCTACACACAGCGACAAACACCCAGCACATCCACAAACGAATAAAATAAAGAGAACTGATTCATCCTTAAGTAGTCCATGCATGCCAAGGTTTCCAGTACCCTCCTCATTTGGGTTACTTCTTACGGTTCCAAGGTAACAGATTCATTATCCCTTGGGGATGGGTATAGGAAGCAGAGTCCAGATGTACTCTGAGCAGTGACTCTCTGGACCCTATACTCCTACTGACATAGTCAAGATGCCCTTAACATATAGGGCAGCTCTATCATATTCTTGTTTTGACCACACCATGCAGCATGTGGCATCTTAGTTCCCTGACCAGGGATCAAACCTGTGCCTCCTGCATTGGAAGTGTGGAATCTTAACCAATGGTCACCAGGGAAGTCCCTCATATTCCTCATAAATGCTGAGTTTGAGTAAAATTCTTAAGACTTTTTCACAGCAAATGCTTTAAAACCATATCTCTTGTTCCTATAAAGCCTCATCTTAGAACTGGCCCATCCTTCCAGCCTGTCAGATGCTTTTGAATTCAGACTCTGTGCTTCTAACACATGAGCCCCTTAGCCCAGCTCTAGCTGCCTGCTAGCTTTCTCGGTTCCTGTTGAGGGATGCTCTCCTGCTGCTTTGGCCCTCAAGTGGCTTTAGTCTTTTTGTTTCAAATGCATCTTACTTACCTTGGATCTCTGAGCAGTTCTTTGAAAATATAAAATACTCTGGAAATAATAATAATAAATTACACCTTTAAAGGTCCTGTTATATGTGCCAGGCCCTGTTCTAAATGCTTTACATATATCGATTCATTTAATCCTCATAACAATTCTATGAGGTGGTTACATTTATTATTCACATTTTACAGATCAGGAAATGGAGGTTAAAGAGATTAAGTAATTTGTTCAAGGAAACTCAGATACTCAGAGAGTGCCAGTTATAGAACAGACTAAATTTGAATAAAAAAATTTTTTGGATAGAAAGTGTAAATGAAAAGCCTCACATATCAAACAAAGAATTTGATTTGTGTTGGAAAGGTTTACTTGTGTCCAGGTTTTAAGCTCTATTTCTTAGCTTCAGGTTCCCAATAAAGACTATTTTTATTCTAAACATTGTGTTCTCAGTCCTCCTCTCTACACCCCAGGAATCCCTGGCTTCCCTTTTGTAACCCCCTGACGGCGCTCGGGAAACCACGAAAGTGTGGCTTCACCAGGCCCCAGACATCACTGGCCTCATTCAACCCCAGCACCTCCAGCAAAACCTAAAGCTTGAAGACAACTCAACGATCACCTAGTTCATTCACTTCCCATTACCAGACATGGAGTGTTTTTTTTTTCCAGGTATCTTCACCTAACGTGCCAAGCATCAGGTGCCAAGTAACACCTGAAGTTACTTGGCACCTCAGACTCAACTGCCAACAAATTATCCTTCTCTCTGACTTGTTTCTCTCTTGTATCCTTCTTGTTTCTTCTCTGACTGTATTCTCCAGCTCAGAGAAATATATCACTGTATATCAGGCTGTATATCAGTGTTGTATTTTTTTTATTTTTTTATTGGATATAGTCGATTTACAGTGTTGTGTTACTTTCTGCTGTACTGCACAATGAATCAGTTACACATCTATTTACATATATACATACATACATATATATATATATAGACCCACGTTATTAAGATTCTTTTCTCATATAGGCCATTACAGAGTATGAGAAGAGTTCCCTGTGCTATACAGTAGGTCCTTCTTAGTTATCTATTTTATATATAGTAGTATGTATTCATCCATCTCAATCTTTAATTTATCCCTCCTCCTGCTTCCCCCTCCTGGTGACCATATGTTCGTTTCTTACATCTGCAATTCTATTTCTCTTTTGTAAATAAGTTCATTTGTACCATTATTTTAAGATCCATGTGTGAGAGATATCATATGATATTTGTCTTTCTCTGACTTATTTCACTCAGTATGACAGCCTCCAGGTCCATCCATGTTGCTGCAAATAGCATTGTTTCATTCTTTTTTTAAGGCTGAGTAATATTCCATTGTATATATGTTCCACATCTTCTTTATCCATGCTTCTGTCGATAGACAAGTGGTCTTTTTTTATTTTTTAGACAAGTGGTCTTTTAACAGCCTACTCACTAAAAACTGATATTTCTATCTCAGAAAGTCTCCAGCCTCCATCCTCCTCTTCAGCCCACTGCCAGGACCCTCATCCACGTCATCACCCCTCACCTGCACTCTTGTACCAGCCTTCCCATAAGCCTTCTTTCCTATCCCAGTCTAGTTTTGACAATGCTGCAACTTGCTCTAATATAAAGCAAACCATCTCGATCCACTTCACCCATAGAGAGTGAACTGCTTCACACAGATTCCAGGCCCTTCAAGATGTGGCCCCAATATAACTTTTCAGCCTCATCTTGAATTACTCCCTATGGCCCACCCAATGCTTGACTGGAACATGCATTAACTTTGTTTATATTTATTTTTATTTATTTGACTATGCTGGGTCTTAGTTGTATACACAGGACCTTTCAGTTGTGGCATGTGAACTCTTAGTTGCTGTATGTGGGATTTAGTTTCCCGACCAGGGATTGAACCCCGGCCCCCTGCATTGAGAGTCTTAGCCACTGAACCACCAGGGAAGTCCCTCAGAACATGTGTTAACTTTTATACCTCCCACTCCTACCCCACAATGTCTAAAGGGTCCAGCTGGGAGCATATAGTTCATTGTATACTGCCTGTCTAGAGGTGAGTCCTACACTGCCTGGAAAAGTGGAGCTCCTCGAACCAAGAAGGATGCACCTGCTCAGCCAGCCAGACCTACCCAGATCCTCAACAGAGTCCCTGCTTTGCCAGCAGACTGCCCTCACATCATGTTCCAGCTGAGTCCTCCACCCTAGAATGACGTAACTGCATTCAAGGCAGTATTCTAAGCATTCTCCATAAATACTCATTTATACAATACTCACGTGTGTGTTAGTCACTTAGTCATGTCCGACTCTTTGTGACCCCATGGACTGTAGCCTGCCAGGCTCCTCTATCCTTGGAATTCACCAGGCAAGAATACTGGAGTGGATTCCCATTTCCTTCTCCAGGGGATCTTCCTGACCTAGGGATCGAACCCCTGGTCTCCTGCATAGCAGGTAGATTCTTTACCATCTGACCTATAGGGTTTATCCCAATTTATAGATAAGGAAACCAAAAAGCACCAAATAAAGAACTCACTCAGAGTTCTACAACTTATACGTGGTAGAACCTGTTGAAGGCCGGCAGTCTGGCTCTAGAGCCAGGGCTCCTTTTTACCACTCTCGTCTTAGATAGAATAGGCGTTAGGTCTAACAGATACAGCAGGTATAACAGAGCTCGGCCCTAGCATTCAAAATATATTTTTATCTATTTACTTAATAAATTTCTACTCATCTTTCAAACCCTGCTGGAACCCCACCTCCTCTGTGAAGCCTCTCCCAGCTGACTCCCATTCTTGTGTTCTCAAGGCACTTTATATGCAGCTCATCTTTGCACTAAGTGCTCTGCGTTCCAGAAGTGCATCTGTCGGTCTCCCCTGATAGTCCGTTTCCTAACGACAAGCACAGTTATTCTCTGTATCCCAGGGCGGGGCTCTGTGGATGTAGGCAGCGGCAACTGACTGAGCTCCAAGGAGGAAACTTGCCCAAGGTCAAGTGGCAGGACTGGATGCAGAGTCCAGGTCTCCTGACTTGCAGGCAACGCTGTTCCCACACACCGTGTTGCCTCAGTCGCCTCCCCCGAAGTGCTAGGCCTCGGCTAGGTGCTGCCTTCACTCAGCTGCCTCTCTCTAAAGAGCCGGGAAAAAGTAGGTTATGGGGGCACCTGCCTGGTGGTCCGGTGGTTAAGAATTTGCCTTGCAATGCAGGGGACGAGGGTTCGATCCCTGGTTGGGGAACTTTGTTGTTGTTTAGTAGCTAAGCTGCGTCCAACCCTTTTGAGATCCCATTGACTGTAGCCCACCCAGCTCTCCGGCCCTTGGGATTTCCCAGGCAAGAATACTGAAGTGGATTGCCATTTCCTTCTCCAGAGGATCTTCCTGACCCATGGATTGAGCCCATATCTCCTACTTTGTCACCACCAGGAAGCCCTGGCTGGGGACTACAGTTCCCCTAAGGAAACATGCCATGGAGCACGAAGCCTGCATGCCGCAACTAGAGAGCTCCATAACTACTGAGCCCACAAGACACAGTGAAGATCCCACATGCTGCAACTAAGACCCAAGGCAGCCCAACATATAAATGATTTTTTAAAGCAGACTACAGGAGGTCTAGGGGCAAGGCAGCCAGCTCGGCTGGGGCCCCTGACCTCCGGCCTCCTTGGGCTCAAGCAGCCTGCCTCCGCCACTCTGTCCGTGCCCCTTGTAGGATCCCAGCGGCTCCCAACCCCCGCCATCAGGGCTGCGCTTGGCCGTGTTTGTGACACCACGCAGGCCTGGGTTGGTGTGTGACTGGCTGTGTGTGTACAACACTCCAGGTGAGTGCACGTGTGAAACTCGGCTCAGCTTCGTGCGGTGGTGACAGGGAAGGGGTGACAGGTGTGTGTGACTGCACGTACACCTCTTGGTACAAGAGGAAGTCCAGAGCTACAGGCTGACCTGGGGCAGAAACGCTCCCTACTCGCCCCAAATCCTTCAGCCACAGGTCCCTTCCCCCTCACCAGGGGCAAGCTGATAGTGCGGATGATGGAGGGGGCTTCCCCTCCAGGTCCCCTGGCCAGCCAAGGCCCTCCTGCTGGTCTGCGATTGGGGACCCTCCCCGACGCCCTCCCAGGCCCCAGACCGGAGAGAATGAGCTGCCTGAACAGACTCTCAACTCCAAGCTGGCAGCCGCCCAACCTTGCACCAAGCCTCTTCCACACGGCCAATTCAGCGACTTGGAGGGCTCCATGTCCAGCTGCATTTGGGGTGAGGAAGGAAAGTAAAGGGGGAGAGTCTTTGGCCACTATGGGCCATCCGGCATCTGATGGTTGATGCCGGCTAGTGTGAAGGGGTTAATCCTCACATCGCCCTAGGGAGGGGGAGGGGGAGTTATGAAAAGCCCCCAGACCAGCGGAGGTGTCGGAACCCCGGCCCCCGCCTCGCCCCGGGTCAGACTCCTCTATCACCCTCGGCGGGTGGCTCCGCCCTGTGCCCCACCCCCGCCTGGACCACCGCCCCAGTCTGCCGAAAGGCGCTCTTGGGGAGAAGGGATCCGCCCAGCACCCCCTCCCCAGGAGGGGGTGGTGACCCGGGCCTGAGAAGGTCCTTTCCTACCTCGCGGCCTGGGCGGAGCCGTCCCCGCCGCGCCGGGGCTCCGGGCTGGCCATGGCTGCGCTACCCGGCCTGGGCGGCCGCGGTATTAATAGTCGGCCCCACGGGCCGCCCGCGCCCGCCAGCCGCACTGCCAGCTGCAGCCGACACCGGATCCGCCGGCCCGGGCCGGGCGCGCCCACTTGGCCCGGGCTCCGGCCGCGGGAGGAGGGAGCGGGCCTCGCGGCCCGGGGGCGGGGAGAGGCCGCCCCTCCCGGGACCAGCGCGGGGTGGGGGGGAAGGTGTGGGAGGGGAGGTCGGCGTCTCTAAAACGAGTCTTCTTTCTCCCCATCCTTCCCGTCCGAGTGTCCATAGTTGCAGGGGCCCGGGGAGGAAGGTGGCTTGCAGCCTTAGGAGGGAGCTCTTCCGGCCGGGCCGGCCCAGGAGGGGGACAGGGTGTGGGGTTGAGGACCTCGGGGGAGCCGGCACCCTGAGCTCCGCCCGCAAGGAGGTCGGGGGTGTCCGCCGCCGCCTGGCGCCCTGCGGTAACCCCCTCGCCTGAGCGCTGTGCCCCCGCAGCTGTCGCCCAGGGCTGGAGGTGCGGGGGGACAACACCACACCCCCTGCGTTTGGGGAGAGTCGGGAGCCTGGGGCAGGGCGGTGGGAGGACCACGTGGGAAGGTTGAGTCCATATGTAACCCCGCTTTCTGTTCCCCCCGCTCACGCCGCGAGGGTTAGGGGATCTCTCCGCTCGTTCCACCTGTCATCGCCCCCCCTGCACCCCGCTTCTGTCCACTCCTAGGCGTGACCCCTCCCCCAGGTCCTTAGCCCCCCAAAGGTCAGGATCAAACTCCACACTGAAGGCTGTCTGGGTCCCTGAGCCGGAAGCGGCAAGGCCCCTTCCCAGACCTGGGCCTCTGGCATGCTCCCTCCCGATGCCTTTTTTTTCCACTTAGCCCCTCTGTCTGGGGAGGTCTTTGACTCAATCGCAGAAGAATGCCAGGCACTATAACAAGCCGAGGGGCTGGATGTGTTTAATCAGAGGGGCCTTGAGTAAGGGGTGGGGGTGGGGCGGCCGTGTGGAACCACTTGCGGGCCAGGGTGTTGTGATCTGTAGGCCTGCTGGCTGTGTGCATGCCACATGGTTGTGTGTGTACTGTGTGGGGAGGGAGACTGTGGAACTGTTGTGTCCACATGTGACTCTGATGACTGGGGTACACGACTGTGAGGCTGTATATGGGTAGGTGACTGTGTGATCACAGGGGAGTGATTATGTGAGTGGTGATGGTGCTGGTTGTGGACTGTCTGCGAGGCTGGCTGTTGTGGCTGTGTTGTGGGGCATCTATATAGTTGTGTGTGTGATTGTGTGCCCGCGAGAGAGTGGGGACTGAAGTGTGTGGGTGTGGCAGAGTGTGCTTACAGCAGCTGTATGGTGTGTCTTCTGAGTGTGACTAGGGCCCCCAACTATATGGTCATTAATCCATGTTTCTGAGTGTGCTGCCTGGGGTGGTATATTTATATCTCTCTGTCTAGTGCAAGGGGGTGGGGGATTAACACCCAGGGCAGCCAAATATACCCTTGTAAGGTATGCACGAGAAAAAGTCAGGTTTTGGAGGCTGCTGGTCATTTTCTGACTTACCTCAAAAATATTCCAGGGGAGGAGGTTGGCAAGGCCTCCGGGGCTGGTCATTTGACAGCCGCTGCCAGTCCGAGGGGAGCTGAGGGAGCTCGGGGAAGGTCTGCCAGCAGTACTGTTTAGTGTGGTGCTAGGCAACAGGCAGAAAGGGTGGCGGTGAGAAGGGCTGTCCCTTCCCCTCCAACCCCCAGCCCAGGACCTGGCCCCAGGCAGCCCCCCAGGACTGATTCCTTAACCTCTCTCAGCCTCCTCCTACGCCCTTCTTCAGGCTGAAACACTGAATCCCCTGGGGTCCCAGAAACACCTCTAGCTCTTTGTTTTTGCTGTTCCCTCTGCCCAGAATACATTTCCAGCTCTTTACATTCACTCATCTTCAGTCATCACCTCAGAAAGGCCTTCCCTGATGTGCCTATCCCCCACATAAATGTCCATCCATTTACTGTGTGTCCTGTCACCCTGTTTATTTTCTAAACACGTACTGCAGTCTTTAATAGTATTGTTCATTTTCCATTCCTTTCTTTTCCGCTTCCCCCACTAGAATGGAAGCCAGAAAGAACACTTCTGTGTCCCCAAGGCCAAACACAGGGCCTGGTATGTGGTAAAATCTCAAAAACTTCTTGAATGAATGAAAGAAAGAAGGATAATCCTCCCTAGGCCAGTTCAGGCAACATCTGATGCCTGTTGTGTGCCAGGTCTGGGCCATTCGCCACCAAAGAACTCAAGGAAACATATACCCATGTGCCCAGGCTGTGTACATCAAGGCAGAGGGAGGTGGGTGAGGCCACAGGACTCCATTCACTCAGCTAACATGGACCCTTATCCTCTGCTGGACCCTATGTCAGAGCAAATGGCCTTCTTTGGCCCAGGGCCCTGCCTGCAAAGAGCTCACAGTGAAGAGGATGCTGGAACTGTCCCCTGGGGAGACAAACCCCTACGGAGAATAATGCCAAATCACTGAGCTGAGTGATGGGCTAGGCACTGAGAACTGAGGAAGCCAGGGATGGGAGAGATTAACTCCAGGCCTGGGAACAGCCTCCTGATCGAAGTAACTTGGGCCTGGAAGAGGAGAAGGGGTGTTACAGTGTCAGGCCGCTTAGAGAGACAAACAAGCCCTCTGCCTCTCAGCCCCTCCACAAAGCCGAGTTCACTAAGAGAGAACCCCCCTGGCTTCCTACTCTTTGCCTACCCTGAATTCTCTGTGCTTCTCTGCCCTGTCCTGTGTCCAGGGGCTGACTCTCGCTGACCTTGGCCTCCTTGCCGTATGGTTTCAGGTGAAGTTTGGCCAGGAGGAGACACTGCAGGGGATCAGAGGGAAGGAGGAGAGTGAGACCGGGATATTTATGATACTGTGATTTTTTGTTGTTGTTCAATCGCTAAGTTGTGTCCAACACATTGTGACCTCGTGGATTGCAGCAGGCCAGGTTTCCCTGTTCTTTACAGTCTCCCAGAGTTTGCTCATGTTCATTGAGTCAGTGATGCTATGATTTTGGCAGGTACTATGTGGCAACCCACTCCAGTACTCTTGCTTGGAAAATACCATGGGCAGAGGGGCCTGGTAGGCTACAGTCCATGGGGTTTCGAAGAGTCTGACTCGACTAAGTGACTTCACTTTCACTTTTCACTTTCATGCATTGGAGAAGGAAATGGCAACCCACTCCAGTGTTCTTGCCTGGAGACTCCCAGGGACAGAGGAGCCTGGTGGGCTGCTGTCTATGCGGTCGCACAGAGTCGGACACAACTGAAGCGACTTAGCATGTTCCTCCAGTAAAAGTCACAGCTCCTCTTGAGTGGCCTGCGACCATGGATACAAGTCTGGCCAGGTTTATTAACAAGGCTCCTTCCCTTACCTCTTCAGGCTCTGAGACTAGTGACTCTCTTCCACTGTTGTGAGCCCCAGGGTGCTTCACTATTTGTGCCCACACCTCTGTAAATAGTTCCTTCATTAAACCTTTTTCTAAACAACAAAATTCTGTAAAGCAATTATCCTTCAAAAAAAATAATAAATTAAAAAAAACAACCTTCTTCTGGCAAATACTTTGGTGGTCCTCTGCTTCCTACTGAGACCACTAAGGTAAGAACTAAACCTAGGGAAGATGAATCCTTGGCAGAGAATTTGGGGAGACCTTCTTTCTTTCTTTTTTTAAATTTCCTTGGCTGCACAATATGGCATTGTGGGATGGAATCATAGTTCCCTGATCAGTGACCAAACCCAAGCCAGGGAAGTCCTGAGGAAACTCTCTTTCTAATCACAACTCAAAACCAGAATCAGAAGATGTTGTGAACTGTTACAAAGCCACAGTAACCAAAACAGCATGATACTGGCATAAAAACAGAGACACAGGCTAATAGAACAGAATAGAGAGCCTAGAAATATATCTACACATTTATGGTCAATTGATCGCAGCCATGAAATTAAAAGACGCTTACTCCTTGGAAGGAAGGTTATGACCAACCTAGAAACCATATTAAAAAGCACAGATATTTCTTTGTCAACAAAGGTCTGTCTAGTCAAGGCTATGGTTTTTCCAGTAGTCATGTATGGATGTGAGAGTTGGACTATAAAGAAAACTGAGCGCCAAAGAATTGATGCTTTTGAACTGTGGTGCTGGAGAAGACTCTTGAGAGTCCCTTGGACTGCAAGGAGACCCAAGCAGTCTATCCTAAATAAAATCAGTCCTGAATATTCATTGGAAGGGCTGATGCTGAAGCTGAAACTCCAATACTTTGGTCACCTGATGAGAAGAACTGACTCACTAGAAGAGTTTCTGATGCTGGGAAAGATTGAAGGCAGGAGGAGAAGGGAACGACAGAGGATGAGATGGTTGGATGGCATCACCAACTCAATGAACATGGGTTTGGGTGGACTCCGGGAGTTGGTGATGGACAGGGAGGCCTGGCGTACTGTGGTTTATGCGGTTGCAAAGAGTCGGACACTACTGAGCAACTGAACTGAACTGAACTGAATGTATAACAAAGGAGGCAATGGTATACAATGGAGAAAAGAAAATCTCTTCAGTAAATAGTGCTGGAAAAACTGAACAGTTACATGTTAAAGATTAAATTAAAATATTTTCTCACATCATATGCAAAAATTAACTCAAAATGGATTAAAAACCTAAATGTAAGACTGGACGTCATAAAACTCCTCAAAGAAGACATAGGCAGAACACTTTTTGACCTAAATCATGGCAATATTATCTTCAATCTGTTTCCTAAAGCAAAGGAAATAAAAGCAGAAATAAACAAATGGAACCCAGTTAGACATAAAAGCTTTTGCACAGCAAAGCAAACTATCAGCAAAACAAAAAAGCAACCAGCTGAATCAGAGAAAATATTTGCTAATGATATTATCAACAAGGAGTTAATATTCAAAATATATAAATTGCTCATACAACTCAACATAAAAAAATTAAAAATGGGCAGAAGACCTAAATAGACATTTTTTCAGGGAAGACCTACAGATGGCCAACGGGCATGTGAAAAAGATGCTAAACATCATTAATAATTGGAGAAATGCAAATTAAAACCACAATGAAATATCACTTCACACCTGTCAGAATGACTACCATCAAAAAGACCACAAGTAGCTCTTTCCCATCTTGAAAGATGGCAGGTGAAAAAGCTGAGAAGCCAGATACAAAGGAGGAAAAACCTGAAGCCAAGAAGGCTGATTCTGTTGGCAGAGTTAAAAAGGTTAAGAAGGGCAACCCTAGGGCTGCTGAAATCCTGTCCTGGTCAGAGGAATTGGCAGATACTCCCAATCAGCTATGTATTCCAGAAAAGCCTTGTACAAGAGGAAGTATTCAGTAGCTAAATCCAAGCTGCAAAGAAAAAGCTGACAGTCTTGCTATTGCCACAAAACTAGTTGGTGGTGACAAGAATGTGTGCACATGCTAAGTTGCTTCAGGTCTTTCTGACTCTTTGCAACCCTATGGACTGGGGCCCACCAGGCTCCTCTGTCCATGGGATTCTCCAGGCAAGAATACTGGAGTGGGTTGCCATCCCCTTCTCTAGGGGATCTTCCTGCCCTAGGGATTGAACCTGGGTCTCATGCATTGCAGGCAGATTCTTTACCACCTGAGCCACAAGGGAAGTCCAAGAATGGTGTTTCTCAAGTGATTAAACTTTGCAAAATTCCTAGGTATAATTATTCTACTGAAGATGGGCCTCGAAAGCTGTTGAGTCTCGGCAAAAACCCTTCAGTAACATGTGAGAAAACTGCATGCTATCATCACTCCTGGGCCCAATCTGAGCATCCTCACTGAGCACCACAAAGCCGAGAGTGTTGGTTCCCTGAAACAGGTGAGCAGTGGCTTGTTACTTGTGATTGGGTCCCCTCAATCGAGTTCCTGGGTATAGAACAAAATTTGTCATTGTCACCTCCACCAAAATGGATACTAGTGGTGTGAAGGCCCCAGAACATCTCACTGATGCTTACTTCAAGAAGAAGGGGACTTCCCTGGCTATCCGGTGGTTAGGACTTCATATGTCCACTGCAGGGGGTACTGGTTTGATCCCTGGTCGAGAAAGTAGGATTCTGCAAGCCCAGCGGTGTGGCAAAAAAAAAAAATCTACGTAAGCCAGGCACCAGGAAGGTGAGATCTTCAACAGGGAGAGAGAGAGAAATACAAAATTACAGAGCAGTGCCAGGGTGATCAGAAAGCTGTGTACTCACAGATTCTGCAGAATCAAAGCTGTTCCTCAGCTCCAGGGATAATTCCACTCTGTGTTTGCTCTCACAAATAGAATTCATCCTTGCAAAATAGTGTTCTAAACTTCTTAAGAAAAACCTAATTAAATAACTGGTCCATTAAAAAAAAAAAAGACTATAAGTAACAAATGTTGGTGAGGATGTAGAAAGAAGGGAACCCTCAGGGAATTCCCTTGGCGGTCCAGTGGTTAGGACTCCATGCTCTCACTGCCAAGAGCCCAGTTTTTATCCCTGATCAGGGAACTAGGATCCCACAAGCCACACAGTGTGGCAAAAAAATAAATAAATAAAAGAAAATAAAAAAGAAGAGAATCCTCATACACTGTGAGTGGAAATGTAAATTGGTGCTGCCACTGAGGAAAATGGTGTGGAGGTGTCTCAAAAATCTAAAAACAAAACAAAACAAAAAAATCTAAAAACAGAACTGCCATCAGTTCAGTTCAGTCTCTCAGTCGTGTCCAATTCTTTGCAACCCCATGGACTGCAGCACGCCAGGCTTTCCTGTCCATCATCAACTCCCAGAGCTTACTCAAACTCATATCCATTGAGTCGGTGATGCCATCCAACTATCTCATCCCCTTCTCCCACTTTCAGTCTTTCCCAGCATCAGGGTCTTTTCCATTGAGTCAGTTCTTCACATCAGGTGGCCAAAGTATTGGAATTTCAGCTTTCAGCATCAGTCCTTCCAATGAATATTCAGAACTGATTTCCTTTAGGATGGACTGGTTGGATCTCCCTGCTGTCCAAGGAACTCTCAAGAGTTTTCTCCAACACCACAGTTCAGAAGCATCAATTCTTTGGTGCTCTTTATAGCACCGAAGCTTTATAGCACTTTATAGCTCTTCTTTATAGTCCAACTCTCACATCCATACATGACCATTGGAAAAGCCGAAGCTTTCACTAGGTGGACATTTGTTGGCAAAATAATGTCTCTGCTTTTTAATATGCTGTCTAGGTTAGTCATAACTTTTCTCCCAAGGAGCAACCGTCTTTTAATTTCATGGCTGCAGTCACCATCTGCAATGATTTTGGAGCCCAAAAAAATAAAGTCTCTCACTGTTTCCATTTTTCCCCCCATCTATTTGCCATGAAGTGATGGGGCCAGATGCCATGATCTTAGCAGTCTGAATGCTGAGTTTTAAGTCAACTTTTTCACTCTCCTCTTTCACTTTCATTAAGAGACTCTTTAGTTCTTCTTTACTTTCTGCCATAAGGGTAGTATCATCTGCATATCTGAGGTTATTGATATTTCTCCCGGCAATCTTAATTCCAGCTTGTGCTTAATTCAGTCCAGTGTTTCTCATGATGTACTCTGCATATAAGTTAAATAAGCAGGGTGACAATATATAGCCTTGACATACTCCTTTCCTGATTTGGAACCAATCTGTTTTTCCATGTCCAGTTCTAACTGTTGCTTCTTGACCTGCATACAGATTTCTCAGGAGGCAGGTCAGGTGGTCTGGTATTCCCATCTCTTTCAGAATTTTTCACAGTTTGTTGTGATCCACACAGTCAAAGGCTTTGGTGTATTCAATAAAGCAGAAGTAGATGTTTTTCTGGAACTCTCACTTTTTCGATGATCCAACGGATGTTAGCAATTTGATCTCTGGTTCCTCTGCCTTTTCTAAATCCAGCTTGAACATCTGGAAGTTCATGGTTCACGTGCTGTTGAAGCCTGGCTTGGAGAATTTTGAGCATACTTTGCTAGCATGTGAGATGAGTGCAGTTGTGCGGTAGTTTGAGCATTTTTTGACATTGCGCGGCAGCTGTGCAGCAATGGAGCAACTTTGAGGAGATACCCCACATCCAAGGGCAAAGGAGAAGCCCCAGCAAGACAGCAGGAGGGGCAAAATCACATTTAGAATCAAACCCCATACCCGCCAGAGACACTCAGAGGGCTCAAACAAACCTTGTGTGCACCAGGACCCACAGACCCCACAGAGACTGAGCCAGAACTGCGTTTGAGTGTCTCCTGTGGAGGTGCGGGTCCGCAGTGTACTGCAGGGGCGGGGGCTCTGGGTGCAGCAGACCTGGGTGTGGCATAAGCCCTCTTGGAGGAGGTTGCCATTAACCCCACCATAGAGCTGCCAGAACTTACACAGGCCTGGGAAACAGACTCTTGGAGGGCACAAACAAAACCTTGTGTGCACCAGGACCCAGGAGAAAGGAGCAGGGACCCCACAAGAGACTGACCCAGACTTGCCCGTGAGTGTCCAGGAGTCTCCTGCGGAGGCGTGGGTAGGCAGTGGCCTGCTGAAAGGTTGGGGGCACTCTGTGCAACAGTGTGTGCATGGGACCTTTTGAAGGAGGTCGCCAGTGTCTTCATCACCTCCACCATAGTTTGGCCTCAGATCAAACAACAGTGTGGGGAACACAGCCCCGCCCATCAACAGAAAATTGGATTAAAGATTTACTGACAGCATCGAAACATGTATATTATCTAGGGTGAAACAGATCACCAGCCCAGGTAGGATGCATGAGACAAGTGCTCGGGCCTGGTGCACTGGGAAGACCCAGAGGGATCAGGTAGAGAGGGAGGTGGGAAGGGGGATCGAGATGGGGAATACATGTAAATCTATGGCTAATTCATGTCAATGTATGACAAAAACCACTACAATATTGTAAAGTAATTAGCCTCCAACTAATAAAAATAAATGAAAAAAAAAAAAAGATTTACTGAGCATAGCCCTGCCCATCAGAACAAGACCCAGTTTCCCCCTCAGTCAGTCTCTCCCATCAAGAAGCTTCCATAAACCTCTTATCCTTCTCCTTCAGAGGGCAGACAGAATGAAAACCACGATCACAATCACAGAAAACTAACCAATCTGATCACATGGAACGCTGCCTTGTCTAACTCAATGAAACTATGAGCCATGCCGTGTAGAGCCACCCAAGATGGACGGGTCATGGTGGAGAGTTCTGACAAAACGTGGTGCACTGGAGAAGGGAATGGCAAACCACTTCAATATTCTTGCCTTGAGAACCCCATGAACGGTATGAAAAGGCAAAAAGATAGGACACTGAAAGATGAACTACCCAGGTCAGTAGGTGCCCCATAAGCTACTGGAGGAGAGTGGAGAAATAACCTCAGAAAGAGTGAAGAGACAGAGCCAAAGCAAAAACAACACCCAGTTGTAGGTGTGACTGGTGATGGAAGTAACATTCGATGCTGTAAAGAGCAATATTGCATAGGAACCTGGAATATTAGGTCCGTGAATCAAGGTAAATTGAAAGTGGTCAAAAAGAAGATTGCAAAAAAAAAAAAAAAAAAAAGAGGAGATTGCAAGAGTGGGCATTGACATTTAGAAATCAGCGAACTAAAATGGACTGGAATAGGTGAATTTAACTCAGATGACAATTATATCTACTACTGTGGGCAAGAATCCCTTAGAAGAAATGGAGTAGCCATCATACTCAACAAAAGAGTCTGAAATGCAGTTCTTGAGTGCAATCTCAAAAACGACAGAATGATCTCTGTTTGTTTCCAAGGCAAATCATTCAATATCACAGAAATCCCAGTCTATGCCCCAACCAGTAATGCTGAAGAAGCTGAAGTTGAGTGGTTCTATGAAGACCTACAAGACCTTCTAGAACTAACACCCCCAAAAGTTGTCCTTTTCATTATAGGGGGCTGAAATGCAAAAATAGAAAGTCAAGAGATACCTGCAGTAACAGGGAAATTTGGCCTCGGAGTAAAAAATGAAGCAAGGCAAAGGCTAACAGAGTTTTGTCAAGAGAACGCACTGGTCATAGCAAACACCCTCTTCCAACAACACAAGGGAAGACTCTACACATGGACATCACCAGATGGTCAATACCAAAATCAGACTGAGTATATCCTCTGCAGCCAAAGATGGAGAAGCTCCATACAGTGAGCAAAAACAAGAGTGGGAGCTGACTGTGGCTCAGATCATGAACTCCTCATTGACAAATTCAGACTTAAATTGAAGAAAGTAGGGAAAACCACTAGGCCATTCAGATATGACCTAAATCAAATCCCTTAAGATTATACAGTGGAAGTGACAAATGGATTCAAGGGATTAGATCTGATAGACAGAGTGCCTGAAGAACTATGGGCGGAAGCTCACGACATTGTACAGGAGGCAGTGATCAAGATCATCCCCAAGAAAAAGAAATGCAAAAAAGCAAAATGGTTGTCTGAGGAGGTTACAAATAGCTGTGAAGAGAAGTGAAAGGCAAAGGAGAAAAGGAAAGATATGTCTATCTGAATGCAGAATAGCAAGGAGAGATAAGAAAGCCTTCCTCAGTGATCAGTGCAAAGAAATAGAGGAAAACAATAGAATGGGAAAGACTAGAGATCTCTTCAAGGAAATTAGAGATACCAAGGACAGAAATGGTATGGGACTAACAGAAGCAGAAGATATTAAGAAGAGGTGGCAAGAATACACAGAAGAACTGTGCAAAAAAGATCTTCATAACCCAGATAATCACGATGGTGTGATCACTCACCTAGAGCCAGACATCCTGGAATGTGAAGTCAAGTGGGTCTTAGGAAGCATCACTACAAACAAAGCTAGTGGAGGTGATGGAATTCCAGTTGAGCTATTTTAAATCCTAAAAGATGATGCTATGAAAGTGCTGCACTCAATATGCCAGCAAATTTGGAAAACTCAGCAATGGTCACAGGACTGGAAAAGGTCAGTTTTCATTCAAATCCCAAAGAACTACCATATGATGCAACAATTCCACTCCTGGTTATATATCCAAAACACACACACCCACCCACATACACACACACACACACAAAACTGAAAACACTAATTCAGAAAGATACATGCACCCCTATGTTCATAGCAGCATCATTTATGATTGCCAAGATATGGAAGTAATCTAAGTGTTTATCACCAGGTGAACAGATGAAGATGTGGTCTATATATACAATGGAGCTTCCCTGCTGACTCAGATGATAAAGAACCTGCCTGCAATGTGGGAGACCCGGGTGTGACCCCTGGGTTGGAAAGATACCCTGGAGAAGGGCATGGCTACCCACTCCAGTATTCTTGCCTGGAGAATTCCATGGACAAAGGAGCTTGGTTGGCTACAGTCCAAGGGACTGCAAAGAGTCAGACATGACTGAGTGACTAACACACACATGCACACACACACCCACATACACACACACACACACATACAATGGGATACTACTTGTCCATAAAAAAGAACTAAATTCTGTCATTTGCAACAATATGGATGGACTTGGAGGGTATTATGCTAAGTGAAATAATTAAATAGATAGACATATGGTGGTGGTGGTGATTTAATCATTGAGTCGTGTCCGACTCTTGCAAACACATGGACTGTAGCCCACGCTTCTCTGGACATGGGATTTCCCAGACAAGAACACTGCAGTCGGTTGCCATTTCCTTCTCCAGGGGATCTTCCCCACTCAGGAATCGAGTTCACTTTTTGTTCCCTGCATTGCAGGTGGATTTTTCACCGCTGAGCTACCAGGGAAGCCCAAAGACATATGATCTATATGATATTATGTGTGGAATCTAAAAATTAAAACAGACTAGTGACTACAACCTGGAGGAGGGCATGGCAACCTCCTCCAGTATTCTTACCTGGAGAATCCCCATGGACAGAGGAGCCTGGTGGGCTACAGCTCATGGGGTTGCAAACAGTGGGCCACGACTGAGCAATTAAGCATGGCACATAGAACAATGACTATAACAAAATGGAGACAGACTCACAGATGTAGAGAACAGAATAATACCAGTGGGAAGAAGGAATGGGGGCAAGGCAAGAGACGGGCAGGGGGTTCAGAGATACAAACTGCTATGAATGAAATAAATGCGCTACAAGAATATATTGTACCACACAGGGAATATAGCCAATATATTAGAATAACTTTAAAAGAAGTATAAGCTTTAAAACTGTGAATCGATAGGTTGTACACTAGTAACTTACATGATATACATCACGTATATCTGTATATACATGTATATATATGTGTATACATGTATATCATGTATATACATCAACTATATCTCAATTCTAAAAAGATTTATAAAAAGAACAAACCATTTTCTACTCCAACAAAAAAGCTGTGAACTGATTAGAATCCCATCCTAGGTGAACAGTGACCTCCTGGCCACCACTCTGAGCAAAGTCCCAACCATAAAGGTCCATCTTAACTCACCTGACTGGGCTTAGGAGAATGGATCAGGGAAGGACCAAGAGTTGTGGGGGGGATGACTGGCAGAGGGATGAGATGGGAAGAGAGGCTCCGGGGGGAAGAAGCAGGGAGGGGAGTGTTGGCATGGCAGCAGCCTCCACCCCCAGAAGGCAAGCCTGACCCTCAATTCCCGGTCAGTGAAACATGCCACTGATACCCTCTTCACAGGACTGTGAAAAGTAATTAAACATGAGGCTCGGCACAAGGGTGATTGGAAGTGAACTCGCTTCTTGGAAGCTCAGAGTAGTACATTTCCCATTATTACTGGTGCTGAGTTTTCGATGTGCCAAGAGCTCCAGCAAGCCAACTAGACCTGGGAGGAGGATGGTTAGAGATGCCCTAGTAGGGCCCTCCAGCCCACTGTTTCAAGGGAGCCAGGTACAAATCCAAGCTTCGTAGGCAGCAGACCTGAGTCTAAAATCTGTTGTTGCTGTTCAGTCACTCAGTTGTGTCCAACTCTTGGCGACCCCATGGACTGCAGCATGCCAGGCTTCCCTGTGCATCACCAACTTCTGGAGCTTGCAAACTCATGTCCATTGAATTGGTGATGCCATTCAACTGTCTCATCCTCTGTCGTCCCCTTCTTCTCCTGCCTTCAATCTTGCCCAGCATCAGGGTCTTTGCAACTGAGTCAGCTCTTCACTTCAGGTGGCCAAAGTATTGGAGCTTCAGTTTCAGCATCTGTCTTTCCAATGAATATTCAGGGTTGATTTCCTTTAGGACTGACTGGTTTGATCTCCTTGCTGCCCAAGGGAATCTCAAGAGACTTCTCCTAATGACTGAATTATTTTTTTCATTGTCATTGTTATCATTATACCTGACATCCTGGAATGTGAAGTCAAGTGGGCCTTAGGAAGCATCACTACAAACAAAGCTAGTGGAGGTGATGGAATTCCAGTTGAGCTATTTTAAATCCTAAAAGATGATGCTATGAAAGTGCTGCACTCAATATGCCAGCAAATTTGGAAAACTCAGCAATGGTCACAGGACTGGAAAAGGTCAGTTTTCATTCAAATCCCAAAGAACTACCATATGATGCAACAATTCCACTCCTGGTTATATATCCAAAACACACACACCCACCCACATACACACACACACACACAAAACTGAAAACACTAATTCAGAAAGATACATGCACCCCTATGTTCATAGCAGCATCATTTATGATTGCCAAGATATGGAAGTAATCTAAGTGTTTATCACCAGGTGAACAGATGAAGATGTGGTCTATATATACAATGGAGCTTCCCTGCTGACTCAGATGATAAAGAACCTGCCTGCAATGTGGGAGACCCGGGTGTGACCCCTGGGTTGGAAAGATACCCTGGAGAAGGGCATGGCTACCCACTCCAGTATTCTTGCCTGGAGAATTCCATGGACAAAGGAGCTTGGTTGGCTACAGTCCAAGGGACTGCAAAGAGTCAGACATGACTGAGTGACTAACACACACATGCACACACACACCCACATACACACACACACACACATACAATGGGATACTACTTGTCCATAAAAAAGAACTAAATTCTGTCATTTGCAACAATATGGATGGACTTGGAGGGTATTATGCTAAGTGAAATAATTAAATAGATAGACATATGGTGGTGGTGGTGATTTAATCATTGAGTCGTGTCCGACTCTTGCAAACACATGGACTGTAGCCCACGCTTCTCTGGACATGGGATTTCCCAGACAAGAACACTGCAGTCGGTTGCCATTTCCTTCTCCAGGGGATCTTCCCCACTCAGGAATCGAGTTCACTTTTTGTTCCCTGCATTGCAGGTGGATTTTTCACCGCTGAGCTACCAGGGAAGCCCAAAGACATATGATCTATATGATATTATGTGTGGAATCTAAAAATTAAAACAGACTAGTGACTACAACCTGGAGGAGGGCATGGCAACCTCCTCCAGTATTCTTACCTGGAGAATCCCCATGGACAGAGGAGCCTGGTGGGCTACAGCTCATGGGGTTGCAAACAGTGGGCCACGACTGAGCAATTAAGCATGGCACATAGAACAATGACTATAACAAAATGGAGACAGACTCACAGATGTAGAGAACAGAATAATACCAGTGGGAAGAAGGAATGGGGGCAAGGCAAGAGACGGGCAGGGGGTTCAGAGATACAAACTGCTATGAATGAAATAAATGCGCTACAAGAATATATTGTACCACACAGGGAATATAGCCAATATATTAGAATAACTTTAAAAGAAGTATAAGCTTTAAAACTGTGAATCGATAGGTTGTACACTAGTAACTTACATGATATACATCACGTATATCTGTATATACATGTATATATATGTGTATACATGTATATCATGTATATACATCAACTATATCTCAATTCTAAAAAGATTTATAAAAAGAACAAACCATTTTCTACTCCAACAAAAAAGCTGTGAACTGATTAGAATCCCATCCTAGGTGAACAGTGACCTCCTGGCCACCACTCTGAGCAAAGTCCCAACCATAAAGGTCCATCTTAACTCACCTGACTGGGCTTAGGAGAATGGATCAGGGAAGGACCAAGAGTTGTGGGGGGGATGACTGGCAGAGGGATGAGATGGGAAGAGAGGCTCCGGGGGGAAGAAGCAGGGAGGGGAGTGTTGGCATGGCAGCAGCCTCCACCCCCAGAAGGCAAGCCTGACCCTCAATTCCCGGTCAGTGAAACATGCCACTGATACCCTCTTCACAGGACTGTGAAAAGTAATTAAACATGAGGCTCGGCACAAGGGTGATTGGAAGTGAACTCGCTTCTTGGAAGCTCAGAGTAGTACATTTCCCATTATTACTGGTGCTGAGTTTTCGATGTGCCAAGAGCTCCAGCAAGCCAACTAGACCTGGGAGGAGGATGGTTAGAGATGCCCTAGTAGGGCCCTCCAGCCCACTGTTTCAAGGGAGCCAGGTACAAATCCAAGCTTCGTAGGCAGCAGACCTGAGTCTAAAATCTGTTGTTGCTGTTCAGTCACTCAGTTGTGTCCAACTCTTGGCGACCCCATGGACTGCAGCATGCCAGGCTTCCCTGTGCATCACCAACTTCTGGAGCTTGCAAACTCATGTCCATTGAATTGGTGATGCCATTCAACTGTCTCATCCTCTGTCGTCCCCTTCTTCTCCTGCCTTCAATCTTGCCCAGCATCAGGGTCTTTGCAACTGAGTCAGCTCTTCACTTCAGGTGGCCAAAGTATTGGAGCTTCAGTTTCAGCATCTGTCTTTCCAATGAATATTCAGGGTTGATTTCCTTTAGGACTGACTGGTTTGATCTCCTTGCTGCCCAAGGGAATCTCAAGAGACTTCTCCTAATGACTGAATTATTTTTTTCATTGTCATTGTTATCATTATACCTGACATCCTGGAATGTGAAGTCAAGTGGGCCTTAGGAAGCATCACTACAAACAAAGCTAGTGGAGGTGATGGAATTCCAGTTGAGCTATTTCAAATCCTAAAAGATGATGCTGTGAAAGTGCTGCACTCAATATGCCAGCAAATTTGGAAAACTCAGCAGTAGCCACAGGAGTGGAAAAGGTCAGTTTTCATTCCAATCACAAAGAAAGACAATGCCAAAGAATGCTCAAACTACTGCACAACTGCACTCATCTCACACCTTAGAAAATTAATGCTCAAAATTCTCCAAGCCAGGCTTCAACAGTATGTGAACCGAGAACTTCCAGATGTACAAGCTGGATTTAGAAAAGGCAGAGGAACCAGAGATCAAATTGCCAACATCTGTTGGATCATCGATAAAGCAAGAGAGTTCCAGAAAAACATCTACTTCTGCTTTATTGAATACACCAAAGCCTTTGACTGTGTGGATCACAACAAACTGTGAAAAATTCTGAAAGAGATGGGAATACCAGACCACCTGACCTGCCTCTTGAGAAACCTGTATGCAGGTCAGGAAGCAACAGTTAGAACTGGACATGGAACAACAGATTGGTTCCAAATCGGGAAAGGAGTACGTCAAGACTGTATATTGTCACTCTGCTTATTTAACTTATATGCAGAGTACATCATGAGAAATGCTGGACTGGATGAAGCTGGAATCAAGATTGCCGGGAGAAATATCAATAACCTCAGATATGCAAATGACACTACCCTTATGGGAGAAAGCAAAGAAGAACTGAAGAGCCTCTTGATTAAAGTGAAAGAGAAGAGTGAAAAAGTTGACTTAGAACTCAACATTCAGAAAACTAAGATCATGGCATATGGCCCCATCACTTCATGGCAAATAGATGAGGAAACAGTGACAGATTTTATTTTTGGGGCCTCCAAAATCACTGCAGATGGTGACTGCAGCCATGAAATTAAAAGACGCTTACTCCTTGGAAGAAAAGTTATGACCAACCTAGGCAGCATATTAAAAAGCAGAGACATTACTTTGCCAGCAAAGGTCCATCTAATCAAAGCTATGGTTTTTCCAGTAGTCATGTATGGATGTGAGAGTTGGACTATAAAGAAAGCTGAGCGCCAAAGAATTGATGCTTTTGAACTGTGGTGTTGGAGAAGACTCTTGAGAGTCCCTTGGACTCGAGGAGATCCAACCAGTCCATCCTAAAGGAAATCAGTTCTGAATATTCATTGGAAGGACTGATGCTGAAGCTGAAATTCCAATACTTTGGCCACCTGATGTGAAGAACTGACTTACTGGAAAAGATCCTGATGCTGGGAAAGACTGAAGGCAGGAGGAGAAAGGGCCGAGGACCACATGGTTGGATGGCATCACCAACTCAATGGACATGTGTTGAGTAAATTCCGGGAGTTGGTGATAGACAGGGAGGCCTGGCATGCTGCAGTCCATGGGGTCTCAAAGAGTTGGGCACAAGTGAGCGACTGAACTAACTGAGTGGTTAGATGAGAAAACGCCCAACACCTTCCCCAGTGTACCAGAGTCATTTAATAAGTGCTATTCCCTTTCTTTCCTCCTTCCTCCTAGTCCTCCGGGACCACTATCTGGGTCTGCACACTACGAAGGGTGCAGAAGACTCCGCACTCTTCCGTCGGACTCTGGCGCGATACCGAACACTGCCTCCAGGGGGTGCCATCACACCGACACCCCCTCCAGGGCCCCTCGCCCCAGGGGTTGTTGTTCCTATCGTGGCCGCGCGGGGTCGCCTGGGCCTGGAGTTTTCAGGGACCGAGGGCGCGCGGGCGGCCGGGAGGTTGCAGCCCGCGATGATGAATCAAGGAGGTTCTTCGGATATCATAGTGATAATAATAAACCATAATAATAGTAACAGCACCGGATCCAGCAGTAACCAGCTGTTAACGATTTAAAAGGCGCATTCGCGTGCTGAGAGGCGGTGGGACTCAAGGGAAGGAGCCAGGCTGAGTCTAATCCGGACCGCTCACTCGCGCGTTCCGGTACTCTGTAGTCTTGAGCCTCTCTGAGCCTGCTTCATCAGCATTAAAATGGGAACTAAATAATACAGTTCTTGAGAGGAATAAATGCGCTCCTTAGAGCTCAGCGGAGAGCGACTTGGGTAAGTGCATTTACTGTATTGATAGTTCTCCCCTCTGCCCTGTGAGGGAGATATTATTCACTTCCCTTTACTGCTAAGGATACTTAGGAGGCCTTCCCCAGGCTCCCTGGGCTGGGTCTCTCTCCTAGGAGCGCCCAGAGGCTGGTCGAGGAGCTCACCTCCTAAACCCACCGCTCAGCAGCTGTCTCCTCTCTCTCTCTGGAGGCGTGCGTTCCCCTTCAGACCCTCCGGTTCCTCTGGATTCTGCCTTTCCATCCCTAGGTACAGTATGGGCTTCCCTGATACCTCAGGGGGTAAAGAATCCACCTGCAATGCAAGAGACACGGTTCGATCCCTGGGTCATGAAGATCAGATCCCCTGGAGGAGGGCATGGCAACCCACTCCAGTATCCTTACCTGAAAAAGCCCCATGGACAGAGTGGCCTGGTGGGCTACAATCCAAAGGGTTACAGAAAGTCTGGAGCAACTGACAGGCTCAGGCCAACTGACTTCCTCTGGCTAGTCTATACCACATCCCACACCCCCTAAACCGAAGCTATGCCTTCTGCTTGCCTACCTACTTCCAAAATCTCACCCAGTCACTTCCTCCAGAAAAACCTTTTCTGGGCTCTCTTCCCAGATCCACACGGCCTTTGCACATGCTGTTTCCTCTAGTTAGTTGGTTTTTGTTTTTTTTTTTTTTTTTTTTTTTTGGTGGGTTTTTGTTGTTGTTGTTGTCAGTACCACAGGGCATGTGAGATCTTAGTTTCCAGATCAGGGGTTGAACCCATGCCCCCTGCAGTGGTAGCACAGATTCTTAACCACTGGACTGCCAGGGAAGTCCTGTTCCCTCTAATTAGAACAGCTTTTCCCTCAGTTGTAAAACCCTGTTAGGGCACAGCTTAAATATCACCTCTTCCAGGAAGTCCACCTTCCCTATGTGCCCACAGCCCTCTGTGCTTCTAAACAGGTGGCAGCACAGGGGATTGCTTTTTCAGTGCTTCATCCACCACTTTTACGTAGTGATGTCTCTGAAAGCAGAAACCGCACCTCTTGAAGGCTGCATAGCATCCCTGGGTGGGGCCCAGCAACTGGGACAAAGTGAACGTTCCGTGAACGCAAGGCCCTTGAATGAGTGATCAGACACAACTGGGTCCACTCACTGAGTGGAAGCACAGCCTCAACAGCCTTTGTCAGCAGCCTCAACTCAGAGGCACATGCCTAATCTCAGAATCAGAGGCAACAGTCACATACGGAGTCACACGCGTGCACAGAGTCACAGTCATATGCAAGAGGCACGTGCACAAAGCCACATTCATCTGTGCTCATTTCTGCTTCTCAGCGTCTGGGGTACCTCTGTATCCTAGGCATGCATGCTCTCTCTTCTATTGTGACTTCGGGTCCTTGAGAACCACAGTTGTGTCTCCTTTCCCAGTCTGGGAACCCCTAGAGAGGGTAAATTGTCCCCATCAGGCTGGGACACCCAGGGGAAGTGTATGTCTCCCCAAGTAGTTTGGGGGGCTGGGCCAGGGAGTGTCTTCCCTAGCCACTGGAGTGCTCTTGGCTGAAGCTGTTTCCCACATCAGACTTGGAACCCTTGGGGCAGGGCTGTATCTCCCCCACTAGCTAGCCTAGGCCTCAGGATAGACTGGGTCTGATTAAACAGGAGCAGAGCTGAGCTGGATCTTCGCCCTCAGACTGGTGGCTCCCATGAGCATGGCTGTGTTCCCTTGACCCCTCTCCAGCCCTGTCACCTGCCCACCAGCTGGGTCCTCCTCTCATCATGGTAGGGACTTTGGAAGTAGTAGCAAAACTAACAGCAAACCTGGGAGTAGCTGGTCCTGTAGGATCCTCCAAGAGGTGACGGATCAGAGAGGCTTCAGCAGGGGGAGACATGGTCCAGCTCTGTGTATTTGGCAAATGCTTCATGTGTCTTCCCTTCACAAGAAGGGAAGCCTGTCCTGAGTCCCTGGGTGTGGCCCTGAAGCCTCCACCTCTATTGTTTAATTCGCTCACCAATCCCATCCTGGGAGGTAGGTGTGACCACCGCCCCATTTCTAGACGGGGAAACTGAGGCTCAGAGGAGAGCAGTGGCCTGCCTCAAGTCACAGAGCTGGGAAGGAGCAGAGCGGGGCTTCGCATGGCACAGGCTGTCTCCTTCCAGCCCAGGTTTGAGGCACGCTGGGAAGGTCGGGTCAACAGGGTGCAGTGACTGTTTGTGTGTTTCTGGCTCGGGCCTGTGCAGCTGGCTAGGAGACAGGACTTCCAGGGGATGGGAGTGCCTGGTAGGGAGATGGGGAACAGTGAGAAGAAGCAGGTTCCGCAGGCAGCCGGCCAGGACAGGCGGAGGTGGGCTGGGCCTGGAACCCAGTCTTCCTGTTCCCAGCACCAGCGTCCCCTCCCCAGCCGGCTCCTGGCCCTGGAGTCCTGGTTGCAGGTCCCATTCATCGTCTGACCCCTCGCTAGGCCTCGCTTTTTGCATCAGAGAAACAAGGGCAGAGACCTGGGGCCGGGGCAGGGGGTAAGGGGGGGTTCAGCGCCGGGGGATCCCTGCTCCTTTAAGCCTTTCTCCACGGAGAGGGTGCGGCCGGCCGCAGGTGAGCGGAGTTGCCACCTCAGCAGGCTGAACCCCGCCCCGTCCCCTCCCCCAGCTCCGGAGGGAGGCCCCTGAGGCCCCAGAGGATGGTGGGAAGTGGGTGGAGAGAGAGTTTACCCGGTTGGCTGGAGGGGGTGGTGGTGGCTGCACCGGTGGGTGGGGGAGACTGTGTGAGTGTACCTGACCGAACATCTGCGAATGATCCAGAGTCCTACAGGAGTGTGTATACAAGTGTGTGGCTTTGGCGGTGAGAATGACTCAAGTGTGCAAGCTGGTGTGCAAGAATGTGTGTTACTGAGGGTGTCTTGGAGTGCCCTTGTCCACGGATACCTCTGAGTGTGCCAGAGTATCCTTGGGTCTGAGTGCGTTCCTTTTGGTGTCCTGTGAATGCACTTGAGTGTACAAGCGTGTGCCTTTGTGTTTGCCTTTGTCTGTGCAGATGATGTCGACAGGAGCGTGTATGAAGGTGTGGATATACTTGAAGGTAAAAACACGCATGGATGAGTTTGTGAATGTCTCTGAGTGTGTCCTTGTGTCTGGGAGTGACTCCATGAATGTCCTGAGTGTTAGGGAGTGTGTGAATGTGCGTGTGTGTTTCCAGCATGTGTTGGTGTGACCACGTGGACAAGGGCGTGTGTAACTGTGTTGCTAACAGAGTCTTCTCAGATCAGGTCTGAACCTTTGTGAGTCCACATCGAACCACCTCTACCCACTGACCCCTGACCCTTCAAGAAGCCCAGCCTCCGTGTCCCCCTCCCTTCCTGGTGACTCACCTCCCTGCCATCCCTGCCCCTCCCCCATCAGCCTCCTTGAAGGGTGGTCCCCTCTGTTCAGCTTGCCTTCTTCCCACCCAAAGGGAGCCTCTGTCACTTCCTCCAGGTAGCCTTCTGTGATCAGAGAAGGAGCCCTAACATTAGCTCAGCAGTTGTACCTCCACTTGACAAATGAGAACATGGGCTCAAAGTACCGCAGTGACCAGAGCAGGTCCCATGGTAGGCACGTGCATTTGATCCCATGACTTCTACAGCTCAGAGTAAGACCCCTGGCCTCTTCCAGCCCCATCATGGGGTCCCAGTCCAGAGCTCAGGGAAGGGGTCCCAGTCTCAGGGCTTGGCTGTTCCTGTGTTGTCATTTCATTCGCTCCAGTCTTGCTCAGAGGTGAAACAGCTTGCCCAAGGTCACAGTGGGGAGTAGCTGAGTCAGGATTTGAACCCAGGTCTCTTGAGCGCCGGAGCTCATGCTTTTAGGGGCTGGGTTGCGGGGTGGGGGGTCAGATTGGGCTGAATGGTCACTGATCCCAGAGAGAAAGGCATAAAGGTGATGAGACATGAGTAGAAATGAAGAATGGTGGCTCAAGACAGTTCCCATGGGGTACCATACCCAGAACGGAGGTGATACAGACTCACATGTGCCCCAAGGCCTGGCAGGACTTGCTGTTCTAACTGAAGTCCAGCTTCCTTTCTTGGGGCCCCCTCCCCTGGACTGAGGCACTGGATTGAGGGAAAATGTTACTAAGGAGGCCACATGGAGCAACCTCTGTGCTGGCTGGTCACAAGTTTTTTGTTTGTTTTAATTTTTATTCTCTCTCTATATTTTTTAATTTATTTATTTTTATTGAAGGATAATTGCTTTACATATTCTATATTAAAGTATTGTTGATTAACAGTTTTGTGTTAGTTTCAGGGGTACAGAAAAATGATTCAGTTATACATGTACATGTATCTATTTTTTTTTCAAATTCTTTTCCCTTTTAGGTTATTACAGAATATCGAGCAGAGTTCCCTGTGCTATGTGGTCACAAGTTTTGAAATTCCACCATTCATCTGACCTATATCCCCTGGAGGCCTCCTTTTTTAGATCAGAACCCTGGACCCTGGGGGAAGTGTCTAGAGCCGCCTTCCAGCCTAAGGGAGTCTGATTGGAGTGAAGGTCTCATCTGATGGGAGTCCTGAATGTCCTCCTGGTACAGGGATGGGAAAAATGAAACAGGACCAGGGGCCATAAGGAGCATGGATGGTGGACCCTCAGGGAGAGGCTGGAACAAGCTCTTCACTGCAATCTCATTTTACTCTCCCAACAGCGCCCAGGGCAGGCCTTACTCCCCATATTTCTAAGGAGAATACTGAGATGCTGAGAGCCAGATACCTGGCAAATCTCAAACCTCATCGTGGACTTCAGGTCCAGGACTCTTGCTACCCTTTGTGGCCCCCTCTGGATGGGCTGGGAGGAGCCAGAGAGGCAGGAGCGAAGAAGCTCCTCTAGATGAGGACCACGGAAACACTCACCCTGGGCTTCAGGTGCTGTGCTCAATCACTCAGTCATGTCTAACTCTTTGCAACCCCATGGACTGTAACCTGCCAGGCTCCTCTGTCCATGGGGATTCTCCAGGCAAGAACACTGGAGTGGGTTGCCACTCCAGGAAGATTCCAGGGGAGTCTTCCCAATCCAAGGATCAAACCCAGGTCTCCCACATTGCAGGCGGATTCTTTACTGTCTGATCCACCAGGAAAGTCCCTGGGCTTCAGGAGATGGGGCTTAAGGAAGACAGGGAGGTGGTCCTCACCTCCAGGCCTCACAGGTCACCAGAAGGGTTCAGGAAGCAGTTTCCCTGACCTGGAGTCTCATGGTGACCACAGCTGCAGGCTCCCAAGTCTGACCTTTAGTGTCACAGAGGCTCGGTCATTCTGGGCCTTCTGTCCTTCCTGCACATCCTGCATGCCTAGACTCCTTGCTCGACTTGGAACCTGTGACCTCATGACCCTGTCCATGCTTCTTTCTGGGTTGCTCCCTCATTCTCCAAGAGATGATCTGCTTTGATCAGTAAATCTGACTCCTGGAGAGCAATTTATGACCAGCTGAGTGAGATCCAGGCTCGCCTTTGGTCCAGTTAGTGGCAGGGCAATTGGGCAACTCAGTTCAGATTATGTTGTTGTTGTTTTTCAGTCACCAAGTTGTGTCTGGCTCTTTATGACCCCATGAACTGCAGAATGCCAGGCTCCCCTTCCTTCACTACCTCCTGGAGTTTGCTCCAAGTCATGTTCATTGACTCAGTGATTCCATCCAACCATCTCATCCTCTGTTGCCCCCTTCTCCTCCTGCTCTCAATCTTTCCCAGCATCAGGGTCTTTTCCAGTGAGTTGGCTCTTCACATCAGGTGGCCAAAGTATTAGAGCTTCAGCTTCAGCATCAATCCTTCCAATAAATATTCAGGGTTGATTTCCTTTAGGATTGACTGGTTGGATCTCCTTGCAGTCCAAGGGACTCTCAAGAGTCTTCTCTGGCACCACAGTTCAAAAGCATCATTCTTTGGTGCTCAACCTTCTTTATGGCCCAGCTCTCACATTTATATGACTACTGGAAAAACCACAGCTTTGACTATACAGACATTTGTTGGCAAACTGATGTCTCTGCCTTTTAATATGCTGTCTAGGTTTGTCATACCTTTTCTTCCAAGAAGCCAGCGTCTTTTAATTTCATGGCTGTGGTCACTGTCCATGTGATTTTTGCAGCCCAAGAAAAATATCTGTCACTGTTTCCATTTTTCCCCCATCTATTTGCCATGAAGTGATGGGACCAGAGGCCATTTTTTGAATATTGGGTCTTACGCCAGCTTTTTCACTCTCCTCTTTCACCTTCATCAAGAGGCTCTTTACTTCCCCTTGGCTTTCTGCCATAAGAGTGGTATCATCTACATATCTGAGGTTGTTATTTCTCCTGGCACTTTTGATTCCAGCTTGTGATTCATCCAACCTGGCATTTCTCATGATATACTCTGCATAGAAGTTAAATAAGCAGGGTGACAATATACAGAGTGACAATGATGTACTCCTTTTCCAGTTTGGAACCAGTCCATTGTTCAATGTCTGCTTCTAACTGTGCTTCTTGGCCTGCATACAGGTTTCTCAGGAGATGGGTAAGGTGGTCTGGCATTCTCATTGCTTTAAGAATTGTCCACAGTTTTTTGTGATCTACACAAAGGCTTTAGCCTAGTCAATGGAAAAAAAACAAAACAAACTAGTCAATGAAGCATAAGTTTTTTTTTTTTTTTTTTTTAATTTTCTTGCTTTTTCTATGATCCAACGGATGTTGGCAATTTGATCTCTGGTTCCTCTGCCTTTTCTAAACCCAGCTTGTACTGGAAGTTTTCCGTTCATGTACTGCTGAAGCCTAGCTTGAAAGATTTTGAGCAGTATGTTCCTAGGATGTGAAATGAGTGCAGTTGTGTGGTAGTTTGAGCATTCTTTGGCATTGCCTTTCTTTGGGATTGGAATGAAAACTGACCTTTTCCAGTCCTGTGACCACTGCTGAGTTTTCCAAATTTGTTGACATATTGAGTGTACCGCTTTCACAGCATCATCTTTTAAGATTTGAAATAGCTCAGCTGGAATTCCATCACCTCCACTAGCTTTCTTCATAGTAATGCTTCCTAAGGCCCAGGACTGTGGGTGAGCCAGGCATCTAGAGCATATACAACTCCCTTGAATCCAGACCCTGATTTCAGCTGCTTCAGTGAAGTTGGGAACAGTGCCCCACACAGGGCTGGCAGGGCTGAGCTGTGGTGGCTGTTCTGAGGCTGAAGTAAGTGAAGTCAGCCACGGAGCCTTGGGGCTCTGTCCAAAGGTGTGGCTGTGCTGTGGGGCTTGTGACCCCTGTGCCCCTGTTTCCAGGGTCTCTAAGGATTACTATCAACTCCCACCTCCCTGAACTTGGGTCTCCCTCCTGTGGGTCTGCTTCTCTGTGTCCTGGAGATGCCCGGAACACCCCGTGGCCACCCCACCACTCCAGGCTTGGGAGTGTGAGCCACAGCCTCTCTGCCTGAAGGTCTGACTCTGTGTCCCTGACCCTGCAGCTCGCAGCCTTTCTCCCTTGCTCCCTTGCTGCCTGGGTGTCCTGTTTCTGGCCTTCATGTGTGGCCCTGACCAACCCTGGCCTGGCCTGAGGGGAGGGGTGGAGGGGATGGGAAGGATGTGCACAGTGCAGCGCTTGTTCAGGGGATCGGGGTGGGACTGATGCCTGCTCTTGTGTTCCGGCCCCTGGCTTGAATCTTGGCAAGCTGGGGGTGGGGCGGGGTGGGGGCTGCCTCTCTGCCTGCAGCGTCATCTCAGCATCCGTCCCACTGGCAGAGCGGGCCCAGAGCCATCATGGAACCTGACCAAGAAGGCCCTTAGCTGGGCTCTCCTTCCAGGCTATTATTGATCCCTTTGCCTCTGGCTCCTCTGTCTCATGGCCTGTGCTCTGGGCCATGACAAAGACAAGGACATGCTGAAATGGGTGTACCAGACTGGGCATGCAACACTGGTCTCAGGGTGGAAGGTTCCATTAGAGAGAAACAGAGTCAGTGATGGGATGGGCTCAGTGAAGGGGATGGGGGCTCAGTGAGGAGGGCAGGGCTCAGTAAGGGGGGGTGGGGCTCGGGGGTGGGGGTGGGGGCTCAGGCAGACAACACCAGACCTCAGCAGCAAACTGAGGTCTTAGGGGCTCAGGAGTCAGGGCTGAGAGCAAGGCCCTGGAAGCCAGTGAGAGGGTTGTCTGGCCTGGGGTCACTGAGGACTTGAGAGTCTCTCTAGGTTTCCTTAGTTCCTGGGAGCTTCCTCCCAACTCTGGGGTCCAGAAAGGCAATCTGGAACCCTGGGATGGCCCTAGCCAGGGATCTCACTTACCCCTCAGGTTATAGCCCTTGGCAGGCCTCCAGGACTGGGAGAAGAAGGGATGGGCAGTGGGACTATGCCTCAGATTCTTGAGATTTATTCCCCCCTCCCCAGCAACCCCCTCACCACTGAGTTCTTCTTTTACAGAGGGCCTCCCCCTTGATTGAGGGCACCCCGTCCCTTGAGAGTCCCCAACTCTCTTTGAGTCTCTGTCTGCTTACTGAGCTCAGATCCCCCTCACAGAGCCCTCATGCCAGAACAGAAGCTGCTAAATCTTTCAGTGGAGTCCTTTAGGCCCTGTCCTTTCTCACCTGCAGGGAGGGCTATCTGGACCCTAGACCCATCCACTCAGGTTGGACCGAAAGCCCTATTGCCCAAAGAATTGCAGCAGCAAGGAGAGGAGAGGTGCTCATTTGTATTCATTAGCATGGAGTTATTTAATATTCAAATGTCCGAACTTGGGCTGGTGAGGAATGGCTGCTACCAGACATGCTGTTTGCGTGTTTCCTTTTTAGTGAGGGCAAACACCCCAATTCTCCTCCCTCTCCAGCTCCCCCATTTGGAGCCTGACTTGGCAGGAGCCTTAAGTTGGCCTCTGCAGAGAAGGTACAACTTGGAGAATGTTAAGTAGGAGCTATTTTGGGTACTAGACCCCAGAAGCTTGCTGAAGACAGGTGTGAAGTGGGAGAAGAAGCAAGGATTCCCTCCCCATTTCCCAGAGGAAGCCAGGATTTAAAACTGGGAGTTTTAATAGAATGAAAAGGGGGAAAGGTTTTTAGAGTATTAAAAACTGAAGGGGTTCTTAGGGATTTCTTAGACTCTTCACAGTGGCTACACGGGGTACATATATACACCACTGCTCCGTTCTGCAGCCACTGCATTCATGGCAGACAGGATTAATTGATCACGGCACTCTGAACCCAGAGCCATTTGAGGCAGCAGTTTGTATAGGAAATTAAATCTATTTATCTTCCCTGATTACTTCAACCCTTTCCAGACAGGAAAGCTGAGATCCAGAGAGGATGCAGAAAATGCAGACCATATCCACCCCCAACACAACCTGCCCAGCCTGGACGCACAGGGGTCATTCTCTTGGAGGGTGAGGGAAGGCAACTCCACTCTGGGTAAGAAAATCATCACAAGAAGGTACGTCTGGGTGGAATTACAGGTGAGTTTGATTTACAACATAGGGCTTTTCTGCATTTCTCAGATTCTCTTTGAGCCTGAATTCAATCTGTAATCAGACATCCCCCAATAATACTAAGTGTATTTTTTTGTTCCCTTTTAAAAACTATGTGGTACCTGCTTTAGGCATTATCTAAATCAACTCTGACAACCACTCTGGTAGGGAGTTGTTACCATTGCTGTTCCTGTTTTAAAGAGGAAGAAAGAGAAGTCTAGACATTTGCCAAGGTCATACAGCAAGTGGTACAGCTGTGACTCTAACCACATTAGATGCAGTTGAATCAATCAAAAGTTAATATCAGGGATGGTCCGGGTCTATGGGAGAATGCTGATTTGCTTGCTCCTCTGTGACTTGCCCAGTGGCACTCTGGATGTTGTGTGGACAAACAGCCTGGGCCCCAGAGAAAGCTGCTGAGCAGCCCGTGGAGACAGGAGAGGCCTGGCATGAGCCCCCACCCCTTGCCAGGACCGGGACACCTCTCACTGCCCAAGACAATGGGAACACTGTGCCCTGACCGAGTGCAGGATGGGCTGCCAAGGCCCCTGCTATTCCTCTCAGCATGGCAAAGTGCAGAGAGGAGGGGAGATGCTGAGGAATGAGGTAGGGGTGGCTCAGAGCTCAGCCAACAACAGCAAGGGTGGAGCAAGGAGTGGAGGAAGGAGGGTCTGCCCTCCACTGGGACTTGGGGAAGAGACCTTTTGGCAGGAGCATGAGCCCAGTGCCTCCCTCCACCCAGCTTCTGCAGGCATCACCCACTGGTATGTCTGAGCCCTTCATAGCTTGGTCCACTGTCTCCAAACACCACCCCATCCTGTGTTCCCCAGAATACCGAATGAGGACGCCAGTGGGCCAGCCTTCCAATCTGTGTGACCTTGCCCAAGCCCCTGTGTCTCTCTGAATTTCCTTACTGGTGATATGAAGGTGACAGGCCCTACTTTGCAGGCCAGACCCTACTTTTTCAAGGCAAGCAGAGCAGCAAAGGACCCCAGCCGGAGGGGGTGAAGCAGCCCAGCCCATGGTGGTTGTTAACGTGACAAGGGGGCTCCTCTCCCAGCCTGGCAGAGTGAGGACGGGCCAGGAGTCCTCGTGGGGTGGGGGGGGCGGAGCCCTCTTCCTTCCTGCCCCTTTCATCTGGGTATGGAGATGAGATCTGAGACCAGATGTGTGGCTGAGTGACTCAGCTCTTTCCTGCCTGGACACCCCTCCCCGCCTGCCTCACCAGGCTGGGCCAGGCAGTGAGACAGCAGACTGGACGTGGGGGTGGCTGGTCCTGAACAACCTCAGGGGAGCGCCGGGGGAGGGAGAGGGGAGGATGAATGAGGCTCATGGAGCCTGGCCTGCGAGATGGGGGTGGGTTGAAGGAGGAGGGGCTGTCAAGGAAGAGAGTGAGGGTGTCCTTGAGTCCAGTCACTGCCTCTGACTCCACCTAAAATGCTCAAAGGCTCACCCGCCTCCTCCTCCCACCAGCCTAGCATCCCTTCCCCAATATTTCTGGACCAGCCCAAACCTGTTGGCCCCGCCCTCCTAGGCCCACATACCCGCAGGGTGCTCTCTTCCTTCCCTGTTCTCTCCTTCTCTTTCTAGCCAACCGCCTCCACTTTCTCACCTCCCACTCAGCAGGTCCTATTACGGACTCCCCGAAGCAGCACGTGGAAGCAGCTCTCTGGAAGGTTGCCTTAACTTAGTTGCTAAATCCCTCACCCCACCCTGATCTCTCAGGAACGGTAAGCACTGTGGACCTGGCCCTTCCTGGGGCTCTTTTCTTGGCCTCAGATACCACCCTGCTGGTTTTCCTTCTATCTCTTGAATGGTTCCCTCTCTGATCTCAACTTCCGACTGTTCCCCTTAAAGGTATGTGTTCTATAAACTTCCATAGTCTAACCATTTGGAGGAGTGATTAAGTGTTTGGACTTTGGCATCCAATGAACCTGGTTTCAAATCCTGCCTCTGCCTTTTACTAGCTAACTTTGGATAAATTACTTCTCTGAGCCTCAGCTTCCTCCTCCATCAAATGGGTTGATATTACCTATCTCCTGGGGATCAAATGGGATAGTAGTAGTAGTGTTAGTTGTGTTAGTTGCTCAATCGTGTGACTCTTTGCAACCCCTTGGACTGTAGCCCACCAGGCTCCTCTGTCCATGGGATTCTCCAGGAAAGAATACTGGAGTGGATTGCCATTCTCTTCTCCAGAGGATCTTCCCGACCCAGGGATTGAACCTCGGTCTCTTGCATTGCGGGCGGATTCTTTATCACCTGAGCTATATGGGATGATATACATAAAGCATGGGATAATGCATGTAAAGCCTTCAGCACTGGGTCTGACATATAGTCAGTAGTCAGTTCCTGGCAGTTGCTGTTAGTATCTTTTCTTCCTGGTAAGCTTTCCTCCTCACCCCACTCCCAACTCCTACCTGCTTGGCACATACCACTGGGTGTCCTAGTGACACTTCAGACTCAAAATGTCCAAAAGAAAAGTCCCAGCCCTTCTCCCCACCCCAAATACTAGCTTCTCTTCTTGACATCCCTATATCTTGAATTTTTTTTTTTTTATGCTTTGGTTTTTTTGGCCCCATGTGAGATCTTAGCTCCCTGACCAGGAATTGAACCCACACCATCTGCATTGGAAGGCGAAGTCCTAACCACTGGACCACCAGGGAAGTTCCCCCTACACCTCCACCCCCGTGCCTTTTCTTTTAAGGCCTCATCATCTTCCACTGGGCCCAACCTTCAGAATGTCATCCATTAATTCAACAAGTTCTTACTGAGAATGCAAAGCTATGTGCGGGGAAGACAGACTTGAAAAATCATTATCTTTGCCCTTAAGGAGCTCAGAGTCTGAGGATGGAGACAAGCAATTTAATATAATAAGATAATTGTTCTCTTAGAGGTTTGTATGGAGAAAGCCAGTCTAGGAAATCTTTCGAGAGAAGGAGCATTTGAGTTGGCGCTTGTAGGCTGAGTAGGAGCTTGAAAGGTGAATGAATCGGGGAGAGCTGAGGCACCAGCCGCAGGCAAAGGCGCGGCCATGTGAGGTATGAGAGAGCAGAGACTGGCCGGGCTCTTAGAGGTGGAGGCTCGTGGTTGGGTTTATTTATTTACCTTACAATTTAAATTGCATTAATTAATTAATTAATTTTACTTCTGGTTGCGTCAGGCGGCTTGTGGGATCTTAGATTCCTGACCAGGGTTTGAACCCAGGTGCTCAGCAGTGAGAGAGCAGAGTCCTAAGCACTAGAAGGCCAGGGAATTCGCCATGGTTGGGTTTAGAGAGCTCTCTTGGGGCAGCATGGAGGACTGCTGGGAGGAGGCAGAAGTGAAGGCAGCAGGGAAATGCAGAAGGTTAGGGTCTGAGAGTTTACTCCTGATTTGCCCTGCAGTCACTGCACAACCTTGGGGAAGTCACTTGACCTCATGGAGCCTCCATCCCTCATCTGTCAAATGGAGATACTAATAGGTACCCGAGGGGATGTTGGGGAGGGCTGGATGAGCTAATGGAAGGGAAAGTGCTGGACAAATGCAAGCTGTTGTTGTCAAATATCCGCCAGGGCAGGCTGTATTCCAGCCACAGCCCCACCTCAAAAATGGCCTCCTTGAGTCTCCTCTGAGTCAGCCCACATCCTCCCTGGCCCTGGGGTGGGCGGTAAGATGCAGGGGACTGGAGGAGCACACACCTGACTCTGGACCTTGGCTCACTGGCTGGGTGACTTGGAACACTTTCCTCCCCTCTCTGAGCCTCATTTCCCTGGCTGCAAAAACAGGGCTGAGGCTCCAACTGCAGGGCTGTTGGGAGGATTCCATGGCACGTCGTAGGTGGTCATTAACTGCATTTGTCCCTGTCTCCTGCTCTCTGGTCCCCTCCTCCAGCGCCTGGCACCAAGCCGAGCAGAGTGGGAAACAGTAAATATTTAATAACAGATAGGCTGAGAGCTTCCTGATGGGAGGGACATGTGGAGGAGCCAGAGGACACCTACTCCCCCAGCAGGGTCTACACAGATATCCCCAGGCTCTAGGGGCACCCACATCCTGATCCGAGGGAACTCTTGCTGTCAGTGACTTGCTGGGGAATCCATCCAGCAGGGACACTCCCAGGGTACCCGAGTCCCGCAAATGTCTCCTCTCCTCTCCTCTCTTATTCTGTCACTCAGGGGGATGGATGGGGCTCTCATTCAACAACCATTCACTGAGCCCCTTGCCTCTGTCCAATGCCGGCACCAGAGATTCAGACATGAAGGAGCCAAGTCCTTGTTCTTCAGGGCTTCTAGTCTAGCTGGGAGGGCAAGGGAAACACGTTTGCAATAACATGGTGGTATGTGATATGCCCAGGGACTGACTTTTGAGAAAATCAGACCTTAAAGAAGGGACTTAAAATTCTTTGTGTCTCCATTTAATAATCTGCAAAATGGAGACAAGACTTTTTATCTCTTTAGGGCTGTTGTGAAGATTAAGGGAGGCAATTATATAATTGGGGCTTCCCTGGTGGCTCAGCGGTAAAGAATCCACTTGCAATGCAGGAGACATGGGTTCAATCCCTGGGTCGGGAAGATCCTCTGGAGAAGGAAAGGTAACCAACTCTGGTATTCTTGCCTAGAGAATCCCATGGACAGAGAAGCCTGGCGGGCTACAGTCCACGGGGTTGCAAAAGAATTGGACATGACTTAGCGACTAAACAACAACAACAATTATATAATACACATAGGGCAGGTCCTGGAAGCTGGTCAGTCCATCAGGGGAGACGCCTTGATGGTGATGATTGTAAGTCATGGTGGGTGTCTGTGAGCACACTCTGGGGCAGGGTGGGGGGTGAAACAGAGGGCATTCTGCACAGAAGAGTCAGGGAAGGCTCAACAAAAGGAGCATTTGAGCTGTTCCTGAAGGACAAGTGCTTTATCAAAAGGAAAAATGGGGAGAGGCAGGTTGAGGCCAGAGATCGAAGGACTCTATGTGTCCAAGAGGCTGGGATTTATACTGGAGTCAACAGGAAGGGATTTAAGCGGCGAGAGGGACAAGGTCCAGATTTAGCCTTAGAAAAGGTCCCTTTGGGGCATGTGGAGAAGAGATTGAGAGGTTAGGAGACGGGGAAGCTAGAGTTGGAGCCGTGCCTGCATCATTTAGTCACCTGCCTGACTCTCACCTGGGGTCAATGATTCAAAGGTTCCCGTCCCAGGAATATATCTGCCCCTTAACAGGAATTTACAGGGACAACGCCTTTAGCCAGAGGAGCCACCCAAGGGACCCAGAGCAATCCGACAGAAAGCCTGTTGGGCCAGCCCCGAGGTGCCACCCCTCCCCCTGCCCTGGGCCTCCCCTTTGTGAATCTGTGTCTCTGTGGTTGTCTGTGGGCTGAGGCAGCAGAAACAGTATTTTGGAGTGAGCCAGAGCTAAATCCAAACCCTGATTCTGCTAACTGGCTCTATGACCTTGGTCACATTTCTTAACCACTCTGAGTTGGTTTCCTGGAAAACGTTCAAACTTGTATTTTGATTATTTTTTAGACTTTCCAGTTTATGATCTCTCTCTCTCTCTCTTTTTTGACCACAAGGCAGGTGGGATCCTAGTTCCCCAACCAGTGAGTGAACCCACACCCCCTGCATTAGAAGCACAGTCTTCACCACTAGACCCCCTGGGAAGCCCCCTAAACTTGTAGTATTTTTAAATGCTTGAATGTAAATGCATAGAAAAATATATGCATACTGCCCACTAACATGAACAGTGGTGTGGAGTGGGTGGGGAATATATGTGAAGAGGCATTTTCACATTTTACCCTATTTATTTCTGCATTGTTTGGGCCTTTTATAAGCACATATATCCTACATTTCGCATCTGTAAAAAGCGGGGATAACACTGCCAACTTCACAGATTGTCGGAAGGATTTTAAAAAGATCCTACAGATATAACTCCTTTCATGCTGCCTGTGCAGAATGGACCCCCACCAAGTATTAGCTCCTTTCTCTTCCTCTTGCCTGAATCTGTGTTGGGTTTTGTGTATTGATGTTTCTCCTTGTAACTGTTTGTTTATATTTATGTAATAAGGCCTTCTGTATACCTCTCTGATTTATGGGCCAGTGGGTATCTGTGTGTGTGGTTTTTGTACAGTGGCTATCTGTATGAGTGTGCATCTGGGAGTGTGAGCATTTGTGTATCTGTGTGTGTCTGTGTGTCAGCATGTCTGTGTAATTTGGTACATTTCTGCGTCTGTGTGTGTTTACATGTGTTTAGACATCAGGCTATCTTAGTGTACCTGGGTGTTTATGGGTACCCAGAACTGTCAGTGTGTATCTGGGTTTGTGTTTTGGTGTGTCCCTGTATTTGGGTATGCCAGCGTGAACTGGTGTGCATGTAGGTCTGTCAGCCTATCTTTGTGTCTTGGTGTGTTTGTGCAGGCCCCTGTGTGGATGCTGGGCTTCCCTGGTGGCTCAGATGGTAAAGACCCTGCCTGCAGTGCGGGAGACCCAGGTTCGATCCCTGGGTCAGGAAGATCCCGTGAAAAAGGAGATGGCAACTCACTCCAGTACTCTTGCCTGGAAAATCCCATGGATGGAGGAGTCTGGTAGGCTACAGTCCATGGGTCGCAAAGAGTCGGACATGACTGAGCGACTTCACTTTCTTTCCGTGTGGATGCTGGGGGGTGGAGGGTGTTGCTGAGAATCCACACCCAGATGTTTCCTTCTGATCATGGGCAGGGAGCTCTGCCCACACATCTTGACCCCTCCCCCAGCTTCCAGAAGGCCCTGAACGTGGGCACTTCCCTCCTAGCCCTGCCCTTGGGCACAGGGCCAGCCTCCCTGCCTGGGACTGGTGGAGTGGGTGTCTGCAAACACCTGAAGGCCCCACCCAGCAGCTCCCTACAGGAAGCCTTATCAGCTGGCAGGCCAGGCTGGTCATGCCCCTGATTTGAGGGTGAGAATTGAGAACTGCCGGCTCTCCTTGGAGAGCAGTGAGCCCTGTGGATCTTGGGGTCAGGAAATCCTGGTTCTCTCCGCCTAGGTCAGTGTCCATCTGGCTGGCTTTCTGCTTGTCAGATGCAGTCAGACAGTTAGGAAACAAAGCATGTCTCCATGGCAACTTGCCTCTGCCTTTGAACTTGGGCAGTTCAGTGGTTTTGTGGCCCCTTCTTTAGGCTCAGCACTGGATGGGCATGGGTGGTGAGGATGAGTAATGAAGCTTCCGTATATGCTCCATGCATCACCCCACATGCCCCAACCCACTCCAGTACCTCTCCACACACTCCTTTTCTAGGTGAAATCAGATGTTCCGATGGGGAAGCTGGCACCCAGAGAGGGCAAGTGTCTTATCCAAAGACATCCAGCAAGTTAGTGGCAGGACTGAGATGAGCAACAGGTAAGTTAGTGGCAGGATAGAGATGAGAAACAGACTAGGCTAACTTTTCCTTTTTAAAAACTTTTTGCCCATACCGTGTGGCATGTGGGATTTTAGTTCCTGGACCTGGGATTGAATTCATGCCCCTGCAGTGGAAGCACAGAGTCTTAACCAGTGGACTGCCAGGGAAGTTCCTAACTTTATTTTTTTAAAGTGACATGTTAAAAACAACAACAACAACAACAAAAATAATGTTACTTTTAATGTTTTTGTTGTTCACTCAGTCATGTCCAACCCTTTGCGACCCCATGGACTGTAGCATGCCAGGCTTCCCTGTCCTTCACCATCTCCTGGAGCTTGCTCAAACTCATGTCCATTGAGTTGGTGATGCCATCCAACCATCTTGTCCTCTGTCGTTCTCTTCTCCTCCTGCCTTCAATCTTTATTTTTGGCTGTGCTGGGTCTTCATTGCTGCTTGGGTTTTTTCTCTAGTTGTGGCGAGTGGGGGCTACTCTCTAGTCGCAATGCATGAGCTTCTCATTGCCATGACTTCTATTGTACAGCACAGGCTTTGGGGCACGTGGGCTTCAGTAGTTGTGGCTCTTGAGCTCTAGACAACAGGCTCAGTAGTTGTGGCTCACGGGCCTGGTTGCTTCGCAGCATGTGGGAATCTTCCCAGATCAGGGATTGAACCAATGTCTCCTGCACTGGCAAGCAGATTCCTTATCACTGAGCTGTCAGGGAAGCCTAGGAAGTCCCTAACTTTTAACAGGCCATTGTAGCAATAATAAAATCACCATAGGCAGTAAACCAAAGCAAACAAACCAAAAAGAAGCCATTAGGCTGGACTGGTTGGATAACCTTTTTTTTTCTTTTTGGCCGCAGCATGCATAACTTTTTTTTCCTTCACATCATGCACAACTTTTTTCTTTTTCTTTTTCTCCGCAGCATGCAGAACTTACCCAACCAGGGATCGAACCTATGCCATCTGCAGTGGAAGCATGGAATCTTAACCACTGGATTTCCAGGGAAGTCCTGCATAACTTATTTCTGTGCAGACCTCAGAATAAAGCTTCTTCTGACACTTCTACCAAGATGTTAAAGATCTTACCATTTGCCTCTGCACGTCTGTGAAGTGCAGTATTTTCTAATTACTGACTAAAAGAAACTGCCGCAGAAATAAATTGAATGCTGGCTCTCAGCTAAAACCATAACCATCACCTGTAATTCAGCGTTTCAAATTTTTAGTCTATAAAAATGTCGGCATTGTTCCCGCTGATTTATTTTGTGGTAAGTAAAGGTTATACATTTTGATTGACAAAAATAAATTCATATGTAAAAGCACTGAATTTTATTTGTCAGGTAAAATTCTGGGGGCTTTTGTTTGAGAGGAAAAATAAAAACTGCTAAAAGAAAAAGATTGAAACCCACTCCTCTATACTGTGGACAGTTCAGAGTGACGATCTGATCATAGAATAGTAATAACAGGTCAATCTGGAGGCCTGGAGCCCAGAGCCGGTACTCAGGAGATAGTGGCTGAAAGAATGTGAGGAATCAGAGTTCATTCCAGTGGAAACAACAGTGGCTACAGCGACCTCTTCTTTCTCTCAGTCTCCCCCTCCTCTCTCTCTTCCCTCCCCTTCCTTAACCTCCCAGGAGCTGGCAGCAACTTGGAGCTGGGAGGGAGCCCACAAGACTCCATTTCCTTTCCACACACACCACTAACACCTTGGACCTCTCAACCCAGCAGGGAAAATGGGTGGAATTAGGCTTTGGGCCTGATTCTAAGAGATGCTGGGAGGATCAAAGAAGAACTCAGCAGGGAGGTTGTTGGAAACGCTGCCACAGATGCCAGGAGCCACAGGGTAGGGGCACAGGAGTGCCTACGATGGGGGTGAGACCTGCAGGGTCCCCCAACTCCTAGGTTAGGCAGGGAAGAGGTGGAGGGCATCAGACACAAGGAGCCTCTATCTTCTCCCACTGAAAAGGATCAAAGGCTAGACATAGACAGTTTGCTAAAGCCGTGGACCCTTTCCCCAGAAAAGATGCATACAGGTGCATCTGAAGTTAAGCAGAACATTTCTGGAAGTTCCTAGAGGCCCAGCTGTGGCCCCAGAATAAATACTTTCCTTTCCCAACCTTTGAAAGCAGCAGGGGTGAGGCAGGAGCACAAAGCTAGTGATCAATTAGAAAACACACACACACACCCAGCAACACAAAGCAGTTTTAAATTTCACCTCTGCCCAGAGGGAGCTATGTCTTTTGGCAAGTCACTCCACCTCTCTTTAGGCTTTCTTATCCTTGGAATAGGACTGTTAATCTCTCAAAATCATCAATTTTACGGAACTGCTCCACCCTCCAATTGGTCTAAGAATGAAGGGAAGCCATAGGTGCTCCCAGCTGTGGCTACTTGATTTACAGACCCTTCCCGGTGTTCCCTGTAAAATGAGGGCGGCTCAGCCACACCTTGGCCTGGCTGCTCAGTCTGAATAAAGTCCATGGGCCAGACCTAGCAGAGGACAAAGCTGGATCCTATGAAAGGCAGGTCTCCCAAGGGTTGGAGGATCAGGGAATGTTGGATTGGTGTGAGGGCCACCTGGGGTGGTCTTGAGTTTTCCAAAAACAGAGGGAACAGAGAATTCCCTGTCAGTAGTGATTAGGACTCTGAACTTTTGTTGTTGAGGGTCTGGATTTGATCCCTGGTTGGGGAGCTGAGATCCTGGAAGCCATGGGGCACAGTCAGAGAAAAATAACAATAACAATAACAAAAAATAACAGAGGGAGAAAAGCTGGATGACCTCAAGGGCTACAGCCCTAAGCTTGGTTATGGCTCATTCCTCCCTGGGGACAGGCTGGCAGCTTCCTTCCTGGTCAGGTGACAGCCTGGCTCCAGGATGGACTTTGGGCCCTGCCGACAGGGGCTGCTGGGAAGTCAGTTTCCTTAGCTGCCCAGAGGGACAGCAAAGAAATGTAGCTGAGCTGAGCAATCGTGAATCCAGAGAGCAGTGTTGCAGGCTAGCCTGTTCCAGCTAGCCCTGAGAGGCTCAGAATCAGGCCTGTCTATCAGGCCAGGGGACAAACAGGAAAGCTGGGCTGCCGGTTTGGTTTGCGGGTGGCTGGAGATGGGCGGTGAGAGCGTCTGGGTGTTGGAGTTAGAAGCAGTGAGGGGAATACAGCCCTGACCTCCCCCTACGCCCTTTTCTCTCCCCACCTCCAAGTCAGGGGGCCTAATCTGAGAGTTGACTCCTGGGGATTGTGGCTCGAGGGGAAGGCTTCCTGAGGAATTATATGAGCCACTGGCAGGATCAACTTCATGGGCATAGTCCACTTGGCCCTGCTCTCTGAAAGGCCCCATGCTTGATCATGCTCTGCTATTACTTTCTCGAAATTTGTAATAAATGTTGAACAGAGGCCCTGCATTTTCATTTTGCACTGGGCTCTGAAACTGTGTAATCAGTCTGGCCACCAGGAAAAAAGGAGGTGCTGAAAGGGTGGGTGGGGGGCAAGGCTGCCCAACTATTCCTCTCCTGATCACCCCTTCCAAAAGCCAGAGTATGTTTGCCGTCTCTCTCCTCCCTACCAGCCCATCCACAATATCCAACAGGCTGAGGCTCTGTGCATTGCTCCTAAAGTATCAGCCCCTCCAGTATCACTTTTCCTCTGATACTCACCTAGTGCTGAACAGGGCAGAGAGCACCATGAAGACAAGCCCAGTGTGATCCCTCTGCATGGCCCAGTGATGCAGATTGATCCAGAATGGGTGCTCAGGGATTGTGGGCTGGAACCAAATGAGTGATGACGGTTAGATGGGAAACTGGGGCCCAGTAAGTACAATGATCTACCCCAGGCCCACCACGTGTGTGTGGGGGTGGTGTCAGCGATGGCCCAGGTTTGCCACAGCTGAGCCCCTGGGGGCACCCAGGGAGCTAAGGCAAGTTCAAAAGGTCACACTGCTCACTCTAATCCCTCTACAATATCATAGTGAGTGTTGTTGATGCTACACCAGGGCTGACTAGGCTGAGTAAAGACAAGGAGAAGGCTGTTTACCAAGGTCTGGTTGGATGATAAAGACAAATTCTAACCGGTGGGGTGATCATGATGCCCTTCTGAGTCAAAAGGGAGTCCAAGATCTCACAGCTGGTCCCTAGGGCAATTTCTAGCTCCTGGGGACCAGGCAGAGACAAGACTTACATTGTCAGTCTTACAATGGTCCTCTGATGATGACCCCCTCCATGCTCCTGAGCAATCCCTGTCTTCTTCAGGCCTCAGTTTCTCTTCTGTACTATGGGAGTATCACTCCCTGGCCTGCCTCCCTCAGAGCCTCTTGTAGGATCAGATCATAGGAAAGGGCTCCCTCAGCTACAATAAAGAGCCAGAGGCCTGGAGGAAACAAAGTATAGTATTTTTGTGATTCTTAAAGGCTTCCTTTCTCTACCAGCTTCCTCAGTCACACCTGTCACCTGCGGAGGATCTCAAAGCACCTTATAAAGCTGTGAGTTCAAGTCCAAGATCAGTTCTGATCAGTGCTGAGCATCTCAGTGGAAAATCCAGACCCAGACAGGAATGCTCTGGGGACTCACAGCCTGGCCCAAGGGTAAACTGAGGCATGGCTCTCCTCATTCCATTACCCGACACCCAAGGGTGAAGCAGGAACCCAGGAAGCATGGGTCCCAGCTCCACACTGAGGATTGATGGGTGCTGGGGGAAGGTGTGGTGAGGAGGGGAAAGGAGGGAAGGAAGACACTGGGTTGCCAGACAAGAGAAGAAAGCTCCAGGTCTCAGGTGGGTCTGAAGTCTGTCTCTAGAGCAAAACCTCCAATACTACCCAGATTCTGGAAAGCATTCTCAGAACCCCCTTACTCCAGAAAGAGGATTCCAGAATCCCCCATCTCTTTCTGTACCGAACTCAGGACACCAAGTTCTCTTGGGATCCAACCCCAACATTTCTCTCCCCGCTTTCCCTGGGTACCCCCACCCCAGCGCCCGTACTTCTCCGTCCGAATCTTGCTCTCCTCAGCGGCCCCGCCGGGATGGAACTTCGGTACCGCCCCCTCCCACGCCCACCCCGCGACCCCGCCCTCTCGGCCCGAGCCCGCCGCCGCGGCTCGGGGGCGCTGGGGGCGCTGGGGGCCACCCTCCCTCGGGACCGGACCTCGCCCTCCGCGAGCCCCTGAGCTCCGGGACCCCGGCCGGCGGGCCGGAGAAGGCGGGAGGGGCCGCAGGCAGCGCCTCCCCCACCCCGTGGCCGCTCCCTCCCGGCCCCGTCCCTCCCGGCCGGCCTCCGCGCCCCGCCCGCCGCCCCGCGGCCCCTCCCGCGCCGCTCCCGCCGCCCGGCCGCTCCTCGCCCGCTCTGCCTCCGCCGCCCAAACTTTTCTCCGGGCGCGTCTCGGCGCGGCGACCGCCTGGCCGCCCGCCCGCCCGCGGCCCATGGGCGCCCCGCCTTAGGGGGCCTGACCCCCGCCGCCAGGTCCGCCTGCCGCGCCATGGCGGCCCGCGCGCCCCCCGCCGCACCTGCGGCCGACGAGCCGGGGGGCCCCGGCGGGCCCCCGCGCAGGAAGAAGTCTCGCTCCGGCGCGTCCGGCCTCCGCCGCGCCTTCAGCTGGCTGCGGGGCAAGCGGCGCAAGAAGAAGGCGGCGGGGGCCGAGGGCGCCGAGCCGGCCGCCCCCCGGGCCAAGAAGGCGGACGACAAGGCCAGGAAGGCCAAGGGTAAGGGCCGAGGTAAGGCGGCCGGGCACCTGGGGAGGCGCGGGGCGGCGCCCGGGGTGCGGCTCGGGTGGCTCCGCTGGGGGTCCGCGGCGTGTCGGGAGGGTGCTGACTTCCTAGGCGTTGGTGCTGGGGGAGCGAAGAGCCCGGGGCTCGGTGCGAGCACCCCGACTTTTCGCTACCCCGCTCCCAGATGTCCCAGACTCAGCCCAGCCCCGCTCTAGGGGCGGGGGGACCCCCGACTGGGGCAGGGATCCCCCGGCTTAGACAGGAAGTGCTGGCCGCCCGGCTCTTGGGACGGTGAGGCAGTCCCCCCCTCCCCCAGGCTCACCCAGGTTCTGCCCTCTGCTGCTGAGTCAGGGGGTCAGAGACTTGACTCTGGCCTGGAGCCAATGGGAGAGGCAAGTGGCCTTGCATGTCTGGTGGGGGTTCCTCTGGGTCTGAAAAGTCAACTGCACTTAAAAGGTGTGTTAGCTGTGGAGGTGGATCTGGCTTACCAGCCCCACACAGGACCCAGCCCGGAACAGTGACATGCTTTACGTTATTAGCAATGTTAGCTTTTCCTACCTGGCCCCCCTTACCACTCACCTGGGCCAAACCGCAAACATCCACCTCCTGGGGTGGTAAGCTCGGGATTTGTGCCAACAGCCCCTCCCACCACTCCTTCCCCCAGCCCGGTGTTGTTCCTGTGTTGGAAGTGTGCTTGCAGAGGGGGGAACTGAGGCCCAAGTTAATGGAGAGGCTGTACCTGGGACAACGGTGGGTACCTGAAATACTACAGCTAATTCTCTTCCTGTAGGCTCCCTCTGGCCTGGTGGTTGGGCAGCCTGAGGGTAGGAGTGGCTGACCCAGCCCATGCCTACTGGTTCACTTTTCTTTTGGCCACTTGCTTGGTTCTCCCCTCATCTTACACTCTGTTTGTGTCTCCTGATTGAGGGGGAGGGCATGAGTCTCTGCCAGAAGGTGGGGCTCCCTTGGGGCTGCAATCCTAGGAAGTCTACCTTTCCTGCTGGCAGTGCTAGTGCCAGAGGTGAGGAAATGGTGGTGTGTGCAGGCCCATCCCATTCCACCGTGTTTACCCTCCCAGTGTCCTTTAACCACCTCCTCTGGAGGAGAATGAGAAGGAACACTTCCTGGGGTCAGGAAGAGGGTGAAAAGCCTCTTGTGTGATTGCATCCGGCCTGATCTTCCTTTTGGAAATGGGCCCTGCATCCCTGCAACCCAGCCACAAATGGAGGTTGGGTGTTGGGGCTGAGGTCACTGGGCCAAGCCCTGAGAGAAGGTTTGCAAGGGGGATGTTTCCAAGGGCAGCTCCCACGATACATGAAACCTGTTCCAGGGCTGTTCCACCAGGATTCAGCCTGAAGTCATCTCATTCACAGAGTCCTGGGGCAGAACTGGACAAGATGGGTTGTGGTCCCACTGTCAGGGTTAGAGAATGAAGGCTAATGGTGTAGCCCAGGCCAGTGGACCATTCTCTCCTGGGACACCAGCCTGGGGCGGGGTGGGGTGGTGGTGGTGAAGGGGGAGACAGGAAAACTGACTCTGTAGGTCCCTGCTCTTACAGCCTGGTTAGAGGTCACTGGGTCAGTGGTAGACCTCCCCCGGCCTTGTGTTTGGTGTTGGGTAGCACTGGGCTCTCTGGGCAGCAGGTCGGCCTGATTTGGGCCCACGTGCGTGGGCCAAACCTCCCTGCCCCTGGCTGTTGTTTCCTCAGGTCTGGGGGTGGCCCCAGGTATGTCTGGAGGGAGTCCTGTTCCCTTTTGCTCCAACCTCCTATTATTCCAATTGTTTCTTTGTCACATACCCGGCCAAACTTCTTTTCTGTTTATTAAGAGAAATAAATCCGATCTCTCTAATCTCCACTGGCACCGCTGGTCATGAAGGGGAAGCCCAGAGAAGGCTTAACTCTTTCTGGGGAAAATGTTTAGAATGAAGATTTGGGGGGAGAGGGAGGAGGCACACACACAAAGTTCCTAGGAGGTCAGGGGCCTTTGCTATGGAGATCATTATTTCCCCCCTCCCAGGTGCTGAACCAAAGACCCATAGATGCAGGTCTTGGCTTCCCTAATCTGAGTCCCCTACTATAAATGGGAAAACTGAGCTTGGTATAGATTCTGTATCTTTCCTGCTCCCTTCACTGCCCTGCCACATACTTAAAAAGGGAAGAGAGGAAGTCTGACATTTATTTATTATTCTGAATGTGCCAGAAGCCCCGTATCCATGCTCTCATTTATACCCATTTGCAGATGAAAAAAACTGAGTCTCAGGAACAGTGAGTGATTGATTTACCCACCTGGGATTTTAACTCAAGTCATCTGACTGCAGAACTGGTCCTACTTTCTTAATTTACCCAAAGACACAGACCAGGGGGTAAGGCTTAAAGATCTCCTTGTCCAACCCATTCTACAGATAGGAAGAGGCCCAGAGAAAAGTGAGGGAACTTGGTAGAGTAGGAAGAGTATCAGAGGCAGGCAAATTGATGAGAGTTCACATTCCTGGCCCAGCGGTTAGCAAGCTTGGTGACACCAGGCAGGCAACTTCTCTGTGGTCTCATCGTTTCCATTACTCTCTTTGGAATAGAGGGGACCCTTTCACTGGGGTATCCGTCCAGGTAGACCCATATCCTTGATGGGTCTGTGAGCTTTCTCTCCAAGATTCTCACAAAAGAGGATGTGAAAATTACATGAAAGTGAAGTCACCATAGAAATGTAAGGGGTCGCTGTTATTGTGTTTGTGAGTTTATTTTATTTTATTTTTTTGTTTGTGAGTTTACTCACCTGAGTTGTAAGGACCCAGTCTGAAAGGAATGGACTCTGAGGTTGATAGGACAACTCTGGCCTGGGCCGTGGCCTGCTGCTTTCTTGGGCCATGTAATACCAGCAGGTTAGTAACCCCTCCAAGCCTCAGTTTCCTCATCTGTAAAATAGAGATGATAAATCCTGGCTTTACAGGGGTGTTTCAAAGATCAAATCAGATAACAGACATGCAAGTGCCTTGTGAACTGTGGAGCGTGGTGAGGATGGCAGGAAGTTGTTGCTGTTGTGATGCTGAGGACTTGAGTATTAGCTGAGTTTATTCTTATTTGTGTCTGGAAAACAATTCATTGCTTACACAGAAGGTGGAGTCTTACCTTTGTTCAATGGAGGACGCAGGCACAGAAAACATAAAAAAACAAAACAAAACACTCCCCAAAACAAGCAGGAATCCATATTTTTCAGAAATATCACCTGGACTCTAGACAAATATGTGGGGAGGAAGTGCTTCTGGGACAGAGGCCAGGACTGGAGCCCGGGAGATAATCGGGGGAGGCTTCCTGGAGGAGGTAAGCAGGGTGTGGAAGGAAGGCAGGGTGTTGGCTAATTTGAAGGGGAACATGAAGGCTGCTACATGCCAGACCCTGGCCAAGCATTTTCATGAATGTTTTCCCTTGTCCTCAACAACCTGGGAAGAAGTTTATAGGTGAGAAAATAGGCTCAGAGGGTAAAAGTAAGTTGGTCAAGGTCATTCAGCTTCATTCATTTGAAAAAGACATGTATGTGCTCAGTCATGTCCAGCTCTTTGCACAACCCTATGGACTGTAGCCTGCTTGCCTTTCTGTCTATGGGATTCTCCAGGCAAGAATACTGGAATGGGTTACCATTTCCTCCTCCAGGGTGAAAGAGACATATTCCTTACCATATAGTGTCAGGCACTGGTCAGGGTAAGGCAAATACTTGGGACAAGACAGGCATGGTTGTCACTTGCATGGAAGTGATGAACACAGCATGGTAGTGACAGAGCCACTCAGTTGGCCTCCCGAGGCCTCACTCCCCACACGAGATAATATGAGGTTGGAAGTGTTTCTGACTCTGGTGGGGAGTAACTGTAGAGCTTGGGACCACCTTTGGGGAAAGACATATGCCAGCCCTCCTGAAGGTTTCTCTCAGGCAGGGGCAGTGGCTAGGGGCGGGGGTACTGATAGTGAGAATTCAGGAGGTACCCTGCCAGGTTCAGCCGATTTGACCCCATGAACTTTGGCCCTCATTCATGGTAAACCGTCCTTGGCATGGGGTTACAGAGAGACTCCTGAGTGTGAGTTCTGCTTTGCCAAGTCCTGCCCCACTCTTGGCAAAGACACTCTCTTAATAAAGATGGGGTTTAATGGCCTCCACTGTTAGTGGCCCTTTCTCATTCTAGAATTCTGTGGGTTTGAAAATGGGCTGGAGGAGCAAGCCGGAAGGGAGGCTGGGGGTGGGAGCTGTGTTAAGGGAAGGAGAGCCTGCCTCTGGTCAGTTGGGTGGACATGACATCAGGACCCAGTGGCCTGGATGTCATAGGAAGGTGGGTGAGGAGAATGCAGGAGAATGAGGTGAATGGTGCCAAGTCTTCCTGCTGAGGAAGGGGCCTGTGTAGCTCTAAAGCAAACTGAGGACTCACAAGCACTTTGGTTAGTGGTCACTTTGCCTGAGTTCTGCGTGGTATCTCTTTGCCTGTCGATAAACACATTTCATGCAGTTCCACATTCAGTGCCATTGCATGCACTGATCCTCACCGAGGATGTGTTCCCTCTCCTTTTCCATCCAGAACTCCTATTCATCCTCAAGACTTGGTCCAGTGTCATCTTCTCTGTGATACTCCTGGGGAAATCACTGCCCTGGACTCTAGGGCAGGGTGCTCAAGCGATTTGGAGTTGGACAGGATGTGCTTTTCTGGCACCTTCTTCATGGGGAGGGGCATCTCAGCGTCCTTAGCCTGGGGCCTGGACTAATGTCATATGGGCTGGGATGCGTCCATGGGGGAGTGGCTTCCCCAGAGGAGTCTGGGTCTGCCTCCTCCAGACCCCTCTGAAGGAATGAGCATTATCTGCCCTGGGTTCAGATGGGAGATGGTGTCTCACTAATTTATTTCACAAATATTTCTTAAGTTTTTAATACTAGGTACTAAGTACCTACTACGGACCTGACTCTGTCCTGGGGATGAAAGAAAGACAAGATCCCAATCCTCATTAACTTCTCGATTTGAGGGGGTTGGTAGACACTGAGCAAGTAATTAAGGGTCAAGAAGTGTAACTAAGGAGGGAACAGAGAGATCCCAGGGGGGAGTCAAAGACAGCTTCCCCAGGTGACATGAGCTATAATAGAAGGATGAGGGGAAGCTGGGGTTGAGGCATTTGCAGAGCTGGAATCAGGCAAGGCTCCTGCAAGGGGTTGGGATCAGCTGGCTGTCCGGTTCCACGAGCACAGGCATCACCAGACATCACTATTCTGAACACCCTGAGGGCAGGATCTGGGCTGACTTGTCCTTTCCCTCTGCCCTGCCCAGCACAGGGCCTGGCCCTAAAAAGTGGCTTCGGGTGATAGGTGGGTGGTATGATATGGGTGCCCAGAGCATGGGCATCTCCAGATCCTAGGTGCTCAGAGCTGATGGCCTGAGATGTCATGGGGAGCCCTTATGGCACATACAGATGGGCATCTGAGGCCCAGAGGAGAAAGTGGCTTGCTGAAGGTCATACCGCCAGTCAGTGTTGGAGGCAGAACAGGAGCCCACACCTGCCAGGCTGACCTCAGCTTCCCCACTCCTTTGTCTTGACTTCAGATGGAAAATCCCGTTGCAGAGAGGGGCCTCTACGGGGGTGGGATAAGAAGAGCAGGAAGCAAGGCCAAGAAGGCCTCATTCATCCCCTCCCTTAGCTCTGACACCTTCAGGGGCCGTTTCAACTGCCTCTCCCTCCTCACGGAGGCCCCAAATCTGTACCCCCCCTCCCCTGCCCACCCCTGTGGCACAGGGCCCAGGTTCTCCTGGAAATCCCCCTCAGGCTGGGAGGGGGGGACCCCCCCCCCACCACCACTTTCTGCTCCTGAAGCAGGGCTGCCAGCGAGATCTGCTGCTCTGGGGCGGCTACACCCTGTGGCCAGAAAAATCTCTTAATCTGTTGTCTGCAGAGGGCAGAGGGGGAGCCTCCCTCCACCCACCTGCCCCTTGGAAATTCCCCTCTCCTCAAACCCTCAAAGCTGTCTCAGCTGCTCCTGGCCTGTCACATGCTGAAGAAAACTAATAAGAGGAGGCATTGTATATTGTTGAGGCTGCAGTGAATGTGCTGGGGTGGGGAGAGCAGGTACACCCCTCTGCCCCCATCTGAAGACCCCACCTCCAGCCCTGTGGCTGACATGGGGAAGGAGGTTGGTGGAACCAGCTTCCTTGTCCACCTCCCCACATTACTACACTCCCCAGGACTCTGGGCTCCATCCACTGTCCTGGGGGCCATCAATCAAGCAGGGCCACTCAGCAGGGTGCTCTGTGTTGGCATGGAGGGGTCAGACAGAGACAGCTCAGCCTGCCAAGGGCTCAGACCCTGAATCTTCCGTCAAAGTGCATGCTTCCCAGGAGGCTGCTGGTGGGGCCTCTTCTAAGTCGGATCTCCTGCCTGGTTACAGACACCCTCTCCTCCAAGTCCCTAGCCAGGTGAGGGTCAAGAGATACTCAAGCCTTGTCTTGTGGTTCCAGGAGTTCTGGTTCATTCGTCTTCCATATCACCTACTTCTTTCCACCAGTCATACCCCAGGATCTCCTGGGCACTTGGCTCATTGGTAGTACTCGTTCCCCCCCAGGCCCAGGAGCAAAGCACAGCCTTTCCAGTGGAAGGCTATAAGACTGGGGGAGTGCCTTAGCCTTTTCCAGCTGTGCCTTTTCACCTCCACCAGCACTTATGGTACCATCACCACCACCTCCGCCAGTTTCTGTAAAACATGTGGGACACATGTGTGCCAGACGCGATCTGTGCCTGGGGCTACTAAGAGGAGTGACAGGATCACTGTTCTTGAGAAACTTGTTTTCTGGTTGGACAGGGCGATGCCAAGTGCTGGTATGGGTGTGATCAGTACTGTATCAGCAGAGGGGAGCCCTGAGAACTGGGCTGCAAGGAAGACATGGAGAAGGACACTGACTAGCAGGGCCCTGGGGACAGGCAGAGGTGGAAGAGGAAGGAGCATGTGTGAGGCCTGGAGGTGTGTAGTGGGAAGCCACAAGCAGTTCTGTGTCCTGGGGCCCTGAGAATGAGAAGGGTGTGGTCAGAGATGAGGCTGAACTGGTGGGCAGGACTAGCTCCTGCAGGGTCTCCTGTGAAGGCCATGGCACCTTCTAAGCTCTCTGCATGCATGTCCTCACTCCATTCATGCCAAGGGGTTTGTATTTTACTCTTGTGTTTTCTGTCTGCTCTCCCATACCACCTTTCCCCTTCATGGGCTTCAGGTTCCCCACCTGTAAATTAAGGGAAATGGGCCAGCAGATCTCTGATGTCTCATCTAGCTCTGACACTGGGACCCTCTTCTCTGTGCAAATCAGGGAGTCTGGTGCACATGGCGTGGTATACAGTGTGTGCTCAGTAAATATCTTCTGGGTGGATGAATAAAATACCAGCCCCCAGGGGCTGCACTGTTGTCAACCCCAGTCTTTCAGCAAGAGAGGGAACTCAGGGAGAGTGTGGATCAGCTTTAATTCTCCCATCTTGCAGGGCAGGAACAGGGTGTCTTAGAGCCACTGGGCATAAGAGGCAGTGTGGTGTGGTGGAGGGACTTGCCCAGGTGGCAGAAAGATGAGCCATAAGGGGATTAGAACTGAGGACTGTGGACTCTCAGCCCAGTGGAGCTCTCTCTATACCAGGCTGCCCCTCGTTGGAGAGATTGTAGAGTGATCATAAAGGAGAGTCACTGCTCAGTAAGCAGGGCCCTGGGTAGGGCCCTGGACACAGGGGACTTGTGAGAACATGAGAAGTGGATGCCTTAGGCAACCTGGAAGGCTTTCAGAAGAGGTAAAGCTTGGCCTGGGCTTTGAGAAACAAAGACTTGTATAAGGGGAGATGAGAGAGGGGAACAGGTGCATAGACATGTATTGTTTCATGTATGTTTACCCATGTGCTCCATTACTTACACATACACCCCCCCACCCAATGTAGATATGGGTACATGTGTGCATGCTAAGTCGCTTCAGTTGTGTCCACCTCTTTGTAACCCTATGGACTGTACACCAGGCTCCTCTGTCCATGGGATTCTCCAGGCAAGAATACTGCAGTGGATTGCCATGCCCTTCTCCAGGGGATCTTCCTCAGCCAGGGGTCAAACCTGCATCTCTTATGTCTCTTGAATTGGCAAGAGGGTTCTTTACCACTAGCACCATCTGGGAAGCCCAGATATGGGTGTATCAAATAGACAGTTGCACAGTCATACTGATCCACAAAAGCACATGCAAATTACACAGTCTTAGAGACAAACCTTTTCACTTACATGCACAGAAGCAGACTGTTACACACTCAAATACACAAAAATCAGTGCTATTCCACCAGCTTGAGAGTCAAAATTACACAGGCAAATATGCAAAAACACAAATTGAAACCAATGTAAACAGACTCAATTATATGTATACAGGCATGCGGTCTCACTCAGATGACTACACAGAGAGGAACCTACATGTCCAGGGTTACAGATAACACAACTACACAGCCACATTCAAGCACACAAATACAAATGTCCAAGTATATGTCCTTCAAGGTCATGGAGAGGCACAGATAAAGTGGAGGGGTAGGTAGCTTGAACCAGTGGGTATTGGTCTCAGTCTGGGTTTGAGTACTGGCTCTGTAGCTTAATGCTGTTTGACTCTGGGCTCATCAGTTAACTTCATGGAACCTCAGTTTTCCCGTCTGTAAAATGGAGATGACAAAAAGTATACCTACCTTAATAGAGTTGTTTTGTGGATGAAATGAAGTAATGCATGAAAGCAGTTATCACAGTGCCTGGCACATACTATGTGCTATATAAAAGTGTTCTGTTATTATTTTGAACACGGTTACTACAGAAATATAGTCAGATAGATATATTTGTACAAACAAGCAGAGACGAGATACGCAGACACGTGACACTCACGGGGTAGTGGTTGGTTGTCCCTAGCAGCAGCAAGGTTTCAGACCCCGCCTCTCTGGAGCCCGGGCCCCTAGTTCTCTTGGTTCCACTGCAATCCTCAGAGGCAGGCAGTCCCTGGCTTGGGAGGGCGAGCGACTCGCGGGCCCCACCTGGACAGGCCCGGCCGTTCCCAGAGCAACTGGGCGGGGCGGCTCAGCAGGTCTCCCAGGTCCTTGGAGAGGTGGGGCCTGACGGAGCTGCGCCAGGCCCCGCCCCTTAACCGGCCACTCCCCTCCCCGGCCATTGGCCGCAGAGCCCGGGGGCGTGGCCGAGCCGGGGCTGGGGGCGCCTGCGGTGGCCGCCCGCGCTTCTCTTTGCCTCCCTCCTGTGGCTGCGGGCCCGGCGGCCGGGCTGGTAGGGCTGCGCTAGGGTTCCCGCGCCGGCTCCCGCGCCCACCATGGGCAACTCACACCACAAGAGGAAGGCCCCCAGCGGCCCCCGGGCCCGCAGCTTCTGGCGGTTCGGGCGGTCGGCGAAGCGGCCGGCAGGTAGGGGCTGGGGGTGGGGGCGGGGCAGGCGGGGAGGAGGGTCTGCCTGCCGCAGCCGCCGCCGCCGCTGCTGCCCCCTCCCGGGGCTTGTCGGGTGTGAGTTTGGGGGGGCCGGGAATCCCCCGCACAGACCCCACCCCTCACATGCAGACAGACACATGTACGCACGAATACCCGCGGGCGGGCACACGTACATGTTCACAATCTACACGGTCACATACACAACACCCACTGAGACGTATGGACATGCAGACAAAATCACATACACGTTCACACCCACACCATCGTGGGACCCACAGATCCTGAGACTCAGGTACACTTACCTATGTATACAGCTTATACAGCCACACAAACACCACCACACGCACAGGTTCAGGCACAATCATTCATGTAGGTAGAGTTGCCCAACGTCTTAGGCACACATATGTATACACAGGCTCAAAACTGCACAACCATCCACACCCTAAAGCACTTATACACACACAGACACACTCACGCACGCACATTTGGTCCCCAGGCTTTAGCCCCCACAGGCTGAAAGTTTGCAGGAGGGAGGGGAGACAAAGGTGAAGGGGAGAAGCAGGAAACTAGGGGCTGGAGACTCGGGCCGCCTCCATCTGGCGTGATCGGGAGTCGAACTGGTTCTCTGGGTTCCCTCCCCACCCCCATCCGCACCGCCGCTGCCTCTATCTGTCCCCCTTCCCCCCAACCCGCGGTCCCCGTGGTCGCTGCCGCATCTCCCCTTTTCAGTGCAGCCACCGAGCTGGAACGCAGTCCTTCCCGGCGTGCTGCGGGATCCCTCCGCGTGTCACATTCCATCCTCTAAGTCGGGGGGAGGGGGCCGAATTGGGAAGGCCTCCAGCTCCAGGGCTGGGAGCCGGAATTCCTGGTTTCCTCCAGCGGGTGTGGCGGTTCAGGGTATCCCCGCGTCCCAAGGGGTGTTATGGAGGAGGGGCTGTCGAGAGTGCCTAGTTCCCTCACCTGGTGAATCCAGACATGGGGTAGGGGCAGGACAGTGAGCCACCCACTACCCCACAAGGTAAGGGGTCTCCAACAGAGTCTGGTGTCTGCTGGTCTTTGAGAATGAGAGACTCCCAGAGAAGATGGCTTAGGAGGGCCTCCCTGTTGTGGTGGGGAATACACTCATGTATTCCCAGGTTCCACATTCCTAGAGGTTCTGAATTGAGCCTGATGATCTCATCCCTCCAGGCAGGGGGTGACAGAAAGGACCACGCCTGGGAATTAGGGGGTCTGTGTTTTCCAAGTGTCTCTGGTATGGGCTCAATGACCTTGAGCAAATTGCTTTCACTTTTCTGGACCTCCCTGGCTCCTAGAGGAGGCCTGTCTGTCAAATTAGGGCGGCGTAGCTTAGGTGACTTCTTGGGATCCTTGCAGTTTCTGGCTGGTTATTTCGTGGTGAAAGATACTGAAGTCTAGAGAAGGTGGGCTTATCCAAGGTCACTGCCTGCAGCGGTCTGAAGAATAATCATGGTTATTAGGAAGAAGGTTAGTTAAATTCTGGTAGGCTTCCTCAGATGCTGGGTTGATGAGAGACTCCTGAGCCTTCCAGTCTCCCTTCCCAGTAATCCTGAAATCTGGCCCGTGCCCACCTGTCTCTCTGCAGTGAGTGGGTGGGGCTGGGGCTGGGGCTCTCCATCTGCCCTCAGATGGCCACTCTAATCTGATGGTTTCCTGAGAACCAGCTGTGGGTCCAGACTTGTGACCATTTGTGGTAGGGGAGAGAGAGAGTAGGAGGGCTGTGTTTACAGTCGCCTGCCCTCCACCCCTTAAGGAAGAGGCCTGGGGCTTCTAGCAGCCCTTGTGTTCTTCCAGTTCCTGCTACAACTCAAGGGTCAACCAGGCTTTGAAGGTGTTCCTAAAAACCCAGAAAGCAATGTCAAGGCAACACAGAAATAAGTGTGGGGGCTAGGGAATATTCTAGGCTATATATTAAAAGGCTTTTGGGTTGTGGGGAGCTGGTATTAAAGAAGTTAACTGTTGGGACTTCTCTGGCAGCCCAGTGGTTAAGACTCTGCGATTCCACTGCAGGGGCCTAGGTTCAACTCCTGGTCAGGGAACTAAGATCCCACATGCCCATGTGGAATGGCAAAAAAGGGAAAAAGAAAAAAAGTTAACTGTATTGTTAACTGAACTTTGATTAGATAAGAGAACCTGGCCAAGGATGCACTTCAGCTGTGGGTATGGTCACGAACAAAGGCTTTGACATTGAGTATGGAGGTTGGAAAGAAACATAGTTGAGGCTTCTTCCTTTTGCCTGGGAGGAGAAAAAGTGAATGTAAGCTTCAGTCTTTTATTTTTACTTCTGCTGAGGATTCTGAGGCTTCCCTGGTCTCGGCCTCTGCTGACACAGGCCTAGGTATGGGACTGAGGCTTGAGTACTTACTTACTCATTGGATTGGTCTGTGAAAGGAATGGTCTGTGAAAGGCAAACAGAGAGGGCTGCACTCTACAGACCACAGGGAGCCAGTGAAGGTGTCTGAGCAAGGGAGGAGCCTATGAAAGCGGTGTGTTAGGAGGATGGCAGGTGCAGGCAGGACAGGTTGGGAGGGGGTGGTGTGGTGAGAGTAGACTCATAGAACAGTCTGGAGGCTGTTGCAGTAATCCAGGGGAGAGGTGGTGAAGTGAATGCTGGGGCCGGGGTGAGGGCTGTGGGAGTGGAAGAGGAGTGGCAGCTCAGAGACACTGGGAGGAGACGGCAGAAGTGATCAGACCCGGGATTAATCAGATGTTGAGCTCTGTGGGCCAGAGAGGGCTGTGAAGGCTCTGTGCCTGAGGCTGCTCGACTGGGGGATGGTAGCAGAGATAATGCAGAGATAGAAAAGAAAGTGAAGGTGCTTAGTCATGTCCAGCTCTTTGGACCCCATGGACTGTAGTCTACCAGGTTCTTCCATCCATGGGATTTTCCAGGTAAGAATACTGGAGTGGGTTGCCACTTCCTTCTCCAGGAGATCTTCCCGACCAAGGGATCAAACCCGGGCCTCCCGCATTGTAGGCAGACGCTCTACCATCTGAGCCACCAGGGAAGTTCTATGCAGAGATAAACCTTATGCTCAACCCTTTACATCAATTAATTCACATGTCCTCCAGCTGTTTTACAAGCCAGAAGCTATTCTCCCCATTTTACAGATGAGAAAGCTGGAGCTCAGAGAAGTTAAGTCACTTGTCCAAGGCTACTCAGCAAGGAGGTTGCTGAATGGGGATTCATACCCAAGCCTGTCAGATTTCCAAAGATTGCACTCTTAATTATTTTAGGTATAGATGGATTTGCTCCTATGATGGAGGGGCCTGCAGGTCCTCTGATGAAGAAAGCCTGAGGCCCTGGGAGACTGGGACCCTGTGGGGAGCAAAGGTGGAGGAAACACTGTGGAGGAAGGGCAGGGGTTGAGGACTAAGCATTGAACCCTCCAAGGGCTCAGCGAGGGAGCTGGTGGGCAGTGAGATGGGAAACTGAGTTTTAAGGAAGGGTTGGCCCTGTGTTGCAAATGTCCTTGAACCATAGAGAAGGGTGAGGATGGATGGGGAGAGGCCTCCTCAGTGCTGGAAAGAAATTGGAACCCGCTAGGATTGTTTGACCTTGGTTCTTAGGAATCCAACTCAATTCTCCCAGCCACAGGCCAGCTGGGCAGTTAGTCCTGGGAAGTTTGGGGGACTGGTGGAGGATGTGAACTGGGAGCTCAAGGAGTACCCTCAGCACCCTGCCCACCTCCTGTTCCCATATGCATTATGCTGTCAGGTTTACACACACGGCCCTCTTCCTGGTAGGGTTTATTTTTCCCACTTTGCAGGTGAAGAAACTGAGGGACAGGACCAAGTCATTGGTGGAGTCAGACTCCCCCTGCCTCTGGACCTGGAGCCCCAGGGCCACAGCTGGGAGGAGTGCTCCTGTTACCTCCCCTGTCCCCTTCCTTCTACATCTCTTTCATTTGACTAGGGTGGGACGACTTGTGATCAACTGTAAGTCTAGACTTGCTTGTTGGAGCCCTGGGCTTCCAGATAAAGGGCTGGGCCAGCCCTCTCTGGTCTGAGGGATCTGAGATAAGCTGAACCCCCTCGCTGCCCCAGGCCTTGACCCAAAGTGAGGGACCACTCCCCTCTTTCTCGGGGCAGAGTCATACATGCCAAGGACTCTTTAGAACTTGTCTCCCCAGCCCTCTCACCTCATAGAGACTGAGGCCCGAAGAAGGCAGTGCCTGGTTCAGGATTGGACTGCAGTGGAGGGGCAGTGAGAGCTCAGGCCTAGGACCTCTGACTCCCAGGACAGTGGGATATCCGGTGTGGGATCCGAACTCCCTTTCCTCCCAAACAGGGGGGTTAGAGCTACCAGATGGGGCTAAGTCACTGAGGAGCTGATAGGAAGCTGATGTTAAGTGTCCTTTATCAGACTTTATCTTAAAAATGGTTCTTAACGCCACTTGAGATTTGAAGAGCGCTCTGCAAGTGGATGGGAGAGGAGGCCTCTGGTGGCATGGGAAGAGCAGCGGCCAGTCTGAGCTGGCCTCACATCCTGACTCTGTCGTTATTAGCTGTGTGACCTTGGACAGGTCACTAACCCTAGGGGGGTGCCTTTGTATGACGAGGGGCATTTAGTGAGACCATGTGTGTCTCAGTCAGCACTCAGTCAGTGCTAGCTTATTTATTGTTGTAAGTAAAAAGGCCCCACGGGGCTTCTTGGGTGGCTCAGTAGGTAAAGAATCCACCTGCAGTGCAGGAGAGACAGGAGACATGGGTTCGATCCTTGGGTCAGGAAGATCCCCTGGAGAAGGGCATGGCTATCCACTCCAGTATTCTTGCTTGGAGAATTCCATGGACAGAGGAGCCTGGCAGGCTGCAGTCTTTGGGGTTGCAAAGAGTCGGACATGACTGAGTGACTGCGCGCGCGCACACACACAGACACACACACAGACACACAGACACTCACACACAGACACACACACAGACACACACAGACACACACACACACACACACACACACACACACCTGGAGAGGCAGAGCCTCCCTCTATGATAACACTTTGCCTTTACACTTGGTTGCGTGGCTTTAACTTTCCCAGGCACTCTATGAGTGGGGATTAGTCCCACCTTGCAGATACCCTGAGAGGCTGATTCGTTTGTTCAAGGCCTGGAATCCAGACCTGACTCCCAGCCTTTTTCTCTCCTGGCTTCATGGTGACTGCCTCTCTGGCATCTATAAAATGAGGATAATCATGCCTTGAAGGAACAAAGGAAAGGGTTTGGGAAAGTCAGAATCGCACCCTGGCCGAAAGAGATTATTATGTCATTGTCAGCAACAGATACTGACCCGGAAACTCATTATGACATTTACTAATATTATGGTAGCTAATTCCTCCCTGTGTTACTGTCTGTTCCCCCAGGCGCCTGTGGGTTGGGATCCTCCCCTCCCTGTCCCTGGCACTCCCTGCCCCCAATATTTACCTTAGAACCGGCCTGTCAGCTCTGCCCAGGCTGGGGCGGAGCTTTGCACTGAGAAAAGGAAGAGGGATTCCCATTGTGCAGAAGTGGGGTGCAGAGTTCCCCCACTTTGGGCCATGACTGAGGCTACTCCCCCCTTCCCCCTCTCCAACCCTTTAACTTCCCAAGATTTAGGGACACTAAAGCATTTGGAGTGAGACCTGGGTTCTGGGCTCAGCCACTTCCTGGTTGGGTGACCTTGAGCAAGTCACTTTCCCGCAAGTCACTTTCCCACAGGCCTCCTTGCACTCATTCGTAAGAGGGGAGCTCACATCTTCCTTTCAGGTTTCTTGTTCTTCGAGTTCTTTGAGACAGTAGAAGGGAAAGTGTGTCGAGAACTGTAAAGCGTCTCCACCTGAGAGTTAGCATTCACTTCCCTTTGTCTTGCCTCTAAGAATAAAATCTACCCGTGCTTTGGATGCTGCTCCTATAGGAAAGGAAGGCCCTGGTCCCCTCTGGGCCGTGGGTGGCCCACCAGTACAGTTGCGGAGAGGTTGAGACACAGGGGCCTCCAAACACCCTGGATCATGGATCCTGGCTCCAGAGCAAGGCCACCTGGGCAGCTGTGCCCTCCCCCTTCATTCCTCTCCCCTGAGTCAGGCCTGCCTGGCTGTGGGCGCGCCGCAGCCCCCGCCCCTTGCTTTGGAATGGGACAGGTTGAGGCCTCACCCCATGGAGGATGTTGCCAAGACAGGGTGTACGCATGCGCACAGGTGCATGTGGCCTTGGAGGGGCGGGGGCTCCCTGCCCGATTCCTGACTTCCCAGGGCGGGAGGGCCGCAGAGCCACGGATATGTGCACTTGCCTTCGTGTACAGGCAGCCACCTGGCAGGGCCCTGCGTGAATCTGTGCAGTGGTGCTCACGTGGCTTCAGGAGGCGTGGGTGTACTCTGTGGATGTGTTCGTGAGGGGCCCGCCTCTGGGGGTGGCCCCAGTGTGACATTTTGAAGGTGCGAGCTGCACACCTCTGCTGGTGGACGGCATCTGCAGGTGTGCTTCCTGGTGTGCCCTGTGTCTCGGGAGGCGTGCCCGGGATCAAGGTGTCTTCTCAGAGCCGGGAAGCCTCCTCCGCCGGGCAGGTAGGCGGAGGAGGCAGCGCGGTGAGCCTCAGCCCGGCTGCACCTCTGGACTCAGCCGGGGCCGAAGGTCCTGGAATACGGACTCCCAAGTTTGGCCTTTGCCAAGGTCCTTCCATCCTCTGGGCCTCAGTTTCTTGGCGAGGTCCGGTGCTCTCCACCCAAGACTCGGCTTGCTGAGCCTCTCCCCAGACGAGCTACAGGTGTGTCGACCTGTGGCTGAAGTGGCTCAGAGTGGCTTTGACTTGGCCAAGCTGCAGTTGGTTGGGGGCTGGGTGTTGCTGGGGGAACCAGATGTTATCAAGTGTAAGAGCCTTGGATCAGACCAGGGAATTTGCAGCTGTGGCCCTGACTGAAGGCTGCAGGCCTGGGACCTTGATGCTCCCCCCGCCCCTGACTTAGAAGAGCTCAGCCCTTAGTTTCCCTGGTTGGGGAAACTGAGCATGACTTGGTCCTGCAGGGTTGAAGACTCCAGTTTGGGGGCCAGCCGGAGCTTGGGTAGTCTCCAGGCTCTCTGAGCCTCACAGGTCAGTTACCAGGAGAGTACCTTTGAGCACCTACCTCAAAGGACTGTTGTCAGATCTGAGAGGGCAGAGACTGCCTTCCACCAGCATCTGGCATGGTGCCTGGCATGAATTAATCACCCTACAAGTGTCAGTCTACTGCTCTTTTCTGTTTGAGTGGGACTCACAAGAGGGGTGGATGGATCTGGCCTAAGAGGGAGGGAAGAGTCGACAATGTGGCCAAGAAACCTTCCATCTGTGGGGGTGATCTCCGCTTCTTCAGAGGGGAGATCAGGTTTGTAGCTGGCACAGTGGGCAGAACATGGCTTTTGGATTCAAGTGGTCTTGAGTGCCAATGCTGCCCCATCATTTACCAGCTTTATTATAATGCTTCCCCTCTCTGGTGTCCATTATTCTCATCTGTAAAATGGAGATAAAAGTGCCTGCTTCTTGGGAATTCCCTGGTGGTCCAGTGGTTAGGATTCTGGGTTTTCACTGCTGGGGCCTGGAGTTCAACTCCTGTTCAGGGAATGAAGATCCTGCAAGCTATGCAGTGCAGCCAAAGGGGAAAAAAGCCTATTTCTTTTTTTTTTTTTTTTTAAGCCTATTTCTTAAAAGTGTTGTTTAGATTTCAGTGATCTGTGGATATATACTATGTAGCCCCACAGAATTTTGTTCTCTGGAGAGTGAAGCCTCAGCTGTCTGCATGAAATGGACCGTAAGAAGTGGCACAGCAAGTGGAGAAGGACCAGCAGAAGGATCTTACGGCATGGGAGCCACTGTGAATTCTTAGATATCTAGGGACTCAGAGAGAGAGAGGTGTTGTGAGACAGGGATGTCCTTAGGTGAGTTTTGGGGGCTGCACTTTATGGTTCACAGACCTTCTCTTCCACAGTCTCAGCTACTCTTTTTTTTTCTGGCTGAACCGCCTGGCATGGCATACAAGATCTTAGTTTCCTAAGCAGGAAATGAACTTGTGCCCCTTGCAGTGGAAGCAGAGTCTTAACCACTGGACTTCCAGGGAAGTCCCTCAGCTAGCTACTCTTTCTGGAGTTGGCAGGGGCAATCTTTTTTAACGCCGTCAATACTCAGCTTAACCTTTAGTACTGACCTCTTGGGGTTTTTTGAATAAAATCCAGACTCTGGCAGCATCAACGGGGCCCTCCATGAACTGGCTCCTGCCTCTTCTCACCTGCTTTCTCTCCCTTGCTCACTGTATTCCAGCCACACTGGCCTCCTCTCTGTTCTGGGAAACCCACCCCACCACTCCTGCCTCAAGTCTTTAGGCCTGCTGTTGCCTCTTTCTAGATTCTGTGCCCAGCACTTGGCCTGGCTGGTTCCTTCTCATTCTTTAGGTCTTGCTTCCAATGACTTTCCTTTGATGCCCCCTCAAGTTACGCACTTCCTGTCATAGCTCCTCAGTCTTCACTATCTGAAATTATTCTGCTAGTTCATCTCATTCATGTATTCATCAAATATTTATTGAACTCATTGTATGTGCCAGACACTAGGGATATACTGGTGAACAAGGTAAAAATTCTCCATTAGCTATAACCCCTAGTACTAGTTTAATAAATATTTGCTGTTTAAATAAATGTCTTACAAAGAGTAGTTATTGGCCTTGTTTCCATAAGGGGTCGTTAACTTGTATGTGATGGAGCTGGATTTGAACCTGGATCTGAGTTCTCTGCAAGTGCCTTCCTGCCCCCACTCTCACTGCCCTCATCTATGAGCTGTTTCTTGGCTAATTCTGTTCTCCTTGCCTAGTGATCCAGCAGAGTCACTGAGTCACAGAGTGAGGCCATTGGGAAGGATCCTGGGCAGGAGGAGCAAGAAGTCTGTGTGGAAGGCCTGCCTCTGTTGGGTGGCCTTGCAGAGTTCACAGTGCTTCCTTCTGGGGTTGCTGATGTCACGTCACCCCAGTGGGAAGACAGTCCTTTGGAAAATCTGGGGCCGGACACACACACACGAGGGGCTGTTAGCACCTGCTACCGTGATGGGTGTCTCCCTGGCTTCCCAGCATGTGTCCTGGGCTGGCTCCCACTCCTCCAGAACCTCTGCCAGTGGCTTTGCCATCCCCACAGGCAGTCCTGAGCCTCTGCCTGGCCGCTGCCTGCTCTGAGATCCTTCCCCAGGGAAGCACCCTCACCAGCCAGGAGGACTTGGGGCTGGGCATCATGCCAAGTCTAGTCCAGTGGCTCCTCCACCTCCCATCTGGCATCTGGGACCCTTGCCTTAGCTCTGGCTCCTGACTATTTAGAAAAAGACTTGGGAACGTGACGGGGGTGGGGGGCAGTCAGCAAGCGGCCCCTGGAGTTAACTATCTTTGACCCTCCTAGTCATCCCCTCTACAAGAGCGGGGTATTCAGAGCCTCTGGGCCTCAGTTTCCCTGTCGGAGCCTGGGAGGGTTCCTGTCCCAGCCCCGCACTCGGGGGCGGTGTCGGCGGTGGGCGGGATCAGTGGCGAAGGTGGGAGGAGGACCTGGGAGCAGCCCCTCCCCCTCCTCTGGCTGGAGCCGGCGCTCTGCAGCTGGGCTCTGGCAGAGTCCCCTCAGCGCTGGGTTCTGGCGAAGGAGGCGTCGCCGGGTGTTCTGGAGAGGTCAGCGTAGGGGGCGACCCCAGTGGTGCCTGCGGTCATGGTGGTGTTCCTGGGCCGCCACCTCCCGGCGCTCCTCGGGCTCTTTAAGAAGAAGGGTGAGTGGGTGTGGCAGGGGGACTTAGATGAGGGATCCCCGACACCCCCATTTGCCAGGCCCTTCTGTAGGATGGGGGGTCGAGGCCGGGGAAGGTCGTGGGATGCGGGCTGGGGGCTGGAAATGAGGCCAGGCTGCCCTGTCGGCTGCGACGCCTTTGTCCGGTGCTCTTCCACTGCCTTTGTCTGCTCTCTGCTCGTTCGGAGGGCGGCTCTAGGTGTCTCTGACCTTGAAGCCTGCAGCCCTGGGGCAGGATTGCCTTCCTCCAGGGGTGCTCATACTTTGCTGGGTACATCCCAGTACTTCAGTTCCAAGAGGTAGGGCACCCCCTCCCAGGTGGGCTTGGGTGTGTGGGAGGATGGCCAGTGGGGAGCAGAATGAGGAGGAAAGTGGTGACCCTGGAAGTTGGGGAGCAGGTCAGGGAAATCCTGTTTGAAGGCCTGGGGGTTAGTTTTGAGGGGAGGGGGCCTCTCCCCACTTTCTTCTAGGATATGGGCTTTCAGGCCTGGATTAAGATGTAGGGGCCAGAGCTTATTAGACTTTTTGGGGGTGCCAAAGGGCCCCCAAGTGAGGGTATGATTCAGGAGGCCCCTCTGAGAACCTGTCTTGGCTCTGACTGCAGTTTGCTGGGTGACCTTAGGCACGACCTTTCCTCTTGGGGCATGTTTATGGACTTGTAAACTCTGGAGATTAGGGAGAGGGTCGCTGAGAGATGCACCCACCTCTGACCTTGTGGGTTTCCTGAGGATTCCCTGGGCAGGAGCTCAGCTGTTGAGGATGGGCTGAGGAAGGAGGAAGGGACGGGTCAGGTATCTGAGCTGAGACCCTGATCTTGGGGCGTGACCCTTTAAAGGGCTTGTTTTGTTCCTGTTGCTCCACAAGGTGCTGCCAAGGTCACGTGACCCCACGGAGCTTTTGCTTATGTTGTGGGTTCCATTTAAAGGGGAGCTGAGGCTGCACAGTGCTGACACAGACCCCTATTCCCAGGATTAGATGACCAGCTCCCCCACGGGCGGGGCCTGTAACAGGATCCTTTGTAATGGATCCCTGGCTCCTTGGCATCAGGGCCTGGGCCTTGAAGAGGGGGGGATACCTGGGACTGGTCCCCAAGAGAGGCTGGCTCTTCTGGGAGTGGAGGGGCCGGGGTCCGTCTTCTCCCCTCCCCTGCCTATCCTTCCATTAAGGGACAGCTGCATGGGTGAGGGGGGGATCCAGGAGGCCATATCCTTGGTTTACCCACACCCCAGGGCTTCTGGGAATCCAGTTAATGCCCGCCCCTTCCTAGTGTCCCCGGTGTCTTTTTCATGGACCTGGGCCAAGGGGGTGTACAGAAAGGTGGTTTGTCTTTCTGTAAAGTGGAGCTCAGAATCTGAAGACAAGAGAAATGTATTTGCTCTGGCCTGTGTGTACACTGGAGTGTCTTACACGGGCCTCTGAGTGACAGTTGTGTGTATATATGGGTACTGTTTGCATAGATACTGAATGGGGACTGTGGGAGTCATGTGTATACCTGGGGGCTGGGTGTGCTGTGGTGTGGGCACGCAGATGTGGTTATACTTGGATGCTATTTGTTTGTATACACACTGAACGAAGCCTGTGGGTGTTGTGTGCATCTATAATGGGCGTATGTGCCCCTATATGGGGCCCTTTGTGTCGTGTGGGTACTCAGATACATGTACACCCGGATACAGCTTGAGTATGTATCGCGTTGGCCAAAAAGTTCATTTGGGGGTTTTTCCATAAGATGCTATGGAAAACAAACTTTTCAGCCAACACAATTCTTGGGGGCTGTGTGTATGGAGTATATACCCAGGGACTGTGGGTTGTGAGTACAGACTAGGAGAAGTCTGTACCGGGCAGGTGCCCCGTGCACTGTGGGGACTGTGGGTGCCCTTGCTCCAGTGCATTCGCAGGACCCAGATGCCTTTGGGCCTTACTTTCCTTCCTCCTCCATCCCACCAGGCTCTGCCAAGGCCGAGAGCGACAAACGACTGAGTGTAGGGCCCGGCCAGGGTCCAGGGTCTGTAGTGGATGACCACCAGGACAATGTCTTCTTCCCCAGTGGGCGACCGCCTCACCTAGAAGAGTTACACACACAGGCCCAGGAGGGGCTCCGTTCCCTCCAGCACCAAGGTAACTGCCTCCCTCCCCGTCCAGCGATGCTTTCAGCTCGCAAAGTCAGGGGCCTGGCTCAGCATACCTGTCTGATGTCTTTCAGAAAAACAGAAACTGAACAAGGGTGCCTGGGACCATGGAGACACCCAGAGCTTACAGGTGTGCCCCGCCCCCAGCTCAGTCCTGACTGTATTCCTCCCTCCCTGCTTGACTTGACCTCTGCCAAGTATGTCTTTGAACCTTTCTGGATCTGTTTCCTTTCTGTATCATGAAAGGCTGGACTAGTTGCCCACTGAGGGCTGGTCCAGGGTAGCTCTGGTTGATGCCTGCTCAGTGCTAGGTGACACTGGGGCAGGTTAGGAGGGGTGAGTCAGAAGTTCAAAAGGGGGAGCCTGCGGAGGCAAGGGTCAGCCCCATTCACACCTCTGGGTTGATCCTTCTTCTCCTAACAGTCTTCCCGCACTGGGCCAGATGATGATAGCATCTCCTTCTGCAGCCAGACCACGTCCTACACGGCTGAGAGCTCCACGGCAGAGGACGCGCTCTCCATCCGCTCTGAGATGATCCAGCGCAAAGGTGTCTGCTCACCCGCTGGGGATTCTTGGGCAAAGGAGGGGGAAGCGGCGGGCAACCAGCACGTGCAGCTTTCCCTTTTCCCCCTAATCCAGTGTTTCCCAAGACTCTGTGACTCAGTGAATTCAGGAAACATAGTACCCTATGTCCTCTTGGAGATTCGTGATGAACATTAACTGAAAAGCAGGATAGTTCAGAGTTGAAACCTGGGTTTGAGCCTCGTGTTGATACAGCTGTGTGATCTTGGGCCAACCCTTTACCTCTCCGTTTCTGTTTGATGTTCTATAAAAAGGAGGAGAGGAATACTTACCTTATGGGAACAAATGCCAAGTGTTTAGAACACATAATAAGTGTTCACTAAGTGGAAATTATCCTTGTTGACCTAGTAGAACCTTGCGGAAGAGCATTTAGCTTTAACCCAGTTAAAGCCCATGCCTACTTGACAGTGGAAAATCTTTTTTCACAGAGCTCTTATTAATATTCTGTAAAAGTCGTGCTTGGCGGAATGTGCTCCAAGACCTGCTCTAACAGTTTCTCTCCCCTGGACTGGCCCCCAGGCTCCACCTTCCGGCCCCACGACTCGTTTCCCAAACCATCTGGAAAGTCGGGGAGGCGGCGTCGCGAGCGGCGGAGCACCGTGCTGGGACTGCCGCAGCACGTGCAGAAGGAACTCGGTGAGCACCCCTATGAGGAGGCTGCGGGTTGGGAGCCCTGGCCCACGCCTCCGCTGACTCCTACCCACATCTCCGCTGACTCCCACGTCCTCCTTGGTCCGTTCCAGGCCTGCGGAATGAGCGTGAGGCACCAGGTACGCCTCGGCCTCTAGGTCCACGGGATGCTGTGCGCATTCCCACAGTGGATGGTCGTCCGGCAGGCCCGGCCGCGGGGCCGGGGGCCAGGGTGTCCCTGCAGGCGCTGGAGGCAGAGGCCGAAGCCGGGGCCGAGGCCCTGCTGCAGCGCCACATCGACCGCATCTACCGCGATGACACGCTCGTCGGCCGGTCCATGGGGGCCCGGCCCCCGCCGCTCACCCGGCCCATGTCCCTCGCAGTGCCTGGACTGACGGGAGGGGCCGGGCCTCCAGAACCCCTGAGCCCGGCCATGTCCATCTCGCCCCAAGCCACCTACTTGTCGAAGCTGATCCCACACGCCGTGCTGCCGCCCACCGTGGACGTGGTGGCCCTGGGCCGCTGCAGCCTGCGCACCCTGAGCCGCTGCAGCCTGCTCTCAGCCAGCCCGGCCTCCGTCCGCTCTCTGGGCCGCTTCTCCTCGGTCTCCAGCCCGCGACCCCGTAGCCGCCACCCTTCCTCCTCCAGCGACACCTGGAGCCACTCTCAGTCCTCCGAGACCATCGTGTCTGACGGCTCCACCCTCTCCTCTAAGGGTGGCTCTGAGGGCCGGCCAGAGAGCTCCGTGGCCAACAGTAGCGTGGCGCCCCCTCCCCCGGGGGGCAGCGGGCGGGGCTCTCCCAGCGGGGGCAGCACCGCGGAAGCCTCGGACACTGTCAGCATTCGGAGCGGGGGCCAGCTGTCTGGCCGGAGCGTGTCCCTACGTAAGCTGAAGCGGCCCCCGCCGCCTCCCCGCCGGACCCACTCGCTACATCAGCGCAGCTCAGCGGTCCCTGATGGGCCCTTGGGGCTGCCTCCCAAGCCCGAACGGAAGCAGCAGCTGCAGCCGCCCCGGCCGCCCACCACTGGAGGGTCGGCAGGCATGGCGGCCCCACCCTGTCCACCCAGCTCGGCAGGTGGCTGGGTGTCTGGCTTGTCTCCGAGTGGCTCCCGGCGCCCCCCACGCTCCCCGGAACGGACACTCTCACCCTCCAGTGGATACTCGAGCCAAAGTGGTACCCCTACCCTCCCTCCCAAGGGTCTAGCAGGGGCCCCTGCTTCCCCAGGCAAGGCCCACCCCCCCAAACCAGAACGTGTCACTTCCCTTCGATCTCCCGAGGCCTCCGTCTCCTCTTCCCTCACGTCTCTGTGTTCCTCTTCCTCTGATCCAGCACCCTCAGACCGCTCTGGTCCTCACATGTCCACCGCCCTGGGTGACAGGTTTTTCATACCTCCTCACCCTAAGGTGGCCGCCCCCTTCTCCCCGCCTCCCTCTAAGCCCAAGAGTCCGAACCAAGCTGCCCCTGCTCCTGCTATAGTCCCTGGACCCGTCTCTACCACCGCTGCCAGTCCTGAGTCCCCACCCACTCCGCAGACATCCCTGACCCCACCTCAGGCATCTCCTGCTGCCTCCAAAGACCAGTCACCCCCTCCGTCCCCACCCCCATCTTATCACCCACCCCCACCCCCCACTAAGAAGCCAGAGGTGGCTGAGGGGGCCCTGTCTGCCCCGGAGACTGCCGAGGAGCCCCTCCAAGATCCCAACTGGCCCCCTCCCCCGCCTCCTACCCCAGAGGAGCAGGACCTGTCTATGGCCGACTTCCCACCACCCGAGGAAGCCTTTTTCTCAGTGGCTAGCCCCGAGCCCACAGGCTCTTCACCCCTCCCGGAGGCCTCCTTACCTGCTGTTTCCTGTCAGAGCCAGCCCTCTGGTACCCCAGACCCTCCTCCAGCCCCGCCAGCCCCACCTGCTGCTGGCTCTGTCGCCGGGCTTCTGGCTAAGGCCCCTCGGAAGGAGCCGGTGGGCTGCAGCAAGGGCGGGGGCCTTCCCCGGGAGGATGCCGGCGCGCCCCTGGTCACACCCTCACTCCTGCAGACGGTTCGGCTGCGCTCTGTGGGCGCTCCCACGGTGGCTCCAAATCCAGCATCGGGGCCATCGCCCCCCCAGAAGCCACTCCGAAGGGCCCTGTCTGGGCGGGCCAGCCCTGCGTCTGCCGCCTCCTCGGGGCTCCACGCGGCTGTTCGGCTCAAGGCCTCTAACCTGGCTGTCAGTGCGGGCCCTGTGGGTGCCCAGCCCAATGGACCACCTGAGGCAGAGCCACGGTCCCCTGCCTCTACGGCCAGCTTCATCTTCTCCAAGGGCACTAAGAAGCTGCAGCTGGAGCGGCCCGTGTCCCCGGAGACCCAGGCTGACCTCCAACGGAACCTGGTGGCTGAACTAAGGAGCATCTCAGAGCAACGGCCACCCCAGGCCCCGAAGAAGCCACCTAAGGCCCCCCCGCCCGTGGCTCGCAAGCCTTCTGGGGGCGTCCCTCTTCCCACCTCCCCCAGCTTTCCTCGGGCTGAGCCCCTTACTGCGCCTCCCACCAACGGGCTCCCCCATGCCGAGGACAGGACTAAGGAGGAGCTGGCAGAGAATGGAGGTGTCCTGCAGCTGGTGGGCCCAGAGGAGCAAAAACTGGGCCCGCCCAGTACAGGTACAGTGGGCTGGGAGGGGTAGGATGTGGATTCCAGCACTGATCATGGGACACAGGTATCGGAAATCCTGCCCTTAGGCACTTGCTCTTGGATCTTGAAGGTTTTTCTGGTCTCAGGGTGTCTAGGAATGGTGACCTGTCACCTTCAATGAGCTCCATTGGAGTTTGGTATGAGGGTCTCTGGAGTCAGACCTACTGAGTTTGAATTCCAGCTCTACCATTTTACCCACCCATCCTGGCCTTGAGTTCCTCACTGTGAAGTGTGAGGAGTGATACTTTATAGAGGCAGAGGGAGCATTTGTAAAATGTCAAGTCCCGTGCTGTTGGCGTGGTCAGTAAAGCGAGGGGGTGAGGATGTGCCCTGGGATCTTAGTGGCCAGAACCAAACTCGGGGGCCCTTGGCTGAGTGTCCCTTCTTTCCCTCTGCAGACCCACAGAAAGAGCTGGCCTGACCACCAGACTCCTCGCTGGCACTGCTGACCCATCCCAGGAATACATTCTCAGGGACCTGAGCGGCTCCGAGGATGAGAGGATATGGCAGACACAACCTAATGGGGGGACGCCTGCAGCCTTAACCTCCATGGCCTTCGGTATTTATGCAAGCCTGTGTGGACCCTGTCCTCCAAGTCACCCAGCTCTCATGCCTTTTCCTGAATGGACTCACCTCTGGCAGCTGCCGCTTCAGTCTTGGCCTTAGCCTCATCTTGGAGGAGGTAGCTGGTGGGAGTGGATGTCTGCGCTCCCTGCTGGCTTCAAGGCCACAGAGATGGGGGACCAGAGCACCTCACTTTTTTTTTCATATCCAAATCATGCACATGCTGTAGTCCAGAATCAAAGCACTTTTGAAAAGTGGCTGCATGTCCATCCCCCTGGGCCCGTGAAGCCACATTCCAAGGGCCTGTTTACACGGCAGCAGCATCAGTCCCCAGCAGCCAGCCCATGGCTGGGACTAACCTGTCCCCCCCTCTCCTCCGATCGTTTGCTCCTTTTTCTTAGTTCTTGGAGATAGGCAAGTCGTATTCCCACAGGCTTCTCCAGGCTGGAGGCAGGAGTGGGGCTGTGGCATTCCAAAGCACAAAAGGTGCAGCGGGGATTAGCCCCTCTGTGCCTCAACTTACCACCAACCAGCTTCCTGCCTTCTAGTTCTGCCAGGTGCTTCATGCAGAGGACAGGAAGTGGGAGCCTGTCAAGGTCCAAATGGGTGGTGGAGAACACCAGAGGGGAGGTTCACAGGCTCACTCAGCCCTCTGAGAACAGAACAGGGAGTCATTTCATGGGTCACTTGGCCCCATTTCACTTGATCAGGTTGGGGTGGGCGAGCACGACTCTTTAGAGGCAGGAGCCCATGGGCAGTGGCAGAGCAGGGTCCCTTTCAGCTTGGCAGGAAGTGCTGAGGACGTGGATTAAAGGGTGGGGCTGGGGCCGGCAGGGAAGAGCTGCTTTGGGCAGTGGGCTGGCCCTGGCCCTGTGGATTTCATCCGGACCTTCCTTCGCTCTGCTCTGTGCATGTCCTTTCTGCAGCTGCCTGTAGGTGCAGGTGGTTCCACTGGGGGGGTGCTGACGCTGAGTGACAGGATGGGAAGCCAAGGGTGCATTCTATTCCAGACTTTTCCCTAGTCAAAGCAGGGGCACTTGATGCTCCTACGGGCGGGCCGGGTGGTTCTCCCCTGTAGATGTCGGTCTCTGCTACTGATCTTTCCTCCAGGAATCTTACCGATCTTTCCATTTTCAACCTGTGCCACCTATGTTGGTAAGCTAGTTTCCTTCAAGGTTCTACGGGGGTGACCCTAGTGCTTCCTCCCGCTGCAGTGTGGCTGTCACCAGGGTCGCCCCTTCTGTATTACCTTTTTAGCTGCTTCTCCTCCACCCAGGAGACAGGTTGACCTTCTCCCAGAACAAGAGCTAGGAACACAGGGGATGTAGTTGGAGAGCCCAGGTTCCTCTGGCCCTCTCTGCTATCTTCTCTGTAGCTATAAACCAGTGTTCTTCCCTGCCCGCTGGGTATGTCTTGTGCCTGCCCAGTAGGATGGGGAAGACAGTTGGTAAACCAGCTCTGCTCAGAGCTCCTGATCAGCCTCCTGGGAATGAGGGACTAGGACCAGGCCAAAGCTTCCATGTCATCAGGCCTAGGCAGCAGCCAGAGCTGCTGGAGGTGGGAGGGAGCCCACCTTCTGTCTCTTTCCCTCCCCCTGTTACTCCTTATCTTCAGTGAGTCCTCTGGGCTTGTTTCCCCACTGGGTGGGACAGAGTTGAAAGCAGAAGGGAGGATCTCCCAAGAGGCAATCCTTTGTCCTCTGGGGTAAATGAACTTGACCTAGTGCACATGGAGACCAAAAGCCTCTGGTTTTTAATTTCCATAAAAATGTTAGAGAGAGAAGTATATAGATAGATATATATATATATTTCTTTAAATTTTTGAGTCTTTGATATGTCTATACAATCTGTTCCTTCTGCCCTGAAGCCGGAGTGAGACACATGGAAAAACTCTGTGTGGGTTTCATTCGAAGGTGTTAATTAAATGATTAAAACTTGGCTGTGGCTGCCGCTGCTTAATGGGGAGGGTCAGGGTGGTGGTCTGCACCCACATTTAGGAAGGAAAATGTTCTGGACCCCAAAGTGAGCCTCTGCTGCTCAACACAGCTGAAGGGAAAGTCAAGGTATCTGCTGTCCAGCCCAGTCCACCCATGCCCCCATTACAGGTTCAAAAGTCCAAGATACATACAGCCCTAGGCAGAGTGAGGAGCCCAGAAGCTGCTATACTGTATTCTCTCCAGAGTTGGTCCAGCTCACAGACAAGTCCCATCCAGGCACCCTTGTTCAGGTATTTTATTTCAATTTATGACAGTGACATTTAGTGGTTCTGAGATGGCTTATGGAGAAGTACCCCACACTCCCTGAAGAAAAAACCAGTCTGTGCCATCCAACAACACACAGCTGGTTCAGGGAGTGTCCCCACCTAGCCTGATCAAAGGACATTCCAGGAGCCCTGGGGCAGGCCCTGTCCCCCAGCGCCAAGCCTCAGAGTTGGCATGCTTGGGGAAAGCTGCCAGCCACTTGGTAGACCACTAGGTTCTCTGTTTTCCCTTCCCTCCCCTTTTCAAATCCCACAGTTTCCTGTTGGGGAGAGGCTGTAATTAGCCCAGTTCAGGCACCAGATCCCAGCCAGAGACAAGGCTGCCATGATAACTCTAGGAAAACTGGAAACCAATATTTTTCCAATTAGAAGGATTATGGCATAACCTTTTTCTGAGTTACATTATATTGAAACCAGATTTGTCAGATCAGCTGCCAAGGGAAGAAGGTAGGGCTGGACTCCCCGTGCTGCCCTGCCCCCATCACTCCCCAGGTCAGCCTCTCCCTGCAGCCAGACAGGATGCTCCTGGATCCTAGGGAGGCTGAGCTGCCCCTCACCAAGTCTTGTGCCTAAAAGAGTCCTGAACATCCTGCCTCAGTGTCCTGGGAGATGGATAAGCAGGTGATGGACGGAGCAAATTAAGGAGACAGCAGATGACTAAGGATGATGAGAGAAGGGAGGAAGGCGCCAGGTTGGCTAGCTGATGTTCCCCCCTTTCAGCGATTTACAGGAGACGGACCCCAGCTTGGTCATGAAGTTGGTTTGCTTCCACTGTGCAATGCACTCGTCAGAAATTTTAAAGTCAGCCTAGGCAAGAAAAATAACACAAAAAAAGTGATTATAGTGATGGTGGCAGGACTTCAATGCATCTACTGTAGCATTCTAAGTGAGAACAACCTCAATGTCCAAATAAGGTTTTGGATAAAATGATCATTATGATACTATACATATATATGTGATTCTCACTCCTCAGTATTTAAGATGGGTAAAATTTTGAAGCATAAAGTTAAAAAAAAAAAAGAATAAACATATAGTACGACTCAAACTACCAATATAAACACATTATCACTATACATAAAAGTCCAGAAGGAAACCAATCACTAATGACATTTTTCAGAACCAGTAGGTAGCAGAATTATAGATGTTATTTTTGTTCCTCCTACGTTTTAGACATTTCTACAATGAAATTTTAGTTTATAGCCTAGAAAAAAATAAGTTGATTCAAAAAACGAGCCTGGGAAACTAGGAAAGGAGGGAATGGACAAAGCCAGTTGTCACTTGCAGGAGTACGGAGAGGCAGAAACCACTCTAAAAGCCCTCCAGAAACACTTGTCTGTTGAGGAAACCAAGTATTAACTAGATAAAGCCACACGTGCAGTGACTTAGCTGCACAAAGAGAGTGAATCTCTGCTGCTTTATGCAGTGATGTAGCCCCAGCACCTAGAACAGTACCAGACATACATGTTAGGGACTCAACAGGTGCTGAATGAATGAATGAATGAATTCTGGACAGGTGATGCGAGTCAGTGCTCTTGAGAATCAGTGCTCTCACAACAGGTTGGGCAGGAAGGACTCCAGAAGGGCTCTGATCCTGGCTCTATCACTTCCAGTGACTCTGTGTGGCCGTGCTGGGGATCATCTCCCTTCATAGACTGAAGATCTAATGAGGAAACATCTCCAGTCCCTCACACGATGCCTCTAACAGTCTGTCAGTGCTCAGGACCTGTGAGGGCCCATGGGCTCCTCGGGCACCTCATTTGAGAGGGTGGAATGAAGGAAGAGAGGGGCTTAGATGCAGGAAGGCCAGCTGGGAAATGGGCAGGTGGGGAATCAGTAACAGCAATCTGCAGACAGTCCAGGCAGCCCCGGAAAGAGGGAAAAAGTGCAGCTTGTTACCTGCAATTTCTCAAAGACTTTCTTCTTGGGCTTCAGCTCTTCATCTGGTTGGCCCTTCTCATAGCCCTTCACAAACACTCGCTCACCAGGAGCAGAGCCTGCAGGAGGGTCTAGAGGCTCAACCATGCGGTTTACCCCTTCTCTGGAAGGACACACAGGACAATGAGACAGTGAGGCCATGGATGGCCTCCAGCCGCCGTGGAGGCCAAAGCATTGGGGCCTTTACCTCATGGGCTCTAATAGGATTTAGGGTACCCTCAATGCCAGAGCCCCAGGAGCTCCTCACTGCTGTACCACATCTCTGGACATTACCAGCACTGGGTCAACCAGGGCTTAACTGAAATCCTATGTCAGGAGAGATTCCAAAACTTGGGCTTTTAAGGGATATGACGTAATAGCCAATGAACTGGGTTTGAATCCTGGCTTCACTCATTACTAGTAGAGCGACTGGAGCATGCACATAGCTCTGAATCTTCAATTTCTATTTTAATACAGTTAACTTAAGGTAAAGTGCTTCATCCACAGTTCCTGTACAATAAGTAATTCTTCCATGCATCATCTTTTGGGGAGTGTTCTCAGGGCCTCCACCTGGTGTGTGGAAGGGCAGCATGTGGGCCACCCCCCCTCTTCCTGGCCTCCCAAGGCCCTCTAACCCCCCACTGCTCACTCACATAGAAGCACACAGGAGCATGCCTTGGGACTCGACTCCTCTCATCTTCTGGGGTTTCAGATTGCACAGCACCACCACCAGCCTGTCCTGTAGTTCCTCCTTGGGCACAAACTGCACCAGGCCGCTCACCACAGTCCGTGGCTCAGCTTCCCCCACATCAATCTTCTCCACATACAGGCTGTCTGCATCTGGGTGCTGCAACAAGAGATGTCAAGTCTTGGAGAGTATCACAGTGGAACAGATCATGGGGCCTGGTGAGTCCTCTGGCTACAGAAAGGGGCATCCACTCTCTACAGGGGCCCCAGAGGAACCCTCTAGAGTCAACTCTCCAGGTCTCAGATAGCAGACATGAGAAGGGGCTCTGAAGAGGCAGATTTGAGTAACATGAGGCTAATTACATGCATTAGAGGTGAAAGGAGTCTCTAACAGAGATTAAAATGGCCTGGAGTGCCTGGGTGGCCATCCTTATGGCTAAATGTGCGCTGGATCAACCCCAATCCTGGGGGCACTGGAAGATGGGGTACGGCTACCGGCTTCACCATCTCAAAGCATCAGCAGCTCTTTCAAGGTGGTTTTGGTGGTTGGTCTGTATGGTGAAAAGCAAATATATACTGGGAGAAAAAAATATCCAGACCACTGGTCCTAGGCCACTGGCTACAAAGCTTTCTGCGCCTCTGGGAAAGAGGAAGTCCTTCTTTCTTCCTTCACCATTTTCTGGGGTGGGGACAGGGAAGGACAAAGTGGCTGATCGACGATAAGGTCTGCAACTAGTCCAGACAAGCTGGGAGATACCAGGTGAGTCCATCAGACTGGATGTGATAAACAAGTTCCTTCTGACTAACATCCACTCTGTACTCTTGAGTTCCTGGCTGTGTTTGGTTGCATAAGGTCCAGAGATAGCCAGGGGAAAAGCCTGATGCCTCGAACTAGATGCTTAGGTGCTGACTTGCAGTATGACCTAAGGGCTGTTGCTTTCCATCCCAGGCCAGGTTTCCTCCAGATGGAAGCAGACAAACCTGACCCCTGTCTGCCTCTCCAGGACGTGGTGGAAAATTAGTACCTTGTCCACACTAATGACTTTCCCAACACGGATATCCAGCCGGGATGGGATGACCTCCTCTGGTTCTGAATTCTTGGCAGGGCCTTTGACAGCTGGCTCTGGGGATGAGAAGAACCCAAGGCTCAGAGCTCTCCTTCCCACGACAGATCAGCTGCTGATGCCCTCAAATAAGGACATGAGCAGGACTTAGTGCAGAATCCCCAGAATCCACCCACTGAATTAAAACAGAGGTGACTGCTGTTGAGAAGAGACGTGCCAGATTTCACTTCTCTCCCCCTCAGGTATTGGGCTGGAGGGGAGAGGAGGGGTTGGTGTAGCTTTGCCGCCATTCACACACTCCATATATAAGTACTGAGTCTTTTCTGGGAGGTCCCCACAAAGACTATCAGTGTTAACATCTCAGCTTCATGGCTACATGGCTGGTCAACTAAGAGCCAGTCACGAAAATGCAGAAGGGAACTTGGCGAATCTAGAGATCAGCTTCCCTAAGGAGCTGTGCAGGCCCTGCGTGAGCAGCTACGCCAGCCTCAGGGTCTGATGCAACCTCTCTCCTTAACTGAACATGGGTTTCACGAAAGGACCAATGCATGTGTCTCACACCAGCACTGACAGCACTGTTGGTACAGCAGGGTATAACTGCTTCAGGTGGCTCAGCGATGAAGAACCCACCTGCCGATGCAGGCGACGCGGGTTTAAACCCTGAGTCGGGAAGGTTCCCTGGAGAAGGAAGTGGCAGCCCCCTCCAGGATTCTTGCCTGGGAAATCCCATGGACAGAGGAGTCTGGTGGGGCTACGGTCCATGGTGTCGCAAAAGAGTCAGTCATGACTTAGCGACTAAAACAACAGCAAAATTGCTTCATGATACTGACCAAACCAAATTCAAGATGATGAGTTTTCCATTCCAGCAGTCAATGGGGCATGACATTCCTGCATTTCAGACCCTCCTGGCTTCTTGGGCCTGAACTGAAGACAAACCCTTTTCTGAAGCACTGACAGGCTCTCTACATGTCTCTCATGCTCTCTCATGCTAGCACCCCCCCACACCCCCGTTCCCGGGCCCCTCCCCAGCTGGCCTTACTCTGCTTTGAGGGATCTGGGTAGGCAGCGCTGGACAGTTTCTTCAAAGCAGGGGTATTGAACTTCTCCCGGATGGGATCCAGCAACTTGTTCAGGGCAACTTCAACAGAATTCTTTAGGTCTCCAGGGTGTACAACCTGCAAGTGTACAAGGCCAGGTGAGAAGGGGCACTGAACAGGTAAATGGGGTGCAGGACACCTGGATCTACTAAGGAAAATGTGCAGATAGAACGCAGTGTTTTCCCAGCAGTCTTATTTGAACCTTAGAACAACCTTGTGAAGCTGGCAGAGTACAGAAGGGGACACAGGTTCAAAAGGTTATCTAGTTTGTCAGAGACCTAGGTCTTCTGACACTGAACTCCATACTAATTTGAGAGTTTTTAGAGGCTAAATATTTCTAATTAGTCAAATTTCTCGGTACGTGCAAAACTGCTCAGTCATGTCCGACTCTATGCGACCCCATGGACTGTAGCCTGCCAGGCTCCTCTGTCCCTGGGATTCTTCAGGTAAGAACATTGCAGTGGGCTGCTGTGCCCTTCTCCAGGGGATCTTCCCGATCCAGGGATTGAACTAAAGTCTCTTGAGTCTCCTGCATTGGCAGGTGGGTTCTTTACCACTAGCGCCACCTGGGATGACTCGAACTCTTCCATTTACGCTCTGAGTAGTGGCATAAAGCAGGTATTATTTATATACAGGGAAACATTCACACAGGGAACCCAGGGGCTACAGACAGTCTGAGGGGGAGATGAGTGAGCAAGAAGGAAGAACAAAGGCTCTGAAGTTAGATCACCTGGGGTGCGAGTCCCAGCTAGCTGGGTGACCTCAAACCAGGCAGGCACTTAACCTCTCTGAGTTTTGGATTCTTCACTTAAAAATAAATGAAAATAACAATACTTGTATCTTCCAGCGTCAGAATAAGGATTAAATCACTTAACATGGGTGAAAATGATGCGTAGTGCTAGTACATGGTAGGAGCTCAGTAATTCCATTTTTTCTTCTCGTGTCCCACGACTAGAACCTTTACATGCTAAATCTGGCCCGAAAGGATCTTCTAAGGTATTCTGACAGATGTCCCTTAGGTATGAATACATGTAATAAAACAAATCCTATGTTTTTGTTTCTGATGCTACTCCTTCATTTTCTCGGGAATGGTGTTTTTATTGTTGTTGGCCACACCGTGTAGCATGTGGGATCTAGTTCCCTGACGAGGGGTTGAACCTGGTTCTAGGAGAGATAGAACCAAGTCCTAACCACTGGGCCACCAGGGAAGTTCTTCCTTTTTAACAAAAGAAAAGCTTTAGACCTGCCCTGTCCAATATGGATGGTCACAAGCCACATATGGATATTTAAATGTAAGTTAGAATTCAGTTCCTCTGTTGTACTGGTCACATGTGGCCAGTGGCAACTGTGTCAGTGCAGATAAGAACATGTTTACCATCACAGAAAGTGCTGCTAGTTATGTTGTCTTTCTTTAGAAACATTTCTTCTATTCCTTCTCAGTGAGAGAAAGTGAAAGTGTTAGTCACTCAGTCCTGTCTGACTCTGCGACCCCATGGACTGCAGTCCGTCAGGCTCCTCTGTCCATGGGGCTCTCCAGGCAAGAATACTGGAATGTGTAACCATTCCCTTCTCCAGGGGATCTTCCCGTCCCAGGGCTTGAACCCGGGTCTCCTGCTTTGTAGACAGATTCTTTACCATCTGAGACACCAGGGAAGCCTTTTTATCACTTCCACAAAAGACTGCTCATGAGGTTGAAGAGTTGAGTGTGGGTTCCATGGCCTGCCTCAGGCTGCAGACAGACAATTTCAGAGCAACAGCTGCCAAATATCCAAAAAATGGGCCTGAAGGAACCTCAGAACTCAGAGGTCACTAAGTCTTTTCTTCCATTGGACGCTCAAACCCTCATATGACATTGCCTCTGGCCTCTGCCTGAACACTTACCTCAGTGATGGGGAATGCAAGGGCAGGCAAGGCAGCCCTGCCCATCACCACATAACTGAGGTCTTTAAGCTTAAACAAGCCTCCCTGCAGTCTGCATCTGCAGTCCTGGTTCAGCCCTCTGCTGCCACAAGAAACCTCACCCCTAACTCAGGAGAGTCCTTCTTGGGTTTGAGGATGGGTGAACACATACTTGCATTCCAGTTCAACATGCCCGTTCTTTCAACTTGTGCTTTATGACCTGGTTTGCAACTGGTTCCCTATCACGGCATCCTTCCTCTCCCCATCAATACACTCCAGATTGTCATATAAACATTACAAAATTTATTTTTGTGAGGCTTATTTGACAAAAAACCTCACAAAAAATCCAACACAACCAAAATGGCCAGTGGCAACTGTGTGAGTGCAGATAAGAACAGGTATCTTACCAAAGGTACTCAGAACATTGGAGAACTGAATGATCAACTCCCTGGTCTGGACTCTACATTTCTGACGATGAGGCCAAGACTTCGTGAACATTTCTGACAGCCCTGTCATACTGCCAATTCAGCCCGTGTTCAGAGCCAGTCAAGACCGCCACTTCATCCACTATATACAGTCATTACTCGTTTCCTTTATCATCTGGCCCTGTCTTCCTCTACCACAGCGGCCCCCTCACCTTGCAGACTCCAGTCAGACTCTAAACCACTTGTCGGTCCCTAGATACCACACTGCTTCCTCTTACCCTGCCTCACACAAAGAATTCCCTCACAGGTTTCCTGAAGAACCCCTAATGAGTGAGACAGTGTGTGAACGTCATCCCCACCACAAAACTTTCCGAGCCAGCCAGTTAGTCACTTCCTCCTGTTCTATTTCTGGACCATGTATATATGGTACAGTAACCAGTAAATGACATTTATTTACATGTCATCCTCTCCTATGGACTATGAGCTTCATGAAGACTTAATCCTCTTTGTAATGTCAGCCCCCTAGCATGATGCCAAACACATGGGCACCTAGTAGGTCTTTTGTTAAATTGTGGAAATAGTATTCTCTCTTCTGTTCTTTTATAGCTGTGTCTCTTTTCTGAACCTTGATTTGGTACCTGAAATGCTTCATCTTGTTGGGTTTGGTCCTTCATTCCAGGTTAAGTCCTTTGGAGAGTGATTAAGACACCAACATACTAGCTTTCTGCCATTTGCTAATCTACTCCACGAACCATCTGAATCCTCATCTGAGCCATTAACAAAATATACAGCCTCGAGATCATCATGACAGAGCCCTTTGGCAGAAAGAAACTTGGTGAGGCCACATGGAGAGGTTTGTCAGAATAAGTTCAGTGGGGATAAGACTCCTCTGGTATTACCTCATCAGCAAAGTCCTTTTCCAGGTCCAAGTAAGCTGTGTAGGTTTTGTTTCCACCCCATTTTTCATCTCGAAGGATCACAAACTCTGTAAGAAAAAGGATTCATGCCAACAAACTCACAGATGATGGCGAGTCAGCATCCCTGGCCCAAATGTGTATTTGTAGTTTCTGCAATGTATTTTAAACTTAATCGTACAGTATTTTATTGTTATTTAAATTGGATCAGTGACAGTATTGTATACCCAGCTAGCATCCAAGCTCAGGGGAAACAATTGTGTCTTACATCTCTTTTGTATTACTCTACTCCACATGCCTGCCCTTCATTCAGAGTGGGTATGAGTGGTAGGAATGAAGGGGGCAAACACACAGACATCTCAATGATATCCCCACTTCAATCACACATTAACATATGAGAAATCAGAGCAGAGAATCAGAGAAGCCAGTCTCTGGAGGAAGACCGTGACAAGCCACAGGTATGACCCAGTACTGGTTTTGCTATTTTAGCCTAAACGCTGAGAAGAAAACAGGGAGTATCTTACCAGACTTGAGGGGAAAGAGAACATGTCTGATGAAGGCCAGAACGCCGTTGTTCTCCACATTCCCTGGCTCACAGAAGGCCTTCTTCAGTTTTTTCTTTACATCCTCTTTCCGATCAAGCAGATCAATCTTGGACTCCTAGAAGCCAGGGAGGAGAGGAGGACCTCTTGTGGTTGAAAATGAGAATATGCTCAACTCATCTGTATTTTAATTTTTTGGACAAAGATGTAAACATTAAATGACTTTAATAAGAGCAGAATTAATTGGAGTCAAGGACCACTCACAATACTACATAAAAATATTTTAATTTTTCTCTGTTCTTCCCAGGCCTTGTTTGTAGCATACAGAATCATGGCAAATTTTTACCTGGAGAATAAATGTCCTTGGGACTATATCATAAGTACCTGCGAGTGGCTACCTAGTCTTCACTTGTAGATTTTATGTTGTATTATATTCCTAATTTTTAGTGACAATGTAATTTATTTAGCAGTTTCTAAACTGTCAGATTTGCTCTCATCTTTACAAACTATATACAATGCTACAATGAACCTCTTTGCAGAGGTCCTCTTGCCTTCTCTAGGATTACTTCCTTAAGCGACCAAACACTGCTGGGCCCCGAACTGTTTTCCGACAGGCACACAGCTAGTGACACTGCCAACCGCCATGTGTGAGGAGATGTTTCCCGGCGATCGCCAACACCAGGCATTATTTAGCGCCTTTGTCCTTCACAGGGCAATGGGCTTTGTTTCTTATTTTGGAGTGACTGAGCTCATGCTCATTTGTGTCCAGTGGTTACCAAGCTCAGTCAACATGCGACTGGATGAGAATCACCTGGGGTGCTTAAAATAACGTAAGCTACTGGGCTTCACCCAAAGCTACTAAATCAAAATTCTGGGGGGTTGACCCAGGCATTTGCATTTTTAAAAGCTCTCCGTGTGGCTCTGATGCAGTCACGTTTTGGAACTGATGCTGGTGCTATTTCTAGGATGAAGACATGGCAAACGTGACCAAATAGGATAATCTAGAAATCAGACTTAAAGAACTAGTTGAATGTCCAAAATGACTTCAATTTGAGTCAACTAGTAGGCTGTGAAAGAAAACAAGATTCCTGAGTTGTTCCCCAGAACCACTTTATCAATGCCCCCCCAACGCAGGGTGGGGCTGGATTCAATCCCTGGTCAAGGAACTAGATCCCACATGCTGCAACTGAGAGTTCGCAAGCTGTAACAAAGATCAAAGATCCCGTGTGCTGCAACTAAGACTTGGCACTGCCAAATGAATAAATAAATATTAAAAAAAAAAAAAAAAAGAGAGTCTCTGAGGACAGGGCCTTACTCTACACACTCTCTCCCCTTTATAAAAATTCCCCAGGTGATCCTAAAGATCAGCCATGTTTGTGAACCCAGAACCCAGACTTCCACATCTTTGGGTTCTACCAATTCTTGTATTCTGTGCCCTTAATGATCAGAAGAAAAGTGTACCTTCCCTAAGCAGGACTTTAAATGTTAAGACATCATATTTATCAAAATCATCATATTAAATACCACCATAAGAATCAAAGTGCTAACTGGTGTCAACAAGGACCTACTGCATAGCACAGGCAACTCTTCCCAATATTCTGTAATAACTTATGTGGGAAAAAAATCTGAAAAAGAATGGATATATATATATATATATATAACTAAATCACTTTGCTATATACCTGAAACACAACATTGTGAATCAATTATACTCTAAAATAAATTAAAAGCTAAATAAAAAATATGTTACTTGGTGAAATGCAACTGCAGCCTTCTCATTAATAAGGCTGAACTTTGTCATAGTTGTATGGCTGAAGAAACTACTTTTGCCTGTACTTCTTATTAGTAGCAGTAAAACTTAAAATTATAATTGGATCCCATCAGAACTGCTTCAGTACTCAAGAACCACTGGAATTAACTGGATAACTTAAGATTCCTTATAGCTGGAATATTTGTACATCTTAGTTAGCCAGGTTACTTTTCTTTCTAGTCCTCAATTTCTTCATCTTTTGCTAAAGATTTCTCAACTCAAGTCAGAGCTCGTAACCTACCTCTTCTGAAGAGCTCATTTTGCTGCCAGTTAAACCTGGAACCATAGGATTCATCAGATGGACTCGTTTTGAGTAACCAAGTGCAGGGAGGTACTAGGAGTTAGAAAGAAACACACAAAAGCAGATGTTAGTATAAATTCCCCAATCTCATCTAACCTGGACTGTCACTTAACAGTCTGATATATGCCTTCCAATCTTTTTTCTACTGAATTTATAACTTTTCAATGGTGATCATAATATAAACAAAGCTTTTTGTCCCACTGTCTATTAGTATTAAATCATGAACCTATTGGACTTACTCTACCCACCATAAACAACTCTATTAGATTAGCAACCAGTGTAGGGCTACAAATCTGGAGAGTAGGGAAGCTAGGTGACCCCATACCTATCCTGGCTTTCTCCTTGAGGGCATTTTTGTTTTCAAACTGAGTGCTGAGAAAAAGAGACCAAGCAGAGAGCAGCAGTCTTAACTAAGCAGAGGAGACAGAGGATGTAAGGAGACTAAGGATTTGGAAAGGGTTCCGGACTGAAGAGGCCCTCCAAAAATCCCAAACTGCTCCTATGCTTTCCTTTATTAAAAGTTGTATTTATTTATTTTTGACTCTAGTGGGTCTTTGCTGCTGCATGCAGGCTTTCTCTAGGTGCAACAAGTGGTGGCTACTTTTTGTTGCGACACAAGGGGTTCTCATTGTGTTGGTTTCTCTTGTTGTGTAGCACAAGCTCTAGGTACATGGCCTTCAGTAGTTGCAGTGCATGGGCTCAGGGGTTGTGGCACTCAGACTTAGTTGCTCCATGGCATGTGGAACCTTCCTGGACCAGGGATCAAACCAGTGTCCCTTGCGTTGCAAGACAGATTCTTAACCACTGGACCACCAGGGAAGCCCCTCCACTGCTTTCTTAATTGAATCACAACTGTGCCAGAATTTGGAGAGACATAGGGAAGCACAGCAGAGAACAAGCTCTGATAGGTTGGAGACTTGAGCAAATTTTAGGGGCTGCACAGTGCTGGGGAGGCAGAAGTTGAAGTTCAGGTTCAATCAAAGCACAGAGGGCTTTGTGAATACCCTGAGATTTCATTTTAGTTTGAGACTCCAGAAAGGCCACATCCTAAGATAAGGTTTACCTCATAGGAGTAAGAGCAAACTGAAGTAGACCTATTCTACAAAGCCTAAAATCCACCCTTGACATGATCAAGGTGATGAGTCAGTAATTTAATAGCCTACAGAAAACACAGCACTCTGTATACATAATCCAGAGCAACCACAGCATATTTATGGTGTCCCTGATACAATAAAAAGGTACAAGAAATGGGAAGCAGAAAAAAAGGGACTGACAGACAAGAGGAAACAGTCAATAAAAGCAGACACAGAAACAATCCAGATACTAGAATAAGCAGATCAGGATGTCAGAATAACTATAACTGGTGTGTTAAAAGAAATAAAGGAAAAGATGAATGAAATGGGTAAAAGATGGAGAAATATAAAAGAGAACTGGCGTCTATTAAAAAAAAAAAAAAATGGAAGTTCTAAAATGGCACAGTATAATACTGGATGGATTTAACCAAAGACAGGATTAATGAACATGGAAGAAAAGTCAACAGATAATATCCAACTAAAACACAGAGGAACAAAGAAGGGGATACAAGTTCGAGTTCGATCTCTAGACGGAAAACCAAGGTCCCGCATGCCCCGGGGCATGACTACTGAGCCAGTCTGCCACAACAAAGATCCACATGTTTAAACAAAGACCCTATGTGCGTGTGCGTGTGCGCGTGCTCAGTCACTTCAGTCATGTTCAACTCTTTGCAATCCTATGGACTGTAACCTGCCAAGCTCCTCCCTTAGTCCATGGGATTCTCCAGGCAAGAATACTCAAGTGGGCTGCCATGCCCTCCTCCAGGGAAACTTCCTGACCCAGGGATCGAACCTGCGTCTTCTGTATTACAGGCAGATTCTTTATTGCTGAGCCACCAAGGAAGCCCATAAGACCCAATACAGCCAAGTAAATTAATATTCTTGAAAAAAACCTACCAAACAAACAAACAAAAAAACAGTTAAAAAAAAAAAGATGTTCTCAGATAAAAAGAAAGCTGTAAGAACTCCTTACTGAGAGACCTGCATTGCAGACACAAAACACAAAGGAGTCTTCAGGCCGAAGGAAACTGATCTCGGATGGAAGCACAAAACCGAAAGAAGGAATCAACAGTATCAGAAAGGGTGGTGGTGGTTGTTCAGTTGCTAATTCATATCTGACTTTCGAGACCCCAAGGATTGTAGCCCATCATGCTCCCCTGTTCATGGGACTTCCCAGGCAAGAATACTGAAGAAGGTTGCCATTTCCTTCTCCAGGGGATTTTCCTGACCCAGGGATCAAACCCGTGTCTCCTGCATTGGCAGGTGGGTTCTTTACCTGGCTAAGCCACCAGGGAAGCCCATCAGGAAGGGTAAGTGGTGGTAAATATACATGAAAATTGACTGTTTAGAAAACCATTATAAGTAGGTCTTTGGGATTTAAAATATATGTAAAACTAAAATATATGACAATAGCACAAGGGGCAGGAGGGTGTTAAATAAGGTAAAACTGTTGTAGGTTCTTGCATTGTTGGGAAGTGGTAAATACATCTAACTATAATGAATTACAAGGACACGTAATCTCTAGGACAGGGCTGGGCAAAACTTTTCTGTAAAAGGTCAGATAGTAAATATTTTAGGCTTGCTGGGTGATATATAGTCTCTGTTGCATATCTTTTTTCATTTTTTTTTACAACCCTTAAAAAAAATACAAAAACCATTCTTAGAGTTTCTAAGTCATACAAAAACAGGCCATCAGCTCTCTGTTAGAATAATAAAAGGTTTGATTAAAAAGTAAGCCACCTATACTTCATAAAAAAAAAAATATATATATATATATATAAAGAAAGAAAATAAAGTCAAGGAGAAAAAAATATTCTATATATTTGAATACATATATATATAGAGACACACACATATATCTATAGACACACACATATATATCTATTTTTTACATGGCTGACTTCTAACAACATGCTAATTTATTTTGTGTGTGTGTGTATATATATGCACGCTATGCTGTGCTAAGTCACTTCAGTTGTGTCCGACTCTTTGTGACTCCATGGCCTGTAGCCTGCCAGGCTCATCTGTCCACGGGATTCTCTAGGCAAGAGTACTGGAGTGGGCTGCCATGCCCTCCTCCAGGGGACCTTCTATATATATATATATATATAGATATGTATGTATATATAATTTCTTTACATGGATAAGACTTCTTGCTGTTTCTATGCTAAGTGTCTTGCATACTTACATGTACTAATTGCTATAACATTGCCTTGTTTTGTATTTTGTTACAATTAAAACCCTTTTTTCTTCTTTAAAACAAAATTTAAGAGATAAAATGGAATAGAAAATACCTCAATAACAGTAAAAACCTTACATTGTCAACATTTCCCCATTTACTAAATATATCCAAAAACCATTAAAAAATATCATATAGGGACTTCCTTGGTGGTCCAGCGGCTGAGACAGTACACTCCCAATTCCGGAGACCCAGGTTCAATCCCTAGTCAGGGAACTAGACCCCACATGCTGCAGCTAAGACCCAGTGCAGTCGAATAAATAAATAAATAAAATATTTTTTAAAATGTTATATTATATCCCACTGGAGGATTTATCTTAATGTATTCAACTAATCCCTTGCCACTGAATACTGATTTATTTCCAAGTTGTGCTCTAAATTGTGGTGTGTGTGCTCAGTTGTGTCCGATTCTTTCCAACCTCATGGACTGTAGCCCACCAAGCTCCTCTGTCCATGGAATTGTCCAGGCAAGAATACTGGAGTGGGCTTTAAAAAGATAACATGATAAATACTTCCATACAGAACTCAAGTTGCACTTTTATTTTTTTTAATTAAAAACATTTTAGAATCTGGCCACTCAGCATGGCTTGCAGGATCTCAGTTCCCCAACCAGGGATTAAACCTGGGCCCCAGCAGTGGAAGTGCCAAATCCTAACCACCAGGGAACTCCCAAGCTACACATTCCCCCCTCTCCCCACTCCAACTAAGCTGCACTTTAAAAATTATTTCCTGAGGACCCATTTGTGTAATTATTATTAGGACAAAGTGTAGAAACATTTTAGAGGCATCAAATCACCCATCAGGAATTTACATTTTCACTGGCAGTATTTTCTCTACTCCCTTGCCAACATGAGGTTTTGAGAAGCTTTCAAAAATACCAACCACTTCTTAAAAGCCCTTTTCAACTTATTCAAGTTGTTTCCCAGAAAAGAACTATTAGGGGTTTGTGCTGATTTCCTCTTCTAAACCCTGTTAACCTCATTTCAGAGAGGAGTGGTTTATGTAAGATCCAGAGAAATATGGACCAAATGCTCTGGGAAAGAACAGAAGTTCTATCTGGTGGTGCCTTTCCCTGGAAACTGAGCTATTAGGCAAGAAGCAAAAAAAAAGAAAAAAAGGGGGGGGTGTTGGGAATAAAAGAAGAAGAAGAAAATCCACCAGGTCTGAGGGCAGCTTCTTCGTGGCAGCAAGAGTATAGGCTTTTTAGTCAGACCTGAATGCTCATTCCTGCTCAGTCACTGACTGTGTGATACTGGACAGCTTTTTTATTCTCTACGCTCAGTTTTCTTATCTGCAAAACAAGGAGAATAATATCTACCGTACCATATAACTGCTGGGACTGGCACATTCAAGAAACTCTAATGCGGACTTCTCTGGTGTTCCAGTGGTTAAGCGGCAGGTGTGGGTTTGATCCCTGATTGGGGAACCAAGATCCCACAGGCTGCAGGGCAAATAAGCCTGTGAAATGCAACCACTGAGCCCACATGCCGTAACTAGAGAGCCCACATGCTCTGGAGCCTGCACACCGCAACGAAGATCCCACAAGCTACAACTAAGACCCGACCCAGATAAAAACATAAAACAAAATAAAGAGAAACAAAGAAAGAAACTCCAATGTATACCTCTGCGATGCAAAAGAAAAAAGAAAGAGGACACTAACCTTCTCCGCAAAGGTGAAAATCTTTCTCTGATCAACACCTCCAAACTGGGCATCCACTTTCAAATACTCTTCATCCAAGGCCTGTAGGAAGAAACACACGAGCATGAACTTCTACTGTATTTCTTCCAAATAGGTATAAGAATTCAGAAACTTTTGAAAACCATTAGAATTTTCAAAAAGTAAACCAGGAAGCAAATAAGCAGCATTCAGTCTTCCTGTTGGTTTCAAGAGCTGGACACACATTTGCTGAGTGCCTTCTGCAAACTCCACTCCATGTGGATATTATAGGATAAAAAAATTAGAAGAGTCTCTGCTCTCAGGAAGTTCACGATCCAGTAGGGAAGGGAAGGAAAAAGACAAATTATACTCACATCAAAGGTACCCAATTAATGAGGTAACCTGCAACAAGTGTCAAATAACTGGCAGTAAGAAGCAAGTGCTGTGAGAGCTCAGAAAAAAGGGGCAAGACTAAAAATTAGCAAACAAACAGTTACTACCACTTGTTACATGCCAGGCCTAGTGCCAACCCTGTGGATGTGAATCACACCCAGACCAGGATTCTGCCTTCATGAAGTCAATTAACTAGCTGAGAAGAAAGACACATAAACAGGTCATTTCAATACAGCATGCCAAGGGCTAACTTACACGTTCATTTAAGGAACATGCTAACACGAAGAAAGAAATGATTTTCTCTATCTGCTCAGCCTGGTGGCGGTGAAGGCTTCCTAGAACCAGACTGTGGGCTGAGATGGGTTCTGAAGAACATATAGATGTTTTTCACCATGGAGAGGAAACAGATTGTGAGAAGGCTCAGACGTGTGAGATGTTTAGGGAAACTATGACTGAGTCAGTCTGCAAACTCCAAGGGGTGTGAGAAGTGGTGAGTGATGACGTTAGACAAGTTGGTCAGGACGCTGAGTGTATGTGAGGGTACCTAGTGTCATCCTGGCCACTGAATGATTTTAAGGAGGGAAGAACCACAATTCACGTAACTGTAGAAAACCACACCACTGAGACAGCAGAGTGCAGAGCTGTGGCCTGAGGGCTGGAGACAAAGACAACAGCGAGAAAGCTGCTGTGAGAGTCCAGGTAAGAAACAACAATGAATGAAGTTGGTGGGGGGGCTTCCCTTGGGGCTCAGCTGGTAAAGAATCCACCTGCAGTGCGGGAGACCCGGGTTCGATCCCTGGGCTGGGAAGATCCCCTGCAGAAGGGAAAGGCTATCCACTCCAGTATTCTGATCTGGAGAATTCCATGGACTGTATAGTCCATGGAGTTGCAAAGAGTCAGACACGACTGAGTGACTTTTACTTTCACTTTGAAGTTGGTGGGGATGTAGAAGAAGAGTGAATTTAAGAGATTTTTAAGTAGGATTAATAAAATTTAGTATCTGATTGGACATGGGGGAAAAAGAAAGGAGAGGAAGAGAAAGGTAAGCAAGCAGTTAGGCGCAGAACAGCACTAACAGAAGTTTCGGTGAGGGTGAGTATGTTCCACACCTGTGCTGTTCAACGCGTTAGCCTCCAGCCACATGTGGTTTGTGAGCAACCTGAAATATAGTCAGTAGGACTGGAAAACTAAAATTTTAATTACTTCGGTAGCCACATATGACTATGACAAGAGTCTGCCATAATGGACTGAATTATTTAGATCTAGAGTTCTAGAGTTCAGATCTAGAGTTCCTGACCAAGAGAAGACTTGATTTTCTTTTCTTTCAAGTTAAAAAAAAAACATTATTTATTTTTAAAATTTTAATGTATTTCATTGAAGTTTAGTTGATTTCCAATGTATATTAGTTTCTGCTGTATAGCAAAGTGATTCAGTTTTACATAAATATATACATATATTCTTTCTCAGATTCTTTTCCATTATAGTTTATTATAAGATGTTGAATATATGGGCTATGGAGTAGGACCTTGTTTATTTTATATACAGTAGTGTGTAAGACTTTATCAAACATTAGAGAAATATACAAGGGAAAAGAAAAGTCTATCAACATTTTCATCCCATCTTCCCGAGCTAATAACCAGTATCAATAGCTTGGTTTGAATTTTTCCATGCTTTCTCCATGCTCATACAAAAATGCACACACATGAAATATGATGTGTTTGTTTTGCTTAATGGGAAACAGGATCATGCCTAAAATTTATTTTCACTCATCACTCTAAAGACAGGCAGGGTGGCTCAGATGGTAAAGCGTCTGCCTGCAATGTGGGAGACCCGGGTTTGATCCCTGGGTCGGGAAGATCCCCTGGAGAAGGAAATGGCAACACACTCCAGTACTCTTGCCTGGAAAATTCCATGGACTGAGGAGCCTGGTAGGCTACAGTCTCTGGTGTCGCAAAGAGTTGGACATGACTGAGGGACTTCACTCACTCACTCACTCACTCACAACACTCTGAAATTAATGTTCTTCAATTAAGGGATCATGATTACTATAAAGAAGCTATGTGAGATGAGCAGCATTTTAAAGGACAGAGAGGGAGGCGAAGAAGTCAAAGAGTGGTCCAGAAGTCTGGAGGAGGGGCTGTAAGGGGAAGGAAGGCCTCCCGCAAGGTGAAGGAACAGCCAGGACACTGGTCTAACGGGCTGAGAGGCAGGTTTGTGACCAGTAGTCAGAATCAGAGCAGAGATGGTCACAGGTGACTCCATCCCTCCCACATACCTGCAGCCCCGGGTACAGCAGGCCGCTCAGCAGAGGGTGCTCCACCTGCTTTACCACCTCAGCTCCAGCTTTTTTGGCATCGTGCTGTGTGACCACAGAAGAAAGGCGGTAGACATCCAGCGTGTACTCTCTGGGAGGAAACAAGAGGAGACAGCTCTAAGACGGGGCCCAGGTCTCAATGCAACCCTAAAAGCGTGTTGTTAATTCACTCTCCTGATCTTAAGACATTCAGAAAGAATCAGTTCAGTTCAGTCGCTCAGTTGTGTCCAACTCTTTGCAACCCCATGGACTGCAGCCAGGCTTCCCTGTCCTTCAACAACTCCTGGAGCTTGCTCAAACTCAAGTCCATTGAGTCGGTGATGCCATCCAACCAACTCTGCCTGCTAGTTTCTAAATGTAAGCAGTCCATCCACTCCTGAAAATACTACTTAATTTTTATATTTTTCCTTTTTAAAGATGGATTTAAATTAATCTTTAATCTTTCTCTTTGCTTAACTCCTAAAATAGGTCTTCTCCGCCATTCCCGTCTACTCTCTTCTTCTGGATGCCTATTAAATAAACGCCAGAATTTCTCAGTCTGTCGTCATGTCTTTATTTTAACTTAAATACATGTAAGGAACAATGAACAATATTATGACTAAATTATCCATCACTCAGTTTAAGAAAAGGGACCTAGGGAATTCCTTGGTGGTCCAGTGGTTAAGAGTCCACACTTCCCCTGCAGAGGGTTTGGGTTTGATCCCTGGTTGGGGAACTTAGATCCCGCATGTATAGCAAAAAAAAAAAAAAAAAAAAAAAAAAGACTTAATTACTTCTAAGGCTCCTGTGCACTTCTCCACAATCCTACTTCTTCCTTCTTCAGAGTAACCATTAGCTTGAATTTTTGTATTTCTGTCCTGTTTTATAGTCCATTTGTATGTCTAAACAATGTGCTATAAATATTCTTATGTATGTATCCTGGTACGTATGTGCAAGTTCCTTTATATATGCTTAGGAGTAGAGTTTCTGTAAGACAAGGGATTTGCATCTTGAACTTCAGTTCAAGATAATGTCAAACTATTTTCCAAAGAGGCTTTTCATCAATTTTATTACTTAATATTCTCATTACTTAAAGTTTTGCCATTAAAAAATTACTTATTTCTGGTTGCACTGGGTCTTCGTTGCTGCTTGTGGGCTTTCTCTAGTGGAGCACAGGCTGCTCACTGCAGTGGTTTTTCTTGTTGCGGCTTGAGGGCTCTAAGGTGCTTGGGTTTCAGTACTCTGGGCTCGAGGGCCCTAGAGTGTGCAAGCTCAGTAGTTACGGTACATAGGCTTAGATGCCCTGAGGCATGTGGAATCTTCCAGGACCAGGGATCAAGCTCATGTCCCTTGCATTGGCAGCTGGACACTGAACCACTGGAGTACCAGGGAAGCCCAATTTTTGACAACTGGTTTTGCAGTTTTTGACATATAATACTCCTTTGCCACTTATATATGTTATAAATATCTTCTCCTAGTGGGTGGCTTGTCTTTTTATCTTACTTTTGATGTAGTGAAGGTTTCGATTGTAGTAAAGGTGAATCCATCAATCTTTTCCTGTGATTTGTTTTTGGTATGTCTTGTTTAATTTTCCCTGACCCACAATCAGAGGACAGTCGTCTTATACGTTGTCTTTTAAATGTTTATAGTTTGGCCTTAACAGTTAAATCTTTAACCCACTTGGAATGAAGGGATCATTTTTTTCCTGATATGGATAACCAAAAATCTTTGCATCACCTTTTTCTTAAAAAGTTTATTCTTGTTCTGCTGACCTATACTGCCAGCTCTGTCATATATATCAACTTAACATATTTGTGAGGATCTATTTCTGAACCGTTTCAGTTGTTTGCTTGTTCTATTCCAGTTGTTTATCCTATCTACATGCTATATAAATGACAAAGGACTTGGCATCTAGAAAACACAAGGAACTTTATTAAAAAAAGTGAAAAAAATGGGCCAAGACACTTGCATAGACACTTGACTGACAGAAAAGGAAATACAAATGGCCAACAAAAACTTGAAAATAATTTTTTTCAATAAATATTTTCAGATATTTTGCCCTTACACTTGAATGGTACTTGAATGGTTTGTGTAGGTACAGATTTTTCGGTTGCAAATTCCTTTCCTTCAGAATTTTAAAGGCTCTGCTTCATCCCCTTTTAGTTTTCATTGTTCCTTTGGAGAAATGCAGAACTATTATGATTGCTGTTATTTTGTATGTGACTTTTGTCCCTTTGGAAATTTGCATATACTTTTTTGTTCCCAGTGCTTTAAAATTTCAAAATAATGCACTTCAGCGTAGGTTTACTTTCATTCATTATGTTAGGCACTCAGTCTGGAAACTCATGTCCTTTAATTGTCCTTACATTATTTCATCGTCAACTTCCTTCCCTCTGGCTCTTTTTATTGCTTTTCTGGAACACTTACTACTCAAATATTGTGCCTCTTGGCCTAGTACTCTAGTTCTACCTTTCCCTTTTTTCCCACTGCAGTCTGTGAGGCAACAAAAACTACAATTCAAGTGCATACAATTCAAGGAGTTTCCTCAAGGTACATGTAGTCTTCAGTAAAAGTCTTCTTTTACTGAAAAGATGATTTTATCACCTTTTACAGATTTTAAGACATATTTACTTAAACATTTAGCATCTTTGAAACCTAGATGACTATTAAAAATTAAGGCATGTTATAGATTAATTAGCAGTATTTAAAAAACATCTTAGATTAAGTGAAATACAAATCTCTTTGTACTCCCATGTTCACTTGGTTTCCGATAACTGAGTATTCTCAACTAATTTGTCAACTGATTTATTTGAAAGCTTGTGTTCGTTGCTCAGCTGTATCTGACTCTTTGTGACCCCAGTGGTAAAGGACCTGCCCGCTAAAGCAGGAGACATAAGAGACTTGCGTTCAATCCCTGGGTTGGGAAGATCCCCTGGAGAAGGAAATAGCAACCTGATTCTGTGTTCTTGCCTGGAGAATCCCATGGATGGAGGAGCCTGGCAGGCTACAGTCCATGGGGTCGCAAACAGTCGAACACGACTGAAGTGACTTTACACACACACATGCATGCATGCCTACTGTTAGCAGATTAAATTGTGATTAAAAAAAAAAGAAACTGGTGCGGGTAGCCATTCTCTTCTCCAGGGGAGCTTCCCAGGGATTGAACCCGGGTCTCCTGCCTTGCAGGCAGATTTTTTACTGTCTGAGTCACTAGGGAAGCCCATATCTGAACATTGGAAGGCTTAAAAATAGCATTTAAAAAAATCACTTTTCAGCAGGAAGGCTGATCAGAGTACCTAGTCTGCCAGATTGCTGGAAACAAAAGTTCTTATCCACAACTTAATCATGCTTAAAGCTTTTCTGTCCATCTCTGAGCTGCATTCTAGGTGAATTTCCTGGTACAGGCAGACCTCATTTTACTGCACTTCACTTTATTGTGCCTCACAGATTCTGTGTTTGTTAAAAATTGAAGGGTTTCTTCTGTGGAAACTTTTCTGCGCAAGTCTATCAGTGCCATTTTTCCAACAGTGTTTGTTCATGTCATGTCTGTGTTGCATTTTGGTTAACTCTTGCAATATTTCAAACTTCTTCTGTATTGTCATACATGATCTTTCACGTTATAGGCATACCTTGGGGATACCGTAGGTTCAGTTCCAGATGACCACAAGGAAATAAATATTGCAATAAAGTAAGTCACATAAAGTTTTGGTTCCCTAGTGCATATTCAAGTTACATTTATACTATGTTGCATTCTATTAAGTGTGCAATAGCATTATGCCTAAAGACTGTACATACCTGAAAAATAAAACGTACATGCCTTAGTAAATATATGCTAAAAAATGCTAACCATCATCTGAGCCTTCATCAAACTATCATTTTTTTGCAATAGTAACATCAATAGGGATTTTGCTAACTTCAGACTTCATGAGGTTTAAGAGAAAAGAAGCCATAACATTAAAGTGAAAGGTGAAGAAGCAGGTGCTGATACAGAAGCTGCAGCAAGTCATCCAGAAGATCTAGATAATATAATTAATGAAGGTGGCTCCATCAAACAACAGGTTTTCAGTGTAGAAGAAACACCTTATACTGGAAGAAGCCATCTAGGACTTTCAGAGCTAGAGAAAAGTCAGTGCCAAATTGCAAAGCTTCAAGGACAAGCTGACTGTCTTGTTAGGGGGAATACAGCTAGCAACTTTACACTGAAGCTAATGCTCATTCATCATTTCAAAAATCCAAGGCTCTTTAAGAATTATGTTAAATCTATTCTTCCTGTGTTCTATAAATGGAACAACAAAACCTGGATGAAAGCACATCTGTTTACAACATGGTTTACTGAATATTTTAAGCCCACACCATCCTTATAGCAGAAAGCAAAGAGGAACTAAAGAGTTTATTGATGAAGGTGAAAGAGAGTGAAAAAGCTGGCTTAAAACTCAACATTCAAAAAACCAAGATCATGGCATCTGGTCCCACCATTTCATGGCAAATGGGAAAACAATGACAAACTTTATTTTCCTGGGCTCCAAAATCACTGCAGATGGTGATTGCAGTCATGAAATTAAAAGACGCTTGCTCCTTGCAAGGAAAGCTATGGCAAATCTAGACAGCATATTAAAAAGCACAGACATTAGTTTGTAGACAAAGGTCTGTATGGTCAAAGCTATGGTTTTTCCAATAGTCATGTATGGATATGAGAGCTGGACCATAAAGAAGGCTGAGTCCTGAAGAATTGAGGCTTTTGAACTGTAGTGTTGGAGAACACTCTTGAGAGTCCCTTGGACTGTAAGGAGATCAAACCAGTCAAGCCTAGAGGAAATCAGTCCTGAATACTCACTGGAAGGACTGATGCTGAAGCTGAAGCTCCATTCTTTGGCCACCTGATGTGAAGAACTGACTCACTGGAAAAGACCCTGACACTGGGAGAGACTGAGGCAAGAGGAGAAGGGGATGACAGAGGATGAGATGGTTGGATGGTAGGATGGTATCACTGACTCAATGAACATGAGTTTGAACAAGCTCTGGGAGATAGTGAAGGCCAGGGAAGCCTGGCATGCTGCAGTCCGTGGGGTCACAAAGAGTGGGACACAACTGAGCAACTGAACAACAACTCAGAAAAAGATTCTTCTCAAAACATTACTGCTCACTGACAATTCATCTGGTTACCCAAGAGCTCTGACGGAGGTGTACAATGAGATTGACGTTATTTTCACGCCTGCTAACACAATATCCATTCTGCAGCCTGTGGCTCAAACAGTAATTTCAACATTAAAGTCTCATAATTTTAGAAATACAACAAAATTTGTCATTCATGGGAAGTAGGCAAAATATCAACATTACAAGAATTTGGAAGAAATTGCTTTCAATTTGCACAGGTGGAAGTGAAGAGTTCAAAACTTTAGTGAAGGAAGTAACTGCAGACATAATGGAAAGAGCAAGAGAACTAGAATTAGAAGTGGAGCCCAAATTGCTGCAATCTCAAGATAAAACTTAAATGGATGAGGAGTTGCTTCTTAGGGATGACTAGAGAAAGTGGATTCTTGAGATTGAAACTACTCCTGGTGGAGATGCAATGGAGACTGTTGAAAAGACAACCAAAGATTTAGAATATTATATCAACTTAGTTGATAAAGCAGTGGCAGGGTTCGAGAGGACTAACCCCAATTTTGAAAGAAGTTCTACTGTGGGTAAAATGCTATCAAAAAGCATCACAAATTATACAGAAATTGTTTGTGAAAGATTAATTGATGTGACAAACTCCGTTGTTGTCTTAAGAAACTGCCATAGTCACCCCAACCCTTAGCAACCACCACCCTGATTGGTTGCCAGCCATCAACAATGAGGAGAGACCCTCCACCAGCAAAAAGATTATGACTCACCAAGGGCTCAGATGATGGTTAGCATTTTTTAACAACACGGTATTTTTAAATTAAGGCACACACACTGCTGTTTTAGACATAATGCTATGGTACACTTAACAGACTATAGTACTGCATAAACATAACTTTTATTTATTTATTATTTTTGTTCACACTTAGTTGCAGCATGCAGAACTTCCCTGACCAGGGATTGAACCCATGCCCCCTGTAGTGGAAGCAGGGAGTTTTAACCACTGGACCACTAGGGAAGTCCAACACATATTTTCACATATTTTTATATGCACTAGGAAATCAAAATATTCATGCAACTCACTTCATTGTGACATTCCCTTTATTGAGGTGGTCTAGAACCAAACCTGCAATATCTTTGAGGTATGTGCTTTATTTAAAACTCTAAATGTCCAACAATGGGGAATACAAAGAAAATTATGTTAGATGAAATAAAAATCAACTTGTAAGCAAGAGATATGAGTTCACATCATGGCCCTTACACTTACTAGCTGCATGAACTTGGGAAAGTTAAATCTGAATTCATTTCCTTATCTGTGAAATAGGATAGAACAATGCTTACCTTTTAAAAAGTTAGTCTAATGGTTTAACTGTAGAAGTGACCATTACAGAGATACATGGCTTATATATAAATAACGTGGAGACTATGAGGCAGTGGGCAGCAAGGATTCCTTAGGAAACCGGGGCTAAAATTGGGCACAGGGACTTTCCTGGTGGCCCAGTGGCTGAGACTCTGTGATCCCAATGGAGGGGCCTGGGTTCAATCCCTGATCGGGGGACTAAATTCGGTATACCACAACTAAAGATCCTGCATGCTGCAACTAAGAGCTGGCAGAGCCTAATAAACAAATAATTTCTAAAAAATTAGAGCAAAAAATTACATGAATGCTGATGTTACAAGTATGATTTTTTTTTCTCCACATTTCTTTTATTACTATTTGCTGAGTCTGGAAGGAGAACGGGAGGCTGCCACTTTCCCATATGCTGTGAGGTCTACAAAGCCAAGGACTTTGTTGTGGTGACTTTTATATTCCCAGCAAATAGTATGGTACCTAGGCACTTACTAGTCAGTAGATATTTGATAGATGAATTAAAAGGACAAAGTGTATACAATTTTTAATGGTTCTTAACAAGTAGAGCCCAACACCTTTGAATCCAAATTTAGAGTGCCTTGATTCCCCAGGCCTGGGGAATCACTAGCTAGAAGCACCAGACCCGCGAGGAGGGTGGAGCACTTACTTGCTGAGCTGGTAATCAGTGCCTTTGATGAACTTGAGCTTCTCCAAGGGCACCCCAATGCTCTCCAGCATTGCCTTGATCACATTCTCATAATAGCTGGTTCGAAGTTCTAGAAGTTCCCACGGAGCCTTCATGTTATCCAGGTACGCGTGCAGGTCTGCAAACAGAATTGTTACCTGGACAGAAAAGATGAGGGGTCACTAAATGTGAATTTGTTCAAGTACCTCCAAACAAGCGAGTAAGTCTCTCTTTTGGCCGCTGCTCAAGGGCAACTGCGCGGTTTATAATATTAGTTCTTACCTCACATCCTGCTTTCAGGAAGTCTGCGATCTTAGACATAGGCACAAAGTAAGCCACATGGGGCTTGCCTGTAGTGGCTGTCCCCCAGTAAACTTTAAGCTCCCGCTCCTTCAGTATCTCCTTCAGCTTCTCTTCCCCGAGAACCTCCTGCAGTGGAAGCAAAAGAGCTGCTTTACTGGCAGTGTCCCACCTCACTCAACCAATAACCTCAGATATGCAGATTACACAACCCTAACGGCAGAAGGCAAAGAGGAACTAAAGAATCTCTTGATGAAGGTGAAAGAGAGTGAAAAAGCTTGGCTTAAAACTCAGCATTCAAAAAACAGAGATCATGGCATCCGGTCCCACTACTTCATGGCAAATAGATGGGGGAAAAAAATGCAAACAGTGACAGACTTTGTTTCCTTGGGCTCCAAAATCACTGCAGTGACTGAAGCCATGAAATTAAAAGATGCTCCGTGGAAGAAAAGCTACGACAAACCTAGACAGCATATTAAAAATCAGAGACATCACTTTGCTGACATAGTCAAAGCTATGGTTTTTCCAGCAGTCATATACAAACATAAGAGTCAGACCATAAAGAAGGTTGAGCGTCAAAGAATTGAGGCTTTCAAACTGTGGTGCTGGAGAAGACTCTTCAGAGTCCCTGGTACAGCAACGAGATCCAGTCAATCCTAAAGGAAATCAATCCTGAGTATTCACTGGAAGAACTGATACTGAAACTCCAATCCTTTGCCACCTGATTCAAAGAACGAATTCCTCGGCAAAGACCCTGATGCTGGAAAAGACAGAGGGCAGGAGGAGAAGAGGGCGACAGAGGAGGAGATAGTTGAATGGCATCAGTGACTCAAAGGACATGACTTGGAGCAAACTCTGGGAGACGGTGAAGACACGGAAACCTGGAAGCATGCTGCAGTCTTATGGGGTCCCAAAGAGTCAGACATAACAGAGTAACTGAACACCACCACCTGCTCATCATTTACCCCGTGACAAGGAAAACAAAGGTACGTTTCACTGAGAGTCCAGACTCAGAGCCAGCAGGGAGGTCTAGCCAGGCTCTCAGTGCTGAGTGAGAACCAAAGGAAGCTGGTGCTGTTGCTAGTACCACTCCGGTGTAATGTCAGTGACTTTAGGGAAACAGAGACTGTCCCTACCCGCGTCTTCCCCTCCAACTGCCTTCAGCTCATGCTCCTTCCCTTCACAGCCAGTTTCTTGAAAGGTGTCTCTTCTGCTCTCCATTCTTTATCTCCCATCCCAGTCTGAATTCCACACAGCATCAAACAACTGAGAATGCTCTTGCTAAGATCTCAGATGACCTCCAAATTGCTAAATTGAATGAATACTTTTTAGTCCTCACTTCATGGAAATCTCTTTCACTTTCCTCTATTTTATTCTTAGTTTTCCTCCTACTTCTCTGGCTTCTGTCTTTCAGATTTCTTTGCAGATATTTGTCTTCCTAATTATTTAAATGTTAGCAATCCTTGGGGCCCTCTCTCTTTTTCACTCTACATTCTCTATAACTGATCCTCTTCAGTTGCTTGAATTACTACTTATGAGCTGTGCTGTGTGCTGTGCTTAGCTGCTTAGTCGTGTCCTACTCTTTGCGACCCCATGGACTGTAGCCCGTCAAGCTCCTCTGTCCATGGGGATTCTCCAGGCAAGAATACTGGAATGGGTTGCCCTGCCCTCCTCCAGGGGGAATCTTCCCAACCCAGGTCTGCCTAGTAACTACCAAATCTCCTGCTCACACCCATATAGAACATGTACTTGTTATCAACCCAGTTAATTCAATCACATGTTCAAAATTAAACTCATGCTTTCACCTTTCTCCTTCACTCCCCAGGCATCTTTTTCACTTACAGTTTCACCCCTAGTGCAGTAAATGGTACTGAGTTTCAAAAGCTACTCTGAAACAGCTCTTAAGTCCTCCTACTTCTTTCCACCTTTACACAACCAACATAGCCTTAGCCATCATTAGATCATACCAAGACAACTGTAATAGCTTCTTAACAGGTCTCCCAAATCTACTCTTGTTCTCTTCAATCCACATCGCAAAAGGAAGCCAGACAGGTCTTGAGAACAAAATTTGATTAACTCATTTGCCTATTTAAATACTTCATTTAATAATTTCCTTTGCTCTAAGACAATATTAAAAAAATTCTAATAGGCTAGTGAAAGTGAAAGTTGCTCAGTCATGTCTGACTCTTTGCAACCCCAATGGGATTCTCCAGGCCAGAACACTGGACTGGGAAGCCTTTTCCTTCTCCAGGGGATCTTCCCAACCCAGGGATCAAACCCAGGTCACCTGCATTGCAGGCGGATTCTTTACCAGCTGAGCCACAAGGGAAGCCCAATAGGCTAGTATGCTGTGACAAAGGAGATTTTAGTGTTTCTTCAGGTGACGGTTGGGGAAACTATTGAAAGCCGTGAAAAAGAGATTTTAGTGTTTCTTCAGGTGATGGTTTGAGGAAACTATTGGAAGCCATGAAAGACAAAAATCGTTTTGCTGGTTTGAATATCTGTTGGCAGGATTATTAAAATCATGTGTTCCAAGCCAGGTGGAGGCTGATCCTGCATCCTTCAAACCCCTGACTATGGGACATTTAGAGTTTTTACTACTCAAGGAAAGGTCATATCACTTAACCTTTAAAACCCGAGTAAATCAATGCTACTAGCTTTGTGTGTTATTTCTCCCCAACCTCTCCTTATGGAGAGAGACTAGGAAACAAAGAATCTGGCTAAGGCGAAGCATGCAAGAATCTCTGGTTAAGATGAAGTTATGAGAATGGGACTTCTCTGGTTCAGTGGTTGATAGTCTGTGCTTCCACTGCAAGGGACGCGGGTTCAATATCTGGTTGGAAAAGATCCCACATGCTGCGTGGTGTGGACAAAAAAAAGATCAAGTTATGAGTGAAAATAACTCAAAGGTCCATCAACTGACAAACAGAGAAATAAAATGCAGTATATTCATATAAAAGTAGTATTGGTTACTCAATCGTGTCCAACTCTTTGTGACTCCATGTACTGTAGCTTGCCAGGCAACTCTGTCCATGGAATTCTCCAGGCAAGAATACTGGAGTGGGTTGCCATTCCCTTCTCCAGGGGATCTTTCTGATTCAGGAATCCAACATATAATGGGATATTATTCAGCTGTAATAAGGAACAGAGTTCCGATAAGTGTAACAACATGGATGAAACATGAAAACATTAAGCTTAGTGAAAGAAGATAGACATAAAAGGCCACATATTGTGATTCCATTTACATGAAATGTCTAGAATAGGCAAATTAGAGACAGAAAACAGATTACTGGTTCCCTAGGGCTGGGGAGAGGGGAAGAATAAACAGTGATTAGTAATGAATACAGGTTATTTTTGATGATGAAAATGCTCTGGAATTAAATAATGATGGTAATTGAACAACCATGTGACTACTAGAAAACCCACTGACCCACACACTTTAAAGGGGTGGATTTTATGGTATGTGAATTGTATCTTATAAAAACAGAAAAGCAAGCTACTGCCTTCAGAATAAACCCCACTGTCAAACATTTCCTACAATACCTTCATGACCTGGTCCTTTCCTGCTCCTCCTAAACAAACTAGTAAAATGTACCGTATGTTAGATGGTGATCAGTTCTATGGAGAAATAAAAAAAGGTAGAGTAAGGGATGAGGCAGTTTTTCTGGTAGGGGTTTGTTATTTAAATAAAGGCCACAGATGATATGACAACAGAGGCCTGAGAGAGTCAGGAGAATGAGCAATGTAAATATTTTCTAAGTGCTTGATCTGTACTTTGCTTCCTTTCCTCCAGCCAAGCTAGCCTTCTCTCAGAACCAATGGGTTCTTTCTCCCCTCTGGCTCTTGACCTGGGTTCCCTCTACCTGACACGTTTTTAACACCCATTATTCTGGTTAACTTCTACTCCTGCAGTTTCTGGAACCAGCAGAACATAGGTGAAGTGATGAGGTGATCCGAATCCCTCAGGGCAGTTTAGAGTTCCTCAGCTTTCCCTGAACACTCTCCGCAGCCTTCCTCCTAACTTCCTTTCAATAAAGATCTCCGCGTAAATCACCTTTCAGTACTAGTTTCGACTTAATTAGATGTCTGGATCCTGGGTCCTTGCAAACGTCTGATTTCCTCCAGACATGCTCTGGGAGGGTAGGGTCCAGACGTACCCCCCAGCGCCTTAGCACCGCGCCCGGAACACAATAGGGTGGGTGGGGTGGATTCAAAGCCTGGCTCAACACAAGTAATGGCACACAGGTGAGACCACTGTGATTTCTGTAGTAACGGACTGACTGACCGACCGGCAGCAAGGACTGCAATCTCTCTCAGAGCTGCCTCGGCGCGAAATCCCGGGTACCATACATTTATGACTCCGTCGAGGTGCTCAGGATCACTTGGACCTCCGGCCCGTAGTCCCCAACCGCGCACTTTCAACCCCGAGGCCTCACCTGCAGGTTCCGGGTGATAAGGTTTAGCTTCTCTTCAGGGCTCAGAGAGTCCCCCATGGCTCTGTCGCTGCCGTCTCCAGCAGTTAGCCCGGCACCCGGGCCCCTTTCTCGGTCGCAGCCGCCGCCGCCGCGTGCCGGAAACTGTCACGCGAGTCCAGGTTAGGTTGCATCAGCTGAACTCGTCCCTCGGCTTGACAGGCCTGCACCCTTCTCCTCCTACCAGCAGCCAGGAACAGCCAAGTGTCGAGCGGGTCGATGAGAAGAAAAGGGGTGGAGCCCGTAGGTGGGGGGAGGCGGTGTGGAGGGCGGGGTTTCAGCGCCTGCGCCAGGCGCAACCCTCTGAAAGGCGGGGCGGTTTCCTGCCGATCATTGCCTGTTTGCCCTCCCCTTGGCGCTGGCCCGGCAGCCTCGGGGTGGGGGAGGTCGGGGAGGGGGCGATAAGATGGCGCAGGGGGCGGAGTGAGACGCAGTCGTTCGCCTAGGCTGTGGCCCGGCTTCCGGAGGTGAACAGCTGAGGGAGGAGCGGGGGTCGGCGACCCTCGGCTGGGAGAGGGAAGGGGGCGCCTGTTGCTTCTCCAGAGGGCCGCGCATGCCGTTCGCCCCGTTGAGGGGTTGAGGCCCTCACCCTGCTGGGAGAAGGGCTCGTTTTCGTTTCTGAGGTGATGGCGGCGGGAGGGGGGAGTGTCTGTGCCGCCCGCCAATTCACGTCGGCCGACGATAGATGCCCCTCACCCTGCCCAGGCAAAGGGTGCCGTCTGGTTACCCGAGAGGGGCGAACGACGTCTGTTTTCTGTGCCCGGTGCGGGTGGGGACTGGAGGTGGTGGTGGGGGTTGCCTCTCCCCCTGCCCCAAGGCTGGGAGGGTGTTGCTAGGCAAAAAATCGCGGTCTTTCCGGCCGCGCCTCGCCGGCGGGTAGGCAGCGGAGAGAGGCTGGCCCGCCCCAGGGGAGAGCGGAGGTGTGGGACGGGCAGCCACCCGCAGGGTGAGGGTGTACCGCGCCGCTCTGCTGAGGGGCTGTTTGGCTCCTGCTGGGGGAGGAATGGGGAGCAAGCCCCGAGCTGCTCCCGCCTTCCGCGGAGAGGCGGGAATTCTTGGTCTTTGGGGAGGAGGGAAGTGTGAAGGCCCTGCCCGCAGGGCAGTGCGGTACGGCGGCTATGGAGCTTCTAAGGGAGAGCTGGGGGCGGTCAAGCCTTATCCTACGTTGAGCGAACTGCGATCAAGCACTCGAGGATCGGACGTGCCACCAGTTCCTTCCAGGGCATGAGAGCGGGCACTTGGCACGCCGGGAGGGCCCGGGAGAGGAAATGATTGAATTGCCCATCTGCTGCCCCTACGTGATTCCAGTTTGATGGATTTGTTAGAGGCTTCAAGCTTTAGCAATCCTGTCTAAATCATTTAAAAAACATTTTCTTTTTAAAAAGAAACCTGTTGCCTCAGCTGAGTAGTATTTGGTTTCTGTGGGAGGAAAGTCCTGGCACCCTTATCTAAGTGAGCCGTTACCTAAAGCAGAGATTTGCGGTCCGAGTTGTTTTTCTTTCCTGCAGTATCTACAGTTACCTCCAAGGGAGTTGCAGAATTCTTACAGATAATTGCAGTTCAGTTTAATTTGGCTTAAACTTTTATGTCCGTTTCATGGAGTGATAAAGGCCACCGAGTGTCTTTAATGCTATACGTCTCACACGTATTGCACATAGGAAAGGTTGGAAATCAAAGCTCAAAGATCAGTGGGTCTTTGGGAAATAATTCTTGCCCTTGGCCAAACCTGTCAGATCCAGCTTGGTAATGGTCTTGGTTTGTAGAGCCTTGAAAGAGGGGTATGAGGTTGTGTTTGGTGTTGCAGTTTTAGTGGCCTGAATAATGTAAGGCTTGTGTTTTAAGGCAGTAGGTTTTCTTAGGTACGGTAAAAATAGAAAGGGAGCTGGTTTCTGAGGTTGCAACCAGGTTAGAGAACAGAGCGAGGGGGTGGTAAACTGAAGTGTGAAGGAGGGGGTGGACAGATGAGAGAGACATGGAAGGACAGAATAGGGTCACAGAGAATTAAGAGAGAAACGGGAGATGGGAATTATATTTTTCCTTTAAAAATAAGATTTTCATATTTAATTTTAATTTTTTTTTTTTTTGGTGGTGTCATGTGGGATCTTAGTTTCCTAACCAGAGTTTGAACCCTGAGCCCACTGCTTTGGGAGCATGGAGTCTTAACCACTGGATTGCTAAGGAAGTCCCAGAATCTTCATATTTGAGACTACTACAAAGCAGGAAAGGCAGATGATGGTAGAATGGCAGACAGGCACTTACTAAGGCCGTCTTTGTGGAACTTCACTTTATCTTTTACATTGTGCCTGTAGTATGCTAAGTGCTTTTGTATTCATAATCTCATTTTTAATTCTTAGAAGGACCTTATGAGGTAGGTACTAGGATGGTCCCTATTTTACTTGAGAGGACATTTGAAACTTCAAAATGTAATCATTGTTTCCCCACTGGCTTCTTAATTTTAAAATGGTTTTATTATTAAATATTTCAAGCATATAAAAGTTACAGTTATACCATATAACATAATAATGAATACTATTAACCCCCCACTCAGCTTAATTGTTTTAGGTCTTTTCCTGTTAGTGATTTTTAAAGAAATAAAACATTACAAAAAGAATTGAAGCTACTCATGCCCCCTTACCATTCCTTTTCCCTCCTCACCACCAGAGGTAATCCCTATCTTGAAATGGCATGTTTTTATAATTTTATAATACATCCATGTTTGTATCCATACGCAGTTTACGTTATTGTTTCTTTAGCAAATTGCAAGAAAAAAAGAGATGGGAATCTGTAGATTAAAATACAAGATTTATCAGCCAACTTTAATGTATGGACCTTACTTGGATACTGTTGTGTGTTCTTTTTAATGTGACATTTTAAAAATAGCTGAAAATATGAACTGGATATTTTATGATAAAGAATTCTTGTTATTTACAGATGAAATGATGTGATGCCTGGGATTTGCTTCAGAATAATCTGGTAAAGGGGGTAGTGGATGGGGCAAGATTAGCAATGGGTTGATAGTTGTTGGGGCTGGGTGATGGGTATGTGGGTATTCATTATTACATTGTTTTTGCATATGTTTTCAATTATAATAAAAATTTTTAATGAGGTAATTGTGAAGAGAATGATTTGTGCAAGTTAAATAGATGTTTGTGGTATTGTTTTGCATGCTAAGAGCATTCAAATTTAGAGCAAAGTTAGACCTATTGGAGCATTCTATGAGGAAAGCTCAGAAGCGCTGGCTCTGTGCCTCTGGATGTCATGTGGCGTAGGAATTGATGCTTTCAGTGGCTATGGAGACTATTGATCCTGTGTGTGCACAGTAAAGTTAGCAAGTAATGATTTTTTTTTTCCCATTGAGGTTTGACCACTTTCACAGATCATTTCTACATTCTTCCGTTCCACTTGGGAAATTAAGTGGAGCCTGTGCATAATACAGTGGCTTAAATTATTTTTGCCAAGGGACCAAAAACCCTCTTTAATGTCTGCATCCTTCATAGTGTGTTAGAGAGTGTACTGAATGTAGAAGATTTCCATTTGCTCACTGACTCTGGGCAAGTCTATCACAAGGATGATAGAAAAAGCAAGAAAAAACATTGTCTCTGAAATTAAACTTGGGTTTGGATCCTTGTTCTAGCATATTAGCTCTGTATACTTAGTACATTAAATGCCTCTGAACTTTAGTTTCTCAAGAGTGAAAATGTATTGAATTCTTCATTTGGTTAAGCAAGTGCTTGGACTAGACCCTTTGTTTTTTGGGGTTTTTTTGGCTGTATCGCACAATATGTAGGATCCCATGCTCCCTGCAGTGGAAGCGCAGAATCCTTACCTAACTGGACTGCCTGGGAACTCCCAGGACTAGACTTTTGGAAGGAGTAGGAGAGTGGCGATAGTGACTCAGAGCTTCTCAGAAAGTGGCTACTTAACCCCAGTGTATGTCATACTTGTGCTTGACAAGCACAAACTTTATTAAGTAAAGGAAATATTTTTCAAAAGTAAACCTTTTTTCTACTGCTGCCTAAAGAAATAACTTTACTCTATAACCCAGTCACTGGGGAGAGAAATTACTTTTTTCTTCATAGAGACACCTGCTTCAGTGCCTACCTAAAGTGTGTTCAGTTGCTCAGTTGTGTCCAACTGTTTGTGGCCCCATGGCCTGTAGCCCACCAGGCTCCTCTGTTCATGAGATTTCCCAGTCAAGAATACTGGAGTGGGTTGCCATTTCCTACTACAGGGGATTTTCCTGACTCAAGGATCCAATCAGCATCTCTCTCTTGCATCTCCTGCATAGACAGGCAGATTTCTTTACCCCTAGCACCACCTGGGAAGCCTGGTGCCTAGAACTCTTCCACGATTGCTGAAAAATTGGTAAAATAAGATAAAAAGTCATAGCAATTCTTAAGTTTAACTATAACAGTTTAGTTTCTTTGATAAGACCTGTGTTAAAGAGTTACATGAGTTAGAGTTGTAAAATGTGTCTCACAGTGCGTAGTTTATAGTATAGGTGCTTAATAGTTTTCCCCTTTTTGTCCCATTTGTCTCATTTCTAAGATGAGCAAGGCTTTTTTTTTTTTTAATTTTCCCTGTTTTATTGAGATGTAATTCCCATATAACACTGTATTCGTTTGGGGCTTCCCTGGTGGATCAGTCAGTAAAGAATCTGCCTGTAATGCAGGAGACCCTGGTTCAATCCCTGGGTTGGGAAGATCCCCTGGAGAAGGAAATGGCAACCTACTCCAGTATTCTTGCCTGGAGAATTACATGGACAGAGGAGTCTGGTGGGCTCCAATCCATGGGTTGCAAAGAGTCAGACACAACTGAGTCACTAACGCTATATTAGCTTAAGGTATACAACATGACTTGACATATGCATATAATGCAAGATGATTGCAATAATGAGTTAACATACATTACTTCACGTAGTTCTCTAGTGCTTTATTGCCCATACCATTTTGTATTTTCTTATATTGGTGCGTAAGTTGAGTGTTGTCTTTATTGGAAGATTATACATTCCTTGAGGGTAGAATCCATATCTTTATTTCTTAGAAATCATATAGAGACATACTATCTAGCTCAGTCATGTGTGTTGATGATAGCTTAGAAAATGTTTTCTGAAAGAATGCATGAACCAAAACTAAAATTTAGAGAGGAAAGTGGGGTGGGGAAGAATTTACAGTTAAAAGGCTATAAGAATTTTCCAAATTTTCTATCACTTTTGCCATCTAGAAAATAATGAGAGATCAGGTCCATCATTAGCTACTTAAGACCTAATTTTTAATTATAAAAGTATATATAAATATCAAGTAAAGTAGTGAAGTCTCCCCTTGTCCCTCTCTCGATGCCCCTGCAGGTTATTATAACCATCAATTTTGTGTTGCGTTTTTCTAGACCTGTTCTTTGTGTTTATGTATGTATTGAAAATGAGGTTTTTGTATGTATGGTCATAGCTACAACTTTTGGATCTTGGTGGAATCTTCAGTTCAGTTCAGTCTCTCTTAGACATCATCTAATCCCAGTTCTCTATCCCTTCCATATTTTTTAAATGAGGAAACAAGTCCCTGGTTAAATGGCTTGCCCAAATTATCACAACTAGTTAGTGACAGAACCAGGACCGTAGCCCAGGTCTTTAGACTCTCTCAAGACCATGTTCATCCTACTAGAGCAAATGATATTCTTAAGAAAGTATAAATTGTTGGGAGGAAGAAAACTAGTTCCTTAAGTTGCATAATTTTTCCTCTAAAGATGTTCTTGACTCAAAATCCAACTTGGTGGTATTTTAAAAAATATCAAGATCAAAATTAATAGATGGAGCACCTTAAAGAATAATGCAGTTGACTTTGTAATTAGCAGAGTTGAAAGTGATGAGAAGATCCTCTAATTTTCTTTGTGCCTGCAGGAAGGTGGGAGTCAATCATTTTGACAAGTCTCCCGAAAGGAACAGCTAGCAGGAGCTGAACCCTTTTTCCATTTGGTCTCGTGGCAAAGGCAGAGATCACACCAGCAGCTCCATACAGTATGAAAGACAGTTTTTTTCTTCTTGTATGCATAAAATTGTTTCTTTTTAAATTTCAAAAGTAATATGTATGTTTTCTAAAAAATATACACTGAAAATCCAAACATTTTATATATATGTATTTGTTTTGTTGTATGTTATAGATATTATTCCAGTGATACTACATACAGATCCACTTCATTGTTTTTAAATAATTGTAAAGTGTTCCATAAGATGAATGTACCATGATTTTAGTGAACAGATCTGGTGATGGACATCTAGGTTGTATCCAATATTTGGATATTCTGAATAATACTGCTTTGAACACCTTTTAACTGTATCTGTGTGCCTTTGTACAGGTATTTCTGCAAAGCAAATTTCTAGAAGTGAAATTGCTGAGTCAGATGCTATGGCCAAATTACTCTCCACAAAATATTGTACTGATTTATACTCTAACTGATAGTATGTGAGAATCCTTGTTTCTCACATTCTCACCAAAATAGGTTATCGTGTCATTTTACTGTTTGCCACTTTGATAGGGAAAAAAAATCTCATTGTTATGATAGCTATTCCCCTGATTCTGGTAAAGTTAAATATCTTAGAACTTTCTCGTGTTACAAGTCATAGTGCAAAGAATTTGAAATACTAAGACACTATCACTCTCTAAAGCAGATTGGAGTTGTTAAAAGGGTATTTCCTGTTCTCAGTGAAACTGCCTCTTATTTCTCCAGATATGATGTGCTCACTAGTGCCCTCTGAACAGTCTTCTGGTACCTCTCTCTTGCCTAAAGACAATGCTCCTTTTTCTTGGAGTTCCTTGGATGAGGATGAATTGGATGACTCCTTGCTGGAGCTATCTGATGGAGAAGATGATGGCCATTTCAGTTTCACAGAGGAACAGATTCAGGAACTCTTGAAGGATGATGACCTATCAAATGAGCACTTTCCTTGGGGAGGAGGGTTGCCTAATGATGACAGCAGGAATGTTGAGAAGGGAGAGAAGGGGAGTCAAATTCCACTTGACACTCCCCAAGAGAAAGATTCACCATACAACATGGGACCAGAAGCTGAGACCCCTGACACATTCAAACTACCTCAACTAACTACATCAGTTGGTCATGGACCAACTCCTACTAAACCATTGAACAGACGCTTTGCACTAGAAAAGAATCTTATAAAAGTTACAGTTGCACCATTTGATCCAACAGTTTGTGATGTACTTGATAAGGACAAGACTTATGTGTCCAAAGTTACATCCAGAGTTACTGAAAAACCCTCCTCCCTTGGGGAAGAGATGAGAGAAGATGATCTTAGCCCAAATGAGAGCACACTTTGCACAGAATCTGAAGGGATCAGTCCCAATAACTCTGCCTATGATGGGCCCCCACTCCCTTCTTCAAACAATAATTTTCAACATACTGTCTCTGATAAAAATATATCCAACAGTAAGAAACCTACGCCTGTATTCTCTCAGATCTTGGACCATTCAGAGACTTCTAATACAGGGTCATCCTGGAGAAATGGATCATATAAATCAAGTTTTGAAATGAAGTTACCAGTTTCCAGTTCATCAAGCAAAGTAAGTATGTTTTTCAAGGTGAAGAGAGGAATGAAACTATGTAACAGAGCTTTGTATTCAAATAAATTGGAGTTTGAAGCCTAACTAGCACTGTGTCCTTGGGCAAATTATTTAGCTTCTCTGTTTCCTCACATTTCTTATCTATAAACTGGAGTGAGTAGTACTTTACAGTATATGGAAAATTAATTAAATAATATATTCATAGTAACTGGTATCTAAAATTAACCATTTACTGAATAAGATGATGATTTTACTATTCTACTTTTTTTCCTTGAGATTACTATCATCTCATTTAAAGCACCTCTGTTAGTACCTGGTACAGTAAAGTTCACAAGTATGCTTATGTAACCTTTAGTTCAAGAATATTTCCATAAGTCATATTTTTAGTTATTTTCTTATAACTAAGGCCATCTTTCCTTCTTCATTCCTTCTGCTCTGAAAAAAGCAGGATGTTCTTGACAAGGATTCTGGGAAGCTAAAGGTCCATGAAAAAAGACTAGGCAAAGTCATTCCTGTTCTGCAAGCCAAAACAAGGTAAGAATATAGTCAAATATTCTGGTTTCTGTTGGTTCTGTTCAATTGCTTTCTTACTCTCCTGAGTTTCTCCTTAGTGTGGGAAAAAAGCCCTGCGCCAGAAGTAAGCATACTTGAAGTTCTGGGACTACCAATAACTGTGTGACCTTGGACAGTCAAATACTCTCTGACCTCAGTTTCTTTGTCAATAAAATAAGGCTAATGATGCCTTCTCTGCTGCCTCATAGGGTTATTTTTAAGAAGAAAAAAAGACTTTAGTGAAAGCACTGTATAAATGTAAGATTTCTTTTCCTGTGTGTGGGGAAGCCTCTTCACAGGCATAGGAAGTTAGAATAACTTTAACAAAAATGTTAAGATATATCTATGTAGAAAATCATTTAAACATTTCTCCCAACTTGCATATATCTGTCCTTGGTGAAAAAATTTTATAGAGGTTGCAGATTTGGGTCACCTTTTCAGTCTATTTTCTTGTTGCCAGGAGATGGCAGTATCTCTACACGGGCTTTTTCAATTAGCAAAGCTACTTTTTTAGGTTGTGTCTTATGTGCTTCCTTACAGTGAGATTCTTTTTAAAAATTTGATTACAGATATTAAATTTCTTCAGTAGTACAGATAAGGCTAAAGTCCTTTGACTATAACCCCCTAGTCCCAGTTTTCTGGTTTTTTTCTCTTTGTTTTGTTTGGGTTACTTCAAGGAGCTTTGTGAGTTGCATACAATGAAAATTATACCAAGGTACACACAAGTCAGGCTACTTGGAGCAGTAATAAATTCACGATCTCATCCACAGACACTCAGTACAATATAATCAGCATGAGCAAAGGCCAGACGTTGTTTGTGCCAAGGTCACCAATGTTTTAATTGCCAGATCTAGCTGATTCTTTTTGGTCTTTATCTTACTCAATTTTTGTGTGGCTCTATGAAGTTAGTTGTTTCCTTACTAACCTTGAATTGCTCAAAATGCTTTCTCTCTCGGTGGAGTAGATAGTCTTCATTTTGCTATGCCTTGTTAACAGGAGGTTGTATCTTTTTTCTTCAGCTCTATACTTGATTGTAGCTTTGGATTACGTGACTAACACTGTCTTTTGTCATTGCATCTTAGTGTTTTGAGAGTTCATTGTTCTAATCCATCGCTTCCTTGGTGGCTCAGATGGTAAAGAATCCACCTGCAGTGCGGAGGTCTGGGTTTGATCCCTAGTTTGGGAAGATCCCCTGGAGGAGGGCATGGCAACCCACTCCAATATTCTTGCCTCAAGAATCCCCATGGACAAAGGAGCCTGGTGGGCTACAGTCCATGGGGTTGCAAAGAGTCGGACACAGCTGAGCAACTAAGCACACACAACCCATGAACAGTATGTGATTCTCTACAACGCACTGTCCTCATGCTTCTAACCGATTGTTTTTCCTCCTGTTTTGCTTTGATAAAGGACTAATGTTCCGACGTTTTCACCGTCAGACCTGGAAAAGCAGAAGCAAAGTTATCTCAGGAATGTCATTGCTCATATAGAAGACCCAGTGGATTCAAACCAAGGTAACATGGTAACCAAAGAATGGCCTATAAAAACTATGGTGAGACTTTTTTATTCCAGTGTGATATAGCTTAAACTGGGAGATCGTCTTGAATTTTTACAAATTGGTGAGAAAGATAATTTTCTTATCCAAAGGTTTTCACTTTAAGGTAGATTGCCTAACCAGATAATCCTCAACCTTGTTTGGCTAACTAGTTTTAGAGAGGCATCCAAGGAGACTCATACCAGTACATGAAAAGAGTCTCCCCCATGGTTGAGGTCTATAACCAGACATTTTTTGCCTGGGATTTTTTTGCTTCGGATTTTTTTGGTCTGAAAAATAGTAGAAATGACAATCAGGCACTGCTTAGTAATCATTGGATTTTTTTTTTTTTTAAATTTTTATCCCTGTTGCCTTCAACATTTAAAAGTAAAAAGCAGGTATTTTGGATACCATCTTGCATGTTGGCATCTGAATAAAAGCTCTTGGAACGGTTGACTACTGTTCAGATACTTCAGTCTGTGAGTTTTTCCTTGTCAATCAAAAGCTGTTGCAAACCAAAATGGCTAGATTCTTTCTCCAGGTCTCAAGAGACTATAGTTCATGTTTTTGTTCATCTTGAACTATTAGCTGATGGGAAGACTCCTAAAGGGAAGCTTGTAAATTACACTGAAGGTGTGGAGGTTAGAAAATACTGGTGAAAGAATTGCTTCAGTTCATATTCTGTCATCTTAGCTCCTTTCTCTATTCATTCAGCACAGTTTTCTCAGGTACTTTCAGTAGTGCTCAGTTTGAAGATAAGGGATTGAAAATGTAAAGAGTTAATGCAATATTGGTTAGTGTTCTAATAGAACTATGAATAAAGTGCAGTAGGAACAGGTTTGTGTTTGGGAAAGAAGAATGTCCTAAGCAGCCTCTACACAGAAGATAATTTAGTTCAGTTACTCTAAGATCTATTGTAAATCAGTAGGGAGGATTTTAGAAGGATTTCTGGCCAAAGATCCAAGGAGAACTCTCCTTTCTTTGACAAATCTTGAATTACTTGGTAGTTTTTTCTTTTTTGTTTTATAAGGCTATGAGCTAAAGGTTGAGAACTCTGAGATATCAGCCAGAAGAATTTTTACTCCAGGTTCTTTTATGTTTTTCCTCAGATTTCATTAAGCAGTCAGATGCACTTGTACTGATTGCTTGGCCCTCTCCTTGTGAGATCGCTTTGCTTGAACTAAAAGGATGTGTGAAACTAGAGACATCCCCACCCCCACCCCTGCTGTCATTGAAGGGGCAGATTAAAGGTAGTTCATCTATATTCAACCTCTGTGGAAGAGACTTGATCATTGCTCCCCTCTCTAAGGTGACTTACTTTCTCTTATATCTTAGGTAGTTGACAATGATGATATCCAGTCACATTTTCCTTTCTCATTTGGGGCATTTAAAAAGAAAATTTCATGGGAAGAGCAGTGAGTAGCTGCTCATATTACTGTATCTTTTCCAATCTCTTCCTCATTGACCAATCCCTCTTTCATTTTATCACAACAATCTATATCCCATAAGGGACAGCTAGAATAACTAAGAGAAAAGTCAGTTGCTTTAGTGGTTGGGAGAACAAAGTCTGGTCTAGAATTAACACCTGGGTTCATATCCTAGCACCACTGCTTACTGACTTTGTGACCTCGAGCCAGTAAAAACTCAGTTTTCTCATTTATAAGATGAAGATAACAGTGAAGCTTAATTGACATGAAAATTATATGTGTAAGTAGTAGTAGTATACATAGAACAGTACCTTACCGTAGGAAGTTTATTGAATATTTAGTATTATTAGCAAGAAATTGTGTCTTCTCATACTGAAGTTTTTATAGGTAAAATAATGTGATGTCAGGTATTTGTTTTTAAATCTAAAAACAAAGCAATATAAAAAACTCAATCTGAAAAATTAGAGAAAACAGCTTTACAAAAATGTTGATAAATGAAGCTCAGTGACTGTGACTGAGGGTGAGGGTGCTTATTATATGCTATTCTCTACTTTTGTGTATATTTGAAATTTTCCATAATAAAAGGGTGGTGTTTTTTTTTGTTTTTGTTTTTTTTACATGCACCTTTTAGGGAATTTCTTTTTTGACATCTTAAGAATTTTTGACATTACCAGCTACTCTAAAACCTTCATAGGCCTCCAGTGTTTTCTTCTGCCTTTCAGAAACCCAGTGTGATACTAATTTCTGTGTTACTTTCCACGCCTCAAAAATTTAAAGATTTTATATATCATATTGCAGGGGAGATATGGGCATATTCTTTCTCCTTTCTTTATATATGAATTACTGGGCAGCCGGAAGCAAAGAGAAGGAGCAGAGTACCTCCTGTCCTTTTTGAGATGTTTAGTGCTGTCTACCTTGGAAGGGTTTAACTCTTCAGGCCCCTTATTAGACACAGAGAAATAATAGGGGACAGATTCAAAATTAGTTCCTATCAATTCAATTTGATCCCTCTGCATTAGGTTAAATCATCTTTTTCAGTTTATCAGTAATTTGTATATTATTGATACAGAATATAATAATTAAATCATCCTTCAACTCCATTATTATAATATAGGTATAATCTCTTTGTAGTTTAGTGCCACGTGGGTCATTAATAGCATTTACAAAGAAATACATACCACTTCCTTTTTGTCATCCCCGCTAACAGATAATTTTATATTGGATAATAAATTCTTAGAGTTGGAAAGTACCGTTAAGATCTTCTCCTTAATCTCCTACCATGTAAATCTATGCCATATAGCTTTGCTAAAAGATTATTAAGCCTCTGCTTAGCATCTAATAGTGCAGAACTCGTTACCTCATGAAGCAGGCCATTTGTTGCTTGGAAAATTCTTTTTTATTTAATTGTAGTATAGTTGATATACAATGTTGTGTTAGTTTCAGGTGTACAGCAAAGGGATTTAGTTATACATATGCATATATTCATTCTTTTTCAGATTCTTTTCAGAAAATTCTAATTGTTAGAAAGTTAGTCCTTACATTGTGCTTCCTTATAATTTCCAGTGGTAGTTCCTAGTTCTGTCCTCTAGGATCACAAAAAATAACTACTCTCTTCCATTTACTTAATGTATTTAAGGACCTGTCCATATTAAATATCTCAAATTAAAGGGTTTTTAATGATTAAAAGAATCATATAATTTATTATTCCATCTTGATAAATTAGGTTATATCCATTTTCTTTTTTTCTTTTTTTTTTTTTGGTTATGTCCATTTTCATTAGTAATGCTGCAGTGAACATTCTGGTTCATAAATGTTTATGTACAACTCTTATTTCTATAGGATGAATGCCTAGAAGTGGAATTGCTGGGTAAAGTATATAAACATTTTTAAAACTTGTGTTAAATGTTACCAGATTGTCCTGCCCCAAAAACTAGTATTAATTTTTGTCACCAATTTGATAGGTAAATTTTAACATTTTGTTTTAATAATTAGGTTAAATATTTTTCACATGTTTTTTGGTAATTTATATTTAATCATAATTCCTTTAAATTATCTGATATCTAGTCTATTCCAGTTTTCTGAAAAATATCTTCTTATAAAGTGTTCAAGCAGGATCTAATGAAGGATCATGTGTTTGGTTATCGTCTCCTTAGTCTCTCTTAATCTGGGTCACTTGTTTTGTAGATTGTCCCTCCTTCTGAATTGTGTCTGATTGTTTCTTTGTGGTGTTGTTTAACTTGTTCCTCCATCCACTGTATTTCTTGTAAACTGGAAATTGGGCCTAGAGGAGGGATTAGATTCAGATTAAGCATTTAACATAAGCTGGAATAATTCATAGGTACCATTGTATATACATCCTGTATCAAGTAAGGAGGCACCATCTAATGACAGATTGGTCCACTGATAGAGATGCTAAGTTTGATCACTTTGTTAAATGTTCACTGCTACATCTTTCCATTTGAAGGTACATTTTCCCCTTTGTAATTAGTAAATTATCTGGGGGGTGATGCTTTGGCACCATTTGAAAATCCTTGCACAACTGTTGTTCATCTAATGGTTTGAACATTCATTGGTGATCTCTGTCTGAATTAGCTACTACACAGAGAGTTGCACAGGAAATGTTTGTTTTCTAAATATATCATTTCTTCTAGAATTACTAGTTGTTAATTCTTGTATGAAGAATTTAATGTTTTTTTAGTATCACTATTATGGTTTTTTTTTTAAAAAATCAGTATCTTCTAATCAGTTATAGTCATTACCCATTTTGTTGCTTAATTTGTTCCGATTTTGACCAATGAGAAATCCTTTAAGTGGGCTCCTATGTCTTCTGACATGACCCCATTAGTGTTTTTTTTATTGTGATTTTTAAAAAGTAACATAAGAGTAGGACATGACCTATTGACTAAACAACATCAACAAAATGTGAAATTTATCATCTTTAGCCGTTTTTAAGTGTATAGTTCCGTAGTGTTGTTTATTCAAGTTGCTCTGAAACAAATCTCTAAAACATTTGTCTTGCAAATCTCAAACTCTGTACCCATTAAAAAATAACTAACTTCTCCCAACATTCCCCCAAAGCCCCTAGTAACCATCATTCTACATTTTGTTTCTATGAATTTTAATACTTTATAGAATCATACCATACTGGACTTTTTGTGACTGGTTTATTTGACTTATTATAATGTCCTCAAGGTTCTTCATCTGTGGTATAGCATGTGCCAGAATTTCCTCCCTTATGGATGAATAATATTCCATTGTGTTTATAATATATACCACATTTTGTTTATCCATTCCCCCGTTTGCAGACATTTGGATTGCTTCCACGTCTTGGCTACTGTGAATAGTGCTGCTTATGGACATTGGTGTGCATACCTCTTGGAGACCCTGCTTTCAGTTCTTTTGGATATGTCCCCAGAAGTGGGATTGCTGGGTCATATGGTAGTTCTGTTTCTAATTTTTTACTTCCATAGTGTTTAACACAGTGACTGTACGATAGTATTTCTTATTAGTATTCCCCCTTCTTCCCCTTAGAGAAGGAAATGGCAATCCATTCCAGTACTCTTGTCTGGAGAATTCCTTTGACAGAGGAGCTTGGCGGACTACAGTGCATGGGGTCGCAAAGAGTCAGACACGACTGAGTGACTATCACTCACACTTACTCACTTCTTCCCCTGCAAATGCTCAGATATACCCAATAATTATCGATTCCTTTTAAATTATTTTCTGGAGACTTTCTTCCTTGAGCCTTCTGTTCTTCTGCTCTAATCTGTACTGCTTGTTCTCTAGGCCTGCTGCAGAGCTATCATCTTAGTATTTTCCTTTACTGCCCTTTTGGGTTAAATCCTGTTTCCTAAATTCCATTTCTTCTTCTTTCTTGATTTTTGTCTTAGTGAAGCACATCTTCTGAGAATTTCTTTTTACTTTTTTGAGAATTTCTAAGTAAGGGCATATGGGAAATAAATATGTGGGGCTCCTCCATATCTGAAAATGTCTTTGTCCTCATATTTGATTGATGGTTTGATAGAGAATTCTAAATTGAAAAGTAATTTTTGCTTAGAAATTTGAAGGCATACATCCAGTGTTGCTGTTAAGAAATCTGGTTTCAGTTTAATTTTTTAAAAATATTCATTTATTTGTTTTTGGCTACATTGGGTCTTAGTTGTAGCTTGTGCAATCTTTCATTGTGGGCATGGGCGTCTCTCTAGTTGTGACCTGCAGGCTCCAGAGCTTGGGGACTCAGTAACCCTGGGCTTGTGGGATCTTAGTTCCTGAGCCAGGGCTCAAATGTGGGATTCTTTAGTTGGGGCATGGGAATTCTTAGTTGTAGCATATGGGATCTGGTTTCCTGACTGGGATCGAACCCCAGACCTCCTGAATTGGGAGCATGGCGTCTTAGCCCACTGGACCACCAGGGAAGTCCCTGTAGCTATTTTTCTTCTTTCTTCCATTCTTTGTATTTTATAGACACTCTGTGGGCCTTTTTAATTTGGATATGTATTTCTCAATTTTGAGAAGTTCTTATATTTCTTTGATAATTGTTTCTTCTCTGTATAATCTGTTCTCTAAGAATTCCTAATAGTTAGATATTAAACTTCCAGGAACTGATCTTCTATGTCTCTTATCTTTTCTTTCCTACTTGTCTCTTTTTCTGTTAATATTTTCTGGGATATTTTCTATTATATTGACCTCTTTATTTTTACATTCACATTTATGATTTCCAAGAATTCTTTCCTCTTTGAGCCTTTTTCTTATCATATTCTTATTTTATGAATTAATTTCTTGTTTCTCTCCAGATATTTTTTCTTTTTTGAGTTATAATTGATGAAATACAATAAACTGTACAAATTTAAATACAATTTGTTAAATTTTGACATATGTAAACACCCTGAAACTAACTGCAACCAAAATAAAACTACTGTAACAGCCCAAAATTTCTTTGTGCCCCTTTGTAATTCTTCCCTTTCTGTCTTTTCTTGCTCCCTCCACTCCCCAGACCATCACTGGTTTGCTGTCATTTTATACACTTCTTTGAGCATGGCTTCTTTCTTAAAACATAATTATTTTGAAATTCATCATATTCTTGGTAGTTTACTCCTTTTTATTGCTGAGTAGTATTCCCTAAATAGCTATACCACAGTTTGTGTATCCATTCATCTGTTGATGGGCATTTGAATTGTTTCCAGTTTTTGACTATTTAATAAAGCTGTTATAAACTTTCATGTACAAATCTTTGTATAGATATGCTGTCAATGACAGGGTCATATGGTAGATATGTTTAACTTGTTGAGAACCTACCAAACTATTTTCCAGAGCAGTTGTGCCACTTTGTATACCCAGTGTATGAATTCCAGTTGCTACCATCTTTACCAAGATTTATTCATTGCTAGTATATGGAAATTCAGTTGATTTTTGTACATTGATCTTATCTTCTATAACCTTGCTAATTTCATTTATTAGTTTTAGTACCTATTTTGTAGATTCCATCAGCTTCTACATATACAATCATGTCATTAGCAAATAAATACATTTTTACTTATTCATTTCCAATTTGGATGCCATTTTATTTATTTTTTTTGGACTTATTGTGCTGGCTAGAACCTCCAGTACAGTGTTGAATACAGGTAATACAAGTAATTTGTTGCTGCTCTTAAGAGGAAAACATTTAGTATTTCACCATTAACTATTATGTTAGCTTTATGTTTCTTTTTGAATACCCTTTATCAACTTGAGAATGTTCCCTCATATTTAAGATCTGTTGAGAGGTCTTATTAGAAATGGGCATTGGGTTTTATTAAATACTCTATGTGCATCTGTTGAGATAATCATACAATGTTAGAGAATTACATTCTTTGATTTTCCATTGTTAAACCAATCATGAATTCCTGGTCTTATGCATTCTGCACTTGGTCTTAAAGTATAATCTTTGTAATAATAGCATTGGGTTGATTTGCTAAAATTTCGTCATGAATTTTGTCATGAGTCTATCTTCATAAGGGATGTGGTCTGCACTTTCCTTGTAATCTCTTTGTGTGGTCTTGGTAGCAGAGTAATGTTGGCCTAACAGAATGAATTGAGAATTTCCTGGAAGAATTTGTATAGAAAAACTGGTATCTCTTTTGGGGTGAACTTGGGTAATCTTTCAAGGAATTTATTGCATTTAAGTTGTTAAAATCATTGGCTCACAGTTAATAATATTCCCTTATAAAGCTTTTATATAGTATATAGTGATAGCTTTCTCATTTTTAATATTGATCATTTGTGTTTTCTGTCTTCTAATCAGTCTGGTTTATAACTTTACAAACAGTATTATTCTCTTTTTTTTTTTCTTTTTTCAAAACAGCCTTTTCATTGATTTTTTTTTTCTATTTTTTTGTTTTACTAATTTCTATTCTGATAGATATTTATTGCTTCCTTTTTTCTGATTACTTTGAGTTTCATTTGCTTTTCTTTTTCTAGTTTTCTTTAGCTGCTTGCTAAGATCATTGATTTCAGACCTTTCATTTCTAATTTAGTGAAGGATGTTAGGGGCAAGAGGAGATAAACTCATGCAATCGACCTGGTATGTTTATCTGGAAATAAGCCTTAACTTTTTCTTTTTTTAAATCAACTTTATTGTAGTATGTTTTAATGCAATAAAATGCACCCGTTTTAAGTGTACACTTTGGTGACTTTTGACAGTTTTATATACTTGTGAGATCATCATAGCAATCACAATCAATAAAACATTCCTGTCACCCTAAAATTTTCTCTTGTGCTCCATCCCAGTCAGTCTGTCCCTGCCCTAACTCCAGCTTTGGGAAAGCACTGATTTGTTTTTGGTCACTGTATATTAGATTTGTCTTTTCTAGGATTTCATATAAATGGAATCATGCAATATGTGCTCTTGTGTTTGGCTTTTTACTTGGAATAGTTTTTTTTAAAACAACAACAAATGACTTCATATTGTTGTCTATATCAATAGTTTTATACTTTTTCACTGCTGAATTTTTCCTTGTATAAATATACCACAGTTTAGTTATTTGTTGATAGACATTTCTGTTTCTAGTTTTTTGTTATTATGAATAAAGCATCTATGAACATACATATATGGGCTTTTTGTGTTAACATGTGTTCATTTCTCTAAGGTTAAATAATTAGGAGTGGAATTACTGAGTCGTTTAATATGTGTCTTTCTTATCTCTGTAAGAAACTTCCAAACTGTTTTCCAAAGTGATTATACTATTTTATGGCTTTTGTAAGGCAAAGTCTTAGGCCTTTTGTTGTGATTGTTTTGTTTTTAAATATAAATATCTAGTTCTGACATTAAAAAGATTATATTTTCCATGGGTTTAGTTTATTTCTGAATTGTCTGTTCTGTTCCATTGGTGCATGAGTCTTTTCTTATGTCAATATTACTGTAACTTTATAGTAAGTCTTAAAATTGTTTGGTCCTTTGGATTTCCGTAATTTAAAAAAATTTTTAATTTTAAAAAATTGACAAGTTTCAGCTTGTCAATTTGTTAAAAAAAAAAAAAAACCTGTTGGGTATTTCATTGGGATCATGTTGCATCTGTAGAGCAGTTTGAGGAAAGTTGATATTATAATGATTTTGAGGCTTCCAATATGATGAGGATCATGAATGAAGATATATCTCCATTTATTTCTGTGTTTAATTTTTTAGCAGTTTTTTGTGCAGGTCTTATACATACTTTGTTAAATTAATTTATAAGCATTTATGCTTTTTATGGTATTGTAAGTGATAAAATTTCTATTTCTAGCTGGTCTTTGCTACCATATACATACAGTTTTGTTTTGTTTTTTTTTTTAGTATTTATTTACTTTATTTGGCTTTGCTAAGAAGAGGATGACAGAGGATGAGATGGTTGTGTTGGTTTTTTTTACAATTGGTTTTTTATGTTGAACTTAACATCCTACAACCATGCTAAATTTTTCTGGTAACTTCTGGTAACTTTTTAATAGACTCCTTAGACTATGTTAACATGACCTTATCTGCAAATAAGGACAGTTTACTTCTTCCTTTCCAATCTGTAAGCTTTTTATTTCTTGCCTTATAGCACCTCTAGTACATTATTAGGACCTTTAGGACCTCTAGTACATTAAGAATGATACATTAGATACAGCTTTATCATAGATACTCTTTATCAGGTAAGGAAGTTCCCTTTTTATTAGTAGTTTGGTGGGAGTTTTTATCATGAATAAGTGAACTTTGTCAAATGAATTTTATTTGAGCCATGTGCTGTTTCTCTTTTTTTCCTGTAATATGGTGTATTACATTTATTGACCTTTTTTTGTCTGTTAGACCAACCCGCATTCCTGGGATAAACTCAGTAGGTCTTGATGAATTATCTCTAGTCAATATGCTAGTCTTTTTAGGTTTCTTTTTTTGTCTTGTTCATGAGGAATATTGGTCTTTAATTTTTCTTGTATGTGTTGTCCTCTTCTGGTTCAAGTATCATGGTGATGCTGGCTTCATAAAATTAGTTGGGAATTGTTTTCTCCTCAGTTTCTGTTTGTTGCAGGATTGGTATTGTTTCTTCCTTTATATGTTTGGTAGAATTTACTCATAAAGCCTGGAGTTTTCTTTTTGGCAGGGTTTCTAACTATAGATGTATTAATAGTAGATATAGGGCTTTTCAGAATTTCTTTATCGTCTTGAGTCCATTTTAATAATTTGTCTCTTACAAGAGATTTGTCCTTTTTATCTAAGTTGATTAATTTATTGGCATAAAATTATTCTGAATATTTCCTTATTATTTCTTTAATTACTGTAGGATCTGTAGTGATGTTCACTGTTTCATTTCTAATATCGGTAGTTTGTCATTTTTTTTCTTAAATCTAGTTAAAGCTTTATCAATTTTATTTTTCCCCAAAAGTAAGTCTTTAGTTTCATATTTCTATATTATTTTTGGCTGTTTTCTTTTCTTCACTTTATTATTTCTTTTCCATTAACTTTGAGTTTAATTTGCTCTTGTTCTCTAGCTTTTATTGTGGAAACTTAGATCACTGATTTGAGATCTTTCTAACTCCTGTAAGCATTTAAATTCTCAGATTTCCTTCTAAGTGCTGCTGCTAAGTCACTTCAGTCATGGGCCATCTTAAGTGCTACTTAGGTGCATCTCACAAATTTGGTGTGTGTTCATTTTCATTTCGTTCAAAGCAATTTCTAATTTCCCTTGTGATTTCTTGAAGTGTGTTGCTTTATTTCCAAATATTTAGGAATTTTCAGCTATCTTCCTATTATTAATTTTCTAGTTTAATTCTCTTATAGTTAGAGAATATACTTGGTGTGATTTCAGTCCTTTTAAATAAACTGGCTTACTTTATAGGCAAGCATATGGTCTATCTTGGTGAATGTTCCATGTGTACTTGAAAATGTGTATTCTGATTTTGGTAAAGTGTTCTATAAATTTCAATGAGGTTTTGTTGGTTGATAGTGGTGTTCAGTTCTATATCCTTACAGATTTTTTTATTAAAAAAGAAGTATTCATATCTCTAACCCTAGTTGAAGATGTTTTTATTCCTCTTTTCATTTCTGTCATTTTTACCTCATGTATTTTGAAACTCTGCAGTTTGATGCATAATACATTTAGGAATAGTATGTCCTTGTGATAAATTGACTCCTTTATCATTATGAACTCTCTATACTCTTTGTAATATTTCTTGTTTTGGAGTCTTATTTGCCTAATATTAATATTGCCATTTGAGCTTTCTTTTGACTAGTGTTTGCATGGTATTTTTTTTCATTTTTTCACTTTTAACCCAGCTATATCTTTGTGTTTAAAATGGATGTCTTATAGACAGCATATAGTTAGGTCTTGCTTTTTTCCCCTAGTCTTACAATCTGTCTTTTAATTCAAGTGTTATTTCAGTTATATTTAATATAATTATCGTATGGTTGGATTTAAATCTAACATTTATCACTTGTTTTCTGTTTGTCTACCAGTTCTTTCTTAAGTCTTTTCCTGCTTTTTTTGAGTATTTTTAAGTATTCTCTTTTATCTCCATGCTTGACTTACTACCTATACCTTTTGTTTTATTTTCAGTGGTTGTTCTAGGATAGTAGTTTTCAAAGTTTTTGGTCTCAGGACTCATTTGCAGTTTTACAGATTATTCATGCTCTTAAAAATTGAGGACCCTGAAGTGTTTCTGTTTGTGTGCATTATATCTATCTTTATGCAACCATATTAAAAGTTAGAACTGGTAAATTATTAAAATATTTATTCATATATTTTAAGGTAACAAATTCATTGCATGTTAACATAGTGTTTTTATTAGAAATGACTGTAATTTTCAAAACAAAGCCAAAATTTTGGGACTTTACTGGACTTAGTCACTGGTCCAGTGACTAAGATGACTCCATGCTCCCAATGCAGGAGGCCTGGGTTCAGTCCCTGGTCAGGGAACTAAGATCCCATATGCCACAACTAAGACCTGGTACAGCCAAATAAATTCATTAAATAAATAAAAAGAATTTTTAAAAAATTTTAGGGAGAAGAATGCAATGATTACATTGACTATCTGACTTAATAGGATACTACCAGATTCTCATATGTGGTTCTAGGTTCCATTTCACGTCATGTAGCCTCTTGAAAACTCCCCAGTACACTGGCAAGTACCAAGTAATAAAAGCAAATAGCATCTTAGTGTTGTTATGAAAATAGTTTTGATCTTGTGAAGGCTTTGAAGAGTACTGAGAACTCTGGGGACCATAGGACATATATTGAGAACTGTTGCTCTATAGATTACAGTACAGATCTTTAATCACTCTACCTTAAAATAGTTTACCACTTATACTATTAAGCTTCCCTAGTGGCTCAGATGGTAAAGAATCTGCCTGCCATGCGGGAGACCTGAGTTCCATCCCTGGGTCGGGAAGATCCCCTGGAAAAGGGAATGGCAACTTACTCCAGTATTCTTGCCTGGAGAATTCCATGAACAGAAGAGCCTGACAGCCTACAGTCCAGGGGTCTCAAAGAGCTGGACAGGACTGAATGACTAACACTTTAACATATACTGTAAGGCCCTAACAATAGTACCCTTCCAAATCTCCATTTTTTTGCTATTGATTTCATATATATATATATTATAAGTGCTTCAATATATAATTGCTTTTACTGTAAGTAGTTATCTTTTTTAAAAAATTTCTTGGCCATGCTGCATGACATGCAGAATCTTTGTTCCCTAACCAGGGATCAAACCCACACCTTCTGCATGGGAAGCACGAAGTCTCAACTATTGGACCTTCAGGAAAGTCCCAAGACAGTTATCTTTTAAAAATATTTTTTAAATGAGAAAAGGATTTTTATATTTACTCACATATTTCCATTTCCAGTGCTCTTGATTTGTTTCCATCTCACATTTTCTTTTTTCCTGGTGAACTCCTTTTAGTTTCTCATAGTGCAGATCTGCTGGTGATGAAGTCTCTTTGCTTTTGTTTATTTAATGTTTGTTGGGTCTTCATTTAAAAAACAGTATTTTAATTTTGAAAAATTATAAGCTTCTAGACTCATAGAAAATTTCAAGGCTCATCTCAGTTGTTTCCCTTCCTTTCAGTTCAGCTCAGTCACTCAGTTGTGTCCAACTCTTTGCGACCCCATGGACCAAAGCACTCCAGACTTCCCAGTCCATCACCAACTCCCGGAGCTTGCTCAAACTCATGTCCATCGAGTTGGTTATGCCATCCTACCATCTCATCCTCTGTCGTCCTCGTGTCCTCCTGCCTTCAATCTTTCCCAGCGTCAGGGTCTTTTCCAGTGAGTCAGTTCTTTCCATCAGGTGGCCAAAGTATTGGAGCTTCAGCATCAGTCCTTCCAATGAATATTCAGGACTGATTTCCTTTAAGACTAAAGGAATCTGTGATCTTCCCTTACAGATCACAATTCTGAGCAGTCTGAAAACAGTTGTTTCATACATTTTGCCTAGTCTCTAGTTGCTTGCAGTAGAGATATGCCCATTTGTTATAATTAGAAGTCTCTGCTTTGATTTTTCTGTTGAAGCTCATAAGCAGCAGTGGTTATGGAAATTCTGTTTCTGTATTTGCCAATACTGTTAAGGACATTCATACATCATTCAGTATCCTCTATATAATACAATACTGCAGAAGTGAGTTATATAAATCCTGTTTCTTTCGCTTTTTGCCTTGTGTGCATGGAAAATCAGAAAATCAGTCAATCAGTAAATCATCACAGGGTTTTTGTTTGTTTGTTTGTTATTTGGCCATACTTTGCGGCATGTGGGATCTTAGTTCTGAGAGCAGGGACTGAACCCGTGTCTCCTGCATTGGGAGCATGGAGTCTTAACCACTGCACTGCAAGCGAAATTCCTTATTATAGTTTTGTTGACCTGGAGATGCCATGTTTGCATTCTTGCTTTCTGGTTAATCTTTTTTTCCTTTTTTCTGTTTTGATTGTACCACATGACTTGTGGGATGTGGGATCTTAATTCCCCTACCAGGGATAGAACCCAGGGCCCTCAGCAGTGAAAGCTCAGAGTCCTAACCATTGGACTGCCAGGGAATTCCCTACTCCTATTTAATTAATCTCTTTGTAAAAGAGTACCTTGGACAGCAAGAAGATCAAACCAGTCAATCCTAAAGGAAATCAGTCCTGAATATTCATTAGAAGGACTGATGCTGAAGCTGAAGCTCCAATACTTTGGCTACCTGATGCGAAGAACTGACTCATTGGAAAAGATCCTGATGCTGGGAAAGACTGAGGGCGGGAGGAGAAGGGGATGACAGAGGTTGAGATGGTTGGATGGCATCACCGACTCAATGGACATGAGTTTGAGCAAGCTCCAGGAATTGGTGACAGACAGGGAAGCCTGGCGTATTGCAGGCCGTGGGGTCACAAAGAGTCAGACAGACACGACTGAGTGAATGAACTGAAAAGCAGTAGCCTATAACCCTGTAGCACAGTTTTTTTTTCCCTTCCTTTTTCATTCCCTCCCCTGTACTAGGTATTTTTTTATTACATTAAATAGACATTGTGATTGCCTTTAAGTAACTCAATTTAAGGATTTATAGGAAAAGATGAAGATTAGAGGCTGAACAATGTAGCTCTGTCACATACTGAAAAAGAATCAGCCATAGAGCCAGCCCCTTCAGAAACAGGTGCCTTTTGTTTCCTATATAATAGGTTTTCCCTCCTGAGTTAGTGATTCTGATCCTTCTAATCTGTCTCCATAACTAGTGCTTCTGCTGTTCTTTACTCGCTGTCTGAAGTGTCCATCCCGTCCTAGAGCCCTGCCTGTGTGTGCTGTTCTCTCTCTCTTCTTATTTAAGCTCTTGTTCACATTCCAAGGGAGAGTATCTGATTGATTCTCTTAATGATCTGCTGGTGCCAGACCAGCTCTTAGATCATTAGCCAGCAGAGAGAGTCTTTGTTCTTGGTCACAGAGTACAGAGTATGGTGATGTGTAAGACCTGTCAGAAGACCCATTGGCATAGCAAGCATTTAACATTATCATTCCTCCTCTTTTATAACAATTGATTTACTTTTAACCTATTAAGGATAGTTACTATACTGGATTTTCCCCCAAATCAGTCAGCTGCATATTTATTGATTAAGGTTTCAGTGAAGTGCTGATCCCTTGTTTGAAATGTTGAGGTTTTTTCCTCCTAATTTCATTCTTAGATGAATTTCATTCTTAGCCACAAAACAAAGAACAGTCTTCACCACCTTTTAGCCACAACTTAAAATAAAACCGTGGTCCTGATTGTTGGTCCAAGAAAGCCCATCTGTTAAAAACTATGAACAGAAGAGAAAAGTAAAGTGTTTCCATTCTTGTTAGCATCTCTAAATTTGTAGGAAGAAGAGATTGAAGCTATGAGCTGAAATAAGGTTTTTGGATTAATAGCTCCATACGGGTTTGAATCCTGGCTTTCTCATTTACTCGATGATAGTTGAGTATCAGGCTTCCCCAGTGGCTCAGCAGGAGAGAATCCACCTGCAACACAGGAGCTGGAGGAGATGTAGGTTCAATCCCTGGGTTGGGAAGATCTGGAGTAAGAAATGGCAACACACTCCAGTATTCTTACCTGGAGAATCCCATGGACAGAGAAGCTTGACAGGCTACAGTCTATAGGGTTGCAAAGAGTCAGACACAAATGAAGCAACTTAGCATGCATGCACAGATGACTATCTTTTCTAAGTTTCAGTTTATTCATGAATAAAATGGAGATTATGGTATTTGCCTCATGTAGGTGTTGGGATTAAGTGATAGGATATATGCAAAGCCATGAAATTAAAAGATGATTGCTTCTTGGAAGAAAAGCTATGACAAACTTAGACAACATATTAAAAAGCATAGGCATTACTTTGCCAACGGAGGTCTGTATAATCAAAGCTATGATTTTCCCACGTATGGATGTGAGAGATGCACCATAAAGAAGGCTGATTGCCGAAGAATTGATGCTTTTGAACCATGGTGTTGGAGAAGACTCTTGAGAGTCCTTTGAATTGCAAGGAGATGAAAGCAGTCAATCCTAAAGGAAATCAGTCCTGAATATTCATTGGAAGGACTGATGCCAAAGCTGAAGCTCCAATATTTTGGCCACCTGATTTGAAGAACTGACTCATTAGGAAAGACCCTGATGCTGGGAAAGATTGAAGGCAGGAGAAGGTGATGACAGAGGATGAGATGGTTAGATGGTATCACCGACTTGATGGACATGAATTGAGCAAGCTCCGGTAGATGATGAAGGACAGGGAATCTTGGCATGCTGTAGTCCATGGGGTTGTGAAGAGTCAAACACGTCTGAGTGAACAACAACAACAACAATGCAAAGCAGTTAGCCACGTGCTTGGCACATAATAAATACGTGAAAAATATTGGTTCCCATTATCTCTAGATCATTGTCTTACTAATAATAAAGTCTTACTAATAATATTGGTACATCAATAAGTTCATAGTGCTAATGAAAATTAACATTTCTTGATGCATAAGCTGAGACCTAATTATTGGGCCTTTGTTTATTCAGTGCTGTGTTAGGTACCAACTGGATATACAAGACATTTTGCAATATATAATTCTTGTAATCCCCACAGTGAAATGTCAATCCTAGACAATGTTTAAGGAAACTTAGTCATGTGATGGTATTATTTTGTTGGAATTTGGACTCTAACTAGCTGTGTGAATTACCTCTCTGTGCCTCAGTTTCTTCATCTGTAAATTGGAGGAAATACCTTATAGGATTGTTGTAAGGAATAAATGAGCTAATATATGTAAAGCAAATAGAATACTGCCTGAAACGTGGTAAGTGCTAGCAGTTGAATACTTGGGCCTGATCAATCAGCCATTTTCTTCTCTTAAAGTGAATGAGTTTCTTTGTTGGAGGTTTATAGTGTATCTTTAGTCTCCATCATCAGGACAGTTGAGTCTAGGTGGAAGAGTTGAGTGAGCTGAAAGACATGGTTTGAAGATTATCTTGTTCCATTTTGAGATTGGACACTAGACTTTTCATATCTTGCCAGCCCTCCTTTGGTGATACTTTGTCAGAAAAAAAATGTATCTTGAAATTCTTAGAAACCTGATTTCTTCACCAAAGAACATTGAAATGTTCTTTTTGTGGGGGGTAGAAGAAGGGGGCTGCTGATGATGTGAAAGTATGATAAAGGAAAGGCAATTTGAATAGAGATACTTTGATTTTAGCGTAACAAATCAAATTGGCCAAGGATTTTCTAATCAAAAGCTACCTCTCAAGGGGAAAACTCATTTCTGATTTGTATTTCCTTCTCAAGAAGTGAGATTAATATGTTTTATTTCCATATTAATGAGATTGAACATCTTTTTGTTACGTTTATTGATTGAAAAAGACCCTGATGTTGGGAGAGACTGAGGGCATGAGAAAAAGGAGATTGTTGGATGGCATCATCTACTCATGGATGAGTTTGAGCAAACTCTGGGATAGTGAAGGACAGGGAGCCCTGGTGTGCTGCAGTTCATGGGGTCACAAAGCATTGGACATGATTTAGCAACTGAACAACAACCTTGATTACTATATTACATTTGTGAATTACCTACTCATGTTCTTGATCTCTTTTGTTTGTTTCATGAGGAGACTGATCTTTATAGAATAAGGACAGTAAACCCTTACAAATACATTTCAGGTATACTTTTCATCTTGTCAGTTATCTTCTTTTTCCCTTGGTTATGCTTTTTAACTGCATAGAAATTTTTAATGTAATGAATCTTAAAATTTTCCTGAAAAGTATCATCTCATTATGGTTAGAGAATTTCTGCTGAGTGTTATAAAACATGTCATAGTTTATATGTAGACTGATGAATATAATAGCCATTTTTACTTATAAATTGGTGATTGACTGTCATAGGAAGAGTCTTTGCAAACTAACAGTCCTGAGGCTGTAACGCAATAATAATAGCTACCACTTACCGCACACTGCCTGTGTGCCAGGAAATATGCTAGGTCTTTTATGTACTATATCCCTAATATTCAACTTCAAGCAAAATATTACTACTGTCCACATTTCATAGGTAAGTGAAATGATTTGCCCAGGGTCACCGAGCTAGTTAGTGGCTGGATTGGAATTTTAACTCAAGTCTGCGTAACTGCAAAGTATATACTTTTTCTGCAGAGTTGGACTTTTTGAGGCTTCAAATAAATTAAATTGGTCATAAAAGTTGAGTAAATATCTTTCACCAGAACTTGAAAAGATGATCTGCAGTCTAGTTGGACAGCTCTTGGTTTCTGAGAGCAGAGTAGGAAAGGTAATGAGAAATAGGTAAACCAGCTGGAAGAAAGGTCTCCACTGTCTAGGACAGTGGTTCTCAAAGTGTGATTTCCAGACCAGCAGCAGCACATCACTTGGGCCTTTGTTAGAAAAGCAAATTCTCCTGTCACACTCCAAACCTGCAGAATCAAAAGCTAGGGGTGGGGCCCAGCAACCTGCTTTATATTTGCAGCTGATTTTGATACGTGTTAAAATTTGAGAGCCACTGGTCTAGGGGAATTATTTTATTCTCTCTAACCATAAATTTTGCTTTTGTAAGCTTCAGCCTAAGTCTAAGCCCTTAAGTGCAAAATAAGTATTATCAAAGTGACAAAAGCATAGAACCTAACAGGAGCCAATTTTGAGTCCAGTTTAATAATCATTTAAGGCAGGTTCACCTCCCTGAGTCACAGTTTCCCATCTCTAAAATGATGTTAATAAAATCTTATCTCCATTCAAGGTATTTTTTCAGAATTAGTAAGATAATATATAAAGTGCCTAGGATCTTGCCAGGATCCTAGCTGTTTGAGAAATTGCCTCCCGTGATTTTTCTTATTAAGGAGAAAGCCCCCACCCACCTTCTGTTCTCAACTTCTCTTGTTTCTTGAATGTGTTTCACTGTCTTGTGTCTCTCGGCCTTTATATTAGCTATTTCTATTGGCCACTCCTACCTCCCACCCTTTACCTCATTAACTTCTATATATCCTTTAGATACTTCCCCTGGACGGGACTTTTTCAAACCCCCATTCTTCAGTCTTTGTGCTCACATAGCATCACATATTCCTCTTGACACTACACTTAATACAGCTTTGGAATTGCCTGTCTCCTGTATAAACATCATTGGACAGGTTCAGTGTCTCGTCTGTACCATATTCTAGGGCACAGTAAAGATTCTCACACATTATAGGAGCTAATAAATGTTGAATGAATGAATGGTGGCTGTCATTATTGCTGCTTCATCATCTTCATATCATCCAAGAGCAAAGTTTCCTCTCTGGCTTGCGGTTTTTGTGCTTGTGATAATCATAAATAGTTTTAGAACCAGTGCCTATTTTCTCTTTTCCTGAAAGCACATATTTTGACCTAGTCTGACATGGTAGTTCACTGAGCTGCTTCCTAACCACTGATCTCTCTGTGTCACAGGTACCTTGGGGGAGCTGTGTGCCTTGATGGATCAAGTTCATCACATGCACAACCAGAAATGGCAGCATCCTTCAGACCTCACTAGGCGGTGAGTGGGTATTTAGAAGAAGCGAGAAAAGGGTAGAATTTCGCTGCAGGAGAAATGTGGTAGGGCTTTGGGGCTGTAGTTGTTGTTTAACTACAGAGGTAGAAAAGAAGTGATATAGTATAATGGAATAAGAATTAGACTACAATTCAGGAAACTTGGATTTTGATACTAGCTTTGCACTTTTTAACTATCTACATGATTGTGGTCAAATTATTTCATTTCTCTGGTCCTTTGAACAGTAAAATGAGATATTGGACTAATTGAGCTCAAAGGGCCTTTCTAGTCTTAAAATCCTCTGGCTTCTTGATGCATTGTTGTTTTACAGTTCTATTCAGTTACTTTATCCAATTACTCAGAAACCTTGGAGTCACCTGTAAGTCCTTACTCCATAGTCAGTGCATCAGCAGATCCTATAAGCTCTTATGTATAATATTATCCAGAACTTGACCATTTCTCAATCATTTTCACTTGGATTGTTGCAAGTCTCGTAAATGGTCTTCCTACTTCTGCCCTTGCCTGTGTAGTGTTCTTAACTTGAGTACTCAAAGAGATTGTCAGCCATAAACATAAGTCAGAATCTCTTTGCTCAGAATTTTCCAGTGGCTTCCCATCTCCATGATCCCCTGCAAGTGCCTATATGCATGGTCTAACCTGGCTTGGTTAGCTCATCAACATCCTGTCCTCTGCTGTTCACCTTGCTCAACTCTGCTCTGGTCACACTGGCTTCCCTGCTATTTTTCAAGTATATCAGATGTGCTCCCACATCAGGGCCTTTACACTCAGCATTTCCTCTATAGTAACCAAAATGACAGCAGTGCTCAGAACAGCAGTGTCGTGTAATAGTTATTAAATTCTGCAGTCAGATGTGAATTCAAATCTAGGCTCTTCTACTTACTCTACTATATGACCTTGGGGAAGTTATTTTATCTGAGGCTCAGTTTCCTAAACCTGTACAAGGAGTTTAAATTAGAGTAACTTTGCTGGTAAGATTGTCATTAGGATTAAATGAGGTGACATGTTTAAAGAATTCAGCAAGTATTTGCATATGCTGCTGCTGCTGCTGCTGCTAAATCGTTTCAGTCGTGTCCGATTCTGTGTAACCCCATAGACAGCTGCCCACCAGGCTCCCCCATCCCTTGGATTCTCCAGGCAAGAGTACTGGAGTGGGGTGCCATTGCCTTCTCTGGTATTTGCATATAGGACTAGATAAATGCCAAGTGCTACTAAAATTACTTTCAACTTTGGCTCTTCCACATAATTATCTATGGAAATACCTAAAAATACAGATGTCCAGGGCTTGACTCAAGGGACTCTTAAGTTATTAAGTCTAAAGGTGGAGAGAGGGGCCAAGAATCTGTATCTTGAAAAAAAAAAAAAAAAACTTCCCAGGTGTTTGTTAGGAACAGCCGAGTTGAGAAGGCGATGAAAATAACTCAGAGGGTCCTGCTCCAAGCCCCAGCCCAGTACACGACTAAAGAAGGCTCTCAGTCTTTTGAGTCTGTTTAGCCTCTTAACTTGCAGTGTGATACTCACGTGATACCTTACCTTCTCTGGGAATTTTATTCTAATTTTAACTGCTGTGTCCTGAGCAACCTTGAGCTGTGTCAGACAGTGAGGTCCTGTTGGAGGTACGGATCTGATGCAAGCAATGAAATATAAATCCTGTCTTGAATGTTTCCAGAGGAAGAAAATGGTTTTTTCCCACTTAAACATTACTATACGCTACACACTGGTTTTTCTTAGAGCATTCATGTATTTGGACCATATTACCATAATACTTACATGGGAATTAGGTGGCTTTGGAAATTGGAGGGAAATAGCACTTACAGAATGACTTTCATATCAGGAAAATAATACAAAATTTCTAAAATTGTGAGAATCAAGATATAAAATGAGTATCCAATTTTGTAAAATAACAATATTCTTTAAATAGTTGTCTTGACCTTTTTTTGTGTATAAATAGCCATTCTGGCCAAAACCCTCATCTGTTCTCTTTTTATTTTCCCCCTCTCCTGATAGAAACTATGCCCGGTTCCGACAGAGAAATCTGCAAAGATACAGTCTGACCCAGTGGGTTGACCAGAATAAGCGAAGCCACCATCGGTTCCAGCGTCTACCAGATTTCCCATACGGTCCACTTGTCTCCTCCCATCAGCAGTGAAGGGCCCTATCCAGGGTCCTGTCCAGAGTAGCATCTCATCTTCTGCTGTTCCATGCATTGTAGATTTCGAATTTTATTTTTCACAATATTTTTATTTAAAGAACTTGTCACCTTTTGGAAATGCATATTGCTGACTTGAAATTTTTTGTATAGGGTCCTTCGTTTCTGTGTGTGTGTATGCATTTAAGCAGTGTTGAGTTGACATAGTTTTAATTTTTTAATTTAAATTAAAGGTGGCTGCCTCCTGAAAGCCAGCATTAAATCAGAACATCCCGGCTCAAGCAAAGAGCCACCTCTCTGCAGAGGTGAAGTCTACTTCTGGTGCCCAAAAGAAATCATTCTTTAATCTCTTGAAGGAAGAGATTCTTTATCAGGCTGCAAACCAGTTTTAATTATTGCTGATGACTTATAAATGGATACAAGTCACTTTTAACAACCCTTCTTACTTTTTTTATGTGACTCTCCGAATACCCGTCAGTATTTTAAAGTTAGTAATTCAGGACATCTGAAGTAGTTGAAAGGACAAATTAAAAAGTGTAAATCTTCTCTTCTTTTTGTACCTACTAGCTGCCTTTATTTTTTTGGCTTTTTTTCCCCCCATTCTTCATTAAATTTATTTTGCACAGTAGTGTTTACAAGTCTTACATATCTTAACTCTTAACAGAAGACTGGTGACTAACAACCTCTGTTGATTTGTGGTCTTGTGACTGATTGCCTTCTCTGTCTTTCTTCAAGGATTTTCCTTCCTTCCTTGTTTCCCCAGTGATCTTAGGGCTCTACTGGCATATTCCTGTATCCTTTTGGACATAGAGATGCCTCTTAAGAACAGCCTCATTGCACTCTTTACTGAAGAGCTGCCCACCGAGAGTCTTGACTCTAGGACAGGCCAGAAGGCAGTGCTATTAAGAGGTGTGAGTTGGTCTTCAGTCTCATCTGCTGAACCCAGCTTTGAGTATGAGTTGGCGAGTGAGTTAGTGAGCCTCCATCCTATAGAAGAGACTTTTGAGAAGCTGTCCTTTGTCTCCATTATTAGTTAATAAGAGGTGCCTTTTGATCCAGATGTTACCACCTCCTCACTTGGTCAGAGGATGTACAGTTTTACAAAACTACTAAAGTGGATTTAAAATAGTTTTGATGAAGCCTGTGCACAAAGCATTACCTGATCTTAAGGATTAGTACTCTTAAGCCAAGTTGATGAGCTTTGTGCAACTACCTTAATGGATGTCTTTGGAGTTTGTTATTCTCTTTACAGACGGCTCTAGACATCTCTTGGGAGATTTCACAGTCTGGCATTTGTGCTCTTGTTCACTCTCAGTGAAGGTTGTACCTAGTTGCTGTAGCACAGCCTGTGATACTGGGCTCACTGCCTGTCAGATTTTGTTGTTCCATCAGCCCCATCTTTGTCTGCAAGTAACCTAACATAAACATCCTACTCTGCTTTTGAAACTGACTTGGGAGAAACTTGGTCATTGTTACCAGTAAATTTAGATGGATGTCCCTAAGTGTTTACCATTTCTGTCCAGTCAAGGTGTCTCTTTTACTTGGAAATTTGGTTGAGAGTCTGGGGCCAAAATGCAAAGGAGAAGCTCTGTTCAAAGGCAGGAGTCAAAATCTGTTATTTCAGTTGGCATTTACAACGTCAGTCACTTCTCCAAGTTTGCGTAAATCAGCTTGATGGAGTGGGACAGACAAACATCCAACTTTGAAACTATAGCACAGTTAGAACTAAGTATTGCTGGAATATCTAGCATTGTAGTTGTCTTGTTCCCCACAGATCACCAAGGGGTAAAGGGATGGCCGTTTGCTTGGGCAGAAGTCTTAAGTCTCATGCGCTTACCTCCTTGGTGCAGGAAGGTTTAAGACTGACGTGTCACGGGAGCATCGCCTTTGCCAAATCTAATGAGTGACGGGTTATCTTGAAAATGTGACAATCACATTTCCTCTTTGCTCAAATAATTCTGTTTTTCCAAAGCTTTAGCAGCTTAATTAAATCTGTTGGACTGGGGGAGGAGAGAACTGTTCCCTAGCGGTTAACATGGTATTCTTTAAGGAGAAAAACAAAGCCAAAGAAAACTCATTATCAGGCATGTTCGCCTTAAAGATGGTAGTGGGTAGAATCTGGAGTTTGAATTTGTTTTTAAAAGCGCTTACATATCTCATATTTGGTGTTGGCCTCTTAAGTCTAATTTTCATGTAGAATTCTTGCCGTATTGTTTTATTTGAGTAAGGGCTCTGTGCATTGAACTGCCTACCGAGCTTTCTTTATCTGTGATGACATTCTTACCACAGGGGTCTTAACACTGCAGAGTAGACTTGTGCTGTTTACATCGTTTACTTGTAACTAAAAGAACCTGAAATAACCTATAGTTTTCCATCTAATTTGACCCCAATTTACTTTGGTTGTTGTCAGGATCAATTATGAAACTGAAGTTTGGTGCCTCCTGTGTATCATGTTTTTCCCCTTGTAGCAGTTGTGTTTAATGTCATTAAAAATAAATAAAATAAAAGTTCTTGTCAGTGGCTTATGTACTATGGCCTTCCGTTGCGGCCTCTGGAGGAGGGTTCCTTCCTTCTCTACATAGGTAGCTTGGTAGGGTGTGGGAGGGGGTGGCAGTTAGTAGAACGTGGCATTGGGGAGGCGAGGGTGTGTGCTCCCAGTTCTTCTGAGGGTAAATTACAGTGTTGAGAAAGGCGTTCCAACAGTTAAGAAATGTTGAGATTGATTGGGATCTGCAGCTACATATAGTGCACGTCAGGAGCCTGACACAGAGAGAGCCCAAAATATCCCCGTGCTCCGGTTTTCGCAGAGGTGGGGAGGGCTCAGCCCCGGCACACAGGCCTGCGGCGAGTTCCTTCCTGTGGCTGGACAGCTGCCCCCGTGGCTCTGTGCCCCCAGCGCCAGCACTGACTGAGGAAGAAGCCGAGCTGCCCGGGGCATTCTTCCTTTGAAAGGGATGTGAGAAACCAGAACTGATGGTTGTTCTTAACCCAGCCTCTCCAGACATTGCTCCTAGAACCTGGGGCGAAGGTCAGATAAGTGTGGGTAGGTGCGGGAGAGACAGCGTTTCTTGCTTAGATCCCTTTTGTGAACCTAAGCTTCTTAGACTCGCCTCAGAAGCAAGGGTGAAAGGGAAGGCAGTGAGAGCTTGTCACCTGCATCTGCCAGTGCTTTCACCGTCTCAGCGTGTGCTGAGGAAATACGGAGCAACATGTTTGGACAGGGTCTCTGTCCTGCTGTGCTGTAGTTTTGTCTAATATGTATTCTGTAGTGCAGGCCAAAGGCTCAACATTAATTTGCTAGATACTCAGCTATTTGATAGTCTTGTCTGAACCCAAGGGTCTCTTGACTTGCGTATATACACATACCCATTTTGTCCTTGCAGGCGTAGGTGTTCCTTTGTCCAGTAACTGCTTATTTCCTTTTAAACGGTGTGTTACTGTCGGCATCAAAGGTTTCAGAGACCAGGCGGGGTTCTCCGAGCTGGTGATGCCTCTTACCCTCAGTTTGTTTTATGTTGTGGAGAAGTGAGGAGGAGGAGAAGTGGACCTGCTCTAAAAGCTCATTTTCTAACCAGCCTCTTGTGAGCTTGTACAGAAAGAAAAAATCCCAACCATCTAAAACTAGAAAGCAGAGCTCCCTGCTTTTCTTAGTGCTGTCCCGCTTTTCTAAGAGAAGGCAATTATTCCTAAGCTGATTCTAGGGTATGCCTGCTTTATAGGCCAGAGCACCTGTCAGGAAAAAAATGTCCACTTGTCACAGGAAGTATCAGCTGGCTAACAGTGGAATTCCTTAACTAAAAGCTCCCGCCTTGTCAATCTTACCCCCCCCCCCCCCCCCGCCCACCATCCTCACCCTGTGACAACTGGAACATGCCACAGACAGAAAATCTGACCCTCCAAGCACCTGTTGGGAAGCAGTGGAATGTCATCTTTTGGAAAATCTAATCCTGAAATGCTGAATCATTAAGGAATTATTTGTATACAAAGATCTTCAAATAACGAGGGTTTGGGCAAATTGTACCCATGGAGCTTGGGGACGAGGGTTGTCCTGTTTACAGAAGCATTTTGTTCTTGGAGGCCACTTTTTAAAAGCAAAATCCAAAATCTGTCAAATAGGTTTAAAGAGGATGAGAAACTAGAGGTCTGAAACATCACATGACTAGAAGGGTGAGATACTACCTATTTCTATAAAGGCCTGAACTAGATATCTTTAAAGTGGATTTGAGAGGAGCTGTTGTTCAGTGGCTAAGTCATGTCTGACTCTTTGCAACCCCACGGACTGCAACACGCCAGGTTCCTCTGTCCTCTGGGAGATGGTGGCATCTCCCAGAGTTAGGTCAAATTCATGTCCTTTGAGTTGGTGATGCTATCCAACCATCTAATCCTCTGCGGCCCCCTTTTCCTTTTGCCTCAAATCTTTCCCAGCATCAGGGTCTTTGCCAGAGAAGGCCCGCACTGGGGTTGAGGGGACTGGACTGGAGAGAGGAAAGACTCCTGCCCCATGGAAATTCACCAGTCCTCCTTCCTCTCCTCAGACCCTGGGGTTTCCGTGCTGTTCTCAGAGGGAAGCCCTTCGGCTCCTACTCTGGCGAGGGTGGGATCTGGGAATCCTCTGTCCTTACCCTTTTGACAGAGGAGACCAGGGGCCCCTCAGAGAAGTAACTGGCCTGAAGGTCTCCTGCCTCAGTCCAGGGATCCTCCCACAGGCCTGTTGTGGTCTTCCAGGCGGGGGTCTCAGTCTCAGGCAACTTGCCTGGGCCCTTCCCAAGCTATGGGGGATTTGTAGATCCAAGTGAGGGCTGAAAAAAGGAAACAGCCCAAGTCACAGTTGTCGGGTTCCACTGTGCAACTCCAGTTAATTGGAGACGAGCTCAATTGTTGGGGAAGTTGGGAGGTTAGGGAGATGATTACAGGGAATGGAGTTTAGTTAGGAGTGTAGTTCGCTCCACTCCCCTCAAACCAAAAGATAATGTGCTTCAGGCACTGACAAGGTGAAGACCGCAAGTGGCGCTCCCAGGACCCCGTGGACAGTTGTCTATACCAGATGCCAACCTGGAGTTTCTCCATCCTCTGGCACTGGACGGGCACAGAGGGGCTGGGAAGTACCTCTGAGATCTGGCTTGGAGTTCTGTGTGCTAATCAATTGCCCACTTTCTTACCCAGACTCCAAGACCTGCTTCCTTCTGCTCTCAAAACCTTCTAGAATAGCCTGCTCTAAGCCCCACTCAGCTATGTTTTCTAAGCTCCTCCCCACTCTGGACAGAAATGTTCAAGGTGCCCCATTTACTGGTCTGCTCATTGGCTAATGGCCTCATTACTCTACCTTCCAGCCTGCTGCAGGATCAGAATGATGTTCCTTTAACAGCCTGAACAGCATGCTGTGAATTCTGAGCGGCAGCAGCCAGCAGCTCCTGCAGTTCTTCCTGACTTCCCCCTCACGCTGGGAGAACCAGGGCTGTGTGCATTCCTTCGGCCAGGGAAAGCACCAACCCCATCCAGAGGGGAAAACCCTTTGTTTTAAAAACTGAGCTCCAGCCTGCATACCTATGTGATGAGGCAGCCCAACCTCGGTTTGGGGTTGGGGGGAGGAGGGGCTCAGTCATAGGATAGAGCAGCTATTTTCTCCTCCTACACGTGCACCCCCATCTGTTCCGAGATTTCCCTTCCAACTCCAGCTTGGCTGGCAGGCTTGTCCCTAAAGAAGCTGCAGGCCAAAACGGAGAGAGAACTGCCTCCCTCCTCCACACATCCTGACTTGCTGCCAACTGCCAGAAAAAGAGGGCAACATTTGGGCATTTACCAGAAGACGAGGATGTGCCTTTTCATTTGTCTTTTTATTTTACATTTAAAAAGTGGTTATTGCTCTAACTGGATCAGAGGTAAGGACCTCTGCCCTAAGGAGCCTTGGCCTTGCAGCCCCATTCAGCAGGGATGGAAGTCACAAGACAATGAGTGGAGCCTCATGCCCTCCCATGAGGAAGCCCTTAGTGTTGCCGACATCTGCGTTTTACCCTGTGTCTCCTCCCTCCGTGCTCCACACTTGGGCAAAGCAGAGTGGCGGCTGCCCCAGCCACGAGAGCTCTTGTAGACCGGAAGGAAGGGGCGGTCACTGGGTAATGGCTTTCAGCTCTCTGGCTTGGGGGCCATTGCTCTTATCGTTCAGTTCAACAGGTATGCACTGGGCGCCCATGGAGTGCCAGGCTTGTGCCAGGCGTGGTCTCCTACGCGCTCATCCTCAGTCACCGCCGGAAGACGCAGAGGTCCGTCTCTTCCCACGCAGACACTCTGCAGCCGAAACTTGTCAGTCCCAGGGAAGGCTCTGCCCTCCCTTAGCAAGCACCATTTGTGTTTTAAACCAGAAAGAGGCAGTGGAGGGAGGGACCCATCACCTCACACCACTCAGGCTCTAGGGAAGGACATGAGGACCCTGGGGAGCTTTCGCAGAACCCTGGATGAGATGGCAAGATATGGAGACCCCAGAGGCCGGGACTGCTGACTGTCCATGGTGAATGGCTTGGGCCTGCCTTCCAGCAGAGTCCAACCCAGAGGGGGTGATGAGCAGCCCCCAGGGTATCCCATGTGGACGTATCTTTTCACTTGTGCAAGCCAGCACTGTTGCAACTCTAAGAGATTTTTTTTTTTCTAAAGAAATGGAGCCCATACCTTCAAAGGTCTCTTTCCCATTCTGTCTTCTTCAGACCCCACACTGATGACCTTACAGTCAAAAACAAGGGTCAAAGAAGGTACAGGATCCAGGCCACCAGTCAGGGAATCCCTCTGCCCTCTGGAGTGAAGCCCTTCGATTGTGTTTTCCAAAAGAGACAGAACAGAAAACATCTTACACACTCGCAAAGTTGTGCATCGCACCACAAACAAGTCGTTGATGGCTGGATCCAGCGAAGGCTTGATGGCAGCCAGGACTCTGCCCAGCAGGCAGCCCCACAGCTTCCCTGAAAGACACAGCTTCTGTCAGTCCAGGTGCGTGTCAGCTCCCAGGAGCTTTGTGCATTTTCTCAGAGAGGAGGCCAGTCCAGGAGAGGCGAGGAGGCAGAAAGAAGGCTGTGTCTCATGCAGCTTTGCCTTTTCCAGAATGGGGCCAGGCCTTTTAGTTTGGTGGCTTGTTTTATTTTTTGCAGAATTGGGGTTTGTAGTTTAGCCTTCGTCACCAGACCAGGATGGGAATGCAGAGGGAGACTGTGCAGCTAGCGGGGCCTCCCCCTCTCCGACCTCGGCAGTCCCCTCTCTCCCTGAGCCCATGGACCCGGGAACCGGCAGAGAAGAAAAATAAAATCCCTCTCCCTGCAGACAGGCAGTCACACTTCGATGATGTTCACCGAGGGCTTGTTTGGAAACTGGGAGGGAAAAAATGAGAGAAGCGGCCAGGGCTGAATTGAACAGAGTTCTTGCAAGGTTTGGAAAAAGGGAGAAGACACCAGGAGGAAGGGAGCAGCAGGGCTGCAGCCTAAAAGCCAGGCTCTCGTCTCAGGTGGAAGGCAAGCAGGAACCCCGCCTGGATGCCTGGTCTCTCTGCCTTCTCACGCCCAGCCTCTGGCCTCGCTCAGCTGAATGGCCAGGACAGGGTCCTGGGCCCCAGCAGAGCCGCCCCGCCGGCCGGTCCTCTCACCTCCTGCAGATCTGCCTCTTGAGCACAGCCTCAGCCACTGACATTGCTGAGGTGCTTCTGGAGATGGGGGTTAATAAGAGGCTTCAGGAAAGCGCCAGATAGAAGCCGAGAGAGAGGACAGGAAGCCAGAGGGTGTAAGGAGACGGAGAGGGGAAGAAATGTGGAGAGGGCCAGATGTTTGTTGGACAACCATCGTCAGAACCATGAGATTCTCTCCCATTCTCTACGTCTTCCTTCTGAGCTGCCCAGAGCAAGCACTGACAGGGTTTTCATATCTGTTTCACAGGAGAGGAAACGAAGGTACAAAGAGGTGAAGCACCTGCCCAAGGTCACAGAGCAGAGCAGGAGCAGAATGAGCCCAGAACCCCAACTCTCGTCATCCCGCATCAACCAGGAACTCTGCCCCCGCATTTGCTGCCCTCTGGTTAAACCCCTCCTGGCCCCTGGCACCCTGCAAAAGGAGAGGATCCAAAATCAATTTGCAGCGTGCCCGGTGTCACACGGACAGCAGCCAAGCTTGGCTCTGTCCCGCGGCAGCCACGCCAGGCCCCAAGCTGACTCCTCGGTATCCCAGGGACTACGAGGGAGCCAGCCCCGGGGCTCAGATCTCACCCTCACCTTGCTACGGAGAAGCCCCCCGCCTTGGTGCTCTGGTGTGCTGGTTTCTGACGCACTCTTGGTTTTTTCCTTGTTGTTGTTAGGTTCGTTGTCCTTGATGATGTCATACTGGCGGCAGAAGAGGGCGATGACGCCTGCAGGGGACAAGGGGGAGGAGTCAGAGGCCAGAGCCCCAGTCCCCGTCCCTCCGCTTCATTCCCGTTAGACCTGGCTGAGCTCCTGCGGGTCTAGGTTCCAGGTGGCCTGTCACCTGCTCCGATGCAGGAGGCTGCCTCTGGTTCCCATGTCCACCTGTCCCTAGCCCTGAAACCCCTGCACCTCACCGGCCTTCCCACAACACCCTTCTGACCCTGTCTCCTCCTCCCCCTTTTCTAAACCTCAGAGGGCTCCCCTATCCTTTAGAGCAAAGAGCAATGAGAGCATCCATCAAGCACGTGCCAGGGCCTGACAGTCCACCTCGCTGAGCTCTCACAGCTCTCGGGGGGCACCAGTTATTACCTTCCCCAGGTTACCAAGGAGGACCTGAGGCAGAGCTCAGACAACTCACTCACCATCACAGGGTGCAGCTGGGGTGTGCACTCCAGGGCCTGCACTCTCCTCAATGTTTAATGCTGCTAAACTAATATTTTTTGATTTTTTTGAAAGGCCATTAAGTGTAATATTAATGCAACCACCTCCAACTCTCATAGGGGCCTTCCCCATTTTCACCTCTATACTTGATTTACAGTGCTTTTTCTTTTTCTCTTGTGGCCACACTGCATGGCTTGCGGGATCTTAGTTCCCTGACCAGGGACTGAACCCAGGTCACAGCAGTGAAAGCCCAGAATCCTAACCACTAGGCCACCAGGGAACGCCTAGAGTACTACTTCTTGATCTGTTTTAGAGGTTATCTGTCCCCTCCATGGGAGACAGAGCCCAACAACCCCCTCTACTTCCTTCCCCATCATTCTAGTAGAATTACACCACAATTTGGGGTTAATTCGCTATTTTATATTGTTACGATTATATGAATACTATCTGTGCCAAGTCTAATAGCACGCCACATAAGCAAACCTAACCTTTTGTACAGTCCTGTGTTTTTCCTTTCTCTTTCAAGTGTCTGCTTTTCTTTGCATCTATACAGCATATTTTCTCATATGCCTCAACAACCACGGATGCCCTCTCAACCACGGATGTTAATATAACTTTGACATGGTGTTTAATTCCTTCAAAAGGACTTCAGTCCACTTGACAGCCTCACCATCCTCCCCTCCTCACTCTCTACCTTCTCTCTAGGGTCACAGCTGCACCGAGCCAGGCTGAGCTTAATTCGCTTCTCGCACACACCATGCCCAGAATACCTTTCCTTATTTGGCTGCTTGGTGAACTCCTACTCATCCTTCAAAACACAATCCCCATCTACCTCCTCTCTGGGTTTTTCTTGATTTCTACTCCGAGCCCCAGAATGAAGTCCCTGTCCTCTGCTCCCATGCACGGTGCTCTAACAGCACTCATCACGTCGAATTATAGTTAAATACGGGCCCGGCGTCTCCCAGGCTGAGATCCTTACAAGCACCGGGCTCTTCGTAGTCCCAACTGTGGCACTTCTCTCTGGAATGGAGTGGCTGTTCAGTAAATTCTGGTTGGGTTGCGTGCAGAGACCGTGGTCTCTATCCTCAGGGAGCTCACAGACAAGTGGGAAAAGAGAGAGAGAGGAGCCCAACTAACTTAGCTAGGAAGAGCTACATTCAGAGAGGAGCACAGTGCGGCATGGGAGCACGGAGGCAGGAGAAATAGTCTAATGCACGGATGGGAGGCTTCATTCAGGCGGTCTCGGAGCCGCGTCTAGAATGATGAGTGGGATAAGAGGGTGGCCCAAGCCTGAGCTGCTCGGACCTGAAGCTGCTCAGACCGAGAGGCACAGCCACCCAGAAGAGGACAGAGAGGCTGCTGCAACCGTGGCTGCTCGTGACGGTGGGGGAGGGCAAGCACTCATAGAATCCTACTGGGTTGGTCAAAAGGTTCATCTGGGTTTCCGTATGACGTCATGGAAAAAACCCAAATGAACCTTTTGGCCAACCCCACCCAGGCAGCGACTGAATTGCTATTTTTTTGGGGTGAGGGGTAAGTTAGAGAAGGGGTCAGATCTGGCCCTCCAGAGCAGAACTTGGGTTCTTAAATCCTCCTCTCTCACTGTCTCCAAGCCCCTCGCCCTTCATTTCCGTGAGAACAGGGTCTGGTCAGGGTCCCCCATTTCCGCACCCCCGCCCCCAACCCAGGTGAAGTGAAGGGGAGCTCGGGGCCGGACTCACCAGCCCACATGAACAGGACCACAACGATGATCAGCACCTCGCCCGTCCGCAGCTGTTGGTTCCTCCCCATCTCCTTCATGGTCACCTCATCTGTGCAGAGAGAGACGCTAAGGTCTGGAGCTCCCTGCCCCTCCAATAGCCACCCGTCTAGGGCCAAGCCCCAATATTAAATGCTTATTTCTCAGCTCAGTCGTGTCCGACTCTCTGCGACCCCATGAACCGCAGCACGCCAGGCCTCCCCGTCCATCACCAACTCCCGGAGTCCACCCAAACCCATGTCCATTGAGGCAGTGATGCCATCCAACCATCTCATCTTCTGTCATCCCCTTCTCTTCCTGCCCTCAATCTTTCCCAGCATCAGGGCTTATTTCTACCTGTGCTCAAAAAGAGATTCGAGAACATACTGATGGCTACTTAGGTGGCAGTAACTGGACTTAAAGCTGTGAGTTTGAGTCCCTTTGTTTGGGGGACCAGAGTGGACCTCCCTAGCTCAGGGGCTGCCTGACTAGGTGGCAGGGCCCCTGGCGGGGGGGGGCAGGTTTTGTGCTTTCTGTCAGTCATGCACCGCTCCAGCCCAGACCACCGGTCCCCACACCCCATCCCGTGCTGAAGGTGGCCCGGGCCTGCCTTTGTTCTTCGAGGTCATCTTCTCAGCCTCGCGTGGCGTCTTGAACAGCACGGGCTCGCTGGCCGGACTCTGACCCTGGATGGATATGGCCTGCACGTGCACAATGTACTCCGTGTCCTCCTCCAGGTCCCAGAGCGCGCACGAGCGGGTGGTGGTGTTCACCTCCTGGATGAAGCGCAGCATCCGCACGTCCTTCTTCTACCAAGAGCAAAGCCAGGCCCCGGGTTTCAGTGCCAGGGCCCCCACGCCACATCTCCCCACCTCTCCAGCAGTGATGAGGCCTCACCCTAGCTACCGTGCTAAACCCCCCACAGCCACAATCTGACTCAAGCATCCCATCACCTCTGCAGGCAGGTATCCACCTCTCCATTTTGCAGGCCAGGAGATAGGTTCAGAGAGGTTTCAGAAGCTGTCCAAGGACATACATCTTGAGAGAACTGGTGGTGGTGGTTGTTTTGTTTAATCACTAAACCATGTCTGACTCTTTGCGACCCCATGGACTGTGGCCCACCAGGCTCCTCCGTTCATGGGATTTCCCAGACAAGAATAGTGGAGTGGGTTGCCATTTCCTTCTCCAGGGGTTCTTCCCAACCCAGGGGTCGAACCCGGGTCTCCTGCACTGGCAGGCGGATTCTTTACCACTTAGCCACGAGGGAAACCCAAGAGAACTGGTGTGTTAGTTGCTCAGTCATGTCTGACTCTTTGTGACCCCATGAACTGGAGCCAGGTCCTAAACTGGCTTATGATCAAAATCCTGCCCTTAATTCCCAGGTTCCAACCATAGGTTTCCCTCCTGGGGCTTTGTTTCCCAGCCGCCTGTGCAGCTTTCTGTCCATCTCTCTTACTCCTTGTTCCTCTTTCTGCTTCCCTCCCCTCCCACCCATCACTTGTATCTGGATGTGTTCTTCCCTCCCAGGGACCCTTGAGCGTTACCTGCTGAGAGATGGCAAATCCGATGACAACCTCGTCCTCCAAGACATCCCAGCTTACCACCGCAGAGTTGGCCTTGAGGTGCCTGACAGTGACGTTCACTGGGGCCGAGGGGCTGTCTGGGGGTGGGGAGGCACCTGAGTCTGAGCACCCCCGCTGTGAGGCGCAGATCCACCGTCTCGTAAGTAAGAAAGGGGAACCTGAGGTGGCTATGCGGTGACGAGGAAGAAATCCAGGCCTCCGGTGGGACTGGCCCCCGGGGGTGGTCTCAGTTTCTTAGGGGTTGAAGAGCCAGGCCTGGGGAGCCCCAGGCTCCTTGGATCCAGGGCAGGGGCCCATGCTGACCACAACTGGCCCCACTAGAGTCCAGCTGAAATTGATGAGCCTGGGCCAGGGCCAGGGCTCATGGAGGGGCAGCGGGAGGTGGGGGGGTGGGGGTAGGGGACAGGCATGGAGGAGACAGGTGGCCGGGGTTGTAGGAGCTGAAGGTGAGTCTGGTGAAAGCGGTCAGAAGGCCTCCCAGTCCAGGGCTCTTGCTACAAAATGGAACTGTCAAGCGAGTGACCTTGAGGGAAGGAGAAAGACCCAGAGGTCGAGAAGAGTCTAGCTTGGCGAGCCCTGGGATGGGACTGAGGCTCCAGAGAGGAAGCCCCAGGATTGTGGAGGGCCAGGCAGGAGAATCCCTGGGAAGGGCCTTCTCCAGACCCTGCCAACCCCAGGAGGCAGGTGGGGAGGCAGCAGAGGAAGACGGGGTCACTGAGAGCAGGGCCCCTCCAGCAGAGTCAAAGGAACAGGGGAGGGCCTTCTGGAAGCTGGGACAGAACAAAGGGGACCAGAGGAAACCAGAGTGGGGGGAGGGTAGGGGTCAAGGAAGCAAGAACCTTCCAAGAGAGGGGTGCCAGAGTCACTGAAGCTTCTGTATCCCCCAGGGGCAGGCGCTGAAAGGGGAAGAAGATTAAGCCTGAGCTGTCCCCCTTGCCCCATGGGCCTGGGGCCTGGGGACACAAAGCCAGACGTGGAGTCCAAGAGAGACAGAGGGACACAGACAGGGGCAGCAGACAGTGCACCGGAGAAGAGACGAGGGGGGACGGGAGACAGACACAGGACGGAAGCAGGGAGCCGGCACTGGGCCAGGGCGGGGGGCAGGAAGGGAGACTAGCAAGGAGGCAGCAGCCAGACGGGACTTGCCCAGGGCATCTGGAGAGGCAGGGTGCCCAGGAGGCCAGGCCCCAGGGGGCAGTCGCCTCAGGGCTCGGGGTCCACCCCCCCCCTCCCAGTGCCCTCGGGTGCCAATCCTCTCCCCCTCTCCCCCGCAGGACCCAGGCCGCTCAGACCTGCAGAGTTAGCCTGCAAGGCTCTGGGGACAGGGAGAGAGGCCTTAGGTTCGGGGACCGTGTCCTCAGCTGCTCCCTGGGCCAGAGAAAGGAGCCGGGGCTCCTGAAGGAAAGGCCTGGGGTCAGGGCAACGGAGGAGGGGGCTGGGGATCCCAAGACCCTAGATCCCAGGGCCAGGGGTGGCGGGAAGTGGTTTGAGAGCTGGAGGTCGGGTGGGGGGGGGGGGGGTCAAGTAGGCAGGAAAGGGGCTGGAGGTGGGGCGAAGGGGGAGCAGTGAGCGGGCCAAAGACGGGGTCCCCAGGGAGCAGGGAAGGGACCGGAGGACGCCCACCCGCGCCCCCGCCCGGGGCCCCCTTACCCGCCTGCACCAGCGCGAGGCAGACGCAGCCCAGCCACAGGCGGAGCGCGGCGCGGTGCATGGCGGCGGCTCCGGCCGGCCGGCCCGGGGCGGCGCAGGGGGACGCGGCTCCGGCGCCCGGCGGCCGCCCGCGCTGGCGCTCCGGCCCGCGGCCCGCCCGGCCCGGCCGCCCCGCGCCGCCCCGCGCCGCCTGCATGTCGGCTCCGCGGACAGCGACTCCCGCACGGCGGCGGCTGCGACCGCGTCCACGTCGGGCGCCCGGGGGGGCGGGGCGCCCCCGCTGCGGGGAGAGGCGCGGGGGCGGGGTGAGGGCCGGAGGGCACCCCCCAGCCGCCCCCACCCCGAGGGCCCGCGACCCGGCCCTCGGGGCTGCGCCCGCTGGCGCTCCCACCCTCTCGCCTGTGCCCGAGTCCGAGCCGGGCTCTCGGCGCCCCGCCGTGCTGAGTGAGCCCCGGCCTCGCGGCGCCTGTGCACGCCGCGCCACTGCCCTGACCTGGCCGCCACCGCTGCCCTTTCTCGGGGAGACAGGGAGGGCGAGTGCCACGGAGACTCTCCTCTGTGCCCCCTCGCCTGGGGGTCCCCACCCTCACCCCGCCCCTGCCCCAGGCCCAAGGCTTTGCAGACTGGGGCAGGAGGGAGCCGCGGGGAGCAGTCCCAGGAGGGATGGGGGTGACTCTATAGAGTGCTCAGTAGGTGCTAGGGTGCTCGGTGTTTACCCTGGGGCCGAGGAGGGAGAGGGTGAGGGCCTGGCCCTGAGACCGCAGGCCAGTCCCTCCCCTTCCTGGACCTCCGTTTTTCTCTCCACAGAGAGCATCTCCGAGGTGCCAGATGCACGCGGGGGCCTTTATTCGCTTCACGTCACTGCTACCCTGTCAGGGCCCGCTCTGCTGTCCGCATTTTGCACTGGAGGAGCCGGCAGCTTGGACTCGCCCAAGGACCCACAGCAGAGCCAGGATGGGAACACAGGCCCATCTGACTCCCCATCCCGTGCCTGACTGGGCTGTCTCCCCGCTTGGGATCCCTGAGAGCCTAGAGCCAGCTTCTCCCCAGCAAGAGAACAATCTGGAACAATCTCTTCTCAAGAGCAGGCATGAGGGAGTTGTTTCAGCGATCCCCCTACCCCCGCCCTTCAGGCTGAATGCAGTGAATGAGCTAATGACTCTATAAAGTGCAGCCACAGTTCAGAAAGGGCTTGAGAGCCTCTCCGTCATCACCCTGGGGACATCCATATGCCTACCACTGTCCCTGCTTCGGCCCACACATCCTTCAGTCTCATCCACTCTTCTGATCTTGGAGTGGCAGAGACACACCCTCACGCTGCACCCACCACCCTCTCCCTAATGATGAGAGCATCTCTGGAGCACCAAACTCCTGGGGAAGCCCCCCACCCCCCACCCTCTGTCTCTCTTCACCCTGAGTCCCAGTCAGAGAAGGAAGGTTGAGGAGCCAAGAACAGACCAGGGCCTTAGGGCCCGGGACAGGGAGGGACCCCCCTTCTCTCTCAGTGAGCCTCCTCCCCCATTGTTTGAAATCCCACCATGAGGGGGCATCCCGTTGGGTCTTAAAAACCTTCTGGTCTTCAGAAGCCCCTGGAAGACCTAATTCTTTTTAAAAAGGGGACACCTTGCAAAGTTATCCCACAACACATTCAAGATGCCCCCTGCCTCTGTCTCCATTTTAGATTAAAAACCTGAGGTTCAGAGCTTGGCGCAGATTCACAGAGCAAGTCCAGAGCGTCAGTGGAGCCCTCATCTCCCAATGCCCACCCCACAACTACCTGTACTGCCCCCAAGTCTGTCTGGTCACCTTGTAAGGGGTGAGATGGGAGGGGGCTCGGGGGTTCTGGCTGAGCACTAGCCCCTCAGTACCCCCGCCCCTCTGTTTCCTCAGCCACATACCTTATCCTGGGGTGAGCCTCAGCTGGGACCTCCACCTGTTTGGGATAGGAGCCAGGGAGCCAGAGCGCCTCGCCCTTCCAGTCCTTTCCCTCTTCGCTCTCTTTTTTCCTCTCCTTCCTTCCTTCTCTTTCTCTCTCCCCGGCAGCTGCCTTCAGCCCAACCCCGCCCAGCCCCGCCCCACCAGCTGCAGCTTGGCCCCTTAGGGACCCTCCTCACCCACCAGGCAGGAAAACACAACCCGGAGCCCGCAGGAGCAACTGGAGTCTCCTCAGGCCTCATCGCAGGAGCCAGCAGGAAGGAGAGGGGTCAGTTAGAGGTCACCGAGTCCACGCCTGTCCCTGCTGGGGACAAGAGGAGGGAGGGGCGGGGTCCCGGTGGGGTCTGGAGTCCGGTCCAGCGAAGGGGAAAGGGGAGTCTCGGCGCCACCTGCTGGCCGCGTCGGGTATAACCCCAGGTAGATGTAGGGCATTGGGAGGCGGGGAGGTGGCTGTGTTTGAGGGTTTGAGACGATGGGCAAGCGTGGCTGGAGGATGGACCGGGCATGAAAGACAGGACTTGAAGAATTGTGGCTGTGGGCGTGCTGCCTTCCGGGGTTCCATGATGCGTGGGGTGCTTGGGCATTACTTCAGTTCTGGGGAAAGTCCTGATGCCTGGAGCGTGGCAACCAGTGGAAGCTGGGTCTGGGGTGGGAAAAGCTGGGAGGATTTAGAGATCCCCTGCGGGATCTCGGGAGAGAGCTGTCAGGACCAGTTCCTTTATGTGCACCATCCAGTACACTATCTCTTAGCACAGGGCTAAGAGCAGTAGGCAATCAATAAGGGTGTGTTGCATGTAAAAACTTGTTCTTCTAACATTTATTTATTGAGATTTATGTCCCAGGCTCTGTGCAACATTCTGGAAATACAGCAGTGGAAGAATGAATGAATGCATGAATGGGGATGTGGATGGGAGGGGGAGAGGGGTGTACCTCTGTCCCCCCAAACTGCACAGATCTCCATTGGGAGGACTCCACAGACACCTCCTGGGGAGCTGACTGGTCACTTACACATTGGCACACCTGGTGAGGTCACAAGCACTTGGGGATCTTCCTGAGTGTCCAGAGTTCTTCAGCGTCCCAGGGCCTAACCCAGGTTGCAGGTAAGCATTTAGGATGGGAAGTCTCTTCTTTGCCACCTAGAATGGTCGTGGCCCTCTCTAGGGTGCCTTATGGATACACACACTCCAAATCACAGGAAGAATTAGGAGAAGGACAGGAGATTGCTTTGAGGGTAATCAAGCACCTACCCAGAACTTGGCTTTTTGTCCGTATTCTTTATTTATTTTGGTTCCAAAGTTTTATTCAAAAACCCATACAAAATATTCCAGATAACTGAGTTTGGAGATAGATACAATTAAAATTGAATCTATTAAAAAAATTGTATCTATTTGTTTATGGCTGTGCTGAGTCTTTGTTGCTGCACAAGCTTTTCTCTAGTTGTGGCGAGGGAATTACTCTCTAGTTGCTGCATGGACTTCTCATTGAGGTGCCTTCTTTTGCTGTATGGGCTGCTTTTGGAGCATGGGCTCTAGGTGCGTGGGCTTCAATAGTTGCTCCGAGGCATGTGAGACCTTCTGGGACCAGGGGTTGAACTCATATCCCCTGCATTGGAAGGCGCATTTTTTTTTTTTTTTTTTTTACCACTGAGCCACCAAGAAAGCCCCTCCTCCCAAGATAACTGAGTTTTCACCCTCCTCTTCTTCATCTTGATTAATCTGGAAGTAGTGCAATTTGTAACTTTCTTTGCTGTTAGCAACTCCACGCAACATAGATTATTCTTCTTCAAATATTTTTTGGTGAGATATTTCAAATACCTTTTGGAAAAAGGCACCACAGAGGTTGCAGTAATCTTGCTTTTGCTTCTTTCGATTGTCACAGCCCCTCCCCCAAGACTCCCAGCTTGTCCATTCACTTTGTCTCTTGAAGAAACTGCTCAAAACTGGCAGCATCCGTGAGTCCATCTTCTCAAGATGGGTACAGTCAAGAGGAAACTTCAGGACCTGCTTCTTTCTTTTTTGCCCACCTTCACCACAAGCTTTTTCACAGGCACCATGGTGGCCGCAGAGGCAGAAAGGCTGTCAGTGTTATTTTGAGTCTTAGACTGATAAGTGTTATTAGCTGCTGTTCCAGATCAGGAAACTGAGGCTCAGAGAGGTGTGAGGACTCATTCTGGGTTGCACAGCTAGTGAATTATGGAGCCATGGCTCAAATTCAGTGAAGCGGCTTCCAGTTCAGGACTTGATCTGGTCTGCCTATATCCTTCCTTCAGCTCTGGGGGCTCCTCAGGGGTCCTGGGCCCAGGTCCCACCAGCGAATATACATTTTCATTCCCTAGAGGGCTTGAGGCTGGTTGCTCACAGAGGCAGTTGCTAAGCCCAGGCCCAAGACCATACCAGGAAAGGGGCCCACCATTGATCCAACAGTTTCCATGTGCCAGCACATTACATACACTCTAGAAGCTTCTCCTGAGTCCTCACCACCCTGAGACGTTGGGAATGTTATACTCGTTTACGGGTGTAGAAACTGAGTCTTAAAGAGAGGAGGTAGCTTGCCATGGGTCATACAGCTGGGAGACAATGGTCTGGCCCGTCTAATCACCCGAAGTCCCCATCGCAGCAACGATGAGGCCAACCCAGCTTAATATTTCTTGAATGTCTGCACCAGGCCAGCCTGGGGCTGGGTGCCAAAGACATCATGATGAACCAGATTGGTCCAAGTTCTTGAGGAACTCCTTAAAGAGAGAGACACTCTTAAAAGACAAAGAGAGGACCGCCTTCTGGACCAAGAGGGACCGTAAATCTATAGGAGCCAGGAGAGAGTATTAACTTAAAAGGATGGGATTCCCTGGTGGTCCAGTGGTTAGGATTCAGTGCTTCCATTACAGGAGGTACGGGTTCGATCCTCGGTTGGGAAACTAAGATCCCACAAGCCTCACAGCACAGCCAAAAGCAAACAAAACTTAAAAGGAAAGCATGGAAAAAAAAAAAAAAGGAAAGCATGGAGGGCGTCTTAATTAGTGCTGACAGTCAGGTGGGAATTAGTCAAATGAGGGGAAAGAGGCAGAGGGGAAAAAGGAAACATTGGCCCTGAAGCCTGGGAGACATAGAGTCTATGTTGAGGGGAAACAGGGGAGGCAGAGTAGGGTGGCAGGGAGGGGTTGCTATCAGCTCTGGGCTGTGACAGTGGGAGCAGGAGAAATAGGATTGGTGTGAAAGACTGCTCTGAGCTTGCAAGAGAAGTCAGGGCTGGGGATGGCTTTCTGCATTCAACAAACATATATTGTGCACCTCTTAAGTGCCAGGTCCCATGCTAGGTCCCGAGGACACAGCTGTGAAGGGGATGACAACATCCCTGACCTCATGAATCTCATGTTCCAGTGGGAAAGATAGGCAATAAACAAGCGAGCTAATGACTTGAGAGTCCCTTAGACTCTCAGCAAGGAGATCAAACCAGTCAATCCTTAAGAAAATCAACCCTTAATATTCATTGGAAGGACTGATACTGAAGCTGAAGCTCCAATCCTTTGACCACCTGATGTAAAGAACTGACTCAATGGAAAAGACCCTGATGCTGGGAAAGATTGAAGGCAGGAGGAGAAGCAGATGACAGAGGATGAGATGGTTGGATGGCATCACCGACTTGATGGACATGAGTTTGAGCAAGCTCCAGGAGTTGATCATGGACAGGGAAGCCTGGCGTGCTGCAGTCCATGGGATTGCAAAGAGTCGGACGCAACTTGGCAAGTGAACAATACCAGTGACTAAGTAAAATACCTTCAGAGACACACAGCTGTAGCAAAAATGGTGGAACATGATTTAGAATGGGAAAAAGGGGTGGGGAAATGTTACAAAGTGGTCTGAGGCTGTGACATCTGAACTAAGAAGGAAAAAGGAGGCAGATACAACAGAAGTTACAGGTTTGGCACCATCAGGAAACTTACAGAAGCCAGTGAGACTGGGTCTTCATGAGGAAGGAAGAATGAAGGTGGCTAGAATCAATAGCACAGGGACCAGGTGTATGGAATAGAGCTTAGATTTATTCTGACTGCAGTGGAAAGCATCTAAAAGAAATGTGATGTGATCTGATTGACATTTTAAAAGTGTTACTTTTTCATGTGACAGACGGGTCCTCACCCTGCTGAACATTCAGGTCTCTGCCTGACAGACGGTGTGAGCACCAAATCACTGTGGGACGGTGATTTTTAAATCTGCTAGTGCTTCCCCTTAGATTTGGGTGAGGCCAGATCTAAGTAGTGGTTGGACTTCCCCGATGGCTCAGCGGGTAAAGAATCCCCCTGCAATATTGGAGACACAGGAGACGTGAGTTTAATCCCTGAGTCAGGAAGATCCCCTGGAGGAGGGCATGGCAACCCACTCCAGCATGATTGCCTGGGAAATCCCATGGACAGAGGAGCCTGGCAGACAACAGTCCAAAAGGTCGTGAAGAGTCAGATGGAACTGTGACTAAGCGCGCGCACGCGCGCGCACACACACACACACACACACACACACACACACACACACGTGCAGTAGTGGATACGGCAGCAAGCTTTGATGTTGGAGCTCTGAGTCTACATCCTGGCTGGGCCCCTGGCTGACACTGTAGTTTTGAGGGGGTATTTAACCTGAGTCTGTCCTTTAAGATGGGAGAGTGGTGCTTCCCTCGGGGTCCCTGCACGAGGAAGGCATGAGGCATGTCTACAGCAGGCATAGCAGGGCCTGTCTCCGGTTGGGTTGTAAATCCTAGAAGGCAGGAGAAGACTGTTCCTCACAGTCACACCGGGATGGAGCAGAAGTTCAACGTTCGAGTCTGAACCCATCTTCCTCGGTAGCTCCAGGGAGTTTCACCTTAATTACCATTGTTCTTCCAGCTGCAGGTCCCTCTCATGGCTCCGGAGAGGTAGGTCCCGGGGCTTCCACCAATCACGCACTCCTGGGGGTTTTTCATAACCCCCACTTACTGCTTTTAAAATTCTGTGACCAGCTCACCCACGTAGGAAATGATCCTGAAGTCCACCACCATACAGTCACTGACCTGTGAGGAAGCAAGGAAGCTGCTGCAGTTGCCAAGCCATCATGATGGGTCTCGGATGGGCAAGGGACAAGGAGAGAAGCTGATGGAGGATTTGGGGACACTCCTCATAGGAGAAGCTGATGGATGAGATCTGATGAGTGAGGAGAGAGGAGATGGAGAGGGAATGGGGCAGGGGGCAACTTGTCAAAGTCTGGATTCTAAGTCAAAACATCTGGCTGGGTGTTGCTGGGCCAGTTACTCTGCCTCTCCGAGCCTCAACTCCCTCCTCTTGTTTGAAAGGTAATATCCACACTGCAGAATGGTGGAAGAGATAGTAGGGGGCAGGGAGAAGAGGAGAAAGAGATAAAGAAGAGGGAAGATGGGGGAGGAGGCAGGACAAGGGGGAAAAGGGAGGAGATAGAGGAGAAGTCTGAGTGAAGGCCTTCAAATTGGGTAAAAGAGACCTTCTCTTTTAAAGAGATTTCTTCAGTTCCTCAGAGTCCACAAAGGAACTGACTCCCATCTGACAGGGCTCAGAGAGGTTGAGAATCTTGCCCAGCATAACACGGATAGTCAGCATCTTCATGCCCCAAATTACCTCAACTCCTGGATCCCAGATTTGCCTTTGGAGACAGATTCTCAGCTTACAAGCCACAGTCACTGAGGTCCCCGAGGACCAGTGGAGCTGGAGGCTCTGTTTTAGGGGTTCCAGATGTGGCAGGGGGTGGGAAGCAAAGGCTACAGGAGTAAAACCCCTTCCCCAGCAGGGAGGGGTGGAAGGGGGAGGGCCTGAGAATAAGACAGCTCTGAGGCTCGAACCTTAGCTCAGCCCCCCGACTGACTGGGTGACCTCAGGTATCACCATCTAAAGTGAGGGTCTTGGCTCAAGAGCCCACTCACCTCCCACATCTCAGGGTCTCCCTCAGCCTGAAAAAAAAAAAAAAAAAAAGCGACTCTGCAGAAGCAGGGCATGGCCAGCAGAGGGTGCCAGCCGGGGCCGCACTGAAGCCAGTCTTGGCCCAGAACAGGAACGGCTCTGGGGACCCAGAGCCCCAGCTGGGAAGGCCACCCGGCCTCCTGCTTTGCTCCTCTGCCCGGGTGCCAAAAGGCCAGCTCTCAGACTCCAGCCAAGCAGAACCTGAATCTTTTTGTCATACCTCTCTGAGAAACCTCAGTTTCCTCCTCTGTAAATGGGCCTAATAATAGTGCCTGCCTCACAGGATTCGGTGATGATCAACCACATAAGGGCTGAATACACAGGAGCTGCTATTTTTATTAACAGTGGTGGCAGTTGTATTGTATCTTAAAGTGACTGACACAAAGGGCATCCAGTCATTGGTGCTATGACGACAGTGACGATGAGAATGATGCCGTCCCTGTTTATCTTGAATTTCCTAACCAGGGAGTGTCCGGTGCCTATCAACCTGGGATGCCTCCGGTGACAGGGAGCTCACTCCCTCCCCAGCAGCCTGATCTCACAGTCACATCATCGTTTTGCTGAAAGCTGCCTCCTGGAAGACAGCCCACCTCCCAGCTCCCTATCAGGTTGACCCAGCTGGCTTAGCCTCTGACCACAGGCTCCCTTGTTTCCCCAAATTCTGCCTGAGAGGCTCAAGAGGTTGGGGAACCAGGACATTGGCAGCTGGATTCTTGCCTCCTCAGGAAGGGCAGGGAGCTGACAGGTGAACCCAGCTGGCTTTGCCAGCAGGAGATTCCCGGTGGGTCTTGTTCTGGCTGTTCAATATTCCTTTTCTACTGACTGGGAGAAATCAGTAGAAGGCAAGTCTTTGTGGTCCTTTGGGCCTCCCTCTCTCCTCAGTCTCAAGGATGGCTGGAGGCTGGCATGGGAATCCAGAGCTGTAAGTTCAGGAAGCCTGACATCCTAGATGGGAGGCCTCAGCTCCAGCCCCACCTGCTGCCCGGCGCCCCCACCTGTGTTTGTGGGTCCCAGTGTGAGTGCTCTGGGGTCTGGCACAAGCGATCTGTTAGCGAGAGCAGGAGCCAAATAGTCCTGGGCTAAATCTCGGCTACTGTGTGACCTCAGGTAAATCATTCTACCGCTCTGAACCTGTTTCCTCACCAGGGACCTCTCTGAAAGTGGCGTTGTGGGGAGTATAGGAGATGTTACATGTGAAAAGGAAAATGCAGTACTGGGCGCATAGTAAATAGTGTGTGAGTGAAAGTTGCTCAGTCATGCCTGACTCTTTGGACTGTAGCCTGCGAGGCTCCTCTGTCCACGGAATTCTCCAGGCAAGATTACTGGAGTGGGTTGCCATTTCCTGATCCAAGGGATCTTCTCGAAATATCATTACAAAGTGGAAATCTTTCATTTCTCCAAGTCCCTCCCTGAGCCTGAGTGGGTCAGGGTGGCCGTGAGAGCAGATCATATCTGGCAGGGTGGTGTCCTGACCCATTTCTCGGCTAGCGGGCACATTGTACGTGTAACTTCATGTGCAGTGAGTGTGGGTATGCACACACATGCACTGGGCATGCATGCGTATGCAAGGATGTGCACGGGTATGCGTGCATGTACATCAGGCTCTCTGTCCCAGGGATTCCCAGGGCACATGCGTACCTGCGGGTACCCGTGCAGTACCCCTGCACTGATTCAGGAGGCCCCTCTGTTAGCTGTTTCCATGGAAACAAAGAGGCAATCCCCAGCCACGGGAAGAGCCTAAGATACCAGAAATGAGAGTTGACCCTCTCTTCCCAGAAAGACAGAGCCAGAGCATGATGCTCTTGGGATTTGGCAGCCTCAGCCTCCTGGGTTTGGTTGGTTTCGGGACTCTGCATTCTATTGAACCCTCTAGAAGCTCTCACTTCTTCACAGCATCCAGCCTTCTGCAAAGAACTCAAGAAACAGAGCTGAGTCCCATCTTGGGTATGGCTCTACCCCTGTGCCCAGGTTCAGGCAGGGAACGTGGTCTCTTTGTTTCCTCATCCATAAAATAGGGATAATCACACACGCCAGCAGAAGCCTTGAGCTGGGATGTTACCTTCCCTCTTGCTGCTGGGGGCCCTGGCCTTCAAAGCTGCATGAGTGTACACCGAAGGGCCCCGGATGCCACAGCGCAGCCTCCTTCATGTACACGACCCTCCCAGGGTCTCGTGGGCTCCTCCCAGCAACTCTGGGAGGGAGGCTGTTCCTAGAAGTGGAACTGGGGCTCCAGGAAGACACTGCTGGCCAGGGGTGGGGTCAGGTCTGCTGTCCCCATGTCCCCCAGAAGGAGGGTCACCCTGGCCATGAGTACTGGGTGCAGCTTTCTGTCCCGCTGGGGCAGAGCTGGGCTGCCAGAAGGCTTCTGGAAGGCAGGTCCCAGTGGAAGAACCATCTTTTAAAAATCTTGACTCTAGATTTTGACTCAAGTCTCAAGTGTCCTACATGCAGGTTTTAATACATCCAGGCAGAATTGCTTCTGAAGTCACAAGTGGACACTCAGCCACCTGCCCTTCATTCCACCTTCAAGAGTGACCATTCCATTTGCTGTGAACCCAGGAACAATTTTCAGATAGTCAGAGATGGACCGGGAGGAGCAAACCTGCCAGCATGAGAAAGATCTGAATGCTTATGTGTCAGGAAAGCTGTCACAGAAGGGGTCACTTATGACTTGGGGAGGGGACAAAAGGGTGGGCCTGGTGAGGTGACCTTGGATAAGTCACCGTCCCTCCTTGGCAGAGTCGGAAGCCCTTCCAGCTAAGAGGTGCTTACACCAGCAGAGGGATTATTTGCAGGCAAGGGAAGGTCATTGCTTCACTTCACCCCACCTCTAACTAGGTTAAAACTCACATGCGGGTTATGGGGGTCAGGGAGCCCCTTTTCCCCTACCTTGGCTCTAGATCCCTTCTCTAGGTGTTAGGGAGATCCTGACCGTCTGGTAGAAGAGGTGCTGGCTGGTAGGGAGCTGCTGAAGGAAGGCGGAGAAGAGCCAAGACATGAGAGGGGTCTGTCATGGAGAGCCCGAAATGTCCACTTACTCTGGTAGGTGGTAGGAAGCCATGGAAGGTTATTAAACAGAGAGGAAGGGGATTAGATTTAGAGAAACCAAAGGCAGGAACTGTAAGAGGGCCAGAGCCAGCATACAGGGACAATCTGATGAGGGTGTGAGGCAGAGGAGGTGGCAAGGAGACAGGAGGGCAAGCCTGAGAGGCATCCCTAGTAGACAGGCTGACTTGGGAAGGGCGCAGGTGTGGGAGTTAAGAGCAGGGAGGGGTCCTGGTGTGGTGATGGAGGGGGACTCAGGCACAGGGCAGGCTGGTCTGGGAGGTGACGAACTGGATACTGGCTGGTTTGAGCCTGAGGTTTGTCTATGGGTTTCTGGGAGCAAGTCCAGAAAGCAGCTGCAAATGCAGATTTTACAAAAAAGGAGCCAGAGGATCAGAGGAGTTTGTTTTTGCTCAACTTCTCAAGGCTGGGAAGGGGCCACTTCGAGATATGAGCCTGGGTCTATTGCCCTCCTTCATAGTTAGGGTATGTCCTTTCATAGTGAGGGTGCAGAAGAGACGCAGCCCCTTCCCTCTCCCTGGGGGTCCTAGATTCTGGGCTTGGTAGCCAGATCAGCTTTTATCTATGAGGAGCCTCTGCTTCAGAGGCCGGCAGCCTCAGGGGCTCTGCCTGCTGCTCTGGGGAGGGACTGTCTACAACCAGTCCCAGCCTTCTGGATCCTCCTTCAGCAGGGAGGCCCTATCAGCAGCCTGGAGGCTGCCTGGGTGCAGGCTCAGTGCCCTGAACTTTACAGACTCCGTCTCATTCAATCCTCATAGGCCCCTTCCAGGGAAGGGCTAATATCATTGTTTCCATCTTACAGATGAAGAAACCCATCAGACCCATGGCGGATTCATGTGATGCACGGCAAAACCCACAATATTGTAAAGTAATTATCCTCCAATTAAAATAAATTAATTAATTTAAAAAATCTGCCAGAGGTGAAGGGCCTTGCCCCCCTCCACCGTGAGGGTGAGTGGTGGGACAAGGTTTGGCCCTGCTCCATGGGAACTGAGCCCCACCTGTAAAGTGAGGCTTGCTTGAGGGCCTCGTGCCCCGCCACAATCCCCTACGCCCACCGCTGACTTCAGGTCTGCTTTGCAGGACTTCCCCATCACCCCCACCCTCCCTGCTTTCTGTTCCTCTCAGCCCAGCTTGCCCAGCTCCCTGGGAACAGCCAGGCCCGCCCCCTCCCCCTCCCGGGCTGTGCTCCTGGCAGCTCTGCCACCCTGGGCTCTGGTCCGGGGGTGGTCCCCGGCAGTGAGGCGGGCAGGCAGAAGCTGGGATCAGATGGGCTGAGATGCAAGGTATCTGGAGACCACCCGCCCCCCCAGGCTCCCACCTTGAGGTCCACCGTGCTCCAGACCGGGTTGGGCAGGGCCCTTTGGAAAGGGGTGGCTTGAGGTTTTAATCACTTGATCAATGTTTGTTTGTGTAATTCAGCCCTTGAGATGCTTTTCCCTCCATCTGTCCCCACCATCTGCTCCCATCAGGATTTTCCAAACCATTTGGGACCCAAGAGGAGAGGGTGGGGGCTGTGCCTCTGAGGGGGGCTAGGGAGGGGTCCCTCCACCTGCCTCACTGAGAGGTTCCAGAGAGGGACCTGGGCCCCCGAATCATGTGGCACTGGGTTCAAACTCTGGCTTTGTCTCTTTCTTGATCTTTTACCTCAGGCGGGTGACTTCACTTGTCCTAGCCTCAGTCTTCACATCTGTAAAATGGCAGTCACATTACTGACTCCTCAGCATTAATCTGGATCAATGTTAGCCACTTAGTCATGTCCAACTTTCTGTGATCCCATGGACTGTTAGCCCACCAGGCTCTTCCGTCCATGGAATTCTCCAGACAAGGATACTGAAGTGGGTAGCCATTCCCTTCTCCAGGGGATCCTCCTGATCCAGGGACTGAATCCCTGTCTCCTGCATTGCAGGCATTCTTTACCATCTGAGCCACGAGGGAAACCCATTTGGATCAAAGGAGGTGACATGTGCAAAGCACTCTGCATACAGTAGGTGCTCAAGAGATATGGGGTCACCTTTTCACTCATCCCTCACTTAATTCTCTCAATAACTCCCTCCTGCACTGTCCGCTCTCCTGGATGCCTCAGTCTGGGATGGAAGGGGGCTGAGTATCATCAGCAAGGACACCCCTCACCTCCACCCCTGCCACAGGCCTTTGTAGAACCCTTCCAATCCCCAAGGTTCCAGGGGCGCTGGAGCCTCATCTGTGTTAAGCTCATGTCCAGAATCACCCACTCCCCCACCCCCAGGGGCCAGTGAGGCAATAAGTGAAGCCGGTCTTGTTTTTACTCTGGTTAGGGATTTTGATGGGAGATGTCAACACACTCCGGTCATCTCACCTTTCTGCTCACAAAGGGGAAGAGACTTGCTCCAGGGCATCCTAAGTGAGGGACCCAGGCCTTCTGACAGCTGCCCCTCTGTCCCCCTTTTCCGGACTATATCATGGGGCACTAGGTCCTGGGCCAGTGGCCTTGATGGACAGTGTGGGGAACCCCATGTCTTCCCTTTGGCTCAGGGGGCTCCCAGTACTTCTTAGGACTCCAGGAGGGGAGAGGTGGCTAATGGGAAGCAATCAGCAGAGCCTACTAGAGCCCAAACTCTGCCCTTTCCCCCTACCATCCACCCTACTCATTTGAGGTACTGGAAAATCAGAGGGATGTGGGGTACCCGAGGTGAGGACAAGACATAGCCTTGTCTTCAGAAGTCCCATCTATTGAGAAGTCAGGCTGCAGACTGGAGGTCCCCAGGGCAAGCAGTCAGAGTCACCTGCACAGATAAGAAAAACAGTGGGTGGGGGAAGTAGGCTCCCAAGAGGCTGAACCAAAAAGTCAGCCCACAGGAGGTGAAGCTGGGGTGGGGAAGTGGGAGGAAGCAGAGTGCCAGGGCAGCCACTGGCGAGGGAAAACTGAGACCCCACTGGAGAGGAGGATCCAGACCTGGCTGGGAAGATTCTCAGGGTTCAGGCAGGGGAGAGGGGAAGAGGAGGAAAGAGAGGAGGAGCCAAGGGCAGGTTCCTCTCCCCGCCCAAAGCAGAGCCAGGATTCCAGATCGGGTGGGGAGAGGGGTGGGATCTCTCCCTGAGTGATCTCAGGATCACTCAAGGATCTTAAGTGGCAAGCCTCTCCCCACCCCCAGGTCCTCACGCAGGAGGCATCTGGGAACCACTCACGCATGTCTGGCACCTCCACAGGGGTCCCAACACCAGAGCCAAGGTGCACAGAGGAGCTGATGTTCTGAAGGGCCCAGGTGCCCCAAACCCCCACAGCTTGGCTCCCCAGCTCCTCCAGTTGAGAGGTTGAGACTCTGTTCATTCATCCTCAAGCAGGAGAGACCAAGGTTAGACTTGGATGACCCGAGAGGCTTGGTCTGAGCCCTGGGGAGCCAGAAAGATCCCAGCTGCTGCCACAGAGGAGGCCAGATGACAAATGACATCAACTAACCTTCAAAGTAGGTCCAGAAAGCAGACCCATCTCTGCCACCCTGGTCATCTTTCACCCTGCGAGGGCCTGCTTATCCCACCCTGGCCTCCACTCCTTAAAGTCAGTTGAGGACAGAATGCCTGAGTAAGCTCAGACCCTCCCAATCTGCTCAAAACCCCAAGTTTCCCATCTCACCTAAAGTCCTTGCACAGCCACTATCCCAACCTCCACACACTGATCTCAACTTTCCCCAAAACATTTATCTAATACACTATAGAACTGACTTGTATATTATATCCATGCCTTACCGTCCACTCCTGTGACCCCACTGCCTAGAACAGTGCTGGACATAGAACTAATGCTTGATAAATATTGGTGCAATGAATGGATGAGGGCACATGGATTCAAGTCCAAGCCAACTCATTTGCTGTCAGACACTGGAAAAAAAATCATTTAACCTCTGTGAACCTCAGTTTTCTCATCTGTGAAGTGGGACAATAAGGATCACCACCCCTTCCCCCAAAATACTGAAAAAGCAAAATTTGAGGCCAAGATGTTGGACTGTTGCCTGGGCTGGAGGAAGGAGGATGCAGCCACCATTTTGGCAGGAAAAGCTTTGATAGGGGTCAGCGACTCTGGAAAGGGGCCGTACAGTCTACAGGCAGGGGGCCTACACACCTCAGAATTCCCCAGGCTGGAGATGCTCCCTAGCCTTCGCTTATTGTAATCCAGTGCAGGCACTGGCTGGAGAGGGAGGGAGAGGGTTTCTTGATTGGAGTCGGGTGGGGGGGATGGGGGGGCAATTTAGATCACTGTTAGGAGGTGGGATTCATTCTGAATGGGGTCCTGGGCAGGAGATCAGGTGTGGCGGGCAGGAAATGGGGGCGGGGCTCTCAAAGACAGAGGTGAGGTTGGGGGCGTGTCTGCTCCCCTTTCCCCACTCCACCCCACCCCCCGGCCCAGACCTCAAAGACTGGAGGAGTGGGCGCTGCCCCTTCTCTGAAGAGCTCTGTTAGTTTTGGAGTTGAGGATTAGGGGCAGGGAGAGTGTCTAACGAAACGCCCAGGATCCAAATTCCGCCCTCGGAGCGACGCCCAGGTAGGTACAGGGGAGGCAAGGGGGCGGAGCTGTCGCGGCTTGTTCTCGGCTTAAGAAAGAGGTCTCTGGGCACTGACCGCCCGCCACCACCCCCCCGCCACCCCCCTCAATCCCCACCCTATTCAGCCTACCTGAGTCCAGATGCTGAGATGGAGACCTCTTGTCTTCGTTCCCCGGCCGGGTGCTTCCTCGAGAGGGCGCCCCCTTCCCTCTCCCCCGCAGGGCGGAGGCGGAGCACCAATGCTGCCCGCGCTCTCAGGGCTGGAGGGAAAGGGGAGGAACGGGGACCCCCCCAGGGGAGGGGCCCGGGGCGAACGCGGCGGGGCGTCTCCCTCGCAGGCCCGCCCCCCGCCCCCCGCCCGCCCCTCCGGCCGCCTCTGCCGCCGCGCGCCGCAGCAGCGCCGCCTTCCCTGCGCAGTCGGTGTCTCCGCGTCGCTGGGTGAGTGGGGGCCGCTGGGCCGGGGCTAGGGGGTGCGAAGAGGGAGCATCCCGGAGGCGGGGGGCCACGTCCTGGACTCCCCAACCCTGCCGCTCCCGGGCCGCCCAGGAATTTTCCCTCGGGGGACCCAGGGAGTGGGGCTGCCCCCGGGAAACGCGCGGCGCTCTCCAGGGTCCTGACCGCCGAGTGGCCAGCCTGGAGCGGCGTTTCGGCCGCCTCGGGACGCCCCCTCTAGGAGGGGCCACGCGCCCGGCGCTCTCCCAGAGCTGAAAGGATTGAGGCGAGGGCCAGGGCGAGAACTGGGGAGAGGTTTGGAGAGGGTCTCCGAGGCGGATTTCTTAGACTCAGCTTAGGTCCTTCCCATTGGGGGGACTGGGGGTCTTCGCGGAGACCGCAGAACCTTCTGCCACCCTCGTTTCCAAGTCTTCCAACTGGGAGGGGGGCAACTCTGAGGGTGGCAGGGAGGAGGGGGCACTGGAAGATCTTTCCTGCCCAGCGCATCTCTCTGCCCCCGCTCAGATGACCCAGTTCCTTGGACCTTGAGGAGGGGACTGAGGGACACACTCGGCCGCCCTGGCCCCAGGCATTTCCTCCGTGCCCTCCCACACACTTGTTCAGTGGGTTCACAGCCTGGGGCAGAAAAGGCTGATTTAGAAAAGAGGGCCATCAACTTACAGAAACATGCGTGTGACACACTGCTGAGGACACACATAGGTCCTCCAAATGGCCACACAGGCACATCCTCCTCACACTGTGATGGGTGCACACCTAGTCACACGCTCACATATGCACATGCACAGATATGAACTGAAACATGCAGGGAGACAAATGCAATGCAGAAGCCAGGAACAGACATGCATGCATGAGCACACGCACTCACACATGCTCATACATAAGTGCACATGCACACACAAGGAGTCCCCCTCCCCTTTGCTCCATCTCACAGCCCCAAGCTGAGGGGGGGGCGAGATTCACCCGCATACACCCCTACATCCCTGCCCAGAACTGCCTGGCTGCCTCCTCTCCAGTACCTTCCCCTTAGCCCTCTACAGTCTAACCTCTTGCACTGGGGGAACCTTTCTGAACTAGATGAAAGGTAAGTGTTGGGGGATAGTTGACTGGCTAGGGATCTCCCTGGAAGAGGGGACCTTCATAGGTCTGAGAAGGGTTGCCGCTCCCTCTCCTGGCACCTGGCAGCACCCCTGGGTAAAGAAAGAAAGATGGCAAGGATGTCTGAGGGTCCCACGTGCAGCTGGCCATGTGAGAGGTGTCGGCATGGGAGCTGGCTTATGATGCATTCCTGAGACATGTGGGGTCGTGGGCTGGTGTGTCTTGATGCACAGGGTATGGGAGTTGTGTGTGTGTGGTGCTGTGTCAGTACGTGTGAGCTGCGGAGCAGAGGGAATGTTGCTGTGGTGGAGGCATGGTGACCCTGGGTGGGTGTGTGCTGGGTGCTGGCATGTGAGTGGCAGGGGATTTGTGTGTGGATTTGGTGAGCTGTTTAGCATAATAGACATCAGTATGTATTCATTTGTTTACTGTTGGCATCTGGATACCTGTAAATCTCTTTTATTTATTTAACACTTAGGTAGCACTTATATGTGCAGGCATCTAAGTTCTTCATATGTATTAACTAATTTAACCCTCACAACAATAATGAGGTAGGTACTATTACCCCCACGTCACAGACAAGGCAGAGTTTAAGGAACTCGCTCAAGGTCACATAGGTGGTAAGAAGCAGAGCTGGAATTCAAACCCACATGGTCCGGCTCTGGAGCTCAGGCTAACCTGTCTTGTTCTGCTTCTTGTCAAGTACACATGTGTGGGAGGGAGAACAGGTCAGTGTTTGGGTTGCAGGTGTATTTTACGTGAGCTGGTGTATGTGACGCAGTAGGGGGATAGTGGGCAGGAGGGAGGAAGACCAGAGGGCCATTTTGCACCTGGCTGGCAACTCTGGGAGTCAGCACTGTGTCTCCATGGCTATGTGACCTGAACCAGGTCACCTCACTTCCTTGAGCCTACCTTTTCATCTGTAAAATGGGCTAATCGCTAGGCTTCACTTTGTGAGGGCGAAGTGGTGTGCTCCTGGGAAGGCTCGGTAGCTGGCACTGAGAAGGGCTTCAGTAAAGGTGAGCCCTTTCTCTTCCTCTGACTCCGGGTCTGTTCCCTGCGGAAGTAGAAGGTCTGGGGAAATGGTGCGGGGCTGACGGAGTGGCAGGGTGCTTGGCAGGCTGTGGGATCTTGGGCCAACTCCCCTGTCTCTGTCCGGGTCAAAGGAGAGCCTGGGGTGGCGGGGGGCTTTCTTGGAGTGCTGTCAAAGGGCCAGGAGGGCCTGACTGCTCCTTTGTCCTTTGACCCCGCTGGGGACCCAGGTGGGACTTGGCTCGGTGGCCATGGGCAAGCAAAACAGCAAGCTGCGGCCGGAGATGCTGCAGGACCTGCGGGAGAACACGGAGTTCTCCGAGCTGGAGCTGCAGGAGTGGTACAAGGGCTTCCTCAAGGACTGCCCCACGGGCATCCTCAACGTGGACGAGTTCAAGAAGATCTATGCCAACTTCTTCCCCTACGGTGACGCCTCCAAGTTCGCCGAACATGTCTTCCGCACCTTCGACACCAACAGTGACGGCACCATCGACTTCCGGGAGTTCATCATCGCGCTGAGCGTGACCTCGCGGGGCCGCCTGGAGCAGAAGCTCATGTGGGCCTTCAGCATGTACGACTTGGATGGCAACGGCTACATCAGCCGCGAGGAGATGCTGGAGATCGTGCAGGTGGGCCCCTTGACCCCTCAGAATGCCAGGCACAGGCCCCAGCATCTTGCACCCGCCAGCCCTCTTTACCCTCCCGACAGTCCTTGTGGGTAGGCGAGTGGCAGGTGCTATTCTTATAGCCTATTTTAAAAAGTCTTTAATAGGAAGTAATTTCCGATTTAAAGAAAAGTTGAGAAAACTTCCGTGTACCCTTAACCCAACTTCACCAATGAACACTTTATCACATTTGCTTTATCATTATGTGTGTGTGTGTATATGTGTGAGATGTTCTGTTGTTCTGAACATGACCCTCCACCCCTGAATATATCAGGATAGATTTCCTAAGAACAAGGACGTTCTCTTACATAATCCATAATATGATTATCAAAGTCAGGATGTTTAACATAGAAACAATGTTAGTATCTAACTTACAGACACATTGAATTCTGCCAGCTATCTCAATAATGTTCTTCATAGCATTTTTCCCTCTGCCCCAAGATCACACATTGCATTTAGTCATCCTGTCTCTTTAGGCCACTTCAATCTGTAATAGTTCCTCAGCCCTCCATTGTCTTTCAAGACTTGACATTTCTGCAGAGTACAGGCCAGTTGTGTTTCATTGATCCCAACTTACTCAGGAGGAAACGGATGCTCAGAGAGGTAAAGACATTTGCTTGAGATCACACAGACTGTGAATGGGCCACCTGGCTCTGTCGCCCACATTCCATCTGGATACCCAGCCATCTTCCAACTAATTGATTGAGCGCCCACTAAGAGCCTAGTACTGAGTGAAATCCTTATACCCATAAGCTCAGTGCATCCTTACAACAACCCCATGAGGCTCAGAGAGGTGAAGTGGCTTGCTTAACGTCACACAGCATGTAAGTGGAGTCAGGTTCAAGTTGGCCAACACTCAGAGCTGCCTCTTTAAAGGAGTCAGACTTCCCATTCTGGAGTTGGCTTCAGCTCTTACATAGCTCATCTGTAAAATGGGGATAGTGAGGCATATCTCACAGGGTGACTTAAGGACCTGTTAGGAATGTCCTTTCTTAGTCCAGATTTAAGTATAGCATGTTAGCTTTATGTCAAAAATCTTCTAGAGTGCTCATTCCCTCAGCAACATTGAGGTCCATCAGAGATCTGGTTCTATTTTACCTAGTCAATTCCTTGTTCACTTTTCTCCTGAGCCTCTGTTTCTTCACCTGGAAAGTGAGGGTGTTAACCCCTACTCCCAAGGCTATTGTGGGTATAAAGCAAGATGGGAACGCTAGTAGAGGGCCTGGCATATTCTGGCTCTCAGTAAACGTTAGTACTTGTCAATTGTTGTTTTCTCTTCTGCACATTCTCCACTCCAGCTGGAGTGGCCTTTCCAGCATCCTCAGAATGTGCTACTTTGTACAGGCTCTTGTTCCTTTTCCTTCTGTCTCTCTGAATCCCTTCCCTTCTGGCCCCTCAGTGCAGCTGACTGCCCCCCTCCCAACTCATCCAGCCTCTACTGGATTCTTGACTTTGGCTTCTGGGTCTGCTCTCTCCAGCTAGAATAGGATGGGCTGCCTTTGGATGTGGTGTCTTTCCTATGTCTATTACTAGGGGAAAGCCTTAATGATTGTCAGTAACTCCCCTGGGCCAGGCAATAACTCTCTAGTTGATGGATAGTGGGGAGTTCTCGGGGTCCTGATGGAAGGGTTGGGGTAGCCAGGGTGGTAGATCTCTCAGGGATTGGGCAGCAGCTCGATACCAACCAAGCCACGTGAATGTTCATGTTTTGCCACATAGTGTGGTTGCACTGGTGTACACTGGTAAATCTCAGCCTTGCTGGAAGCTCCATACCCAGGGCATTGGTCAAGCCAGCACCATTCTCTGGACATCCTCAGGACCCCTTCCAGATTGGCCTCTGCTATTTAGACAGACACTGGTTTCTTTTACAGCAGGCCAGGGGCCCCAGACAGCTAGTGCAGACAGAACTCTGCAAGCCTTAGTGACTGATTAATTACAAGTTGACTCCAGTGAAACAACAAGTGAGCAGTAATTCCAGACAATTAATTAGGAAGCCCGAGAGAAGGCCAGTCACAGGGGAGCAGTCACTCTCTAAGTCACTCACTCAGTCCTTCTCAGGACCCAGCCCTGAGCCAGGTGGTAGGCATATTAGAAGGGAAGAGATCCTGCCTCAGCCTCTGGAGCTCCCACTCTGCTGGGAGAGCAACTGTGCAGGGCACACAGACCAGCTCAGTGGCGGGGTACAAAGGTGACATTTGAGAGTCCAGGGGACTGAAGGGCAGGGAAGACCTGAGGATGTGGTGGATGAGTAATGATTATGGTATAAGCTGCTGTTTTTTTTGTTTTTTTTTTAAGCCGCTGTTTACTGACCACTTACTCTAGCCAACTATATACATTATCTCATTTAATACTCTGGACAGTACAAATGAGGGAGATATGATTACTCCCTGTTTTACAGATGAGGAAACTGAGGTTAGGTACTTGTCCAAGGCTACAGAGCAAGTGATTAGTGGAACCAAGATGCTATTCCTGGTCAACCTTACTTCAAATACCCTGTTTTGAGGGGTCGTTAGCACTCCAAAATCACCTATCCAATGACTAAGAGGGAGAGGGTTCTAATCTGGTCTCTGCCATCAGTTTCCTTTCTGAGCCTCAATTTCTTGTCTGGAAAATGGGGATCTCAGTACCTGCTTTTCAGGGCTATTGCAAGGGTGAGAATAATGTATGTAAAAGTACCTTGATATAGTGGGTGTCTGTAAATAGTAGCTAGTATTATTGTTCCAGGCAGAGGCTGTAAAACCTGAAAGGTGGAGGGGTATTTGGATATGGCAAAATCATCTACTAGGGGAAGCCTGATGGTGGAGAGCAGGGACCAGAGTGTGAAGTGCCTTGAATGCCAAGGGACAAATGTTTGGACTTGGTAACAGGGCAGTAGGAGGTGCCAGCGGCTTTTAAACAGGGGAGTCCCTGCCAGATGCCAGGCACCCTGCTAAATTCTACAGGTTTGGGTACTTTGTTCTTACCTGTATGCTGCAGGCAAGGAGCAAAGGCATAAAATTATTTCTGGAGAGGGGTCCCCAATGGAGGCGCTAGGGCAGCATATGGGCCCTGACGCAGCCTGCATCAGAGAAGGCCTCCCTAAGAAAGCACCTTATAAGCTGAGCCCCAAGGAGGAGTGGGAGGCAGCAGAAGGAGCGTGGGGCAGCATCCAGAAGGAGCTGGGTGCATGGCAGGCCTGGAGGGAGGCCTGTGTATCACGGAAACAAGGGGACGGCCCTGGTCTGGGGACCTGGCAGTGGAGATCTCTGTTTGGAAAGAGCGTTCAGAGGTGGCCCTGGGAACAGATCCGAGAGAGGCCGGAAGAGACCACTGCGGAGGCCAAAGCTGGATCTGAAGCTAGGGAAGTTTACGGTCTGGGAGAAGAAGGAAGGCTTCTCGGAGGAGGTGTCAGTAGCAAAAGGCTGGCAGACTGAGGCGACCAATCTGGGTCCCTGAGCTCCGGGACTGCGGGACCCAGCCCACAGGCCAAGTCCTACGTGCTCTGTGTACATTTAGCGCAAACCCCCTCCTTAGAGTTGCCTCCGTAGCTCCTGTACCTGGCGGCTGCGGTCCTCCGCCCAGCCAGCCACAGCCCAGGCTGTCCCCGCCCCCGACTGATGGTCCTGTGCGTTTATTTGCATAATATGCCCCGCCCCCTGTGGACCTAGCAGCCTCCCGCCCTCCAGCCCTTAGGGCGGCCCTGCGCCCCCTGCCGGCCACAGTGGCATCGCAATCCAGTGCCACCCGCTCCGGTCCAGCGCTCCCTGTCAACCCTCGAGGGCGGGCCACCCGGAGCCCCGAAGTTTCTGAGAAGCGGCTTCTCTAACCTGGTGCTTAACTGGGAACCTTCGGCGTCGTCACAAACTCCTTAGCTGGGCGTCCCGGACCCTTCGCCATGTGGGCCCCGATGTCCTCCAACATCTCTCCTGACCCCCTGCATTCAGCCAGCCCCAGATTTTCGGTGCCCACTCAGAGCTGCTCTCTGCGAGGCCTTTGTGCAAGAAAATTCCTCTGCCAGCAATTCGTTTCCCATCGAACGCTCCAGAGGAATTTGGTCAGGGACCGCTGCAATAGCCCCCTCTTCCGGGAAGCCTTCCCGGTTACTCCTTTCAGAACTTCCCAGCTCCCCACGCCTCCGCCGGCCCCACTCCGCCTCACCTCGGTGGGAGTGGTGATCGTCAGCGCACCTGCGGGCGTTTTTTGGACAAAGTTGGGGGTGGAGGGCTCCGACAGGCTCCCCTCACGCTCTGCCTTCCCCACCCGCCCCCTCCCCCCCCCCCCCAGGCCATTTACAAGATGGTTTCGTCCGTGATGAAGATGCCGGAGGACGAGTCGACCCCGGAAAAGAGGACCGAGAAAATCTTCCGCCAAATGGACACAAACAACGACGGTGAGGAGGCAGGGGCGGGCGCGGCGGGCACCACTCCCCCTTCCTGTGCTGCAGCTCTGCTCGGCCACCCCTAGCTGCTGTTGCCTTCTCCCGCCAACACTGCCCCCCTCGCCCCGCAGGCAAGCTGTCCCTGGAGGAGTTCATCCGCGGGGCCAAAAGCGACCCGTCCATCGTGCGTCTGCTGCAGTGCGACCCCAGCAGCGCCTCCCAGTTCTGAGCAAGAGGAACCAGGTTTCCCCTCCCTGCCTTCACTGACCCTCTCCCAGCTGTCAGCTTCCTCGCCCTTGTGTCCATCCAGGCTGGGGGGCAGATGGCCACCCCCAGGGTCTGCACTCTTGGTGGGGGCTCTGGAGAATGGAACCCTGCCTTCCCCCCAAGATCCAAGCCAGCAAGTGGTTAGCACCCTCGCCCCCCGCTCCCCGCCACCCCCCCATCCATCCAGGAGGCAATATCTTCCTTCGGCAGTGATAGAGACAAGGGCTCTGGCCTGGTCTGCCCCTCAGAGTCAGCCCTCCCTTACCTAGATATCAGGACTTAAGCCCCTTTCACCTCCCCTGTATCCCCCAGCCCCCAGCCAGGAGGCCAGACTTCCCTCCCCCAACCATGGAGCAAGCTCCCCCACCTCCACCCCCACCCTTGTAGATCTCAGCCTTGGTGGAGCTGGGAATCACAGCCAGGTAAGGAGCTTGTCTTTTTATTTGGAGGGGAGAGAAGGATTCCAGAGGCCTAGGGGCTTGAGGAGAAACCATCCTTGAGCCATCCTTCCTGGCAGGAGGGCCTCAACCCCGCCTGCTCCTTTCCTTGCTGGCCTGGAGGCCCTGATGCAAGAGGGAAACCTCCTGTTTCCGGCCCCCCAGCTGTGAGGCCCAGGAACCTACGCTTGCGTTTTGGCATTCTGACGAACACAGACCCCTCTGTGTTATCTCTCAGATACACACACAGACCCACAGACAGACGGGCAGACACTCCTGGAGCCCCTCCCCCCCCACCCAAAAGCGTCCTGTATGGAAAAGAACAGACCCCCCCTGGCCACAGCCCTCCCCCGCTGCATGCGCCCACGTGGAGCATCTCTGTTGTTTTTAATGACTTCAGAATAAAGTCTCCTTTCAGTGCAGCGGGCTGGGTGGCCGGAGGAGAGGGGTGAAAACCTCACCCGGGTCCTGGAGTGGCCATTGAGCCCTCTTGGCTGGCTCCAGGAATACTGGCCTGATTGCAGTGCGGACTTGGTTGCAGGGCCCCAGTGGCTACGCGGCCTGGATGAGACATCAGCTGTCAGAGGGTCATGGGCCCCGAGCTAGCATAGGTTGGCAGGTCGGGGTCCTCCACGGGCTCTGGACTCTCCTGCATCTGTGGAGACACCAGAGGCTGCCAGGCCCGCTGGGGCTGGGTTTGGATGTCAGGACATCCAGGAAGTGGGAGGAGGGGAGGAATGGGGGGATCTTTCGGGTGAAGGGACACCATTACTCTCTACTATGCAAGAGGGAGGCCATACGCCTGCAGTGCCCCCAGTTCCAGTCCAGATCCCTCTCCTCCTGCTCAAGACTCATCCTGGGGCTCAGGAGAGCCAAGTGTCAGCTGTGTGACTTCGCTGGGAAAGCTGAGTTCTCCGAGCCTCTGTGTTCTCCCTTTTGTCCTGGGGGAGAAGACTGTTGCCCCAGTTTTCAAGGTGGGGGCTCTTTACAGAGGGGTGGGGGCAGATCAGTCTGAGCCCCCCAGCAGGGGCTCCCAGGGGGTATGGGGGAGTTTTCAGGGCTTGGGGGGGGTGCTGGGTAGCATGCCTTACCATGCGATGGCTGCTTTTCCCCAACCAGGGCCTCAGTTCCAGCAGCTGGTGGGCGAGCTGGGCGGTGCGGACAGCAAACACACTCTCTGCCACACAGAACAGTAACGAGATGCCCCAGAGACACAGGCTGGAGCTCTGCGGGGGACAAGGGGCAGAGATGGCCACCTGGGGTTGGGGAGTGGAGGGTGGGACTCCAAGAGCCCTACCCACCTCTGATGAGCCCCTGGTTGCCCCCCTCCCTCCCCCCGGCCCAGGCCTAAGCACTTACGTAAATGCGTGTAGGGTCGAAGGGACAGTCAGGTGCCAGCGCCAGGCGTTCGGGGCCCCCAAAAGTGCAGGCGGCCAGCAGTGCCCGGCCTTGGGTGGCAAAGGTCATGGCGATCGAAGCCAAGAGGCCGAGAGCACAGGTCAGAGAGAGAAGGGAGCAGGCCACACTCAAGCTAAACACTGTCCAGCGCTAGATAGAGAAGACCACTGGTCAGTGGACATCAGGCCCAGTCCCCTGGACAGCTCTAGCCCCTGTGGGGTCAGTCTTATGCCCTCTAAGCAGGCCAGATCTTTGGAGGTAGCTGCTGCCCTGACCCCCATAGCCCCATCCCAGGAGGTACCACATACCAGGGGGATGCTGGGGAGGTAGCGCGACAACACGATGACTGCAATGCCTGAGGTGATGACCTGCGGGGGAGACTCAGGTCAGCTCTGCCCCCCTCCCCTCGTTGGGGGAGAATGGGCAGGGGGTCCGGCCACTCTCCAATGAAGAGTCCATCATCTCCAACTCTAGCCCTCCAAACCGCCACCCCCTGCTTAGCTTTGGTCTCACCTCCTCCATCTGTTCAGGGGCGCTGTCTCTTCATGGTCCAGCCCCGAAGTGACGCTTCTAAAACACGGTCACTCGCTGCCGACAACCTTCCCTGACTCCCCACTGCCTACAGCTATGTTTCTCAGACCTCTATATCCCAAGGGTCATAGATGTATATCCCAAGGATATACATGACATGTCCCCCTGGAGTGGAAAAGGTTTTGAAAGAAACAAAGTAACTCAACCGGCAAGGAACGAAAAAAACAGCATTGTTATTTTAACATAGACCAGGACACTTTATGGAGTAGAATTCCAAATCGCTAGGAGTATGTTAAACTCTCCCAGGCTTTCAGTGACCTGGCCCCGTCCCATCAGTTTCTCAATTCCACTCTGGGCCAGGCTCTTCCCTCATCACCCTGGATGTGGACACCCACGCAGGGCCTGACCTTGATGCCACCTACACAATGCCTTCTCAGGAACGCCCTTCCGGCTTCTCTTTACCTGCTTGGGTCTCCCTCCTGCAGGCCTCCCTAAACATCCCTGGTCCCAATAGGCGGGGCAGCTCCACTAGTAAGCCCACCAGCTGCCTTCTGGATCTTTTGGGTTCCACTCAGCCAGACTCCCTCCTTCAGTCCCCTCACTTTATCAGGCCTGGGCTGGACCCACAGAAGGCAGCTTAGACTCTGGAGGGCCCAGTAATGCCTATAATTTGCTCTGCAGCCACAAGTAAGTGCCTCAGACTCTCTGGGCTAAGCCTGCTCAGCAGAATGAGCCCCATGGAAAGGACACTGACTTTGGTGTCGGTCATAGATTGCTTCACATCTAGGGTGGCTTCTTTGTATCAGCAGGAGGTTGAGTGAATCCCTGAGTCTCAGTTTCCCCATCTGTAAAGTAGGGATAAGAGTGGCCCTTGCAGGGAGCTGTGGGGATTACTTGAGGAAATGAGAGCACAGCTGAAGTAGTCCACCCCAGAGTTCATCTCTGGTGAACCTTCAACCCTGAGCTCACTGCCTTCCCTGCCTTCCTCACAAAGCTGGTCAGAGGAACAAAGAATAATAACAAGACGTAGCACATATCTGCAGAACCTAGCTCTATTCCACTGACAGAGGCTCCTCTACTTGCTGGGGCCTCTGTTCCTTGCTTATCCAAGGCTTGGGGCCAGCGAGGTGTCTGAGCTTCATTTTGCAGGGAGGGAGCAGGCTTAGAAGGAGAAAGAAGTCCCTCAGCCAGGTGGTGGCAGGGATGGAACTCAGACACTGATGTGACAATGTTCCCCAAAGGCTGCTGACAGCTGGGAAAAGGTTTTGTGAACTTGAGAATACCAGACCCCTTCATTCTTGTATTCATCAGCCAGGTACTGACATCCGGTCATAACCATGACTTCTATTTATTGAGCCCATATCATAGTCCAGGGCTTCCCTGATGGCTATGCCTGCAGAATCTGTCTGCAGTTCCGGAGACCTGGGTTCAACCTCTGGGTGGGGAAGATCCCCTGGAGAAGGGAATGGCAACCCACTCCAGTATGTTTGTTTGTAGAATCTCATGGACAGAGGACCTGGCAGGCTACAGTCCGTAGGGTCACAAAGAGTCGGGCACGACTGAGCAACTAACAGTTTCATTTTCACTTCATGATGAAGGAGTGGGTAGCTATTCTCTTCTTTCAGGGTATTTTCCCAACCCAGGAATCGAATTCAGGTCTCTTGCATTGCAGGCAGATTCTTTACTGTCTGAGCCCCCAGGGAAGCCCGCTTCATGGCAGTCCAGGCCTAATGCTAAAGCTCCTGCTGAGCTGGCTTTTTCAGTGTCTCCAGAGGAGACCATATCTATTCTCACCTCCACACCTTTGCATCTGCCACCCTCTGTACTTGAAATTCCATCCCAGTTTCCTTCCCTACCTGCTGCCCCGGCAGGCTTCCTACCCGGGTTATGGTAACTGTAGCATATCATCTTTGAACTCCTGTTCATCCATCAATACCCACCTCAGGGGCCTCCACCTCTGTGAACACTCCCAAGCTGAGCTGATGCTCCTTCCTTCTTCTGTCCAACGGTGCCTTGACTATTCCCCTGTTGCTATAATAACCCTTGCTTGCAGTAGTGAGGGCTAACTATGTACCAGGCGCTGTGTTGAGGACTTTATGTGGATGATCACATTCAGTACTCATCAGGACCCTCTCAGATGGACAGTGTTACCATCCCCATTTTATAGACGAGGAAGCTGAGGCAAAGAGAGCTTGGGTGACTGGTTGGTAGTGGTGGAACAGGGGTGAGCGCTCAAGGCTCTCTGCCTGCCCACCCCAGGCTGTGGGTGGGGACTCATCAAAGACCCTGCCAGCCCCTGCCAGCCCCCTCCTGCCAGTCATCCTCCCAGCCTGGCCATACCACGATGGCAGAAGTGACAGAGAGGATGTCGACCACGCAGTACTGCAGAGCCACAGCGTCATTGGGGGCAGCCACGTAACGTAGCACGGTGCCGTGGAGGAGAGCGGCTGCGATGAAGCTCACGTGGCCCAGCACGACCAGCACCAGCCCCGTCTTCATCAGTACCTTCCGGAAGTCACCCACGCTCAGGCCACCTGGGAGGGACAGCCACATCAGGGCCATGAGTGGGACTCATTCCGCTGGCAGAGGAGGAAACTGAGGCTCCAGCAGGAGTGATGGACATTAGGTTCTAAATCTATTTCTGGATGATTCAGGGCCAGTAATTTGTCTTCTCTGAGTCTCAGTTTCCTTATCAGGAAAAGGGGTTCACGTTACTTTCATGGGAGTCCTTGGATCACTACGGTTGGAAAAGCATACAGGTGGTACTTAATAATAAGGGGTAATAGTCTTTGTTACAGTGTTCAGGGTCATGAGTGGCACAGTCAGGATTTGAACCCAGGTGTCTAGCTCTAGACCCATAATCCTCTAAGCTCTGCATCCCCTGATTTTTTTCATCCATACATTTGTTACATCAGTGTTCAGTGAGTGCCTGTTCCATGCCAGGTCCTGAGGCACCATAGAGAGCTTGACGGTCCCTGGTCTAGACACCAGGGAGCCCCCAGTTCACTGGGCAGGGATCAGGTACTATGCAGGACTCAGTCTGGTGGCTAGGACCTGGCACACAGTAGGGACTCAGCTCACAATTGCTGAACAGACTCAGGGCAAGAAACTCAAGCTTCTGAGTCTCCCATTTCCCCATGTGCAAAACGGGAAGAATAACAATTGTTTCCCAGTGGGGAAAGAGGGTCTCCATGAGAAGACAGATGGGAAAGGAGGGCATACCCTGGGTGCAAGGACACTGGGCAGGGACACAGCATGGCAGGGAGGCTGGGGCCAAAAGGACATCATATGCAAATCCGATCTGAGTGTCCACCAGTGGCTGCTCAGCTCCTATCTGCACACCCCCAGGACCAGGGAGCCCTCCTCCTGGCTGTTCCAGATAGCTGGTGCCTGGCTCTGCATATGATGGTCCCTGGACCCACCAGCCCATTCACTCTAGCCAGCTCTGTGAGACTGAAAGACTGGCCTGGCCCCTAGAACAAGCCCCGCTTCTTCCTTTAGCTGCTCCTTGTGGAGCCTCTGAGTCCCTTCCCAGACCTCCATGTCCCCATCCGTGGCAGAAAGGAGGATTGGGTCATGTTTCATATATGGGGGGTTTGCAGCAAGAAAGAAAAAAAGGAAAGGCAGGAGGGTAGGAAGGGAGGAATCCCTAGATTGGGTGTTCTTGGGGGCCCTGTGCCAAGAGGAGGCCCCCAGGGAGCAGGGAGGGCTGGAGCTATTCAGTCACAGCCCCTCTTCATGACCCCCCACCAGCCTCTCTCCTTTCTGGGCCCCAGTTTCTTTCCCCCAGAGGTAGAGTGGGAAGGGGTTGGCCTAACCGGCTTCTGAGACCCCTGTAGCCTGCAGGACACTCTGGAGCTGTACCAGATCTAGGAGAAGCAGAGGGCAGATAACAGGCGGGACAGCCACCGTCAGACTGGATGGCGTCATGAAGATTAAGTGCTGGTCAAACAGGAAGGGGCATGGCAGCCTCGTCCCAGGAGCCTGACCCACTTCACCTGGTCCACCCACCTCCCTGGCCACCCAGACACACCAAGTGGGCTCATGAGCAACAGCATCCCAGGACCAAGACTTGGTCAAATCGGAGGTACAGTGCCAGCATGGGACTGTACTTGGATCACTGGACAGAGTCTCGGGGCAGTCCTTCTGAAGGTTCTAGGAGGGGGTGCTACCCTCACCACTTTACAGGGGAGGAAACCGAGGCTCGAAAGTTCTCTCCGTTAGAGAGTAGGGATTCACCAGACCTGTCCTATGCCCGCGACCAGCATCACTGAGTCCAGGGAGTGAGGGGAGGGGACCCGTCTGTCTCACTCCTCTGTCTGGATCTGGAGAGCAGAGGGCAGGGAAGCCGGAGCCCTTTGTGAGGCTAAGGGAGCCAAGGGCAGGCAGCCTCGGGTTCAGAACTCCCTGGGCTCTGGATACCCTCCCTCCACTCTGGCTTCTGGGGAGCAGGCGCCGCTTTCCTCCCATGGGGGTGCGGGGGGTGGGGGGGTCCCTCCTCCGCAAGAAAGGAAAGTGCAAGCCGGCAGGGTGCGACTCCACCTCGGGAAGATACCAGCAGCCCGCCTCTCGCCAGCTCAGTGCGGGGAAACTGAGGCCCAGAGCAGAAAGTGACTCGCAGAGAAGGTGGCCCGGACCGCGGGGGTTCCGGGCGCCCACTACAGTGCTCCGCCCCTGCGGGAGGATTTGGGGCGAGGTTGGGCCTCCCCGGCGGTCCCCCGATCCCCTACCCCCACCCCCGGCGCTCACCCAGGCGCAGACACATCTCGGCTCCGACGCCGCGTCTCCGCGGCGGCTTCAGCGGGGCTCCATCCCGGGCCGCAGCCGCCGCGCGCCCTGCAGAGCCCGCGCCGCACCCACTTCCCGCCGGGAGCCCCGAGCTCCCGGCGCCCGGCCGGCCTCCCTTCCCGTCACCCCCCGGGCGGCCCGGCCCCGGGAGAGCCCCGGCGGCTCATTTACATCCTGGGCCGGTCCGACCGGCTGGACAGCCCTTCCAAGGTCCGCCCGGCTGATTCACAGCGCTGGCCCCACCCACCTGCGCCGGCCTCGGATGCCGGCCAGCGCCGGCCACCGACTCCTCTAGCCCACCCCACTCCAGGGATGCCCATTTTACAGATGGAATCTGAGGCCTAGAGGAACTGCGATCGTCCAGGCTAGGGTGTGAGATGGGGGCCTGATGCGTGGTTGTCCTGACGGGTGGTCACATGGATCGGAAAGGCCCTGGGTGACGGCTGGGAATTCACTTCTTTCTATAGGGTGGGAAAACGGTGAGTGATGAAAGAGAACTGCCTAGAGAATCGGGGAGTGACCTCGACCTGCTGCGAGACCGCAGGTAAATCACATTTCCTGCTGCCTCGGCCTGGGATCCTTCTGTGCCCCACACTGAACAAGGCACTTGACTTGTGGGGTGTGGTTGTTGGGGTGTCTCTGTTCTCTTCTCAGAAAATCCGGGATAATAATTCTTGTCCCCTAAAGTCGTGAAAGTGAAGTGAAAGTCGCTCAGTCGTATTCGACTCTTTGGGTCCTGATGGAATGCAGCCTGCCAGGCTCCTCTGTCCATGGAATTTTCCAGGCTAGAGTCCTGGAGTGGGTAGCCATTCCTTTCTCCAGAGGATCTTCCCTACCTAGGGATCAAACTTGGGTCTCCTGCACTGCAGGCAGATTCTTTACAATGAAGCCACAAGGGGAGCCCTGAGTTGTGAAGTACAAAAAAGGGGTGAGAAAGCGCTTTGAAAACCCTCCAGAGTATGTTTACAGACAAAGTGCAGAGCTAGTAGGAGCACGTAATAGGAGTTGTACTATTCCTGACTGCTGGTTACTGTACCTCTTCAATGTACCAGGATGACCTGAGTCCTCCTTTCCTTCATCCTCAACATGTAGAAATGGACTCAAGCAAGAGCGTCCAGGGGAAGTGGGGAAGGAGAGGTTCTCTGTGCTCATATTCTCAAATGTGGTGGGGCTGTGGCTGCCTGCCTGTGCTCTCAGCTCTCAGGCAGGCCTCTGGGAGGCACTTTTATGGTCTCCAGGCAGCATCAGTTCACAGTCTGCACCCTGCACCCCTCTGGTCAGTGGCCTTGAGAGCAGGAGCTGGCTTGATGCATCTAACACCAGCTATCCGCTGATGCCGGTGCCTTGTGTGCGGGGCACACAGTTTACAGATGACCAAGTCCATCTCCCAGGGGCTGCCCTGGAGAGTGCGTGTGAGCACTGCAAAGCCAATGTCAGATCTCACTCGTGTGCATGTGTGTGGTTCCCTATCCGTATCAGGCAGTTCCCTTGCCACTGAGCCCATTTGGGGCGGTCTGGAATGAGGCTGGGGACCCAGACGTTGTAAATGTCATTGCTTACAAATGAATAAAAGAGAATTCTCTCTTTCTAACCTTAGAGCAAAACTGAGAGTTAAATATTATTACTCCATTTTACAGATGAGAAAATTGAGCCGCAGAAAGGTAAAGTGGCTTTTCCAATAGCACACATCTATCAATGGTAGAACTGAGACTTGAATCCAGATCTATGTAACTCTGAAGGCTGCTTCTGAGTGAAGTGGGGGATGAGAGGGCATAGTCTCCAGGGAGTGGGCCTGCTCTCTGGGACCTCTGAGGAGGGAACCACCCACCTTTTGCTCCTCTGACCCAGTTTCTTGGCCATGGCCCAGCCTTAGCCGCCTGAAGTTATCACCACTTCTCTTCCTTATTGCCAAGCGGCCAAAGTTCATTCATCTGAGTTGCCCAGTGTCCCTTGCCTGTGCCCCACCCTTCTGCACACTGGCCTAGGTTTCTGGGGTTCTGGGAAGAAGCCTAGACTAGAGCGCTAGCCCCCTATGCTCCACCAACTCACTATGACACTCTGGGAGCTCACTATCCTTCTCCAAGCCTCAGTTTCCCCATCTGTCAAATGGAGATAGTGATAGCCTTCTCAGATTTCTGAGAGGTAAAATGACTTGAGAGATATGAGAGTGGGTTGAAACCTAACCAGAGAAATATAAACAGAAATTCTCTTTCTTCCTAGAACATTTAACAACCAGGTGTGGCCCAGTACACTCAAATTGAACTCTGGGTCCTTCCCATAGGGCTGCTCAGCTGGGAAGGGGTTCAGGCTTCCAGTCCCTGAGTGAGTCCTCTTCATCTTAGCAAGGCTTTTCCCTCCCTGATTATTAGAACAGTTCCTGCCTGTAAGTAGAACGATCACACACACACCCTACCATATTCAGTTTTGTGTGTGTATATAAACACACACACATAAAACAAAAAGCCAAGTGATCAAGCTTGTCTGAGAGAAGGAGGTGGTTGAAGGGGACTTAGGCATGTTTACAATGACCAAGTCTACATGGTGTGAATGAGGGATTTGTTATTCTGTGTAGTTTTTCTAGCTTTTACCTTTCTGTTTATCTTGTTTATATATTCATTTATGTTTAGACCATCCCGAGTTCACGTGTGATCTTAATTCCCCAATCAGGGATCAAACATCACCCCCTGCCCCCGCCCTCCCTGCACTGAACGCGTGGAATCCTAACCACTGGAGATTTTTTTAAAAACTTATTTGTAGAAAACTTAGAGGAAAAATGGGAAAATATAAAGAAAAAATTGGAGCTACTCATAACCCTCTCTGCCCCCACAGATAACCATGGCTTACATTTTGGAGGGTTTTCTCCTGAGCACCTATGTAATTTTCTCCTTCTCTGTGACTTCTGCCACTTGGCTTTACTCTGCCTCCCCTTCTCATCACCTTGGTCTGTTGCCCTCCATGTCACCCGCTTCTATCTGTCAAGGACTTGGGTTTCCAGATCTAAGTCTGGCAATCATTCCTCATGTCCTGCTCATCCATGTGAAGGACCCTCTAATACCCTCCCTTGACCTTCATCATGACCCCAGTTATTCTCTCCGGGTTCAGGTTTTGAATGGTCCCTTTTGAAATCCCAGCCTCGAGCATCCCACAAAAGCCTGCCTTGCATTTTACATCTTTTGACTCCCATGGCCTCGTACTCTGACCTCCCAGAGGCCACTGGCCCATTCTGTTCTCTTCTGTTCAGTTAACCACCTCCTGACCTCTTGGCACCAAATTTACATCACAAGGTTAGCATCTAAAGGCCAGCTCAGCTGTCCAGGTGAGAAATGAGATGTATAGGAGACTTGGACTTGGACCAGGATGGTGGCTGTGAAGATGGAGAGAAGAGGGAAGAATTAAGATTTATGATTCGGATGCATGTTAAAATTTGAAAAGCACTGTTCTGAATCCACTCGCCTTATTCCTTCTCTCAGTCACTCCTCCAGCTCCACATGGACCACACTTCATCTCTCATCCTCTTCATTTCTGCCAAGTCTTTCCCATCAGCCAATAAACATACCCAAGTCTCTTCTATCCTAAAAAAACACACGTTCCTTTGGCTCCCTTTACATTTCTAGTTACTGCTTTTTAACTTTCTCTCCCTTCCTCTCCAAACTTCTGGAATGAATTATCTTTACACGCTGTTTCCATCTTCTCAACTCCCATCTCCTCCTCAATCCACAGCAGTTCGATTCAGCCCTCCACTGGAAGAGACCTCATTCTAGGTCACCAGTGACTGCCGACCACACTGAATCCAGTGAAACCATTCAGTCCCTAACTTACTGTTATCAGTCACTCTCTCCATACTCTTGTTACGCACCTCCTCCCTGGATTTCTTCCTACCTCTGGTATTCCTTCTCAGTCTCCATTTTGGACTTTTTGTTATCAGCTCAACTCTTAAATATTGGTATTCTTTTGTATCCTTTCTGCCTCCTTTATGGGTCCCATTGGTTATTTCATGTAGTCTCATGGCTCCCCTTTTATTTGATGATTCTCCCAGACTAGAGAGCTTCCTTGAGGATCAGACTTAAATATCCAGTGATTTTACCTCTCCACCTGGGTATCCAGTCACCTCATGCTGAACATGTACCAGCTTTCCCCCCAAACTGCTTCTTGTGTTTTCCATTTCAGTAGGTGGCATCACAATGGACGCAAGCCAAAAACCCGGGAGTCTTTCTCTATGCTTTCCTCTTTCTATGTAAGTCAATTGTCAAGTCCCGCCGATTTACATCACAGATATTTCTGTAACTAGTGTTTTCTCCTTGTCTCTGCTACTACTGTCCTTGTTCAAGCAGCATTTCTTACTCCCAGCTGGTTTTTCATACTACTGAGTAATCTTCCTAAAGTATAAATCAGATCACATCACTCTTCTTCTTCTTCTTTTTTAGGATTTGGAAAGATCCAGTCTGTTCTTTTTTCTCTTGGCAGGTTTTACTTATTTATTTTATTTTTGGCTGTGCTGGGTCTTTGTTGCTGTTTGGGCTTTTTTTCAATAATTGTGGCAAGCGAGGGGCTACTCTCCAGTTGTGGTGTGCGGGTTTCTCATTGCAGTGGCTTCTCTTGTTTGGAAGCACGGGCTCTAGCTTGCACGGGCTTCAGCAGTTGCAGCACGTGGGTTCAGTGGTTGCAGCCCCCAGGCTCTAGAGCATGGGCTCGGTAGTGGTGGCACATGGGTTTAGTTGCTGCTCCGCATGTGGGATCTCCCTGACCAGGGATCGAACCCGTGTCTCCTGCATTGGCAGGCAGATTCTTTACCACTGAGCTACCAGGGAAGCCTGATCATGTCACTCTTCTGCTTAAAATCAGTAACATAAAAGAAATTAATTAAGACAAATAAATGGAAAGACTTCCGTGTTCATGGATTGTAAGCCTTATTATTAGGATAGCAATTCTCTCCAAACTGATCTACAGATTCATTGCAATCTCTCTCAAAATCAAAGTTGCCGCTTTTTTTTTTTTTTTGCAGAAATTGACAAGCTGATCTTAAAATTCATATGGAAATGCAGAAGTCTAGAATAAGCCAAAATATCTTGAAAAAGAAACAAATTGGAGGAATCACATATTTCAATTTCAAATTTTACTATTATATAAAACTAGAGTAATCAACACAATGTAGTGCTGGCATAAGACCTAATAATTCAACGAAGTAGAATTGAGAGACCAAAAATAAAGACGCTAAAAATAAAACAGAAATAAAAATACACATGGTTGGCTAATTTTTGACAAGGGTACCAAGATGATTCAAGGTAGGCAAAAATGTGTTTTCAACAAATAAAGCTGGGACAACTGTGTATCCACGTACAAATGAACTCGTACCTTGTACCACATGCAAAAGTTAACTCAAAATGAATCAAAGATCTAAAGGTCAGTGCTAAAACAACAAAACTCTTAGTTAGAAGAAAACATAGGCATAAGTCTTTGTGACCTTGGATTAAGAATGGTTTCTTAGATATGACACCAAAAGCACAAAGAAAAGATAAGTTTGACTTCATCAAAATTTAAAACCTCTGTACTTCAAAGGACTTTATCAAAAAAGTGGAAAGCCAACCCACTGACTGATAGGAATTGTTTGCAAAGCATTTAACTGATAAGGGTCTAGCATCCAGCATACAAAAAAGAATTATTACAACTCAACAGTATAAATTGGCAACTGAAAAGTAGGCAAGGAATTCAAAGAGACATTTCTCCAAAGAAGGTTTGCATGTGTGTGTACTTATTCGTGTCTGACTCTTTGCGACCCCATGGACTATAGCCCGCCAGGCTCCTCTGTCCATCGGATTCTCCAGGCAAGAATATAGGAGTGGGTTGCCATTTCCTCCTCCAGGGAATCTTCCTGACCCAGAGATTGAACCTGTGTATCCTGCATTTGCAGGCAGATTCCTTACCACTGAGCCACCTGAGAAGCCCAAATAGAAGGTATACAGATGGCCAATAAGTACATGAAGATACTCATCATCATTGGTCAGTAGGAGAATTCAGATAATATCTCTATAATAAGATAATTGAGGGCGTGGAGACAGTGGAAGCTTCAGGTACTGCTCGTGGATGTGTAACATGGTCCAGGTATTTTGAAAAACATACGTATGTACTCAAGAGACATAAAGACATATATTCACACACGAAAAATTGTACTTGAATGTTCAGAGCAGCTTTTCTCATAATTATAGCACTACATCCAGAATAGGAACCCACACTCTCTGCCTTCTTCCCCATTATCATAAATGAAGTCTTCTTGCTCCTTTATTTTTAAAAAAATATTTTATTTATTTATTTTATTTTTGGATGAGCTGAGTCTTTGTTGCTACACTTGAGCTTTCTCTAGTTGCAGAGAGCTGGGGCTACTCTCTAGTTGTAGAGGCCTTGCATGGGCCCCTCACTGCGGTGGCCTCTCTTGCTGTGGAGCGCAGGCTCTAGGGCGGGTGGGATTCAGTAGCTGGGACTCATGCGCTTAGTTGCCCCGTGGCATGTGGAATCTTCCCAGACCAGGGATTGAACCCAGGTCCTCTGCTTTGGCAGGTGGGCTCTTCACTGCTGGACCATTAGGGAAAACCACTTTTGCTCCTTTCCAAGACTGAACTCTCTCCTTATCAATGGATCACTCCAATCAATGCCCAAACTGCTGTGTATCTCCCACTTAAAACAATACAAAGCAAAACCTTCCTGAACTCTATCTGCCCTCCAGTTACCACTCATTTTTTCCACTCCCTTCCTATGTTTTCAAATCTCATCACTTTCCAACCCATTCACTCTCTGTGGGCTTCTAACCTCACCACTCTACTGAAGCTGCTCCTGCCACGGACATGCATGTTTTCCATGTTGCCAAATCCAGCAGTCACTTTTCTGTTCTTATCTTAGATGTCTCAGTAATGGTCAACCAAGGTCATTTTTGCATCTTGCTTAAAACATGCTTCCCTTGGTTCTGTGATTCTGCACCCTTCAGATTTTCCTCCTACTGCTGTAGCTGTTTATTCTTTGTCTCTTTCATTTATGTATGGTTTTGTTTATTTATTTGTGGCTTCGCTGGTGGCTCAGAGGGTAAAGGGTCTGCCTGCAATGCGGGAGACCTGGGTTCAATCCCTGGGTTGGGAAGATCCCCTGCAGAAGGAAATGGCAACCCACTCCAGTATTCTTGCCTGGAAAAATCCCATGGACAGAGAAGCCTGGTACAGTCCATAGGTCGCAGAGTCAGACATGACTAAGTGACTTCACTTCACTTTCACTTTGTTTGTTTATTAATTTTTGGCTGTGCTGGGATTTCACTGTTGCAAGGACGTTTCTCTAGTTATAGTGGGTGGAAGCAGTGCACCGGCTTCTTATCATGGTGGCTTTTCTTGTTTCGGAGTTTGGGCTCTAGGGGGTGCTGGCTTCAGTAATTGTGGCTCACTGGCTCTGGGGCACAGGCTTGACAGTTTTTGCGCAGGGGCTCAGTTGCCCCATGGCATGATCCTCCCTAACCAAGGATCAAACCCGTGTCTCCTGAATTGGCAGGCAGATTCTTTACCACTGAGCCACCAGGGAAGCCCTGGTTGTTTAGTTGATTTCCCTCTCCTGGATTCGGACCTCTAAGTCTAGTTTTCAATTCCCCATTCTAAGGTCAAACCCTTGATCTCGTCATTTTCAATGACCATATTAACTCTAAGACCTTATGTTTCAGCACTCTGACACCCTTCTCCTATCTTTCCGGCTTTGTTGTTGTTGTTGTTCAGTTGCTAAGTCATGTCTGACTCTTTGTGACCCCATGGACTGCAGTATGCCAAATTCCTCTGACCTCTATTATCTTCCAGAGTTTGTTCAAATTCACATCCATTGAGTTGGTGATGCTATCTATCCATCTCATTCTATGCCCCCTTCTTTCACCTTTAATCTTTTCCAGCATTAGGATCTTTTCCTGTGAGTTGGCTCTTCACATCAGGTGGTCAGAGTATTGGAGCTTCAGCTTCAGCATCAGTCTTTCCAGGGAATATTCAGAGTTGATTTCCTTTAGGATTAACTGGTTTGATGTCCTTGGAGTCCAAGGGACTCTCAAGAGTCTTCTCCAGCACCACAGGTTGAAAACATCAATTCTTTGGCACTCAGCCTTCTTTGTGGTCCAACCCTCACATCCTTACATGACTATTGGAAAAACCATAGCATTGACTATACGGACCTTTGCTGGCCAAGTGATTTCTCTGCTTTTTAATATGCTATCTAGGTTTGTATAGCTGTCTTTCCAAGGAGCAAGCATCTTTTAATTTCATGGCTGCAGTCACTGTCTGAAGTCACGTGGCTACACCCTGTGGCACATGGATCTTAGTTCCCCAACTAGGGATCAAACCTCTGCACCTTGCATTGGAATCACCAAGTCTTAACCACTGGACTGCCAGAGAAGTCCCTCTCTTTTTTTCTTTCAAGGTGCCAAAGTAGATTGTCTCAGGATCTTTGCTGTTACTCTGTCCTCAAATCTTCAGGGAGGTTTTCTCTGTCTCACTGTCTAAATCAGTGCTATCTAGTAGAACCTTTTGCCATCATGGAAAGGCTCCATATCTGTACTGTCCAATATGGTGGCCACTGCGTTTCCCTGCTGGTTCAGCAGTAAAGAATCCCTGGGTCAGAAAGATTCCCTGGAAGAGAAAATGGCAATCCACTCCACTGTGGTGGCCACTAACCACACATGGTTATCAAACACTTAAAATGTGGCTATTGTGACTAAGAAATTGAATTATTTAATTTGCTTAATTAAAAATTTAAATTTAAACAAGGAAGGGGATTTGTGGATATCATATTTTAACCATGAAGGTAAATTACCCCCAAGACTCTTTCTGTTAAACTATCCAGGTTTCTTTTCTTTTTTCCTTTAATTTTAATGGAAAATAATTGATATATATCACTATATAAAGCTTAAGGACTACAGAGTTTTACTTTCTCCAAGGTACTTTTCTCTAGGTGAAATAACCTTATTCATTTATTGATTTATTCTACTCTTTCTATGAGAATGTGGCCATATGAGAGCAGAAGCCTTGAGTATCTCATGTAAAACTCACCACCCAAAATTCAGGGCCTGGGGACTTCACTGGTGGTACAGTGGATAAGAATCCTTCTGTACACAGTGGGGGAAGGAGAGAGTGGGGCGAATGGAGAAAGTAGCATTGGCATAAATACACTACCATGTGTAAAATAGATAGCCGGTGACAAGTTGCTGCATTACACAGGGAGCCCAGCCTGGTGTTCTGTGATTACCTAGAGGGGTGGGAGGCTCAAGGGGCAGGTGATAAATATATAATTATGGCGAATTTGCATTGGTGTATGGCAGAAACCAACACAACATTGTAAGGCAATTTCCTCTCAATTTAAAATAAATTTTAAAAAAGAAAGGAATCCTCCTTTCCAATGCAGGGAACACTGGTTCAATCCCTAGTCCAGGAAGATCCCATGCACTGTGGCACAACTAAGCCAGAATGCCCAACTACTCAGGTCCGTCCGCCCTGGAGCCTGTGCTCCTCAACAAAAGAAAGAAACCTCTGCAATGAGAGGCCCACACACGGCAATGGAGAGTGGTCCCATTTGCTGCAACTAGAGAAAGGCTGTGCTTAACAACAAAGACCCAGCATAGCCAATAATCAAAACAAGTAAACAAACAACAACAAAGAACTCAAGACCTGGATTGGTGTCAAGGAAATGTAGGTGCCTGATTTGTTGTTTTTCAGTCCTCAGTCATGTCTGACTCTTTGCAACCCCGTGGACTGCAGCACACCAGGCTTTCCCATCCTTCAGTATCTCCCTGAGTTTGCTCAAACTCATTTCCATTGAGTCAGTGATGCCATCCAATCGTCTCATCCTCTGTCACCCTCTTTTCTTCCTGCCCTCAATCTTTCCCAGCATCAGGGTCTTTTCCAATGAATGGGCTCTTCACATCATGTGGCCAGCATATTGGAGCTTCAGCATCAGCATCAGCATCAGTACTTCCGATGAGTATTCAGGGTTGATTTCCTTTAGGATTGACTGGTTGGATCTCCATGCAGTCCAAGGGACTCTCAAGAGTCTTCTTCAGCACCATAGTCCGTACATGACTACTGGAAAAACTATAGCTTTGACTAGATGGACCTTTGTTGGCAAAGTGATGTCTCTGTTTTTTAATATGCTGTCATGATACATATTTGTTAACTGATGAATAAAGCATTAAGATTGTGGTTCTCTAAGCATGGCCTACAAACCTCTGAGGATCCTCAGGATCTTATTATGGGGTCTGTGAAGTCAAAACTATTTTCATAATAATTCTAAGATGTTGTTTTGTGGTTTTGATGGTGGAAAACCAATGGCAGGTCAAAAATAACTGGCCCCTTAGCACTAAACAAGGCAGGACTTAAGGCCACCCTTGTAGTCATTGTATCCCGAACTGGCATGCACGCACAGCAACAGAAGTAAATATACCAGATTCACTTAAGAATGACTTGATGAAGCAGTAAAAATTATTAACTTTATTAACTCTCCACCCTTGAGTATATTTCTTTTAAATATTTTGACAGAATGGGAAGAATTCTGCTGTCTGCCTAAGTACCATGGTTGTCTCCAGGAAAAGCACTTGTGCAATTGTTTGAGTTGCAAGCTGAACTAGCTGCTTTTTTTTCATGAGCACCATTTCTACTTGAGAGAAGGATTGAAAGACATACTATGGTTATGCAAATGTAGTTTTTTGCAGACATTTTCTCTAAAATGAAGGAAGAGAGCTGTCAATTCAAGGGGAAAAAATTGACAATATTTGCTGTCAAAGAAGAAATTTGAGCTTTTGAGTGGAAATTAGATTTTTGGAAAATTTGTATCCACTGCTGTGAGCTTAGCAGCTTCCCAATACTTAAAGACTTTCAGTGGTGACACTAATGTATATGATATTTTATGTTGTTAAACAAAATGTGTCAACATTTGGAAGATCTGTGTAACTTAGTGAACCAATACTTTGCAAGTGACTAACATGTGATGGTACAAAATCATACACAAGTAAAGGATGAATTCAAAGTGCAAGATAGACCAATGTGGTTTTTTTTGCCCATTTTCAAATTTATTTAAAATTTTTTGACTGTGCTGGGTCTTCTTTGTGGAGGGTGGGATTTCTCTAGTTGTGAGCTGGGGGGCTACTGCTCTTTGGGTGTGGTGCATGGACTTCTTGTTGCTGTGACATCTCAAGTTGTGGAACACGGGCCCTAGAGTGCCCAAACTTCAGTAGTTGTGGTGCATGGGCTTAGTTGTTCCCTGGCGTTAGGGATCTTCGCAGACCAGGGATTGAAACTGCATTGGCTGGAGAATTCTTAACCACCAGGCCACTAGGGAAGTCCCAGACCAATGTACTTCAATGTAATGAAAAGTTGACCAATAATGGTTTCAGATTCCACATGGAAACTAAATTTTACAAAACTGTCATTTGTTGAGTTTAGGTATAGAATCAAGGAAGAATATCCACAATTATCTGAATATCCTTTTAATATACTCCTCCTTTTTCCAGTTATATACCTGTGTGAGGCTGAATTTTATTTCATGTTTTAATGTTCACAGCAGCTTTATTTGTAAAACCCCAAACTGAAAACCCAAATGTGCTCAGTCGCTCGGTTGTGTCCAACTCTTTGCAGTCCCACCAGGCTCCTCTGTCCATGGAATTTTCCAGGCAAGAATACTGGAGTGGGTTGCCATTTTTTTACTCAAGGGAATCTTCCTGACCCAGGAGTTGAACCCACATCTCCTGCATCTCCTGCATTGGCAGGCATATTCTTTACCACTGAGCCACCTGGGAAGCTCAAATAGCCTCCAACAAACGAACAGACAAGCAGACGAGGCTGAATATTTTTTATATACTTCAACCAAAACAACACAGCTCAATATATTGAATAAAGAAGCAGATATGGGAATTCTGACTGCCTTTTATTAAGTCAGACATTAAAGAGATTTGCAAAAATGTCAAACAATGTCATTCATTTCACTCATCTTTTTGATTTGCAAAATGTAATTACTTTTCATAGAAAAGGGTATTATTTATTTAACATTGAGGGGTTTGTTATTTTCAGGTAAATAATTTTACTACTTTCAGATAAATAATTTTTAAAAATTCTTAATTTCTAACATCACAAATATCAATAATGTAACCCACATCAACAAAACTCTCTTTCAGGTCTTCAATTTTTCAGAGTGTATAGGGATCCTGAGACCAAAAAGTTGTGAAACACTGCTATAGATAAGCAATAAATCTGATCAGTCTCTAACACCTTGGTACACTGATGAAGGGGACACGAAGTCGTTATAAATAAGCAACCTCATTTTGAACGGGAGGAGGGGCAACGACACCTACTGGTCTTTGGTGTGTATTGGGTGTGGCAACCTGCAGATTAAGAGCAGCCAGAATCCCCTGCCTTGGTAGAATGAGGCAGTCTGGATGCTCTGCCATACTGAGAGATCTCTCTAGCTAACATAACTGCAGATACATCTCACGAGGATTTTGAGGATTTCTGGTATTGTTTGGAGCCAAGACACTGCTTCAGGGATTGATCAATTACAGGATTCCACTGACAATGAAATGTAGCCGGACACTATGTTCCTTTCCCCCACATCCTCCATCTGCCTTTTGTCTGCAGAAAATCTTCGGCCCAAGAATGAGTTTAATATAACTACAGAAAAATTAATAAGCATAATCAAATAAAACCAATGAATTAAAATAAGTAAGTACAAATTGGGCTTCCCTGGTGGCTAAGTCGGGAAAGAATCCGCCTGCAATGCGGGAGACCTGGGTTGGATCCCTGGGTTGGGAAGATCCCCTGGAAGAGGGCATGGCAACCCACTCCAGTATTCTTGCCTGGAGAATCCCCATGGATGGAGGAGCCTGGCAGGCCACAGTCCATGGGGTCGCAAAGAGTCGGACACAAAAATAAAACTATATATGATCTAAAATTTTTAGAAAAGGAGTAAGTTTAATCAGAGAAGTGAGAAAATGAAACAAAGGAAAAGCATCAAAGGAGACCAGATAGTAACAGTTTAGTCATTAAGCAAAGTCAAGGACCTTTATTCCTTCTCCAGCACTGTAGATAAAATTCTGAGCCATATCCTGTGAACTGAGTGTAGCTACTGAGACTCCCACAGGTGGAAGAAGTTAACTACATGATGCCCGGACTGCAGCCATCACATAAAGCTGCCACCACACCGAAACTCGGCGTTAAGAAAATGGAAACAAAAGACAGCCTGGAACTGAAGATTAGCTGTACTTAAAACAATCAAAATGACGCTGGTCAGACTATCACGTGACCAATTTCAAGAGGACTGTCAGAGCGACTGTACTGTTTCTACATGTAGCCCCTGCCTCCATCTATAAAGCTTTTGCCCACTGATTGTCAGTGGGGTGGATTTTGCCTTTGAACTGGCGTCTGCCCTCCCCCTCCCTCCATTGTGGGCATCTGAAATAAAGTAAACTTTCCTTTCCACCAGCCTTACCTCTTTATTGGCTTCTGAGCAGTGAGCAATTAAACCCCACTTTCAGTTATACCAAGACTGGGTTTCTCTCACAGAACCACTCCTTTAAAAGATGTGTAAGTTTTCTGGCTATTCATATTTGGATAATTCCATGGGTTAATAACCAAGTCAGAAGAATGATGAGGGACTTTCCTTGTGGTCCAGTGGCTAACACAATGCCTTCCCAATGCAGGGGGCTGGGGTTCGATCCCTGGTCAGGCAACTAGATCCCACATGCCATAACTAAGAGTTTGCATGCCACAACTAAGATTCTGCATGGCACTAAGACCCAGCAAACAGCCAAATAAATAATTTTTTAAAAAGAATGATAAATTATGGTCCCTGAATCTAGACTTTGATCTTGGTATACAGGCTCTTAGCAATAGGACCTCCCAGTCCTCAGCTCAGAGACTTCAGCTTCACCTCTGCCTTGGAGCCATTGTGAACACCCGGCGTGGGGGCTCGGCACAGCTGGTTTCCCTGACCCCTAGGCTGCATCCCAATGGAAGGCTCTTTACAAAGGGTGACTGTCTTTTTAGTAGGCAGGTAGGAAGGGCTTGGGAGGAGTTGTATTTCCTGCCTCCCTGTCTTTATTCCCACTCACTTTAGCTTTGACATGAATAGATGAGCTTTTTCAGTCTTGCAAAGCATGTGATCATCAGACTCTGCATCAGCTTGGATTGCTGGCTACAGGCTGTCTTTCTCAGCAAAGCTGTAGGCACTTAAGCTCAGAGGTCAGGCTGCCTGGATTCAAGGCAGAGCTCTAGCCCTGTCTAGCTTTATGATCTTGGGCAAATTCTTTTGCACCTCGGTTCCTCAATTGTAAAATGGGAAATAACAATGGTACCCATTTCTTTGTGTTCTTATGAAGATTAAGTGAGTTAATGTGTGTGAAGCACTTAGAGACTGGCACATGATGAATGCTTCAGAAATGTTAGCTTTTATTCTTGATTATTCTTTCTGCAGAATTTATCTCTTTGGCTCTGAACTCAAGGCTTGGGAAAATAGCCAACACACACAACCTCCTGACATCTCTTTACCAAGTCCCCAGGACTCCCGCCTATGTTAAACACATGGTCTGAGATTCAGGAGCCCCTGGCCTTGCAGCTGAATTACAGGGAATGCTTACATCCTAGCCTCCTGGGAATGGAAAATCCCAGGTTATTCCCAACAGTTGGAAAATCCCATCTGTACCCCACCTCAGCTCGGTCAATTCTGCGTGTCAGGGACATCACTAGCAACACTCCACTTCTTATAATAGTCAGAACTTCACTTGCAGGTGACAGAATCTTGACAGAAACAGGCTTTGGGTAGGAGGAAGGAATTTGTTGGATTACAGGAGGCCTTAAGCACGGTTAGATCCTGGCATTAAAACGATGTCATTTAGGGAGTTCTCTGCTGGTCTAGTGGTTAGGATTTAGTTTTCACTACTACAGCCTAGGTTCAATCCCTGTTTGGGGAACTGAAATCTTGCAAGCTGCACAGCACAGTCAAACAACAACAAAAACCTCAGTGTCATCTGGTATGTTCAAAGGTGCCTCTGTCTCTTGTCCTCACTCCATTTCTCAGCTCTGTCTTCCTCTGTGCTGGTGGCAAAGATCAGGCAGTCCCTGTCCGTGTAGTGGAAGATCTATGCTTACAATTTCCCAGCTTTGGAACCCCAGCAGCAAGCACCCTCTATTCCCCTGGAATTCCAGAAAAGCTTGGTATTGATTGCCTTTAACTTCTCCAGATGGAGCTGTGTTCCTTAGCTTTAGTAACATCCCAGAGTGACATCACATGTGGCCTCAGAGGACTGAAACTGCAAAGCCAGGGAAAGGAGGAAAAGCTTGATATTTATCAGCCATCTATTCGGTGGTGGGCATCTCCTATCTTCTCATGGTAAAGATGATCCCTTTGGGGGAAGGTAACTAAATCCCATGGTGGTCTCCACTTTCCTCCAAGCTGAGAGCAGAGGGGCTCCTTCTCTTGTCCACGGCCAGCCCCTCTGCCTGTGGCCCTGGTCCCATTCTTCTACCTTCCTAAAGACAGAGCATCACCACATAGCTTCCTCTCTCTTTTCATGTATTTGTTTTATGGCTGTGCTGGGTCTTCGTTGCTGCGAGGGCTTTCTCTAGTTGTGGTGAGCAGGGGCTACTCTTCATTGCAGTGTGGGGGCTTTTCTTGTTGCAGAGAACAGACTCTAGGCATCTGGGCTTCAGTAGTTGCGGTGTGTGGACCCACTAGTTGGGGCTCCCAGGTTCTAGAGCACATGGACTCAGTAGTTGTGGCGCATGGGTTTAGTCCCCTGCAGCATGTGGCATCTTCCTGGATCAGGGATCAAACCCACGTCCCCTGCCCTGGCAGGTGGATTCTAACCACTGGGCAACCGGGGAAGTCTTCTCTCTGATATTGTCACTGTCTCCATTTCTCCCCTATTAATCTACTTAAAAAAGAAAATTCTCCCTTTCTTAGGAAATAATTGTTTACCATCTCCACACCCCCTTTCACTCACAGTGCAACTAAATGCAATCAGTTTTCTCTTGCTGCCATCTTCTGAAGTTTCTCTTTCCAAAGTTACCAATTACTTCCCCCATGACAAATCCAGTCCTCAGCCAGCCTGACGTGTCTCCCAAACAGCCCTGCTCTCCTTCCTGAAATCCTCATCCCACGTGGTTTTCATCATTTTCTTCACTCCTGGTTCTCCTCCTCTCTTTCCTGGTTGTTCCTTTCCTGCACTCACTGGTTAGGTTTTATGAGAAGAGGAGGCCAGTTGCCCTTTCATTCCCGGCTATAGTTTCAAGGGCTGGTTTTTTTCATAGTGATTTCCCATCTCCAGGGCCAGGATGTCTCCGGATGTCAAATTCTGTGCCTTGACACAGAGCCTGTGTCATAGAGTGAATTTCCTCAAAGGCCGGTGCCTAAGGAAGGGCAAGGCAGTACCCAGAGCTGGAGCTCTGTCCCAAGCCACTCACAAAGGCAGATATTCAAAAGTAAGAGGAGGAGAAATTCCCTGGTAGTCCAGTGGTTAGGACTCTGAATTTCCAATCCTGGGTGCCCAGGTTCATTCTCTGGTCGGGGAACTATGATCCCACAAAATGTGTAACACAGCCCCCCAAAAAAAGTAAGAGGAGGGGTGGTTATCCCACCCTTGCTGTATCCTTCTGATGACAGTTCAGCCACAGAGCACCCATAGTCTTCTCTCCTTGTCACACTCCACTCATGAAGCCCTGTTCCTCATGTCTGCGTGTGGGACAGCCACGTCGGAGTGGGAAGAGCATGCTATCTGAAATTCCAGATTTGTGTTTGTGGCTTACTTCTTTTTCTCTTTTTTGATCAGGCTTCAGTCTCCAGAAAATCATCGGCTGTGGTTGGGTACTGAGCTTCTTCCTGAGCTTCTTCAGGTGCTCAGATGACTTTCAGGAATGGGACCCATGGTGCAGATTCAAATGAAGTGGGGTGTTAGGGGAAGTCACCTCAGGGGCCCCAAAACAGGTCCCTGGAGAACAGGAATAATGACACACTGGGTGTGCTCCTAGCACTGAAGTCTCTTACAGCAGACGGTCTTTCACGGGTGCATGGCCACCATCACATCCAAGCGGTTCACAGCAGCATCTGGCTTGGGCCCAGATCCCGTGTCCAATCAGCTGCAATAAGGTTGGCAGGCCTAGCCTCACTGGATTTACGTGACCCACATCCCACTGATTTCATGAAGCAAGATTAGCTGAGGTCTGCTAGCCCTGGGAGATGGCAGATGGAGGTGCAGGCCCTCAGTGTCAAGGTTTTTGTGTCTTCCTCATTGTGTCTCCATTTCCTTCCACCGTTTGACAAACGAAGGGTTTGGTCCAGTCGATCTTCAAAGGTGTTTCCAACTTTGACTTTCCAGGAGTGTATTATTATTATAGTTTGGCTGCACATCAGCTCTTACAAAATGACATGTCACATTTCTGCTCGAAGGTTTCAAGTTGTGTGATTTATTAACCAGAGAGCAGCTGCAGGAAACAGAAACCTATTTTAAGCAGAAAAGGCTTTGATACAGAGAATCAGATGTTTAAAAAAAATAGTTGGGAGGGCTGGAGGAGTGGGCTCCAGGAATGAATCCCAGAAAAAGACCCCAGAAGAGCTGCCTATTGGCGCAATCATGAAGTTGGTGAGACAGGAGGCCACTTCTAGAATTCTTGTGTTAAAGAACACACCAAGTAGAAAGACAACCCACAGAATGAAAGTATTTGCAAAGCATATATCTATCAAGGTACTCATAACCAGAATATATAAAGAAGTCTTTATAAATAAAAAAAAAAAAATCCAAATTAACAATAAGCAAAGGATTTGAGTAGATATTTCTTTAAAAAAACTTTTTATTTACCCATGTTTATCTTTGGCTGTGCTGGGTCTTCACTGCTTTGTGCAGGCTTTCTCTAGTTGCGGTGTGCAGGCTTCTCCTTTCAGTGGCTTCTCCTGTTGCAGAGCACAGGCTCTGGGTGCACGGGCTTCAGTAGGTGCAGCACACAGGCTCAGTAGTTGTAGCAAGCAGGGTTAGTTGCTCTGAGGCACGTGGAATCTTTCTGGTTCAGGGATTGAACCGGTGTCCACTGCACTGGCAGGCGGAATCTTATCCACTGCATCACCAGGGAAGTCCTAAATAGATATTTCTTCAAGAAAAGATATATAAATAGCCAAGGAGTACATGAAAAGATGTCAACATTATTAGTCATTAGGAAAATGCAAATCAAAATCACAGTGAGGTACCGCTTCATGCCCAGTAGGATGGTTATTATGAAAAAGACAATAACAAGTGTTGACAAGGGTGTGGAGAAATTGCTGTATTGCTGGCGGGTAAAATGGTATAGCCTCTAGGGGAACAGGATGGTGGTTCCTCAAAAAATTAAACATAGAATTTCCATGTGATCCAGCAACTCCATTTCTGGGGTACATACCTAAAAGAACTGAAAGCAGGGTTGAACAGATGTCTGTGTACCAATATTCATAGCAGTATTATGCACAATAGCCAAGAAGTGGAAACAAACTAAATCTCCATCAACTGATGAATGGATAAACAAAATGTAGTGTATCCATACATTACCTTTACGATACCCAATGGAGTATTACTGAGCCAAAAAACAAATGAAGTACTGATCGGTGCTACAGCATGGATGAATCTTGAAAACCTGTGCCAAGTGAAAGAAGTCACACACAGAAAGCTACCTAATGTAATTATATGAAACGTCCAGGACAGGCAAATTCATGGAGAGGGTAGACTAGCTGTTGCTAGGCCTGGAAAGAGGTGGGAAATGGGACTAACTAATAGCAAGTTTCTTTGGGGGGTGATGGCAATGATCGGGAATTAGCAGTGATAGTTGTACAACTTTCTGAATACATTTAAAATCTAAGTTGCACACTTTAAAATGGTGAATTTCAGACCTTCCTTGTCAGTCCAGTTAAGCCTCTGTGCTTATACTGCAGGGGCCTTGGGTCCCATCCCTGGTCAGGGAACTAAGATCCCACATGCTGTGCAAAAAAAAGTAAAGTGGTGAATTTCATGTTAGGTGAGTAATATCTCCATTGAGAAATAGGATGGTTAATAAACACACACGGCACTGTGGCTGCAACCTGAGGACCAGGGGTCAGAAAGCTACCTCTGCTGCTGCCACCGCTGCTTCCCAACCTCATGAAGCTAGTGCTTGGACATTAGGATGCTGCTGTAGTTACTCAAGGTTGTCACAAACACAAAGCAACAACCACACAGCTGGGAGATGGCCTTCGCCTTACTTTCTCCTCCCAGCTCTTATATAAGTGGATGCAATTTATAGACCCTAATTTGCATGTAAAATGTTAACTGCAAGGGATTCTGGGAAGTGCAGCATTTAACTCTGTGGTTTTGGCAGTATGAGAAAAAGATTGGAATGCATGCTGACAACCAGCTTACCACATCTACACAAATTCACACTTTGACCATTTAGGAGTCTAAACACCCTTCCTATAAGGAGAGATCCAAAATTCCATTAGTCCTGTATCCAGCTCTGGGTGATAGTCATTCTGGCTTAGTTACAATCCTGCCTTGTCAATCTGTAACCTAGGGCTTTCCTGGTGGCCCAGTGGTTAAGAGTTTGCCTTGTAATGCAGGGGAAGGAGGTTAGATCCCTGGTCTGAGAAGACCCCACATGCTTCAGGGCAATGAAGCCCATGTGCCACAACTACTCACCCCATGCTCTAGAGCCCATGCTTTGCAACGAGAAGCCTCTGCAATGAGAAGATCCCGCACCACAGTGAAGTGTAACCCCTGCTCACTGCAACTAGAGAAAGCCTGTGTGTAACAACAAAGAGCCAGCACAGCCAGAAATTGACTTAAAGAGAAAAAAGCTGTAACCTAAAGACTAACTGATCAAGTTACCAACACACTTTATGATACTAGGCAAAATGTGGTGGGAGTTAGAGGGAGAGAAATGGGTAGATATCTATAAATAAATAAATAAATATATATATATATGCCAGAGAAAGGTAAAAATGTGAAATGCTAATATAGTCCTCACTTCTCTACCTTTCATGGATTCTTTATATTCATAAATATCTTTCTCTACTACTTATGAAGTTCCTTTTCCCACAGTCAGTACCTCAGCTGGATGAGGCTCTTTATCTGGTGTGGTGACCCAAGTCTTCATTTCAAAGGGGCTTAAGCCCTCACTGGCATAGCCTTTTAAACTTGACTCCTGAATACAGCAGTACTAGAAGTAGCCCTAGTGGCTCAGTTGGTAAAGAATCTGCCTGTAGTGGAGACCGCTTGCAATGCAGGAGATCAGGGTTCGATCTCTGGGTCGGGAAGATCCCCTGGAGAAGGAAATGACAACCCACTCTGCTATTCTTGCCTAGGAAATCCCATGGACAGAAGAGCCTGGCAGGCCCCAGTCCGTGGGGTAACAAGAGTTGAACACAACTTAGCAACTAAACCACCAGAAGTAGCCCAGAAGGTCCTTTAAATTCTAGACATAATCCTTCCTGCCCTCACTGAGCAACAGCAAACCTCTCTCTCTTGTTAATGAGGATCAATGACTCCATCTAACACAATTGTCCTTTTTCAGGCTATTAGTTCAGAGGATGAGGAGCCCAGATTTGCCAAAAAACTTACAGTTCAGTGGACTCATTATTCTTAGCCCTGGTGGAAGTATTTCTCCTCTGGGTATTAAGACATCTAAACTAACAAAGACCAAAGTCACAGGGACAAGAAGCAACTTTCGGGAAGGGATTATATGTAGATCACTGTTTCAGAACACATACCCCACTCTATAGGACAGAACTTCCTTCACAAGATCTTGTCTTTCAATAGTGCCATAAATGCGCCTTTAGTAAACCATTCAACTGTTGTGTGAGGCCAGCTGCATTGGGATGATCCCAAGAGTCTTAGCCCATTGCCTCACTTGATGAGAGGTGGTGCTATGTGGAATACACGATGAATAGACATTCAGTAAGGTCATGGATAGTAATAATGATGATGATGATAAGCATGGTAATAATAAGTGAAAAGAATGATACTAGCTAACATATAGCTCTTGCTACAGGCTGTGCATGCTGGTGCTAAGTTGCTTCAGTCATGTCCTACTCTTTACGACCCTGTGGACTGTAGCGCGGTAGTTGGCTCCTCTGTCCGTGGGGATTCTCCAGGCAAGAATATTGGAGTGGGTTGCCATGCCCTCCTCCAGAAGATCTTCCCAACCCAGGGAAGATCTTTTTCTGTCTTCTGCATTGGTAGGCGGGTTCTTGACCATTAGCGCCACCTGGGAAGCCTACAGGCAGGCATTGCTATTTGCATTCATTTAATCCTCATAGTCCCAAATGAAGAAATGGCGATAGAAAGAGTTAACAATATGCCCAAGGTCTTAAGCTAATGGAAATGGTAACCCACTCTGATATTCTTATCTGGAAAATCCTATGGACAGAGGAACCTGATGGGCTGTAGTCCATGGGGCTACAGAGAGTTGGACACAACTGAGTGATTGAACATGCATGAGCATAAGCTATTTAAGTAAATGGTGGAGTTAGAATTCCTACCCAGGCATTCTGGCTCTTGCATCTATCCTCTTAACCACTATACTTGTCAAAGTTAACAAATAATCAAATTTAGAATAATTGGGGTAGGAGGTCTTTGGTTTGATAATAATTGGTATTTTTCTCATTTAGGATTTTTTCTTTATATTTGAGGCTTGGCATACATGGAAACAATTCATATCTTGAGTGTCTTTTCCAGTGAGGACAAATCCCTGACTACTCTGTGATGGGGAAGGGAGCTGATCTGATATTAAGTGCCCAGCTGGTCCCTCCAGAGCTTGGAGCAGGGCTCAGTTGTGAGCCAACATCAGCTTCTCAAAAGGAGAACTGCCAAAAAATAGCCTGGCTTGACTCCAGAATCTGAAAGCCCTGCGCTGTTTTTCTCTTATGAATGTTTGCCACAGTGTGTATAAAGTAGCCTCATTTGCCAAGGGATGTGCACACTACTGGATCTGCTAGATTATAAAATTCAAACTGCTTACACAGCACCCTATACCAACTGGCGACCATTCTCTTTTTCTGGGCCCATTGAAGTTAGTAGCACTCATGGGTTACTTGGAAATTGATCCAGTGTAGCATAATCAAATGTGGTATGCTACCTCCAAAATCCAGAAATACACCAAATGCTTGGGATTTTTCTTAGTGGAAGGTGATGTACAATGCAACAGCTTATCTTTCACTTTAGATAAATTGTGATCACCTAGGACTTCCTTGGTGGTCCGGTGGCTAAGAATCTGCCTTCTAGTGTGGGGGATGTGGGTTTGATCTGATCCCTGGTCTTGGGGGAACTAATTCCCAGCATGTTGGTGGGCAATTAAGCCCATTCACTGCAACTAGAGATGGCAAGGAAGACCCAGTGCAGCGAAAATAAAAAACAACAGACCTAAAAAACCAACAAATAAAAATGGCCATCCTCCAGATTCTTGTTCTGGATTCCTAAAAATTTCATGGAGGTAGAAGTGCCCTTAAATGTCTTGTATCCTCCAGAACACATGTGTTTTTCCATTGCATTTAGATATCTGCCACTTCTTGCTTATTAGGTCCAAAAACACATCATCACATAACAGAGTGATGTTCTAGGAAATGTGAAATGATTAAAATGCCTGCACATTAGATTTCAGCAGAGCTGGAAAGAAAGTTATGATCAACCTAGACAACATATTAAAAAGCAGAGATATTACTTTGCCAACAAAGGTCCATCTAGTCAAGGCTATGGTTTTTCTAGTAGTCATGAATGGATGTGAGAGTTGGACTATAAAGAAAGCTGAGTGCCAAAGAATTGATGCTTTTGAACTGTGGTGTTGGAGAAGACTCTTGAGAGTCCCTTGGACTGCAAGGAGATCCAACCAGTCCACCCTAAAGGAAATCTCCTGAATATTCATTGGAAGGATTGACATTGAAGCTGAAACTCCAATACTTTGGCTACCTGATGCGAAGAGCTGACTCATTTGAAAAGACCCTGATGCTGGGAAAGATTGAAGGTGGGAGGCGAAGGGGACGACAGAGAATGAGAGGTTGGATAGCATCACTGACTCAATGGACATGAGTTTGGGTCAACTCCAGGAGTTGGTGATGGACAGGGAAGCCTGGCGTGCTGCAGTCCATGGGGTTGCAAAGAGTTGGACACCACTGAGCGACTGAACTGAACTGGAGAGGTGCTACTACCCAGATGTATGACAGTAAGCAGTACTGTTGACTTTGACAGGTAAAAGTAATCTGCTTTTCATGATTTCTGTTCTTTGGGTGAGAGAAAAACATCACATTCCATGGTCAATAGCTGTATGGCTGCAGGTGCTGGGGCAGGTGTTGATTTGCTTCAAAGTGATCATATCTGAAATAACAGCTACAAGTCAAGTCTGGCAAATAACTTAAATGTAGATAAGATAGGGATTACCATTGGAATTTCTCAAGTCTTTGATGGTGGTGGTAGTATTTATCATGCCCTCAGGGATACACTATTGCTTTTGGCTCACGGTTCTGGTGGAGGAGAGTTCCAGGGGCTTTCCTTTGCTTTTCTTCCCACAATAACTTGCACTCTACAGATCAGTGTGAAGATTCGCCCCGGTGCCAAATACACCCACTACAACTGTGCTTATAGGAACTGGGAAATAACCAGGGTGGATATGTGAGATAGATCCAGACTGAGATTCCTTATAAATTACACGATCCCTGTGTATTACTTTGCTAGGTATGCAACAAAGGACTACAAATTGACTGACTTAAGCAATACGAATTTATTGTCTCACAGATCTGGAGACTAGAAGTCCAAGATCAAGCTATCGACAGGGTTGCTTCCTGCCAAGGGCTGTTAGGAGGAATCTGTTCCATGTCTCTCCCCTAGCTTCTGGTGGTTTGCTGGCAATCTTTGGCATTCGCTGGCTGGTTCGACCACATCATCCAGATCTCTGCCTTCATCTTCACATGGCATTCTCCTGGTATGAGTGACTCTTTGTCTAAAGTTCTCCTTTGGCCCAATCATATTGGATTAGGGTCCCACTCTACTCCAGTATAATCTCATCTTAATTATACCTACAACAACCCAACTTTCAAATAGGGTAACATTCTGAGGTATTGGAGATTAAGACTCCTACATATGACTTTTCAACCCATAACACCTCATAAGGAGATATATATATATATATATATATTTTTTTTTGGTTGTAGCACACAACTTGTGGGATCTTAGTTACCAGACCAGGGATTAAACCCGTGCCCCTGCAGTTGGCTTCCCTCATAGCTCAGTTGGTAAAGAATCTGCCTGCAATGCAGGAGACCCTGGTTCTATTCCCAGGTCAGGAAGATCCTCTGGAGAAGGGATAGGCTACCAGCTCCAGTATTCTTGGGCCTCCCTTATGGCTTAGCTGGTGAAGAATCTGTCTGCAATGCAGGAGACCTGGGTTCAATCCCTGGGTTGGGAAGATCCCCTGGAGAAGGGAAAGGCTACCCACTCCAGTATTCTGGCCTGAAGAATTCCATGGACTATACAGTCCATGGGGTCACAGAGTTGGACATGACTGAGCAACTTTCACTTCACCTGCAGTGGAAACTTAAAGATCTTAACCACTGGAACACCATAAAGTCCCAAGCCTCTATTTTTAACTAGTGGTCCATAAAGACTTTTTAGTTTCCTTGAGATTAGTACTGGTTTAGGGTTTATAGTTTCAAAGTATTTCCTAAAGGCTTGGGTATTTCCATTTCCCTAAGCACAGGACATAGTTAATTGACTTAAGATTCCTTTGGGGAAGACTAGATTAACTGTTTAGTTATGGTAATAGTGCTGGGTGCTTCCCTCAGAGCTTTGGTCTGAGAATTTAGTGAGTGTCCATGACCCTCCATTTTGGTGACTTAAAACAGGCCTCCCTGGAGAAGGCAATGGCACCCCACTCCAGTACTCTTGCCTGGAAAATCCCATAAACAGAGGAGCCTGGTAGGCTGCAGTCCACGGAGTCTCTAAGAGTCGGACACGACTGAGCGACTTCACTTACTTACTCAACCCTATCCTCTCCTTTAAAAACAAACAAACAAACAAAAAAAAAACAGGCCTCCCTTTGCCAGAATTTTGCTTTGTGTTAAGCAAACCAAGCAGGACCTTAGTAGGTTATATTTCATCACTCCTGCTCTGCTGCCTTTGTACTGCTTCTTGGCCCCTGCCGCTCTAGGATCCTGTCATATCAAGGATTCCATTTCAATGGCAACATCTCTAAGCTTCATCCCCAGCCTATAGGGGATATACACTATAGCATTTTCAAGGTGAGGTGTCCCCTTATCTATGTACTTTCCTTTTTTGTGTGTGAAAGAAATGTCCTCTGAGCAATTCTGGAGGCAGAATTAGGAGATGAGTACATACACATATGATAAATCTACACCAACTCTACTATCTCTATGTTTTTGCATTCATCTTCTAATACTATAGTAAGAAATTTTTAGCAAGTGTTCAGTTCAGTTCAGTCACTCAGTCATGTCCGACTCTTTGTGACCCCATGAACCGCAGCACGCCAGACCTGTCTATCATCAACTCCTGGAGTCTACCCAAACCCATGACCATTGAGTCAGTGATGCCATCCAACCATCTCACCCTCCGTCGTCCCCTTTTCCTGCCCTCAATCTTTCCCAGCATCAGGGTCCTTTCAAATGAGTCGGCTCTTAGCAAGTGTAGACCCCTCTTAAGTCCAGGTTTCATCCAACCAACCAGCTAAGAGCTATTCTTAGCTGCTAACGCCAATATACTGATTCCAGAATCTCTAGAATGCCCATATTAATAAACTCAACCAAATGAAAATAAAATTATGTTCGTTTCTTCCTGGTCTAACACCTTTAGAATCCAGTCCACACACGTTCATTCCCCAGGTTTCTACTGATTCAAATGAGCAAAATCCTATAATTCTGTAACCTTCCCTTCTCTAAGGTCAGATTTTGTGGTTACCCACTCCAGAATTCTGGCCTGGAGAATTCCATGGACTGTATAGTCCATGGGGTCGCAAAGAATCGGACAAGACTGAGTGACTTTCACTTCAATATGCTTCTGAAGCATATTGGGATCTGACTCTAGCCACAGATCTGATAGTAATAAGGGGCAGCAATAAGCATTTCCTTTCAACGCAACTACCCAAGGTCTCCAAGTAAGACAGCACCAGCTCTATCAACAGGGGGAAGAAGGGCTGCTTCTGCTGGTAAGAGAAGCAAAGTGTACGTCTGATCTCGGAAGCTAAGCAGGGTCAGGCCTGGTTAGTACTTGGATGGGAGAAGCAAAGTGTAGAGTTTGTGGGTTCAGAACACTAGGATTTATCCAAATCTACTCAAATGTCCCCATTTTTCACTTTACTCTTTCCCAAACAGCATCCTAATTTTCACCTAAGTAAGCTAAATTTCACTGGTAAGCTAAGAATTTAACTTATGTTGTAACTCAATAACCCAGAATCTCTCCTTGATTTTTCATGTACATCAGCCTTGTGGCTACAAAAGACAGCCCTGAGTTGAAAATTTAAAAGCACTTGAGACTTTCACTTTCTTTTTTTAACCTCTCTAGCAAAAGCACCACCATTTATGTCTTCATTTCTTACACAGTGGTCCGTTGTGGCGGCCACTTGGTCTATCAAAGTCTTTTATCCAAAAGACAGTTCATTTAACATGACCACAAGTGTAAATAATCTTTGCTTACCAGCTTACCATTTTCCAATGACAACTAGATTCTTCCTTCAAATCCAACTTAGTCATAACTAAGCAAGAATCCCATTTTTTAGGGTCTGTTATATATAACCAGTTTTGGAATCAAATACTGTTATCAGTTAGGGTTCTGAAGCTTCAGGAAACAAAACTGTTCCACCTATTTTAAGTAGAAGAGAATTCGATACAGGTAAATTAGGTGCTTACAAAAGCACTGGAAAGTTGGGCAAGTGGGCTCTAGGCTGGTGTCCAGGAGACTCCCAGATTGGTCCACCATGAGAAGTGCTACCTCTGCCACCATCAGGAAGAGGAGGAACCAGGAGACCAGCACTGGCTGACTCTGAGACCATACATCACGAACAGTTATTTATGCATCAGGAAGCCCTTTGACATCCACACAAATACTGATGGATACTGGTATACCGCTGGAGGGAAACCTAAGTGCTCTGTATCTTTGCAGGAGCAATAAGGTGGCTAAAGATGACCCTTGAATCACTTCCTCCCTCAACATCCTTGTTTGTGCATCTAACTGGCAAAGCAGATTACATTCAGAATCTTGGTTTCAAGAAGTAGAAGACATACAGTTTTAACTTCTCAGTCTCTAGAGTACAAGTACATTAGAAAGAGGTCAGAGTGAATAAGTACTCATTTATCATTTCCACAAATATCTTTCCTTTGGCCCATCCAAGTAGGGTTGGTGACCAGACATGCCCTCCCCCAGTTTTAGCCTTTTAAAGTTGACCACAAGCACCCCATCTGTCTGGCTTTGAAGATGACTACTCCTCCTGGCCTCAGAGGAACCTAAAATGTCCTTGTCTACACAATCTTGTCCTCAGCCACCTTTTCAACCTTTTACTACCCTCCTCCTTGGTTCACTCTGTTCCAGCCATTTAGGCCTCTATGCTGTATGTGTGTGTATGTGTTTAAACAGACTAAGGATGTTCCATCAAAAGGTGTTTGTACTTTATTCTTCACGTCCGGTATATTCTTGCCTAGATACATGGTTCTTTCTCATTCAAGACTCTAACAAAATGTACCTTTATCAAAGAGGTCCACAGCACCTACCTAAAGCAGCACCATCTACTACTCTTTGCTTTCCCTGCTTTCTTTTCTTCACTGCATTTATCCTCATCCAGACTATTTATCTTGATTGCTTTTTCCCACTACAGCATGAGTTTCACAAGGTCAGGCATTTCTGTGTTTTCTGCATCCTGTATTGCTGCATCCTGTACCTGAAACAGTAGGTATTTCAGAATGAGTGAACACTGCTGTACAAAGAAAGTCAGCTTTCCCCATTTTCTAAGCTGAGAATCAACTTTTCCCACGCATTACTCCTGTTCTCCTCCAGGTGGTGCTGACTGGTCTTTTGGCTGCTAATGTCTAGGAGATACAACAGTGTTGCAAAGGAATAGAGTAAGCTTGCTTTTTCATGCCCTCTGGTCTAGAGTTGTGAGCTTTTTTTAGATGGCACCCATAATCTCCCTTAATTTTCTTCTTATTCCTATGGGAGAAAAAAAATATATGGGCCTTTAACAAAAGCATTTTTGGTACGCCATCTAACAATCTTTACAACTCCATGATTAGGACCACAATCCCCACTTTGGCTAAGTGAAAACACATACAACTCTCACAGCAGTTAAGAACTGGAGTCTAGATAGTAATACAGCTGTGGCTGCAAACTCCTGACCCTTCAGAAGACTTCCTTGATTTTATCCTGTTAATTGCTCCCTTGATGAGGCTTCAAAAGAAAAACAAGTCTTTGAGTTGACAATTTGCATTTCAGAGATTCCCATGCAGTCTGCCCCTTTCCCCAACAAGTTCCCTTTTTCACACACAGACACCCTCTCCGGCATTCTTCCAGAGATCCAAAGTCCACTAACAGCACTTCCCGTCCCAGGTACAGGGCAATGTGCTGAGTCTGCATGCAGTGCCCAGGAGATAAGAATCTTCCAAGTTGGCTGTTGTCCAGACTCCTCATCCTCATCGTAGTAAAGCACAGGCCAGGAAGACAAAGAGCAGGTGCATCTGTGAAAGGAAACAGAAAGCCATCTGGTCTTCAGGGAAAGGATGTTTTCAATTCTTACTCTGAAAAAAAAAAAAAAAAAAAAAAAAAAAAAAAAAAAAATTCTTACTCTGGGCCCAGGGTTAAAGTGACAGAGAAGTTTGGCACTTGGAAGCTCCTTACTTACTGTCTTGAGAGTTAGTAAATCAGGGGCATGAGAGAGTAACTGATTCAAACAGTCACAAAGTAAATTATTGCCAGATTTGGAAACTCACATCAGGTCTCATGAATCTTTTAATTTTTCTGCTATACTATGTATGAACATTCATTTCTAAGACCATTATTCTAGACAGAGCCAAGACCAAGGAGTAGCTCAATTCTGACAAATTTATAAGATCAGATAAAATTAAATATGCTGTGATTTTGATGGCATGTCTCCTCTCTCATTACAAATTCTAGTCAGATTCCTTTGTCCCTCTTAAATAAAACTAGATTGGCAAAACTAGAAAGTTGTTTTTTGCAACAGGGAATGTGTACCGGAAAGCATAACAAAACACCTAGGTATTGCTTGGTGATTAAGCAGAATAGGTACATTTCTTCATCCAGGAAAAATCCTCTGTTCCCCAACTTACAACCATGCAACATTTACTGGGATTTCTGAGGAGCCGGTGGAAGTGACACCCCTTTCCTCCTTGGAAGCACATTTCTAATAGTAAGTATGATGCAGAAAGGGGTAAATAAAGCTTTAACAGGACAACTGCACAGCTGCCTGTAGAGGGCATCTGAGTGACTCCAGCTAATTCTTCAGTCTGACTACACAGTCCAAAACAATCTTGGCTTTGCTTTCTGTCAAGCCAGGACTCGTAGGTTTATAGATGAATGGCAACCCACTCCAGTACTCTTGCCTGGAAAATCCCATGGATGGGAGCCTGGGAGGCTGCAGTCCGTGAGGTCGCAAAGAGTCGGACATGACTGAGCGACTTCACTTCCTTCCACTGCAGTCTGGTTAGAATACCATCTTTCTTCCCTGGGATTAGGAGAGTTCAGATTTATAGACTTGTTAAAGATGTAGTGGTCTGTTTCAATCAAACTCTTGGCTCTGGAGGACTATCCAAGCCAAGGAAAATGAGAGAAGCTGAATTACGACAGAAAATTTTATTTATTAAAATGTGTCCTTCAGTAATATGTTAGCATACATACAATATACACACATACATCTGTACACTCTTTGACACACCTCACGGATTGCCACCATAAGTTTAACCAATAAATTAAAACTAAAAAAGGGGGGGGGGGGCAACGGAGATGTGGGGATGCATGGAACTAAGGGCAAAATTTCCATGTTTCATCTGGTAAGAAACTGCAAATTTCTCAGAATTTCCCTGGGGAAAACCTGTGACCAGAGAATCTCTGAAGTAAAAGTACAGAAATCCCTGCCCCCCAAAAAGATTCCAAAAGATGCAGTTACAAGTGTGCTTCTCAGAACAGGAGCATTCATTCCACTTCATACTCTGGCTTCTGCATCTTCTGGCCTCAGGATAGTCTTGCCCTCAGCTGGGGCAGAGAGGTTCATATGGGCACTTGGGCTTGGTGCACCTGGGGCTCTGGGTGTTGAGGGGCAGGCTGCGGCTTGGGAGCGAGGGGAGCCACACTCATCTGAGGTGATGTCTGGCACGTCATCTGACTGTGTATCAGAGCTCTCAAGGTCACTGCGGATGCTCTCGGGCTGGGCCAGGCTGATGTCCCAAGGTTTGCTGGCCAGGCAGTCTTTCTGTTCACAGCTTTGGTGTTTGCAGGGGGGGTCCTCTTCACCGTTGCCACTGCTGCTGGCACCACTACCACCACCACCATCTTCTTCTTCATTCTCCGCCATCTGTGCATGAACATGGAGTGAGTCCTCTGTGCTGCTTCCACTCACTAGCTGATAGTGACTTGGTTTGGCTTCAATGTCCACTTGGATTTCCATATTGTTGCATTCTCTGTGGAGACAAAATCCACTTTGCTGAATCATGCATGGGTCATGCTACACCTGTTGGTAAAAGCAGTTCGTGGGTTCAGGATTAGAAAGTCCCAAAATATAGGTAAACAGTAGACTAGAGCTCACTTCTAGAGAAAATAAAATTTAATCTAGTACTCAAATAAGATGGAGAAGAACAATTAGATCTCTTTGATGATTTAAAATATGCACACAAACATCTCTGACAATTTATTTCTTTTTAAATTTTTATTGGAGTATAGCTGATTTACAATGTTGCATTAGTTTCTGCTGTACTGCAAAGTGAATCAGTTATACCTATACACAGTCACTTTTTTTTTTGTATCCACTCTTTTCAAAGATTCTTTCCCCACATAGGTCATTACAGAATATTGAGAAGAGTTTCCTGTGCTATATATCCTTATCAGTTATTCTGCCAATTTCTTTAAACAACTAAAAATGAGCTTCCAAAATTCAACTAAGGATCAGAACCTCATACTATCTTCCTCAAAATATGAGAGTGAAAAAGTCACAGCTTTCTATTTCTCTGCTACAATGAGAAGAAACCAGAATCTCTCCAGTAGGGAGTGCTGTAATCACACCATACCAGATACACTAGCTCCTCAAAAATAAATAGGCTACAGGAGCCACATCAAGCAAGAATCAACGTAAGAGCAGAAACCATAGAGCCATAGACATCAGTGAATATCCATCTAGCTTGTTAAGTTCCAAGTGAATAATGACACTGTTGCAACAGCCAAAAAAAAGAAAAGAAAAAGAAAAAGGAAGAGAAAACTTCTAAAAATCAAGTGCTAACAAGAAGAATCAATCAAGAGATGCCAAACACTCCCATACCAAGAATGTGCTCAATGAATCCACAGGGTATACACACTATGTATCCCACAATATGGTACATAGAGCCCTAACATGAAGCATTGAGCTTCTAAGGCCAAAACTCAACCAAAAAATGCAACTTCTCCTAGGCATCTGACTGTTCACATACCTGTCCTGTGGGTTGTAGGAACTGATTATGGAACCGGCCATAGCACGAGTGCTTGCGTTGTCACTAATTGCACCAAGACTGGCTGTGTCTTTGGGGAAAATTTCCTTTTGGACATCGGCTTGGACTTCTAACCTGTGTAAAGAGGGGACGTTTAAGTTAATATGAGACCTGGGTATTCCAAGACAGTCTGCTTCCTGGCACATACCTCTTACATTATTCTCTTGCAAATTGAGTTGATCTGATCTTCTCTAAGAGCCAAATAGCTCAAACATATGCCCACACATTTTCTCGCTTAAAGTTATCTGTTGAAATCGTCCCCTCCTTTCCATCCCCACTGCCACTGCTTGACTTCAGGCTCTCAACAGCTCCCGCATGGGTAACTGCAATTGTGCTCTCTCCAGTAGCCGTAAGTCCAAGTCAAACAACTTTCAGATCAGTGCCAAAGTGGACAATAACCTGATCACTCTACCAGCCCCTTTCTTGGCTCCCTCTTGCCATCAGGCATTTAAGGTCTACACGATCTGCCTCCAAGCTCTGTCTCCAGTTCCACCTCTTACCATAGGTCCTAAATCCTAATCACATTGGATTTTTTCCCCTTACACACCTATACACATTTTATACCTCTCTGATTTTGCATATGCTAGTCCCTCTCTTTGGAAGTTTCCTTTCTCTGTGTGACAAACTCATACTCAGTTCTTAACAACAAAGGAAGCATTATCTCCCTTCATTCTTCCGTCAAACCAGTCACTTTCTGAGAGAAGTGCTCCGCAGCAACTACCTATTTATTAAATCAGTTTACACATCTCTTTCCCACTCAGTTGTGAGTTCCAAAAGAGGACAGGCCACATCTCATTCACACTTTACCCTCCATGTCTTGCACGTACTAGGAACTTAAACATTCAGCAATCAAATCACCCCCAGGCTATGAGCTTAAAGGACACATAAGAGTCAACCTCCAACAAGGGCAGCAAACTTTCCTAATGGTGTCTCAGAGGACCCATAGCTTTTCCTATCTTGGCTCTAATATCATTTGGTTGCACATTTAAGTATTTCCTCATAATGGGTTTCACAGTCAAACCCATCTGACTCATTCACTTCCTATAAAAGGCTTTCACAGAACTGGAACAGCTGGCCTGGTTAAGCTGCAGTTTCAGCAAGTCAGTCCCCAATTATGTCTGCTTATTTACAGGGGTGTTGGTTTTAAGAAAGCACAGCAGTGAATTCTCCAGCATGTGGAGGCGGGATCCCCTAACAAGAGAGAACCAGAGTCAGGAGATACCAACAGGTCAGCAGCAGCCTACAGCTGCACATTCAGTCAACCTCTATCCTGCTGTCTGAGTCTCTGCTCTGCTCCTCCAGCCTTAGATGCCCTTTAGGAATGTGCCATAGTCCAGGAAAATGAGGTAGTGCAATGGAAAGTGCATTGAGTCAGAAACCTGGGTCCTAGTTTCAGTTCTACCATAGATCACTCTCAGAACTGGAAGAGGCCTTTCATAAAGGCCATCTCCTTGGGTGGTTCCTAGAAGATGGTCTGTGCAATGGCTATGCTAGAATCAGCTGGGGAGAATTTTCAAAACAGAGATTCCTAGGTCCCACTCTGGGAGAGTCTAATTTATTAATTCTGGGATAAGGTACTGCAATCTATTTTTAAACGGCTCCCAAGTGAGTGACACGCACTCAGGTGTGGGATCCAGCCCATCTGCCAACTGCTGCTTGACCTCCTAATAGCCAACTGGCCCTCTGGTCTCACTTCAAATACTTCTAGAGGTATAGAGCTCAATATCTACTGATATAATCCATTTCTTCTTTGGACTTTATACAGATTTTTCCTACAGTCTCTATAATGAAACAAAATTCATTTCCCTCTAGCCTCTGCCGAATCATCTTAATTTATTCTCTTGGCATGAGGCAGAAGTCTTAATCCTTTTTTCCACTTCAAGGCCCTTCAGATAACTGAAGGCAAGCATCTCCTCTACCTCTGTACCTTGTTTTGTATCACCTTTACCCCTCCTCAGGCCTCTCTTCTCCAGTGCATTCAAATAACTGCTTCTCACGTAACATCTGCTATGCTCCTCTGAATATGTTCTGTTTTATCTACCTGGTGAAACAACCAACCAAGTCACAACCATTTTAGTCATAAAGACTTACATATTATGAACACAAGCTTATAGAATTGATTTTTCTTATCAAATGGGAATCAGAACAGGAAGGTTATAAGGATCACAGTTATCAATAAGCCAACAAGACACAGCATAAATGCTGTTCAACTAAAAGCCAGTGACAAGCCTAATGGAGGACATAGTCTTGGGAATTCTACAAAAATGCATGCTTTCCCTTCCTAAAAGAGGAGGCCTAACACAGTAGAGGGAGGATCTGAAGTCAAGATTATTCTTTATATGGAGTCACTATGGTACAGTGGGAAGAAACACAGAACTTTTATGTTGTGTCACTCAACCTTTTTAGCCTGTTTTCTGATGGTAAAAGTTAAAAGAAAAACAAAAAAACCCCACCATTGATGATTAAATCAAAATGAGATGCTATATGAGACATGCCTGACACAGAGAAATGGTTCAACATGATATGTCACTTCTCATAATTCTAACTAGTTCTGTCAGAAACTGCTTACCTGCTGTATTTTCCCTTGCCACTGGAAAGAATGCCACCACTCAGTGTGCCCCCTGAGAGGGCTGCAAAGCTGGCTGTTTCGCTGTATGGACCTTGCATAACACTAAGTCCATCTGTAGGGCTTCCACTGGTGCTCAATACGCTAGTGAGACCTTCAATGCTACTTTCCCCAATGCTGGGATTCTTGAGGGCTCGCCAGGCATCTGCCACTGGGGATGGAACCAAACATCACAACAGAAGACAGCACAACATCAAAACAGGGTCTGGCATCTTCTTGCAATGAATCTTCAGAGTAGAGAATAGTCATGTAGAAAATACTCATTTATTCACTTAATGAATAGCATCTACGTGCAGCCACCACGTATCAGGTATTTTAACATATGCTCACATTTAATTTTCCCAAGAAATAGGGACTAATAACCCCAATTTTAAATGAGGAAATGAAAGCTTTGAACTAAATGCCTTGTCTATGGTCAGTCACACAATACTACCATGTGATTCTGAGTCCATTATTCTTTCCATTATACTACAGATGCCACCGAATCAAACATAAATATTTCCAAATACATTTAGGTCATGTGCTGATTTTAGTAGGAAGTTTGAAAAATCTCTGGGGATCTGTGTCTCTCAGGTTAGTTAATATGGTAAAGTGGAAACAACATCAAAGAGTAAGTCAGAAGACCTGCTATAGTTCCAGCTCTTCAGAAGTTCTTAAACCCATTTAACAGATGTTGAGACAAAGGCTTAAAGAAGTTCCCATTAATTGGGGATAATAACAGTCCCGGTCCTCTCTTCAGAGGTGTTGTAAAAACCAAGTGAAATAATAACTGTGTAAAGTCTTCTGAAAATTATAAAGTATTGTGCGGATATAGGACTTTATTATAATTATATAATTTACTATTACCAGCATACTTAAGAATTACTTGGAGTCCTACTAGTTTGTACCTGCCACACAGAGGCAAGTACCAGAGGAATTAACCTAGTAACTCTGGAACAAAGAAATGAAAAGCTAAAAATACTCTACCTCCTATAAAGCTCATTATCCAAAGTAATCCAATGTCAATCTCTCTGTAAAATGTGCTGAATTTTACTGACTTTTATCTTGTGTTCCATAAATTCAAAGGGAAATGAAAATTCTTTTACCTGTGATTGGACCATCATCTTCATCAAACTCAATTTTCACTCCCTTTCCATTGGCTGTACTAACTCCACAGCCACCTCCTCGACAGAGAGAAATAGGCACAACCCCATAGACATAAGCCAGCATAATAGGGACACCAATACCTAGGGAAGAGAAGGAAACATGTCAGGAGGCCATTGGGTTGCAGCTGTCCTGAATTCTCCTTCCCATAGCTGAAGACAAACCACTTTATAAAGGGTCGAAGAAAGACAGAATATGACTATGCTAAAGAAGCAGCCTGGTCTAACAGAATGATGACTGGACTTGGAATCAGAAAGGCCTGGGTTAGCATCCTGGCTTCAATTTACCAGCCATTACAACCTTGGACATGTCTTCCTTGGGTTGCCAACAATCAATGCATGCATAGGGCCTAGCACAGCACATGTATGTTGCTTTCATTTCCCCACTTCCATTCATTGCTGAGATGCTAATCCCAGAACGAATTAATAATCAAACACGAAACAAGTGACTCTGAGGGTTCAGGATCCCCACCCCACCCCTGAGTGTTAATTCTAAAATTTTACTACTGTGGAAGGCAGAGGGGCTTAGTTGTTAAGAGCCCAGACTCTGAAGTCAGACTGCCCTGATTCACGTCCCAGCTAATGGGACAACTTATTGCAGCTCTGTCACAACTATGCTGTTGTGAGGATTAAATGAATACATACAGGCAAAACCCTCAGACCTGCTCCTGGCAAATGGAGTTATGTTATTGTTATTCTAAAACAAACCCTCATGCCTCCCAAAATACTGTGAGGCATTAAGTAAATCAAAATTTTGTTTTGTGGGTTTTATGGCAAGTGGAGAGGGAAGAGGAAAGGTAAAAAACTAGGCCTTAAAGTAATATCCTTTAATTCAACCTTTTAGTATGTGTCAGATGGAGTTCTAGGTACTAACTTAAGAATAAAAGATCCCAAACTCTGATACTTTAGCGTGGCTGATAATAATAATGAAAGTGAAGTGTTATTTGCTCAGTTGTGTCCAACTCTTTGAGACCCCTTGGACAGTAGCCTTCTAGGCCCCTCTGTCCATGGAATTCTCTAGGCAAACATACTGGAGTGGGTTGCCATTCTTTTCTCCAGGAGATCTTCCCAACGTGAGGATCAAACCCAGGTCTCCCGCACTGTGGGCAGGTTCTGTACCATCTGAGCCACAAGGGAAGTTTGATAATAATAACAATAACAGTCCCTACAAGAGTTAACTCCCAAGGTGGGTCTGACACAAAAATGTAGGAGCCTCCAGAGGTGAAACATCTGGCCAGCTGGCTAAACTGTGAGGCCAGAAAGCTGATGGGAGTAGGTGGGGTGGGGTGAGGTCAGGTGGGGGAGGGAGTCGTAGTCTTGGCTAGCTTCTTACCAACGCTAACCGCAGCAATGACAGGGGATGCGATGACTGACAAAGTCACTCCTCCTGTGATCGCCAAATTCCTCTTATGTTTGGAGGTTTTCCTTCCCTCATACCTGCTATGAATCTAAGAAGAAAGAAAATCCAGGTCAGCGGGTTAGGACATCAATCTTTTTGCTGGGGAGAAAAAGGATAAGTAAATATTCCCTTATAAGTTATCTATATTAAAACATAGTCCCTCATCTCAAAGAGACATCTTTCTCACATTTTAATCTAACTCAGACCAGGAAGGTATAAACTAATATGAAAAAGTTAATACAAGAAGAGACAACACAGGCGAGTGAAGTAAGCATTTCACCTTTAAGTCACTGAGACAAACCAGGCCCAGGATGTTAATAAGAACTTTTAGATCTCTTGTGGGGTTTATGAAAATCCATTTAAGAAATTAATGTCATTATTATTCAAGAACCAGTTGGCTTTCAGGCAGCTCTGAAATATAAGTTCCTCCCCATTTCCTTCAAAACTCTACCAATAAACCCGAAGTTGGAACAGGGACAGAATTCAACATCTTACCTTCCTACCAACATAAACAGGAATGCCGATGACCATGGCAGGAATGGCAATGCCAGCAATGAGGGAAATCCCCACTGGGGCACCAATCAATGTGCCCAGCTGCCAAAGAATTTTCTTCTTACGGCTCCATGGCTTCTTGCCCCAGAATGTACAGCCAGAGGGGCTGCAGAGGAAATATGCCAAAGTTAATGTCACTATTACAAATGCAGCTGTTGTTACCAGAGAGTTTGATAAGAGCAAGAGCCTTCTTTTCCATAAGAGTGATTAATAGTTACAGGAGGTTATAAGAAATGAATAAAAAAAAAAAAAAAGAAATGAATATATTGCATAAGGGGAAGCAAAGCCCAAGGTGAGACTATTAAGAGTTCTGGCTCTCTAATTTTTTTGTAAAGGCAGGTCCCTAAACTTGAAACCTCTTTTTCATTCTTTTCTGCTGAACTCTATCCTCTCTAACCCACCAAAATGAACCTACTTCTTTGTGTGATACTACACAGGAACCTATATAGTCTATGCACTTGACATCTCATCCAAACATTTTGTATCCTGCAGTGAAGGAACTCTCTTTGATTTGCATAGTTTTCTTGGCATATATAGACACTGCAAATCATGTTCCTGGGATAAGATATAAAAATATTTCATCACACCCTTTACAACAGTTTCATACTCTGAGTTTGGCTACTTTTACACTTAGTTGTTCTGAGTCCAACCATTATTGTTAACTCCCTTTGTGCCGTCTTTTCTACTAGATACGGTAAGCAATTTTGAAAGTTAGGGGTCATGTCTTATGTACTCCTGTGTCTGTAATAAACTGGTATACTGTAATGTTTGCTAAGTTGGAAATGAAAGTGTTTCATCCACACAATGAATGTTAAATTTGCAAATATTACCTCCTCCAGGACAATATTTGAATGACTACTACATCCAAGGAACTGTAAAAAGGTTAACACTTAACCTTAAGTGTTCATAATACAGTTTAACAAAATTAGACATGTAAACGAAGTAAAAGTCATAATGATGTTTATAAAGGAACATGTAAAGAATGTCAGTAAAGAAGAATGAGGCAGAAAAGGCTGGGGGAAGGCATCACAGATGGAATGGCATTTAAAGTGGCTCTTGAAGACTGGATAAGAAATGAACAGGTGGAGATAAAACGGGGTTGCTGGGAGGTGAGGTGATTAGAAAGCATTCCAGGCAAAGGAAAGAACATGAACGGTCAGGGAGCTAAGAGCACAGAAGAGACACAGATACTCTGGGATGCGGTATTTATGGAAAAAGGTAGAAAGTACATTGGGGCTAGACTGTAAAAAAAAAAACCCTTCAAAGTCATCCTAAGGAAGTTGAACTCTATCTGGAAGGTTAGGGAAAATAGTCACTGGAAGTTGCTGAGCTGGAGAAAAACATGATTGGAAGGGTGTTTCAGAGGAAGTTTTTACAGCTTCCTTATGCTGTAATGAGAGGACAGATGATGTCTCTTTGACATCCTTTTCCCTCAATCAGTAAGGGATGAAAACTATAAATAAAAACAATGGACCTACTGTTTTTACTGATTTAGGTAAAAATCCTGTTCTCTTACTGATTTAGGTAAAAGGATGTCAGAGGGAAGGGTGAGACGAATTGGGAGAGTAGGATTGACATATATACACTACTGTGTGTAAAACAGACAGCTAGTGAGAAACAGCAGTATAGTACAGGGAGCTCAGCTTGGTGCTCTAGAGGGGTGGGATGGTGGAGGTAGAAGGGAGGTTCAAGAGGGAGGGGATATAAGTATACATTTTAGCTGATTTATTTACTTCATTGTACAGCAGAAACTAACACAACATTGTAATGCAATTATACTCCAAAAAAAAAAAAAGGACACTTTCTCATCTCACCTGAGGTAATGCAAGTCTGAGATCTCTTTCATACAAAGCCAACAGAACTCACAGCCACACACTGCACAGGTCATATGATTACAGCTTCCATCATTCATCTTGATAATGTAAGCACTGCATCGTGGGCATGGCTTGATGTCATCTGCTGAGGGGAGGGAGGAAGAATGGGTAGAAAAATACCCCTACTTAAACCTAGTTTGGTTTTATTACTCCCAGGAGTATGCACAAGAAATGAGGCAGTCAAGAATTTCTGATTGAGGATTCCAGATTGTGCAACACACTTCGCTGGAAGGCTGGCTACGTCTAGACCTCAGGAAATTTCATAAAACGGATCCTGTCTCATATTGAGCTGCCTATCCCCCAAACTGGCATCTTCCACAGCACGTGAGCCACACTCTGAGCAAAGAGACTTCCCTAGAGAGAGAGATGGTTCCAAGAAAAATGGAATTTCAGCAGTCAATAGGCTGGTAGAATTAAAAGCACAGTTCTACAGGAAGAACAGTCTGTAGCCTGCATTTGGCTTTAAGTCTTGAAAAATCTTAGTTCAGGAAACTCCTTTCACAGGTTCAACAAGTATCACTGCGGTTTGTTGTTAATACAATACATAGCCTCTTGCCATGATACTTTAAAATTCAAAACCTAAAAACAACTGTGTGTGCTACGTAGCATACACCTAGTAACTTTCACAGCAAGCTAGGAACTAACCTATTAAAAACAAAAAGTTAGGAGATTAGGTTGTGCCAGGAAAAAGTGAATGGTAAATCTTTCCTACTAGCTTCTCCCAAATGACATCAGTGAAATAAAGCACATTTATAAAAGGTAATAAGCCCAATGACATTTTAAAATAGGTTTCCTTTGACATGTCAAGGTTGAAACTCAATGTGTGATACTCCTTCTTTTAAGGTTAATCATTAATCCATACTAACATCACTTGCTTTCCTCAAATCTGTACCCTACTTCCAAAAACTGTGATGTACTTAAAGCTAGTAGGAAAACAGTATAGGTTTAATACCAAATGTCTTTCTGCTCATGATGAAAGGACTGAAAAAGCCCCTAGCAAAAGTACCTAACTGCTCTCCAATCTGAGACATATTACTAAGAAGGCAGAAACTACAGAATTCAGTTTTGCTTTATTCCAAATCACCTGGGTTGGACAGTCTATAAATGGCCAGAGAGAGAAGCTACATATTAAATATAGTATTGAGAGTATTATCAAATAGTTTCTGCTTTCTAATCCTTGAGTCATACATTAAGGTAATCTCTCCCAACTTTGGGCTCACATCATGAAACATCAAATAAAGAGACAAATGATACTACACCAACTTATACCTGGTCCAGATTCTTGTCCATAACTGAGCCCTGAAGTGTGCTTGGTGCGGACTCGCAACGTCTGTGCCCTCTGCTGACGGGCCATATCGCACGTCTGATTTGGATGCCATATTTGTTTGCAGTGGTAACAGAACTCAGTCTGGCAGCCTTCCCTCTCACAGGTCAGCTTTGGGCAGCTGGCACAGCCATAGGCAATAACTGCATACCTGCGTAAGGAAATAGGATGAGATATAAGCTAAGACATTATGCATTGGTTCCAGCGGGGTAACACTGTTTGGTGTCCCCCACCACTTCATTCGGTAGAGAGGAAAGAACACACATATGTGTAACACGCATGCATATTCTATGTGAGAAAGTCAATTTCTTCTAAAAATTCTAAAAATTCTAAAAATACAAATTACTTCCTGAAAAAATAGGAAAACATCATATTTAGCCAGATTTTTTTTTTTGCCATGTTGAGTGGCATATGGGATTTTAGTTCCAACCAGAGTTTGAACCCATATCCCCTGCAGTGGAAGCACAGTCTTAACCATTGGACTTTCAGCCTGAATTCCCAGCATGTATTCAGTCATAGCTTAAGCTGCTTTGGGAATAGTTTGTCATAGCAAGTTTCATAAATAAGGGTACAAAACTATTTCCTTTTGATGGTTTGCTATATTTAGAGAAATCAGAATTTGTTTAAAGGACAGAATATTTGTATAATAAAGAACAATAGAAAAAAACTAAAGCAAGTATACTTTTAAAAAAAACTGTGGTATAGTTCATGTACAATATTATGTTTCAGGTGTACAACAATGATTCACAATTTTTAAGCTATATTTCATTTATAGTTATAAAATTTTGGCTATATTCCCTGTGTTGTACTATGTATCTTTGTAACATTTTTATACATAGTAGTTTGTATCTCATAATCCCCTACCCCTATCCTGTCTATCCCATATTCCTTCCCTCTCCCCCACTAGTTTGTTCTCTATGTGTGTGTGTCTGTTTTTTTTTTTAATATTCACTAGTTTGTTTTATTTTTTAGATTGCACATATAAGTAATATCATTTATATTTTTCTTTCTATGGCTTATTTCACTGAGCATAATATCTTCTGGGTCCATCCATGTTGTTGAAAATGGCAAAATTTCATTTTTTATGGCTGAGTAGCATTCTATTGCATATGTATACCATATTTTTAAAATCCATTCATCTGCTGATGGACACTTACTTGTTTTCATATCTTAAAAGTGAAAGTGAAAGTCGCTCATTTGTGTCCGACTCTTAGTGACCCCATGGACTATATATATAGTCCACAGAATTCTCCAGGCCAGAATACCGGAGTGGGTAGCCTTTCCATTCTCCAGGGATATTCCTAACCCAAGGGTCAAATCCAGGTCTCCTGCATTACAGGCAAATTCTTTACCAGCTGAGCCCACAAGGGAAAACCAAGAATTCTGGAGTGGGTAGCCTATCCCTTCTCCAGCGGATCCTTCCAACCCAGGAATTGAACCAGGGTCTCCTGCATTACAGGCAGATTCTTTACCAACTGGGCTATCAGGGAAGTCTTATATCTTGCCAATTGCATATCTTGGTAACTTTCATATTTTGGCAACAGCAAATAATGCTGTTGTAAATGCTGCTATTAAGGTGCATGTATCTTTTTCAATTAGTGTTGGGTTTTTTTTTTTTTTTTCCCCAGATGAACACCCAGGAATAGAATTGCTGGGTTCCAGAGGTTTTGCAGGTGGCACCAGTGGTAAAGAACCTGCCTGCCAATGCAGGAAACATAAGAAACACAGGTTCCATCCCTGGATTGGGAAGATCCCCTGGAGGAGGACATGACAACCCACTCCAGTATTCTTGCCTGGAGAATCCCATAGACAGAGGAGCCTGGCAGGCTACAGTACACAGGGTCGCACAGAGTTGGACATGACTGAAGTGATTTAGCACACACGCACACATGGTAATTCTATTTTTAATTTTTGGAGAAATCTCCATACTGTTTTTCATAATGGCGAAACCAATTTACATTGCCACCAAAGGTGTATGACGGTTCCCTTTTCTCTGCGTCCTTGCCAGCATTTGTTATTTGTGGCCGTGTTGATGACAGCCATTCTGATAGGTGTGAGATAACATCTCACCGATTTTAATTTGCATTTCTTTGATGATTAATGAATGATGCTGAACATCTCTTCATGTGACTGTTGGTCATTTGTATGTCTTCTTTGGAAAAATGTCTATTCAAGTCTGCCCATTTTTCAACTGGACTGTTTTTGGTTTTTTGATGTTGATTTGTATGAGCTGCTTATATATTTTGGATATTAACTCCTTATCACTCATATCATTAGAAAATATTTTCTCTCATTCAGTAGGTTGTCTTTTTGTTTTGTCAATGGTTTCCTTTGTGATACAGAAGCTTTTAAGTTTAATTAGGTCTCATTTATTTATTTTTTTTTAAGAAATACTTTTTCCAAAATTTACTTATTTTTTCTGGTTGTGCTGAGTCTTTGTTGCTGTGCACAAGCGTTCTCTAGTTGTGGTGAGTGGAGGCTCCTCTTCACTGTGGTTTAGGGGCTTCTCACTGTGGTGGCTTCTTTTATCACAGAGTACACTCTCCAGGGCATGGGCTTCAGGAGTTGGTATGCTGGCTCAATAGTTGCAGCTCATGGGCTCAAGAGCTTGGACTCGGTAGTTGTAGCAAGTGGGCTTACTTGCTCCGGGGCATGTGGAATTTTCCCGAACCAGGGATCGAACCCATGCCCCCTGCATTGGCAGCTAGATTCTTATCCACTGCACCAGCAGGGAAGTCCAGGGATCATTAATTTTTGCTATATCCTCTGCTTTAGGAGACAGATCAAAAAAATATATATATATTGCTACAATTTATGTCAAATAGTGTTCTGCCTATATTTTCTTCTAGGAGTTTTATGATTTCAATCCTTTTTCATTTTTAGGTTTCACAGTGAAGCTGACCTGATGACAGACTGAGAGGCAACTGAAAGCTCACTTTATCTTTCCATTATTTCTTCCAACATGAATGTACACCTTGAAATATCTTCTTTCTTGACAGGTTTCAGAATCCAAGAATACCACTCATCAGTCTTGTTAATCAACATGGAATATGGCCATTATTTCCTCCTAATCTCTTCTGATACATATTCTTAGTTATGAAACACAATTCAGGATCTATCAACACCAACCAGCATTAACTAAGTTTCTTACAATTTATGTTTATTTACCAAGAATTATTTTCCTACAAACAATCCAACGTATTTACAACTATTAGCCTTTCTAACTCTAAAAATCTCAACTAAATGCACAGGCTACCCTAGTAAGTGGACGCATTTAAAATAAGAATTTTTTAAAAAAAGTAATTTAAACAAACAAAGAAGGGAAGACAGCAGTAGTGAAAAGTTCAAACAATTTTTAAACACGTCAATGACTGCAGGCTTGGTGTTGTCATCCCCTATGCCATGCTCTCTTCCAATAGCCAAAGACCTCAAACAAACAAAAGAATAATAGCATTTTCTTAGATCTATTTTATAGTTTGCTTATTTGATTGTACATTAGATATTTATGACAGCAACTTAAGTTCCAGGCTTATCATAGATTCTGCAAGTTGATTTGAGAATGACACTGAAAATATCAATGACAAGGTTTCATCTATGTTACATAATACAGGCTGTATTAAAACCCTTTTCATAAAGAGCAAAGTGAGTTCAATGTATAAATGCAAATGATTCATATCCTGTAGGAGTTCTGAGCAAATTTATCCCACCTAGTTGCAAAATAACTACTAAAGATAAACAATATTTTTCCTGAAGAAAGTGATTTGCTTGCTACTTTGTGTTAAATAAGAAAGGTACTAGGTGATCTCAGAAAAAAGTATTAAGTCAACTTCAGACAAGACAATACAAATTAGACTGCCAGTCAGGAAGCCTTTGAACATTTCATAATATATGTCTACCTCACATAGTGGGAGTAATATTTATTAACAGATTTGTTTTCTCTCTTTTTTTAAAGAACATTTGATAGGACTGACAATATCAATTTTGGGTGTGGAATTTTGAAGGAAGTAAAATAACCTCAAATACTCATGAACCTACAGCAACCTATTATTGTGACACAGAATTACTCAGGGCACGAGACTTGGCATTCCAGTTTTTGGGTGCCTAGTCTAGGCTCTTTGCCCCTGACTCATACTGCATGACACTGAGCTAATTAAAATCTCCAAACTTTAGATTCCATCCCTAAAATGGAAGTATAGGTGCTTGCTGCTTTCCAGTGTAACTAAACATGTTTTAAAACTGCACTTGAGACCTTGCCCTGAAAGTCATGGTATAAATACACGACACATACTGTCCCACTTCCTGGCCTCTGCACACCCTGTTACTCTCTGCCTTGAAACGCCCTTTCCTTACTTCTTGCCCTGGCAAACACTAATCCGTTTAAGAACCAGCTCAAATGTCATCCTTTCTATAAAATCCACTTAACCTCTCCAGGCAGTTGGTTGCCCACTTCCTGTCTGTGCATAATTATTTCACAATACTTAACACATTATACTGTAAATATGTTTATATGTACGCTTCCCCCAACCAGACTAGAAAAATACCAACCATTTTTTAGTCTCCAGGGTCTAGCACCCTGATTCATGCTTAAAACACCTGTTTTGAAGGAATGATATAGAGACCTTCTCCTCTTCGGGTTTTTTATTTTATATGGGGCCATTACATTTCCCTAAAGCAATCTTTTAAACTTATCTATGTATCTATTGGTTTTCTGTATGCTAATTACTATAACTTAATCCTAAAATTCTGTATAAGCCCTTTTGAGGAGTAAATTCCTAAATTCTGAATAGGGCAATCTCCTACCCTAGGTAGTCAAAAAAAGAGAAAAAAAAAACTATTTTGTTCTTTCTCTTCTCTGGCCTACATTGGAATCTCTCTTGTACTCTGCTTTCTTAGCTCAACAGAGCATTCAGTATGGTAAAAACCACTACAATATTGTAAAGTAATTAGCCTCCAACTAATAAAAATGAATGGAAAAAAAAAAAACAACAAACCTATGTCCTAGAAAAATAAATAATAAAAGTAAGGTCTAGGAAATTACACGATGCTAAGAAAATAGAAGCATCCTTTCTCCCTCTTAAGTTCATACAACTTTTATTAATTTTGTCAATTTGCTATCTTCAGAAACATTATAACGTGACAGGCTAGACCACAACATTACCTTACTCTGGCCTGGGGGGTGGAAATCCCATTAGTATGAATTTGATTATGCGCCAACAAATCCTGGTAGTTAAAGAAATGTGTTCCTATATTATGTCTATACTTCACCATTCCAGGCCATGTAACTTCATTAACAAACAGACTCTGAACATATATAAGGGTGGATGACACAGGCCAAGTCATCACAATGAGCCATACTGTCACTATCTTCCTTTTTACTGTCCTAGTTCAAACCCATATCATCTCTTGAACAGACAACAAGACTATCTGATCTGCTTATTCCCTACTCCAATCCAAACTCCAATGCGAAAAGTTTATCTATCATGATGTTACTCTTTCACTTAAAATCCTTCAAAAAAAAAAAAAAAGAAAAAAGTTCTTCAAATCTATACTTCTTTGCATGGCATAGACAGACCTACCAATTTGAATCCAGTCTACCTTTTCAGATCAATCTCAAGTTACTTCCCAGATAATGCTCCCCATATAGCACACCCAGAGGCTAACCAAACTAGCCTGCAGACTTAGTCCTGAATTTACATACCTCCATGCATTTGCTCATAACATTCTGGTTTAAGATGCCTAATTTTCTCTACCCTCATCTTTGTTTGCCTGGTATAAATTTCTACTCATATTCTTCAAGCCCTGATTAGGTATCGCCTCCTCCATGAAGTCTTTAGTGACACAATCATGCAAAATCCCTTTCATCCATCTTCTAAGAACACTTGTATTTTCTTCAGTATCTATTACACTGCATTTATAACTATCTATCTGTCTCCTCCACCAGGCCAAACACCCTGTCAAGAGGACCATGTCTAAGTACTTTTTGCTATACTCAGAACTCATATGATTCAACACCATATGATTCTGAAAAGGACTGCTGATTACCTGTCTGTCCTCTTCTTGTCCACCCTCCTCTTATCTGTTTCTCCTCTCAAAACTGTGGTGTTTGTATTCTTTACCTTCCTTATCAAAAACTACTTCCTTATCAAAAACTACTCATCCCATTCTTCTGGGACCTAATTGAAAGACTTTGTTCAGAGTTGTAGAAAAAGTTAGAAATATAGATATCTTAGTCTAGAGGAGCTCTCAATTCACTCAGAGCACAGGATTTAGTGTTAAATAAGGACACTAACAGAAGACAAGCCAGAAAAACTGTTAAAGGAGCTTAGAAAACTACAAACAACGAAAGTTTCAGGTATGCTTTAAAGATGTCATCAAAAAAACAAAAATGAACATGTTTCCTGGTGATCTAAGTTTAGGGAAATTATATTAGATTGAAGATTTACCCTGCATATTAGCATTAACAAGATTTACAGTGTATATTAGAATTGTTTAAAGGGTCTAAGGAGCTCAGAAATAAGAGTTGCTTTATTTTGTTCAATCCAACATTTTCCAAGCTTATTCAATTCCAACACATTTTTCTTTTCAATAATGCCTAGACCTTGAGAAATACTGATATAGGTGAAAAATAGAAAACAAGATCAAAAGATGGTTGAAACCATAAAGGCTCTCAAATCATAAGGATAGATCAAATAAATAATATGTTCTTAAAGACATAAGTCATCATCTTATAGGTCAGGTGTGAGCAGTTTTAAGCAGGGGAATGATATAAAATGCTCTATTTTAGAATAAATACTTTGGCTAATATGAGAAAGATACACTGGGCTGGAAGATGATGTAATAGTGGAGGGTGGGGTTGTAGGGGGATACAGAGGTGCGAAAATGAAGCAACAGAGTTAAATTAAGAGAAAAGATTCAGGAAAGCTTCACAAAGGAAAAATCCTTCCTCACTGACTAAGAAATCTGTCTTGCTCATGAATGTATTAGGGACAAACAGAAGCTTCCTGTTTTTAGGATAATCCAGTCCAGTTGTCTACGAAGGCCAATAGACAATACTACCTTCTGGGAACAGGTATGCAGGGGGACTCTACAGGAGACAAAGGCAGCAATGAGAGGCTGAAGTGGTGAACTGCACAAAGAATTTAGGTCAAGACAGTCTTACCTCCTATTCTGTACAGACGATCTGCCCCCTGTATGCCAAGAAATAGTCTGTTGTCTCCTTTGCCAAACCCTCAAGTCTTCTAGGACAAACCTAGACAGCGTATAGTCGAAAAAGGTCCATATAGTCAAAGCTGTGGTTTTTCTAATAGTCATGTATGGATGTGAGAGTTGGACCATAAAGAAACCCGAGCCCCCAAGATTTGATGCTTTTGAACTGTGGTGCTGGAGAAGACTCTTGAGAGTCCCTCGGTCAGCAAGGAGATCAAACCAATCAATCTTGAAGGAAATCAACCCTGAATATTCATCGGAAGGACTGGTGCTGAAGCTGAATCTCCAATATTTTGGCCATCTGATGCAAAAAGTTGATTCAGTGGAAAACACCCTAATGCTGGGAAAGACTGAGGGCAAGAGGAAAAGGGGGGTGACAGAGGATGAGAAGGTTGGATAGCATCACTGACTCAATGGACAGTCTGAGCAAACTGAGGGAGATAGTGAAGTACAAGGAAGCCTGGAGTGCTGCAGTTCATGGAGTTGCAAAGAGTTGGACATGACTTAGTGACTGAATAACAACAACAATCTTCTAGAGATTCTGAAAGGGTTTAAAGACAGGGCACTTGAGAGGAAAACATTACATGTTTACATGATTTGGAGGTTTCTGAAAAGACTGCTTAAGTAGAGACTCTAAAGGGTAGCAGATCAATTGTACTATTTATCAACTGTGAGATACTGGGTCCCACACTTAAACTTCTCTGAAGGAGAATGGCCTTCTCCTTTATCAAATGAGTTTACCACCATCTACCTGCATGAAACTAAAGTGAAATTATTTGAGTGAAGTTACAGTCTGAAGATTATAAAGGGCTATAAAAATGTCAGTTATCTGTATTCTGAGTAAATTTTATCTCATTTGAAAGCATGTTTTAAAGGTTATACTTGGTGGGAATTGCCTGGTGGTCCAGTGATGAAGACTCAGCAGCTTTCACTGCCATGGCCTGGGGTTTGATCCCTGGTTTGGGAACTAAGACATGGGAACTGTGCATGCACAGCAAAAAAAGAAAAGAAAGACTACATTCAATAATACTGTACTTAATAATATTAATGTGAAAGTTTTCCCACAGAAATTGGTTCCCTTATTTATGAATATAATAAAATTGTATTCAAGTATAGGAAAAGAAAAATTCAAGACTCTTTTCTATGTCCCCAAAATATTCATAAACAAATAATCTTTTAATATATAGTGCTTTTATCATAAGTAATCACAGTGAAACTAGCAATCAGAACTCTGTAACATCACGCATATGCTTCCCTCACCCCACCAAATAGACACACACACACACACACACACACAGAGTAAAGAACTTGATAAATTTGGCTGACAGGAACTTTATCTGTGGTAAGATGATCAGGTATGAGAAGAAATTATTGGGGTCTTAGGCTTCTCTTCTAGTTCTCATCCATGACTTTTACCTGACTCAGAAGAACAACAGTTTGATTAAAACAAAACAACTATTTTTCTCATGACATTAGAAAGAGATGGCAAAACCACTGGCCACATCCCCACCTATTTGAGAAGTGATAGAAATACAAAGTTACTCCCTGTTTATCTAATTACTTCATCTGAATTTTCAAAACACTGAAAATATCAATCAGGATTCTCAAGTAAGGAAAAGATTAGGCTTATTTCAGACAAGAAAAATAAAAGTAGGTAAGAGGCAGTTAACAAGAAGAATCAGAAAAGAAACCAGATTCTAGCCTCTTTGGCTCTCTCAATGTTGTAGGCCATACTTGATGAAATGACCCAAACAGTAGCATCCCCAAAAATGCTGATAAGCTTGTGCTCTATAAAGCTCTGAGAGAAAAGAATACTTACTGGCTTTGGTTGGAATTAACACCAGTGTTCCAAATCTGGTTCCACCACCCACTAATTGTATGACCCTAAATAAGTCACTCAATTCATTTAAACTTCAGTTTCCTTATCTGTAAAACTAGATCAAATATATCTTACAATGTTGCAAGGATCAAATTAAATTATGTATGCATGACACACGGATCCACAGATCAGTCCTGGGTGTTCATTGGAAGGACTGAAGCTGAAGCTGAAACTCCAATACTTTGGCCACCTCATGCGAAGAGTTGACTCATTGGAAAAGACCCTGATGCTGGGAGGGATTGGGGGCAGGAGGAGAAGTGGACGACAAAGGATGAAATGGTTGGATGGCATCACCGACTCAATGGATAAGGGTTTGGGTGGGCTCCGGGAGTTGGTGATGGACAGGGAGGCCTGGCGTGCTGCGATTCATCGGGTCACAGAGTCAGACACGACTGAGTGACTGAACTGAACTGACACATGGGTAGTCAGATTCTAGTCTGCTTGCTTTCCTTACACTTCACCTTCTTTAAAGCCACAGATTTAAAAGTTATATTAAAATTGTTATAATTTTTTAATTAATTAAAAAAACCTCTGGATAATAATATGATAGTAATTCAATACTTGACTAATATAAAAATGGCCTAATTCTTTAATAACTTCCAAGTCAGGAATGGTGTAGAGTTATCATCAAGATTTTAAGTTAATTCCTGTCTATTTTATTTTTTTAAAAATTCCTGTCTATTTTAATTGATGTGAGCAAAGACAGCGATTGACTCAGAGAAATAAACAAAAAGAGAACTTTCCCAGAAATAAAATGTCAGTGATGCCACATTTCTCAGTTAAAATTCAAGGAAATTCACATCTCAAAAAGGAGATAATATACTATTCCAAAATGAACCAAATAGTGTTCTCTTAAGTAAATATTCCTTTAGTTCAGAAAATAGATCAATACTGTCTGTAAAACTTCAATATCACATAAATTAACTTTTTAAGACTAGGAAGACTACCAGATCGCCAGATAAAAGCAAACTTTTCCAAGGGCCTACAAGGTTTTTTTCTGATACTTAATAACTGAAAGTGAAAGTGACCTACCATAGACAAACACCTCAACCTTTGACCACAACACTTCAAAGTAATTTAGAAACCTCATCTCAGTGAGCTTAAATAAGACATACATTCTAAATAAGCTTGGCAGAATAGAAAAATAAATTAACTCATCTTACTCCCCTAAGACACTCTATGACAGCTTCTTTTGAAGGAGACAAATAGCAGCATCATGGAAATCATAAAACAGCCTTGATATATAGGCTATGATTAAAAGCCCTCAGTTCTTTTGAAAGAAAAGAACACACAGCTTTTTACTAGGAGTCCCTAGCCTCTTTTTGTCCTCAAAACATGACAACCAAGAATAAAATGATCTGGCCAAGGTCACAGAGCAGGTAATGGCACAGTCTGATGTCCCTCTTTCCTGCACGCAACCATCTGTGGGATGTACTGACAGTAACACACAATCAGATTTTAAAAAGTAAAGGTGGGGGGGGGGGTGGGAGGCACCGGGGGTGGAGTGGGAATTCAATTTCCACTGAATTCTCTAGATGGCAAAATCTAGTGGTGTTAAGAGTTTGCATCTACTGCCTATTTTCTCACTGACCTTAAAAAGTCAGCACACACACTGCAATATCAAGAACTCAAGATCGGAGGAGCTGGGAACCACATTTTCTCTTAAACATCCTTCTCAGTGCCCCCCATTGTCTCTCTGGACAGAGAAAGGGTCTGTCCACTCCACACCCTGCCCAAGGCAGCAGTGTGGCCACAGGGGTGGCCACACAATAGCCAGGCACAGAAGACACACCACAATGTCCAAGTTGCCCCCAGAGCGCTGCCAGTGAGTTGTCCTTTCCCGCTAGAGCCATTTCAGTCACCTGCATCCCAACTTTCAGCAGTGGTGGTCTCAGGAAGAGCACACCTTCTCCTGCAACGCTGCAAAGTTTGCCCCTAGTCAAATGGACACACCCCTCCAAAGCACTGCCCCTTCAGAATGATGTTCTTATTCCGTCCTTTGCCAGATATCCCCTCCCTATCCTCATTCAGAGATACCCCCTTCCTCTGGAGAGGGGCGTTCGCTGGACCAAAAACAGCCTCTGCCTCCTGACTTGATGGACAGCTCCCTTCTAACCCACAGCTCGGCCCCCACCTCAAGTCCTCAGGCAGGGGTTGGGTACTGGGTGCGTTCACCTCACGCGTCGGCTTGCTGATGGTTACCGGTTACCAGCCCGCCGTAACTGCCGCCTGGCGTCCCTCCCTCTGGTCATCCCTCACCTCTCTCTCCACGCTGGGACACGGACACACACACACACACACACACACACCCGGTGCGTGGAAGACCGCCCCTCGCGGCGGGCCACACGCAGGGTCTAGCCTTCGGCCCCAGGTCCCCTCCGCCGCGGCCACCGCCCCAGGGCCACGCCCCCGCGCTCACCCGCAGTCCGGGGCTGGGCACCAGCGGCAGTCGGGGTCCGAGGCCAGGTAGCGGCGCAGCATGAACTCCTCGTACTTGTGCATGAGCGGCGGGTCGGCGAGCAGCAGGCGGATGTCGTGCGGGTTGAGTCGCTCGCTGCACTCGGGGCAGCTGATGGGGACCCGGCTCTCGCTGATCTCCAGGCGCAGGTAGTGGCGGAGGCAGTCCCGGCACGAGCGGTGCGGACAGCTGAGGAGGCGCGGGGCCCGCTCCGGCGGCAGCCGCACCAGGCACAACGGGCACTCCACCTCCTCCGGGCCCGAGCCACCGCCCTCCGCCGCCTCCTCATCGTCTAACCCGGGCCCCACTGTCGCCGCGGCCTCCGCCTCGGCCTCGGCGGCCGGCTCAGCGGGCAGCGCCTCGGGCGGCGAGGCTTGGGCCGGGGCGGGCGGCGGCGGCGCGGCCGGGGGCGGCGGCTCGGCCTGCGGCTTGGCTCGGACGCGGCGGCCGCGGGCCGAGGAGGAGAAGACGCTGTGGAAGGTGAGGCGCCGGCGCCGGCCGCCGCTGCGGCACTTGGGGTCGGGCGCAGCCGCGTGTAGGGATGTAGAGCGCGGCGACTCGGAGTCTTTCTCAGAGCCCATGGTCCCCAGAGGCCGAGGGGCGAGGGGCGCCCAGCGCCACCACAGCTCCCGCCTCAGCGCCCCCTCAGCCGGCGCCCCGGCCGCCGCCGCCTCAGCCGCCCTCCCAGAGATAGAAACCGAGCAGTAACGACGAAGTGGTTATAAAGCCTCCGCCCCGCGCGCCGATGCCCACTGCGCAGGCGCTTCGCGGAGATACCTCACAACCCGCGCCGCCCATGCCGGAGGGGGGGCGCTGGGCGGGGCCGAGCGGGGTGGGGCGGAGCTCCGCCTCCTCGGAGGGCAGGTGATTCCAGGGCCGCCATCTTGAGAAGACGGTAACTCAACTAGTTTACTTGGCCTCTTCCGTCAATATCATCGCCCCTAGCCGCATCGAAACTGTGGCGGAGTTTTCGGTTTGCCTTTCCTCGAGGTTGGGCCGATTGCTGTTTCCAACAAATTGGTATTTAAGTTTACTCCATCTGTAAAAAGCAGATGAGGGTAAATCAGGTAGTGATTCCCAACTGGTCTACCTGCCAACACATCTTTTGTTGTTTTTTATTAAGCAGTAATTAATAAAGAATATATTCATTGAGCTTCTATTAAATGGAGGCATTACTAGGTGAAACAGACAGGGTCTCCCTATCTGCAAGAGATTTACAAAATAAAATCCAAATCCCTCAATCTAGCATTCAATACTTTCTGTGAGCTACTAAACTGTTCCTAGGTCCACCGCCCATTCTAACCTTCTGGTAGTTTGGTTACTTACAAATTGTGGACGGATGCCCAGCATTTTGGGGGGGGGGGGGAAATCTGGAAGTGCCTTTCTTCTGCTGATCCCCCACTGCACTGACTGGGGGAAGATACGGAGTCAGCCTTACAAATGGGAGACTAGCAAGCCGCTTTAACAGCAATGGGAATATATCAGGTAGGATTAGACTCAGTTGCAAATAACAAAAGAAAAAAAAAAAAGACATGATAGAAGTTTATTTCTCTCTTCATGAGAAATAATTCATAAAAGTTCAAGCCTGCTCTGCCATTCTCAGTAACTTGGTTTCTAATCTTAAGGTCAACTCATTATGGTCCACATTCCAGACAGTGTGGAGGGAAAAGAGCAGAAAGGTACACTCTTTTCCTTTTAAGAAGACTGCCTTGAAAGCCCGGCACATTTCTGCTTACATCGCATTAGCCAAAGCATAGTCACATGGCCATACTGGGATATGTAGCTTTTTAACTGGGCACAATGTGTCCCTAAAAATAGGTGCTCTGTTGTTAATAAAGATTGGTATAAATTGTACTAAAAGATAACCAGCTGTCTTTCATGGGTGGTATTTAAAACCGTGAGAAAGGTCCCTAGGAATTAACCCTGGGAAACTTCAAACTTTTGAGGTAAATAGTGGAAGAAGAGCCAGCGACAGAAACTGAGCAGCAGGGACTGTGGCACAGGAGAAAACTCAAGCTGGCATGTCACAGACACCTAGAGTGGTGTCTGTGGTCAATTATGACAAATCCCACTGAGAAATCAAAGCCGATAAGAACAGAGAAGTGATCACTGGATTTAGCAATACCAAAGAGGTCCATAAGGAGGAGAAATGTTCCTTCTCAAGGAGGAAGATTTGATGCTAGATGGCTAAAACAACAATTGATTTCTGTATACTGGTCAAAGTATGCTGGGCTCTGCTGTGGTAACAACCCGAATATCTCAATGCTTTTAACACATTGGTATATTTCTCCCTCTCTTACAAAGCCTGCCTATGGGGCAAGGCACTCTCCCGGTCACTCAGAGAGGTTCATGGCACTTTCTTTCTGGGCTCTACCACCTCAACCCAAGGTCTTAAGGGTGGCCTCAGTAGGGGAAAGAGAGCTGGAGGGTGTGTGTGTGTCTATGTGTGTGTACATGCGTGTTCAGTCATGTCCAAAACTTTGCAACCCCATGGACTGTAGCCTACCTGGCTCCTCAGTCCATGAGCTTTTCTAGGCAAGGATACTGGAGTGGGTTGCCATTTCCTTCTCCAGGGGATCTTCCCAACCCAGGGATCGAACCTGCATCTCTTGTGTCTCCTGCATTGGCAGGCGGATTCTTTACCACTGCGCCACCTGGGAAGCAGAAGGGTTGTGCACCAGCAATTAAATACTTCAGCCTGGAAATGACATATGTTATTTCCACTCATAGACTATTAGACAGAACTTGTGACACAGGCTCAATTTAATTGCAAAGGAGGCTGAGAAATGTAGGGGGGAGGCATGGACTATTTATAATAGTAAGTGACATTATCTCAGCCACAGTTCCCTATAATCATCATAGACTCTGTTCTTGGTGACCAATGTCCTGAGCAGCTGCTTGGAGGAGATGTGTGCCTGTTGTAGGGATGAAAGATGGGGGAGAAGGCTGCTTTGTTCCTTGGGTTAGAGTGTGCTGAAGGACCTGGGGACCTCTGATTCCAGACAGACCCAGCTGGCTTTGAGATGCTTCCTCCTGTGTAGCTGACAGAAACAACTGTCAGAATTGTTGAATAGCTTGCTGAAAAGCTCAACACACCAAATACTTGCTTGTCTTGGCTCTGGTTCTCAAACAAACCCTGCTTCAGTTCAAAGCTGCCACCACCGGTGCTTTGGCAGAAAAGTGACCTCTCATAAATATCACTGGACTTTGCTATGAGCCCATTTCTTCTGGGTTTTGTCTCCTGAATCCATCACCCTTAAAGCAAGGGATTAAAGCAATTTCTGTCACTTTTTCCTTTGTGTCTCCATTTGATACAAGCAGAGCAGTGACTCAGGGAGATGACAGGAAAGAGAAGGACTCTCATCTGTTCACTCATTCAGTAAACATTGATTATACTTACTTTGTGCAAGGCTGTTTGCCAAGCACTAAGGTCATGGAGATGAACAGTCTAATGGAGTTGTGGACAAGAAAGCTTGTCAACCCTTCCTCAAAACTTTCTACAGTTCCCACAACCAGCTGCATCTCCTTCCATGCATCTTGCTTCTTTGCAAATGCTAATCCCTCTGCTTGTAATCCCATGCAAGCTTTCAGGGTCATTTTCATGGTCATCACCCCCCTTTCTACTTTCAGACTCACCTCCTCTCATGTCCTCAGGGCATGATGTAGATAATTCCAGTGTCAATCAAACCTCTTACTAGGATGACCACGTGATTTACTGTCCAAACCCTGGACACTTCTGAGAATGAAAAGTGAAAAATGAAAGTGAAAGTGACTCAGTCATGTTCAACTCTTTGTGACCCCGTGGACTATGATCCATGGAATTCTCCAGGCTAGAATACTGGAGTGGGTAGCCTTTCCCTTCTCTAGGGGATCTTGGATCTTCCCAACATAGGGATCGAACCCAGGTCTCTCACATTGCAGGTGGATTCTTTACCAGCTGAGCTATGAGGGACAAAGCCACATTTGAGAATGAAAGGGAATGCTATTATCAATTGCTTCAGCTCAACAAGTGTCAATCAATCTGTTCCAGGCAAACTAAAAATTATGGTCACCCACCTACACCCAACATTGTCATGAAACCTGACACTTGATGCTTTCATGTCTCTCAGCCCTTTGAGATGATATTGTTATCCATATGTTTTAAAAGTTTCTTTTTTTCATGTGGACCATTTTTAAGGTCTTTATCAAATTTGTTACAGTATTGCTTCTCTTTTATGTTTTGATTTTTGGCTGTGAGATATGTGGGATCTTAGCTCCTGAGACCCTGGGTTGAACCCACACCCCCTGCATTGGATGATGAAGTCTTACCCACTGGACTGACAGGGATGTCCCATTGTTATCCCCATTTTTAAGATGAGGAGATAGAGCCTCAGAGAGAGAAGAGACTTGTGGTTTCACACCCAGAAGGCAGCAAAACTGGCCTGGGAAGTTAGAACATCAGATTTCAAATCCTGGGCTCTTCTGACTCTAGAGATTGGTAAGTACCACCACACCTGACTCCCTAGTACCACAGAGTCTTAATGTCTAAGTTAGTCATGTGTGGTTCTCCCCTAGACCCAAGATGTAGGGGGAAGGTAGAAATGCAGTCTTACTTAACTTGTGCACCAGTTCCCCCCAGCCCTTGGTGTAGAAAAGGTCTTAGGGCATGTTTGTTGGATAGATGACTTCTTGAGGTTAGAGCTTTATGTTTCATCTTTTAAACAATATTTATTTGTTTGACTGTGCTGGGTTTTAGTTGCAGCATGTGGGATCTTCCTTGTGGCACGCAGATCTTGAGTTGCAGCATGTGGGATCTAGTTCCCTGGCTAGGGATCAAACCCGGGCCCTCTGCATTGGGAGCTCGGATTCTTAGCCACTGGATCACCAGGGAACTCTCTATGTGTTTCATCTTAAAATCTGAGGCCCTTTTTCAAACCTAGTACCTAGCACAGTGCTTGCTATGCATCTGTTCATTCCATTAACACTTATTAATCACCTACCACGTGCCTGATACTGTGCTGGTGATGCAACAATGAACAAAATAGACAAGGTCCCGGTTCTCATGGAGCTTACACATTCCAGTGGGGGAAAACGTACAAAGACAATCACAAATAAACACAGTTACAAATCAAGATAAATGCTAAGGAAAAATACTAGATACTGAATTTTAAGAGCTATTTTGGAGGTACATTTAGTAGGTTTTTATCATAGATTGGATGGTTGAAACAGATGAACACAAAAAGAAGGCGCAGTTTGGAAAGAGAAAAATGTCGGTTTGGATGTGTGGGGCTGGACGTGTCTGTGGGGTATCTGTTTTAATCTTCTCACGTTTAGCCAGGTTAACTGATTTGCTCCAAACTGAAAAATTGTGGCAAGGGAAAGAAACCCGCCTCAGCCAGCCCAAAGAGAGCTGACCTCCAGCTAGCATGGTGGTTCTAAGAGGGGCAGAAGGCATAAGATAAGCAGAGAAAGGATGTGCTCAAGGAAACAATAATCAGACCTCCCAAGCTGCAGTGAAGACCGCGGCAAGCAGCCAAGGAGCAGGCTGCGTTACATCCAACGGAGAGTGCAGGATCGCCGCCACCCTCCTCCGCTAGAGGCCAGCGCACTCCCAGGCGCTCTAACGAGGGGAGGGGGCTGCTCCGTGCCTGGAAACCCGAGGCGCGCGGCTGGCTCCGCGGCAGGACCCGCCAATCGGGCCGTGCCTGGTGGCGGTACCACGTGACTCGCCTCCCCATCTCCTCCCCTCCTCGGCTTCCAGGGAAGACGGGCATCCCCGCCATGGTGCCACCCCGGCCATCCCGCCCCCACCCCTTGCGTGCCGCAGCCGCGCGGGCGTGAGCTCCTGCTAGCCGCCGGGATTCCTCCGCAGTCCGCTGCGGCGCGGGGGAGGGGAGAGGAGGGGAGCAAGCTGCGGCCGCAGGGCACGCAATTTTTTTTCGTCAAGGTCAAGTGTGTACCCACTCCCCCGCAAGGCTGCCTCGGGAATCCCTCGCAGCCATCACCGCCACCGCAGCCACGCAGGCTGGCCGCAGCATCCCTGGCCCATCTGGACCACTGCCCCAGGCTCTCGCTGGGCTTCCTGCAGGAACAGCGGGGAACAGGAGGGTCTCAATCTACCCTGGCCCACTAACTTCCCAGTCACACACTTCATGTTGTGTCCCCCAGCTTTTAAACCCTACACTGGCTCCCAATAACCCTATAGGGGAGCATTAAGGCCCCTCATAGCCAAGCCCAGGTTAACCCTTTCCAGTCCCACGGCCCCCTTGCATTAGAGACCCAGTCCCTCTGGATATCCTGCCCTTTCAGATATAGCCATCACTTACATACTCAAGTGACTACTCTTGCTGGTACTTTGCGCCTAGGGTGCCCTTTGCAAACATAGCACATTGACAAGACCCAACTTTACTATGTTGGAGAAGACGCTTGAGAGGCCCTTGGACTGCAAGGAGATCCAACCTGTCCATCCTAAAGGAAATCAACCCTGAATATTCATTGGAAGGACTGATGCTGAAGCTGAAACTCCCAATACTTTGACCACCTGATGCGAAGAACTGACTCATTAGAAAAGAGCTGGGAAAGATTGAAGGCAGGAGGAGAAAGGGACCACAGAGGATGAGATGGTTGGATGGCATCACTGACGTAAAGGGACATGAGTTTGAGTAGGCTCGAGTTGGTATGCTGCAGTCCATGGGGTCGCAAAGAGTCGGACACAACTGAGCGACTGAACTGAACTGAACTTAATTATAATTCAGTAGAGGGTGGGAACTGGTGCTGAAATGTCTCAACAAAGATCACAAAGTTGAAAGACTATAGAGTTAAGCAGGAGAAATAAACAGGGCCAGTGGGCAGAGGTGTAAGAAAATCTTATGCCTAGAGGGTAGGGACCCAGCTCTCCACTGAGGCCAACACGTTCCTTGAGGGGACTGTGGATCCTGTGATGCCAGATATCATGAGTTTGCAGGAAAAACCACAAACCCGGATTTTTATGTGTAATTGCTTTAATATTTTTTAAACATCTTGTGGACCAGATGCAGCTCATAGACCTCAGTGTGTGACCTCTTCTCTTTAGGAAAGAAGATGCCTTTCGCTGGGAAAATACTTTGAAAAACTCTTTAAGAAGGTGTTATCTTGAAGCTCTCAGAGGCAGCTGTTGTGGAGGCAATGTAGAAGAGGACTTGGATTTGAATTTGTTCCTAAAATGATTCTAGATGTTTTAAGCTAAAGAATTTTAACTCAGAGAATCTGAGTTAACTCAGAATCTGTTTTAACTCAGAAAATCTACCAGAAACTGGAGGACTGAGTTTGGGAAATGGGCAGGAACCAAGAGTAGGGGTAAAGATTGTGGGAGGTAGAAGTGAGACAGCAGGAAGCCAGCCTGGGGCACCCACCCACCAGCATCAACCGCTGTGAATGATAGCAAACATTTCCTCCCATCCTCATGGGGGCCGCATGAGGGCCAGGGAGGGGCCCTGCTGGGGGGGGGGGGTGCTTGGACTTGCAAAGGGTGGGGTGAGGGGGTGACCTGAAGACAGGAGGGGAAGCCAACTCCCCAACTCCTAAGGCTTCACACAGTCGGGTAATGCCTGGAAGGGAAATTGGAGCTTTCTTCGGAGCTCCATACGGCAGATACCCATGACCAGAAGATAGGGAGTTGGCCACAGCTGAGGAGTAGTGTGGAGGGAAGCAGAAGAACTGTTGAGACTGTCTGGGGAACCAGTATATTACTAGTTCACCCCAAGATCTTTTTTTTTTAATCATTTCTTAAAAACCATTTGTTTGGGCACTAGTGATGGACTAGGCCTGGCGTGCTGTGATTTGTGGGGTTGCAAAGAGCCAGACACAACTGAGTGACTGAATTGAACTGAACTGAACTGATGGTCCAGTGATTAAGAACCCACCTTGCAATGCAAGGGACACTGGCTCAATCCCTGGTCTGAGAAGATCCCACAAGCCATGGAGCAACTAAGACTATGTGCCACAGTTACTGAGCCTGTGTTCTAGAGCCTGTGAGTTGCAACTACTGAGCCCCCATGCTGCAACAACTGGAGCCTGTGCACCTAGAACCTGTGCTCTGCAACAGGAGAAGCCACTGCTATGAGAAGCCAACACGCTGCAATGAAGAGTAGCCTCTCTTACTGCAACTAGAGAAAGCCCACGTGATGGAATGAGGACCCACCACAGCCTTGGCTGTGCTGGGTCTTAGTTTCAGCATGGAGGATTTAGTTTCCTGACCAAGGATGGAATCCAGGCCCCCTGGATTGTGATTGTGGAGTCTTAGCTACTGGACCACCAGGGAAGTCCACCCTGAGCTCTTTTGTTGATATAACTATGATGTGGTCTCTTCCTCTGTCTCCCATTCCTGGAGATCTTAAAAAAAAATCTGGTACTCACTGAGGCTGCCTCAACTGGAGTGTTTGTGAAAATGGCTGAAGGGGCCAAGTTTTCCATCTGTTTTGGTATAGTGCTGACCAAAGACAGTACAGGCTGAATCAGTAGCTGGACCATGAGATATAAAGCCTCCCAGGAATTTGCAGTAATCTTGGAGAGGGTTTTGGAATAGGTACTTGGATTCATCCCATGATCTCAAGGGGTCAGGAGATCACTGGCTGACATCTAGGTTACAGTAATAAAGAACCAGCTATAATTTACTAAGTGGTTACTTGCACCAGACATTGTGCACGTACATAATCTTTACAATCCTCACAGTGACTGTATGAGATATTATCATAATCTTCATTTTACTGATGAAGAAATTAAAGCCCAGAGAGGTGAAGTGAGTTGCCCAAAGTCACAGAGATAGGAAATAGTGGACCGGACCTGCTCTCCTGCCAATTGCCCTCGGCAGAAGAAATAATCATCTTCTTTGGGGTTTTTCTGGACAGCCCTTACTATGCAGAGCTACAATTATTGTTTTAATTTGTGTGTCTGTCCTTCTCATTCATCAAAAGGGGACAGGAGCCAAGTCACTAATTTCAAGTGCCTGACACACAGAGGGGTTGTTGAGTACACGTTAAATCAATTAGTTTAAGGAAGGCCAAAAGCAGTACCCATGAGTCTAAGGTGTTCGCTCTTAAGGAAGTGATTTGCCCTCTGTAGGCCTCAGTTTTCTTGTCTGTGGAATGGGAATTATAGATCTCACAGGTTTATTGTGAGATTTAAATGAGACCAGGTCATGCAATTTCCATAAAACTAGCAGCTGATGATAATGATAACATGATGATGATGATGGAGAAAGGAGCAGGGAAAGAAGCTATCCAGAAATAGTTTTGATAGATAAACTATTCAGGAAAAAAAAAATCCAGAAATTCCAGAACTGTATCGGTTCAAAGAGGAATTCTTAGGAGGCCCAGCCACTGTGCAGTTTCTAAGACTACAGTGTCTTCATTCATTCATTCATTGCTGGAACACCCACTATGTGCCACTGCTTGATTTCATTTCATTCGAAACTCTGCAGAACAGATACTCAAATTATTCTCATTTTAAAAGTGAAAAAAAATGAGGTAAGAGATATGATGTGACTTCCCCAAAGAGAACACAGCTATGGAGTGGCAGAGGCAGGATTTGAACTTAGATCTGTGTGGGTCTAAAATCCTTGCTCTTTCTGCTTTCGATGCCACAGCTTCTTCAGGCTTCTCCTGATTCACCAGCACATTTATCAAACATCAACTTAGTGCTAGGGGATACAAGGTCTAGACTATCTGAAAGTCTTTTCCAGGACAAGCTGGAAGGCAGACAACCCAGTGGATATTTAAAAGTTCAGCCTGATAAGTTCTGTGTTGGGTGAAGTGTGAGTGATAGCGTTGCAAGGGGGACCCCTTCCAGGGTCCAAAAGTGGGCTGTCCGAAAGTGGGCTCTTGTCTGATACTCATAAATGAATTGTCCAAGGAGACACATGTGCTGACAATGCAAGAGAATTTATTGGAAAGGGGTGCCCAGGTGGAGAGCAGTAGGGCAAGGGAACCTAGGAGGACTACTCTGCCACATGGCTTGAAGTCTCGGGTTTCATGGTAATTAGGCTAGTGCCTGGGTTGTCTCTGGCCAATCCCTCTGATTCGGGGGCCTTCCTGGTGGCATATGGATCACTCAGCCAAGATGGATCCCAGTGAGAAGGGTTCTGGGAAGTTGGTAGGCAATATGAACTGGAGTCTTTTCTCCTTTTGACCTTTCCTGAATTCTTCCGGTTGGTGGTAGCTTGTTAGTTCCACATTTCTTACCAGGACCTCCTATTTAAGATTGCTCATGCAAGCGGTTACTCTGGTGTCTGGCCAGGGTGGGCAGTTTCAGTCAGTAGTTCCTCTAACAATAGAAGAGAGTGCCATAGCTTTATACTTGCCATTCTCTTCGATTTGCGGACCCCAGGTACATCTCAAACTCACTAGGTTGTTCCCTTCAAGTCTACCACCTCTCTTGGGTGGAGGGGGTTTTGCAGTGGGGACCAAAGAGTAACCAACAATCCTTTCCAAAAGAAATCCCTCCTAACCAGCCTCTCCTCTCCCTTCATCTCTGTGTCTCTGTTTCTCTCTCTCACAGACACACAACGTCTCATGAGGAGGGTGATGGGGTACTGCTGGTAGAACCGGTTTCTCCATCCTTCAGCCATGCCCTGCCTGGGTGGTCCATGGTTCGTGGCATTTGTTACCTCTGCCAAAATGACAGGGAACTTGCATTTAACATCCTGTTACACATTCATTAAAAAGAAATCAGGAAGGAAAGTCACCCAATCAATAGTGATTATCTCTCGGTGGTGAAGTTATGTGTAATCTCTATTTTCTTCTTCTTACTTATTTGCTTAAAGTTTTTTTCTAGCGTGGATTTACTACTTTTGTAATCAGTAAAACTATTTTCACAATTATCTGTGGCCTCACAGGTGTGGGGTAAGGTCTGTGAGAAGCAGTCTCAGAAGGGGATTTGTCCTGAGTACAGCAGAGACTGGACAAGGTAACACATGGGAGAGGTGAGGAAGTGAGAGGTCATCGAGGAGTAAAAACAAGGTCCATCATTCCTGAGGACTTGCTGTGTGCCCAGGTCTTTCCTAGCCTTGACGTGCAATTCTCAGTTAACCCTCAAAACCAATTTAGGAGATAAGCTATTATTTCACAGCTGAGGAAACCAAAAGCCGATTTCGTAGAAAAAGAAACCAATGCTCAGAGAGGTTCCATTACTTGTCCAGGAACACACAACTAGAAAGTGATGGAGGCAGGATTTGAATCCAGATCAGGGTGTTTTTAACTTCTGGACTCGGGGGCCATTCCAAGACCTTCCAGTTGCACAATATTTACATATTCCCCGCTCTTCACACACACTAACTGATGATACTAGTACAATGCAGAGGGGTGGGTGAGATAAAGATCACTGTCCTGTTTTCCAAATGAGAAAAGGCCAGAGAGGAGACTTGCTCAGCTTAGAGTCACAAAGTGGTGGCACTCCTAGAATCCTCCTTTCTCTCTTTGGGTAGCCTTCCTCCTTCTGCTACCTCTGCCAACTGCAGAAGGCTTCCTTCTTGAAACAAGTGACTCAAGGTAAATTGCTGGACTTCCCCTTTCTCAAAACACAGGAAGTCTGTGTTGTTTGCAGCAGTGAGAGAACAATTTCAGGTCAGTTACAATATAGGCGGGGCCACATAGAGGATTGGGTCTTGGCGGGGTGGGGGAGTGGGGGTTGGGAGAGTGGGGGTCTGAAGGGGGAGGCAGGGCTTCCTGCCACCAGGGCTGTTGAGAGGCGCCTGTATTTTCCCTTCCTGAGGGTCATGTCAGTGTGTCTCCCCAGGCTTGGAGTCACACCCCAGATAGCTGGATGAACTATTATGGAGTTTAGAAAAATGAGCCTATGAGGAAAGAAGAGGGGGCCCCCTCAATAATAATGGTGGTAATGATGATGATGATGATGATGGTGATGATAATGATGGCCCATGTTTATGGTACAAAAACCTTGATATCAGGCACTAAAGTGGCTAACACAGGTGAAACTCATTTGAGTCTCATAACAGCCCTAGGAAGAAGATTCTATAGCTTTGGGGTCAAATAGAATCGGATTCTAACCACAGTCATGCTGCTCCCCAGCTGTGTGACCTCAGGGATTTTACTGACATTCATTCAGCAAACATTTTTGAACACCTACTATGTGCCATACTTTGTTCAGTGAACAAAACAAAGATCCATGCTCTCACGGTGCTTAGGAGGGAAAGCAGACAACTTGTAACCATAGTCAGTAAATTATGTCAGAAAGTGATAAGGGCTAAGCAGGGTGAAAGAGGGTGGGGAGTGCTGAGGAGGAAGGAGGGTGCAGTGTTAAACAGGGGTGTCAGGGAAGTGAGCCTGAAAAGCATCCCCCCCAGTGCACGCTGTGCACCCAGCACCATGTGCTTGCAGTCTGGGGGTGTTGCTTCTTAGCCATGTGGCCTCTCAGCCTGATTCTTTGGTCCTTTTCTGCTAGATGACCTAGAGCAGACTTGTTTACAATTAATAAAACCAACTGATCCAGGTATCATACTGAGTACTAACTTCCAGGCCTAGTACTTTACATTCATTATTTCATTTGCTCCTTATCCAGATGTGGGAGAAAGATATGACGAACCTCATTTTACAGATGAAGGAACCAATCAGAGAGGTGGAGTGACCTGACTAGGGTCACTTAGCCAATGAGGCACTCTCCTAAGGTGCCTCCCAGTGGTGATGAAAAGGCCCCGGCGGGCTTTTCCTCTCCAGCACTTGCTGCTGTGTGTGCTGACAGCCCACAGCTCAGCTCTGCCTAGAGGGAAGGCATCGTGGGAGTCTGTTTCCAGTCCTAAGCTGGAAAGCCAGACAAGTATGCGATGCCTGGGAGGACCACTAGGATCCGGAAGGGAACTGACTGTGCTTGCCCTGGTCAGTGCTTCAGAAAGAGAAACCTTCTTCCCTACTGCCCCATAAGCCAGAGACTTCTCTCTGAGGTCTGAGCCCAGTCACTGGGTGGCCTGATTCCCATGGAAGTGTGGAGATAGAAAACATGTGGGACTGCTGCAGTTGCCAGGCAACCACCAGCTACACACTCACTTGACCGAGTCAAGAAGGCTGCCTGATGCAGTCAGAGATTCTTGGATCTGAAACTGAGAGATGATGAAAAAACAAAACAAAACAAAACTGAGAGATGTCAATTCTAGTTCTGATTTGCTGTGTGATCTTGGGCAAGTCCCTGTCCTTTTCGGGGACTCAGTTTCCTATCCCTTCTATCAAGCACAGTCAGACTGTCTAAGCTGCAATATGAATAGACACCAGATGGTCAGAATCAAAGTGGGGTGGGACCAGAGGCTCAGAAGCTAGTCATTGGTGAGTGAAGACTCAGTCCTCCTCCTGCCCATTCTGTCCCGGCTGTCCTGACCCTGGTTACCAGCTGAGGGTAAGAGACATTTCCTTTCCCACCCTGAGCTATTTCAGGCCACCCAGACTCCAGCCCAGGCCCACTCCTACAGCTCCGTCTGGGAATCATCTTTGTATTCACAAGTTAGTGCAGCCACCACCCACCCATCATAACTTTCCCCATGGGGAGTTTCCTCTGTTCCTGCCAAATGCAGCTACCCAGTTCTGGGTGTTTCCCTGAATACCCATTAGAGGATCTTCTGACGCTGTTTGCCGAGATTGCACTGTTGGTAAACCCTGAGGGTGGTGCATTCTGCAGAAATCAGCAGAGTTAACTCATTCCATTTCACAACCATAACAAAAAATGACTGCAGCTGCAAGGGCAACAAATGCTTTATGTCCCTGATCTCACTTAATCCTCGTACAATCCAGAGGGATGGGAACAAAGGCCCTTGTTTTACAGATGAGGAAATGGAGCCTCAGAGAGGTAAAATGACTTGCCCCAGGTCCCAGTAAATAGTGGAGTCAGGACTCCCATTCAGAGCTAGTGACACAGCCTGGGGTTTCAAACCACTGTAGGGTGCTGTTTCTCCACAGTCCCAGAGGAGTGCTCAACCCGCTTTACAGATGACAAATCAGGGTCCAGAGAGAAGTGACTGACCCAAGATCACTCGGCAAGTTAATGTCAGGACAGATTCTAGGACTACTCCCTGCAGAGCCTCACCACACGGTTCCCGAAAACAAACAGTGCCCCATGAGCACATTTCTTGCATGAGCAAGAAATCCCTAGTCATAAGAAGTCCCCAGCAGTTCCTACGAAGTGGAACATTGCCTAGGGTTCACAGACAAAGATCCTTAAAAGTCTCAGTGTTAGGACAGTGAGTCCCAGAGTTTCTTTGGGCAGCAAAAGACTGTGGGTGTCACTGCCTTGGGTCTACAGAGGAGGTCTCAACTCTAGCCACATCTGAGGTACTTTGGTGTGTCTGGAATATTCTCCCGGTTAGTGGTATTGCCTGGTTAATGTTCACCTGTCCACCTGACCTGTAGATATCAGTTCAATATCAATTCCTCTGGGAAGACCTCTGTGGGACCCCATGCTTCCCCAACCATAGATTCTCATGGGTTCAGCTCTTTTCCATAATAATGCTGACCACAGTTTGCCCTGTAGATTCATATCCAAAGCACATTTAAAACATCAACTTACCCTCCCTCCATCAGGCTTCCCTGGTGGCTCAGATGATAAAGAATCTGCCTGCCGTGCGGAAGACCAGGGTTTGATCCCTGGGTCAGAAAGATCCCCTGGAGAAGGGAATGGCAACCCACTCCAGTATTCTTGCCTGGAGGATCTCATATACAGAGGAGCCTGGTGGGCTACAGTCCATGGGGTTGCAAAGAGTTGGACACGACTGAGCAACTAACACTTTCACTTCATTTTCATCCTCCAACTGATCTCCAAAGATGCAACTCCAGAATTTGTGTTATCCTCATAAAAAGAAACTAATCTTTGAACTTCACTAAGATGATAGATGCTTAATATAAAGACAGATTGGAATCACCCTGCAGCTATCAGGGGCACTCCCAAATTCTCTGTCCAATATCAATTCACCCCTAGAGATAGGGTCTTTTTCTTAAAGGGAGAGTGGCTTCAATGTGCAGATATCTTAAGACAGCCTTTCCTTTAGTCACTCCGTTTGGCTGAGTTCTCAGATCTAAGCATACAAAAGAATTATTGTGGGGAGTTCTTTGGTGGCCTAATGGTTAGTTTGTGGCGCTTTCATGGTGGAGGTCTGAGTGAGATTCCTAGCCAGGGAACCATCCTGGATGCCACATGGCACGGTCAAAAATAAATAAGTGAATAAAGCTGCCATTCCTGGGGGAAAAAAGAACAATCAGGCAATCAGCTTCATCAGTTTTAAAAAAAGTATTGTGCATTATAGGTAATTTAAGGGTTTTCAAATGTTAATTGTGAATGATATATGCTTTCCACCTGGGTGCTGACTTTTGAATTGAACCTCCGTCTGAGACACCCACAGTATAATTACGAATGTGAAAGAGTATTGCATTTCTGTGCCCCACCCCTGGACCGGAAGCCCACGAGGATTTGATTGCCTCATCTCTCATACCCATATCCAGCATGAAACCGGGCACAGAGCAGGTACTCAGTAAATGTTTATTGAGGGAATGAATCACCTTTGCTTTCTTACTTACTGGAAGAAAGACCAGAAGTGGTCTGTGTGGGTCCAGATGGCTATGGGTACTCTCACTCTTTGAGGCCAGAAGCCATTGAGGCACCTGTCTGCACTGCTCCTCTACATGCACAAGGCAGAAGCCATATGAGTGTGAGTTTGGATGTGTGCATGTTTATTGGCTCACACATTTCTGTGACAACCAGAGGCAGTTTTCTATTTGGAGCACTTAATTTCATAACAGTTTCCTGTAGATTCTGTAACACATTACCATAAATTTAGAGGTTTAAGACAATATTTTTATCTTATAGTTGGAGGTCAGAAGTCCACAAAGGGTCTCCAGGGGCTAAAATCAAGGTATTAATAGGTCTTGCATTTCTTCTGGAGGCTTTGGTGAAGAATCTGTTTCCTAAATCAAGCTTCTAGAGCTGCATTCCTTGGCTTGTGGCCTTTCTTCCATCTTCAAAACTAGCAGCATCACATCTTCCAGTCTCTTTCTCTGTTCTTGCCTTCTCTTCTGTGAGGATCCTTGCGACTGTATAGGCCCACTGTGATAACCCAGGATGATCTCTCCCCCTTTTAATTTTCTTTTATAAGAATTTGTTTTTAATTTGAGGATAAATGCTTTACAATGTTGTGTTGGTTTCTGCCGTACAATAACTTGAATTAGACATCAGTATGCATATGTCCCTTCCCTCCTGAACCTCCCTCCCACCTCCCAGGCCTCTAAGTTGTCATAGAGCACGGGGCTGAGCTCTGTGTTACATAGCAGCTTCCTATTGGCTGTCTGTTTTTACACATGGTAATGCATATATTTCAATGCTGCTCTCTCAATTCATCCCGCCCTCTCCTTCTCCCGCTGTGTCCACAAGTCTGTTCTCTACGTCTGTGTCTCTGTTCCTGCCCTGCAAATAGGTTCACGGGTACCATCTTCCTAGATTCCATACGTATGTGTTAATACACGATATTTGTTTTTTTCTTTCTGATTTGCCTCACTCTGTATATAACAGGCTCTAGGTTCATCCACCTCACTACTCATCCACTGACTCAGATTCATTCATTTTTTAGGGCAGATTAATATGCTGTTGTATCTGTGTACCACAGCTTCTTTACCCATTCATCTCTCGATGGACAGCTGGGTTGTTTCCATGTTCTGACTGTGGTAAATGGTGTGGCAATGAACACTGGGGTGCAAGTGTCTTTTTTAAAAAAATTAATTTATTTATTTTGATTGGAGGCTAATTACTTTACAATACTGTGGTGGTTTTTGTCATCCATTGACATGAATCAGCTACGGGTAGACATGTGTCCCCCATCCCGAACCCTGCTCCCACCTCCCTCCCCCCCATCCCTCTGGGTTGTCCCGGTGCACTGGCTTTGACTGAGTGCCCTGTTTCATGCATCGAACTTGGACTGGTCATCTATTTCACATATGGTAATACACATGTTTCCATGCTATTCTCTCAAATCATCCCACAAAGTCCAAAAGTCTGTTCTTTATATCTGTCTCTTTTGCTGTCTCCTGTATAGGGTTTTCGTTACCATCTTTCTAAATTCCATACATATGCATTAATATACTGTATTGGTGTTTTTCTTTCTGACTTACTTCACTCTGTGTAATAGGTTCCAGTTTCATTCACCTCATTAGAACTGATTCAAATGCATTCTTTTTAATAGCTGAGTAATATTCCATTGTGTATAGGTACCACAACTTTCTTAGCTATTTGTCTGCCGATGGACATCTAGGTTGCTTCCATGTTCTAGCTATTGTAAACAGTGCTGCAATGAACATTGGGGTACATGTGTCTCTTTCAATCCTGGTTTCCTTGGTGTGTATGCCCAGCAGTGGGATTGCTGGGTCATATGGGAGTTCTATTTCCAGTTTTTTAAGGAATCTCCACACTGTTCTTCATAGTGGCTGTATACTGTACCACCAACAGTGTAAGAGGGTTCCCTTTTCTCCACACCTTCTCCAGCATTTATTGTTTGTAGACTTTTTGATAGCAGCCATTCTGACCGGTGTGAGATGGTACCTCATTGTGGTTTTGATTTGCATTTCTCTGATAATGAGTGATGTTGAGCCTCTTTTCATGTGTTTGTTAGCCATCTATATGTTTTCTTTGGAGAAATGTCTGTTTAGTTCTTTGGCCCATTTTTGATTCGGTCATTTATTTTTCTGGTATTGATCTGCATGAGCTGCTTGTATATTTCTGAGATTAATTCTTTGTCAGTTGCTTCATTTGCTCTTACTTTCTCCCATTCCAAAGGCTGTTTTTTCACCTTGCTTATAGTTTCCTTTGTTGTGCAAAAGCTTTTAAGTTTAATTAGGTCCCATTTGTTTATTTTGCTTTTATTTCCATTACTCTGGGAGGTGGGTCATAGAGGATCTTGCTGTATTTTATGTCAGAGAGTGTTTTGCCTATGTTTTCCACTAGGAGTTTTATAGTTTCTGGTCTTACATTTAGATCTCTAATCCATAATGAGTTTATTTTTGTGTGTGGTGTTAGACAGTGTTCTAGTTTTATTCTTTTACAGGTGGTTGACCAGTTTTCCCAGCACCACTTGTTAAAGAGATTTGTCTTTTCTCCATTGTATATTTTTGCCTCCTTTGTCAAAGATAAGTTGTTCATGGGTGAGTGGATTTATCTCTGGGCTTTCTACTTGTTCCATTGATCTATATTTCTGTCTTTGTTCCAGTATCATACTGTCTTGATGACTGTAGCTTTATAGTATATTCTGAAGTCAGGCAGGTTGATTCCTCCAGTTCCATTCTTCTTTCTCAAGATTGCTTTGGCTATTTGAGGTTTTTTATATTTCCATACAAATTGTGAAATTATTTGTTCCAGTTCTGTGAAAAATACCATTGGTAACTTGATAAGGATTGCATTGAATCTGTAGATTGCTTTGGGTAACATACCCATTTTCACTGTATTGATTCTTCCAATCCATGAACACAGTATACTTCTCCATCTATTTGCGTCATCTTTGATTTCTTTCATCAGTGCTTTATAGTTTTCTATATATAGGTCTTTTGTTTCTTTAGGTAGGTTTATTCTTAAGTATTAAATGTGTCTTTTTGAATTATGATTTTCTCAGGTTATATGCCCAGTAGTGAGATAGCTGAATCATATGGTAGTTTTATTCCTAGTTTTTTAAAGAATCACCATATTGTTCTCCATAGTGGCTGTATCAGTTTACATTCCCACCAACAGGGCAAGAGGGTTCCCTTTTCCCCCCATCCTCTCCAGTATTTATTATTTGTAGTTTTTTTTTTTTTTTTTTTTTGGATGATGGCCATTCTGAAGAGTGTGAGGTGATACCTCATTGTGGTTTTGACTTGCATTTCTCTAATAATGAGTGATGTTGAACGTTTTTTCATGTGTTTATTCGCCATCTGTATGTCTTCTTTGGAGAAATGTCTGTTTAGGTCTAAGATTCTTGATATAAACACATCTGTAAAATTCCTTTTGCCATATAAGGTAACATTCATAGCTTCTGGGGATTAGGACCTGATATAATTGGTGGCCAACATTCAGCCTACCCTGCTCTATTGAACAAGGTGGTCAATTCACATTTGGTATATTGCCTCCTGAGAAAAGGAAGAACAACTGCTGTAGCAGAGAGCCCACAGCACAAGATCCTGAAGCTGTAAGAACTTAGAAAACTTGGACAAGATATATCCAAAATCCCTCTTCCTCCCTCAAGGCATTGTTCTTTCTGCACTTCTGAAACACTGATAACTCCTGTCTGGCTTCTTCTGAGGATCAAAATTTTTACTGTTTTTGATAACTCCAAGGAACAATTTACAAGTTTGTTACCAAACCAAGGAATCTTTTTAAAAATTTTATTGAGGTATAGTTGATTTACAATGTTGTATTTATTTCAAACAATGCAATCTTGATTTCTACTTATCAATTAATTGGGGGAAAAAAAGAACTGATTGTTTTTGTTAAGCATGAACTTTGGAGTCAGAAAAACCTAGATTCAAATCTAGGTTCCACCACTTACTAGCTGTAAACAGTAATTTTGCCTCTGGGAGGAACCTCAGATGGTGTGTTTTGTTTTGTTTGTTTTTTGATCTGTAAAATGGGGATAATAACAGAATCTCTACTGCAAGGTGGTTGTGACAAATAAGATAAAGTATATTGTGGTTCTCAAAGTGTGGTTTCCAGACCAGCCACATTTAATCACCTGTGAATTAGCCCCAGTCTTGACATACTGAATCTGAGACTCTTGGAGTGGGACCCAGCAGTCTGTGTTGGAAGAGGCCTTCCGGAGGAGTCTAATATAGATCGAATGTGAAAGTCACTGGTATATATACCAACCAGGCTCTTTATGCCTAACTATATAAATACAAACACACACACACACACACACACACACACACACGTGCATATGTGCTAAGTTGCTTCAGTTGTGTCTGACTCTGTGCGACCCTCTGGACTGTAGCCTGCCAGACTCCTCTGTTCATGGGATTTCCCAGGCAAGAATACTGGAGTGGATTGCCATTTCCTTCTCCAGGGGATCTTTCCCACCCAGAGATCAAACCCTCATCTCCTGTATTGCAGGAGGATTCTTTCACTGCTGAGCCACCTGGGAAGTTCCAATTATATAACACACCATGTATTACATATAATAATCAACATAATTAATATTATATATTGTATATAATGAGCTTCCCTGGTGGCTCAGATGGTAAAGCATCTGACTGCAATGTGGGAGACCTGGGTTCGATCCCTGGGTTGGGAAGATCTCCTGGAGAAGGAAATAGCAACCCACTCCAGTATTCTTGCCTGGAGAATCCCACGGATGGAGGAGTCTGGTAGGCCACAGTCCATGGGGTTGCAAAGAGTTGGACACGACTGAGCGACTTCACTTTCACTTTACTTTCACTCTCATTGTATATAATTACATATATTACAATATATTATATATAATGTGCTAGGCATAAAGAGGCTGGCACACAACAATTCTCATTATTGTTATCATTATTGGTTACTATTAATAGTTTCAGCACATTCCCTCTGAGATAATGAGTTGGGGTGTATCTCTTCCTACTCCTACAAACATTGTACACATCCTACTCCTATTCTACAAACACTAGGGAGGTCTCCTAATGTGATCGATTAGTGCGATGGGCTTCCAGCCTCTCCCTGCTCACTATTTCTCCAGACAAGTTAAGCCCCCTTGGTCACGCTGCCCATACCTGCTTGCCAACTGTATGTGTACTGTGAAGACCTCTCCCCGGATGCCTCTTTTCCAAGGTCCTTCACCTGCACTCAGGTTCTCCTCAGCTGCAGGGCAGCTCTCCAGCCCACATAAAGTCTGACAGCCCTGAGGAGCAAGAGAGGTTTCCTTCTTCAGTCTGGGACCTGCGTTTCTACTCGTCTGCCCAGTGTTTGGCAGCTACTTCACTGGGATGACTCACTCTGGTCTGAGGTCAACCAAAACCCCCAAGCCTTTTTCTCAGGAACTGTCTGAGCTCTAGTTGTTCAGATCACTCAGTCCTCGATGTGTGCAATTCATTTCTTAAAAATAGCATTTGCTTTCGAATCACAAAGGTAATATATGCTTGATGCAGTAAGTTAGGAAAATACAGAGGGAAAATAATCACTGGAAATGATTGTTTTTAAATGGACTGATTTTTAAAAATGACCCTATGTTTTTGTAATCAAGAGAAAAACACCACTGTCAAGCAATTTCCATTTTGAGAAAAGAACAAAGAATTGGAGAAAGCAAAACTAATCTACCATAGGGAAATTGTGAATTCTAACATATATAGATATCTCATCTCACACATAATTCAAATGTATAATAATATAAACTCATCTCCCAGAGACTACCATTGCTAATATTTTTGATATAGCCTCCAGGCCTTTATGTTTAACATTCTGTATTTTTAAACTTAAATCTAGGTCAAAACTTGGAAATGAACCTGACTCAGATTCTGGGGTTTGTATTTATTGGTTGTATCACTTTTGACAATTGAGTTAAATTCTTGAAGCCTCAATTTTCTCATCTGTAAAATGAAGGTGATAATCTCTACTTTCCAGGATTGTGATATAGATGAAAATTAATGGAAATAAAGCACATAGTTGTTGTTTTAGTCTCTAAGTTGTGTCCCACTCTTTTGCGACCCCACGGACTGCATCCCGCCAGGCTCCTCTGTCTATTGGATCTCCCCGAAAAAAATACTAGAGTGGGTGGCCATTTCCTTCTTCAGGGGATCTTCCCCATCCGGGGATCAAACTCACGTCTTCTGCATTGGCAGGCGGATTCTTTACTGCTGAGCCACCAGGGAAGCCAAAGTACACAGTAAGAGACTGCAAAGAGCTTATATTTGGGTTGTTACTATTGCTAACTCCACCTGGCCAGTTGTTGCTCCCTTCCTGATCCAGGTGGGACACCACTCCTCTCTGTAGCCTTGCCTGGATGCTCTTACACATGACGCCTCTTCCCTGTTTCCTTGCTGCCTTGCGCCCATCCTTTACAGCACCAGACACATGCTGCTGTGCCCCTTGCACTCCTAAACTCCTCCAGGTCAGAGATTGTGTCCACCTTGTGCATTTCTGTGTCCCCAGGGTCCAGAAAAAGGCGTGACCCAGTTTGGCTGTCCGGAAGAGTCTAGTGAGAGAATTAGAAGGTTCTGGGGTTAAGAATTTGCCGAGGGAGTGCATGAATAAGCATCAGGGAGGTTGAATGCATGAATGGATGAGTGTATGAGTCAGTAGCTGCTGGCGTCACCTACCAGCCGGACCTTCTTGCTTCTAGCGGGAGCGAACCTTTCGTCTCCCAAGGTGGGCCTCCGCAGGTAAAGGGGCAGAGCTTCGGCCTGGCCCCGCCCCTTAGACCTGCCGCACCGCTGGGGGCGGAGCCTTTCAAGTCTCAGGTACTTGGCGCATAGAGGGCGGGGCTGGAAGGGTCAGGGAGGCCAGCGGGGGCTGGAGGAGCTGCTGGCGCCCAAAGCGGGTAGGGTCGGAAACTTTCCACCCACAGAGATCGACGCGTTTCAGCACACCCGGCTCCCACAGTCTGCGGCCCCACCGGAGGCGTGAGCTCTGGAAGGGCTGAGAAGCTGAGGCCTTAGGGACGCGAGGCGGCAGGCGGCAGCCCGGGTGTCAGGGTACAAGCCTGGCAGGTGCTTCCCGCCGCCAAGACTGACCCCAGCCAGTTAGTTCACTTGCCGTGTGTGACCTTCGCTAAGTCAAGTCTCCTTTCCTGCTCCGGTTTCCCCAACCCTGGGGGCTTCCGCTTTGGAAACGACGGGTGAGGCTTGACTCTTTCCCAGGCAACCTCCAAAAAGTCTGCGAAAGCTAAACAAAACTCAGAACCTGATACTCTACTGATACACTACTGAACAGACCTTTAGGAGGAACAAATTGCTCAGTCTGACGGAAAAGTCGTTATTTCTCGGAGCTCCTTCCTGCTTTTACTTTCCTTACCTGGAAAAGGGCCATTGATAGTAACTGTAACGCCGCCGCGGGTTGGCTGTGAGGATTAAGTGAGCTCTTGTGTGTGTGAGGGCTTTGCAACGGTGCGAGTGTGTGACTCTTCCTCTCAGAGAGGGGCTAGCTTCAGGCCCGGCCCAGCCTGGGGCCAACCCGGCACACACCCTCTGCTGTGACCGTGGCAGAGGCAAGAAGGCCTTCTGGGACATTCCTGAGTCCGGCGTGGCTTCAGCCCGAGAAGCTAGTCCCTCTGTGTTGAGAGAGCCTGGCTGGCCTCAGGGCCTGTGGGGAAGGGAGTTTTTAGAGAAGGAAATGGTTGTGGTGAGACAGGATGATGGAGCAACTTCTCTCGGGGATCTGAGTGGAAAGCCCCTCGCTCCCGGTGCGCTCTCATGGTGGGATGTGGGGCAGGCACGGGGGCCCGGCCCATCCTCCTTACTGCCAGAAAGTACCTGGTGTTCGCCAAGTGCAGAGGTAGAGCAACAGCAGGTCTTAGCTGACGGAGGGCCAGCCCCTTGCCGTCTCTGGGCCTCAGAATCTTTGTTTCCCCAGAGACGTTTCCCACGGTCACCCAGAGGCTGCTCCCACCACCCCTCGAGCCTCTCTCCTGCCACTCAATGGGACAGCCCAGGGAAATAGCCGTCGACCTTAGACCCTGATTTTCTGGGTGATGTGGGAGGTTGTTTCCCCTCCCTGGATCTCAGTACGGCAGAGTCAAGTTGCGTCTGATTCCACAGTGGCATCGTCTTGAACCAAGGATATAGTGGCCAAGACAAGTATTTTGGAAACTCTGGGCTTGAGGACCATAGAAAGGTCCAGTTCTGTGGAGAGATGAAAAAACACTCGGGATGTTTGGAGGGCTTGATCACTATTTACTGAATAGCTTGGAAAAGACCCAACCTTCTGTGTTTCTACTTCCTCATGGGCAAAATGGGGACCTTCCCCTCTGGGCCTCTTTTTCTTTCTCTGTAAGGTAGGAGGGGGATGGGCTCCAAGTGATTCTCTTCCCAGCTGTGGCCCTGGGCACACACTTCACCTCCCTGTGTCTTAGTTTCTTCATCTGCCCAATGGGCATTTACCCCTCCCCTCAGAGTGGGGAGGGGTAAATATGGTGAACAGGGAAGAAAGTGGACACTGATGTGGGCACAGCCTGGCTTCATCTCCCCTACTCCCTGAGGAATTGGTGGTACTGTTTCCATGGTGCTTGCTGGGAGTGACCTTTTTTTTTTTTTTAAGAATTAAAAAAGTTATATATTTGGCTGTACCGGTTCTTAGTTGCAGCACGCATAATCTTTTATCTTTGTTGTGGCAGTGCTTTCTTAGTTGCAGCATGTGGGATCTAGTTTCCTGACCAGGGATTGAACCCAAGCGCCCTGCATTGGGAGCTTGGAGTCTTAGCCACTGGACCACCAGGGAAGGCCCTGGAAGTGACTTCTGGAATCATCTCTCTGAGGATCTGTTACAGACCTACAGTGGCTCTCCACTGCCAGAAAGGAATCAAGGACCAATCTCAGCCTCCACTCCAAACCTCCTACCACTCATACCTAATTCTTCCTGCTCTCCAAGATATACCAACAGCCTTCCCCAAACAAACCTTTTACTTTTCCTTCTCCACACCTTTACTCATAATTTCAGGGTCCCTGCTGTGCTTGTCATCCTCCGTTTAGATTTGCACTTCTTCCAGCTGTCCTTCAAACTAGGGAAGGATACCCCCATGTACCCGGGAGCTGAAGCCTGGAACTTGTCATGTTTTATCCTCAATTTCCTTTTTCTCACCACCCACGTTTATACTAGCCCCAACCCATGAAGATTCCATTCTCTGTGTCTCTTATAGGTACCCCAGGACCTTGTGGAACATCTGGGGACATTACTGAATAGCCGGCACACACACCTTCTCTATGCTAGGCCCTGTGCTCACTTTGGAGGCACAGAGATGGGTCCATCTTTATTCCTTAGGGGTTCCAGGCTGGTGGGGAGAGAGTCACATAACCACTCTCTTGGACTTGCCTCTTCTATTCCTTTACCATCTGAGCCCCTACACGGTAGAACACAGTGAGACCTATAAACATGGGTTGACAAGAACTGAATTGGCTCAGTGGGGAAGCCCGTTGGATCTCTGTTTTGCCATCTGCATAATGTGTGGAACTGATTTGAAGAAGGGAAGATTGGGGGCTTTTCCAGTTCCAACAATCTTGAAAGCAATGACTCTCCAGGTCAGGGAGCAGGGGGTGGGAAGGGAGACAGAGGCACCACTGTTTAGACATCTAATGAGAGGAGGGGAGGTCCTGCTCCTGCTGGCCGGTTCCTCTGGAGCCCCAACCCCCTTGCCCTCACCTGTTCACCCAAGAGGGCGTAGGACCCTTTGTAAAGCCTTGTCTAAAACAGAGAAGCTGTTGTTCAGTCCTTCCCCAAGCCCCGCTTGGTTATCTCTGGCTGGCCCATGGCCTGATCTGGCTGGTAATTGGCTGCTTCTTTCCAGCTGGCATGAGGCTGGAGATCAGGCTGGGAAAGGAGAGCCCTGGATCTGCCCAGAGGCTGCTGTGGCAATGTGTTCTCAAGTGAGATAGTCCTGGGATTGAACCCGAGCCCTACCACTAGTTAGCTGTGAGGCTGTGATAATTTTATGTGCCAATTTGACTGGATCACAGGGTGTCCAGATAGCTCCAGACTTGGACTGGAACTAAACCATCAGCTCTCCTGGGCCTCCAGTTTGCTGATTCACCCTGCAGATCCTGGGACTCGCTGGCCTCCCTAACTGCATAAGCCAATTCTTTATTAAAAAAAAAAAATCTCCTATATATATGTGTGTGTGCGCTAAGTCACTTCAGTAGTGTCTGATTCTCTGCGACCCCATGGACTGTAGCCCACCAGGCTCCTCTGTCCATGAGATTCTCCAGGCAAGAATTCTGGAGTGGGTTGCCATGCCCTCCTCCAGGGGATCTTCCCGACCCAGGGATTGAACCTGTGTCTCTTTATATCTCCTGCATTGGCAGGTGGGTTCTTTACCACTAGCACCACCTGGGAAGCCCCATATATATATGTGTGTGTGTATATATATATATATATATATATATATATATATACACATATATACTTATAATAAATCTTTTATAGATATAAGTATAAATATTTGCATATAAAAATATAAGTCTGGCAATACATATCTCCAATTAGTTCTGTTTCCCTAATACTGAGGCTTTGAGCAATTTGCTTCCTCACTCTAAGTCTCTATTTTGAAACTTGTGAAGAATCGAAAAAATCATTTCTTGCTTAAGTACCACTTCCCTGCTTTAGAAGTTCTGTTATTTACTGAAAAGAACTCCAAATCTTCTTGGTAAGCCTTTCAGCGCTCTTTGCCCTGCCCTGACTGCCTTGCCAAGACTCATTTGCCCATCCCTGACTGGACTCTCTGGCTCTAGCTGGATGCCATTCCCTCTCCAGGCCCCCTGCCTTTACGCCAGCTGTTTCTGCCTTTGAAATGCACGTCTTCTCTTTTGTCTACTTGGTAAACTCTCACACCTCCCTCAGGGCCCATCTCCAGGGTGTCCTCCTCTCAAGACCTCTTTCTCCCTCAGGAGTTGTCTGTACCCTCACAGCGCCTGGCACACCCTGGTGGCTGTCACACTAATCATGCCATGTTGGTCTGTGTGTCTGTCTATCCAGACTGTGAGCCCCTCAGAGGCATGATGTTAAACCACTCATCTCTGTACAAAACAAGAGTGGTATTTTCCCCTTGTCTGTGTCAGTTCAACGTTTTTCAGTTTACCAAGTATTTTCAGATCCATGATTTTACTTATTTATTTATTTGGCTATGTTGGGTCTTCGTTGCAGCATATAGGATCTTTAGTTGCAGCCTGTGGGATCTAGTTCCCTGACCAGGGACTGAACCCAGGCCCCCGGCATCGGGAGTGCAGTGTCTTAGCCACTGGACCACCAGGGAGGTCCCAGACCCACGATTTCACTTAAATTCCTATCAAAGCACGGAAGGAGGCAGAGTCAGGATGAAAGTCTCCAGTTCGTCCCACCTCCCCAGACAAGGCTTTTTCAGAAAGGAGTAGAGGCTGGTTATTTGGCTTCTAAGGCCTGCTGCTCAGCAGGAGCTGGAAAGGCAGGGCCAGCTGGTGCGAGGGGTGGGCAGGTGGGGAGGGTGCAAGGGCAGATGGAGGCCCCAGGACAGGGTCAGTTCTGATTCCAGATGTGTCCTTCTCTGTGGGGATTTGGATTTAATTTCTCCATCTTCAGTCTCTTTAGCTCCATAAGATGAAGCTCTGAGGGCCAGTGTGGAGCATAAGATCATCAGGGAGTGCGTGCTCTGGGGATGAAAAGAACTGAAGAGACTCCATAGATACACAACAAATACATGCAAACACTTCAACTGTTACCATGATTCTGACAAGTGATCTGTTATTGTTTGAACCCCGTCACTGGGGTCCACAGTATTCAAAGACTCCTCATTAAAACCCCCAAAAGATCCATCTGTAATGGTCTAGAGGTCCTCCCACTGGGACCCAGAGGCCCCTGAATGGGGATGAGATTCCCTTGGGATCCAAAGATACTCATCCCTCTTCAGGGCTTGAGGGCCCTGTGCTCCAGGGCTTAGAGCTTCCTACTATTTACAGGTCTTTCTAAGGGTGGTGCCTGTGTCCCCTAGAGGCCTGTCCAGTCCTTGCTTACACTCCATTTCATTCAGCAGCAGTTCTGTTTGAAACATCAAGGGCAGAAAGAATCATGGTCCAAGTGTTTACTCTGAGCTCTGGGCTACCAGTAAGGGGGTTCCTGGGCACATTAAGCCCAGGAACATGGGCTTAGCGTGGGGCTGCCCCGGAGCTGAAAATATTTCTTAGCAGCTCTTATCTCAAGGAAGTTGTTTTCCAGGAAAGCCCCTTGGGTGTCTGTCATTCCAGGGATGGTCTGGTCCAAGGCAAAGCTGGGAAAGACAGTGTCGCATTTCCTCCATGATCTCACTGGGTAGCTCAGAGCCCAGACATGTGGGCTCTTGCCCTAGATCTGACTCTCTCTGTGGACTTGGGTGAGTCACTTGGACTTCCTAGGTTTCAGCTTGCCTCTAAATGGGCAGGTGGGCCCTACCTCAGGGAGGATCCAGCAAGATCAAAGATATGGAAATTCTTTACTGGTGACATCTGAATAATTTGAGAAAAATCCTGATGGGAGGAGGACTGTGAGGCAGTGAACCTGGAGTCAGATCCCCTTTGTGAACAGAGGACCTGGGACAAGTCATCTGGGACTTGGTAACATTCTCCCATCTCGGGCTTCAATGAGTAAGCCAGCAACTCTGCATCCTTAGGCTCAGACTGCAACATTACCTCATCAGGAATGCCTTCTCTGTCTGCCCAGAGAGGTCAGCTCCTTCTTATAAAGTTCTCCAGCTACATGTATTTTTCTTTTATTATTTTTAAAATTTTGAATTAATTTTATTATTTTTTATTGCAAAAGTTTTTTCACTGTTTTTTAATTGGAGGATAATTGCTTTATAGTGTTGGGTTGATTTCTGCCATGCAACAACTTGAATCAGTCATAATTATATATATCCCCTTCCTCTTGAGCCTCTCTCCCCCTTCCCATCCCATCCTTGAAATAATTTTTAAGATTGGAGTATGGTTGCTTTACAATATCATGTTAGTTTCTCCTGTATAGCAAAATGAGTCAGTTATACATACAGGTATATCCACTTGTTTTTAAAGTTCTGTTCCCATATAGGTCACTACAGAATATTGAATAGAATTCCCTGTGCTATTCAGTAGGTTTTTATTAGTTATCTATTCTATATATAGTAGTGTGTGTATGTCAGTACCGATGTCCCAATTTATCCCTCCCTTCATTCCCCCTCTGGTAACCACTGATTTGTTTTCTACATCTGTGACTCAACTTCTGTTTTGTAAATAGTTCATTTGCATCATTTTTAAAGATTCTATGTATAAGTGGATATTATATGATAGTTGTCTTTCTCTGACTTCACTTAGTACGGCAATTTCTAGGTCCATCCATGTTGTTACAAATGGCATTATTTTCATTCTTTTTTTATGGCTGATGTGTTTTTCTAAACAACCAAAACAACAGTAAATAATTAATTATCAGCATGCTCCCCTGTTTAGCATTTGTCCTCTCAGCCAGACTGTGAGCTCCTTGCAGGCATCCTGTCTGGCCCCCTTCTCCAGAGATTAACATGGGAACTGACCCACAGGTGCTCAAAACTGTTTCCGCATCACCTGGCAGCTTTGAGCCTCAGCTGCCTCACTGGACTGCCAAGGAAACCTAGAAGATAGAGGATGAAGCTCCCAAGGATAAGGTGCTTGAGATAACTGGGCTGCTCTGTGAAGGACTTTGTCTGAGACTGGAGGGGATGGAGTGCCCTGACCAGGAGGGCAGGATGACTTTTGGCCTTGGAAGGGAGGAGGAACCGGCCACCTGGGGCTCCAGAGGCTCCCTCCCAGCTGCCCACGAGGCCTGTGTGTGGGCTCTGCTCCTTCTGGCCGAGGAGCCTTCAGCTGCGCCTTAGCGGCTTGGGACTCAGGGCGGCCCCGTGCTGCCTCCCACCTGCCCCTTCACCCCCATTTCCTTGAACACATACACACTCCCCTCCCCACCACTTGCCACATGATGCTCAGCTTTTCCTCAACAGACCAGTCTTTTCTGCCTTTGCACAGGTTGTTGCCTCAATAGGAACACACCCCACCCTCTTCTCGACCTGGAAGATGCAAGACACAGTGCAGTTCCCTGTTCTTCCTATTTGGAGGCCCTCCAGGTCACTGCAGGCAGAGTCAGCTGCTCCCTCCTTGGAGCCCCACAGACCCCCTTGGGTATCCTCTCTGTGCAATAGAGTATCAACCACACTGGGCTGTGATTGGTTTTACCGTCTGTTCCCCAGTTCCACAGCTAACTGGGAACTGCTTGGAGGCAGGAGTCAGCTCAGCCCTGCTCTGTGGCCTCAATAGAGAGCACAGGGCCTGGCACTAAGGAGAGACCCTAAGTAACGTGAGGGCCAGCTTTCCTGGCAGGAGAGATGACACTGTGTGCCCTAGTGCCCTGCCCATCACAGGCCACGTAAGGAAGGAAGGACAAGGATGGGGCAAGTTTTACTCATTCACCTTCCAGAAACTGAGGCCCATGGAGGGGTAGGGATTTGCCCAAGATTCCATAGCACATCAGTGACCAAGCTGGGGCTCCTAATGCTGGGTCCCAACCTATGGGCTCTAGCAGCCTTGCACAGTGTCCTGGCTTTAAGCCAGGGTGTCTGGAGGCCCCTGGGGCCCAGGCCCTGCAGCTGCCCAGGCCATACTGGCTCAGCCGTTCTGGCTGGGCTGTCGGCCAACTGCAGCACGAGGCTCTGTATGCCTCTGCCAAAGGTCACTGTCAGCAGTTTGGGGAGGTGGCCAGGTCACTTCTCTCTGAGTGGCGCGGATACAGCAAGGCCTGGAGCAGTGTCTCCACTGGACTCTGGGCTCTGGGGATGGCCTTCCAGCTGGACAGTATCCTTGCCGACCTGATTAGATCTTGATTAAACCTGAGGTAACAGTCCAAATATGCGCTCGGCAAACCTCATTAGCATAGCATTATTATTATTGCTGTGATGCTAGTGAGAACCCACATAGCACAGAAACTGAAAGCACCGGCCCTGAAGTGTGCCACCAGGGTGCAAACCCAGGCTTCCCCACTTACCAAGCAAAGCAAGGTGCTTGACTTCTTTACACCTCAGTGTTTCAATCTTTAAAAGAGGGTCCTGGGAGAATGGGATTTGTATAAGGTGATTAGAATGGAGCCAAACAGACTGATGACTGAGTGTTAACAGTATTTAGTGGCCCAAACCCCTGGACTAATAGAGCAACTTCCTCCCGGGCTTCTATATCCCCTCTTCGCTCTACATTAAAACGCAAACTGGGACTTCCCTGGCTGGGGCCCAGTGGTTAAGACTCCATGCTCTCAGTGCAGGGGGCCCAGGTTTGATCCCTAGTCAGGGAACTAAGATCTCGAATGCCTCACTGTGGGGCCTAAAATACAGAATCCCTCAAACTGACCATGTCACTCTGTTCCTGTTTGAAGATCTTGAATAACTGGCCCTGGGATGTGTATGTGTCTAAACTCCTTGACATGAGGGTGAGGTCCGCTGCTCCTTGGCCCCTGCCTGCCTCCCTAGCCTCATCTCCCATATTCACCGCTCCCACCCCAGCCCTTGCCTCTGGCCATTCCTCTTAGGCTCCAGCCTTAAGGAATACTTTACTGTCCCTGGAGCATGCTGGGCTTTTTCATGCCTCTGTGCCTTATGTAAGTTTTTCCTTCTCTCACCACCCAGCAAACTCCTGCTTTGCTTTCAAGGCTCAGCTCCATGTTGGCTACTGCAAGTCTTCTCCAATGTACCCAAAGTTACAGGTATCCCCCACTTTTCAAAAGTTTGCTTTCACCACTTTGTGTTTATAGAAGACCCACCTCAGTACCTGTTTTTGCTAACCAAGGGGAATCCGAAGGGGATTTTCACTTTTACAAAACAAGGCAAAAAGCAAAAACAGCATTCAGAGTCTGTTCTGCAGCCAGCTGTAGAGGCAGCGTGCACCCAGAGTAGAACAGTGAGAGTGGCATGGCCAAGCTCCTTCCCTGGGAATTCCACTCAGCATCTCAGCATCAAGCCCCCATAGCTTTCAACTATGTCTGTGAGCATCTGGGCTCTATTTTGTGCATCCTTGTGTCCTTAGGAAATTGCTTCTTTGCCTTACGCCATTTTGGCTTATGAAAGGTTGCAGTGGAATGCCCCGATTTCAGTTATCAGGGGAAACCTATAATTGCTCTCACTTGTTTTCCCACCATATCACCCAACACTACAATTACCTGTTAATGTGTGTTTCTCCCTGGACGGTACCCTGTGCTTCTTGCATCCGCTATGCCTTGCTCAGCGCCAGCCGGCCAGAGGCAGGAGCCCAGTGTTGGCTGAAGAATTGGACTTTGAACCATCCACCCAGAAATGCAGCCCTGGGTCAATCCTATGCTGGACACTTGGGTAGACCTACTTTTTGTCTTTGAAGGATCCTTAGTCATTTGCGGAGGTAGGTTGAGTCCATGTATTTATAAATAAAAAGGTGTCCAGGTGGCTTGTGGGCCCAATTATGTTTCCAGGAGATGAACTGGAGGTTGCCAGGCGGGTGTGGAGAGGGAGGGGACTCAGGGAGGAGAGACAGGTTGACGTTGATCTCAGGGACCTTTAAGAGGTTCTGTTGTAGTGTGGAGATTCTTAAAAAAACTGGAAATAGAACTCCCATACAACCCAGCAGTCCTACTGCAGGGCATACACACCAAGGAAACCAGAATTGAAAGAAACACAGATACCCCAATGTTCATCGCAGCACTGTTTACAATAGCTAGGACATGGAAGCGACCAAGATGTCCATTGGCAGATGAATGGATAAGAAAACTGTGGTACTTATACACAATGGAATATTACTCAACTATTAAAAAGAATGCATTTGAATCAGTTCTAATGAGATGGATGAAAGTGGAGCCTATTACACAAAGTGAAATCAGTCAGAAAGAAAAATACCAATACAGTATACTAACATATATATATGGAATTTAGAAATATAGATGACCCTATATGTGAGACAGCAAAAGAGACACAGATAAAAAGAACAGACTTTTGGACTCTGTGGGAGATGGTAAGGGTGGGATGATTTGAGAGAATAGCAATGAAGCATGTATATTATCATATGTGAAACAGATCGCCAGTCCAGGTTCAATGCATGAGACAAGTGCTCAGGGCTGGTGCACTGGGATGACCCTGAGGGATGGGATGGGGAGGGAGGTGCGAGATGGGGTTCTGGATGGGGAACACATGTACACCCATGGCTGATTCATGTCAATGTATGGCAAAAACCACTACAATATTGTAACGTAATTAGCCTCCAATTTAAATAAATAAATAAATTTATAAAAAAAGAGGTTCTGTTGTGCCAGAGTGTAATATACAAGGGGAAGATGAAGGTGGATGGGCCTCTGTGTGGCAGGCTGGTGAGTCTAGATTTTGCCTTGCAGGTGGCTATGCCTCCCTAACCCCTTGTTCTAGGAACTCTTGGCCTGGAGATGAGTTTCTAGCACATTTCTTTGTTTCCTCTGTGAGCAAGGTGGGCTGGGGTAGGAGCTAGCAGGGCCAGGCAGCCCAATTAATAAAACACATTCGACACAAAATCTGTCCCCCACGGCTGCCTGGCAAATTTCCACTCATCTTTCAAGGTGTGGCTCAGATGTGCCTTCCTCTGAGGTCTTCTCAGATCCACCAGGGCTAAGCTGGTCACCCCCTGATGTGCTCTTACTGCTCCCTCCACATGTCTGATTTTACGTCTGTCTCCTCTGCTAGACCGGGAGGTCCTTGAAGGCAAGCAATCTCATGTGTTTCTTGGTGCCCAGAGCCCAGTACAGAGAGTGAATATATTGAATCAATAAATGTGTTTATTTTGCAGATGAGGAAACTGAGGCTCATAGAATGTGAATGATACACATTAATAAAAGCTGCCTAGTAAGGGGCAGAACCAGGACCAAGCCCAGGTGTTGGGAGTCCATCCGGTGGGAACAGAAGGCGTGATTTCAGACAGCTGTGGGTCAGAGCTTGGCGAACTTTCAAAGGCATTATGCCTCGGTTCTGATCCCTGCTGCCTGGACAATGGCACAGCTGAGCAAGGAGGGGAGAAACATATAGTGAGCACCTGCTGTGTGAAGACCTAGCATGGGACACTCTCACATATAGGATTCTGTTTAATTCTGAAGAAGGTGTCACTGTCCCCATAGTACAGAGGAGGAAGCTGAAGTGCACTAAAGTGACTTGCCCACCATCCCCCAGCCAGGGAGATGCAGAAGGTGGGGAGTCAGGGGCTCATATGAGAAGGAGCAGGGGCTGGGTGGCGACTCTCAAAAGGGGATGACCTAGTATATCTTTTGAATGGGGGGGCCCAGTCATGTGATTGTGCCATCCAGCCCGGGGAGCACCTCCACCCGAGAGACAAAGGACCTTGTATTCTGGGGGTCTGCCCAGGGCTATCTGTTATTCCTGCTGTTCTCTTGGTCTGGCACAGAGCATGTGAGGGACCACACTGCAGCTCCACACCTGTGCCAGCCTGAGGCAGAAGCAGGGAGTCTCAGAGCCCGGCCTTGGCGGCCTCAGGCCAGCGGGGCAGCAAGGGGTGGGGGAGGGCTCTGGCCTACAAGGGAGTCATATTAGCCCAAGCCAGTATCTCACAGGAGGGGACTCTTGCCCACCCCCACCCCAAAGTCATCACAGCAACTTCCTTTTGGTTTCTCAGTTGTTCTGAAGGGAAGATGTGTGGACTGGGATGTGGAAGAGGACAGGAGGATTCCGAAGGCCCTGCTGGGCAGGGCTGGTGTCACCGTGTCTCACAGACCATAACTTGGATAACGAAAGCCTCCATTTCCTGCAGAATCATCATGTGCCAGGTTCTGTGCTGGAAATTCAAAAGAACTATTTCTCACAACAGCCCTGGGAGGAGGCGCCATTATAACCCCACTATACAGCTGAGGGAAATGAAGCTCAGGGAGGCTAAGTGACTTGCCCAGGTCACAAAGCCCGGCACAGAGAAGTTGGGGTCTGAGTTCAATCTGGCTCCAGAGCTAATAATGCTCTTCAAGCCATATCATTTTGGAATCCCAGGCTCCAGGGTTTCAGACTCAACTGGTTCCTTGGGAAAGTCCCAACCTCTCTGGCCTATTTCTTTTCCTATAAAGCAAGAGGATTAGATAAGGTAAAGCTGAGGGCTCTAACAATCTGTGTTTTTGATATCCCTCCAGTCCTCAGAAGAGGAGGTCACCATGGCAACCATAAAGGGCAGTTCACTGTGTCAAGCCCCCCAAATACAAAGGTGAAGTGCAGTTTTTGTGAGCTCACATAAGTCTAGTGAGAACACAGTCTCATGCAGTTCACGTGGGCTAGGTGTTACAATGTATTATGGGGCTCAGGCTGTGAAGAGGCAGGGTTTAGAGAGGGATGTGGAGAAGGAATTCCAGGTAGAAGAGACAGCATGAACACAGGCTGGGAGATGAAATTCCGGAGCCTCACTTCACAGTCTTAACTACCTCTGTGATGATCTTTGAGGTCAGGCCACTCCACTAGTGCACACACTTCTCAGGTGATCTTGGCCCTCTTCACTCACTAGCATCATGGCTCCAGAGCCAGACAGGCTGGGTCCAAGGCCCAACTTCAACAATTACTGTGTGTCCTCTGGGTTTCAGATTCCCACCTGTAAAATGGAGACAATGAAGATACTAAACTTGCAGGTCGTTGTGGTGATTAACTGAGATAATGCCTAAAGAGGGGTTAGCATGCAGTCTGGCACATGGAAATGCTTGTGATATCTTCACAAGGGTCCTTCCTTCCTCTTCACTGCCCCCAGCCCACTACTCCCCATTGCCTAAATCGTTCATCTCAGGTTTTAGTTTAGTCTCTTCTCCATGAAGCTTCCCTTCTCCTCCGGCTGCTGCAACCCTCACTCATTGCCTTCTCTTAACTCTTGCAGCCTATGTCTATGCCACACAACTCAACAACTGAGTCAGATGCCTGTTTGTTACCTCTCCAGGAACTAGATTGCTTTTGTCTTCTCAAAAATCTCAGTTTTCATTGGGGTTCCTCATGGTTTCAGGGAAGCTGATTCTACCCCCTCCTGCACTTGTTCTAATGGTAGGGCACATGATCTAAGCTAAGCCAATAAATAACCCCTCCCACTAATGGCCAGTTCACAAGTGATCAGATGATCTTTGTGAAGAAGCTAATCAAACACGAAGAGCTGACTCATTGGAAAAGACCCTGATGTTGGCAAAGATTAAAGGCAAAAGGAGGAGAGGGTGGCAGAGGAAAAGATGGTTAAGATAGCATCACTGACTCAATGGACATGAATTTGAGAAAACTCCAGGAGACAGTGAAGGACAGGGAAGCCTGGTGTGCTGCAGTCCATGGCGTCACAGAGTCGGACATGACTTAGCAACTGAACAACAGATGATCTTAGTCCACAGAAAATCCTGCTGGGAATTCTTGGATACAGATTCTCTCTCTGGCTCCAGATGGTATAGAGTGTAGATGTGAGGTCTGGAACTGCTGCAGTCATTTTGCTGGCATGAGAGTAGCCAACCTGAGGATGATCCTGAGAGTACAGAGCTAGGGGACCAACAGAGAAATAGATCAAATCATCAAATCTATCAGGCTCCACTAGACTTCTCAGCTGCATGAGCCAACAAATTTCCTTTTCAAAGCCAGTTTGCTGTTATTTGCAACTAAAATCATTCTGATTCAAATACTATCTATTAATAAACTACTTTTACAAAGAGATGTATTTTCTTTACTACATATTGATTAAGCCCCTGCTACATATCAAGTGCTATGCTAGGTGTTAGGGATTTAACAATAAACAGTATTGATGTGGACCTATCCTCCTCAAGTTTATAGTTTAGTGGAAAGAATCAGGGATTTAAGCAACTGCTTTGGGACCTGACTCTGATGTTGTATTTAACCTGCTTAAATTAACATCCAACCCCACTCCCTTGGACAATAGAACTCTGTCTTTTCTTTGGACACCATATAAATGCCTGGTCAACTGACCTAGGTCTGGCTATTTGGCATAGTCCATGACTCTGCCCACAGTGACTCAATCAGTAACGGGCATTAGGGTCAACTCTGGGGCTGCAGACTTTAAAAACAGTTCCAATACTTCTGCAGGGGTCATCCAACTGGAGAAACATAAGCCTGGGGTTTCCTTGAGTTGAGAGAATGCTAAGACTAGTTGTAAGAGTTGGTAGCAATAAAATTCTTTGATTTTACTCATTCATTCAATCAGAATTCAGTGCCCCCACCCAAGCTGCAAGACTGGGGAAAAGGAGATGAAGAAGACACGGCCCCTCCTTTTGAGGTCAGTCTAAAGAGGACAAATGAATAAATAATCACAACACAGCGTAGCCATACTAGGAGTAACCAGAGAGACACCAGCTCAGCCTGAAGGCATTAGTTTTCTAAGTATACGATACACAGAAAAATTAGAAGACCCAAGAAAGTTTTTTAAAAACTCCATAGTTCCAACACTCAGCTATGATCACAGTTAAAATACTTTCATCTGTAACCTCCCATGCTTTTTCTGTGTGTATAAACTAAAAAAAAAAAAAAAAAAAACCAACCCTAAATGCAATGTAATATATTGAGTTGGATCCTGGAACAGAAAGAAAGGACATTAGTGGAAAAACTGGTGAAAACCAAATAAAGTCAGAGTCTAATAATGTACCCACGTTAATCTCTTAGTTTTGACAAATGTACCATGGTTATGTAAGATGTTAACATTTGGAGAAGCTAGGTGAAGTGCATGCAGAAACTCTGTACTATCTTTGGAATCTTTCTGTAAACTTAAAATGATTACAAATAAAATGTTTACTTTAAAAAATGGACCCATTCTCTATTGTTTAATAGCCTTTGTTTATTCACTCAATAGTTTATCATGAAATTTTTCTGTCTTGGAATGATCTCATGATAGCATTCTATTTCATTCCTTGAATGAATCATAGCCTATCTCCCCTATTGTTGGAAATTTAGGTTGTTTCCAATTCTTACCCTGTCATACAAATGCTGTGAATACTTAGTCATTTCCTTAGGATACTTAACAAAGTGGAATTGCTGAGGCGGAGCTGCCAGCTAGGGAACACATACGGAGCACCACAGGCCGTCACTGGTCTAGTGTCTGATATACATGAACTTGGTTGCGCCAACCACAAGGGGGAGCTACCGCTCTCATTCCTTTAGGGCAATTTTCAAAGGTTTTCAAAGGATGAGCCAACAAATTCTCAGCACTCTCTTTCAGCCCAGTCCAGCACCTCCCTGGTACCCCTGCCGTGGACGCACACAGACTTCTCTTGCTCTTTTGCACACCTCATTTTGGCTCATTTTGGCTTCCAGGAGGGCAGTTCCTGCAGGCAGTCAACAGGTGGTCTGTGGAATAAGGGCAGGTACCAGAGGAGGTTTCGGCAAACACTCCAGGGTCAAGCAGTCTTTCCTGGTTTGGTGTGGTAGCCATGTGGGGGGGTGGTGGGGGTTGAGGTGGCACTGGGGAGTAGGAAAGGGTTAAGACAGACATTCTGAAATATACCTGGTAGCTATGGTAAGGTCCTTTTATCCTCAGCAAGTGGCCATGGGAAAGGAGAAAAAAAGGGTCATTTATTGGGCAGTTGCTACATTTCATATTGACTCTGCCCACCTATAGACAAGTGCTATGATTCTCATTTTACAGTAAGTCTGTTGAGGCTTCACAGCAAAGTGTCACCGAAGGCACACAAGGGAGCTACAGTCAGTGCCAAGATCTAACGACAGGTCATCTTCGCCACCCCCAACCCAGGCCCACAACCACTAGGCACATGACTGAACGCTGAGCTACAGTAAAACAGGGCTTCTCCCTCTTCTGAGGGACTGCTGGGTCCCACAGCAAAGGATCACCCAATTCACGGTCAAAGCACCCATGCGGAGAGTTTGGGGGAAGCAGTAAGAAGGGTGGCCTGTGGTTGACCTTCAGTGGTCCCTCAAGCCTACATGTACATGCCCCTGTGCTCTTCTGTGTTCTTGACATTACTTTTACAAAAAACAATATTTATTATTTACTTGGCTGTGCCGGGTCTTAGTTGCAGCATGCAGAATCTTTAATATTCTTCTTGGCACGTGGGATCTTTAGCTGTGGCATACAAACTCTTAGCTGCGGCACGTGGAATCTAGTTCCCTGACCAGGGATCGAACCTGGGTCCCCTGCACTGGGACTGCAATGTCTTAGCCACTGGACCACCAGGGAAATCCCTCGACATTACTCTTGAGCTGAAAACCTTCTCTTCCCTATGCTTGGTTTCAAGCATATTTCTAACCAGTTGCAGATTTCCAAAGGATTCTAGAGGCTCACTAGGTAAAAGCTGCCAGTAAGTGCCAGTGGCCTCCATACCTCCCCTTGAGCCACGACCCTTGCCTGGAATGCCCATCCTCCCTCCATGGACCCACCCTGACCCACCTCCTCCATGAAGCTACCCATTTCTCTGCAGTCTGACTTCCTGCACCACATAATTAGCACTTTTTCCACATCCCATTTCTTTTCCAAAACAGACTCAAGGCAGTTTACAACACACATTGGGGCACAGAACACTAAAATTATAAAAGCAGAGTTTGGGTGAGGTGGGGTAAGGATCTCATTAAGAAACCATGGCAGAGGAAAGCATAGCAAGTGAACATTAGGGGAGCTTTCTTACAGCAGGCAAAAAGGAAACAGTAGAAAATAAAGCATTCCTTATCTAATTGAAGAGTGCAGACCAGCTAAATAGGAAGCAAAAGGATCTCCTAGCTCCAGGCTCAGAGAGGTTTGTCCCCAAAGTCTTTATCTAAGGGACCCCGTACAGAGTAATCATTTGCTATGCAGCAATGTTACCCTCAAAGTGCAGATCTATTTAGCCTGAGTTACCAGCATAGCGTGGGGGGCCTAAGTCTTGTCTTGCCCTTGCTGACACCTCTCTTTCCCCTCCTCTCTGCTCTCTGCTTGGGGGCACCTCATTCAAACTGGGTACCTGGAAGGGGCCTTCTGTGAGGGCAGCTCACCATCGCAGTGCCCTGGATGACTCCAAACACACAGCCTCCACATTCCCAAAACATCAGCAGGGCAATGCTCCCTCTGGGGTGTGGGAGCCATGAGACGTGTGAAGCTGCAGCCTGAGAGGAAAGACTGCGAGGCAGAGCCTCCTGTTGCCACCCTTCCCAGAAGCAGGGGTTATTCCAAGAGCTTTGCAAATCCAACACATTGGTGCCTTCATGCCCATAACAAGGAAGCAAGAAAGAAAAACAACACAGAAAACTACTTTACCCTGAGGTGGCACTCCTGACCCAGGCCCTTCACTGGGACAGAGCAAACCTACTCAGGATTCTTCTCTGTTCATCCAGGCTTCTCTGTATCACAGGTGCCTTCAGAATCCGTCTTCCAGAAATATGTCAAAGCAATTGACACAATGGTGTGCATGGAGTCACAGACCAGGCTTAGCCATTCATAGGTATATGAGCCTCAAAATGCATACACATAAGATGAGATAATGATAGTACTTACTTCCACATGGTTATTGAGAAGACTGAGATAATATATGGAGAACCTACCAAACAGTAAGCATGAAATATATTAATCTATTATTAACTATGAATATACAAAAATATAGAATTCTACATACAATTTCAGGCATCCATAGACTTCTAGATCTTCAGGTTAAGAATTCTTACAAATTAAATGTCCATCAACAGATGACTAGATAAAGAGGATGTGGTACACATACATAATGGAATACAACTCAGAGATAAAAAGAATGAAATAACACCATTTGCAGCAACATGGATGCAACCACAGATCATCATACTAAGTAAAGCAGCAAAGAGAAAGACAAATACCTTATGATATCATTTATGTGTGGAATCTAAAACATGACACAAATGAAGCTATCTAACAAAACAGAAACAGACACACAGACATAGAGATCAGACTTGTGGTTGCCAAGAAGGGGAGAGGGTGGGGGATGGAAGGATTGGGAGTTTTGGATTAGCAGATGTAAACTATTATATATAGGATGGATGAACAACAAGGTGTTACTCAATAGTACAGAGAATTATCCAATCTCCTGGGATAAACCGTAACAGAAAAGAATATTAAAAAGAGAATGTACATGTATATATAAACTGAGCCATTTTGTTGTATAACAGAGATTGGCACAACATTGTAAATCAACTACACTTTAATTTAAAAAAAGAAAAAAACAAAAGAATCTTTAGCCTAGCCTGGTTCCTGACTCAGGGAGAAGACAGCTCTTGCCCACACCATTTTCACTCTGAGCTCCGTCAGCACACACCGAGCACCTGCTGCATGCCCACGCAAATGTCTTGGTCACCAGTGTCGTCAGCACATCTGAGGGGTGGGGATCATTCCTATTCAACGGATAAGGTGCAATGATTTGCTGGAAGGCTGGTAGTGGAGGAGCTGCTGCTGAAACCTGTCATCTCTGACTCATGTAGCTTCTTCCTGAGAAAAGGCTGGTTAGGCTTCTGGAGGACTGAGCCTGCTCTTCACCCCACTCCATCCTGTCTGCGACATTTCGTGCACATGAGATCCTAAGCACATACTTTGGGTCCTCAGACTGTCAACGATATCCCCCAAACTGGCTCTGGCGGTGTGGGGCATCCACAAGAAAGAACCCATCTGGACGGGCCCTTTCTGCTGCAGTGGCAGCAAGTCACTGGATTCGTTCAGCAGCAAGGTGTCAGAGACTGTGTGAGTCCCGCCTGCTTCTTACGGCGCCCTCCGGAGTGTGACCACTGCTGAGGCCTGGTCTCCTCCCCGGTGACAGAAGACAGCGCCAACCAGCTAGGGTGTTTTGCGGGGGCTGGGGAGAGGTCAAGCAAGGTCGTGGGTGTGGGGCTGCTGCACAGCACCTGACATGTCAGCCTTCCAGAAGCGGTGGGGACTCTTCATCCAATCTCGGTTTCCAGAGAGGAGGCCAAGCCCAAAGGCGTGAGCGAGCAAGAGCTCACCTGGTCTTCTTCCAGTTTATCCTTTCCACCCATACCACGTATCCTCCCAGGCTGCTCTGACAAAGATTTCCCCCAGTTTGTTGCATGATGATCAAGGGAACGGAAGAAAATTTTCATGGGACATTTAAATACTCTGGGAGTGAAAAGATCAGGGCAAATAAATCACCTGAGAATGACCCTGCAGAGGCGGGGGACGTGGTAGAGCAGAAGAAGGAGCAGGAGTTCGGACACCATAAACAGTCCTGCCTCTCTTCAGAGCAAGAATGCCTGCCTGGAGGATGATGCTTCCAGGTCAGCTCCAGCTGCTTTCAGGAACAGAAGTCGCTTCTCGGAAACCCTAGTGCAAAGACAGGCCTTTCAAAAAGCACAAGAGCTTCAGTTTGGACAAATGATTTAAGCTCCTTTTTGCAGGGGAAGAAATGGATTTACGAAGAAGCAACCAAGGGTATTAAAGAGGCAGCTGAAAAGGCAGCCAAAAATCTGGCTTAGGGATTAGAAGCACTGGCTTTCTAGGCTTCGGACAACTGTTTGCTTAACGATCATCCACCCTGGCAGGAAGCAGGTTATTTTTCTATGTATCCTTGGATTCTGCTAGCATTTATCCAGCGTCTGTTCCATGCAAGGTACCAAGTAGAAACCTTCTTTTTATAAACTTCATTTACTAGCAAATGAGTCTGAGAAGGTAGCATCACTAGCCTCTTATTAAAAAATGTTTATCAACTTTTGGCTGTGCTGGGTCTTTGTTGCTGCCCGTAGGCTTTCTTCAGTTGCGGAGAGCACGGGTTACTCTCTGGTTATGATGCGCTGGCTTCTCACTGCGGTGGCTTCTCTTGTCGTGGAGCACAGGCTCAGAAGCTGTGGTACATGGGTCTAGGTGGCCTGCGGCATGTGGGATCTTCCCAGACCCGGGAACGAACCAGTGTCCCCTGCATTGGCAGGTAGTCTTAACCACTGGACCCTTTGATGTACATTCCTGAACCCCAAGCACAGCACTGTCTCCTCTGGCCCCAGCGGCCTTGTCCTTGGGCTCAAGAAAACCCTGCAGATGAGCTGAAGGCCAAGAGGGAGCAACTCTTCTTATGAACACACACTTGGACCTTCCTGCCTTCTCACGACTTGTAGTGACCCAAAGAAAGGGATTCCAAGTCAGATCCAGAATTTAGCGTCACTTTACTAGCCCACATCTCCTTAAAAAATGCCACAACAGGGGATACAAACTTTTAACACACTTTATTTAGGGGCCAAACAAGGCAGCATTTGGACAGTTAAGAAAGGCACCTCATTGAAAATAATACATCACAGTGTTGTAGAGTGATCCCGGTCATAGGATTTGAGGATGGAAAGGGCAGTCTTTGGATAATGTTGCTTAGGACACTTGCTCATTCATTAAAAAGAGTCCTTTCACATAATGTGAATGGAGGAAGGCAAGAGTGCCGGACTGTGGCGTATGCTGGGTGGCTGCCGAGGGCTCACCCATGAGGGCAGGTGGGCTGGTAAATCAGCAGTGAGTATGGAAGGGAGGGACACCAGGCTGCCCCATGACTCCAGTAAGCCGGATTTGTTGAGATGCTGCCCCCAGGAACACACTCCATGTCTCTTTCATGTGTGGAGATGACGTTCTGATCTCATGGTATGGGTAACCAGGATTAGTAATCAACTCCTGCCCTGTTCCAAGCTATGGGGCAGACAGGACAATAGTGTGATTTCCTGCATTCCTGGGCTGGCATGAGGTTCTGATAAAAGCTGAGGTCTCTGGGCACTGAGACCTGTCCAGTTGTCACCAGTCCAAAGTAAATGAAAACATGATTCCTTAGAAATAATACTGCATCTCCTTGTTTCTATTTATACCCTCCAATCAAGTGTTTTAAAAAATTAATTTTTCCCTTTGCTTATACTTTTAAGAGTCCTACTCCATGTAAAAGAAATTGCTTCACGGCAGCACAGCTCCTCTCCCCGTCTTGGGCCCTCGCCGCTCCTCCCGCCCCATCCTTACCCTGACCGCCCCTCCCTCTGCCCAGCACCTAGGAGCAGAGATCATGCCGTGGGGTGATGAGTACTGGTGCAGTCTCGCCTGGCCTTCTGTTACTAGGCTGAAATAAAGAGGAGACAAGAGAAAACAAAATGGGTGTTTAAAAACCAAGCAAACATCAGAGAAGGTTGGCATGCACACCCCAGCAACCAAATGCATTAAACACTGGACATTTCTCTGCCAGGTGAAAGCTCTCATGCCTGCTGAGGTTAAGTCTCTGGAATTAAGCGAAGCAAAAATTGAATTCTACCCACCCCCAAAAGGACAGATGCACCCCCGACGACCTTCCTTTTCCCACTGGCAGCCCAAATAACACAAGTATGTGTGTGCACGTGTGAATGCACATGGACGGATGACAAATATTTGAGCAAGGATCATGCACACTCTATCAGCAATCATTCAAGGACCTCAACTTTGAGGCCAAGTGCCTGCCACTGTCCCCAGTCGAAGGGGAGTCAACTCTAAGATTCATGAGGTCACCTCACCCAGAGAAGCAGCCCAGATCCCGGCAGACACAGCAGACAGTTTTGATTTCACTCCCCTTCCTAGTCCATTCTCAGAAGTCATGTGCTTCCCAGAAACATCCCATGCCAGACTGGGTTTCCGTTAAGCATGGGTGGAGTTAGCTTCCAGCCAGGGAAACCAGGCAGAGCAGAGCCAGCAGACACAGAGGGACACAGATGGCCACGTACCGCAGCCAGTTTCCAGGCGGACAGAGGACAGGCCCTCTGGTGGTCCCACAGACAGCAGGAGAGCTCAGGTCAGGTGGGGGCTGGGCACTTCTGAGGCCACTGCACTGAGGCAGCAGAGTACCCTGGGCAGGTGGCATTCTTTACTGGACCTGTCACTGACTTTTTAATGGTTTTTCCAGAGCCTGCTGTTTTTGTGGTCCCTCATAGCAGTCTATTAATTCCTCTGTTTGCCACAGATCAAACCAGAGACCAAAAGGCACAGCGTGGACCTCAGGAAATGCCTAAGAGCCGGGAGCTGAGGTTAGGAAGAAAAGTTGGTTACTGCCGTACGTGATCTTATTTTGGGGGTGGTCCTTTCTTGGGGAGACTGTGGCCACCACCGTCATGACATAAGGGGTGAAGGACTGGATATGGAAGGGAGAGGGTTGAGTTCAAAAGAGATATATCTGATTTCATATCCTGTAGAGACTGGGCTTGAATAAATTCTAATCAACATGATCCCCAAATGATCCTCAAATCACCATTTTGTTCACACTTGGAAACAGAGTAAACATTAAAAATAAAGACAAATCTATCCTGCTGTTTTTGGGGAAGTGGACTGGCTGCTCTCAGATGCCCAGCTTGGATGCTCAGAAGATAGTCTGAATTCAAGAGGACCTTTCACCTGGTTTAATTCTTTGGCATCAATTTAGTATTCAACCCAGCAACCAAATGATTCCTACTTTACAGAACCATGGTGCAGATCACAAAAATAATTCAACTTGGCCAGGCTCTTTCTATGATGATACCCTCTCCCAGTAATTTCTGGAATCTATAAAGTAAGTGCCTTTTCATTCCTGTTTAGGGGGAAAAAATTAATGATCCCTTTCCACACACTGACCCGCTGACTTTTCATTATGGGTGAGAAAACAAGTGGAATTTCTGGCCAACAGCCTGCCATCAGGAACTGTAGCCCTGCCTGACCGCACGTGACCTAGGACTTCTAATTAGCTGCTGGAGATGGAAAAATACCCGGTAACTTGTCTGGCTGGTTAGTTTATTTTGGTTGAAAATAAAGAGTACGGCTAAAGAAGTAAACAGTCTCTCCTATAACTTAGGAAGTGTGAGAGTGTACACATACTGACACACGTATGCACGCACACACACACACATACACAGATGAGATGAGACTTGCACACACGCCAAAGGTACATGAAGCAAGTGCTTTTTTAATCAATACATCAAATGATATTCTTGCTGGCCTGAGGAAGCTTCTCTCTGCCTACTCTGCCATTCCCACCCACTCGTTCAACAAGGAAAGTAAGAAGAAAGAAATTCCTTTTTGGACCCGACATTAAATAAACATAACCAAGTCTTTACATGTGGCTTTGGAGAAGGCTGCTAGGATGCTTGCAAACACGACGTCAGGGGTCTGCGAGGCATCGATGGCAGAGTGGATCCCTCGTTTACTGTAGTACTCCACCAGCGGGGTGGTTTGAGTGTGGTAGGCCTCTAGACGGATTTTCAAGGCCTTCTCATTATCGTCTGATCGGCGGATCAAGGGTTCCCCAGTGATCTGAGAACAAGAAGAGGGCAATGAAAGGCTGGGACTCGGCAACGTCTCCTAATCTAAGGCCAGATGCAGATCTGAGATGCTGTCTGATCCCAAAGTCCATCACAGGGAAAGACAGACAATCTAGACCTCCTTCAATAGAGAACTATGAAGACCTTCACTATTCCCAGCGAGCTGGTCCCAGGAGCAGACCACCTGGTCCAGAGAAATTGGGGAGCCTGAAACAGCAACTGTGAGAACAGGGCTGAGGGAGGCGATGGGCAATGTCTTTCTCTCATAGCTGGTGCTCAGGCTGTTCAGCTTCCAGGACAAACATTTCGAGGATCAGAAACAAGAAAGACAGAGGCCCCTGAGATCAGGAGCATACATCAAAATCAGAGCTGCAGTAGCAATTATGATCTTAACTGCCTCAGTTTTTTTTACCAGGCCATCAACATTCTAAAAGTGGCAAGTGAGGGAGGGGATGCTGAGTGATAACACTGCAACTCTGAAATATGACAAAGCTGACAGATGGCTTTGAAACTTGTATGACCTGATGAACTTGTCTCATTTGACAAAGGTTAAGTCCAGGAAATTCATTCTGTTGTGGCCTGCATGTTCTAAAACAGATGAAATGAATTATTTATGGCAAATATTATAGCGACTATGTATGAGACTCTCCTTTTTACATCTGCAAACAATTGAAGACTGTCACAGGAACTTGGCAGTGTTAACCTGGCCAAGTTCTTCTGGAATCTGGAGAGCACAGTAGAGTCATTAGGGAGAGAGAATATTCTTCTGAAGCGGGGCTGGTCAACAAACCTCTCTTCAGTCCTGTCCTCCCAACCCTGGCTTTAATTCGGGCTTCCAAGCAGCCTTCTCCTGATTAGTTCACCATTGAGGTTCCCATGATGCCAGGAAGGGGCTGCTCTGGACAAAACAGGTACAAACTGGGCACCATCAAGTAGCTGGCACTGGTGGCTACCTCAAGGTCAAGCAATAAATCACCTGGAGGTACCTCTAAAGATGAGCCACAGTCCATGTGATTTACGTGACAGTGATAGTTCTCATAGTTTAGTGATGCTGGCAGGAATAGAGGGAAGATGGGAAGAACAAAAGGAAGAAAAAAACAAGAAAAAATGAAGTAAGAAAGAAGGAAAGAAAAGGACATTTTCCATCCTGAATTTACATACATCATCTTTCATTGGTTCCTTTGGGGGGTTGAACTCCTCGTGGTACGAGCGGCCACTCTGGGGGTGAATCAGTCTGCAAGACAGCAAACGAACATCAATCAGGCTGCTGGAACTCCAGGGGTCTCCAAGACCACAGGCACAGACAGAGAAGCTGGATGCAACGCCTTTAATCCAGCAGAGAAACCAGTTACAGGCATCCCTTGCTTAGGAAAATAACTGGGCTTATACCAGAGTGAGTATCTTTTCTCTTCTGACCCAACATTAAAATAAGTGTCTGGCTGGCTGGCGGCTGGCATGACAGCCTGTAGGCTGTGTGTCCCATGGGTCTCACACAGCCACCCATGTATTCACCTGTTCATTCAACAAGTGCTGACTAACTGCCTAGTCCAGTTCAGATCTTGAGCTGTATCCAGGGGCTACAGAGAAGTGAGTCAAGATCCCTGGTCACAAACAGCGCTTAATGTAGAGAGGGAGACAAACGTGGAAATAAGTAACTACAATAGATGTGGTAATCCTTTAACAGAGAGTTGGATAACCTGCCATGGTGGACAGAGGACAGAGAGACTACCCTTATTTTCTAACCTACTTTGGGTAAAAAACATGAAAGGTGAAAAAAAAAAAAGAAAAAAAAAAACAAGAAAGGCGCTATAGGAAAAGCATGTGCTATGGACGCAGATGCCACCAGACAATACCGCACACCTCTGTGACCACAGAGAGCCCAGCCATTAGAGGGCAATACTCAAGGTGTCAAGAAAACTGACACATTAAGTCACAGAACAAAGAGCTCAAGAAGCAGCTTTTATCTGGCACAGGATATGAAGGTAGCAGCTGCCTCTCTGCCTTGTCCCCTTAAGCAAAAAGCCCATGCTCATGGCTGGCAGTGGCCACACCACAGGAGCCCCGAAATCTAAGAAGGGAAGGAGGCAGGCCAAATGCTGCTCTGCAGCTGGGGCCCTCTCGAGTTCCCGTGGTCTCCCAATTCTATGCCAACCAAGATCTGCCTGTTTAACTTATGGTGGCTCTCCTCATGAAGTCTGTTAGACCAGAGCTTCCCAAAATTTTCTACCTCTTGGCAGGCACAGAAAGTACTCAGCGTGCTTGCTCTGGTGGAAGAGAGGGTCAGTATTTCAGCACATCAGTTGGGAAAGTTTGGGTCAGACTTCTGAAGCCACACAAATTTGCAAAATGCAGCACTGTGCTTTCGTAACTGCATACTTTTGGGGGCCAAGGGCTCCATTTATAGAATAAGGTGGTTGGGGACAAGTGATTGTAATCACACAGCCCAAGGCTGAGCCTTTCTTTACTTGAGTTGCTGGAGGGGTTCCTCTGGTGCATTCACTGGAAATGACGCCCACTGGCAGACCCAGAGAGAGGAAGAGCAGGAGCTGGGGCTCGGCTACAGCTTTCTCTTTGGGAAGGGCTGGGGGCATGAGATGGAGACCATGTTTCTTTTTTTCTAGCGAACCTAGCAGCATGTGGGATCTTAATTCTTCAACCAGGATCTGAACCCATGGCCCCCAAGCATGAAGTCTTAACCACTGGAACAGCAGGGAAGTCCCTGGACCATGATTCGTCACCTTCTGCATAGCACAGGGCATATAGCAGCCAGACTGCAACAAACACAACTCTCTCCTCTCCATGTCACTACATCAGCTCTTGCTCACTCTCAGATTCCCTCAGCCTTCCAGTTATGTATAAACACACTGCTCCTCCTCCACCCCCAAATATCATTTTAAGAAGAATGCAAGACTCATTCCCTAGGAGAGAAAAGAAACCAATTTCCAAGTTCTTAAAATGGGACTGGTCTCAAGGACCAACCAAAACCGCTCTTAGAGCCACTGAGCCTGGCCTGGAGGTGAAGATGTGGGGGGCCAAGCTGGGATGCTACAGCCTTGGCTGTGATACTTCAGACACCTGTGTTCTCATCCAGAGAATGGCAATGGCATAAGACATAAGAAACCAAAGAAACCAGAGAGCCAACACCGAACAGGTTAAAACAAAACCCACCAGTCATACTTATGGCAAGGAATAAAATAATCGTCCATAAAATTATTAGAAGTGAGGCCTGAGTCAATTCAGAAGACATTTACAGTGGGGTCCTTATTGTGTCAGATAAGATCCATATTAAACTGGTTAGTTCCTGACTCCTTTTCTGGTAACCATCAGCACAGTGGACGATGAGGCAGAAAGCAGGCTTTTGGTGCTAGTTCTGCCACTGACATACATACAAATGGACTTGGGAAAGCACTTTCACACAGTCTGACCTGTTCTGTTTCCTCCTCTGTGAGGAAAGCACTCACTTCCAAACCAGGAGACTGAGCCTTCCCGCTTTCGCCCTCTACAATTCTGTAGTTTGTTCTCCGAATCTCTTAGTTCCCCACCAGCCAACTTCAGCCTCGTCACTCCACAGCTGGATCACACGAGGCTCCTTGGTGGGGTCCTTGTCTGTTTCTTCTTTCCCTCAATGGAGCCTGTATACCAGGACCAAGCCAATATTCTTACAATGCTGTACTCGCTGCAGCACCTAGTGGCTTAAGAACATCTCATGACTCCTGACTCAGGCAGGTCTACCCTCTCTGCTCCTTGGCAGGCCTTGCACCTTCCCAACCTCACTCATTCTACCACCCAGGCTGCCAGGCCATTTCTCCAGCTCTGGACATTCTTGCCTCTACTTCCTTCTGGGAAAGCCTCAAGAAAATCCTCTCTATCCAAGAAGGTCAAGTCTCACTTTATGTCTCTCTTGTAGCCAACCTTCCCTCTCTGCCCGCAGGCTCTCTTACTGGACCTACTGCACTAAACAGCCCAGGTTTCCTGTAGGGTTTGTGGACACTCTGAGGTCAGAGATGGGCACTGGTATATCCTCTCTTGGTCCCTTGCTCCCAGAGCTGTGCTGTGAACAAAGCAGGCACTTAGGAAGCTGGGCCAATCAGATCAAAGGTCCCTTGTGTCAGCTAGTTCTGTTAACATTTACTTTGCAATGTCTGGGACCCCAGCCCTGGTGATGTCCCTTCCTATCAACCCTACTGCTTCTTGGACTGTATCAACTTTGCCTATTCCGTGCCAGTGCAAAGAAACAAAAAATCTGCACTGAAGGAGCCTATGTGATAGCTGGAAATATGAAATCTGGACATTTGAAAAGGAAATTAATACAAGGTGCATTCCCCTGTATCTAACACCGCCTTCCAGAACACCTCTAACACTTATTCTGCTGCCTCTCTCCTTAAAGACACCAACTGCAGACACATGGGGGAAATGCTCAACTTTCATAAATGTATAGAAGTATACGTTTATACTTTATAAATGTATAAAAGTAGTACATTTATAATGAAAAAGTACCCCTAATTACACAACTTACATGTACTACAATGGTCAGGGCATCAGTGTGACAGTAGACAACGAGAAGAAACACAAATACACAACAACTAGGGAATAATGAAGTAAATGATGGTTCATCTACTGTGAAATAACATGCAGCAATGAAAAATAATGGCCACAGGAGTCTGGTTCAAGATGGAAAGCTGACCACCTTCCTGAGATTCCATTAAAATGACTAAAGCGGGACTTCCCCTGGCGGTCCAGTGGTTAAGACTTTGCCTTCCAATGCAAGGGGCATGGTTTCTACCCCTGGCGGGGGAGCTAAGATTCCACATGCTTTGTGGCCAAAATCATAAAACAGAAACAATATTGTAACAAATTCAATAAAAGACTTTAAAAATGGTCCACATACACATAAAAAAAACCTTTAGAAATAAAGTGTACTATTGGTACAGTAATAGACAAATAGATGAATTTTCTAAAAAGTAAATAAAATGACTAAGGGATAAAAATTAGCTATGGTCTATAATCAAGACAAGAACAGGAGGGTCTATTAGTAGTTGGAAGCTTCCCAGGTATCTCTGGAAGGCAGCACAAGGCAGATGTAGAGTGATGGTGCAAGGGTTAAGAGCCACTTGTCAGAAGCAGAAGCGTTTGTGTTCAATGTTAACTCCCATAGAGAAGTCAGCACTTTAAAACAAAACACAGAAATAAATTAGTGTTTGTTGCTAAGCTGGCTGTACCATGAACAAAATTTTCTTCAATTTTTTAAACTCTGTGAAGATGGTCCTACTATTTTTATAACAGATAAAAAGCCTACAGCAAGGTGTGGTAACTCCAACTGAAATCAAACTTAAAAAGCACTAAAATGCAGATACACATGTAAGGAATTTAGTATTTCTTAAGCACCCACGTGAGCAAGGTTCTGAACTATGCACAACATGCTATCTACCATGCACAATGGTTCCTTGAAGCAGGTACTATTAACCCCATGCAACATAAGGATACAGCCTTAGAGAGGTTAAGAAACTTGCCTAGGGTCAGAGTTAAAAGGTGACAGGACTGAGCTGCTGCTGGACTTCGGATCCCTTGCTCTTCTTTCCACATCCCCATCCCATGTCACCAAACAAGATCAATCCACGTGGAAATGGCACTAAGCTTCGTGGCTGGGATTAGGCCAGAGCAGTTCCCGTGGTCTGCCAAAGCTCTGAGGAAGCATGAAAAGAAGGGACATTCAGGGGACAAATACCTTCCTGTGATTCTCCGGATGAGCAGAGAGTCTGGGATGCTGAACTCAATCACAGAATCAAGCTTCTCTTTCCTCTTCTCCATGAGGTCATCAAGCTGTAAAAAGAGCATGTGGCCCACCTAAGCTACCAGAGCTTGATAAGACCCATTTCCCTCAAACGAATAAAGAGATAAAAGGGCCAGGATTTGCTTTCCTGCCTTGGTGATAAAAAACAAAGTCACTCACCATTTCTGCCTGCCTCACGGTCCGAGGGAAACCATCTAGAAGAAAACCATTTTTGCATGGAGGGGTCTCCAAATTCTTTTCAATGAGCTCCACGACCATTTCATCGCTCACCTGGAAGTTAAGAACAAAACAGTTGTTGGGGTTATTATATCCATTAACTAGGTGGCATTAGCCCAACTCCAGGGTTACAAGTCTGTGTCTGTATAGCCTGATTACTAAACAGGTTCTTGATCTCAAAGAAGCAAAAATCAGAGCACCTATGGAGTGGCTCCCTTTGGAAGATTCAGTTTCATGATTATTTCTGTAGTTGCCACACATGCATTCTCTTCCCTTGAGACTCTCCTGTGTCCCAGTAATCTGGGAGAGGAAAGAGGATTCCAGGGCCTGTCACCCCACCCAGAGACCTTCAAGTCTTAGGTCCCAAAGGCCTCTCTGGCTATTCGTCAGAGTCCTAACCATCAGATAACAGCTTCTCAGCAAATAGCTATCCTCTAGACACAAGATAGTGAGGGTATACGGCTGAGAGACCACCTGAGGAAGGCTCCAGGAGAGAATGAGGGTTCACCAAAATGTCAAAAGGCACCAACTTAACCTGTTTCACAATTTTGATTAGGCTAACAGTAAAGTGACCCAGGCCACCTTGGACATGAAGCAACAGAGTTTACTGACCTGATAAGACTGGGTCAGAACCAAGGAGCCAGCCCAACACCCTCTGAGCCTCTCTGAAAACCCTAGTAAAGATCCTCTCTGGCTTTCAAAAACTGGTTTTCCTCCTGGGTTAGCACTGGAAGAAAAGGTCCCTGCCAGTGCTAAAGTGAAGGCTGCCCATTTTGGCAGCTAATGCTCTTATCTTCTGGGACCAGCTGTGAACTTGGGGACAAAGTATAAGCTCTGCGACTAAGTGAAGGCTAGAGATAAGTAATCTCATTGCCACATCCCATTTTTTTCTCAGTACAGGATCTTCTATCAAGGTCCAAAGTCCAAAATACTGAGCTCTCAGCAGTGACTGACAGCCTCACTCACATGAAGGGAAAGCTAGAAATAAAGGGGCAGTAGGCGCATCGGTAGAGCTACCCTAGCTCCAAAATCTCACAGCCTGGCAGGAAGTAACTCAGCCCAGCATGTGCCCTAACCAACATACTAAGATATGTAAAGACCAGAGGCAAATGATTCTTCCCAAGACCAAGTCCCAGAAAAACTCAGTTACGATTAAGCTCTGGCACCCGGATGGTGCTAGTGGTAAAGAATCCGCCTGCCAATGTAGGAGACATAAGAGACGGGGGTTCGATCCTGGGATTGGAAAGATTCCCTGGAGGAGGGGATGGCAATGCAGTATTCTTGCCTGGAGAACTCCATGGACAGAGGAGTCTGGCAGGCTACAGTCCATATGGTCGCACAGAGTCAGATACTACTGAAGCAACTTAGCACACACACTAACCAAAAACGATATAGTGGATAACAAATTGTACTTCTCCTATCAGATCAACTGGACTAAAAACAAGAGAAAATGCTATTATAGTCTCCAAATAAGAAGGATACTTTTGTTAACTGCCAAGCAACCCCTCTGTTAAGAGACACAAAAGACAGTCACAAAAGTAAGTAAAAGCACTCTGTGCCTTTTTGAGTCCTCTCTTGAAGGACCCTTGAG